>NC_092040.1:106490815-107780539 GCF_003086295.3 Arachis hypogaea
TTCATGGCTCTTCTGATTATTGATAATATTAATCGGAATTTATCAATGGCAAATTTGTTGACGATTTAGTCGTCAGTAATCAGTAATGGAGTTTGAAATAAAATCTTTGGGATAAAAAATTTAACATAAAAATTTAATAATAATATTTATATTAAAACAAAATTTATAAATATAATTATTTTTTAAGTTTGTTACTAATAAGATAATAAATAAATAATTTTACAAATTAAAAATATAAAATAATTTATAATGGTACTTTTCGAGTCTTTAGTGACATGAAATTTTCAATAATTGAATCAAAACTAAATTTTTTAGTAATTTATAATATTTATTGAATTTTTTTATCAATTTATACAAATACAATAATATCATACTTATTAAATATTCTAATATTTTTTATCATATAAAAGATTAATTAAATAAATAGTAAAATATAAAATAATATTAAATTAAATAAATAAAAAATACCTAATATTAAATAAATAAATAAATAATTTTATATTTGTTAGATGATCTTTTTTATTTTTATTTTTTTTGTTAGATAATTTTTTTATTTAATTTGATTTTAATTTTTAATTTGATGTGTTGTAAAAATCATATAAAGGCTCACTCAATTTAGTCCAAATCTAACATATTTTTAATATTTAAAACTAATAACTATTGTGCAATAAAAATAAAAAATAAAAAGTAAACCTAAGTATTTTAAATCATAATAAAATATTTGAGTCAATTAAATTATTTTTTATTTTATAAAAAAATATTACTAATTTTTTTATAAAAAATTAGAAGACTATAATCCTATTGTCTAAGTCTCAACTAAACTGCATCCCTATCTGTAATATTTGTGCTTCTTGTGGCTGAATTTTTTGGTTATGGAGGAGGTGAAGGTGTTGTGTTGGTTTATGGAAGATGGAGTTCTACACCTTTATGTGGGATAGCTTTTTGCTTAGAGTTAGTGTGTAAAAATCGGACCCTCCGAATTCTTTGTTTCCAAAAATTTATAAGCAAATCGGAGGGTCCGTTTTGCTTGGAGGAGATGAAACTCACAGAATGAAATTCGGACCCTGCGATTTCTCCGTGACAAATCGGATGATCCGTTTTAGTCATTGGTTTTTTTTTAAAGTAGCTTGTAGTAGTCGCTTGGTCCGAATTGTGCAGGAATATTTTTTTTAAATTTAGAGTAAATGAAATCGGACGGTCCGTTTTTATTATTATATATTATTTTTGAATTAGGGTTAACAACTCGGTTGATCCGAGTTGTGGGTTTATATATATAGTTGTGAAGGTGCGCGAACCGTAGACAACCGACCATATCCCAGTTTCTTCATCTTCTTCGACTTCTCTTCTTCTTTTCCAGGGTGTGGGGTCTGTAAACTTAGGTTGAAAAAGAAAGTTGTTGGTAAAGTTTTTGTGTTTATTTAAGTGAATGATAGGGATGGATGATAGAGTGCTTTTAAAAGTGTATTATTTTGGTAAGATTTTGTTGCAGACGCTTGAAGGAGTAAAATTTGTTTGTCAAGATCCGTTAGATGTTGTTATTCCCATCACAATTTCATTTGAAGAGCTTAAAGGCGTGATTTGTGAGAAGATAGATTCCGAGATGTTAAGAAAAATATCATGTATTTTGTACAGATATCCTGTACCAGTTTTTGGTTGATTCGTTCAATTTCAGACCAAATATATAGCGGACGAAGCGAGCATGCAAGAGATGTTTTCAATGTATATTGAAAGTTGTGCTCAAATCTCGTTCATCGAGTTGTACATTGAATTCGAACAATCTGAGGCCGACCGAAATATTTTACGGGAAGACTACAATAGTGACAGTGAGGAAGAGTTCAAAAGCACTTACAAAGTTGTTGGTCCAGACGGAGATGAAGAGCAAGGTGACGACAATGTGGCTCCGAATGTGACAGACGTGGCAAATGCACTAGCGAACGAGGTGCCTTTTGAAGAGCCATCTTTCATGCGTGTTGTGGATCTGGAAGCCATGCATGCTCCAGAATTTTCGGACTATATGAGTGCAGGTACTCAATCTATGATTTGTAAAAGAGTTTATTTAGTCAAGTTTGAGAAAAAAATATTTTGAAATTAATAGTATTTAATAACCGGTATTTATTTAGTTATTTAGTTAATTAGGATTTATTAATAAGTGTTTATTACGGTATTTAATAAGTTATTTAGGGTATTAGTATTTATTTTTAGTTATTTAGTTACTTTGTATTTATTTAGTTATTTAGTTAATTAGGATTTATTAATAAGTATTTATTATGCTATTTATGAAGTTGTCTAGGGTATTGGTATTTATTTTTAGTTATTTAGCTAATTTGTATTTTCTTAGTTATTTAGTTAATTAGGATTTATTAATAAGTATTTATTATGCTATTTATGAAGTTGTCTAGGGTATTGGTATTTAAAATTTCTAGGGTATTGGTATTTATGAAGTTTTCTTCGATCATAGTCATTAAAACACGGTTTGGATTTTGACTATTTAGAATTCCTCGACTACCGTCACTCCTAGTAGAATCATCAGATACAAACTCTCCAGAATTACCTGAATAGGTAAGAAATGGATACCTTACGTCAAACGAATGCCTATCCACCATGAAGTCGGCCTGCTGACCATGTTGTGCTTGGTCGGCATCTGAGGCCATGAACCCAAGCAACTGGCTAAAAAAACCTCCGTCTCCTGAGTCAAACTGTGGCCTATCCCAGTGCTGCTGATGTATCAGGAACGATGTAAGAAACTGTGTCTGAGGTACATATTGGCCTGTGGAATGACGTTGTTCTTCTCGCGGTGGAGACGGAGGTAGAGGTAGAGATGGCGGTTGAACCGCCGGTGACTGTGGCTATTGCTCTTCATTATGATCATTCATAACCTGGTCACCCTCAACATCCTCTTGGACCGCAAGATCCGACAAGTTCAAGTGATCGCCATACTTTGAACGGTACCAGTACATATAAGTATCTAACGGCTGCTGCATTGCCATGGTCTCCTCAGTAAGAACGTGATTATACTTGTTGTCTACTGCATCACCCAAAATGAATGAGACATGGATGTGGCCCAGTTCAGATTCTTAGGGCCAGTTAAGACTTCTCCGTGTGCACGGTCAAGACTCCATTCCTGATGAGGAACTCCCTGAACGAAACCAAACTGTCGTCTAAACCTGTCGGTAGCATGCAATTCAATACACTCAAAAGATACAACGGTACCGTTGCACTCCAAATCACCGAGTGCATGTAGATGTCAACAGGTATTATGTCCGAATCAACACGATCAACAGAATATGTAACCCACAAAAACTGGTAACAGTAGAGCAAGCAAATAATTAAAATCCAAATAACTAAATCACTAGACCTGACCCAAATATAACATTAATGCAAACACACCTGGTCTTCCTGAAGATCATCAATGGCCTTCCTAAAATGAGCAAGCTTAAGATATCTATAGACTCGGTATCCACGCTCCCAGTTACGCCACCTAATATAACGCATCTCATTAACACAATTGGATTCTAGATATGAAGATACCAGGTAAATGTAAGATAATGTTACCTGTTTGTAAGCGAAAAACTGCGGGGTTCCCTAGGAACCGGGGCTAGATGTGGTAGGCGAATCCATGCCCAACACAGTAGAAGTGTTAACGGCCCATCGATTTCCTTACAGTCAAATCTTGATGTCCTGCATAAACTCCTGTACAGGTGTGCTAGGTATGCTGATCCCCAACTGTACTGTCCAATACTAGCAAAATGACTCAGCATAGGCAAATACTTCCAGTCGACAGATGCTCCAGTCTTGTCTCCAAACAAGATCGTACCGATCAACAACATGATGTGGCACTTAACGTATACCTGTATACTATTTTCATCAGTCAGCTATATCCGTTCTTTTAAATCCCGTAGTCACGTCAGTTTTATGCCGCTTTCTCGACAATCTGACTTTCTCGGTGCGACCCCAAATTGGTGCAGATACTCCGCCTCTAAGGCATCAAAACTACTCAAAGTCATCCCTGTCACTGGAAGGCCATCGGTCGGAAGAACAAAGATCAGAGCCACGTCTTCCAGTGTCACGGCACATTCACCAATCGGAAGGTGAAAGGTATGTGTGTCCGGGTGCCACCTTACCACTAAAACATTTACCAGTGCTTACTGACATTGAACTACACCAATCTGACTAACATGGTAAAACTCAGTTGATCGTAAATGCTCCTCCACTCTCTCATTGTACCGATTCAGAAGGATAGGATGATCACATGTCAACATCCGTAAAGCCTACAAAAACATAACAAAAGCACGATTTAAATTACACAACTATCATACATAATTTAAAAAAATCTAATTAAAACATATAATTAAATTCAATCCGATTTATTAAGTAGTAACATTGTCATCTCTAATTTTAATTAATGTACATAGAGCCTATATCTAACTTACTGAATTTAATAGTCACTAATACATACTTTCACTTTCTACCTAACTAATAATGTTCCAATGTAATAATAATAAAGCTCCAACTAAAATAACATACTTCTATACAATAAAAGGCTAACAAAAAACAAGTAATTACTACAAAAAATGTAAATATATTATACTTTATAGATTCTAATTACTATTTGAAATTATCAACATTGTTCTAAAAAAATATACACCGAAAGTATTCTAAAATTATAATTTTTAGAATTAATTATACCAGGTAACTAATTAATTATTGTTTCTAATATTATTACAAAAAATTATAAACAAGTCAATTTTAATACTAATCTATTATACTGGAAAAAAAATTCTAAACAAGAATTACTTACATTTAAACAGACATGTAACTATTATTTAAACATATAACCATAAATTCTTAAAATTAATTGTAACAGTTAACTACTTTACTCTAATTTCAAATAAATTTACAAAAATTTATAAACTCATCATTCTTAAAACTGATCTATTTATATTCGAAAAAAAATTTCTAAACAAAAATTATTTTTGTGTATAAATCCACTTATCTAACTATTATTTACATGCATATTCCTAAATTTTTAAATTTAATTAAAACAGTTAACAACTAAACAAAAATTACCTATTAAACATATATATACTTCTAAGAATAAAACCCAAAATAGCTTCTGACCATTATCTTAAAAGACAATGAGACCCTTAACAAAAAAAAACTCAATCCGATTCCTAATAATTACCTCGAAAGGACAACGAAGTCCCTGTGCCAAAAAAAAATCCAAGTTTTTTTTTTGCACAGGGACTAATCAGTCCCAAAAAAAATATCAGGAGCCGAATTAAATGTTTTTTTTTTAGGGTCTCGTTGTCCTTTCGAAATAATTATCAAAGACCGAATGTGATATTCACTCTATTTCTAACTATTATTACTAACTTTCTACAATAATTAACCGGGAACTACTTCTAATATATTAGAACAAAAAAATTTCAAAAAAATTAATTTTTTTTAATAATCCATTACATTACAAATCTTAGATATTCTAAACAACAGCCAACTTTAAACATTTATTTTTAAATTTTTGTGAATAAAATTATACACTAAGTCACATATATATGTCTCATTTAAACTTCTAACAATCATAACTATAATTAAATTTTTAAACACAATAAATATAATTTTGAAATATAAAAAAATTTAACAAATAAAACTTACATAATCAGAATAGCTGAGATATTTTATAATGTGAAATTTCGGACGATCAACATTTTTAAGTTTTGATTTATTTGACATTTGGGATTTTTTTGGCTCAAACAGCTGAAGCATAAATGGTTGAGGGAGGAAAAAGATGAAGGTTTCGAAGCTGGCTGGGGAAGAAAGGGAAAGTGAATTCCCTGAGTACGCATGCAATAGAGCAATAGAGGAGTGGTTGGTAGTGTTAAATGGGCACCGTCTCTGGGAGCACCACACCAACGACACGTGGCTACGGATAACAACAAATCGGACGATTCGCTTTTGTCGCGGAAACTCACACGGTCTGAGTTGTGTGCTGCCAGTCGCACGGTCCGAGTTCTTCCTTACCTAACACCACACCAATGTGAAGCACTCCTCCCCATCCAGAACCAGCTATGGCTCCACATTAAAATTTAAAAGTATGTATTTATCTTTCGTACTGTTACTTCATATTACATTTTCTTCGTTTCATACTATCTGTAGCGAACTTTATCGTTATAATGTAAAATAGCACTAAATTTCTAGTTACTAGATTTCTGAGTTGTTTAATAATTTTATTACATTAAATTTTTGTTATAGGTTTTTAAATTTTAGAACTTACGTTAAAAAATCAAACTTTTTTAAAATTAATCTGTCGTTACCGTCGGATTGTGCGTAAAATTATCTAAACGTTTTTTCTAATTTTATTTTATTAATTATGACCGTTTAGAGTCGAATAATTGGGTAATAATTCGGTAATAACTTTAGTTTGGTCATTGTCAAAATCCTTAAAGAATTTTAAACAAAATCTTTCTAAAATTAATGTTAACACTTAACATACTCAGTTTTTATTATTATTATTATTATTATTATTATTATTATTATTATTATTATTATTATTTGAAATATTAATATTTTCTGTTCCTGTAAAATGACTGACAGCATAATTCCGTTAAAACAATTATTCAAATATATGTAATTTATTTATTGTATTATTTTCAAATGAAAAAAAATAAGTTATGTATAACTGACCAAATAAACTGAAGAAAACACACCTGAAATGCATATTAATTAGATAACATATAAAGGGGCACATAATAATGTACATGTCAATGGGATTTGTCTTGGACTCTTGGTTATTGAGTTTGATGAGCAGGGTCATGTGATGTTAGAATCAACACACAAGAACCCCATGTGATGAGCTACCCTGTCCACGGTTGTTATGCTTGTCTGCATCAATATCAATATCTATCTTCTATTCATAATGTATGTGCTATTATATATAATTTAATTTGGCTTCTCTTATATTGGTCCGTTATCCTCTGTGACATGATTACACAAGATTTTTCATGCATGATAGCAATATTTCTTGTGATTTTGTTCTGACATATACTAAAAGAAACAATATAGAACTCACTTTTGCCTTTCTAATATGATTTATGTATTATTGAAACTAAAATCATAGTTTGTAAATAGCATGATTTAATGAATCTAAGTCTGATTATGATGGGAATTGCACATCGCCAAAGTCCATGTTCTACTACTTTGTGTTGACTCACAATTGTTATTATATAATAAACAGAAGAGTCGCGTACAAAAGAGGATCGAAATCAGTAGTTAATATATTTCTATGCGATCATTTAAAATATTTGAATAGAAAAAAATAAGAGAATATTTTAGGATAAAAATAAAAGTGTAAAAAAAATTCATCAACTAAACCATGTTTAATTGTAACGAATAAAGAAGTATAAATTTTTAATATTGTTGATAGTTATGCCAAAGATGCATAAGATGAGAATTTTTCTTTTGTTATTGTGTTGCTTTAATTTTCTTGAATTATTTATCTATTTTAAGTGTCTATTATTAATTATTTTACTTTAGTGTGTTGAATTCTTTTGTGTAAAAAAATAAAAAAAGATTTTAAATTTCAAGTAATAAATTATACATACAAATTTATAAAACTTGGACATTTTGTTGAGTTAAAAGTGTGGGATATATTAAAAAAATAAACTATCATTTTTTTCATAAAAATTAAAAATATTACTATTAAAATATTATATTATATAAAATACTTTAGACGATCTTTTGTATTAATAGTTAATAATACATATTATTATTAAATTCATTTCAAGTATATGAGCAAAAAATTAGATACATAGTAGATGCATAATTATTTTTAGGTATATACATCCAATAAATTTAAAAAAAATATTTTTTTGTTAAGACACCATTAGATAACAAAATGCATTTGTTAGAATAATGTAAAACACACTTTATTTTTCAAAGAATAAATTACAATTTTTACTTATATAATAAATTCAGAATACTAACAAATTTAATTATAAATAAACGAAATTAATTTTATACTTATAAAAGATTATTTTTAAATGACAAAATACCTAAATATTAATTTTATTCATTGATAAATTTGTGAACATTTATATATATATAATTGATATGATATTTTCTCATTATAGATTAAAATAACATGAAACAATAGAATCAAATTATTTAAAATTTTATAAATTTAATTTAATTCTCGATGAAAGCTTTGAGTTCAACAACCAGAGTGAGAAAAATAAAATTCAATACAACAAATCATACAGCTAGGCAAAATATCTACAGCTATATAAATTAAATAAATTAATGACATAGAGCCCACTACTTTT
Source organism: Arachis hypogaea (assembly GCF_003086295.3). Classification (NCBI taxonomy): domain Eukaryota; kingdom Viridiplantae; phylum Streptophyta; class Magnoliopsida; order Fabales; family Fabaceae; genus Arachis; species Arachis hypogaea. The sequence continues at coordinate 106,499,134 of NC_092040.1, forward strand.
CGGTCTTTAATATCATACATGTCATGTTTTATACCATCCTTAATAACCCAGTATATATGTGGAAAGGTGGAAAATAAATAAATTGAATCTCATTTAATTTTAAGGAGCTACTCCTAATTAAAATCTTATTACTTGATATTCAATTCCTTTTTATAGGTGATGGGAGCACGTTTGAAACCAACACTACTTCCTAACAAAATTTCACATTCCAATCCATAGTCCTGATAAAGGTTAGATTAAATTATCTGGTTATATTATTACCAAGAACATTACATGTATACTATTTTTTTTTTCAATTTTTTTAGTTATATTTGGAGCAGTCAACTTCATTGTTCCAATAAAGTTTATATAGCAAGATTACTAGATTAGCATTTAGTTGTCTTTATATTTGTTCTCCATTTTATACCTTTTTTGGTTAAATCCAGTCATGAACCATTCAGTATTTGTCGACTAGAAAATAACGATTAATATAATTCCGTCAAAGTTCGATTCATAAATTACTGTAGCCATAAAACTTGTTAGATAAATATTAAACTTCATCCAATCTCAGACAGCAAATAAAAGAAAATAAATATTCTGACAGAAAAATGGAACTAATTAATATTATTCTCATAGAATATTCTTCTTCTGTTTTACTTCAGGTCTATCTATTTAATGGCATATGCGTGTCACATGACTACTTGACTACTTGTATATCTTGATTTTTTTAAATAAAAAAAATAAAAATTTCCTGTAACATAACGACGCCTATTTTTGTGCTTCTTTTCTTCTTTTTTTTTTTTTTCACATAAATCGTCATAAGAAAACTTAAGATCACTCACTCATTTTTTTAGGGTTTTTAATTTAAATAAAATAAATATATGAATTATCAACTTGGACAGAAACTAAGAAAAATTACATTTTTGTATTATGTATCCAACCATATTATTTCGTGGCATAATTCCACGAGATATGGAAAAATTTGGTTTGTTTCTACATCAAACGAGATATGAAACAATAAAAAGGAACTATGTCTATAAATTAGGGGTGGCACCATAACTCAGAGTGGATTGGGCCAGATTCGGATGCCTAATCAAGCCTACTCGTTCAACTCATATTCTTAATATATAATATGAATTTATATATATATATTTATGATGAGCAAGTGAAAATCTGAATTTAAACTTTTTTCTATCTTTTACACAAATATTTAGTACACCAAATTAAGTAATTTAATTTGTTAATCACATATAAATAATATTTGATATTATAAAATGTGAAAGGACTAATTACAATTGTATTTGAATAAAAGTAAATTTGTCTTTTAGGATCAGATTAAAAGATTTAATGTGTGAGTAGCTAAGATTTAGATTGAGGACAAAGTTTAAACTCACAAATAAGATTAAGGTGGGATTTAATCCTAAATAGTGATGTTTATACTTATTTGATACATACTTTTGTTTTTTATTAATTTTTTTCTCTATCTTCTTTTCACAAATGGATAGTAATGAATATATATTTGTGTGTATTTTAGTACAAACTTTAGACATAATTTTTTTTTTGAACACACAAGCTCAACACAATAAAGTGGAGCGACAGAAACAAAGGACTCAGACTACAAATCAACAAACGCAATCTGAACACAATCCCTATTGTTATCTTTGGCATTGTCATCAACAACAAAAGAATCCACACTACTCCACTCTATATAATTGGTCAAACATTTGTGAAACACCTCTTATACATCGGCTTCCTTGTTATTAAATATCTGCCCGTTCCTCTCAAGTCATACATTTCATATAACTACAAAAAATCCTATCTGTCACTTGTTGCGCTCCTCTTTTCTACTAATGACACTTGTCCAACTTTTAAAGTGTTCTTTCAGTGACTCCGGAACAGACCACAGCCTTCCAAGTTCAGAAAGTCATTCACATAACACCTGTCAGATAGACTCAACCAAGAAACAAGTGGCGAATATGTTCAACATCTTTTTTACATAAAACGCACAAGTTATCACCGTGGTTAATAATGCCCAGACTATGCAATCTTTCTTTTGTATTTACCCTTTCTATCAAAGCAACCTAAATAAATAACTCCACTCATGGCAGAACCAAATCTTTCCATATGGTTTTGGTGAAACTGTAGCTAGTGATATCCTCCGGCAGCATTTCTGACTGCACCACCTGCACAAAAGAGTTAGTTGAAAAAATGCCTTCCTTGTCAAACTTCCATACAATTCTATCTTGCGTATCATGTGCTATCTTTACCGGCCTTAAAGACTTCTGCCATTGATCCACTAACTCTAACTCCTATTGGTATAATTCTCGCCTCTACTGGAAGTTCCAAATCCACTATAACCCATCACAAAACCCACAATCCCCTATAACAGATCCTATTTGGTTTGAAACCGAGAAGAGCCTCGGAAAACTCATCTTAAGTGGACGACTTTGTAGCCAAACATCTTCCCATAATTGAGTATTCCTTCCATCACCCATCTTCGTAGACAACCCAGCAATCATCTTATCTCTCACAATATGGTCCTTGAACTGCAGTTGACAGATATCCTTCTATGAACCTCCTCTACTAGGCAATGTCTGAGCTGCCAGCATCACATTGGGGATTCAAATTGTGACAAGAGCATACAATCTTCTTCCGTAAAGGACACTCCTCTTTTGAGAAACGCCACCACCACTTGAAAATGAGAGTTGTGTTTTTCACCATGGCATCACCCACACCCCACCCACCCAACTTTTTAGTAGCCTGAACCACTGCCCACTTGACAAGTGCCATACCATGTCTGCCTTCCTCTTTATTTCATAGGAATTTTTTCTGCAATGAAATCAACATTTCTGCCACTGCTTTTGACATCTTATACAGACTCAAATAGTACACCAACAAGCTATTCAACACAGACTTAATCAGGACTAACTTGCCCACTTTGTTAAGGACTTTTGCCTTCCACAGACTAAACTTTTTCTCTATCTTATCAATTATCAGTTTTCAAGTGCTGACCCGCCTTGGGTTTGCTCCTGAAGAAATGCCCAGGTATCTCACTAGAAGGTTCGCCTCCTTACATCCCAATAAATTACACATATTGTGAATCCATGGCTGTTTACGATTGATTGGGATCATACTGAATTTATCAAAGTTAATACTTAACCCCGACATCATCTCAAAATACCTCAGCAATCTCGCATAGTTTCTAATAATCTCCTCCTCTAGTGGGTAGAACAATATAGTGTCATCTGCAAACTAAAGATGTGACAACTCTATATTATCCTTGCCAACCAACAAAGATGAAATACGTTTTTTTCTGACTGCCTCTCCTACCATCCTATGAAGAACATCAACAACCAAAACAAACAAAAATGAAGACAGTGGATCACCTTTTCTTAAACCCCTCTCCATCTTAAATGGTTTAGTTGGTAAACCTTTTATCAAAATTGACATCGAAGCGATACCAACACACTTCTTCACCCATTCCCTCCACCTCCAACCGAAGTCCATCTTCTGTAGTATAATATCCACAAAGCTCCATTTTACCCGATCATACGCCTTCTGAAAGTCTAATTTAATGATCGCCGCTTTCTTCTTCCCCATCTTTAACCATTGTACAGTTTCACATGAAATAAGTGCTCCATCATGAATTTTTTGACCCTTCACAAATGCACTCTGTGTCTCCCATACTAGACCTATCATCACTGACCTCATCCTTCGAACCATCACTTTAGAGATTACTTTATATACGCATCCAACCATGCTGATCGGGTGGAGGTTCTTAATCTCCTTGGCTCCAATGAACTTGGGTGCTAGTGCCATCCACATAATATTCAAATCAGAAAGCAGCCTTGACGACCGAAAAAAGTCCAGCACAGCTGACGTGAACTCTACACCAATATCATTCCTGCACTTTTTAATGAAATTCATGTTATACCCATCACTTCTCGGAGCCTTCAATGATTCATAATTCCAAACCACCTCTCTAACCTCCTCCATTGTCAGCATTCTCTCCAAATTTGCTGACTCTTCTACATCAATCCGATTTACCAAACCATCCCTAAACCTCACCATCGGCGATCTCTCCTGGTGATACAATTCTTTGTAAAACTATCTGATAGCAATTTTGATCCGAGTTTGATTTCTTATCAGCCTTCCATTGATTACCAAAGCATCAATTCTATTATTCCTCTTTCTTGCCGATGCCAAGTTATGAAAGTATCTAGTGTTCTTATCCATATCCTTCGCACGCCTAGATTGAGACAATTGCTTCCAACGTATTTTTTTCTCACATATCACCGCTTGTAACAACTTACCAGTGCCTTCCTTCTAGCCTCTACTGTACCATCATAAACTCCATTGCCAATCATATCATCTATCTTCTTGATCTCCTCTTAAAAGTGCTAAATTTTCTTCTCCATGTCTCCAAAATTGTCCTTATTTCATCTCCCCAAAGGCATCGTTAATGCCTTCAACTTCTCTGTGAACTGCAACTTGCCAAGATTCGTCCATTCCTCCCTGACCATACTTAGAAAACCCTCATGTGTAAACCAAGAATCTAAACTTCAAAAAGGTCGAGGTCCACCCCTAAATTTGGAGTCCTCAACTATAATTGGACAGTGATCTGACAAACCTCTCGGTCCACCTTTCAACCGAATCTCCGAAAATTTCTCAATCCATTCCATACTCAATAGAGCTCTATCGATTCGACTGCAAGATTAGACTCTGAACCATGTAAATTTTTAGTCATTCAACGGTAAGTCCACTAACTGCATATCTTAGAGCCAAGCCTTAAAATCTTCTACCGATGGTGTTAACTGTCTTGTCCTTTCCTGTCTTCAATCTGTATAACTTCATTGAAGTCTCCCATGTAACATATCGAAACTTGACATCACCCAACTACAAAGCTCAGTTCCTCTCACATAGTCAGTTTATCCACTCTAGTATGAGCACCATATACTAAACAAAAGGCACAATTGAATTCATTTTTTAATAGGACTCCTTCAATACATAATCATCTCTCCCCTTTGTAACAGTTATTCATTTTAAATAGCATCTCATCCCACATTAACAACAGACCCCCGAGCGTGCCTTTCGAACCTACAAACTCCCACCCCCACAGCATCACTCTCCTAGATATGTACTATATCAAACTTAGTCACAACTTGCATCTTAGTCTCAATCAAATCTAACATATTCAGTTTTTGCTTCTTTTTTAGTTCTTTTACCATGCTCAACTTTTCAACACCCCTTAACCCCCTAACATTCCAAGTGCTAAAAATTATTTTAAAACGTTATTACACACCTTTTTTAGTTTTTGGGTCTGCATCTTTGTGCCTTTTCTTTTTGCTTAGCCAATATCCTCTTTTGAGCTAGTGCTTCATTCTGTTCTTGAAAAATTACTATAATGTCATCTTCTTCATTATACTGCACCGCTCCTTATTCAACAGCCAATTCCCATGTCTTTCTGTTTTCAAGCATCTCTTCCCGTTCCACATCTGTTACATCCCTGTTTTCCTGTTTTTTGGTGCCAATCTCCACGGCAGCCCCGTTCTTGGTACTGCCTCCATCAAGGCCTGTACCATTCAATGTTATACAGTCAGCAGGGGTGCCTTTTCCATCCTTAGCTAAATTGTCTCTACAGCCCGCAATAATATTTCGGATCGCTACAGACCTCTCCTTTGCTTCCTCCTCTCCCCCCGGTCCCTAGACGAATGAAGACCCACCATCGTCGACACTAACCGGTTCGCGTCAGACGTTGCGGGCTCCATGAGAGGGATTCCTGACAAACCCCAATGTGACGGTTTATCTTGTATTGATTTTAGGGGATTTTATAACCTTTTACCCACATTTATTCAATGAAATAGCATGGTTTTGTATATTCTCCTTTAATTGTGCTTAAGAGTGAAAACATGCTTTTTAGGCCTTAAAATAGCTAAATCTAATTCACCTTGATTCCATTAGATGCCTTGATATGTTTGTTAAGTGATTTAAGGTTTAGGAGGCAAAGATTGGATCAAGGGAATAAAGAAAGAAGCATGAAAAGTTGGAGAACTCATGAAGAAATGAAAGAACCGGAAAGCTGTCAAGCCGACCTCTTCGCACTTAAACGACCATAACTTGAGCTACAGAGGTCCAAATGATGCGGTTCCAGTTGGGTTAGAAAGCTAACATCCGGGGCTTCGAAACGATATAAGATTTGCCATAGTTGCTACAAGTATGGTGGCGCGCACGCGCATAGTACGCGCACGCGCCGTTGCTGCCACCTAGTCCACTTGAAGCAAAACGTGGCCAGCGATTTTAGAAGCCTTGTGGGCCCAATCCAACTCATTTCTGATGCTATTTAACCCAAGGAGTGAAGAGGGAAACAGAAGTTAGTTACTATTAGTTTAGTTTAGTAGTTAGAATTAGTTTCTAGAGAGAGAAGCTCTCACTTCTCTCTAGAATTAGGATTAGGATTAGGATTAGTTCTTAGATCTAGGTTTTAATCTTTGCTTTCTTCTACTTCTACATCTCAATTCCTTGTTGTTAGATTCATTCTCCTTCCATTCTTTTATTGTAATTTTCTTTGTGTTGTTCTTATATTTTGTTGTAGATCTAGTATTGTTCCTTCTACATTCTTCCAATTCAATAAGAGGTAATTCATAATAATTGTTCTTCTTTGCTTTTCTATTGTTGATCTCTTGCCTTTGTAGTTAGATCTCTCTTTAATTCTTGCATTTAATAATGTTTACTTCTATTGCACTTTATGTGTTTGTTGAAATGCCTCTTCTAGATATAGTGTAGATTTTGTTCCTCTTGGCCTAGGTAGAGTAATTAGTGACACTTGAGTTATCTAATTCCTTTGTTGATTGATAATTGGAGAGATTGCTAATTGGTTTGGAGTGCACTAAAGCTAGTCTTTCCTTGGGAGTTGGCTAGGACTTGTGGCTCAAGTCAATTCATCCACTTGACTTTCCTTTATTAGCAAGGGTTAACTAAGTGGTAGCAATGAACAATTCTCATCACAATTGAGAAGGATAACTAGGATAGAACTTCTAGTTCTCATACCTTACCAAGAGCCTTTTATAGTTGTTAGTTTATTTTCATTGCCATTTACTTTCATGTTTCTTATCCAAAACCCCAAAACACATCACAACCAATAACAAGACACTTTATTGTAATTCCTAGGGAGAACGACCCGATGTTTGAATACTTCGGTTTATAAATTTAGGGGTTTGTTTTAGTGACAAACAACTTTTTGTATGAAAGGATTATTGCTTGGTTTAGAAACTATACTTCGACGAGATTTTATTTGAGAAATTCTAAACCGTCAAAAATCTAATCGTCAATTCCGGCCGGACGAAACTCGAGCATAGCCTTCCCCATCGCAGGCCCATGACCCTCAACTCCACAAATCCGTAGCTGCCCAGCGGTTTGGTGCCCAGCTAACCTTAGACATGATTACTACGAAATTTTGTTCAAATAATACGATTGTCTTGTATTATTGCGCACTCATCAGATAGAGTTATTAGTTAAGCCAAAGAATCTCATATTCATGAATACGGGAGTATTGGGATTGAATGAAAAAATAAATATCAGGTATTGATTTCTAACAATAATAAAAAATGGGAGCTTTCATTATCAAGTCTTTTTATTTATTTAGAAGGCTATGAGCTTATTCGAGTTTGTTTGACTGTCATGTGAATATAATTTGATTCAACAAATAGAGTGTTAGGATGAAGTTGAAAACATTGCGGATGATTCAAGTTATTGGATTGTGTGTTAGTTTTTATTATTTGGTCATTATAAATGTTAGAATATATTATGATCAATTAGTTTTTATTAGTATTATTTAGCATATTTGAATATTTATTATTAGATATTACATCTTTATTATTTCGATTTTCTTAGTACCTATAAATATCTTTTAATGTTATATTATTTCATACAACTAAAATAGATACAAACATTTCTCTACTACTCTCTTATTTTTCTAACATGGTATCAGGATCATGGTATCCTCCACGAAGAGAATAAATTATTTTTCTTCTTGTAAAATCACTATATTTTTCACATTTTTCTTCTATGTCATTTTTTCTTGTCTTTTGTCATTCCTTTAATATGCTTTTTCATCTCAACAATTAGTTTATCCTCTCCGTCTTGTGTCATTTCGAATTTAATGAATCAAACACTATTGTCATCTGCAATTTACCTATTCTCATGGTGAAAACATATAATTTTTGTCACTTTCTGACAATTCGTCATCCTTTGGCATTTTACTATCTCTTCGTAGTTTACTACTTTTCAGCCGTTTTCAGGCAGTTCTCCATCTTTTTGACAATTTCGTCTGTGCTTTTCTTGCTGCAATTCCGTCTGCGCTTCTTTCCGAAAGTTTTGTCTGCGCTTCTTTCTAGCGATTTCGTCTACACCCATTCTATCAGTTTATGTAGTTTTTTTTTCTTTATTTCATTGTTTTAAATATGTTTCAAATTCAATATATTAGGATCAATTAACCTTCATTAGAACTATTTAGCATATCTCAATATTTATTATAGAATATTACATCTTTATTATTTGTATTATTCCTTATGACTTAAATAGACACAAATATTTTTTCTACTGCTTTCTTTTACTTTTCTAACAATAAAGTATTATTTTGGCTATTATAAAATATTATTTTAGTGTACAACGTTTGAGCCGATTCCTAACATTTTAAACGTCCTATTTCAGTCCCAAAACCTTCAAACGTCCTATTTCAATCTCAAAAAAGTTTTAAGTCAGTTAAACATTGTCCCAATATTAAATTTGACACAAATAATTCGTATATTGAAAGGCTAATAGCATTCGATTTCAGTTTGTAAGTAAAATCGATCCACCAACGATCATTAATATAAAATTTTTTTCTTTGATTTTGAAATGTTGATGATTGATTGTTAGGATTTAGAGCTTTGTACACAAAAATTAAAGAAAAAAAATGTGACAAAAATTTTTTTTGATTATATTTTTCTAATACATGAAAAAAAATGACATAACTTATAATGTCATTAATGTCTATATCATTTATTCCATTAACTATTAATATCAAATTTAATGATAGAATCTCATTGAATTTGTTTAAAACATTTTAGAATAAAAATAAAATATTTAAAATATTAAAAATTAAATTAAGATTTAATTCAAATATTATAAACCAAAATAATATTTTATCCTATTTTTTATATCTATTTCCAGTCGGTTAGTATAAGTATCATGATATGCTTGTAATCTTGAAATGGATTTATTTCGATACAATTGAGTTATTCTTCCAATTTTTTTGTTTTATATTCTATATCATAGATAACAATATGGTATCCAGAGTCATTCTTCTACAATAAACTTTAGGTTAATTAAGTTATTTAATTTAGTTTAATTAGGGTTTAGATTAGGTTATATTAATTTGGTCAATTAGATTAATTTAGTTTTAAAATTACAATAAACTAGTTTTGATAAATTTAGGTTAGTTTAATAATTTATCTCTTTTATCAAGATTGTGTTGTTTACTTTTTTATCAATCAGAGTTTGCTTGGTGAGTTATTCCTACAATTCTCTTTTCCTTTTTTTTTTGAAACTGAGGTTAGTTCTCTCTAAATATATTTAAATATAAGTAGTTAATCCGACCTAACTCAATTAAATAAGATTATTTACTTGATTTATTATAAATAGAATATAATATGGTACGAATTTATGTATAAATAAAGTTGGATACGAATTCAAAATATATGCTATTATTCTATTCTATCCGTATTTTTAATATATTATATATTATATAATATATATTTAAAAATTATATAACCTCCTTTAATCAATTACTAAATTAATTATTTAAATTATTAATTTAATATGTTTGTTATTTAACAAATAATATTTGGAATTAGAAAAAAAATAATGATAAAATATTTCTTTTAATTTATATTATTTTAATTTAATTAAAAATTTAATGATTATATTATTTATAATTTTATATTAATTTTTTTTAAAATTTTATTATTTTTAATTTTAATATAAACATAATTTTATTTTTTATTTTATTAATATATATAAAATACAAAACCATGAATTTTATATTTGTTTAAAAAAATTGATAATACAAATAGAATCGAATAAAATAGAGTTGAAAATTTTAAAATGCGAATAGAATTAAGATTGAGAGATTTTTAACCTACAAATAAATTAGAATTGAGTTTTAAAAAAAATTACCTCACACATAAAATTAGAATAAAATTTAAATCCTATCATATTATATTGTATATTTCTATCCATTCTCAGTTCTAGATAGTGTTATCTGAAAGTTAGTATCAACTTTTCTGCAGTTATAAAATAATCTTAAAAAGGACATTAATCGTGTTTGGACTTTGGATGCATGCATATGTATCAATTAAATCAAAACAGAAAGAACAGTCCTGCTTGCTCCACAACGTTCATGCAGGTATCAATCAACTTGCACTTTTCAAGATAAGAAGCATGATATGATGGATGAATATAATTCATAAATAAAAGCAAAAAGTAAAATATATATATATATATATATATATATATATACACTTTTTTCTGGAAAGGACAATCATTGGCAAATAAGGTTTTTGAATCATTTGAAAAGAATATAGCATTGTTTGCGTAGTTATCATCCTGAAGCCTTAGATTAGACATAGTATATTGTATCTTATTATTAAGAATGTTAGGTTGACACTATAATATTTTATATTAATACTAAGTTAACAACAATTAAATTAAAAACTAATGAAAATTTACAATTTATAAATTTAAAAATCAATTTAATTTTTTTAAAAATTATAAATTATTTTAATAAAAACTAAAAATTTCAAGGATTAAAATAAATATTACTAATATTATATATATAATTAACAAAAATTATTATTTTAATCACCACTTAATAAATTTTAAATATTAAATTTTAAAATTCTATATTTTAATAATATAAAATAATAAAATATTAATATTAATAAAAAAATATTTGTTACTTAATATTTTTTAATAAATATATAGATTATGTTATATATATATATTAAAATTAGTTAATAATTAATTAACGTTAGTCACTAAGTCAATATAAAATATAAATATATATTAAAAATAAATTAAATTATATATATAAATATATATATATTTATACACAAATATATTAATAATTATTTTTTAACGATAAATTTTAATGTACGAATAATATTTTTATATTATTAAACGTCCACCGCCTGCACAAACCTTCTTATAAGGAATTGTATATTTGTATTAACATAATATGGAGAGAGTTTGTATAATAACATGTGTGGATATTTATTTTGACTAAAATTCCTTAAAATCCTTCCTATTCAGAAAATATGATACATATCGTAATGAGTAATGATTTTGAAAATTTTAAACACCGCGTCATAAGTCATAACCTAATCTATCCCACCGACACACGCTCATCATGCCAAGCCAAAGCCAGAAAGATATACATTGTGGGTCTACACTAACTACTATAAAAATGCAGATACAACGTAATTAAAAAAATTCAATGATGATGTTTATTTATTCTTTATTATTATAAATGAATAATGTGTCAAATATACAACACTGAAATTTGATATGTTCCTTCCTAGTTGCACTGAGATCCAAAATTAGAAGCATTACAAGCTGGAGCATGCTCACTATATATAGATATAATATATTCCCTAATTTACTTTTAGAGTAAAAGGGTCAAACACATACGAGCTTATCAATCGGTGCCGGATTTCATTTATATATAGATTCGATTTTTAATTAAGCTCTTCAGATCCATCATATTAGGCTCTGCTGTCTCTGTTATCCAACGTTGCATGAAAAACCTTAAACAAAGTCAATGATGCCATTTACATTTGCAAAACTTGGTCACCATGTGAAAAATGTACATGAAAATTAGCGCCACCCTTAATAGTACTACTATTGGATTAAATTGGTGACTAAAACTGAGTGGAAATTCTCATGGTAATTAATTACTAATAACTCCAGTACTAGGTATGAGACTAAAATAGGAGTTGAATTTATTATTCAATTCAACACCCAATTTTGTCAACTTGCATTTGGCTGGATTATTGACTGCATTTTAATAACCTTTAAATACGGCATCGATTAAGGCACAAAAATCATTTGTAAAATTCTCTCATACACACATGTATATAGTTTATTTATTGTGTCTAAAGACATACATTAAAATTATAAAATACATTTTTTATTAAAAATAAAAAATTTAAATTTTTAATATATTTATTAATAAAAATATTTAAATTTTTTATTAATAATAAATTTATTATATGTTCTCATACATATTAACTAAATTCATATATATATATATATAGACTCTCACTCTGTTGACTTTCAAGACTAAAAAATTGTAAATTATTATCAAAATAAATGGAATATATTACATGATAATTCACATAACATGAAAGAACATCATATAACCCCTTTCTTGTTTTTCATTTGTAGTATAGTGATAACTCCATCAATCATTGTATAATAATAATGACTATTTTCTTTCTATCGTTGTTTTATCTCTCTATGATAATATTTCATTTCTTGAAAGAAATTACAGTTACTCCACAAGCAAAGTAATTAGAGATGTGGAAATAGTTGAAGATTACCATGAAAGGAGGACATGAACAACGTACCCCCTTTTTTTTTTTTTCTCTTCTCCCTCTATCTAACAAAAAGTAAAGAGAAATAAAAGGGAAGTTAAAAAGGAAGACGAATACTTTGTTAAAAAAAAATAAGCCAATTATTTTAGCTGTTATTGATTATTAGTAGATCGAATAATTTTCTACATTAATATATTTAATGTTTTTTTTTTTAAATTATTAGTACACCAAATTTATGCTATTATCCTGATCTTTAATTATTTTTTACGAATTAAACCAGATTATAAGGTTATATTTCAGAAATTAAAAGAATATTTTTAAAAAAATATTTTTTTTTTATTTTTATTTATATAAGTTTGTGTCAAATACGGTCAATCACTTTATGTATATATAAAATAAAATAAATACTCTCAATCACTTTGATATAAAAAAGAGACAAAGACAAATATGTCCTTGATCTTTTGATCCGCACACGTTTAAGTTTTCGAAAATTTAAAAATATATTTAAGTTTTTGATTTTTTTAAAATCTAGACATATCAAATTTTTACGTTCATTTGGATCTATCAGACCTAATAGAAAAATCAAATGTGACATTCGTTATACTGACATAGTTGATATAAAATACACACATAAAATAATTTTTAAAATAAAAAATTAGACTCACAAATTAATATGTCCAAATTTTAAATTAAAGAAGTCACAAACTTAAACATTTTTTTTAAATTATCAGAAACTTAAATATCCGAATCAAAAAATAAAAAATCAATTTGTCCTTCTCTCTTAAAAGAATCATGTGTCAACAAATGGATTTAACTTCAAGTCTAAACAAATTTCATGAAGAGGATAATAAAGGCATTTAAACTTTAGGGTTGTTGTAGTAGCTAATAGCTAGTGTTTTATAACTATTAGTAATTAATGTTATAAAGAACATATAGATTAATAGTAAAATAACCTAATAAAAAGTAATATGTACAATAATTTTCTTTAATACTTCGCTATGAAAATTCAATTTTAATGGTTGAAATACTCTGGAGTTTGGAAAAGTAAAGGAAGAAGATACCCTAAGAAAGGAATAAACAAAAAAGTTGTGAATTATACAGTTCCAAGCGTTGGGTTTTTTTCCTTAAATTTTTTTTTTAAGTTTAATATTCTTTGTATGTGATCGAAAGAATAAAAGCTTACCTAAAACAAATAAGAATAATAAAAACTAAAAAGATTAAGATCGAAACTAAAAAGTATGAAAGACAATTGCTCCAATATTCTTAAAACTTTTGAGGAAGTAAATTACTCTTTGTCATGGAATTATCACATAATAAATAGATTTAACGTGCATATTATAACATATGAAATAATTACACTTTGAATTCATTTAACCCATAGTTAAAGTTAAATGAAAAAGTTTTTGGAGTATTCATCAAGGCTCGATTTGATAAAATTAATTTTAATATTTAAATAAAATAATTACTGTGTTGGTTTTTATAGTTTCTTAAAATTTTCAATTAGGTTCTTATAGTTTTTTTTCCTTTTAATTGGGTTGCTGAACTAAATTTTTTTTCAATTGAGTCTCTACACCATTTTTTTTCTTTTATTTAAGTTTCTGTACCAATTTTTTTTAGTTAGATTTCTATACAATTAAGCCAATTATTACCGGACCTAATTCAAAAAAAAATTTTGATACAGAAACCCAATTAAAAAAAATATAGGAATTTAATTAAAAATTTCACGAAAATATAGAAATCAATAGAATAATTAAACTATTAAATAATTTTATAGAAATAAATATAATAAACCGTAAAAATAAATATTGATGTTCATTAATATATAATATTATATTACACATTTTAAATTTAGAAAGCACAAGTTAACTCTAAAAAATATCTTGATAAAAACTTTCAAAGCAACTCTAATATTTTTTAAAACTAAAATACACATGTGTTTACTTCTATGTATAATCGTAACTTAATAAAAATAATAAATATTTTCGAACACGTTTAGACACACCTAAATACTATCAAATGCCAATATACTCAATTTTATTCTTAATATGTATTTTTAAAATAGTTTAAAAATAATGTATATAAGTATTTATTAAAATAAAAATATATTAAATATTCGATATAATTAAAAAATACATAAAAAATTAAAATATTAATTTATATTTTAATATTTATAAAATATAAAAATACTATTATGATTTATATAAAAAATGCTTTATATTTAATATATATACCGTGTCTTCATTTCTTATATACCATGTCCCATATTTATATTAGTGTCCGGTACCGTATACAATGCAAACAATATTTCTTAAATTTATGCTCTTATAACAAGAGCCAGAACCTAGAAATGATACAATAAATTAGTTATTTAGAGTTTAATTTAAATATGAAACTTTAAATTTCATTAAAATACGAAAATGACTTTATTCATGTGCTAATTATATTTAAGTTAAGCCAATCATCCCAAACTGCATATATATTTTGGTAATTTATTATCTAATCTTTGGAAAGTAGTGGAACAATTGTCTTTCCCATAGTCACCAAAAGAAAAAAAAGCCTTTCCCATACTTTTTTAGTTTTTTAGTTCTATATTACTTTTTTTTTAATTTCAAATTTTAGAGTTTTTATAGAATAAATTACTATTTCTAATATTAAAATATTTAAAAACTCACAAGGTTAACTAGGAAAGATTTAAAGTTTTAAACTAACTTGATATCTATTTAAGATTATGTCAAATGAATAATTTATTGAATAAATTATCAAACATTTTAAATTATTTTGTTAATTTAATTCAATTGTTTTTTTTTTTCATAAATACCTAAAGAACATATCATAAATGTCAATTCGCTTTTCTGGATTATTATGTGATTAATAGAATCATCACCAAATCCAACTAATGTGCCGTGTAATCATTGATTGCTAAAGGGAAATCATTAAATACCGTAAATATCTTCTTTTTTCTGCATTAAAGAGAAAGGAAAAAAAAAAAAAAACACTCTTTCTAGTTTCTATTATGTTAGAATCCTCAGATAATCTGAACAAAACATGTGTAAGTGAAGGAGTAGGAAAAGTATATAAATAATTAAAGGAAAAAAAGTTGGGAAATTTCTGGTTCCAGTGTGTCATCACAGACAAGAAGCATTCTCCGATCTGCATTTTCGCTGTTTCCACTTGTCAGGTTGAGAATAATAAAACATTACCATGTGGTGCATCATATACCCCTTATGGTGTGCTCGCTGACGTGTCAACTAACCATTGGTTATCATATAAGATTGAATCGTTTTTGGCTTTTGCTATTTTCAGTTTCACCCAACCAAAAGTAAAAAGAGAGAGAGAGAACATCAAATTTCTAAGCTGGTTTGTTAGTTGTTACCATTGAATCACTATTTATGCCTTCCTTGTGCCTGTCAAAATGCTTCTATAGTTTTCTCTCTCTTTCTCTTTCTCTTTCTTCCATTCTCTCTTATATTCTCATTGCTTTTGTTTTGTGAGTGCTAAAACTCTTCCTCAAACACAACACAACCTTTTAGATTTCTGTGTTGTGGGTTTTTGGTTTTGTCTTGTTTGGTTGGTTCTTCACATTTTGAGAGATATGGCAATGACCCTTTTGAGGTAACACGTATGAGAAGCTCTCATTTGGTCGCCATCAAAATCCATTAACAACCTCTACTTTTTATTTCTCATCTATTTTAGTTAGTTTCATTGAGGTTGTGAATTCTTATGATGGCACCACCAAGTTCATTTCCGGTGTCAATTGAGAATGTCAATGAATTCACCTTGTTGAAAATCCATGACTCAGATTCTGCTAAGTTTCTTGAGAAGCAGAAAGCTTCAACCCCCAAGCAGTTAACATGGTTTCTGCTTCTCAAGCTTCATAGGGTCTTGACCCTATTGTCATGGCTAACTAATGGATTCAAATCCTCCTTTGGCTTGATCAAGAAGAGGGTTTCATTGCCTGATGATGAAGGTCCAAAGCACAGAGGGAGGTTATACAGGTTCTTAAGGGTGTTCCTTGCCCTCTCCATTGCTGGTTTGGCCATTGAGATCATTGCTCATTACAACAATTGGACCTTGCGTGTGATCCAACCTTGGGAGGTTGATGGGTTTCTTGAATGGTCTTATGTGGCTTGGATTTCATTCAGAGAAGATTATGTTGCCCCATTAGTATTGTTGATGTCAAAATTCTGCATTGTTTTGTTCATGATTCAGTCCTTGGATCGGTTAGTTCTTTGCCTTGGTTGCTTCTGGATCAAGTACAAAAAGATCAAGCCAACCTTTGATGAAGATGCTTATGACATTGAAGACCCTTCAAGCTTCCCAATGGTCCTTGTTCAGATTCCAATGTGCAATGAGAGAGAGGTAAACATATATAACATAAATATAAAAAAAAAAAACAATGCAACTTGATTAGAATGTTCTTTGGTATTCTGCCATTGCTTGATCTTGTTGAGTTCTTCTATTGGTATAAATTTCTCAATAGGTCCTAGCTTTCTTTAGAGCCCAGAATTTTGTCTTAGTAATTGGTTTAGCCTAATTTAGATATAGTATGATTTTCCAAGTTTACATGAGGCTGAAAATTTGATTTTTCTTTTTTTTTTTTTTCTTGAAAGGTTTTTGCACAATCAATTGGTGCTGTTTGTCAACTTGATTGGCCAAAAGATAGACTATTGATTCAAGTTCTAGATGATTCAGACGATCCGAATTTGCAGCAACTCATCAACGAGGAGGTTTCCTCTTGGAAAGATAAAGGGGTCAACATTATATACAGGCATAGATTGATCAGAACTGGTTACAAAGCTGGGAATCTCAGTTCTGCAATGTCATGTGACTATGTCAAAGACTATGAATTTGTTGCAATATTTGATGCAGATTTCCAGCCAAACCCTGATTTCCTCAAACTAACTGTTCCACATTTCAAGGTTAGATATCTTCATAGGCTAAATAAAAAGATGTAATTTATTATGTCCGGTATGAAAAATTCTCTAATAATTTTGTGATTTTGCAATTTCATTACAGGGAAAACCTGATTTGGGTTTGGTTCAGGCTAGATGGTCCTTTGTGAACAAGGATGAGAATTTACTTACCAGACTTCAGAACATTAACTTGTGCTTTCACTTTGAGGTGGAACAACAGGTTAATGGTCATTTCCTCAATTTCTTTGGATTCAATGGAACTGCTGGTGTCTGGAGGATTAAAGCTTTGGAGGAATCAGGAGGCTGGCTTGAAAGAACCACCGTCGAAGACATGGACATAGCCGTCCGCGCTCACTTAAACGGATGGAAGTTTATCTACCTTAATGATGTCAAAGTTCTCTGTGAATTACCAGAGTCTTATGAAGCTTACAAGAAGCAACAACATCGCTGGCACTCGGGTCCAATGCAGCTATTCCGGCTGTGTCTTCCTGCTATAATAACTTCCAAGGTAGTTTTCAGCTATGATTTAACTTGTGTTCAATCTTTATGCTGGAAAATGAATCCAATTTTCTGAATGCATATTTACTTTTTTGTGCAGATTTCAATTTGGAAGAAGTGTAACTTGATATTCTTGTTCTTCCTATTGAGGAAACTGATACTTCCTTTCTATTCCTTCACCTTGTTCTGCATCATCCTTCCCTTGACCATGTTCATACCTGAGTCTGAACTTCCCCTTTGGGTGGTCTGTTATGTTCCTATTTTCATGTCATTCTTGAACATCCTTCCAGCCCCGAAATCCTTCCCTTTCCTAGTTCCCTATCTCCTCTTTGAGAACACCATGTCAGTAACAAAATTCAATGCCATGGTTTCTGGTCTATTCCAGCTCGGAAGTGCTTACGAGTGGGTTGTGACAAAGAAGACTGGCAGATCATCAGAGTCAGACTTGCTATCCTTTGCCGAGAGAGAATCAAAGTTATCCAGCGAAGAGAAGATTCAAAGGAGGAACTCAGACTCTGGCTTGGAATTGCTAAGCAAACTCAAGCAAGCCGAAGCACCAAAAAAGAAGAGAAACATGCTATACAGGAAGGAACTCGCACTCGCTTTCCTTTTGCTCACAGCAGCTGCAAGAAGCCTTCTATCAGCACAAGGACTTCATTTCTATTTCTTGCTCTTCCAAGGATTAGCATTTCTAGTGATGGGTTTGGACTTAATTGGTGAGCAGGTGAGTTAAAACATGAGCAATTGGAATCGGTTGCTACTTGTTTTTTGAAGCCCTTGTGCAGATTTGAGTTGAAGTTCATCATCCAATATACAACCATCTGAAGAACTAAGCAAGAAAAAGATTACAAACTATAAAACAATAATAAGCATTGAGGCTCCATACACCAAAAGATTGTATTTTTTCTTTTGTCCCATTTTTTGGTAGACTTCAAATTTGTTATAGAGTGATGGCATTTTGTGGATTTTCACTTGTGTAAAGCTTTAGAACTAAGAAAATATTATTCAACATAACTGTATCTACTGTCCTTACAGATTGTGAAATGGGAATCATTTCTCTCTCCAGTTTCTTGTTATCAAATGTCTTTCGATTCTTTTACACTATGATTTAGAAGGGAGAAAAAGATGGAATGTAAAGGGAGGAAAGTGTATAATGTCACTTGATCTTAAATATGTTAGAAGGATATGCATATGCATGAATGCATGACAAATCAGTTCTGGTTTACGAAAAGGCATTAATGTCAAAAGCATTGATGATGCATGATATAGAATATATTCCAATAACAAACTGTAGGATGAAAAAACAATTCCAGAGGATATCAAATGCATGATGTTCAATAAAATCAACAAGATGTAGCTCAATTTAACTGAAATTCACGTTGCTTTCATTGATATGATCTTTAACAGAAGAAGCAACTTTAAGCTTACTAAAACAGTACATAAGTTAACTAAAAATGATCTATCCTATTAAATTATTTGACAATGCCTTCATGAGGTGATCTAGAACATCCCAATCTTCCAACTACATCTTAATATGCTTCTAAGTATCTTTCGATGTTGTTAAGTTGTTAGAAAAAATTAATTTTTTAATAATTAAAAAAAAAATTAGTGTGTTTCACAAAACTTTTGTAATAAAATAAAAACACTAAAAAAAATATTTTAAAAACTATAATTTATATTTTTTTAAAAGATATTTGTTATTAAAAAAGATATTTTTAATATAATAAATAAATAAATAATACTTTTAAACGAAATTTAAATTCTAGACATATGTTTAAATAAAATAGTAAACTACTTACTAACTCAAGTTGGTTTGGTATTCTTTATATTTTACATTGTCAACTAGTTTTTTTTCGAAGACTTTTTTTGGTCATTTTTTTTTCTTTTAGAAGACTTTGAAGAGCCTTCCTACGATCTAACCTTTTTTTTGATTGAGCCTTGCTATGAGCTTATATAAATTATTTTAATGGGCCTGCAAACATAATTGGGCTTCAAGCTCTGTCATGCACTTTTCTTCTTCCTCTTCTCTTTTTCAGTCTTTCGTTTCTTCTTTGTTAAAAGTGTTGGAAAAGAGAAAAGGGGTTTGAACATTTTAAAAAAATTCTACTTTTATGTTTTACAATTTTTATCTTTTCAAACACAAAAATGATTCTGCTTGTGAATGCACGTTTAATAAAAGCTAAAATTGGTAACTTTCATGTTTTATGTTCATAGTTGTTAGTTACTCTTGGGAAATTAGGTGAAAAATTTATTTATTTTTAACCAATTTTACTATTTATTTTCTTCTATAAGAAGGATACCAGTAACTATTACTTTCACAGTAGTTCTTTGTAGTTCTTCCTACTTCATAGTTCTTCGTTCTAATTTTTTTTTATCAAAATCGTTTAAATTTGTTTCGATCACTAGCAAATTGAATATTTTAATTTTTATATTATTTTTAGTATTCATTTTCATATTTTAATTTTTATATTTTTTATTGTATTTTTTATTTATATGATAAATATTTTTTATATTATTTGTATAGTGTTATGATTTCTCATCTTATATTCTTATATGAGTTTTTTTAATCATTTATTATATTATTTTTTATATGTATATTTTGTATGAAATCTTTTTTTATTTTTGTTTGGCTTTGTTTATATGGTTTTTTAATTTATTTTATTGTATTTCTTTTATTCATATGATAAATGTTTGTTAATTTTTTTTATCTTTTAGATATTTTATGATATTTTTATTATTTTTTATTCATATAAATTCTTTTATCTTTTACTGCATTATATTTATGTTGTGTATAAAATATTTTTATTTTTTTATTGATATAAATTTTATTTACTTTTTATTGTATTTTTTTTATATAATATATGTGATTGGTTTTATGAAATTTTTATTATTTTTTATTTGTATGATTTTTTTTCTATTTCTTTGATGTACTCTATAAAAAAAGACAAAATAAATAAATAATTAATTATAAGTAACAATAAAGTAATAAATAATGAAAATTTATAGTTTAAAATAATATTAAATTAAAGAATACTAACAGTATGAAAAAATTATAGAATATTTTTTTGTTTGAAATTATAAAATTTATAATACTCTCTTTCATATTTTTATTTTTCATTGTATTTATTTTATTTATATAATAAATATTTTTTATATTATTTTTGTTAGTGTTCTGATTTTGTATATATATAAAAAATTATTTAAATTGATGTCTCTTTTAATAAATTTTTATCTAAAAATAATTTTGAGTAATATAATTTAAACAATATTTATTTTATTATAATTAATTTTGATATAAAAATTACTAAACATAAATCACATTAATATAAACTTACTTTTTATTAAAGTCAATTTTATGCAAACTCTATTAACAAACTGTAATCCAACCACACAATTTCTTTCGACTTTTCTCCCCAAAATAACACGAAGTTTGAAACTTTGGCTTATTGGCTGTTCAAACTTTTCTCACTACCCAGACCAAAAAAAAAAAAAAAAACTTCTCTCACTGCCTACTGGCTCTCATTGTAATCAATTAGCAGTAATCACATCCTTTTCCACTGTCAGTGAAGACTGAAGAGGTACAGTGATGAAGTTCAAAATTTTGAAAAATGTCTATGTTATTACTATTCATTGATTATCGTTTTGTTTCTTAGTTTGAGCTATGATTATGCCTTTGTTGCTTTACAGTGTGGTGGTTGTTCTTTCATTCCAATGGCTGAAGAAAAGGACGCCTTCTATGTTGTGAAAAAAGGGGGTGTTGTTGGCATCTACAAGTCTCTCAAGGACATTCAACCTCTCATTGCATCTTCTTCGGTAAACACCCTTTTCTCTAACCTTTGTTATTATGGCTCTTATGATGCAAAAGTTTCTATCTTTTTTGTTTTCTGCATTTGGGTGTGGATGCATTTTGATGTTTAGGGTTTATTCTCTCAATAGGTTTTTGATTGAGTTTAACTAACAGGTGTCTGATGATCCTGTAAGCATTTTGAAAGGGTATTGTTTAACTAAGAAAGCTGAAGAGTTCCTTGTATCAAATGGGCTTAAGGGAGCCCCTTATTCTATAAGTGCTACTAATTTGAATGAAGAGCTTTTTGGAAGACTTGTTACTTGTCCTTATCAGGTTAGAGGAACTCTCTCTATTCTTCTTGTTCAAATTGTCCTCTACTCTATGGTCTATGGTAGTTCCTGTGAGAAAATGGAAAATTTTCCTCATTTATGGGAGAAAGTACCCTTTTGTGACCTTGATTATGTTTGTGAATTTTCATTTAGAATGAAAGGATCATAGGAAGAGAAATGGAGGGTCTGAAACATAAACCTTACTCCATTTTACAAACCCTTCTCTTCCTTCCCTTTCTTTCCAAAGTCAAAACTTTCAAACAATTGTAATGCTGAGAGCTTCATTTACTATTAGCATTATTTATCATATTGTTTTTAAGGGGAGTGGATTAATGCCACTCCTATTTTGATGATGCTTCTTCCATACATGCTCTCCATTCCTGTTTTTAGACTCCTTGTCTATTTGGAGCATTGGAGCTTAAGCTTATGTCTATGTGTCTCTGACACATTATAACTTAATGAGGAGATTAATTTATCTTTCAGGATCCATGTGCATCTGGAGGAAGGTCTCTAGGTGTGAGTTCCTCATCGAAGTTATTGCAAGGAGCCTTTCAATCTGATACTAGTGTAAGCAACATTTAAATTTAATATTGTCTACCAAGAATACACCTAATTTTAGCAAAGAAATGCTGTCAAAGTGAAGCAAAAATTTGGTGCTTTTGTGTGATCGTTATTTGTAAGAATTGATATTAAATAGCATGTTCCCGAGTTTTACGGGTAGCCAAGCACACTATGCTTGCAGCATGAACAGTCCATGCAAATTTCTGATCTATTGTAGTTATTAGGGTTGTCTGAGGGCTATTTTTATGCCTTTGATGGGACTCAAATTTGTAATGTCTTTGATTGTTTAAATATGATGTATGTCTTTGATTCGTAATTTTTTTTCCTTTCCTTTTCTTTTATTGTTCAGAAATTTTCTGGGTCATCTTTACATTCAACAAATTCTCAGAGGCAAGTTTCATTAGTTGGGTCATCTTTCGGTTTAACAAGTTCTCAGAGGCAACTTACACCAGAGGTATCTCCTTTAGTTTCAACAAATTCTCAGAGGCAACTCACACTAGGTGGATCCCAAGCTCAGTTGTCTAATTCTGTAAGTTGGTTTATCTATTATTTTCATTGCGATATCAGGATTCACTTCCTAATTCCTAGCATAGATGTCTATTTGTCGAAGTGCATGGTATTCGTATGATTTAATGTAATTGCCACTCAAATAGTTTTCACTTCCCATTCCTTAGTTATTGTGTGAACTTATAAGTACTCTTAAAGTCATTATATGCGTATAAGTTCTGGTCTTTGAAAAAATTTTTAAAGATACACCATAAAATTCTGGCAATCATATTTAACTCTATTTTGGACATTTTGTGGACGATTTACATCTCAAAGGTGAAACTCTAAAATCCCAATCATCCTAGACTAATGTTAATACATGCATGTATGCAATAATTCTTGTAGCTGAAGGTTAGTGGTGGCACCAGCCACCAGCAAGGCAGAATAAAATTGTTCATGTGTTCACTTTCAAAATGCTAAAAGTAAAACGTGTTCTGGCTAGGCGGAAATATACATTGTATTCTTTCTTTGCTTATGTTTGTTCTGCAACTTGTTTGTTCAAAATATTTGGAAAAACACAATGAATTTATGCTTACAAGTTTCACTGAAGTATTCTAAGTCAAGAATTTGTTAGACCTTCTAACATTTAACAGCATATAAGCATGATATCAGATGACATTCTATTTGGATGAAATGTCTTCATCGGTCTTGGTGCAAAATCAATGCATTTGACATTTGGATTGCACTCCTTTCTTATTATTATGTATTATTATTTTTTGGGGCTTTTTCATATGATGTTCCTTTTTGGTACACCTCTCTTTCCACGTATAGTATTTGGGACACTTAATGTATAGAACAATGCAGCTTCAAGATTTTACATATCTATATTTGCAGCTTTCTTGCACCCTTGAGTTTGATGGTGCTTCTAAAGGAAATCCTGGACCAGCTGGTGCAGGAGCTATACTTCGTGCTGCAGATGGGAGCAAGGTGTAAACTGCGTACAAATATTCATTTTATTTTTGTGTTCTTTGTAGAATTTTGCTAAAAAGTCTTTTCACAGGTCTATCGAATACGTGAAGGAGTAGGTACTCAGACGAATAATGTTGCTGAATATCGAGCTTTACTTTTAGGATTGAAACAGGCCCTTCAGAAAGGATATCGGCACATTCAAATCCGAGGAGATTCCTTACTTGTCTGCAAGCAGGTGTGTTATCTTACAGACTAACACACAATTTTTACTTTTTTCTTTTTCCCGTTATTTCCTCTTTTAAATCTACCTCTGTTCGTCTGTGTTTCATTTCTTAAAGTTGTTTCTGAATACCAATAGAAAGAAAAATACTCTCTTAAAACTTAAAAGATGCCATAAGCTTGAGGAATGAGAAAATGTAATTCCAATTGTTAGTTATACTCGCGTTGTTTCAAAATATCTCTCTTAAAACAAAAAGATTGATGTTTCAAAATAACTGATATTTTAATTTTTCGGATAACACCGTTAATTTAATTGTGATAATTGAGTAAGCATTAATTACATATGGTCATACATTTAAGGGTAATTTTATCTATTCATGTAACTTTAAGCATTGAAGGAGAGCCTTGGAGCAATGGTTGAGTTGTCTTTGTGTCTGACCTCAAGGTCACGGGTTCAAGCCGTGAAAATAGCCACTGATGTAATTATCAGGTTAGGCTGCGTACAATGCACCCTTTAGGTGTAGCCCTTCCTGGGCCCTCCATTAATGCAGGATGTTTGTGCACCGGGCTGCCCATATAATTTTAAGCATTACCAAGATTTATTTTTATTACTTTGACTAAAAGTGTTGTGCATTTTTTCCTTTTTGTTTTTGGATAGTTATTTTGAAAAGTAGAGACTAATGAATACATTTTCTGCTAATCTATATAGCATCTTATGCCATGGCTTTGTATCAGGTAAACGGTGAGTGGAAACAAAAAAATCAGAATATGGCTATGTTATGTGCTCAGGTCAACCAGCTGAAGGCGAACTTTCTGTCATTCCAAATCAACCATGTTCTTAGGGTACTTTCTAAATGACATTATATTAAGTGTTTTTTGTACAATATAATGAAATTATTGCCAATTTTCCCATCCTTTTTTCTGTGGATAATTCTACACATGCAACTTAGATAAACAACTGCCATCTTACAAGCGTTTCTGATATCATGTTTCTGGTTTTGTAATTCGCATGCATATCTAGTGAAGCGATCACATGATCTAAATGTTTTGAGAAGCTAGATCGTGTAAAATTCAAATGCTACCTCGAACTAGAATTTGACTGTAATGAGCATATATTTCATAAGCTTTTATATGAAGTATAAGTAGCATGTTTCTGTTGATTTTGAAGGAGAAAAACTCTGAAGCTGATGCTCAAGCAAACCTGGCCATAAATCTCAGAGGTTAGTCGGTTTCTTGCCCGTAAAATCGTTTGTTTGCTTTAATCCTGTTTTCATTCTTGATCAAAGGACAAAAACAACCTTGCATTTTCTTGATGATTTATTTATATTTATGTAATTATTGGCTCCTAACCTTCTACAGCTGGTCAAGTTGAAGAAGATTGTGAAGATCTCAGACGTTAATGAAAATTTAGTTGGAAGTTGTAGCTAAGGAAACACATAAAATCCAGAAACTTATAAGTATATATTTATGTTAAATATGTTATGTGGAATTTCTTGGTAGTTGTGGCATATTAAGCATACCAAGAAACCTTACATGGGACAAAATGTGATCATGAACATGCTAACATATATTTATAGTAATATAGATTGCCACCGTTTAGTTTTGGGACTTAGGTTCCATTGTCAGGTTTGAATAACATTGACTTATTTAATGCAATTTGCGTGTTTATCAATTTGTGGTGTTTCCAAGTTTGAACTTCAATCTTGCTCTAGCCTTTGTAACCAAGTAAACTAAAATTGCGGGACCTGATTACGGCTGGTGTGACGACCTCCCGGAGGACCTGCTGATGGTGATTATGGCAAGAATTGGGACCGGTCTGGTCAAGCGAATTTTGGTCAACACAGGAGCTGACTCTAACATCATGTTTCAAAACGTGTTTGACGTCCTGGGTTTCAAAGAAAGCAATCTCAAGAACCATCATCATGAAGTCGTAGAATTGGGTGACAACAATATCAAGCCTGACGGTTTCGTCGTCTTACCGATTTGTGTGGGTTTCGGGACGAGTAGGAAGTCTGCAGTGGCTGAGTTTATGGTCCTGAGAGACTTTACGATGTCCAACGCCCTTCGATTTTGAGTACTTCAGATAAAAATCAAATGCAAGCTGCAAAGTAGAAAAGTGATATTTACCAATTTTTTCTGCACAATTTTCACTGAAATTCAAAGTTGTAATGTCTTACACGGAGTCAATCGCATAAGCAGCTTCTGACTAATCAGATTTAGAAAAATACGTTCACTCAGTAAATTCATCTCAGAAATCTTGTTCGAATTCATTCTGTTCATCCATCATATCTTGGTCACAAACTAGCTCTTTTTGTCGGTTAATGTCATCGTCTTTCAGGTATTGTTCATCCATCTCAATGTCCATAAATATATCTGACATCTTAAAAATGTCCAATGAAAAAAAAATTCAGTACACTCCATCTTATAACATTACAAAAAATAAATAGCTTCTAATATTGCTAGCAGGGACGGATCTAAAAATTTTAATATGGAGGGACCGAATTTTAAATAATTTTTTTATTCTATAAAAGAAATTAACATATAATTATTAGAGTTAGTTTTTTAAAAGATTTATTAATATATATATATATATAATTATAATTTTTTTCACAATTTTATTTTTAATATAATAATTATATAAAAAATATAACAATATCAATAGTACATGATAAAATTATAAAATACCAATAATTTATAGAGTGTTTAGTTAAAAATTATCACATATCTTATTAATCAAAGTTAATTCTTTCAAAAATTTTAAAAAATTTGAAAATAAATTATAAATTATAAATTATTTGAAAGACACAGTACCCTTATAGAATATAAAATATAAGATATCTTTATAAAATTTTTCTTTTAACAACGTAAATTTAGAAGAAAAATGAGTATTTTTTACAACAAAATAATATCTAAAGTACATAATGTAATTATCAAAATATAACTATGTAAGTTATTATTAATATAATAATATGAATGTTAAATATATTAATATAAAAAAATAAAAGATTTTTTAAAAATAAATATAGAGATTATTATATAAAAACTAATTTGAAAGGTACAAAGACTTGATGGTATGATATTAAATTAGTTAAATAAAAAATATTAGTGAATTAAACAATTAAGACATAAATTCATTAGATAGTGAAAAATAATACATATAAAATTATTAAATTACATAATACTTTTTTATTTTTTAAACACATTTCTTATATATAAATATAGTTTCTTAAAATTTGGGGGGAGGCGAGGCCACTACTTGCTCCCCTCTAGGTCTGTCCCTGATTGCTAACTAATTAATAATAAAAAATAATAAAATTTATTTATTTTTTAGTATTTCTCGATGTTTGTGAATAATTAAAAGATAAAAAAAATTTTCATTACACAATCAATTTCACGAATAAAATATTGAAACAAAGAATTACAAAATTAGAGGTTCTATTCACTAACCTCGATTTTGAAATCAAAACGGTGGATTTTTTTTGAATACTACAATGAAAAAATTGATTAGACCTTTGCTGATTGTTGTAACTGTGATTATCAATTAAGGATGAACAAATATTGGATATTAAATAGAGGGATAAAAAATGAAGAAAAATTGGATATTAAGTAGATGGATATCCGAAAGAAAAACAATGAAATTTTTTATAATCAAAGAGATTGATATACGATTCTAATTGTGGGATTGAATCATTGGTGATAGATTATTCACCAATTTATAATCTTAATATTAAAGAAAAGATAAGTTTAGAGTATCTAAATAAAAAATTGAAGATAGAATTTTAAAGATAAGATAGATTAATAATAAGATAATAATTTATGAAAACGATAAGAAAATTGAGAACGGCGTAGTGCACAATTCAATTGATTGGGTAACACAACCAATCGATTGAATTGGGTAAATCCATATTGCTTTGAAGACTTCAATCGATTGGGTAACACAACCAATTGATTGAATTGTGAGACCTCAAGTTGCTTTGAAGCCTTCAATCGATTGGGTAATATAAACAATCGATTGAATTATAAAAAACCCACATTCTAGTCATCGTTCAATTGATTGGGTAATATGACCAATCGATTGATTTTTGTAAAAACCATGCTGCCTTACAACTTTCAATCGATTGTTTTGTGATAACTTGAAGTCCAATCGATTGAGTTATGGAAAACCTGAAATTCAATCTATTGTTTTGTTAATCCAATCGATTGATTTTCTAAGAAACATGATTTCACAACCCTTGATTGATGTAACGGATCAAAGATAAAATTTTAATCAATTGGATTGCCAAAAAGTTATTACAATCAATGGAAGATCTAATTCATTATTGATTTTATTTTTGATTGTTAATAAACATAATAGATGAATGATAAAATATTAATTAATAAAATAAAAAATAGTTTTTATAATTAAATAAAATATATGGGATTTATTTGTAATTAAAATTAGAAAATGACTATTTAACAGTTATTAAAAAAACTTAAAAAACAAGTTCTATTATGGAACTATTTAATAGTCCAAACGTCCAAACAAGGGATGGAGAGGGTCGCAACGAAAGCTCGACGGACAACGGCAATAACTCACTCCTTGTGGCGGCAGTGGAACTTAGAACCCTAATTTTTGAACTTTGAAACTTTGCTTTTTTAAGTCTAGTTGAGTCACGAAGGGGGGTGTTGGAGAAGGGGTAGGTGGTTTTTTTTTTTCTAAAAAAAGAACTCAAAACGATGTTGTTTATAAGAATCGGTCAGTTTTTCGTCTAGTCCAACTGGCCAGTTCAACAATTTTCAAGTAATTTTTAATTTGGCAGTTTTAAGTACTAGATCGGATCGTTTTTATTGATGATTCTTGGTTTGACCGGCAAATCTAATTTTTTGAACCATAGTCATTGTATATTAAAAAAAATTAAAAAATCAGTTGATTAACTACCACATAAACATATTTTTAACTCAAGAGAGATTATTAACAAAAGATTAACTAGTCTCACAAAATAAAAAATCAAAGATCAAAATTGTATTTTTTTGGCTGAAACCTCTAAATCTTTCAGAAAATTTTTGCAGAGATAAAGATGGATAATTCTAATAATAATTTTAATTTTATATGAAAGTCAATCCTATTCGGTGTACTGATATGATATCTTTTGAATTAATACTCAAAATGGCTCCTAAAATTTGGAGACAGACTCAATTTAACCCTCGAAATTTCAATTGACTCTATTTGAACCCCCAAATTTGAATAAGTGACTCACGTTAGCCTTTTGTTAATCTC
This sequence comes from Arachis hypogaea, assembly GCF_003086295.3. Classification (NCBI taxonomy): domain Eukaryota; kingdom Viridiplantae; phylum Streptophyta; class Magnoliopsida; order Fabales; family Fabaceae; genus Arachis; species Arachis hypogaea. The sequence continues at coordinate 106,528,764 of NC_092040.1, forward strand.
CGTTAATGACACGCTTACCTGGAATGTTAAGTGACACGTGGACTTAACAGGTGGGCTTATTAAAGGACGTCGTTTTCTCCTTGGTCGGTAATCTCTCTTCAAACGACAGCATTTTTCATTATGAGGTTAAAATTCAACAACACCAATTATCAAACCACCAAAACAGGGAAACTCTTCTTCTTCTTCATTCTCTCGCATGCATCATACTGTGGAAGATCAATGTCGCTGGTAGTGTAGGGCGCTAGCAAAGCTTGTCACACGCGTTCTCGTTTGCTAGCACGAGGAAGAAGAAGTTGCGCACCACTGTTTCTCCAAAAAAGGTTAGTAACGCAAGCATTCTATGTTTGGGTTCAATGTTATGTTTTGTGTCTTCTCTTGGTTGGAGTTTATAGGCCATTAATTTGTGCTCTATTTGATACTCAAATAAATTGGGTTCAATGTGAAAGAGGATAGTTTTAGTTATTGGTCCTCTGTTATGTTTTTTTTCTTTTAAAAGACTAATTATGATTAACGTTAATTGTGTTACAAAAAAGAAATGACATCTAAACTAGATCAGAGTTGAATCATTTGTTTCTTACATATTTATACTAAACATGCTAGCCATTAGTGGAGAGTTATGAGTACTGGCACTTAGTGTTGGAATTATGTACTCAATTTGAGATGTTTAGTTTTACTGTTATCATTTTACTTCAACTCTTCTAAATGATTCAATAGTTGAGTTTTTTTTTTTCTGAAAATATAAAATGAGAAATTTATGAATGAGTAAATAGCTTATGCTTGTCAATGTGATAATGCGAAGCTGTTAATTATGGACAACAAAAAATTGTATAGCTGTTGTTACACGGATAAATTTTATATATGAATTTTTATATTTTCTGTTCTGAAAAAATATTGATTGGCATGTTAATGTAGAATCATCTGATGCATGATATGAAAGGCCTTGGTTGTTGAAGTTAATTTGTTAATTGATTGAATTATATTTGTAGATGAGTGATTTGATAACCATTGTCTATCATCACGGAAGCATCTTTGTTATAAAGAATGACGACAGTGTAGTTTACGAAAAGGACAATACGGATGAATTATCTAGACTAGATGAAGATAGATTGAATGTATTTTCACTGAGGGATTACTACAAAGAGCTCGGTTATGCTAACATTGTTGAATGTTGGTGGCTTATTCTTGTGAGACCTTTAAAGAATGGACTAAGAGCACTTTCACATGACAAGGAATTGTTAGAGATGTGCTATCTTGCAAGAATGAACCAAGGAAGAGTCCACTTAAAAGAGAAGGCCAGAAAACTTTGGAGAAAGGACGTTGATGAGGAGCCTTCGAGCAGTAAGAAGTCTAAAACTGCAACAAAGTTAAAGAGAATCTACATATAATTTACTTGTACCTACTGCGGTGTTAAAGGACACACTAAAAGAAGTTGTGCTCATAGAAAAGCTGATGATATTACAAGTGCCCTTGCAGCAGCAGCTGTTGTAGCTAAATCCAAATCCTAAGATGGATCTAATGCAAATGCACCCGATGATGCTGCGACACTGGTATACAAACTGTGGATGCTCCACAGGTTTCAGAAATTGACATCACCCAACTCATTGTTTCACAGCCACAAATTATAGAGCAGGTACCATTATATAACACATTAATTAATTACATTTAGGAAAATACTATGTGTTTATTCATCATTTATCAAATATTTCTAATTACATGTAGGTGCCTCCACTCATAAGGCTGGATAAGTTGCCGCATAAAAAAAGAGCAACTCCCGGTGTGGAACCAATGCAAGAAGCTAGTTCTGGGACAGTGTCAAAGTTTACTGAATTTATGAAGTTTGTCCCCACTCCGGGTTTCAAAACACCAAGGAAGAAATAAAGATTAAATTATGTTGTCTTTTGTGGATGAATTGATAAATGTAATCCAAAATGTGTGTTTTGAGATTATTTTGTGGTTGTTTTGTAACTAAAATTTGCATAAGTGATTGTGTATGCCTTTTGTCATGTCTTGTATAGGGTTTTGTTTTGGAACCTTTTAAATAGCCCTTTTGTTTTGTGACTGTAATGATGACATTCTAGACATCATTCTTGGTTTATCATGTGTTACAATGGTCATTGAAATGACTATGGTTGACCTATGAAATCAGATTCAACGTTTATTATTATAACTTATTTTGCAATTTAGAGATTTGGTAGATAAATTATAGGTTAGTTTATTATTGATATTTGTAGATTTATAATCAGTCTCTTGTTTATTCTTACCATTTTATTTTTATAGGTTTAGTCACATCTTTTAATTTACAGAATCATACCTATTTGTAATATCCTTACTGAATTTGTAAGTTTAGTCAAAACTTATAATTTACAAAATAGATTTGTATTAAAAAAAACATAATTGTAGTGACATTAATTCAATTTTATTCATCACTTTCCTACACCTAAGACATAGCCAATGGCTACAACTACAAACAAAACAAGAAAAAAACTCAAAATACTATTCCATACTTTTAAAATTCTAATTTCAGCTTCTATTGCACTAATCTTTCAATCCACGTTCATCTTCCAATACTCAATTCTATTTTCAGTTTCATGTCTCATGTCTTCTTCTTTCACACTATTTGCCCACACAAAAAGTTCACACTATCTATTTTCGGAGGTCTATCACAACAAGAACCACAAAATAAATTATGCATGTATTACAAAAAGATGTAAATTCAAGAAGGAAGCAATTCAAGAATTCACATTATAGTTTGGACATCCAAAAAAGGTCTCTCTGAATTTGCTTCTGTTCTAGACCAACAAAAAATGGGACGTATTCCACAATCACACCAGTGTAGAATCTTTCCAAATCTAGCTCGATTTAGATTTCTATCCAAACTTCCATGTGAGTGGGATCTGTTGCAATTTTCGGAATCTTGACTGGTGCTCCTCATCATATTCTCCAACACCCAAACAATGATATCAATTTGAGAATTTGGCACTTGTTAGCGTTTTATATTCATTAAAAAAGAGATTAAATTGAATCTAAAAATTTTTTGCTTATGTCAGCAACATTTAATAAGGCCATTTGTCAACTCCACGTGTCACTTAACATTCCAAATAATGTTAATGAAGATTAACAAAAAAGTTAATATGAATCACTTATTTAAATTTAGGAATTTAAATTGAATCAATTAAAATTTCAGAAATCAAATTGAATATGTCTCCAAATTTCAGGAGCATTTTGAGGATTAACTCGATATCTTTTCTACCACAATTTGCCCTTTGAGATTGCATACTCTATTCTATATTTTATTTAGCGTCGTTTGCTTGTGATTGTGTTTGTGTGCATACTGGATAGACAGATAGGGTGACGCCACCCAGTGCCCAGTGGCAAATAACGTCCACAGTGAGCGTTCAGTGTTTGAGAATTTGCCGCAATGGCCACACTCTCTTTTCACTCCATTCCTTTCTCTTCTTCTACACTCCCCACTCCTTCCTTTTCTTCTTCTTCTTCTTCACTTGCTTTTCGCACCTTCTTCCCCTTCCAAAATTCCAAGCTTTTTCTTCCTCGGCGGGCACGCACAACCTGCAACAACACCAACAACAACCGTAGAAGTAGGTGGTTATTCGTTACCAAAGCTGTTGAAGAAGAGGTTCAACAACAGCATCAACAAGAAGAAGCCACCACCGAACAACAACCCGTTGTTGTTCCCGTTTCTCCGTCTGATACTCTCACCATGTTTTTTCAGGTATTAACACACGCACCCCCAATCCAGTTCCCGTGCTTTTGTTAGAATGCCCTAATTTCAAATTCTAGAGTTGGAGTGGAACATTGCCTGTTAATTTAACTAGTTATGTTGATGCGCCTTTAACTTGTGACTCCAATTTTTGTTCTTTACTAGTAGTGTTCACTCAATCAATACTTTTTCTTTTCTTGGTGAACTTTGGGTACTAATTTGAACATTCAATGGCTGGGCTGTGTTTGACTGTTTGTGCAATTACGTCTTCAGCAAGGTTTTCAAACTTGAGAGATTACACACTTTAATAATACAATTTCACTCCTAAACTCAATTTAGGGAACTAAACTGGTAAAATCTGAGTCTATTCGAGTGTTTAGTAACTTTCGGTTACTACTAATTGTAGTTGTGTTCCTTTTTTTTTTTCATTGTTCCTTCTTTCTTGAGACTAACTGTCTGCATTTCGCAAATTTGAAGGCAGAGGGAACAATGAGTGAATCAGCCATTCCAACCGTATCCAAGGCCTTAGAGGTGCATCCGAAAACTTTCTTTTATTGTTCTATTACTTTGATTTGACGTATTTCCTTGTATGTGTTTATTCTTTGGATTCCCTGTAGCAGTAGTAGCAATAATACTTATAATTAGAATATGCTTTTGAAGTAACTATCTGCTATTTTCTTCTCAGAATGACCATATCAGTTTTTGTTGGGTGATTATAAATTGTAATGATGTTGGAGGGTAGGAAGTATGACAAACATTTGTGATGGTTTTTAATCCCAATTCCAATGCATGTTGTGTTCAATTGTAAATTAAAATAATACTTTAGAAATTGTGTGTATCTTTGATTGAGGAAATGATAAAAGGATGATGATGAAGAAATTTAGGAGGGTGTAGATAGAGGTGTCAGACATGGACTTTCTATTTATGCTGGACCATGTCTCTTCCTCTAGTTGTAGGGTCTAATGCATTCTACAGAATTGGATAAAAATGTGAAATAACGTTGTCATTTATGTAATTGTATAGCAGTGTTCTGGTATTCTGAAAAGTAGCTCATGATGCACACACTGTTGTACCAAAAATTGATTTGCCAATGCAGGTGAACTAGCTGGAATTTGTAACAGTTATTTAATGAATGTTTTAGATTCTGCATATTCATTGCAGAACAAATATAAATTTGTAATATGGGGTAAGAGAGGAAAAGCAAGTGAAGTTGCTTGTGTTTTGGTTGAACTTTTTCTCTCTTTGCATTCAACATTTCCTTCCTTTTCTGTGAGTGGTTATATTGCAGATTTGTTACAATTTCTGGAAAGAAATCCATACCACCTAGCGACTTTTGTTAAGCTATATTCCCAGGAAATAATTTGCTGGGGACTCTTGTGACTTGTCTTCTTTCTTCTTTAGTCATGTTGCCGTTGTCTTTGTGAAATTTGGCTTAATTGAACTTATGCTGCTTTTCAATTTCCTTAAGTCTAGTTCTTTTTGGGCAGGACATAGAGGGTGTTGCAAGTTTGAAGGTTCAGGTTCTTGAGGGACTCGCAACTGTAGAGGTATACTCTAATATTGCCAAAAGGATTCCAGTGATAAACTCAAATTTCAAAGAATTTAATCTGCTCTTATAGTGTTATCCTGGAAGTGCAGGTAATGCAAAGATGAAATATTCTACAAAATGACGAACTCCATAAATTTATGCTCATGGATTTTTTTTTCTTTAATATATTTTCTGGAACAAACATGCTGCTTAAAACCAAAATTTTGAAAAGTTTCATATATCAATCATTCTATACTATCAATTAATTTGAAATGATCATCCCAATAGGTGTTAAATTATAATTGTTTGGGTTAGTAACCTTTGCCATACACTTCATTTTTAGCTTTTCAATATGAGGAACCCATTCTATGTCTTGGAAACAATTTAGAATGTACCGTCTGTTTTATTTTAAAAAATTGCACATAGAATCTGCTTCTATATAAAAAATCATTAATGGTGAATTTCTATGATGTTTGTTTAGTTGAAGAAGCAGACAACTGTCCAAGCAACAGGTGTGGCTTCTAGTTTGGTGGAAACAATACAGGGTTCGGGTTTCAAATTACAGACACTGAATCTGAGTTTTGATGAAGAATATGTTGCAGCTGAATAAACTAGTGTGTTATTTAAGAACACCGGAGATGGAGAAAATGCATCTAAAAATTAGAAGGGAAAAAAAAGTGTGTATTTATTTTTCCTTGTAAAAGCCTACTTTCATATTGCTGACCGAATGTAGCATGCACAGTTGAACGTGACATAATTTGGCAACAACTAAATGTAGTGTTGGATCTTATTTTTGGCACATACTCCATATTTTGTTTATAAGTTTGATGTGTTAAACTATTAACTGGGCTTATAGCGCGATATGTTTTTTATTATTGGAAAAACTCTCAAATTATTGAGATTAAAAGAGTGGGCATTTGGTCTAGTGGTATGATTCTCGCTTAGGGTGCGAGAGGTCCCGAGTTCAATTCTCGGAATACCCCATTCTTATTTTGTTTGTTTTTTTTATATTTCTTGAAAATAATGATAAGATTTAATTACTTGATTGATTTTTATAATTTTATCAAATTTTTACGATTTAAAAGTTTGTAAATTAGTTCTTATTTTAAATATTGTATAATTTATTTTATAATAAACACATATTTTAAAGAGTCTTGCTAGGTGTTGGAATTTTTTTATTTAAATTAAATAAATATAAAATTACAAAAATATATGAAATACAGTGTAATTATATAATGCAAAATTGGCCACATACAATTTATGTTAGGAGAGTTAAATGGAGTCTCCGTATGACATCCATGTAAGAATAGAATATAGACTTAGTATCCGAGATATGCACAATGTGCAAATTGGTGACTCAGTATCTAAGATGTGCTGATCCAATTTAATTCAAATAATTTTAAATTTTAAATTTATAAAAATATTTCATTTAGAATTTGGATGATTATAATTTAAATTAATAATTTAATTTAATTCAATAAAACAAATATTCTTATATTATTGTATTAGTTATTCATGAGTACTACAAAATTAATTTAAAAAATGACATTATTAAAATAAATCATACGCGTATAAAATGACTACACTTTACATGCATTCTTAATCTCATAGTTATTAAAATCGGATCGGACCAGTCGGTTCGATCAAAAATCTAATGAACTAAACCCAACACCTGTCCGGTCCAAAGTTCCAACCGATTAAAATAGAGAACCGGTACGAATCGGTCAAATTCGGTGAAGATCGGTCCGACCGAACTTCTCGGTTGCACCAGCGTGCTGGAGTTCGAATCCCTTACCTGAAGAAAGTAACAAAGTTGATAGGACCACCAAGCTACAATGCTTCTTACTAATATAAGTACAAATTATAATACATATACGATATTTTATTTTACTTATATTCAATTTATTTTAATTTTAAAATCACTCATTTTTAAATCAATTATATTTTATTTAACTATAATTTTATATTTAATACAAATTAAAAAAATAAACAAAAAAAATTATTAATCACAATTTATTTATTTTTCAATAAATATTTGTAGTATATAATAATAGGTAAAGACTCACATACATTTGTCTTAATATGAAGTTGATAGTTGAAAATTGTCAGATGATAATTTAGTTAAAATTGTCAAATCATCTAACGGTTCTTAAATATCAACTTCACATGAAAATAATTGTACGTGAATAATGATCCAGTGACCCAGTAGCCTGACTAGTGACCAAGTTAACCGGTTCGACTAGTAATCTACTGGTTGAACCAGTAACCCAATAATCCGATAACCTGACCAATTCGATCACCGATTCGGTTCTAATAACTATGCTTAATCTAATAAAGCAATCTTCTATGTTGGTATGACAAAATAGTATCTATACAATATAAAATTAATATAATAATATCACACAATAATATCTAAGAGACAATAATTTTATTATAGTACTCTTTTAAAACAATTATAAATAATTTAATTATAAATTATCAAATATATGAGTATAATAATCAAATATACAAATATAAATAATTAAATATAATAATTTATCCTTACTCATAAATAATCAGTATAATAATACGAGTATGTTTAATTAATAATTTAATTTATTTTAATAAAAACAAATATACCTATTCATTATTTATAAAAAAGACCTTAATTTTTTATAAAAAAATTAATTTTTAATTTATTTATTATTTGTTAATAAAATAAAAATTATTTTTTTAAAATATATAAATACTATTGGAACCTAAAAAAAATATCATACTCGTCAGAAAAATTTGAATTCACCGACAATTATACACTGAGATAAAAAGCATCTAGGACCATTCCATATAATCCAAGACCAGTACATATGCCTCTTTTCATCCTTATGTACCCTCCCTCGCCCCATTCTGAGTTCTTAACCATCTAATAATTAGTACTAATTTCATTTGTACCATAACCAACTACAGTAACACTATGATTAAGCTCATACCCATATGTTTTATAAAAAATAGTCACCAAGTGTATATCTCGGATACTAAATTTGTATTTCTATTTTTGCATATATCTCGGGTACTGAGATCTCATTTAATTCTTTTGACACAGATTAAAAACTTAATACCCGTAATGTGTTCAATTTTCGAAACCCTCTTAATAACTGAGATGTGGTCAATTGTGTATTTATGTAATTATGTTATACTTTATGTATCTTCATAAATTTTATATTTATTTAATTTAAATAAAAAATACTAATTATTACACATCTAAATATTTTTATCAACTAAGTCCAATCAAATTTATTTAAACCCAACATAAATCTCTCATAGACATGTGCATGAAATCACACTTTTTCCTCTTCCCATAAAAAACAGCACCGAAATTTTTAAAGATATATAAAGTTATTAACTTTGACAAAAGAAGTTTTTATTTTTGACAACAAATTTTTTTAAGGTTTTGGACTTAATGCTACAGTTTTTTTTGTTTCTTATTCTTCTTTCTTTTTTCTTTGTGAAGAATGTCTATATTTTTATTTATAAAGTTACGTATTTTTTTTTTAATTTGTGTTTGTTTATTGTCAAAAAAGATAAACCAAAAAATAAAATAAAATAAGTTACATAATTCTTTCTTTTTATTTCTTTTTTTTTTGTTTGATTTTTTTTTGTTTTTTGTTTTTATTTTTGTTCTTCTTAGAAGATAAAACAACAAGAAGTATGTGAGTGTAAAACAGAAAGAACTATGCAAATAAGAAAGAAGAGGAGGAGGAGTTATTTGAAAAAAATATAAAACAGAAAAATAGTACCAAAATTTTTTATCCGTGACACATAAAATAGAATGATGCAATCTTTTTTGCTTTTTCTTATTCGTCTTTCTTTCTTTTCTCTTGCAGAATTTCTGTCTTTTTATTTATAAATTTATGTATTTTTCCTTCAAAAGTTATTGTGTTTATTGTCAAAAAGAATAAATTAAACAATAAAATAAAAGTTTCATAATTTTTTCTTTTTATTCTTTTCTCTTTTTGTTTAATTTTTTTTATTTTTATTATTCTCAGAGGGTAAAACAATAAGAATTATGAGAGTGTGAAATAAGAAAAACTATGAAAAGAAGAAGGAGGAGGAGGAGGGGGAGTTGTTTGGAAAAAAATAGCACCAAAATTTTTTAAACGTCACACATAAAACAGAGTGCTGTAATTTTTTCTTACTCTTTTTTGGAGGAAGAAATAGAAGTAGAAGACAACGATGACGATGACGACGACGTTGAAAAAGAATTGCGCACATAAAAAAAATGTTGTAGCTTTTTCTTATTTTTTTAGAAGAAGAAGAAGAACATACAAAGAAAAAACAGAGGTACATAAATTTAACTTAGTTGAACTTGGTTAAAAAAAATTTATTTGTCTAGTATTTCTATATTTTAAAAATACTTTGTATGTTTTTAACAAAAATTATCTACTACTTATAGTAATAAATAAAAGAGTAATGTGCACTTACCTCTTTTGTTTTATTTGATTTCAACAGATAACGTATTTTTTTAACTAAGTTTAACGTAGTTTATTTTAATTAAGTATTTTGAATGATATCGTGAATATGTTTAGCACGTTTTTAATTGGTATGCTCTTTGCAGACATGACGACAGGTAGAGGTATTGCGGATCAGCCTAGTGGTTGTGGTCGTGGTTGTGGTAGAAGGAGGGTTTCTGCCAGTATCCCTGGGAATTATGGATCCTTTCCCTCTAATTCAACTATTTCGGTGACGTCACAGATTGCGTGTGCATCGGAAAAGTCGTTTCATCATGGTGCCTAACCCCATCTACGTCCCCGCCTCTACGGTGATAACTCTGCCTCCATCCACTCAGCAGCCCACTGTCTCGATAATGCTGCCTCCAGCGACGGACGCTGCGGCACCAGAATCCTTTCACGGAAGCCAGCCAGTTGATGCCCCTCCGTCACCTCCCATTGTACAGTTGACGATCTAGCCTGATGGCGGAACGATGTAAGTACTACTTTAAGTCTTTTATATGTTGAAACTGTTTGATATATCTTGACTATTGATTTTTTATTATTGATTCTAGTTTTAGTGGATTTATGGATGTTGCTTCTTGATTATTGACTGTTGTTCATTTATTGTTGACAATTGGTACTATTTAAATTAATTATTGATAGATAGAGTTTGTAGCGCATTCTAATTATAGATGAAACTCTATCGAAATTTCTAAAAAAATCCCTATATATTATAGTTCTTTGCTTATGAAGTTTTAATTTATATTGCCATATTAGTTTGTTTGTAAATTGTTGATAGGTTTGCGCCAAACAACAATGCATGTACTCAAGAGATGACCAATGTCATCAAACTGATGTACGACCATCCATGACCGAGCTATAAGAAGATCCTCTCTAAGACCAGAGAGCGATGATTTCAGAAGTGGGTGGTAAAAACTTAATATAGTCAAATTCTATTAGCTGGTTTATATATTCTATTTTGTTTAATACGATATATTTTGATTAACTAATTTTAAAGTTTCTTTGTGTAGCTTCCCTTTATATAGGAAAAGGAGCATGATGCCCTTATCAGGAAGATATAAGACCATCAAATGGGTAGGCGGCTGCAACAGATGCTGGAGAATGTATATGAGAAGCGCGACCACCTCACTGTCTGGCTCCCCTTGGAAATCAAGAAGGCTCTGTACATTTTCCAGGAGATTGATAAGGGGTTCAAGCATCAGCGTTTCACAAATAGAGCTAATAGGGCATCAATCACGTCGTCCAAGTATACCGGTGACTTAGCGACCTTCATGAAGACTAAGGCCCGACTAGTATGTAGCTTTTCTAATTTTGTTATTAACTTAGTTAAATTCTTTGACATATCATTAGTAAGCATCCTAATATATTGCTTCAATACAACATATGCAGTCGAAGTTGTTGGATCATGATGTGACATTGGTTGAGACCTTCAAGTACACTCACACTTTGAAGGAGAACAAAGAGAGATTTGCTGATCAACAGTCCACAGATCATTATGTGAGTAAACATCTGATATTGTGATATAAAGTTTTTAATTAACTGTATAGTATCGTCCTAATCATAATAACATGTGTTACACAGGAGTCCTATATGCAGAGACTGGAGGTTGCAACTTAGCAATCTTACCGAAGTGGAGGACGTCAGTGGCTCCGCTACTTCAGTTGTCGATCTCAATGCGGTTTAGCGCGAGACCGCCTTAGTACCGTATAAGAACCGCGAATACGGGCTGGGGTTGTTCTTCGCTAGCAACCTCCGTACCTCCAAATTGAGGCCATCATCCGCCTCTGTCCCTAGTCAAGCTGTCGATCCCGAGGAAAGCTTTGATTTGAGGCTGCATGTGTAGGAGCTCACCCGGAGTCTTCACGAACAGGCTTTGGAGCTGGCCGAGACTTGGAAGAGGTATTAGGAGATCCTCACATGTGTGACGGACACGGATGACCTCAGGCTGGAGTGGAGGGAGCAGCTGGAGCGGCTTCAGCGGATAGAGCAATAGATGGCGGTGTGACAAGCTCAGATGCGCGACGGTGGCAGCAACACTACTGGTGGCAAAGGTACTATTGGTGGGAGACAGACATCACCGCCTTCTCCGCCGCCTCAAAAGGACCACGGGAATGATAGTGACTACTACCAAGATCTTTAGTGATTAGGGCTTTGTTTTATTGTTTCATTGTATTTGATTTATTTGACTTTTAATTTATTTGAACATTTGATATTTAATATTACATAATTAGTTTCTATTATTTATAATTTGGCCACTAATTGTGTGAAAAATAAATTCATATAATAAATTAAAAAACAAAAGAAAAAATTAAAAAAATTGCATCACAATTTTTTTTTTTAAAATTGACATTCCATTTGATTTACCGAGGACATAATCCGATGGTAATAGTGCGAGAAACATGATATTGTGATGCCAACGCTACCTTAAAAAAATTCGCCAATAACCAAATAGTTTTTTGGGTAGGTAATTCGTCGCAGAGTCTGACAGTAATTACCGTCGGACAAAAAATTCGACAGTAATTGATTACCGGCGAGGTTTATACTGTCGAATTTCTTCCATCAATAAATTTATCGGTAATTAACTTACCATCGAATTTTATTCATTTTTTTCAACGATAATTCCGATAGTACTCAATATTTTTCTTATAATGAATGCCCACAAAAACATAGGTTAAATAAGAGAAATATTAGCCATTGTATTATTACCATTAAAAATTTACCACTAAAAAGTGATTTTTATTGTAATGTTTAGTCACTATTTTAAACGATAAAAAATTATTATTTTAATTCGGTAAAAATAAACTTTAAATGACATAAAATCACATTTTAATAAGGTAAAATGATTATTAAAATGTCAATTTAAACGAGCAAAAATTGTCATTTTAATTTTATAAAAGTAATGATTTTAACTGTCATTTGAAACAATGAAAAAATGTCATTTTAATCCAGTAATTATGACGATTTTCAACTACCATTTTAAATAAAGAAAACACCACTTTAACTCAATGATTATGACGGTTTTTAACTGTCACTTTATACTATAAAAATTATCGTTTAAATATTACAAAAACTGCTGTTTTAATCATAGTAATTATGACGATTTTTAAAAAACTGTCATAATATCCAAAATAGCATTTCAGATTATAACATTTTAGAAAAATACCGTTTTTGAGTATAATGACAATTAAAACTGCGGTAATTATCCCAAAATATTACCATTTTAATTCCTCCGAGTCAGTGTCATACACAGTCTGGACCTTTTACTTGGACCTCTTAGTGGATGGAGCTTCCACCATCTTCTCAATCTCCTCTGCCTCCTGGCCGTTTGAGTGAACTCATGGTCTCCATCAGTTCTAAGCTTTCTCTTGCTTCTTCTCATCAGGTTGTCTTTCTCCTCCACTGACGGAGGAGCATCAGTACCCTCACCCACTAGCACAGACGTCGTCATCCCCTGCTATCCAAATTTTTATAATGATTACAATGCTGGAAGAATCTAGATTTGATAGACCATATCTTCCATATCTATTGAAAATTTGGGCATGGCACGAAAGTGTGTTTTTTGTACAGGACTTAATTATTGCAAACACATTAATTAATCGATTCGACTAGATCATCGCTAAATCTAACTACGACGACCTGGTTAGCATTGAGTTTGGACATTGCTCTTCCACATGTTATCACATGTTATACTTTGAAAATTGGGCATTATTATACATTTTTCTCAGTTTTTTATTTTCAATTGTATTATGTTTTATCCGATATATAAGTTAACATTGAAATTTTACATGCGGGTTGTAATGGCTCTCACATTAATAAAACATATTTATATCAAATAACATGTATATATTTTTTTATGATTTTATTTTAAAATATGATACTCGAGCAATCTTATTGCTTTTCATTTTATTTGTTAATTTTAATTTTATCAATTTTTAAGATTATCCAACAGCTATGAAGGTGTGTTTTTAACCAAAAGAAAAATATAAAGATAGAAATACATAATTTCATTTAAGACTTTCATGGTTGAGTAGCTTCTTATGCACAACAAATTTTATAAATGATTTGACGGTTAAATTTCAACATTTCGCTACAAGAATAATCTAATGAAATTTTATGAATTTTGAAATTGATTTGATACGTCATCAAAATAACATATAATTTTAAAAATAAAAATAAATATAACTACTGGATTATTTATAATTAGAATAAAACATTTATATAAATCAAACCAATACCAATATTACATAAATCATCAAACTCAAATAACGTTATATGAATGTCTCAAACCATACTTTTATATAAATCGAATTAAATTAATTCGAATTATACAATATAATAATAAATTGAAACATATTGATTCGAATTACATTATAATTAAATTACTTGCAAGTTAATTGTTTTTAAAACATAAATGTCAACCAGAAAGTATCTTCCATTTGGATTCATATAAAATATAAAAAAATCAAAACGAATAAAAATAGAAATCCAATTTTTGTGTTTAGTTCAAATTTAAAAAAATTTACATTTTTATAAACTTATGAATTTAAAATGGAACATTAAACAATTTCTAAAAATTCATTAAAAATTATCCTTTGACTTATTAACATCTAAAAAATTATTACTAGAACTTTTGATATTGAAAAAGTTAATATAAAGTATAACTCTCCAAGGCAGCATAAGAGTTAAAACTTAAACTTTTTTAGAATCAGAAGTAACAGATAGTTATACATTATAAAATGACTAACTATATTTATACAGTATGTAATTTGACCAACTATTTTTATACTGTGTTTTAATTATTTCTCAAATTACATATTGGATAAATATAGTTGGTCATTTTATAATTTATAACTATATGTTATTTTTTACTCTGAACAAAATTCAAGTTTTAACTCTTATACTACCTTGGAGGACTATACTTTATATTAACTTTTTGGGTTAAGTACGATTTTGTTCCTTAAGGTAGGGGCTGAAAATTTATTTCGTCTTCGCCTTTTTTTCGCTACAAAATGGTCCTAAAGGTTTAACTTAGTTTTAAAATCGTCATTTTTACCAAAATTTTAATTTTTATTACCAAATTACCCCTAATTAAAAAAAAAAGAAAAAATGGGCTGAAGGCTGCAGAACAGGGGAAGGGGTAATCACGCTGGGGGAGGTGGGTTTTTAATGGAAGAAGAGGGGGAAGGGATGGTGGGGAAGGAAAGGGGAAGGGAGTCCGCCGCCGCTGCTCCTAGATCTTGCCACCGCAACTGCTCCTCGTCGTTCGGTCCTCACAGCTGCTCCTCAACATCGACGCCAATAGATCTGGGAGGGTAGCCGTCGTGTGCTGCTCATTGCTCGCCGTTTCTGCTTCTCCTCCTCGCTCAGTCGTCGGTCGTCGCTGTTCCTTGCTGGTCACTGCTGCTTTCGATTGGGTTTGCTGTCTTCTTAGTCCACTTGGCAACCATTCCTATCACTAGAACTGGGATTAACCCAGTTAGGAGCCATGGTGCTACCATCATCTTCAACAGAAATCATGCATGGAATGATCAGGTATGTCTTCTTCGTTTCTAGCTTTTTTTTTTGCACTCATTTCTTTTTGAATTTCATATCTCCTTTTCTTCATTGCAGTGAATTTTTTGGGTTGGGCCTTTCATTAGAGCTGCTCTTGCTGTCATGTTACCACCAGATAGTCATCCGATTTTGCATTTGTTTATGCTTCTGATTACATTGGGCCTTTCTTTGTGTTTATGCTTTTATTCCATATCTTCTTTATGTTTTTGTTTTTGTTTATGTTTCTGTTTCACTCTGATTCTGTTTATACTTCTGATTACATTGATTTTGTTTCTAATTTTATTATTGTTATTGCTAGTGTTGTTGTTCTTCTGCTTCTACTTGTTGTTTTATTGTTGCTGCTATTTTTGCTTTATTTCTGGTTGAATTTGAGGGAAAGGGGAATAGGAAGGAGAATGGTATTTTAGTTTAAAGAACGATTTTAAAACTAAGTTAAACCTTTGTAACCATTTTGTAACGAAAAAAAGGTTGAGGACAAAATAAATTTTCAACCCTATCTTAGGGACCAAAATCGTACTTAACCCTAACTTTTTCAATATCAAAAGTCCCGATAATGATTTTTAGATGCTAATAAGTGAAAGTATAGTTTTTAATGAATTTTTGGAAATCGTTTAATGTTCCGTTTTAAATTCATAAGTTTATAAAAATGTAGATTTTCTAGAATTTAAACTAAAACACAAAAGTTGAGTTTTTATTCTTATTCATTGTGATTTTTTTAATATTTTATTTGAATCCAAATAGGGAGTGATTCCTTATTAAAATTTATGTTTTAAAGTTAATATAAAATAAATAAATAATTTTAAATCGAATCAATGTGTTTTGATTTACTACTATATTATATAATTCGGATTAATTTAATTCGACTTATATAAAAGTATGGTTTGAAATATTTATGTAACGTTATTTAATTTGGGTGATTTATGTGATATTGACATTAGTTTAGTTTATATAAATGTTTTATCCTAATAATTATGTTAGGTGTATGTTAAAATTAACTATTAAAATATAATATATCTATTAAAATATTAAATATATATTAAAAAAAATTAAATTATATGAATATATAATAATTAATTTTAGTAGTTAATTTTAATATATAAATAATATTTTTTAATAATAAATAATGATGTATTAAAAAGAGATATTATTAAATAATATTTTAAATTTGATTGTGTGAAAAACTGTTAGTTTAAACAAATATACAGTTGTAAAACTTCTAGAACACTCTTTGAATATATTTTAAAAGAAAATGTATAAGTAAATAACGAAAATATTAAATAATATGAATAATGAATATATTAAATGTTTAATTTATTAGGTATGTAAATAAGTATTTTATTATTAAAATTTAGATAAATAATTTAAAATATAATATATTATATTTAAATTAAACTAATTTTAAAATTTATTATTCATATTATTTAAAAAATGATTGATTACCTAATCTAATTTATTTTAAAAACACCTAATAATTTATCTGCCAATACCATCGTGATCATAATTGCAATCTCTCGATCCGGATCCCCAACCCCAACCCCATCAGAGGCTGTTCCCCTTCGTCTGCCCTAATAAAGATAACTTTAAAAAGGACAGAATTAAAAAATATATATATAAAAGCTGAATGCGCAGTACTGATGATGTGTAACAGGAGTGGCAATTGGCCCCCACATTTTAATAATGTCCATTCCTTCTTAGTTCTTATGAGCTGTGATGTATCTCACCAGATATGTGTGTTACATCACCATATGCAGGTGTTACCGAAACACACCCACTTTCTTATTTTCATTTTTTTAAACAGATATTATCATGTTTTTCTTTGAAAAAGTTCTATTATGAAATAAACAAATACTTAATTGAGTATACTTGAACTACTATATTATAATTTTGTTCACTTCATTTAATAACCGTGTTGACTCGAGTGCTTCTAAATGAAGACAATCTTTGTATTATTGTATACTAAAAATGACAAGGTGACTATATTTATAAGCTATAAGTACTTTTTTTATAAATATATTACTCAATTTGATGTTCATTATATTATGGGTAAAACGCAGAAATAAATCAAATCTAATAAAAAATTACATAATTTACCCAAATCTAAAAAAGTTACATAGATAGAAATTATTAAATTAAATTAAATTTATTCAAGTAACGTAGAGACGTGAAATAAGAAAATTTATGTAACATTTTTAAATTTGGACAAATTGTGTAATTTTTTTATGAAATTTAGTTTATTTCTGCATTTTACTCTTATATTATTTTTGTATTGAATTTTTAAGTATACTATTCTAACCAGCAATATTATTATTTAGCGTCTTTAGGTGAAGATGGCAGAATTTATATTTTGATTTTATATTATGCATCTCATGTACAAGAAAAATAAAATAAATATAAATATATCTTATTTATATTATAAATAACAATTTTTTATACATATTTTTTCTTTGTTATTATTTGTTATATTTGTTTAATGATCCTATAAACTGATTTCAAAACTAAAAAAAGTCCATATATAGTCTAAGACATCAAAAATAAGTTTTAAAACCAAATATAAATTTTCTACTTAAAATATGAATCTAAGTTAATCACTTCTATCATTTAAAAATCTCTTTTAGCCATTTCAAAGAGGAAAATGGATTCTCAACAAACAAATGACTTCCTCATATCATATGCTTAAAAAAAATCTAGAAGAAAATATAAAATGCAGCATAGAAATAGACAAAAACAACAGATTTAAGAATTATGAATACTAAATTATGCTTTAATTAACTAACTCATTTATAAAAGGATACATAAAGGTATTTATAATAATACAAAACTAGAATATCGGGTTAATGTTCAAATTCGTCCCTGAAAGATCACGCGATCTTCATTTTCGTCCCCGAATGATTTTTTTAATCAAATTAGTCCCTGAAAGATAAACTGTTAGTCAAATTAGTCATTCCGTCAATTGGATGATGACGTGTCACGTTAAATGCCACGTGGTATGATGACGTGACACACCACGTGGCAGGTCAGTAACACGTGGCACGCCACGTGACAGGTATGCCACGTGTCACTTGACATATAAAAAAAATTTCTATTAGTCAAAATAGTCTTTGAAAGTTTGGATATAAGTCATTTTCATCCCTCAAATTTTAAAAGTTAGTCAAACTAATCCTTATATAATTTTTTATAATATTAAATTTATAATATTTTTTTATACTACTAATTTTAATATTATTTTTTAAACCTTAATAAACAAAATTCTCTTTATATAAAATAATAAAAATAATTAAATTTTTATAAAGTTATTTTGTCATTTGTATTTTAAAATTTTACATTTTTAAATTGTAATTTTTTATGTGAATTTTTTTATTTAAATGAGTTTATCAAATTATTGTTGATTATATATTTAAAAATTTAATATTTTAAATTTTACTAAATAATATAGTAATTATTTTAAATTTTAAATCTTTTAAATTTTTTAAATTATAATTTTTATTATTATTTAATTTGTATAGTAAAACTCAATAATTGAAAACTGGTTTATGGAATCACTTTTTGAATTTTAATATTCTAATATAATTTTTTAAATATTTCATTTAAAACAAAAGGAATTTTATTTTAATACGAAACATATCTATTTATATAATGTACTAGTGCGGAGTAGCCTATGTTATGCATAGGTATAATGTTTCCTATTTCATTTTATCTCATTGATTTGTGAAATTAAAAGAAAAATTATATAATCTATCTCAAACATATGAAACACACAAAAATTTATTATGATGTTTGCACATATTACGCTTAAGAAGCAATTCATTTATAATAATAATAATAATAATTAACCAACCAATTTTTAATATTTTGTAAAGTTTGGAATTGAAGCAAAATTTGTGAATCTTCTTGAATTTTGACTCTAAGTATCACTACCATTACCTCCTATATATAAGTAATACCGTAATGGAAAAAAAAAACAAGATGTAGTAGAAAAAAATATTGGTATAACTTTGTTTAGATTAACATACATAAATTTTGATTTTGAACATATAACTTTGTTTAGGTTAATAAATACATACATTTCAATTTTGAGTATATATATATTCCAGCAAAATGTAGTAATGTAACAAAAAAGGTTTTAGAATAGAAAAGAATAAAAGAGATTTTGAGAAGAATTAAAGGAGAGAGATAATTTTATGAAAAAAATATAAAAAGTATATAAGGACTAGTTTGACTAATTTTTAAAATTTGAGGGATGAAAATGACTTACGTCTGGACTTTCAAGGACTATTTTGACTAATAGAAAACTTTTTTATATATCAAGTGACACGTGGCATGCCACGTGTCATTGACCTGTCACGTGGCGTGCCACGTGTTACTGACCTGCCACGTGGCGTGTCACGTCATCATGCCACGTGGCACTTAACGTGACACGTCATCATCCAATTGACGGAAGGACAAATTTGACTAACTGTTTATCTTTCAGGGACTAATTTAATTAAAAAAATCATTCGAAGACAAAAATGAAGATCGCGTGATTTTTCAAAAACAAATTTAAACATTAACCCCTAGAATATCACATAATGTCTTAGACCCTGCTGAACTAAGACTAATTCAATCTCTCTCTATATAAAACAAACTCTAACACTCTGTACTAAACAACTAATTTTCCATCAATGCTAATTAAAAATATATACTACCATCTATATCCTCCCTCAAACTTAGTGTTCTCTAGAAGAAACTTTGAGTTTGTCTCAAAATAGTGTGAAGGTTGCATGGAATATAGGCTTTTGTAAACACATATGCTATTTAATTTGTGAGTTCAAACGAATGTGCACCACATACAATTGTTTATGATTTACTTTATCCCGAATCAGATGGAGGTCTACTTCAAAATGCTTCGACTTACTATGAAGCACAGGATTCGCAGTGAGCATGACAACATCAAAATTACCGTAGCATGTAAGATTCGAAAAAATATTAATTAAATAAATAAATAATTAATAAATTAAATATGAATGATACGGGTTGATAATTAAGAATTTGTAATTTAAAAAAAGTACAGGTAAAAATTTAACTTAAAAAATAAAATTGAGCGTAAAAATATAATTAACTGTAGAAAAATATATACGGATGTTAAAATTAACTGTACTGACTTTGGTATATTCAATACTGCGAGTGAGAAAAATAAAATAGTAAAAATGAAAAGAAAAATATTTAGAACAAAAATCCGAGCACTTATATTAAAGGTTTTGGTTTTAGGTGGACAAAATGATCTCAAATCACAACGGGCTTTCACTTGTACCCAAGCCCACATATTTAACCCCCTCACTTAGTGCATTTCATAACAATTTAGCCACTTTCTCCCTTCATTGAGAGAGAGCATGGATAGAGAAGAGAGGAAGAAAAGAAAATTCTAAGTTACTATTCACACCAAACTTCAAATTCACATATCTCTCAAACCGAAGCTCCAATCGACGACTTATTTGTGGCTATACGTTTGTTTCGACTCTCTCTTCAATTCTATCTAACTAGTAAAAAATCTTAACCACCATTTCTAATATGTTTTGACCAATGAACACGTGGTATAAGATGAAATAGGATGGCTTGTATGCTTAGGTTGATTTGGTACAAATTGGAAGCTTGGCCTGATTGGTAGAAACTTGGAAGAGGACCGGTCGAGGCTCGATTGTGCGAGTTAAATCTCGGGATTGAACGGAGAAGAAAATCGAAGGTTGAGAAACTGCCGTCAATAAGAAATAGGTTTTAGTTTCGGGTAGGCATTATGTAAAATTATGTAAAAATCTAGGTTAACTGCCTCTAAGATAGCATTGGATGATGGGTTATTCTGAATGATAATTGCTTAGTGTGAATGCTTGTATGAAATGATGTGAAGTGCTATGATTTTGTGGATTGCATTATTGATGAGCAATATGATTGAAATTCAACATGAAATTGTGAGTTGATTGCCTATTATGGTGATTGATATGAAAATTGGATTGGAGGCCATGGTAGGGTGAGATATCCCTTATTTAATAAGTTATGGTAAGTTAGTGTAATTGCCATGTTGGGGTTGTTGTTGTGAATGAAAAATTGTAGTGAATTATGTTATATAAGTTGGAATTGAATGATTAGGCTTTAATGGATTGGAATTGATTAATTGGATGTTGAATGGTTAGAAAGTGATTGAGAATTGATGAAAGAGTACTGAGGATGCCTAAAATTGGTTTAGAATGGTTTGGAATGAAATGAAAAGTGAATTTGTAAAATTGACCATTATGCAGAATTTGGTAAAAAAAATATATTTTTGACCAACTTCGACAGGACATAACTTGGTGTTTGGAGTTTAAAATTTGATTAAACTTCTCTTGAATTAAAACTGGTAATGAGAGCTTTAAAACTGTCCAAGAATGGATGAAAAAAGAATTTTATAGAAAACGTTATAAACGTTTGAAAATTAGGAGTTGAAATTGAAAATTTCAGAGCTTACAAAATTTGGAGTAGGGGAAGGTTCTGTGCGTACGTATAACTACCTAGTTTTGGCCAAAATGCTATTTTTGAACTATTTAACCTCTTCAACGTGTTTATAATCCCTTTAACCTCCATATGGAGTCGAATAACTAATTGATTAGCCTCGAATATTCTTGGGAGTGATAATAAAATAAATTGATTAATTCACGGATAAACATTTGGTTAATTGGATGAAAATATTGCAGGGATGGTCATTTGTCCCATCCATGGTGAGGACGGTGGTATTATCCCGCTCACGAGAAAACAAAATTGATTAATTGGTAGAGAACTAGGGTTCATAAATCTAATAATTCATGAAATTTATTAAAGTTAATGATTGTTGGTTAATCTCCTGGGTAAGATATAAAGATTGTGATTTGTCCCACTTGTTTTGTGTTGAGATTTCAGATACCTGGGTAAGATGCAAGGATTGTGGTTTGTCTCACTTGCTCTGAATTGAGATTTGAGACACCTGAGTAAGATGTAAGGATTGTAATTTGTTCCACTTGCTATGGGTTAAGTGGGGATGGTAGCCTTGTCCTGCCCACAGTAAGGACGGTGGTGTTATTCCACTTACTAGAAAACAAAATTAATTACTTGAAGAAGTGAGATTAATGAATCTAAGTTTGATAAAATGATAAAGAATTGTGGTTAATAAATATAATAACTTGTGAAATTAGTTAAAGACGTTGATGTCGACTAATTGTAGCCAATGGCTGGATTGGCAAGGTCAGAGGTTTGTCTCGCTTGCGTGGCAAGGTCTTGGGTTCGTCCCACTTGCAAGGTAGTGTCGTGGGTTCATCCTGATTGCGAGGCAAGGTCGTAGGTTCGTCCCGCTTGTGTATTATGGTTTGGCACTTGCACCAGACAAGGACGGAAGCTCCATTCTGCTTGTTCGTAGTTGCGGTACGGATGTGGGAAAGGTGGTAGGGCACTATCCCTCGGAATATTATTCTCTGAGTATTCCTCTAGGAGAAGGTGGTAGGGCACTCTCCCTTATAAAATTTCCCCCACATCTCTCTAGTTAGAAGGTGTGATTGGGCACTCTCCCTGTGAAACATACATTTTTTAAAGGGGCACTCTTTTTATTTTTTATTATTTTTATAAACAAATCTCTGGGGGGGCCTCTGCCTCCCCTGCATAATAGGTAGCTTCGCCCCTGGAGCTTTTGGTGGATTGATGACTACAATGCTTTTATCCGAAAGAAAATAAACTATCATATCAGTTATCACATTAAATTTATTTTTAATATTTTTGTTTTCCTTATGCATGAGAGCTTTTGGTGGATTGATAACCACGATTTCCTTATTCAAAATACAATCAACTATGGTATGGGTCAACGTTTTTAGTATATGTTGGGCTAGGTCCATAATGGCAAAGAGGAGGCTAGCCAGTGGCTGTAACCCAACTTGCTGCAATAGCTATTACGCGCCTACTTGAACAACGATGCCGACTATAGGTATTGGCAGAAAACGAACAAAGAGAACATGGCGTGACTCTATTCACTATGGGGTTCAACAAATGTTACCAAGATCAAGAAGAAAATGGTATAATTAATTCATTTACATAATTTTAAGTTAATTTGACATTTTACCTTGATATGACCAGTAAACATCGGTTACGAGTTATAGCTCGGTAATGCCTGAGATCCAATCATAACCGACGATTTCATAATGGCCATAAACGACCATTAATCAATATCGTCGGATTTACAATTAATCATCTTCCTGGGCGTTACGACCTAAGAAAAACGGCCGACCTTTTCCGCTAATATAAAGCAGACGGGAAGAGCTAAGAGAGGTATGTCACTTCTTCCAAAAATAAAGATCTATTATCCACTTTGCACTAACTTGAGCGTCGGAGTGCCTTTGCAGGTACCCACCCTCGCCGTTCACCCTTTGCCGACGTATATCTTGGTTCACTCTAGAAGTCCACTGACCTTATCAGAGGACGAGCTATACTTCGAGATAATCAGGCAAGAACATTTGGCGCCCACCGTGGGGCCTAATAGTCTTGATATATCATTCGTAAAGGTCCCAAAACATCCTTGAAATACGTTCATGGCTGATGTTCCTCCCCCTACCTCATCCGAGCTCCTACGGATGGTGACCGAGCTTTAACAAGCAAATCAACGAATGGCGGAGGAAAATCAAAGAATGCAAGATCAAATCGCACAATTGGTTAATGCTCGGTTAGAGCATAACAATGATCATCATAACCGAGATGAAAATCATGAGCGTCAATCAATGCCGACCCATATTTCTGAAACACCTCAGCAGGAGGAGGAAGAGGCCCAACCAGACGCTGAGGACAAGGAGCGCGACAACTCCGCTGGCCCATTTACGGTCGACATAATGAATTTTCAACTCCCCAGACAGTTCACCCTGCCAACGACTTTAACCCCATATGATGGGTTAGGAGACCCGAAGCAACATATTAAAAAATTTTGATCTATTATGATCGTTAACGGTGCATCGGACCCTATTCTATGTCGTTGTTTTCCATCATTTTTAGACGGTCCTGCACTTGACTGGTTTTGCTCTTTGCCTGCAGATTCAATATTGCGTTTCCAGGAATTGGCCAGGCAGTTCGAGGATCACTTTGCAGCATCAACAATATACCTGCATGATTCAGACTACCTGACGACCATCAAACAAGGGCCACAAGAAAGCCTGAAAGATTATATTACTCGCTTTACAAAGGTCACCATGAGGATCCCCGATCTTCATCCTGAAGTCCATCTCCACGCCATTAAAAGCGGCCTTCGTCCCAGCAAGTTCCAAGAGACAATTGCTGTAACTAAACCAAAAACCCTGGCAGAATTTCACGAAAAAGCCAAAGGACAGATAGATGTTGAAGAACTTCGCCAAGCTCGAAAGACAGAAAAATCAGTTATCATCAAGGATGATGATAAACCTCGGGATAGCAAGAAACCCTTTAAGTCTGTCCCCCGCTACGACTCGTACACCAAGTTCAACGCAAAAAGGGATGACATCATCAAAGAAATACTCAATTCCAAGTTAATCAAGCCTCCTCGTAAGGCTGGCGCTTACCGAGAGTCCAAAGCTGTCGATAAATCCAAATATTGCACTTTTCATCAGAAGTACGGGCATACAACCAATGAATGTGTGATTGCTAAAGATCTCCTTGAGCGCCTCGCAAGACAGGGCCACCTTGATAAGTTTATTGCAGGGCATATGCAAAAGAACGTAACCTCGGCTTTCGACCCATCAGCAGCAACCCCATCGTCAAAAGAAAAAGATAAAGCACCAGCCCAACATCGAGGAATTATCAATTATATTTCAGGAGGATATGCTGGGGGCAGAAATACAAGCTCGGCTCGAAAAAGAACTTATAGGGCCATGTTGGCAGTAACGGACGCCCCTAAGGTTCCACAGCCGAATCAACACTTCCCAGAAATGACTTTCCGCTCAACCGACTTTACTCACACCGATGCTAATTATGACGACCCAGTGGTAATTTCTGTTCAGTTGGGAGACTTAATAGTCCGCAAAGTACTCCTCAATCCTGGGAGCAGTGCTGATGTATTATTTTTTACCACCTTTGAAAAGATGAAGTTAAGTAGCAACATTTTGCAACCATACCATGGTGACTTGGTCGGATTTTCGGGGGAGCGAGTTCCTGTTCTGGGTTCCGTGTGGTTACAAACCACACTCGGTGAGCAACCATTATTTAAGACACAAGACATTCAATATCTTGTTGTCGATTGCTTTAGTCCATATAATCTTATCTTAGGTAGACCATTTTTAAATAGATTTGCAGCAATTGTGTCTACAGTTTACCTTTGTGTTAAGTTTCCTGTACAGGATAATGAAGTGGCCACCATATACGGTGACCTCCAGGAAGCTCGGCAATGCTATAACATAAGCTTGAAGCCCATCAAAAAGAGTAACATGGCGCAGGTCAACTTCATACAACCTGACCAGTCGAGATTGACGGAAATAGATCCAAGAGCCGACTTTGAAGATCAGCCTATGCCAAATGAGGACTTAATGAAGGTCCTCCTAACCGATGATCCCATGAAATTCACTTTTGTAGGAACGACGATCAGTAAGGAGGAAAAAGATTCCCTTATACGGTTTTTGCGTGAGAATGCCGATTTATTTGCCTGGACCCCTGCCGATATGCCCGAAATAGATACATCTATCATTACACACAAATTGGCAATTAATCATGAAGCTTGGCCAATCTCACAAAAGAAAAGAAATCTCGGCGCCGAGAAACGCCTTGCATCTCTTGCGGAGGTCAAAAAGCTCATTACGGCTAACTTCATCCGAGAAATTAGATTCACAACATGGCTCGCCAATGTTGTTATGGCAAAAAAGAGTAACGGTAAGTGGCGCATGTGCGTCGATTTCACTGACTTAAATAAGGCATGTCCTAAAGATGCTTATCCTTTACCTTGCATTGACACTTTAGTTGACAACTCTTGCGGTTATGGTTCATTAAGTTTTATGGACGCATACTCTGGCTATAACCAGATCCTCATGCATCCATCTGACTAAGAGAAAACCGCCTTCATAACTGAATATGGTAATTATTGCTATAATGTTATGCCCTTTGGTTTAAAGAATGCAGGAGCAACATACCAGAGACTAATGAATAAGGTCTTCGAGAACCAAATAGGTCGGAATATCGAAGTTTATGTGGACGACATGGTCGCTAAAACCATAGTCGGCAACACTCATGTCAAAGACCT
Source organism: Arachis hypogaea (assembly GCF_003086295.3). Classification (NCBI taxonomy): domain Eukaryota; kingdom Viridiplantae; phylum Streptophyta; class Magnoliopsida; order Fabales; family Fabaceae; genus Arachis; species Arachis hypogaea. The sequence goes on from NC_092040.1 coordinate 106,555,262, forward strand.
AGTAGAGATTTTTGGGCAAATCCGATGATATAATATGAGATTGAATCCTGAAAAGTGTGCTTTCGGTGTATGCGGAGGAAAATTCCTCGGATTCATCCTTAGTAGCCGAGGAATAGAAGCAAATCCGGAAAAATGTCAGGCGATACAAGATATGAAAAGTCCAAAGTCAGTAAAAGAAGTTCAACGACTAACAGGGCGACTCACGGCTTTATCAAGATTTCTACCCTGTTTGGCATTAAAGTCTTTTAATTTTTTCCAATGTTTAAAAAAGAACACAAAACATTTTGAATGGACTGAAAGCTGTGAAACTGCATTTCAAAATCTAAAACAATTCCTTTCAAAACCACCTGTTTTACAAAAGCCAAAGATCAATGAGCCATTATATATATACTTGTCTATTACTGATGTGGCAATTAGCTCTGTCCTTGTAACAGAAACAGAGATAGGTCAATAGCCGATCTATTTTTTAAGCAAGTCACTCCAAGGCGCCGATCTTCGCTACCCAAGGTTGGAAAAACTCGCACTGGCCTTGGTCTTCTCGTCGAGACGACTCCGACCATACTTCCAGGGACACACCATCATCATCAAAACCGAACAACCTCTTCGGCAGATCCTCTCAAAATCCGAATTAGCGGGCAGACTTACCAAATGGGCCATCGAGCTTTCAGAATTTGATATTCAATACCAACCAAGAGGATCTGTCAAGTCCCAATACTTAGCCGATTTTGTGGCAGAGCTCACCCAGCCAGGTCTGGAAGAAGAATTCTCAGATTGGACCTTGTTTGTGGATGGAGCTTCAAACCCCCAAGGGTCGGGGGCAGGAATACTATTGGAGAGTCCCGAAAGTATCATCCTTGAGCATTCTCTCCGCTTCTCCTTTAAAGCAAGTAATAACCAGGCTGAATACGAAGCCTTAGTCGCTGGGCTCAGGTTAGCTGTTGATTTACACATTACCAGCTTAAAAGTCTATTGTGATTCTTTGTTAATGGTCCAACAAGTAAACAAAGTTTTTCAAACTAAAGACCAAGTTTTATTGAAATATTTAAAAATTGTTCAACAATTGCTAAATAATTTTTAAAAAATAGAAATTTGCCACATTCCCAGAGACCAAAATAATAGGTCTGACATTCTATCAAAATTAGCTACTACACAATCACACACAGCAACACTACTGCAATCGACTTTAGATAAGCCGAGCATATATATCATTAGCACTTTAAAGACTTTAAATGAGAAAAGTTGGCAACTACCTTACATACAATACCTAAAGGACGGCTCTGTTCCAGAAGGAATCTCAAATAAGAAGGGATTCCGACGACAAGCCTCTTTCTTCACATTAATGAATAATGTTCTATATAGGCGGGGATATTCCCGACCACTTTTGAATGTTTGGACAGGAATGAGGCCGATCTTGTACTAGCCGAGGCTCATGGAGGAATATGTGGGATACACTCGGGGGCAAGGAGCCTAGCACAGAAAATACTTCGAGCCGGTTTCTATTGGCCGAGCCTCTGGGAGGATAGCAGAAAGAAGGTCAGAACTTGCGATCAATGTCAAAAGCACGCACCGATCATTAACATTCCAGCCGAGTATCTTCACCAGTCTATCATAAGTTGGCCATTTAACCAGTGGGGGATCGATATCCTCGGCCCGTTTTCCACTGCTCCAAGACAGATGAAATATTTAGTAGTTACTATTGATTATTTCAGCAAGTGGATTGAAGCACAACCCTTGGCGAGAATCACATCTTCCCAGATGATATCCTTTGTTTGGAAATATATCATATGCCGATTTGGAATTCCTTGACATATTGTCACAGACAATGGTCGGCAATTTACCGATCATAATTTTAAAAAATTTTTGCAGAACCTAAAGATAAACCAGCACTTCTCATCTGTGGAGCACCCGCAATCTAATGGCTTAGCCAAAGCCGCTAATAAGGTCCTCCTGCACGCCTTAAGGAAAAAGCTCGACGACGCCAAGGGACTTTGGGCTGAGCTAGTTCCAGAAGTATTGTGGTCATACAATACTACAGTACACACATCTACTAAAGAAACCCCATTCCGCTTGGTATATGGATCTGAGGCAATGATTCCTCTAGAAATTTCGCAACAATCTTTACGAACGCAAGCAGAAAATCATGATCAAGCTCGCCAAGCAGAACTCAACTTAATAGAGGAAGTCAGGAATACAGCATCCATTCGCCACCGAGCTTTACAACAGCAGCTTGGCCGAAGACATGCTAAACGAGTTCAGCCAAGATCCTTCAACATTGGAGATCTTGTGCTCAGAAAAACTGAAGAAGCTCGCCGACCACCTTCCCATGGAAAGCTTGCAGCAACATGGGATGGACCTTACCGCGTACTTGAAGTCCTCGGGAGAGGAGCTTACAGACTAGAACATTTGGATGGTACTAAGCTCCCGAGTACATGGAATATCAACTCTTTAAAGCAATATTACAGTTAAGACAAAAAGCAGAATGCTAGTACTCTTTTTCCTCACTTGAGATTTTTCCCCTAAAGGGTTTTGCTCAAGAAGGGTCTAACGAGGCTAGCATACCAGGATTAAATTGTTAAGGTACTGCTTTGAATAAAATTCAATTATATTTACAACAATTGTTAGCATGTTATTATCAACTATCCTTACCTTAAATTTGCAAAAAATAAAAACATCACGAGGAAATTTGTCATCACATTACAAATCACTCCTCTTAACAGACAAAACAAATAATATGCAGAGCAATACTCAAAATACGGTTCACAGACCCCTTTCACAGGTATCAGACAGAATAATTAGGGTCATACAAAATCTAATTACACAGATCTCTTAACCAGAATAACACAGTCATGGGCCATGATTCCCAAAATAAAAACAAAAAATAAACTAGTTAACTAAATTATCACCGCCTTCTTCGATCACCTCTTCATCATCTACAAGTTGCCCATCCCGAACCACCTTACTCGGGTCCAGCAGTAAAAAGTCACCATCAGGAATAAGAAATTTCACCTGGGTCACAGCCCGTTCGAAGCTTTCAGCAAAGGCGTCAAGAATATCACCCTTTCTACTCGCCTCAAATTCCTTCATTTGAATGGTTAGATCAATAACTCGTTTATTTATATCTTCAAGCTCAGTTTCTTTCTTTTTCAACAGCTCGGAAGCCTTTTCATGATTTTCTTTCTCAACCTTAAGTTCCTCTTCCAAATCAGAAACATTTTTCTTTAGTTCAGTTAGGACTGCTTCTTTCGAAGTCAGTTGTTCCTTCAAAACAGCGCACTGATCAATCTCAGTAGCAATTTTCCTGTGCTTTTTCACTTGACTTTGCCCAATACAGGCCAAACGAATACCCAACACCTGAAAATTACAAACTTAGCAGTGTAAAGCCTACAATACAAATATTTAATTAAGACAGGTCATCAAGATAAGCTAACCTGAAGAAATTGATCAACTCCTACATCCCCAGCCTCTTCCACCCGAGCTATGTCTGAAAAACTTTGGACAACCTCGTCTGCAACAACATTGAAGGGAAACCCCCGATCCCAAACAGATGAGCCATCTCCGTTATTTTCAAAAGCGTGGAGCTTATCCTGTTTTGCACTAAAACCGGACAGGTCTTCAAGTTGAATCACACCTTCTTTGCCCCATTCCCCAGCGGTAACAGTACCATCAGTTTCCTTTTCTTAAATACAATCCCTTTCTTCCGGGGAGGGGGCTGGTCAACTTCACCCCCAACATCTATTTTTCAGCATTTGAAGACGAACCTTCAAAATTCTTGGATTTAAATCGCGCCCTACGGGTAGAAGCCGACACTCCCGGAAATCTTCCGGCTGTGACACAGACAAAAAGTAATCATCAGTAAAGCAATTATTCAATCCAAAAACCAACTCAACACAAAATATAATCTCACCAAAATAATCCATCACAGCCGACCTATTATCCTCCCAAGGGAGCAACTCGGACACAGACACCAGTCCCCCCTTAGCTACCATTTCGATCAGAAAAGATATAATACATCCATTTCGGCTAGTTATCAATTCAGGACCCAAGATATGTTGGGGTTGACAACACCAATACAAGGGAAATTTCTCCCCAAGGTGTTCATCTAGATAAAAGGGGAAATCCGCATCCACTGACTTCACTTTCAAAAATATTTCTTTGAAATCTTTGAAGGAAGATTTATATAATTTGAAAACTTAGAAACCAGGTGTGCTGTTTAAGTTTACCCACAATCCCTTCCATACTCCTTTGTCTTGGAATAATGAAAAGAAAAGCTCCAGCTCCGGATTAATTTCCAGAAATTCCATCAAAACCTGAAAACACTTTATGAACGCCCAACCATTGGGATGAACCTGTGACGGAGCACAGTTCATTTATTTCAAAACGTCACACTCAAACTGACTAAATGGGAGCCGGACTCTCAGTTCTTCTAAGACACAACTATACATATAGAAGTTTTCGAAGTCCTTTTTTCTGTGAAAAACGCGATCCGAACGATTGCATGGCAATAATTCCAAGCGAAAACCAGGCTTCACTACCCTAGCCATATTAACTTGCTTAACACTATCCTTATCAGAAAATAAAGAAGCCCTTATTTTTACATCATCATCAACCCAGTCGTACGACTCGTCGCCTTCGACCTTGGGCAACGATTTTACTTTCTTCTCACTCATTGTTTTTGATAGATTCAGAGGAATAGAAGAAAAGATATGATAAGCAGAAACAGATATGTTACTAACCTCTAGTACTCATAGTGTTTAAAAGATTCTGGATAAAACCCTCGAATCTGGCACAGGAAGAAAAATGCTAACCGTTTGGTTGCTTAACTTCTTCAATCTATGATAAGCATCAATACCATTAAATGAAACACACTACCAACGGTTAAAATTAAATCTTGGAACTTGCACCTATCTAGAAAAAGTAATAATTAAAATTTTACACGTATCGATATTTAGGTAATAATTACAGTAGCCAATCTTTTCAGTTACTTTAAAAGAGATACGCTTATCTGGGGGCACAGTGTACCGAGCTATAACTCGCCTTTGATAAAAGCTCAACTTATCTCTTTAAAAAACAGGTCAAGCTTGGGGGCTGTGATATGACCAGTAAACATCGGTTACGAGTTATAGCTCGGTAACGCCTGAGATCCAATCATAACCGACGATTTCATAATGGCCATAAACGACCATTAATCAATAAAGTCGGATACAATTAATCCTCTTCCTGGGCATTACGATCTAAGGAAAACGACCGACCTTTTCCGCTAATATAAAGCAGACGGGAAGAGCTAAGAGAGGTATGTCACTTCTTCCAAAAATAAAGATCTATTATCCACTTTGCACTAACTTGAGCGTCTGAGTGCCTTTGCAGGTACCCACCCTCGCCGTTCACCCTTTGCCGACGTATATCTTGGTTCACTCTAGAAATCTACCGACCTTATCAGAGGACGAGCTATACTTCGGGATAATCAGGCAAGAACATACCTTATTATTAATTATTAGTTATTTTAGCCTATTTGTTTGTAATGTTCAAGAAAAGTTGTTGGATTGTGTTCCTCTTGATTATGAAGTCTTCAAGTACACTCACACTCAGAAGGAAAACAAGGAACTCTATATGGACAAGTGATCTGGCGACTTAATTGCAACTTGTCATTATTTCATAACAATATTTTTTAAACAATAGTGACTTGTTTTTATTCCATAGCTTATAATTCTTTTATGTGTTAGACATTATACAATTAGAAGTTAAAGGACGCAACCTAGTTGTCCCGACAGAATGAGGATGAGGGGCACGAGTCGATTAGTTATGTGTTGGTGGATCCTAATGCGGTGTAGTGCGAGACTCTATCTTCACTTAGGCCTTTTAAGGAGGGGGTCCTCCAGGTCAGCTATCAGTGCTCCTCCAGCTTCCCAGAATGCCGATCTTCACAAGCAGGTCTGGAATTTGACTCAGAGCTTACAAAAACAAGGTCAACATCTGTACCAGGATGAGTAGCAATAATAGGACTTTTTTGCTCGCCTAGCTAACCAGGATGTGGTGGAGGAGGACCGACTAGTTATCACCTGCTAAAGTTTGACATGCAGCAAGAGCTAGAGCAAATATACAAGATGAGGCAGGATCTGCCAATATACTAAGATACAGTCTGCATTGATGGCAGCGACACTGCTGAAGGGGATCATCATCAGTTGCACCAGCACCGACATAAGCACTGGCAACACTATTGGCACAGAAAGAGAGGCATGACTAAGAGAATGATGCATATGCTTACAAGAATCCTTAGCTAGGACATGTTTTCGTTCTTTTTTAGTTGACAATTATTTTATTTCGGTTAGTACTTTGTTATGTAAGATTTCTTTTACTTTGTACATTTAGTTTTGATGAACAAATAATTGGATTTTTTATTTTAATATGGAAGAATGGAGAGAGTTACGTTAATGTTACAAAAAATAGAGTTTTACAGTGTTATGGGGGTGCTGCTCTGTGCAAGCACAATACGCAGAACACATATTGTACTGACAATACGCAGACGGTATATTGTAATTTAATATTAAAATAATACAATACGTAATCTGCGTATTGTCTTTATAAATTAAAAAAACATTAATTTGACCATTCGCACTCTGCAAATTCTATAGTCTCCATAATTTTGTAAAACACCATAACTTCCAATATTAAAGAATTACACCAATTTTTATCCAATATCTAAAAAAATTAACCCAAATAATTGACATGCATTTACTATTTTAATAAAAATAATCTTTAGCTTCTATTATATTTAATAGCGATATAAATATTGATCGTGAAATTACTAATTTTAAAAATATAAAAACCTAATTAAAAATTTTAAGAAACTACAGAGATTAATAAAATAATTAAATCTTAATTAAATAGTATGAAATTAATAAATTGACTCACAAATTATGATCCGAACATCTAGTTTTAGCATAACTTAAATTTAAATATTGTTTTTATAAGTGCTTTTAAAAGTATAATTAATCATCTTTTCAAGATTAAAAATACAAATATATTTTTTTATTTACTAAATATAAAATAAAGTAACTACCTATAAAATTTACCAAATCGAAAAATATATATATAGACAATTACTCGAATAAAAATAATAAAAATAATTTTTTACAAAGATGTTTCGTTTAAAAGTATAACTTATTTATTTAGTTACACTTTAAATAAAAACAATACTTTTATAAATATCAAAATTTAATTATACAGTTTATTATTCAAAAATAAAAAAATAATACTTTTACACGAAGACAATTATAAAATTTTCGTTATAATATCCGCCGTATGTATATATCCACAAACACACGAAGTAATTACTCAAAATATTTATTTAATATTTCCCCTGTCTCCCACCTTGACCTGTATATATAACACACAAGATCTAGTTGCTTCTTAGCAACAGCTAGCATCTTACTCCTGAATCCTCTTCCATTTTTCCTTTCTAGCGATAGCCCTTTCCGTCTTCTCTGGAAATGGCTTTCAATAAGTCCATTCTTCTTCTGGGAATTTTTCTTGTGATGGCTACTAGTAAGGTACTCCTCTTATATATATATGGTTCACTGTTTTTGTTTTACGCTCACTCATCATTTGTACAGAAGAAATTATGTTCTTGGTTCTTGTGCATTATATATTAACTTGAAAATCCCACCTTTTTTTATCTTCATATGCAGGTTTCTTCATATAATGAAGATCTCAAGATGCAGGTGAGTATGTTCACACTTCACACTAAAGCTTTAAGTTTCATTTCATAACTTATTCACTTCCTGTGTGGTGTTAATACGCTGTTAATATTATAAAATCTTTATTTTCTGGACTTTCATGAATTTTACAAAATATATATACTATTAATGCTGTGTTCTCTTCATTTAATCTCTCTCTCTCTCTCTCTCTCAACTGTTACTATATATTTATTTGCATAAATAATAATGCCTACCGACATAAAAAAACGAAGAATGAGGGGATCGGATTAAGTATATTCACATTACTTTTATGTTTCACCGAATTTCCTTTGCATGAATAAAAAATCATAAGAAAAAATCGTTCTTTTTTTTTTTCGGTTCAGTCTTCACTTAGCTTCAATTAATCTTCTCATCCTCCTCATCTCTATTAAACAAAGAACAACCATTAATTCCTTAACTTAAAGATAGAAAATATTTTATGCAATACTTTTATTATTAGGCACGCTAAATCTCCACATGCATCTTTCTTTTTACAAGGTAGATGAGCATGGATAACAATTTTTAAAAAGAAATTAATTAACTAGTGTCCCCACCGATAATATTACAAAAAAAAAATAATTTCCAATGTACTGTTAATATACATTTAATGGATAGAAAATTTAGAAAAAATATATTTTCTATTAGAACATGTTATTGTAGTACTTTAACTATTATTTAAACATTCATTAACAAATAAATCCTTTTTTGAAATATGTTACAAATATGTTTAATATATATAATTTTTGGTGCAGGTGAGCTATACAAAACCTCCAGTAGGTGCCACGTCAGCACCACCAAAGCCACCGGGTACTACTACGCCACCTCCACCATTGACCACCACAGTACCCACACCACCCAAGGCTAAGGCACCATATACCCCTGTAGTGAAGGTACCCCCTCCTCCATTTGTGAAATCTCCATCTTACCCTCCACCACCCCCACCACCAACTCCAACTCCAACACCCCCCAAGGTAATATCTCCACCCACACCTTATCATCCTCCAGTGGTAAATCCCCCAGTTACTCCCACTCCAGCACCACCAACATCTCCCATAGTTAAATCAAACAAAGGTAAGTCTACCAACCATAATCCATAAAGTCCTTATTCCAGAATTAAACGGGTTAAAAAAGTTTTGGTATCCTTGAATGTTGTAATATTTGTTTCTAGTCACGGTAAATTTCTTTTTCTACTTTTGGTTAAGAAAATTTCAATTTTAATCCTTGTTATTAATTTTTTTTAACCAACGTGTAGGACACCTGATAAGGTTCCCAACTATGAAAGTTTTTATAGGAATGCAAAGTTTAAAATTTGGGTAAAGTATACTTTTTGTCGTTGAATTTTGACAAAAATTTTAAAAATATCGTAAATTTTATTTTGTTTTAATTTTGTATTATAAATTTTCGATTTGTATCAAATATATTATTGACAACTAATTTTTCAAAAAATTTAAGACCAAATCAACAACGATTTCATAAAAATAGTCTTCAATACAAGCAAATCAAATATAATTTTCATGCATTACTGTTGGATTGGTCTTAAACTTTTTGAAAATTTAGTCGTCGAGAGTATATTTAATGCAAATCGAAAACTTTTGGGACAAAATTGAAATAAAATAAAACTTAAAAGTATTTTTAAAATTTTTACTAAACTTCAAGAACAAAAAATATACTTTACCCTTAAAATTTTGATAAATATATTTATTGTAAACGAAATTAAATATATTATACCAATGTATACCATTGTTTTTTATTTATTAGTTATTTATGATTCTGTGTTTTATGTGTAGATTGCGTGCCACGATGTGGTTATAGGTGCCAATTGCACTCAAGGACGAGAGTGTGCATGAGAGCATGCATGACTTGCTGCGAGCGCTGCAAATGTGTGCCCCCTGGAACTTACGGTAACCGCGAAAAATGTGGCAAATGCTACACTGATATGGTCACTCATGGCAACAGATCCAAGTGCCCCTAGAATAATCAAATACTCCATAAACCATATATTATATCTTTGCCTTACTTTAATTATTATTTCCTTTGTTACTGCTAGTAACTAAGTTTGAGTTGATTAGTAGGTGGAACTTTTGGTTAGTATTATTTCAACTAATTAAGTTGAGTTATATATCATGTGGTTTAAACTTTAAGCAGTGTATTTAATCGTTGGTTTTATTTGATCACCACTTTGATGGGTTGTCTCTGCGGAATTGATATCTGTGTACCCGGATGAAATCATATATATTCATATGTTATATTATGGGAAAATTTTATAGGTGTTTATTCGAATTTGAATCCGATCCAAAAATTGCAGATATGGATCTTATTCGCAAAGTAATCGAATTTGATCTACACACATAAGATTGAATTGTGAATTTTGTGTAGATATCTGTGTATATTCGTAAAAATAAATAAATAAATAAATAAATATTTTTTATATTTTATTTTAATTTATAATTATCATATATATTATATTATTTTAATGTATTATTTAAAAAAAATATGTTTAATATTATTTTAAAAATAAATATATTTAAAAAATAAAAAAATAAAATTTTTATATTTTTTAATAAAAATAAATTTTTTAAAATATTTTTGTATTTTACAGTTTTAAATTTTACGCCACCCTAACAATAATAGGTGTGAAGATGACATTAATAAATAATGATTATTTTGTTTAGCCTTTTGCTAATACGTAATCTGAAGAAATATTTTAAGAATGTTATAAAAAAATATTTTATTAAAAGAATATTATAAGTTTTTTTTAATACATTAAGCAAGTAAAAAGTTTTAGAAAAATTATTATTATATTATTAAAATATATCCTTAAAACACCATGTAACTAAATTTTTTTTCAGTAGATTTGTTTACCATCTTTGTGGCATCATATCAAATTATGGCGGTGCCAGATCCTGTATTTATTTGTCCTTTGTCTAAGACATGGATTGAATTAACCATATGAAAGTTACAGTAGTATTGAATCGTGACATCTACCTCTGTCAGAATGACTTAATTAAATATAATTAAAGCAACTAGAAACTAGTATATGGTAGCACCTAGCTAGTGCTCACTTTTTGCCTTTCGCAAATGAAAGCTTGAGCTATATATACAGAAGTTAAATTTGTCATATAGTTTAAGTATTTTTTGAGTATTGGATTAATTAGTTTTGAAATTGTATAATTAGTTTTATCAGCATAGATAAAATCTTTTGCGATTGTTTTTGTGGTTTAATTAGTCTTTCGATTTACATTTAAAAAACATACAGAGAAATAGAAATGATGAAGCAGACACAAAAAGACAGAGATTAAATTAAATTTATTTTGCATTTAGTATAAAATATATCATATTAAATTATATTTTAATATTTTATTTAATTTAAAATAAATATAAAAATAAAACAAACAAAATTATTTAAACACTTTTAATTTTTTATTAATTAAAAGAAATAAAAACAAAATAAAGGTCCTCTCTTTTTTTCTCCTCTCTCTCCATGAATCCACCACTCCCCAAATACCACTGCCTCCATGCTTTTCCCACTACGTCTCTGCACCCTCTCTCTACTCTTCAATATCTTCTTCAACCTCTCAAACCATAAAAAAGAAGCTTTGTTTCTTTCCCAATCCACTAAAATGGAGAACCAGTAGAAATATGGGCAGAACAACCCATAAAGTGAAACGGGGTTATTAGAACGATGGTGCGGTGGCTCCGACCAGATCCGGCAGCAGCAACGATAACTGCAGCAGCAGCAATGGCGACAACGGTGACAAACAAGACAGAATAGCAGCGCGGGAAAGAGCAGGAGCAACATAGCACTGACAGTGGTAGCTCAGCGATGTCCTTCAAACCCAAAGGTGACAGCAGCAGCGGCAGTACCCACCGCCGTCGCCCTTGCGACCTCCAGTCCCTCTCTCCCTCCCTCGTCTCTCTTCTTATTCTCTCTCTCCATTCTGGTTCAATGGCAACCATGCCAGCAACGACGGCGATGGGAAACAACCGACTATGGAGACAGTGGCATCCCCCTAGCTATTCCATTCTCTTCTAGTGTGTCTCGAAAGTCGAAACTGGTCATGAGAATATTGAGTGCGAGTAGATTTGAAAATTTAAAAGATAAACTAAAGTAATTTTAAAACGGTAATGATAAGTAGTCAAAAGAATAATTACAATGCAAGAATATTAGTTAAAATTTTTATTCTATATATATTTTTTTATTATCTATTATTTTATTGCGTACTTAAACTTATTAATATTCTTTTAAAAATTAATTTTAATTTTTTTAAATTAAATTTCTAATATTTTTTAATTATATTATTACTCATTAAAATATAATAATTCTTTGCAAGAATTATGAAAAATTAAAAATTATTAACAATTTCTATCATACAATTTATATTTTATATATAGATTATTAAAAATTAAAAAATAAAATATAAATAAAAATTAAAAAATAAATATTTAAAAAAATTTATTAATTCATTATATTAAAATCAATAAATAAACATAGATATGAATATTAAATAAAAATATTAAAATAATTAAAATCATGACATATTAGTGCACGTATGAGATAATTTAAAAAATATAATAAGACGTATAGTTTAAAATTTGATAATATTAATTATAAAAATTTATTAATTATAGATATTATATATATATGAAATTATGAATATTATAAGTATAAAATTATGGATGTTATTAATATGAAATTATAGATGTTATATGTATGAATTTATGAATGTTATGAATAAATTTATCAATGGAATAAACTAATTTAAGAATTTGACATTTTTTTTTAAATTCAATTATGATAAAATTTAAAAATATCTGTGTTAACTTTATAGTTACTTATGCAATAACTAATAATGATCTATGTATAGATGTAATATCTAATAAACATGAATTTAATTTTTAGATATTAATTGTATGTAATTATGGATGTTATGTATATGAATTTATGAATGTTATGTGTATGAATTTAGTACAATATAATTATAAATGCACATCAAAATACAAAAAGAAAATTAAATCAGTTTATTACCATGTCTCATCAAAACTAGTGTGGTTTTTCATATTCTTGAAAATTGGTTAACTGACAATAACCTTGTCGGGTGAGTCCGTCTGTTGTTCAAATTCTTCAACACCTTCTACCATAAGTATCGTATTAAGATCAAATTCAAATGTCATACTATTTGCAATGATAAAGACAGCTTCTTATAAAATTACTTTACCTATTCTAATTGTGCTTGCAATGGTATTAGAGTTGTAAATTTTGAATGAAAATAATTGAATTAATGTAACGACCCAAGTTCCAGTACGTCGTGATCGTACCAAAAGTAAGGCGTTACAAACCTGTTTTCTTTTATTATCTATTTAATATTGAGCCTTTACGTCGATATTGCGTTTCAGTTTTTAAAAAAATTCTAGAAAATTTTATTTTAATTAATTAAAACCACATATCAAAGATCTTCAAGTAATAATAATCACATAATTACTAATAATAATAAATGCTATACGAATACATTCAGTATAAAACTCGAATACAATACATATCCCTCTAGATAAAATAAAAACTAAAACAACAAGGATGAGAGAACTCTATAAAAGCAACAGAAATCATAAGTAAATCTACTAACCGTCTGCAACTTCATACTGAGTCTTCGAACTTGTGTCATTGAAAGGGTGGAAGATTTTGGGGTGAAAACAAACCACACATTCTCAGTAGGAAATGGGAATGCCATAACAATAATGAAGATAATACAAATAGTTAACTTAATAAAACTATTTTGTTAAATCTTTGGAAATATTATCTTTATTTTTTCTTTATTAATTAATTACCATATTTAAATTTTCAAACTTAAAGCAAGTTTCAATCACAACCTCAGTTCCTAATCATAGAGAAACAATAGCGCAAAAAACAAATCAACACGCAAACAAATTGCAATAAGATAAATAGCACAATCACAGAGAAACAAGATAAGCAAACATAATCAAATGCAAATGTACAAATAACGATGATGCATATTTAGTCCTAGTACATGCCATAAGCTCATGTGTCGGTTGCCTATCGCTCCCGACATTACCCGAGTACCAGTCCCAGATATGACTTTCCAGATGCATACAGCGTGCATATAAGTCTTGCGGCTAGGCCACATATATTGTGACTTTTAAATGTATTGTAATATGCTTACATCTGGAAAACAGTTCTCAGTGTATGGGCGTCTCCACTATACATTTGGCACTAAGACCCAAACAAGGTCACATCTGCTCTCCTGTGACGACAGCCTTTTAAAACTTTTTCTTTATCTTTGTCCTCTACTCTCCTATAGCAGAAATCCCTTTAGTTATCTTTCTTTCCTTTACTTTTCGGTCTTCTTCTTTTCCTTCATATCATACACAATATAAATTATCTTTGATAAATAATAATTTATTTTAATATAAATGAATAATTTTGAATAAAAATTTAAAATAACATTTGCATTCTCCTTTTAAAACTTAATTTATAAAACCTTATTTTTAAATTTTTACTAATTACTTTCTAAATCACAAACTTTTTAATATTATATTTCTAATCTCAATATTTTATAAAATTATATTTGAACCTTCACTTATTTTTATATTTATAAAAATAATCCTAATTTTTAATAAAATATCTATTTTGCCCCTATTCTTTATTTAGTGTCCAAAATATTCAAAAATTTATATAATTATAAATATAACCTTAGTCTTTTTATAAAAATAAAACTACCCCTGTCAAAGTAAAATTTCTAAACTGATTTCTTATCCTCCAAAAAAACCGAAATCCTGCTTCATTTGTTATCAAAATATTAATTTAAAATTTTATCCGTTTTCGGGATTTTTTGGTTTTCAATTCTTTCTAATTTTTTAGTATAATATCTTGACCATTAAATCTCGCCAAAATTATCCAATTATGTACACAATAACACCCTCAATATTATCATTAAAGACACAGTCTTAGCTATTTTCAGGCTGAACGAAACACAACCTCATTAAAATATCAATTTATCAACAAAATTTAGCATGAAATGTAATCAAATTTCAATAACACTCAATCCAAACATCAGTTTATAACACCATAACTACCAACGCTCACGCTTCCGGCTGCGCGACTCTGATAGCTCGGACATTACGACGACACTTTTACTATTTAATACTAAAATATGAGCCTGTTTAAAACTTTAAACCACAAAACCGCATCTCAAAAATACTTTTACTATACAACGTACATCCATACATACCATACAACTTACAGAAACTCATAAAGAGTACATCCATATATATATACATACATATATATAAATAATATTACAATCATTACCCAATACAATCCCTATCCCTCTTACAGAATATATCAAGATAAAGGCGAGGGTACAGAAATAATAATCTAAAGCAATACAGAGCATCTCAATAACAAATAAATAAACTCTTCGTGACTTCTGTGCCCATATCCTGAAAGGGGAAAAATGTAGGGGGGGTGAGAACATCATCTTCGAAAGGGTTCTCAGTAAAGGATTTTTGGGAATTACTGTAATAGGATACATGAAGATAAACCGTACCAGTGATTAATAACCATCTTATGCCTCTTTTCAAAAACAACGGTTTACAATAAAAGTAAGGTCGGAAACCTTTTCTAAAAGAGGAACCATTCAAATCTCAAAAACTCAAAAGCCTTTCAAAACAGTTTATCTACATTGAAACAAAATAGCCTTTCATATTTCATTCCAAATCAGAAACACAAAACCAAAATCAACCATCGGTTCATCTCATTTCAACCACGGCCCTAGGCCCAAACAATCCAACCATCAACCAATCACCACAGTCCAACAGAGTCCTAGTAGCAAACACAAATAGAAAGATGCAAGCACAACAAACAGTTATTGCAAGTAGAACAATTAGCAATTAATCACATAGGCAAACCAAGTATAATATGCACACCCAAACAATGTCACATAGATGTATATGATGCATGCCTGTCCCTAGTGGCTGATGATATCATCTGTCGGTTATCAAGCCAACCCGACGTGTCCGGTAGCTAACCCGGGCACAGTCTCTTTGTTGCGCATTAATATCATTAAAGGGTATCTGCGTCCTATCGCAATTAGAGGGTATCTGCGCCCTGTCACCATTAGAGGGTATCGGTGCCCTGTCACCCTTACAACCAGAGAGAAAACACAAGCATACTTGCTTACAACTTTCATCTCAGTCATTCGGCTTAAATTCACAAATCATTCAATTGCATACATGCATTTATATTCAATCATGGATCACCATCCATCTCAGCCACCTGGCTCACGGTTCAATCCAGAACCAACCAATTTATCAATAAATACAGCCCTTCGGCTTAAATTCATAATTCATAGCCAGCCATACGACTTATAACTCATTCGGCAATCAGCCATAAATCAATATCACACACAGCCATTCCGGCTCATAACAAAAACAGTACTTCCATCATTCAACATCATCAAATTCATAAAACCGGCATTTAAGCCATAACTCACTTTTCTCAAGCCATTTCACTTTGAAATCAAATTTTAACTCTTTTCAGCCTTGGCTTTAAAGATCTCATTTCTCGAATCATCTCAGACTCATAAGCCAAATTTACTCAAAGTGAGTTCTCTTTTTAAAACAAAGCCACTCTCAGCATTCTCTTTCCAAAACATCCAAAACCATGGCATGGCAAGTTAAGGATTTATTTCAAAGTATTCAAAATCACCCATCCAACAATGAGATTTTATAATAAAAGCTTCTCGGCAGAGTCCCAAGTCTTTAGGGAAGGTCAAACTATATCAATTCCTTAAAATTCATTGAAACTCTTAAAATCATGGATTCTCGGTTCAAGTAAATAAAACTGAATTTATTATGAAACCAACCATACAAAATCACAAGTTCCAACCCGGTCCAAAAATAAACTCATTTGAAACGGAATCGGTTCATTTAAATCAAACCACTTTCATGTTTCTTTTTGGAACCCATTTTTCTAACTCTTCCAAAATGCCTCAAACTTAATTACTCAATCAAAAGTCTAGATTCCTTTGAAATCACTAAAAGCTCCTTTTTATATTGAAATCAATATTAGAGCATCATTCTTTCCTTCAGTAATTCAAACGGTAAAAATAGTTCATTTCTAAATAAGTCGAACTCAAGGCATAAGGTTCACTAAATAAATTAAGCTTGAAAACATAAATATTCTCTTAATAAATCAAATAATACAACTTCTCAAATCCAGCCCTTTTTAAATAACTTTTCAAACAAGACTAGGATTTTGTAGAAATTTCGGCAACACATGCCCTAAAACTTGGACTTTTGCCACCCGGTTCGGGTCCCAACTAAACCGTTCCTCATCCCTTTTCAACAACACAAAACCAGAAATCAATTCAAAGCATGCTAAATCCAACAATCGCCCCAGTGGCGTATCTCAAGGTTACTATTTCAAAATTAACTCAATATCAATCGATTTAACTCATTTCCAAGGCTTTAAAGAAACGGCTCAATAACAAATCATTTGTCCAAAACTGAATCAATTAAAGTAAACTAGGCTGAATTCAAAAGTGCATTCGACTTTTCAAATCATCAAAACAATTTACTCAAATCCAATTAATCCTCAGCGGATTAAACTCAAATTTCAAATCTTTAAAGAATCAACTTCAAAACATTACATTTCACAAAGCCGAACAACAATTCAGCGAAACCAACATCCATAATCATTCGAGTCAATCAAATAATACATAAAGCAGATGCAATCACTAAATACACCATATCTCACATCAATATCCATATGTAATAATTCCAATAATAAACTATAGTTTTCGGAAAGCGCCCCTACCTCAAAACACAAAACCATAACCCAAACGCGTCATAGAATCCTTTCCGCCTTGACTCGAAATCACCGGCAACCAAAATCTCAGCTCCAAGCCACTTTCGCAATGGTCTCAACAACTCTAATCGCAACATACAACAATCGAAACTTAATCGTATAGCAATTAACGCCGCAAAATGTCAGTGTATGATAATAAAGCAGCGATTAAAGGACTCTTCCAAACAAAACGCTTACCGAACTTGAGGGAACCAAGTAGCGGTTGCACCAGTGGTGGATTTCAGCAACACCAACGTCACAGCCAGTGACCAGAATGACGGCAACTCGCGGTAAGCTCCTGACACAACCAGCCTTAGCAACAACTCTCATGGCCCATGGAGAAATTGACGGGTAAAGAAGCTAAAGCAGGGTTAGAGCTTACCATCGTAGAAGACTCAGTGGCTGTTTCCGGCAACAGAGGTGGCGGCATCAAGGTTTTCCGGCAGACAGGCAGGGCGGCGCGGTTCCAGACGGCGGAGGTGATAGGGAGCACTGTGGGTACAGCAAATAGCGGCGGTGGCTCCCCAGCTTGCCCTCTGTTCGCGTTCTCTCTCTCTCTCTCGGACCAGATCGGCGGCGGCTGGGCTCACCAGCGACGGCGGCGAGGCGACGCTTCTCCTCGCGATGGCGTCCTCCATCAATGGCGTCAGGGATCGACGACGACGCCGGGCTGAGCCAGAACGGCGATGGCAAAGGCTCCTCCTTCCTTGTGTGTCTCCCTTCTGTTCACAGACCTCCAATAACGGCGATGGTGAGGACCCCAATCGCGGTGACGAAGCGGCTCCGGCGGCACGCGAATCTCCATCCCCGGCATTCTCCCTGGACAACCATGGCGGCGCGACCCTCTCCCCCTCTTGTCCGTACCTCGCACTCTCATCCTCCCTGGTGCAACACGGCGGCGCGGCGGCAGTGACGCCCGCCGACGCCGTGCCTTTCTATCTTCTCAGATCGGCAGCCCCTTTCCCCAGCTCCCCTTTCTTTCTTCGTTCCTTCTTTCACGTTGCAGCAGCTGCTGCTTCACAGCTAGGGTTTGGCTTGTGTATGTGCTGGGTTGTGGGGAAAAAAGGGAACCGGGTCGGGTAACGGATCGCTGGGTTAGGATTTCATTATTTTGAAAATTAGGGTTAGGGGCATTTTAGTAATTTTAATTAAAAATAGGGATAATATAGTAATTAGAAATAAATTCTAATCCAACAATAATAATGTATAAAAATACTATTTGCTCATCAATTTTACAAATTACTTTAAATAAAATGTCCAAATCCAAAATTTAGAAATAATATAATTAATTTTTCTATTTTCCAAAATAGCAATATCAATATATTAAAATATTACTTATCTAGTCCAAATCATGTAAAACCCCTATTATTTCATAACTGCCAAATTTAAAATTAAACGTAGAAAATAATCCAATAATTATAAAATTAGATAGTAATTATAACTCATCTCAAATTCAATAAATCAAAACTTGCCTTAAATATCTTTAATAAAATAATTTCTGAAATTAAGGCTATAAATAACTATATGATTTGGGACTTGATCATAATAAGACTTTTCAAAGGTTCTGGGTCTTACACAGTTCACTTATCAAATATAATTTCATCGGTGAGAATTTACCAAATCTATCACCATTCACAACCACAACTAAACAAATATTCATTATAACCAGCTAATAATAAAAATTTTCAGCATTCTTAAACAATCAAGAAATCAAACACATATTCATCAAATTCAGTCACAAATACAACTCAAACTCATCATTCAGTCATTCCAAACAATCATAATATATTTGCAAATAACCACTAGACTTCCATGACATTCATAATTTAAAATAGTTAATTACAAAATAAAACTCCCTACCTCAGTTAGTCGAAACCTACAAAGCCAAAAGCATCTAAAGTTCCTTTTCTCTTGGCCCAAATTCAACGACATTGAATCCAACCATTTACCATAGCAGTGACAACTATAGAAGCACCGTACACAATAGTAACTCAACCCTGAGACATTAACATCGTGTAAAACTCAAAGCTTATACATATTCGCAAGCGGTAAGAGGTTCTAAACAGGGATACTTACTGTAACAAAGAAAAAACGTAGAAACGGAGCAGCAGTGGCACTGGGCATCAAGGATATGATGTCGGTTCACTGCCACCAGTAGCGAGCTCCACCGACGGCAATGGCGGCGAGAGCAGCAGCGGCAGAAACGGTGGCGAAAACCACCCCGCAACACGTTCTCTCTCTTTGCATGCGTTCTGTCTCTCTCCTCGTGTCGTTCTCCCTCTCCTCTTTTGATCAGATTGGCGTCGACGGCAATGAGGGAAGCTTTGGTGGCGGCGCAACCAGGGGTGAACGCGCAGGTTCAACGGCGACGATGATTGTGATCCCAGCAGCGAGATGGCGTAGTAAATCCGGAACCAACTCACGACGGTGGCTTCTCTTCTCTTCTTGCATTGCGAGCTTTCTCTCTTCCCTTGTCAACGACGGTGGTGCATGAATAGCGGCAGTGGCGAGGCGGTTGGACGATGGCAACAGCACGTCCCTTCCTTCTATCCTTCCTCTGCTCTCTGTGTTCTCCCTTCCCTATTCTCTAATTGGTCCTTTCCACTTCTGTCTTTCCTTTCTTTCTTCATTTTTTTCTATATGTGCGTATATGGGGCTTGCAGGCGATGAGTGGTGAGTGAGTAACGAGGGGAAGGTAAGCGCAGCTCACCAAGGAGTTGACAGGTTAAGGGGGTACGTGTGTGTGAGTTGGGTAAGAGGGGTTAGGGTTAGTAAAAATAGCGTTTAAAATTGAGAATTTATTAGGAAGTGAATAGAGTTTTAATTTAAAACCAGATTTAATCCAATATAATTAATTTTAAGAATACTTATTTATTTCTCAAATTACAATTTTAATTAAGCAAAACCCAAATCATTAATTTCAATTAATAAAAAATATCTAATTGTAATTAAAATAGTATAAATCTAGATTAATTTAAAACTCGAAATCTCATGATTTTGGTTTATTTACTTTTTAGTAAAAGCAATTTTCTAAAATAAATCATATATATAAACATAAATAATTCATTATTTATTTTTTAAAAATCTGGGTTCTTACAATTAATGGAAAAAAACTATATTATGGTAGCTTTCAGATTTTGTATCTCTATTGAATGATGATAAATGACTTGATGGAGACAAAAAATCAATTACAATTAATTCATTTAATACAAATTATCATTACCATACTTTATAATTATTATTAGTCTTTATTGTATTCTTAAATATAAAAATTAAATTATCAAAAAATATTAAGTGTTGATTATAAGAATGTCTAATATATAGTAAGGAATATAATATTATAATTAATATTATTAATAAGTGGGACTGATAAGAATATGATAAGTGGATTGATAGGAGAGTGAGATAAAAAATAAAACTGTTATTAAATTATATAAATGAAGTAAATTATAAAAACTTTTGGCTAATTATGATTAAAAATTTTTTGTTACTAAATTTTTTTTAACAAATAAATGTCATTAAAGTTTTAGTCTTTGTTTTTTAAGACTAATAAGCTTGTTGCAAATCACTAAATTTTTAAAAATATGAAAATTCACATATAGGGGGTGATAATGGATAGGATACTGTTTGGATCAAATCCTAATTTTATGTGTGGGTTGAGATTTTTATAAAAATTTAACTCTATTTTATTTGCAAGTTGAGAATATTCTAATTCTAATTCTATTCGTTTTTAATTTGCGGATATTCGATTCTACTTGCGAATTACAAAAAAGATGCATATAATTTGATGATAATTTAAAATAGAATTGATGTTTATGTAAACAAAAATATTAAATTATCAATTAATAATTTTCTCTTAGTAGTTAAATTTTTTTTATATAAGTATATAATACATACATATATAGGATGCAGGTTGGTCGGATTGAGTGGATGTTCAACCCGTCCCCTATCCTACTCACTGCAGATCAGATTGGTAACTTTATTGACCGAATTAGGTCTAATTGAGTATATGTAGATAGGATGTATGTTGACATCCCTATTTACACAAGTGTTAATAAAGTATGATTTTAAATTAATTTGATATGTGTTATTAATATTCATATTTGTGCTTATTTATTGATTATAATCCGATCAACTAAAAATCTTATTTAAAAAGATTATTTCATATTTTTTATATTTTATTTTATTTTATGAAAATTGGTATGTAAGTAAAAAAATGACTACATAAATTAGTAAAAATGTATTTAATTTAATATTCATAACTTTAGATAGATAATATTTATAATTTTATATTTATAATATTCATAATTATATATATAATATTCATAATTAATAAATTTTTTAATTAATATTACCTATTTCAAATTATGTCTTATTATATATTTAAAATTATTGTTTCCAAACGTGTGCCAATATGCATAATTTTAAATTATTTTAATATTTTTTATTAATATTCATATGTATGTTTATTTATTTATTTTAATTTTATAAGTTAATTAATAATTATATTTAAAAATTTGTTTCATAATTTTTTTATATTTTATTTTTTAGTTTATATTTTATAAACTTTATATATAAAAATATGTCTTGTATAAAAAAAGTTGTTATAACATTTATAATTTTATATTTATAACATCTATAATTTTAAACATAAATATCTATAATAAAAGAATTTAGACGAATTTGTTTATTATTTATTATTTATTCTTTATTTTGCAGGTACAAATTAACAATTTTTAGATGTTTCTAATTTTTAATAAATTGTGATTACTCGAATTTGAGATATTTAAATGCTTTTAAAAAATATGTTGTGATGATTTGAGAATATTTTTTAGGGTTTATGATATAAAAATTTGGAATTTTTGTTTGTATGAAAAATTGTATAATTGTGGTTGTAATAATAAAAGATAGTTTTTTGGATTTGATTCACATAAAATTTAAAATTAATTCTTTATTATTTTTTAAATTTAATATAATTTTTTACAACAAATTATAATATAATTCACATATAATTAATTCACATCAAATTATAATATAATTTTTTACTATCTTCTAAATTTTTTATTTTAATAAAATTATTTAAAATAATATCTGATAATAAATTTATTTTTATTTTAATAAATAAATTACATAATTTTAGCATATATATAAAAATGTAAAATAAAATAAATAAAATTAATTACAAAAAGAAAAATAAAAAATAAAAATAAAAAATATGTTTAAAAATTATATAATTGTTAATCTTTATAGTACTAATCACTTTTTATTATAAAACAAACCTTTGGCACAACAAACGGCCCGTGCCGCTTCACCAAAACTCGCGGGTTTGGCAGGTTTTTCATTAATAGCTTTATAAGTTGAAATCGGGTAAAATCGGGTTTGATGTGACCCAGACCCGGCCAGAAATATATACGGGGTCTATTTATTAGACCCAAATTCGAACCCTAAACCTGATGAACCCTATCCACTTTCGAGCCACGCTTATACCGAGTAAAAACTGGGCCATTAACATTACATTACCTTGATACCTTCTTATAAGCTAGCATGTGAAAATATCTAAATTTCTAAGACTCCAACCATTATTTGACATGTTAAAATTCACTTAGAAAAATATAACAAGAACCAACTACTCTTCTCTAAAATTAAAGCATAACCATAATCAATACCAATATTGTCTAATAACACCAAATATTTAAATCAATACAAATAACGCAATATTATGCATTAGTCTAAAATCTTATGCATTTTAAACATAAAATATTAACTTATAGTCTTATAATAACTAATAACACAAAATATTAAGGTTTACAATACTAAAATTCCACATAAGAATAGTCATCATCCATCACTAATAATACAAAATATTAATCGTGTACGATGACCGGGTCACCGGGCCGAGTTCGGGTGACCCAAGCCATGGCCCGGACCCGACCCGAAATAATGACCGGGTCTATTTTTGAGACCCTTACCCGACCCTAAACTCGATGAAATCACACAAAAATAGCCACTAAAGTGTTCGGAACCGGGCCGGGTCTTCGGATTGGGCCGGGCCATGCACACCCCTACTTACAGTCCTTACCTTTTCTCGGCCTCCGGCCCAAATTCACAATTTCAATACGTATTTCACAAACCAATAATCGTTATCCAATTCATCTAATTTCTCAACACACCAAACATGCTTATTCACACAATCTCAACACAATCTTTAATTTCCACAACATATCAACTATATAGATAAATACCAACCAATTTCACAATCCAAACCTAATTCTAGGGGCATCTAGTCTAGGATTTCATACTACATTATACGGTAATTAAATAAAACAAAAACCGTACTTCTTAGAAGTTAAAATAAGCTCTCAACTTGTAAAGTTTCACCAAATCTTAGCTCTAAGCTCAAGTATCAACACTCCCACAAGCATTATCCAAGTTCCAAAAGGGTGCCCAACAATCTAATACACACAATTTTATACATACTTCAACTTAGGGTTTATAAAATTCATGAATCACAAGGGTTTGAAGATTCCTTATCTTAAACCACGAAATTAGTTGATGAAATTCACCAATAGCTCATACTAAAGCACCCCTAAATAACCAAAACCACAAAATTTTTCAAAAACCAAAGTCAAACTCGAAATTTAGGGAAAAAACAAAAACTGGGCACGAGTTTCAAAATTTCTTACCACAATACCTAAATAAACTTGAAGAGCTCGTCAAGAGCGACGCGTGGCTGCAAACGGCTCGTTGATTGGAGATTTGTAGAGAGAATTTGGATCTTCCAAATTTTAGATTTTTACTTTAGAGGATAAAGTAAGATCTCTCACCGTTGAATATTTTCTCTCTCATATTTTCTTTTGGTCCCAGTGTCCCACTTATGAAATAAATTATGATAGATCATACTTTACTCTCTAAAGTGAAATTCAAAATTTAGAGGATCCAAATCCCCATAGAAAAAGATACGGTGATTTGAAATTTTGAAAGTTAAGGTTTTTCTCTTCTTACCTCTCTTCTTCACATTTTCAGCATTAAAGGGAAAAATGAGTGCGTGCTGGCTGAAATGGCCATTAATTATGACTTACATATGCTGGGCTCGGGCCCAACTTGAGCCCAGTTCATATATATGGCCTATTTGGCCAAACTTTGTGTCAAAATCTTTAAAATTAGCGTTTTAATGTGTGTTTTAATTATTTTTATCATCTCAATTATCCATTTTAACTTTTTAACCTTTTTAATAAAAATTAATTTTCTCAACTGTAGTACCAGACAGATCTCAATCAGTACTGACAGTCAAAATTCTATTTCGCATTTTTACGCAGAAAGCTATGTTTTTCGAATCAGAAAAATCCACTAAGTCCAATTATCATATCGAAACGGTCAAATTATAATGGTTACATTTTCTAACTATTTTCGTCCATATTTAATCAATTACTTAATTACTTACGGTTTGACCGGATTTTACACCTTGGTTGAATTTAGAGCTTCTTGGGAGTGGACATCGGACTTGGCGCTGGGCTTTGATGAATTTTGAATCCTTGGGAGTTGGAAAATCACTTGAAGTTTGGATCTGAAGTTGGGAGCCAAGCGCCACTTCTCAAAATTGGGTACCAGCCCATTTTGGCCTTCCCAAGTCATGAAGGTGCTGGGCTTGGATGGAGGGAGTTGGCTGCCCAATTGGGCATTGGGCTTGGAAGACAGGGCATCGGGCTTGGAGGCAAGAAGTTGAGCGCTTGTTCCTATCATTGGGCTTCCCTATGCTGGTGCTGGGTTGGCCTCCTGAAGCCTGGCGCCAACTTTGTGTTTTTTCTCTTAGGAGGCTTGTGTTTTCTTGTTTTAATTTTTTTTTATCCTGGTTACTTGAAAATAAATCGTGAAAACACAATCATTCTAAAACAACTCTAAACATATGATTAGTCATAAAAACTTCACTAAAAACATAAGAACTTTGATTTAAACCTAACAAAACTATTCAAAAAGAAACCTAAAAACAACTAAAGATACCTTGGCATCATAACACCAAACTTAAAACTTTGCTTGTCCTCAAGTAAAGGAAGAGTAAAGAGATTTTATCTTAGCAAAAAGAATTGAAGAGTTGCTAAATTAAAGTCCAAATAAAAGTGAGGTTTTACTATAATCTCTATGATTACATGCAGACTTTTCTTTCTTTGATGAATCTTGAATACTTAGGAATCAAGAATATTCAATTCAAAAACTCAATTCTGGAATGTATTATGAGAATCTTCTTAGAATTGTATGACCTTGAAAGGAGTTACTTAATAATTTAACCAGAAAATATGTTTGAAGTCTTTGACTCTAAGTATTTTGTCTCAAGGAAGCTCTTAATAGGTTTTCGATCGATAATCCCGAGCCAGTTGGCCCAAGTTATCGTGCGATAAAGCACCCACCAAGCCTCTCCTCGACACAATCACACTACAAGTACATAACTAAGAAATTATTCATCCAAATATAGATACATAGAGCCTTTGGACTTTAAATGCTTTGTCTCAAGGCAACTCTTAATATGAATTTTCAATCGATAATCCTGAGCCAGTTGGCCCAAGTTATCGGATGATGAGGCATTTCTCGGATTTACTTACCCAAGTATCTTCTTGACACACAGGTATCATAGGTACATAACTGTGCTCTAATCATTGGTACTCAAAGTCTTATTGCTTTTGGATTTTTCGATATTTCCATACTTCTCTTTTGAGCTACGTCAAGGAGTTAGATGTTTGGATTCTCATAATATTTCTCCAGAACCTTTGTTTTTGGAGATTCTATCTCTTTTTCCTCAAGATTCATTCATATACTTTGAATCTATGAGATATAACCATACTTTTAAGAACCACCACTTTCATTTGAACTTCCTTCTTACTATTGAAGTTCTTTTCATTAAGAAGAACTCCTCTTACACAAGTAAAGTACTGAAGAAAAAGTACAAAGAAAATAGAAGAAAACAAAAAAAATAGAAGCAGAAAACATGATGCAAAGGAAAAGAAAGAAAGAAAGGAAAAAGAAAAAAAAAGAAGAAAAAGAAAAAAAACAACTAACCTCTAGAAAAGAAAAATCAGATTACCAAGTTCATTTTTCATCTTAATACCTTTCTCATCCTCTATCTCGACTTCCACCTCCGGAGTCCGAGGACTTTTTGCGTGCGTTCTTCTACCATTCATAGGCCTTTGTTTTCCCCTTAATTACGAATACCAAACTTATAGATTTGTCAGAATCTTAAGTATAAATGTTTTAAGTTATATGAAGAGGCATTTGCATTGATGGATGATGAGCGAAATATTGGGAAGATGACATTTAATCATAGTAGTGGTTGAAACAGAAAAAATTATGCATGCAAAATTTTGAAAAACTAGTTTTTGAATTTGAATTTAAAACTCCATGAAGTAAAACTATGAATGAAGATACTTGAAAATCAACGTAAGCGAGAAAGAATACTTCGAAGGCGCCTGGCTTGAATCTTTGGCACCAAGCTCCAGGTGAACTTCCTTCATGGGCGCTTGGCCTAAAGGAATGGCACCGTGCGCTAGCTTCCCTGGGAATGGAATCCTCTATTAGCATTAGGTGCCCAAGCGTGGTGCTGGGCATCACTCCTTGGGAGTTGACTCTCTCCATTTTCTTTATTGGCGTTGGGTCTCAAACTTTTTGTTTCTTCACAGTTTTTAAAATTAACTAAAGAAAAACAAAAAACGGAGAAATAAGTAAAGGATACTAATGAATTAGGTTGCCTCTCAACAAGTGCTTTTTAACGTCACTAGCTTAACTAGTGTTGCTTTCTAGGATGGGAGTTGGGTCAAATTTTGTCGATCCACTTCTTCTCCAAGATATGACTTCAATCTCTGTCTGTTGACTACGAACCTTCTCCCAGTGCTTTTCTCTATTATTTCAATATGTCCATATGGAGACATTTTACTTATTGTAAATGGTCTAGACCAGCTTGTTTTCAACTTTTCGGAAAATAGCTTCAACCGTGAGTTGAATAACAAGACTTTTTGTCCCAGTTCAAAGTCTTTTGAGAGGATTTTCTTGTCATACTACCTCTTTTACTATAAGAAAATCACAATTTTCTTATGCTTTTAAAGCGTGGCCAAAAGTCTAAAAAGCGTAGCGACAACTTTTTGTCGTGCTTTTTTAGCTATCAACATGCCACACTTTTGTTGATCTATTAACAGGCTTTATTTTTTGCCATACTTTTATTGATTGTCACACTTAAAAGTGTGGCCATATGTGTAACCCTGTAGTCATGCTTTTAAAGCGTGGTAATAGCTGAAGATATGGCTACACTTTTAAACCGTGCCAATAGCCAAAGATATGGCTATGCTTTAGAAGCGCGTCAATAGCCATAGATATGGCTACACTTTTTGAGCTTGGCCGTTGATGACTACAATACCATGTGACCACTCTTTTTAAACATGACTATAAGTTTGTTCAGTAATCTATTGTTCTCCTTTTTTTTAATTTTTCTAATAAAAACCTTGCAAAATTCATATATAACCTTAAATCATAGTTTGAAAGAGTAAACTTGTTCAGTAACCAACCTAACATATATAAACTTGCCACTAAAAAAATAGACTTTGATCATGACAACATTCTAACAAAGTACCAAAAGTCCGAGTTATAAACAAGTTTATATATGAATTCCTATTATTCCTAATATATGATTTACAATTCTAACAACTATCACATATTTACTTCAATTCTTTTACATACTTCATTACAAAATATCAAACTTCATGATTCGTGTGATCATCCTCTGGCTTTCTTACTAGCATATTCCTTCCCCGTGTAAGCCCACCCAGAGTCTGATGTTTTCCTTCACTTCTGGGCAAGTTATCCTCTTTTATACTCACATCTTCGAGCAAAAACGGTATAGAAATTTGTATTCCAGTAATAGTCATCTCACTACTTGTTCTTCCATCAACTTTATCTCCCACAAGACACAAAACTCTCCCATCATTGTTGTCAAGTAGCTCATACAATATAATGCCCTGTATCTGGACTATAAAAGACATAACTCCATCAAGTTCATTTAATATCCTCACCCCTTTACTCACTGCATCACTTTACTCATTTTTACTTTATTAAACAAAAACCATTGGTTCACAAGGGACTTAGTTTGTTTTCATGCACTCTCATAAGATATAGTCATAACCTCAAAAATATTTTGATTTATACTACTCCATACAATACACACAACAACAAAAAATACAACAATCCACTTCTGATCTTTCTCATTCATTGTACTTCTTGTTCTAACCAATTCTCAAACCATATGTCCTACCTAACTAACATTTTCCTAGGTTCAGCTAACCCTCATAGCTTATAAGGAATTCCCGAAGCCTTGCCATAATATGCACATGATTCCTCGCCCTGATTTATGATATGCCTCCTTACTAGCTTGTCTTTAATATTCACTACAACAGTTATCACAAAGCGTGACAATATTTCAACTATAGGTGGAACCAACCCTTGTCATATCCCATTAAAGATACGTTTTTGTTCTGGTACTCCATGCATTCTTCCTTTTGCTGTATCCATAAATGGTTTTATCAAGTATTTACCATCAGAGTCAAAAGTCCATACAACTGTATTTCTAGTACTACCACACCAAAAAAACACACTCCAATATACTTTGTAACTCTCCTACCATCATTCTCTTCCTATCAATTTTGTATAGTTACACTTTGTCAACTCGTCTTTTCAATAAAATAGTAAAAATTTTATGTTTTTATTTAATATTATTTATTTATGGTTATATATTACTATGCTTTATGGAATTATACTTATGGAAAAATCATATAAATATGCTGATTTTTTTTTAAATATTTAAACAAAAATTAATTCATGTCCTGAAAAGGTAAACAAATAAATAGAAAATAAAAATCAAATTAGCAAAATCAAAATCTTTCTCTTCATACGTGTTATCAATTTATAGGTTTTAAATAAGGTGGGTACTCCAATGAAGATATTATAATTGTCTTTATGTGATAATTTTTCTTTTTGACCTTTGGATGATAGATTGTAGGGTTAGATTTTGATATGTTAAAAAAGTGTTCTTTCTATTTGAAGTGTGGCCAAATCAATAAATCACACTTTTATACAAAGGATCTTCATAAAAAGATGTTTTTTACATCTTCATTTGAGTAGCTCCCTTTAAATAAAAATACCATCCATTTTTTTTGCCTTAATGGTTATAAAAAGAAAACTCTACAATTTCTCCTCTTTCTATATATAGAGTTTTATGTAAATTTAAACAATGTTCCCGTATTTTTCTATAACTTTGTCACAAATTTAGCTTGTGGTCTTGCCTTGTTTTACTATAATCGTTCATGACCTTGTCATATTTATTACCATGTACACTGTTCAACATTTGCAAGAGCTTTTGCATATTTTGCAAAATAGTTCTTCCCAATTCGCTAAGGTATTGGCTTTGCTTTAGCGAAATTGGTATCGAAAAGCCAAACCCTTTGGCCATAAATCAATAAAACAATATTATGGCAAAGGTGTACAACTTGTTCCTTTCTTTGTGTTTGGCTGCCATAATACCAGCCTTCCAAGCCAATATCTTAGATAATACTACATATGCGAAACAACATATCAACTTGGTTGATAATGAATACTGGAAAGAAAGGGCAATAATTGCTAGGAAGCTTAGCGAAGAAGCATATTTTCCTGATCCACATGCACTTTCTAGAAACTTCTCCTCTATTATTATTGAGTGAGTATTCTCAAATTATTACATATTCAATTTCGTGTGGATAAGTTTTTTCATAAATACAAATTTAATGGCATGTCGTTTATCACCTCAAAACTACTTCGAGTCATCTTCTTAGTATTTTTTATACAAATTCATTTTCTAATATAGCATTTTTGTCGTTTCACAAATTCTAACATAACATATATCAGATTCACAAAAATTAACATTTTTTTTTCCTTTCACAAGTTCAACATAACATATTAATTCGAGAATATATGATTATTAGTATATCTATTATAAGATAATAAACTAACTATTATCTATGATATTTTCGAGAAAAAACAGAGACATAGCTGGTAGCAAGCATGTAAGAAGGAACTTGAATGGTCAAAGGGCAGGAGTTGCATGTGAGGCAACCAATAACATTGACAGATGTTGGAGGTGTGATCCCAATTGGGCAGATAATCGCCAAAAACTTGTAAATTGTGTTCAAGGTTTTGGAAGAAATACTACTGGAGGAAAGGGAGGTCCAATCTACATTGTTACTAGTCCTGCTGACAATGACATGGTTAATCCAAAACCCGGTACCCTTCGCCATGCAGTCACAAGAGATGGACCTTTGTGGATTATCTTTGCTCATAGCATGAATATTAGACTCAATCAAGAGCTCATGGTTTCTAGTAACAAGACTATTGATGGAAGAGGAGTTGATATCTACATTACTAAGGGTGCAGGCATCACTCTCCAATACGTCAATAATGTCATCATCCATGGAATCAAGATTCATGACATTGTTCCCGGTACCGGTGGACTTATTAGGGATTCTGAGAGTCATTATGGGTTTAGGACACGCAGTGATGGTGATGGAATCTCCATCTTTGGTGCTAGCAATATTTGGATTGACCATGTTTCCATGAGAAAATGCTCTGATGGTCTTATTGATGCCATTATGGGATCTACAGCTATTACCATCTCTAATAGTCATTTCACAGACCATAATGACGTAAGTAATTACTTTCAACTGTTCTCACATTATTTTATTATAAAATCAAGTCAATTAAATAGTTCTTTTGATACTTATGAAATATTCTTGAATGAAAATTATCCTAAAATAAAGAATTATTTTGTCTTTTGTTGGCTTATTTCAGTGATTTTATTTTGTTTTATTTGTGATGTAGGTGATGCTCTTTGGTGCCAATGACCAACACACAATTGACAAGGTGATGCAAATCACCCTAGTTTTCAACCACTTTGGCAAGAGATTAATCCAAAGAATGCCAAGGTGCAGATTTGGATTTGTTCATGTTGTCAACAATGATTATACTCATTGGGAAATGTATGCCATTGGTGGTAGCAGTAAACCTACGATTATCAGTGAAGGAAATCGGTTCGTGGCTCCTGATAATAACAATGCTAAAGAGGTATGGATATACACATATATATTCTCTTGATAAAAGATAAATCTAACTTTTGTGGGTTTTGTTATTTGTTATATCATACAAATATACAAGTAAAGTTTTATTGATGTGCATCCATTTGTATTACTTTTAGTTTGGTTATCTTTTTTTTTTATGCATTTATATTTTAGTATTCTATTTTTCTTGGTGAGTTTATCCTCCACTTATAAATGTGACATTTAATTAACATGTTTACAAGCAAAAAAAAGTCTACGTGAATGAATTTTTTTCATTAACATACTAATAAATGATGAAGGTCACGAAGAGAGTAACCAATGATGATTGGAAGAATTGGCAATGGAGATCAATCAACGATGCGTTTGTTAATGGAGCATTTTTCGTACAATCTGGACCTGAAGTAGTAAAGAGGCCATTCTCAAGCAAGGACATGATTGCAGGAAAGGATGGTTCATACGTGCAAAGACTTACTTCCTTTGCTGGCTCCCTTAAATGTAGAGTTGGTCAACCTTGCTAGTCATTCATCCTTATCTCTACTTGCACAATTTTCTACCTGATGCACGCACAAATTGAGTTTTGACAAACAAGTGAAAAGGAAAAGGGCAAAAGGTGTAGGGATATATGCAACATGCTATTCTACTAAATGTGTGATCATTTTTCTTGTTCAGTAGCCCATAGGATTAAAATTGAAAAAAAAAAGTTGGAAATTATTGTAAAATTATTTAATTTTGTCTTTTTGGACTTTGAGTTGAAATTCAATCATATTTTTTGCAGCCTAGGCAAGGGATATTGAAATATATCACATTGCTTATTTTTTATTTAGAAGTTAAGGATCATTTGGTAATTTATTTTTTAATTTGGTTATTAAAATATATTCGTACAATATGATATAACCAACCTTATGAAGGTTGGAGAAGTTAATATGGTATAAAGATCAAATGTTAAAAATAGATAATGTCATCTCTAATACGAAGATAGAAGTTTTACAAGTAATAAATAACTATGATTAAGAATTTAATTCCTGATTGTATTATATGAGTTTGGTTTGAATAATCTAAACAATGAAATAATGGATTTTTAGTTCTTATTCAGAGACTAACTCAATTTCATATTTAAAACTGACAGGAACTCAAATTCTTAAATAATTTACAAAACTTTAAAGCGCACTCGTACCTACCTTAACTAAGTGAGAAAGTGCCAATTCCTTTATTGCATTGATCCCAATTTTTTTCCCTTCCAATTCGACCTCACCTATTTTTCGACCTCCGAAATTATAGAATGGTACTAAAGAGGTGAAAGAAACTCATTGTTTGAGTTAGTTTGCATATAAACTTTGAAGTTTGCTACAATGCAACCCCTCAACTTTTTTTTTTTTTTAATTCAAAGCCTCTATTCATATTGAAGAAATACACGCCTAGCTATCTCAAATGTCCCAAATATGATTTAAAAGGACCATAAAAAGTTTCCCACTTAACCCAATGAAGAACGAGCTTTAAACCTTTTGATTCAGTTTGGTTCTTGATTTGTTCAAACGAAATTGACCCTTTACCACCCTTAGAACTAGGTGGAAGAAAGGCTTAAATTAAAATAACAGAGATAGAAAGACATACAATGAGAAAATAGGGAAGGAAAACCAGGTACCCTTTAGACAATAACATGGTTAATCCAAAATCAGGTACCATTCGCCATGCAGTCATAAGGACTGGACCTTTGTAGATCATCTTTGAGCGTAGCATGTCTATATTATTTAATTTTAATTGTTATTCTAGGAGTATTTTTTACGAATTTAATGGTTTTATTTTCAGTTTTAATAACCTTTCAATTAAAAATATATAAAGTATTAGTTTAAATTTATAACCTTTTTCTTTTCCATCTACTTTTTGTTATTTAATTAAAAATTAAAAAATCAAATTAGTCTATCACTCTTTACATAATTATATAACATTAGTAAATGACTATATCCTAAAATATAGAATTATTTGTGTCTTTTGTTGACTTATTTTGGTTGTTATATTTTATTTTATTTTAGTTGTGATTAGGCGATGCTCTTTGGTGTCAATGACCAACACACAATTGATAAGGTGATGCAAATCAGCCTAGCTTTCAACTATTTTGGTAAGTGATTAATCCAAAGGATGCCAAGGTGGAAATTTGGATTTGTGCATGTTGTACTCATTGGAAAATGTATACTATTAGTGGTAGCAGTAATCCTACAATTATTAGTGAAGGCCGTCGGCGCGCGCACATATATATATATATATAAATATATATATATATATATATATATATATATATTTTTAAGTTTGAGGGCACATATTT
Organism: Arachis hypogaea; assembly: GCF_003086295.3. NCBI lineage: Eukaryota > Viridiplantae > Streptophyta > Magnoliopsida > Fabales > Fabaceae > Arachis > Arachis hypogaea. The sequence goes on from NC_092040.1 coordinate 106,589,294, forward strand.
TGAGAAAATTTTCAAAAGTTAGAGTTATTGGAATCTACAAATATTTTTATATATTAGTTATTTTATTTAAGTTTATTATTATGCATGAATTTATATTAGGATTAAATACGATTTTGATCTTTATGATTTAGGTTAATTTTTTTTTATTTTTAAATCTTTTTTTACATATAAAATTGTCTCTAAGATTCAATGAAATTTTAAATTTTCTTTTTGAATAGATTAATTTTTTAAATAACAAAAATATCTCATCTTTCTCTTCTCATCATCACCAGCACCTCACCCACTATCACTCCATCACTATCTTCATCACTCCACTTACTATCATCCCATCACCATCTATTTATGAATCCAACAAAAAAATCCAACCTTCAATAACAACCTCAAATAAATCAAAACCAAAACAATAATTCATCATCAAAACTATCATCATTAACAAGAAACAAGAAAATCATCATCATCGTTAAAACTCAGAACCATTAACAAAACTCGGAACTAAAATTCTTCTTCTTCCATTAACAAAATTCGATCCAATTCAATTACAATAATAAAAAATTTTCAAATTCATTTTCAATTAAAAAACAAAAAATCCGTAAATCTAATTACCAAAAATAGTCAATAAAACTCAGATGAATTGCTTGTGACTCCTTTCGATAGAGCTAAAGGTTTTGATCCCGCTGAAAATTCTTGTTGCAGATTTGACACATAAATCTGTTCGTCGCCAATAAGATCTTTGGAGACAGAGCAATCACCTCTGCATATGGATATGTAAAGTGAAGGTTATACATATATTTTAAGAAAAAAATTATAATAAAATCAGAAGAAGGAAGAAAACAAAAATGACGTTTTTTTCCATTTTTGTTTGTACCTGGCACTCCTGGAAGGTTACGCTTTTTCTTGGTGACTGATTTTAAAGGTACTATCTGATTGCCAGAGGAAGAGATACTGTTAGAAGATGCGAGGAACACGACGACCACAACCACCTCCCTGACGACAACGAGGAACATGAGGGCGAAGGTCAGGCACGTCGCGGCTAGATGAGGGCCAATCGCAGCGAGGCTAGGGAGCGAGTCACGGCGAGGCTGGGGTGCAAGTCATGCCGTTGCGAGGGCGAGGGCCAAGAGACGGTGACGGCGAGGTGCGGTGAGGGTGACAACGAGGCTTCCTTCTCTCCTTCTCTCTCTCTTTCTCAGTTTTTGCTTCTCTCTCTAAGTTTCTGCTTCTTTCTCTTTGTGATGGAGATCATGATATTGAATTGAGGGTATAATTGTCTAAAGGACGATTTTAAAACTAGATTAAACCTTAGGAATGATTTTGTATGAAAAAAGATTGGAGATGAAAAATTTTTTTGGCTTAAACCATAAGAACCAAAATTATATTTAACCCTTTGTATTATTTGTACTCATGTTATTTTTTATTTTATAGAATTATCATTGCTTCTTATTTATCCATACATAAATAGCTTTTAGTGCTCTTATTTTCTTCTTGATTTTATTATCCACTTGCGTGTAGGATATCTAATTAGAGCGCTGAAAATAATATTCTTTCTTTTGCATTACATGGAGTTTTATCTCATGTTAAATTCAAGAAAAATGGGAGAGAATTTTTTCATCTAAGATTCTTCATATTATTCTCACAGAATTTGATATTTTGTTGAATAATTTGGTGAAGGTAACAAAATGAGTAACCACTAGAGATTGGAAATCATGTCCATGGAGATCAATCGGTGACAAATTTGAGAATGGAGCATTTTTTTGTGGAATCTGGACCTACAATGGCAGTAAAGTCATTTTCAAGCAAGGATATGATTACTGCAAAGCCTGGTTCATATGTGCAGAGACTTACTCGCTTTGCTGGCTCCTTAGCTTTAAATGTAGAGTTACGTTGGTGAAGCTTGCTAACCAATCATCCTTGTCTCTACCAAAAGAATTCTCTAACTGATGCATGTATAAATTGAGCTTTGGCAAATGAGATAAAAAAGAAAGGGGGGCGTGGATTGATTATTTATTTTTTTCTGCAAGTTAATTAAGTGAGGAGGGTTGTTGAAATATATCATTATTTTTATTTGAAATTATGTATAACTAGGTTTAGATCCGCGTATTGCACGGAATCATTTTTTTGACCCAATAACAATGAAAGACCATCTGACAGACCCCTTTAGGTGTAAGTCATTGAAGACTTTATACGTACATTTCTACTAAGTTACATCTCTACGTACCAAGTGAACTTTCTTTTCATTAAGTCCATCTTGTACTTCCAACTACTCTAGATTAGTAGTTCAACTTTTGGCCATAATAAACTAATTAGTAAAATGAAAATATACGTACAACAAAGACTTTTAACTGCAATAATGATGATTGCTTAGCCTAAGAAGACTCGAAAAAAGAATATCTAAAGTTCTTAGATCTTATAATATGAATGAATGCTTAGCTTGAGAAAATTTGCGGAAAGATTATCGAAAAATCTTAGACTGATGGATCTGAGTTGTGGTTGTTTGAGAATGTTAATAAAAAAATATCTTGTAACAATACTTTACATAGTGAAAATCTCAACTATTATTTGGATTGGGCGTAGACAAGTCTCGGCCAAACCAGTATATATATCTTGGTGTACTTTCTTCTAAACCCATGTCTTTACTTTCCGAGTCTTTGTTTTGAACACACATGAGAAATCAGGTTTTAACAAACAATTAACTTAAGGTTATCTTTAAATTAATTCTAACTTAAAATTTCTCTGTCTCACAAGCCAGAAAGCTTATTAAGCATTATTCTTGGTTTTCGTTTATTTCATAAGAAGTTTTAAAACACAATTTAAACTTAAGTCATTTCAATTAGCATTAAAGCCCATTTTGTAAGGATCGGAGTTAAGCTTCTTAATAATGATTGTGGAGACAAAGATCCACAATGGCCAAGTCCTCAAGTCATGTTGATTAAGGTTTATCTTAGGCCACCTATGTTTGATGGTGGCAACGATCCATATGAAGCAACAAATTTAAAATGATTAATTTAGTCCACTAGTTTTATCACGTGGGATATAATTGAAAACAACAATTATGTACCAACTCACATAACTAAAATCATTGTTCCCAAAAATAGGTGTCAACCACAGAGTTAAAGTATAATTGAAATTCAAATAATCAACATTTTGGTAAGTATACATGAAAGGACAATATTGACATACATACTAATAATGTGCATAGAATACAGAGAGAATGTAACAATTATATTTTATTAATTTAAATATTTATAAAAAGCAAAATCCACAACACATACAACTCACTTTATTTTTTCTTATAAAATATTTGAAATGAGATATTTAAATAAGGATAAATGACTATTTACAATTAAGAAAAATAGAATAAATAAATGAAAAAATTGACAAAATTAATTTTTGATTTGACGGTGTGACTACATATAGCACTACAAGAAAAAATGTCTGTGACCACGCTCTTTTCTTGCTATGTTTTAAAAGCGTGGTCAAAAGGGATTAATGGTTACGCTTTTATAAGGAAGGCGATTGATTAGAGATTTGGCCACGTTTTTTCTTGTTATACTTCAAAAGCGTGGCGAAAGAAGTCAATGGTCATGTTTTTATGAGGGTGGCAAATGATTAGAGATTTGACCACGCTTTTATGAGGGTGGCGATTGCTTCATGATTTGACCATAGTTCTTTTTTTGCCATGCTTCAAAAAAGTAGCGATAGAGAACAATAGGCATGCTTTTGAAGCGTGGCAAAATAGTTTCGTTATCGTGACATTTTTAACGGGTGTTCATTTCCTGTAACTCTTTTGGCTCGCTTCAAAAACGTGGCTATAAGGTTAAAAAAAAAGGTTTTCCATCTTCGAAACAATGAGATCAGAGCTACATTATACATACACACAACAAAGAGCCCTGCGCTTTTTTTCTTTAAAACACACTCTCCTTCGAAATAATGGCCTGAAAATCTTCGAAGAATCGTAACAAACTCTCATCGTCGGCGCTCGCACTCTCTCCTCTATCGCAATGCCTCCGTCGACGCTCCCTTTTCCGGTACTCCCACCATTACTGCTCCTTCCGTCTCCCCTGTATGCATTAAACCCATAACCCTCCTTCGGGGGGTGACTCCCTCTGGCAAGGCCTCCCTCCTCGGTGCTCACTCTGTCTTGCAAATCCTCCGTCGATGCTCCCTTCTGTCACTGCAAACCCTTAACCTTTCGGCACTGCAATTACGAAGCTGCGAGGGGAGCTGGAGCCAGACGGCATCGTTTTGGAGGAGGCGGAGTTGCACTGTGCACGGTGCTAATGAATGCCGTGGAGGTGCTAATTTTGTGCATGTTTTTATTTTCTTTTTTAAATTTGATACTTTTTCTTTGGTGTTGAATTTTCTTGCTCAACTGTTGAATATCTCTTGCATTATTTTGGTGTTTCGTGACTTGTTTTATTCTGATTGGGTGATATTATTTAAGTCAATGCTAATCTTCTATGACACTTGTATTCCTTTTACATTGATATGAATTTATATTGTCTTTCATGACCCACTATCTCTCCCTCATTGTGTTCAATTCTTTATACATTTATTTATTTTTAATTTTTATTATTTATAGCTTGAGAATGAGGGCATGCTCTATCTACTTTCTGTTGATGATGATGATGAAGAGCAGTGCATTCAAATACCATGTTGATTTTTGGTTATCACTGCTTCTAGTATTTTACAGGTTATGGTGCGTGGTTGATGCTAAGGCATACACCTATGATGATGAGGTCATCAAGAAAGCTAAAGCAATAGGGAAGTCTGGCCTTGTAGAAATCAATGCAAAACAAGATAGCTTTATATTCACTGTAGAAACTACTGGAGCCATAAAAGCTTCTCAGTTGTTGCTAAATGCCACCGAAATCCTGAAGCAAAAACTGGATGTTGTACATCTATCTGAGGATATAGTGAAGGCTGATGATCAGTTTGGTGAATTGGGTGCACATATGCGAGGAGGTTGATCAAAATTATTGTTAGATAGCATGGCAAAGTTGTTGGAATTGTAATTCATGTATTAGGAATACATGTGTAGTTGTTATGATTTTGATGAGTTAATACTCAAATTGGCCCCTGAAATTTGACTCCCGACTCAATTTAGCCCTCAAGGTTTTAATTGACTCTAATTTTACCCTGAAATTTTGACCGTGCCTTAATTTGGCCCTTACATCGTTTTCCATCACTGGAAAGCTGACCTGACAATTTTGGTTGACACCTGACACCATAGCAGTTAGATGACGTGGCGAAATGTTTGAATGCATCATTTTAACCCCTAAAAGTTCCAAATAAAACCTAGCAGCCGCAATTTTCCCAAATCGCAACTCCAAGAGTTGAGAAGAATGTTCAGGAGCAGCAGCCAAGGCTCAGGTAGCTCTAGTAGAGCTCGTTCGCATGGTGGCTGGGTGAAGAACGCACACCATGACAGAGGTGAGAAGGTTCCGCATTGGTACGGTTGTGGGTTGCGTCCTATGCTTTGGTGGGCTAGGACGAATTCCAATCCAGAAGACCATTTTATGGATGCCCTAACTATTATGTGAGTTGGTTGAATTGTTGCAAGTTGATTGTGTGTCTTATTTCTCAAATTCCTGTTAGTTTTGTAGTTGTTCTTCCTCTCAATTTTTTTTGGATTTTTGGTGTTATAGACTACCAGTAAGAGATGGTACGACTTTTTAAATGGGCAGATGTTGAAAAAGAAGAAGAAGCCTTAGTTGGCAGAAATGAAAGTTCAGTTAGTGAAAACCATTGGAAAATATCTCTGGGATGAAAAATTAGTGTAGTTGAAGATGAAATTAGAATATTAAAAATGTGGAATATTATGTTGTCTGTGCTTGTTATTATTTTTGGATTTTTTATTGTAGCTTATAGATTAGGTGGGATGAAATATATGTAACTATGATATCAGTTATGTGAATGAAGCATTGTTATGTATTTGATGACAAAATAGAAATAGAATTTTATGTTTTCATAGTAATGATATATCTTGTAAAAATTCTTTAAAATTGAGATTATATGAAAGAGGAGGTATAACTTATAACTAAATAAGTATCAAAAGGGCATAGTTTGATCAAATTGGTCAAGTATGAAGACAAGATCAGGAGCTGGCTCTAATAACTATATATGTAGTATGCACTTCCATTAGTGAATAAATTTAAGTGTATAGTTTATTTGTGAAAACATTGAATACAAAATATCATAGTCATTAATCATTGTCAATATCACAGCATTAGCAATAGCAGTATCTGTATCATACTTTAAATATCCTAGATAACATAGTTTCAAAATATCCTAAACCAAAACAGATTACTCTACATAACAAAATATCAAAATATCAAAAGAGCATAGTTTGATCAAAGGCTCTCTACAAAATATGTTCCACACAACTTCCAGTCAACATTGCAAATCGTTTTCTATTTTGTTGTTGGTGGTTTGAAGTCTGGGTGGGGACAAATTTCATAAACTCTGCCAAGGGTGCAGATGTCCCAGAACTTGCTCCTTGCATTGGGTCTACCTTGGAAGTTGTTTTCCTCTTAGTTGCAGCTTGTCAGGCCTTGTCACCTGTTGTGGAGGTGGAAGTGGGTCTGATGGAGGGACCTAGTAAAATTGTTAACAGAATCAATGACCAATACAACCCAATAAATAAAACCAATCAATATATAATCAAATAGTATCATTCAATTGGATCTAACCAACATTTACTCGTGTATTATAAACCAATACAAACCAGTTAACAATTAATCAAATATTAGAAACCAATTACTATATGTTCTTGATTTTTTGGCTGTGAGTAAGTGGGTTGCGTGAGTACAATCTCTGAAGCGTGTGCATCATCAATAGATTGAAGCGGTGCTAATAGAGCATTTTCATTAATCTCATCATCTTGTGTGTCAGCAGTAGTAGCATTTGCTGGATCTGTAGTTTCTCCAGCCTTATAACCTTTTTCTTTTCCAACTCATCAATTGGCGAGAACAGATCCATATACCAAGAGTCAGATACATTACTACAATTTAGACTCAACAAATCAAGTATAAGTGAAAAATTAAAGTATGAGTAATAGTCCCCAACTTCAGAAAATTATTCTCCATTTTTTTAGCTTATCAATAATATTTTCATGACCACTAAATGCATCAGAAAATTTAACAATGTCACTGAATATCGAGTAGCCTAAAAAAGCAACCTTACAGCAATAACATGCTTTCTTGTTTTGTTATTACCAAGTATTAGAAAATTCATAAGCACTAAACTAAAGAGTTCCTATAGTAATACGATTGTCTAAATATTTGTAGTTGTACAGTTACACTATTAGAGAAACATGAAAGAATAATACAATTGTTCTAACAATGGTTGCTCCAATAAATAAATATATGTAATTTCAACCAAAAAATATTGGACAAATATTAAAGAGTTCCGTTTATAACATATTCCACAGTGAGGCAGAGGTTTCACTCTTGTACTTGAAGTAAAAAGAATAGGAAGAAATAAAGAAAAATAAAGAAAACATAAACAAGGCAATTATTCATGTTCGATCTCTAAATCAATGCATGCAGTATAAACACTAAATGAAAACCTTAGAATGGCTCAATATTTAATTTGTGTATGTCTACGGTAAGAAACACTTGAGTGTTCTAGCACTTGTTAGTTATTAGTCTTTACTAAAATTGTTGTGAAATACTTTATTTTTACAAGAAATTAGCTAGTCAACAATTAAATTTTAATGGGATATGAAGGAGTAAAATTGTCATTTTAAAATGGAATATGAAAAATCAATGACTACTCAAACGGACAAAGAATTGAAAGATTCAGTTGATCATAGCAACATATATGCAAAAAATTAAACCTTAACATACAAGAACTCTATCATCATCAACAACCATAATCAACCACATTCACCTAGAGTTTCACTGATGAAGTAGAGTGAAAAAAATGAAAAACAATCCACAACCAATATTTTGAAAAAAAAAATAGACCATGATATATTGAGAGCAACAATTTTGTTATTAACCTGTTTTTAAAGAGATGGTAACTCCCAGATAATTAATCTTCACAATGGGGGGCGAAACACGTAAGAAAAACTTCAAACCACTGTTACAGCGACACCCATGGTTATTCTCTAACGGGAACGTTTACGAGGGGAGGAGGAGGAAGGAGAAGGGTAAATTGGGTTTCACTTTTGAAGTGGTTAATGTTTGGGTTTTCATTTAACCCCTTTCTCATGTCAAACGACGTCGTTTCTAAATATTTTTGGTGCCAAGAGTATAACGATGTTGTTTTGAGAGTGCCAGGTGTCAACCAAAATTGCTAGGTCAGCTTTCCGATGACAGCAAACGATGTAAGGGACAAATTGAGGCATCGGTCAAAATTTTAGGGTACAATTAGAGTCAATTAAAATCTTGAGGGCCAAATTGAGTTGGGGGTCAAATTTCATGGACCAATTTGAGTATTAACTCTGACTTTGATTTTTGGTATTTTGTTATACTATCATGTGATTAAACACTTTTTTTGGTGACAAGTTTATGTATGTTGGGTTGGTTGATTTAAAATTATTGGTCATTGTCTAAATTTTAAAATTATCTATGAAGTTTGTAAGGTTTTATTACGAAGATTAAAAAAGAACAATAAATTACTGAACAAACTTTTTGCCACGCTTTAAAAGCGTAGTTGTATCTCACGCTATTGGCTTGCTTTAAAAGCGTAGCCATATGTTTCATTATTGGCACACTTTAAAAGCGTAGCCATATCTGGCACATATGACACACTTTTAAAGCATGACACTCTTTAAAAGCGTGACGATAGGTCGCCAAAAGCGTGACGATAGAACAACCGGCACTCTTGCAGATGTGACCCTTTAAAAAACGTGGCAATAACTCAAAAAGCGTAACAAAAAGCTATCGTTACGTTTTTATATTTTTTGCCACGCTTTAAAAGCGTAACAAAAAACTTGTTTTCTTGTAGTGTAGTAAAATGTGGAACTCAACCAACATATACTCTTCATGTAAATTTGAAAAAACACGTGTCATTGATGATAAATAGAAAACAAAACAAAACCAAAAATACATAGATGGAGGGACTGTTGCTAATTATGATGGCCATGGTTCTATTGGCTTATATATATATATATATATATATATATAGGAAAAGTTTCAGGTGTGGCAAAGCATGAAAATGACATTTCAATGCTCCAGGTACGACCAGGTGCCAGGTACTGATTTGTTGTGTACTCCGGATTAGAATGACCATTGTATACCCCATTTGCAATGTCGCGAAGACGGTAATGGACAGCTTCAAAATGAGAGAGAGAAGTGGACAACAGCTTGTTGAAATGTGGACGAAAAAGACCTCGGTATGATTGCATTGTGCAAGGGTTGGTCGGTAAACAGTGGACTTTGGATTTGTTTTATGATTGGAATGGTGAAAATGCTTAACAATGGTTGTAGAACACCATTGAGTGCGCTAACGGTGAGGTGAAGATCTACCAGGAGGTTTCTTGCCGGCGTCGACGACGCAGGTATAAATCTTGATCGCGGATCTGGGAGTCGAGGTTGGTTGGTTGGTGCGGTAGGTGAAACCTTGGTGGCGAAGCAGACTGGTGGCGGTGAGTGTTTGTTCGGACGCGTTTGCAACAATGTGAGAGCCTCTGAAACTTTCTGAATGTTTCTATGGCGGCTCGGGAGCTACGAAGATGAGTTATGGTTTATTAAAATTCGATTGAGTCATTGATTTGGTAATAATATACCATCACCTTACTCTGCCAAACCTTCACTTCAAAACAAATTCACATCAACCCACAACATGGAGTCACTGTTTGCAGGGACATAATGAATTTTGGATTTTAATTTATAAATAAATAATTTAAATATTTTATTTATGAATATAAATAATTTGTAACATGTTATTTTTTATTTTTTATTTTTTTATCTATTTTGTTTACACTACAAATAAATTAAATTTTTATATCTTATTTACTGTATAAACATGATATATAAAAATTCAAAAAATACATTTATCTTAATTATAGTGTTAACGAGAAATATGTATTATTATAAAAAAAATTACGATTGAAATAATATTTATAATATAATTTAGATCAATTTATAAAATAAAAATGATATAATTTATTATTATTTAAATCAAATTAAATAAATTTACAAGTAAAATTTAAATATAATATAAATATAACTAAAAAATTAATAGTAAATTGACACGATTGTGGTGTACAAGACTTAGTTTAAGTCATTAATAACTACTCCTTTTATTTCATTTTTAAGTATTTTTCATCTTCCAATTTTGTAAAATTAGACCATCCTAAACAGTTAATCACTCTTACAAACTTATAAATCTTTTATTAATACTCAAGAGAATACATAAAAAAATTTTTACAAAATTTTTAAATTTTGTATGTATTCTTTTGAATACTAATTTTTAAATTTAAATTGAAAACGTTAGAAAAAATCAAAGTTTTGTAGATTTGTGGGAGAGATTAATCGCTTATTTAATTTTGTTAAAAAAAATTAACTGTTTAAATATGAAAAATATGTTATAACGTGGGATAAAAACAATTTGTGAGTAGGCAAGTAGTTATTAATGACTTTGTCAAAAAACTATATATTTAGAGTTATATTTTCTAAGAACTAGATCTAAGTCTTGTGAATGCAACCGTATCAATTTATTTCTTAATTTTATTTTATTTAATTTAAATTATATTATGTTTAAATTTTATTTATAAATTGATCTAATTTGATCTAAATTGTATTTTTTTATACAGATTTTTTTTTATTAAATCAGATTAAATTAAATTTTACTTGTAAATTTATCTAATTTGATCTAAATAGTGATAAAGTGTATATTTTTTATTTTATAAATTGATCTAAATCATATCACAAATATTATTTTAATCGTAAATTTTTTTGTAATAATACATATATCTCATTATATACTTTTTAAATTTTTATATATCTCGTTTATGGTATAAACGAAATATAAGAAATTTTAATTTATTTTATCGTGTAAACAAAATATGTAAAAATTAAAAAATAAAAAATATGCTATAAATTATTTATATTAATAAATAAAATATTTAAATTATTTATTTATAAAAAAATTCAACAAATTTCAATAAACTTAATTTAAAGGCCCATGAAATAAGAGAACTAAAACATCCTCTTAACTCTACTATTACCTTAATGCCTTTCAAGCCAGTTAAAGAAAACGCGCCCTTTCTTTAGGTAACCTTGGCATTAACGATATCTTCACAATATCCAAATTCAACACCTTTCAATCTGGTCACAAGTTTATTATGCACCTAATTACCTTTAAATTCACAGCAGTATTCTATTTTTCTATTTTTCGATCCAAGTCCTTGAAGTATTTTATACATATACGTATAGCTCATCAAGGATACTGATGACACACTAAGACCAGAGAAGAAGAGTGAAAGTAAATAACGTGCAGTTGATTATTTTTTTAAGAGAAATGATATGAGATCAATAAAAAATTTATTATTTTTTATTAATATATTTAACAAATTCTAAATATTAAAGACTGAATTTTGAATTTTGAATTTTGAATTTTAAATTTATATTTTAATAATAGAAAAAATAAAATGCCAACTTAAAATATTAATTAATATTAATAAAAACTATTGGGTGCTAATCATTTATGGAATAGCTAGGTTTATATATATGGTCCAATTGTAGAAACTGGTTCTTCTACTTCATCTCATCCATGACGGTGTTCTTGTATGTGGTGAATAGTAACAAAATTCTAATTCACAGTAATCTTGATGGCAATGTCAAAGAACTTATTGTGTAGTTAGTGTTTGTTGATTTATTGTGTATGATATGGTAGGTGAAAATAAAAAATAAATATAAAATGTATGTCAATGTATATTTTATTTTTATATTTTTTACTCCTATTAGAACTCAATCCTCCTTTATTGGGGTTAAGAACTTGCTATAACTAACTATAAAAATAATAGCAAGTTATATAAAAATAAAATCACATGAAAAAATAAAATTAAAACTGAGATTTCATACAATACACAATGTTAAATATAAATTCAATAATAAAAATAGAGTGGTAAAATGATAAAAAAAACCTCGAAACAATATATGCAATAGGTGATTCAGACAGTGAACATTGTGTAAAAATGGTGGTGGATGGTAATACTTTTCGCAGATGAATCGTTAAGTGAAAATGGTGGTGGAAGGCCAATACTTCTAGCAAAAATGGTGGTGAAAGGCCCGTACTTCTAGCAAATAGAACTTTCGATGAAAATAGTGGTGAAAAGCCAGTATTTCTAGCAGGAACAAAAAGATATTTAAAAGTAGATTTTTTGGCTTTAAAGTCAAATTTTTTTACAGAATTGATAGAATGACTTATCAAAAAAAAGTTATATATTTCTACTTTTTCAAAAGGTTGTGATTTAGAAAATTAAAAGATTTTCTTTAAAATGGTTGAGAGATAAAAACTTGCTATAATAGATAAAAAAATCCAAAAATTTTGGCTTTCTATCTACTTAAAATATTCTAATGATACAAGATTCTTATTATTATTATTATACTTTTAAGTACTCCTCATCTAGCGCCCGACGCTCTGCTAGGGTTTCACTGCGCCGCCTCCATGGTTACACTTTTCTTTGTCTTTTCTTCGTCAAACTCTTTTCCATCTTCTTTTATTTTTTATTTTTTCTTAATTTCTTTTCCACTTAGCTCCCTAATTTCCATTTTCTCTCCCAATTCATTGCTCTTTTAATCCATTCCATTTTCTAATTCACTCATTCCATATATCTTATGTCTCTTTGGAATCATTGAATACCAATTCTGATTTTCTCTACACCATGAGCAACAAATCAGAGACTCAGAACCCTCATATAATTGCTATGTCGGTGGAGGGTGCCAGCCTTCAAGTGGCACCCAAAGAAATATGAAACTGCTCTCGTGGAATTGTCAGGGTTTGGGGAGACCCTGACAATCCACAATCTTAAAGGGATTTGCAAATCCTACTCCCCCGAGGTTGGTTTTATCTGTGAAACAAAAAATCAATCTCGACAAGTTGAAGGAAAACTAAGATCTTGTGATTTCAAGGAATGGTTTATTGTAGATCCAGATGGATTATCAGGGGGTTTGGCAATGGCATGGAGGGATGGTTACACTGTTCAGATTTTACAGCATGGTAGATTTTTCATTGCGGCATCAGTTCTGACAGCTGGTTCTAATGATCCCTATGGTGTTCTAGGTGTTTATCTCAGTTCAAATGATCAACATAGAATGGTTCAATTTGCTGAATTAACTTCAGTCACCCAACAGTTCGATGGTAAGGTTGTGTTAATGGGAGATTTTAATGCCATTTCTAATCAATTGGAGAAAGAAGGTGGGGGTGCTAAATCTCCTTCTTCTATTGAAACCTTTAATAGTTTTATTGATGATAATTTCCTGATTGATATTGGTATGGTCGGAAGACCATTCACTTGGTCAAATAGACGGAGGGGTGATGAGTTGATACAGGAAAGACTGGACCGATTCCTGGTAGGAGTTGATTGGCAGCAACTCTATCCCAATGCAACGGTTCTTAGACTGTCAGAATCAGGCTCGGATCATGCCTCTCTTCTCATAGACTCTAATCCGAGAACTGAGAGATCTAAACGCCGATTCAAATTTCAAGAAAGATGGTGTTCCAATGATGAAATACGCCAGATTGTTAGAGAGGTTTGGCATGAACAGATTGATGGTTCAGCCATGTATACCCTAGCTCAAAAAATAAAGCGTTGTCGGCATAAAATTGTCAAATGGCAGCAAGAACACAGATCTAATTCGAAGGTGGAGATTGATTTACTACAGTCGAAATTAGAGGAACTTCGTTTAGCAGGAATTCATGGAGGCGACATCATTTCAGAAATAGAGGACAAACTTGAAAAAGCATTGCAAAATGAGAAATCTTATTGGAAAGATAAGTCTAGAGTCAAATGGCTCAAATCTGGTGATCATAATACAGCTTTCTTCCATCAGAAATTTATAAATCGAACCCGAAGGAATAGAATTTGGCAACTAACTGGCAATGATGGTGAAGTGGCTACTTCAAATGCTGGTATTGCTTCTGTGGCTGAATCTTATTTCAAGGACATCTTTTCCTCCACTTGTCATGAGAACTCTGAACCTCTGTTTACTGATTTTGAACCTAAGGTTACAGCTCACATGAACCGTAGGCTTCAAAGACCAGTGACTATGGAGGAAGTGAAACGCGCAACATTTAGCATTCATCCTCAAAGTGCTCCAGGAGATGATGGTATGACAACAAAATTTTTTCAAAGCTTCTGGAACATACTTAGTGGTGATGTGTTTCGAGCAGTTAAGAGCTTCTTTTCTGGGGGCAGAATCTTGAAGGGTTTTAACCACACTCAGATCTGTCTTATTCCCAAGATTTCTGATGCTAAAGATATGACTCAGGTAAGACCAATAAGCCTATCTTCAGTCTTTTACAAGATTATCTCCAAAGTATTTGTACATAGGCTTCACAGTATGATGAATAGACTAATTAGCCCTACGCAGAGTGCTTTTATTAAAGGCAGATTAATCTCTGATAATATCCTAATTGCTCACGAGTGTATGCATTACTTAAAGAACAAAAAAAGGGGTCTCGAAAATGAAATGGCGTTAAAATTAGATATGAGTAAGACATATGATAGGGTGGAATGACACTTTCTTTGGTTTATATTGGAGAAGTTTGGTTTTGACTCTCGATGGATCATGTGGATTCGAGAATTAGTGACAACTATTTCTTATTCTGTTATTGTGGAAGGACAACCTTATGGTTTCTTCAAACCAAATAGAGGTATTCGACAAGGAGATCCTCTATCCCCCTATATTTTTCTTTTTTGTGCAGAAGGTCTCTCCTTCTTGCTACACAAGGCAGAACAAAATAGACTAATTCAGGGTCTTCAGATACATAGGCGATGTCCCAAGGTCAACCACCTCCTGTTTGCTGATGATTCCATTTTATTCTGTAAGGCTAATCCTGAAGCATGTTCAAATATCCTGCATTTATTGAATTCTTATGAAAGCATCAGTGGCCAGAGGGTAAATCTTAATAAATCTGCTGTATTCTTTAGCCACAACACTCCGTCCACTACTCGTACCCTACTGGCTAACTCTATGAATATTAATCATATTGGGGCTCAGGATAAATACCTTGGTTTGCCTTCTACAGTCTCTAAATCGAAAAAGGCTTCTTTTAGTATGATAAAAAAAAGGTTCGGAAAAGAATCCAAGGGTGGAAGCGCAATCTTCTTTCGTCAGGTGGTAGACACATATTGCTTAAGGCAGTGGGAGAAGCTATTCCTATTTATACACTGTCTTGCTTCAAGTTGTCTGATGGTTTAATTTCAGATATTCACTCTCTACTTTCTCAGTTCTGGTGGGGACAAAAAGGTTCTGAAAAGAGGATGGCTTGGATTAGCTGGGACACTATGACTCGCCCACGAAAAGAAGGAGGCCTTGGATTTAAAGATCTCAGAATCCAAAATCTGGCGCTTTTAGGCAAACAGTTTTGGCAACTTGTAACACAGCCTACTTCCTTATTATCCAAAATCTTAAGAGGTAAATACTTTAGCAATGGTAATGCTATAACGGCAGAAATTGGAGTCTTACCTTCTTGGGGATGGAGGAGCATACTGGAAGGCCGAAAGATTGTTGAAAAAGGTCTTAATTGGGCTGTGGGTACTGGTGATGATATCCGAACCTTTGAGGATCCTTGGCTGCCTCCTCCGTATCCTTTAATGATTTCTGATATGCCAAATAGACAGGCTATTTCTGAGTTGTTTCCAAGAGTTAAAGATCTAATTACTGAAGATAGAAATTGGAATCAGAATCTCATTCAAGAACTATTTCCCCAAGACGTTGCAAACAGGATTTTGTCAGTTAAAATTCAACAGAGTAGAGACAAATTGCAATGGGATTTGAACAAATCCAAGCAATATGATACAGTTTCAGGTTACAGAATTGGCTATTTATTTTACCATCCACCTCTGGAGCTTTGCCCTAATTATATGCAACAGAAAAAGCCGTGGATTGATCTATGGAAGTTGAACTTGCCTCACAAAATTAAGCTATTTATTTGGAAAGCTCTCCATGGCCGACTTCCGGTGCTTGCTCAAATTCATCACCGCATCCCATCTATATCACCAATATGCCCTTGCTGTCATGAAGCAACGGAAACAGTCACTCATTGTTTGATCGATTGCTCTAGAATTAAAGACGTATGGTCTCAGAGTTATCTTCGTGACTGTCTTCCCCCTCAGAGTTCTAACGACTTTTGGACACGGTGGACTGCATCAACAGAGATACTTAACCCGTTGAAGAATGCTGACGGTAATCCTCAATTGCTTGCCATCATTTGCTGGAACTGCTGGAAAGCTCGCAACCAGTTGATTTTTGAAGGTTCTACTTCTATGCCGTCTGCCATTCTAGCAAGCTCTGTCAAGTTGCTCCATGAAATCCAAAAAACTCCTAGTTTAGGTCGTCATCTCCATGAGACAAGCTCTTAGGTGCATTCAATTTGATTTATCATTATTTCTTCTTTAAGATTTTTCTTCGTTTTTCGACCACGCATCGTTGGATGAATACCTTTAGTGTAGTGTTTTTGGGAAATCCCCACCTTTTATTATGCTGTCCTGCTTTTGGACATCTTTGTATTTTATTTTTTAATAATTAATGAAATATAACCTATTATCTTTGGAAAAAAAAAAATTCTTATTATTATTATTTTTATTTATTAGGAAAACATACTATCCACACACGCGCGGACACATGTGCACATATACAAACACACATATGAATAATGAAACAAATAAAAAATATTAAATTAAAATAAATTAGCAAAATCAATGTTTTGTTTGCATACGTGTAAAAATGGAAAATAATCAATTTATAGGCTTTTAATACAAAATGTATGACCCAATTTCCATCTTGACTATTACAGGAAGTATTACTCCATTCTTTAAGGGTTATTAACGGAAAAGCATACACGTTATTTCCTATATATAGAGTTTTATGTATAATTAACCATTATTCCGTGTTTTTCTATAGCTTCATGACAAATTTGGCTTGTGGTCTACCATCTTTTACTATCACCATGCATAATCCTGCCATATTTATTACCATTTGCAACGCCATATACATTTGCAAGAAGTTTTGCACATTTTGCAGAATAATTCTTCCCATTTCGCTAAGGTATTGGCTTTGCTTTAGCGAGATTGGTATCTAAAGCCAAAACAGTACCCTTTGGCCATAGAACAATAAAACAACACTATGGCAAAGGTGTACAACTTGTTCCTTTTGTTGTGTTTTGTTGCTGTGATACCAACCTTGCATGCCAATATCTTAGCGAATACTACGTATGCGAAACAACATATCACAACAATTGACAATGAATATTGGAAAGAAAAGGCAGCAATTGCTAGAAAAATGAGTGAAGAAGCATATTTTCCTGATCCGCATGAACTTTCCAGAAATTTTACCTCTCTTATTACCGAGTGAGTATTCTCAAACTATTATATATTTAATTTCGTAGGAACAAGTTTTTCCATGAAGACAAACTTAATGGAATATCTTTGGATACTTCACAAATATTTTCATAAAAACAAATTCCATTATTTATAAGTCTTATTACCATTATTTTTTTTCATAATATAATGTGAATTTATAATAATTAACATTTTTTTTCTTTAACAAGTGCAACATAACATATTGATTCTGGGATTATGGTAATTATAACATCTACCATAGGATAATAAACTAAACTTTTTCTATTTTATTTTCGCAAAAAAACAGAGACATAGCTGGTAACAACCATGTAAGAAGGAACTTGAATGGTCAAAGGGCAGGAGTTGCATGTGAGGCAACCAATAACATTGATAGATGTTGGAGGTGTGACCCCAATTGGGCAGATAATCGCCAAAAACTTGTAAATTGTGTTCAAGGTTTTGGAAGAAAAACTACTGGAGGAAAGGGGGGTCCAATCTACGTAGTTACTAGTCCTGCTGACAATGACATGGTTAATCCAAAACCAGGTACCCTTCGCCATGCAGTCACAAGAGATGGACCTTTGTGGATTATCTTTGCTCGTAGCATGAATATTAGACTCAACCAAGAGCTCATGGTGTCTAGTAACAAGACAATTGACGGAAGAGGAGTTGATATCTACATTACTAAGGGTGCAGGCATCACCCTCCAATACGTCAGTAATGTCATCATCCATGGAATCAAGATTCATGATATTGTTCCCGGTACCGGTGGACTTATTAGGGATTCTGAGAGCCATTTTGGGTTTAGGACACGCAGTGATGGTGATGGAATCTCTATCTTTGGTGCCAGCAATATTTGGATTGACCATGTTTCCATGAGAAAATGCTCTGATGGTCTTATTGACGCCATTATGGGATCCACTGCTATTACCATCTCTAATAGTCATTTCACAGACCATAATGACGTAAATGATTACTTTCAACTGTTCTCACATTATTTTATTTTAAAATCAAGTCAATTAAATAGTTCTTTTGATACTTATGAAATATTCTTGAATGAAAATTATCCTAAAATAAAGAATTATTTTGTCTTTTGTTGGCTTATTTCAGTGATTTTATTTTGTTTTATTTGTGATGTAGGTGATGCTCTTTGGTGCCAATGACCAACACACAATTGACAAGGTGATGCAAATCACCCTAGTTTTCAACCACTTTGGCAAGAGATTAATCCAAAGAATGCCAAGGTGCAGATTTGGATTTGTTCATGTTGTCAACAATGATTATACTCATTGGGAAATGTATGCCATTGGTGGTAGCAGCAAACCTACGATTATTAGTGAAGGAAATCGGTTCGTGGCTCCTGATAATAACAATGCTAAAGAGGTATGTGACATTTAATTAACATGTTTAAAGGCAATAAAAAAGTCTACGTGAATGAATTTTTTTCATTAACATACTAATAAATGGTGAAGGTCACGAAGAGAGTAACCAATGATGATTGGAAGAATTGGCAATGGAGATCAATCAACGATGCGTTTGTTAATGGAGCATTTTTCGTACAATCTGGACCTGAACTCGTAGACAGGCCATTCTCAAGCAAGGACATGATTGCAGGAAAAGATGGTTCATACGTGCAAAGACTTACTTCTTTTGCTGGCTCCCTTAAATGTAGAGTTGGTAAACCTTGCTAGTCATTCATCCTTATCTCTACTTGCACAATTTTCTAGTTGATGCACGCACAAATTGTGTTTTGGCAAACAAGTCGAAAAGGAAAGGGCAAAAGATGCAGGGATATATGCAAGATGCTCTATTAAATGTGTGATCAATTTTCTTGTTCAATTGTCCATAGGATTAAAAAGATTTTGAAAAAAAAGGTTGAAATTATTGTAAAATTATTTAATTTTATCTTTTTGGACTTTGTGTTGAAATTCAATAATTTCTTTTTGCAACCTAGGCAAGGGATGTTGAAATATATCACATTGCTTATTTTTTTTCTATTTAGAAGTTAAGAGTAATTTGGTTATTTATTTTTTTAATTTGTTTATTAAAATATATTTGTACAATGTGATATAACTAACCCTCTGGCGATTGGAAAAGTTAATATGATATAAAGATTAAATGTTGAAAATAGATAATGCGATCTAATACAAAGTAAGATAAGATTTTTACGAGTAATAAATAACTATGATTAACAATTTAATTCCTGATTGTATTATACGTGTTTGGTTTGAATAATTTAAGGATAATGTTAGCTAACTAATTATTTTTTTGAACAATATGACCAACTACCAATCAAATAAAAATACATTAGTTACACATTCAAATTATCTACCTAAATTTTAATATTAGAATAAACATCCGCACACCTAGTAAAATGAACATCCGATACATTTATTGTTCATATTATTTAATATTTCCATTGTCTACCTATACTTTTCCATAATTTAAACAATGAAATAATTGATTTTTAATTCTTATTCAAAGACTTACTGAATTTTATATTTAAAATTTACGAAATTTTAAAGCGCACTCGTACCTACTTCAACTAAGTGAGGACGTGCCAATTCCCTTATTGCATTGATCCCAATTTTCTTTTCTTCCATTTTGGCCTCACCTGTTTTTCGACCTCTGAAATTATGGAATGGTACTAAAGAGGTGAAAGAAATTCATTGTTTGAGTGAATTTGCGTAAGCTTTGAAGTTTGCTACAATGTAATCCCTCAACTTTTTTTTTTTTTTTAATTCAAAGCCTCTATTTATAGGGTATATATCTCTAACCAAAAAAATTTTCAATATATATATCGAAAAAATACACGTCTAGCTATCTTAAATGTCCCAAATATGATTTGAAAAGACCATAAAAAGTTCCCCACTTAATCCGATGAAGAACCAACCTTAAACTTTTTTATTCAGTTTGGTTCCTAATTTGTTCAAATGAAATTGACCCTTTACCACCCTTAGAACTAGGTTGAAGAAAGACTTAAATTAGAATAAAAGAGGTAGAAGTACAAGGAGAAAATAGGGAAGGAAGAACAAGAAGAAAAGAGGTACGGATATTTATTCTCTTGCATCTATGTTGCTTTTGTTATTGATGGGTTAATGCTCGGCTAGGCTTCAAGACCAATATGTATTCTAAATTGCTAATATTCATGGTTGTGGCTAAAGCTTAGTCAAAGGGCCAAGGAAACTTATAGAGCTGTAGTTAAGGAATAATAGCTAATATTCTAAATTCGCATTTTTCTTGTCGTCTCTTCTCATCTCTTTTGTATTTGTGTTTGTTTTTGTTGTAATTTTATACGAAGTTGTATGGAGTTATATATTTTTATTAAAAAAATTCTGCTGTTCTATTTATTAAAATTTTTGGAATATTTCAGTATGTTTTGCAGATTATCTTCTCTTTCGGTATTTTCTGTTTTTATGTCTTGCATAATCTAAATTTGTGTCTTAATAAAGTTAATTTTGTGTGCTGATTTCTTGTTGAAACTAAAATGTCTTATGCCCTTACCCGCTTACCTACTATATCTAAGACAGAATAGACAGAGTTTAATATGTATTATTATCTCTTGTTCATGGTTTTATAATTTTATTCAATGAGATATGTTGAAGTAATGAATAACAAAGTTTGTGTGATTTTTAATAATATTGGACTGCAAATTTGGTGGAATTGGATAAGGAGGTGTGCTCAACTACTCATACTCATAGAAGGTGCAGACTAAATTTAAATTAAAGTTTTATAGTAGGTGCATTTCGTATTCAAGTATACGTGGATTTAGATTTCGTATTGGAGTCAACACTCTCTTTGAGCAGGTAATAACCCAATTTGAACTTCTCTTTTCATTTTCTCAAGCAAAAAAAAAAAGAATAATATAAAATATTTGATTGTCACTTTTAAACAATTTATACTATTATAGTTGCAAGCACAACAGAATTATATAGGGAAGTAATATAGACTTGCTTGGGAGCATTAGATGACATTTATACAGAGGTAACAGTCTCTAAATCTGATAAGTCAAGATATCAAACAAGGAAGGGTAAAATATGTACCAACGTCCTAGAAGTGTGTAATCGAGATATGAGCTTTGTTTATGTACTTAATGGATGGGAGGAATCAGCATCTGATTCAAGAATACTTCGAGATGCAATTACTCATGGTAATATCTAATTTATAAGTCATAAGTCAGATTTTGACATTAAGCTTCACTGCAAAATAGTAGAGCTTATGTTATTTGTATGTAATGTTTATAAACAATTACTATTTAGTAGATGCAGGTTACACAAATGGTCCTAGGTTCCTAGCACCATATAGAGGCACTCGCTATCATGTTAGAGAGTGGGCTCAAGGAGCACATGCATCTCGTAATTACCAGGAATATTTTAATAGGAAGCATTCTTCTACTAGGAATGTCATAGAGCAATGCTTTGGGTTACTCAAGAAGAGATGGTCAATTTTAAGAAGTAGTCCTAGCTTTTACCCTATAAAAATGTAAATGAGTGGACATAATGGCATGACAATATTACAATTGAGATGTACGAAGAGCAGCGAACTAGTCGTACGGAATAGAAATAACTTATAGGCCCAACTTGAATCTCCTTGTTTAATTTGGCATGACACTTGTGATGTAATAGCTAAATTTGTGTTTGCAAGATTTTCTATTGTGTTGCTGGACTTATTGTCATTGAAATTTATAAATGGTTATTGTAAGACTTGTTTGTAAGTTTTTTATAATTATTAATATGACTTATTATTGCTTGTTTGATGTAATTTGTTTGTCTTGTATTATTATAAGTGATGTTTGATTTTATTGGATTGTACAATTATTGCATGTTACATTTCTTCTTAGGTGACAATGGATAAATGCATGTGGACTGATGAAGAAACTGAAGCATTTGTTGGTTTCATGGAGGAGTGTATTGTTGACAGTTTGAAAGCTGATTGTGGACAATTCAGACCAGAAACTTTTGAAAAATTAGCCTTGACGATGTTGGAGGGATTCCCAACTTATACGCTAACTACCAAGCATTGCAAGAAAAAACATAAGCAATAGAAGGAGAAGTATCAATATGCCTCTGAGATGCGAGCATGCAGTGGATTTTAATTCTGATAAACAGTGTGTAGATGTTGACAATAGAGACATTCTTGATGAGTGGATGAAGGTCGTTAACAAACTTACTTAAAATTAATTGATTTGTGACTTTAGAATATGTATACTAACTTCTGTAAGTTTTGTCACAGGCACACCCGACCAAATTCTATACTCCTGGTAAGCCATTCCCTTTGTTCCACCGACTAAAAGATATATTCGGAAAGGATCAAGCCATGGGTGCAGGTGCAGTAAATGGTTTTGACGCACAGTAGCAAGTTCAAGAGGAGGAGGAAGATCGTAGTCCAAGTTTGGACGATTTCGAAATGTCAGCAAATGTAAGTTTTCATGAAGGGCAAAGTGCAGGTTCACGCTCTGATGCTGGTGCAGCTAGCGAAAGGCATTCGGGAAAGAAGCAGAAGCAAAATGATATTCTAGAGATGATGGTTGAACAAGTACAGTTTTCAACTGCAGCCCAAAAAAAGCATGTCTAAGTTCTTGCAGATACTACTATATATAGGGTGAATGAGAAGTTCATGGTCAGTAAAAAGCTTGAACAGCTTGGATTTGATAACAATGAGGTGGTGCAGGTTGCGGTGAAGTTTGCTAGTAATGCACACACGAGAAGGTTTTCTGGGGTTTAAAAGATTCATAGAAGAGTGGTTATGTGCGATCCATTCTCAATTAGAATAAGTGGTTCTTGTTAACGATTCTTGTTGAACATAGTTAGGATGATTCATATATTTTTATAAATTCAAGAACTTATTAGGTGAAATGTCCTAATACACAAGTTATTATTAGATTCTGACTTTTCAAATTACTGCTTCATAAATTTTCAAGTTAATATTAGATACTAAATTTTCAAATTAATGCTTCATAAATTTATATTGATGAATTCAATATGCCAAATTCATAGTTTACTACCATCTATGTTATTAGCAAGTTGTTATTCCCATCTATATTAATGCTTTGTATGGAATTATGACAATATACCATTTTAGTTGTTTTGAAAACCTTGTTGAATAAGATTTTGTAGTTGTTTTGTTTGTAGTTAGGTGAAGAATAGAAGAATTTTTCAAAACTGCCAATCTAATTCAAGAATTCAATGTCAACAAACCAGTCAATCTAATTCATTGATATACTTGCTTTTACAACATGTTCACAAATACAAACAAATGTTCCTACTACAATTTAAAACCCAACACTATAACTTAATCCATAGTTCCTTTTGCTTCCAAGAGTTTCTGTGATGCATAATCTATGTATCCACTAGCTCTCTCACTTGTATATCGTTAGCTTCATTGGCTTTTTCACTGGTGTGCTCAATGAAGTTTGGATGTCTCAGAATAGATGATAGCATATGTAGCAGATATGTTCAGCAAAAAAGATGAAATAAATTTAACTTCAACTCTAATCCGCAATAGCTTGAAGTTTGATTGTAGAATTTCAGCAAAAGAGAATACAAAAGCATAATAGTTAAATAGAACACAAGTAAAACAAATATAGTATGCATAAAGAGCTTAGATATTTTAGTAAATACAGATCTCACAACGGACTTTTTTATAGCTTTAGCCCTGTTACATATAAGACTCAATTTTCAGTATTGCATGCTCATACCGAAACATCGAGTGTTACCAATTTGAAACTACAATGACATTGTTATTAATAATATCAAGCCTGAAATCGGGTTAATGGAACTTGATTTTTATGAAAAACCTTCCTTAAAGAAAATAAAAATTGCAACCCAAGAGAATCGCGAGATTACGCAAACCAAAGCGATAAACACACACATAAAAAGTTAGTTACTCCCTCACAGTTATGTACATATATACAACTCAAAACATCTTCGGAGTTTGGCCCATATAAGATGCCCCAAATCTGACGTCCAGACTAGCCTAGTCTTCTAACCTTGTTTCTCAAAAAACAAAAGTGTGAGTCTAAAACAAAAGAGACACTAAACCGGAGAGATGCCCAAAGAAGATGCTGATGTCGCTACCTAATCACTATTGGAAGTCAAGTCTACAATCTTTATATCCATTCAAGATCCTCATCATCCTTAGAAGTTAGATCCACCATCTCTATCTCCTCGGTGTCCTCGTCGTCAGAAATAACGATGACCTCCAATGTACTCTGGGGATTACCATCACTGCTGTTGTTTGCAAAAGCTGTACCACTAGGAGAAAGCTGCTCAACTGCTGAGTGTTGACCAGAAACTACGGATGAAGTCCCAATAGGCTCTATGGTGAAAGGGTCAAAGGAGCGAGTAGAAAGAGACTCTATCGATATATCCAAATCCACTAGGGGAGACTCGGGGATGTAGTCATTGATAAATCACAATTTTATGGTTTATGTTGTATTGAATTTGGTGGATTTTATCAACCTTTTCCACATTTATTTACTAAAATAGCATGGTTTTATGAATTTCTACTAAATTGCACTTAAGATTAAAAACATGCTTTTTAGACTCTTAAAATGCTAGATTTAATTTATTCTAATTATATTCGATGCCTTGATGTATTTTGTTAAGTGATTTCAGACTTAGGAGGAAAACTTTGGATTGAAGAAATAAAGAAAAAGCATGTAAAGTAGAGAATTCATTAAGAAATGAAGTTTTGAAAATCTGTCATGTGGCGCATACGCGTGGCCTTGCACGTACGCATGACCTGAAAAATCGTCATGCGGCGCGTACGTGTGACCTTGCATTTACGCGGGACACGAAGCACGTGACTTTATTAAAGAAAACGTGGCTGGCAATTTCTGGACTCATTTAAGCCCATATCCAACTCATTTCTAAAGTATTCATGGCCAAATTCAAGAAGGAACAGAGGAGAGAAATTAGTTTTAGTTTTAGCCATGTTTTAGGTTAGATTTCTAGAGAGAGAAACTCTCTCTTCTCTCTATAAATTAGGGTTTTAGATTATTTCTCTCATAGATTTAGGTTTTAATTATTGTTTTGATCTAATTTCCTTTAGTCTTTATTGTTCTAGCATCATAGTTCTTGTAGCTTTATTTGTTATTTCTTTTATCTTGTTGTTTTTATACTTATGAACTCTTGTTACTTTTGCTTTCCATTTAATGCAATTGATGTCTTTTTATATTTTTTATTATTTAATTGAGTTGTTATTGTTACTTTCTTGTATTTGGTAGTTTTAGATTTTATTAATTCTTACTATTTACTATGCTTTCCTTTTATGCCTTCCAAGTGTTTGATAAAATGTTTGGTTGGGTTTTAGAGTAGATTTTTATACTTTTGGCTTGAGATTGAGGACTTAGGTGCCTTGATGTCATTAATGTTCAGTTTCATTAGTGATTTAAGGTTGTTAGTTGGTTTTATGACCAATTACGTCCAGTTGACTTAACCTTCCGATGTTAGAGGAAAACTAAGTGGAATTAACCCTTTGTAATTACCATGTTGTAGTCAATGATACGAGATGAAAATTCTTGACTCTTGATCCTTGCCAGGAGTAGCCTTTTAGCATTTATATTTTCTTAGTTATAATGTTACTTTCTTGTCATTTTACTTTCTTGCCTCTTTATCCGCAAACGTCCCCCAAATTCTCATAACCAATAATATGCAAACTCCCCTGCAATTCCTTTGAGAGACGACCTGAGGTTTAAATACTCTCGGATTTTATATAGGGTTATTTGTTGATTTAGATCTATGCTTACAACAAGGTTCTTTTCTATTGAGAAATTCTAGACTAGCAATAACTCTCTATCAAGTTTTTGGCGTTGTTGCGGGGGAATTGCAAATGTTCGCTTGTTATTGGTTATTGTTAATATGTTGATATTGTAAATATCTTGATTTTTGGTTTGTTTGTTAGTTTTTGCTAGTTTTAGGAGTTTATTTTCATTATTTCTTACCAGTGTTTGCTTTTGTTTTCTCTTGCTACTATAAATTCTCATCCTTTTGGCTATGAGTTTAGTTACAACTATGTTACAGGAAGTACGAACTTCAATGATGGTAGATGCTATGGGAACGAAAATCAATTGAGAGATGAATCATATTCTCATGAACGGACCTCATGGTATCCATACCAATTTCCTCCATCCAACAATGATCATAATCATCCCCATAGTGCACCCCAATATGAACCAATCCCACAACATTGTTCTCAACCTCATTCACAAGCCTCATACCACCCAACACCTTCATATGACCCTAACCCATATCCGTCGTACCAATAACCATATGACCCATATGAACCATACTTTGAACTACCCCCATTCCAACAACAATACTCCCAAGAGCCACAAATTCCATATACACCAACTCAATATTTTCACCAATATGAACTACCTCCCAATTATGAAACATTTCTCCCACATAATGAACCCTCCTATCCATCCCAACTTCTAATGAACGACACTCTTATTTTATTTATTCAAGAGCGACATGAAGCTCAAAGGAGGCAAGTAGAACTCATAGCTATCTTAACTGAGGTAGTAACCAACTTAGTCTCCCAATGCATATACACTCAAAGCACTCCTATTGCCAAATGTAGAGCATCAACTGAAGAGCGTAGTATGAAAGAGAGATTAAAAACTAAGGTGGAGGATGAAGAGTGGAGTTTTGTATTGGAACAAGTGGAGGAAGCCAAAATTATTGAAGAGAAAAAAGTGGTTGAAGATTTAGGAGATGTTGAATACCCATGGGAATCTAAAGTTGTAGAGCCTTCTTTTGAGAAGTTTGAAATTGATGATGAGGAGGGTGCGCAACCTCCAAGACATATTGTGAATGAAGAATGGGAAGAAATGGAGTAAACAACAAGTCCTCTTAGTGACAATAATTCTGCACCAACATATGATCCTTTTGAGTTCGAGGAGTCTTCCTTCCTTGGAATTGAGGCTGATGTTGAGATGGATTTTACTCAATCTCCAATGTATAATTTGAGTGATGGGAAAGATCTAAAAGAATTTGGTGAGGAAGAAGTTGAATTGGATGAAAATTGCCAAAAGGTGGAGCGAGGTAATCAAAGAAGAGCACAAGGGAGTGAAACTTGCAAGACCATTTGAAACACCTCTCCCCAAGCCATCACCATCCATTCTTTCATTCAAGTGGGTAAATCTCTTATCCCTAAGTTTTTTTATTCCACTTAAATATGGTTTGCTTGAGACGGATAGTCAACTTAGAGCTCTTTGTGGCTTTAAGAGCAAAAGGGAGATAGTTAGTGGTTGGAAACGCCATTCTAGGTTCATTTTGGTTAGATCATCAAAGTTTAAGTGCAATGGTTGGTGTAGAGCTTAATTGAATGGATCTAGGAGGAGGGTTTGGTGCCTAAATGAGAATTCGGATTGCTTATCACCCGGATGGAATCACAAGAACCAACTTGAAGATGGGTGTAAGAACAAAGTTTGGGATCCCGGCATATGTGATGAGGATCACAAGAAAAGTTTGTCGCAAATAATTTTCGATGAGGCTTTTTTCGATCAGTAATTTCGTCGATCATTCCGTCGGTAACCAAAAATTCATCTGTAATGAAGACCAAATCTGTCTATAAATTCGTCTGTAATGAAAATCAAATTTGTCTATAAATTCCTCTGTAATAAACAGTTTCTACTAGTGAGATTAGGCTATGATCTTATCAACGTGAGTCTTACTTGAGGAGGTCAAAAGAATATCTTTAGCTCATAGGTTAGTGAGATATCTAATATGGACTAAAAAGGCTTAAGGCAAGAATATCTAAGATTCTTAGGTGTGTAGAGCATCCAATTTAAATCACTTTATATATCTAAGAAGGTTTGACTTGACTTGTCTTGTCTTTTGACATGATTTGGTTTTAACATGATATAAGCACACTCAAAAAAATGGTGAATTGAGTATAAAAAACAAATATAAATTCTCGCCTAAAGCCAATCTACTTCTATTTTCTGTGAGCTTATAAGCGAACTTCAGGCGTTTAAACTATGCACTTATATTTCTATACCACTTGGATTAAATAACTTAAAATAAAGAGTGAATTGTAATATATTAGTACTTTTTCAAGGACTTGCGAATGAATTCCTAGCACTTATAAGGAGTTATACTTTTTACATTACTTTCAAATATAAATGACAATATAATAACATCTCTATTTACTTCCAATCTTTCCCACCACGACAATGGGTATTTTTTATTATGCACCAAGCTTTTGGGGTGCTTGATAAACCACTACAAATAAGACTACTTAGAGAATTATAATCTAAGCAGATCTTAAAGAAATTATTCCAACTTCAAAAGTCAAGAAAGAGTTACACAACTCTCTCTTTTATAATATGGCAAGATTTAAAAAAAAAACTAAATATGTAAATTCTATACAAGAGTATATGGTTACAATTTAAGCTTTATGAGTAAACTCAAAGTTATCTCTAATATGTGATAATAAAAAAATCATTTGAAGCCTTTAAGAAATAAAAATCAATTTGATTACATAAGGTTATGGAGGAGTGGTGAAGTGGTACGCATCACAGTTCACAAGGACCTCTATTTATAGGCATTTAAATGTAGGATTACAAGTGTTCATAACACGCAGCGGAAGTAATAAAGTAATCCTATTGATTTATTTTATGTTTAAAATTTTATTGAAATAAGATGGGTTAAATGCCAATACCTGAGTATCCTAGTGAATGAAAATTTTCTCTTTCGATAGTACGAAGGTACTATATATATCTACACCGAGATTGATCCTTGTTCTCAACTCCTTGACCAATGGATTTAACTAAAAAAATTTTTGCAACTCCTTGCACCAGCAATTCTTCACTAAGAATTGGAATATTTGTGTATGTGGAGGTAAAATAAAAAATTGTGTTGTCTTTCTTTTATCATATACACATATATATAGTATGAGATTGGTGACTGATTTGTAAATCAAATTACAACTTAATTTGAAACAGAATCAGTTAGGATCTTATCCATGTTTAAAACTCATCATAGAATAAATAATTAATTATTTAATATTCTCAATTATTATATTATTATATTCATGGTGCTAACAAAGAATATAATAATATTTCATTTGAATTAATATAATTATTTATTTGATCGAATCAAAATAATAATTAAATAATTATTTACCAAGGATTAGAACACTCATTAGTGTGTGACCCCATAGGTTTAATACTAAGCGGGTAGTAAATTAGTCATACTAAAATTACTAATCAAGGTTGGCGTCTAGCAACGCTCCTTGACGACCCGATAGTATGAAATAATCATATTTTTTACTAAGAACCCAAGATGAACAAAAATGGAACTCCTTCCATCTTTTCAGCTCTTGGCTAACTTTTAGAGTACGGTTTAATTGTCAAACTCTAACTTGTTACCATTATTATAATGAATTATGAATGACTTAAGAAACTCATTTCTTAATTTATTCAAACCCCTTGGGCAAGGTACTGTTTATTTCATTCATTATAACCGTAGAGCTCAAACTCATTACCATAGTTGATGGATTCCATTTTGACTAATCATTAATTCTACAAGTATTTAAATTATACCCAATGTCCATTCAACTAACACCATAGGGTGTTAGGTGTCCGGAATCAAAGTATAACAAATACATTGTCAATTACTATGATAGTCGCAGGTCAAAAGAAAATTCTAATATTATGTTCATCATAAGAATATCCTATTGACAAATATACGATAACTATAACCATTAGAAATTCTTAGAGTGGGTCAGTTCAATGGTTATATCTCGAAATATACCAGTTATATATATATAATTTAATAAATGAGATATAATCTTCATTCAATGAAGACTATATATATATATATATATATATATATATATATATATATATATATATATATATATATATATATATATATATATATATATTAATCTATCCGAATCACTAATGTCCCATTTTTAGTGATTTTACGATTAAGAATTAAACATACTCAAAAAACGTATATCTCTACGATCCCTATCATAATTATTCGTTTCTAATTTTAATTAAGGACACTATCATAAATTATAAAAGTTTATTCTTATAAAAAGGAATAATAATAATAATAATAATAATAATAATAATAATAATAATAATAATAATAATAATAATAATAATAATAATAATAATAATAATTCATGATAGTATTTTGTTAGACATACACACTTATCTCCAACAATCTCCCACTTGCACTAGAGCCAATGACAGATTGGATCTATGGCATACATGTATTTTTAACAAAATCTCCCACTTGCACTAGAGCCATTCAGTCATATATTTCAATCCCAATTTCCACATGTGCTTATCAAACTATTTTGATCCAATCGCTTTAGTGAATAGATCTGCTGCATTATCCTTCCCAGCAACCTTTTGAATTTCAATGTCTCCACGTTCAACTATCTCTCTTATCAAATGATACCTTCTCAAGATATGGTTAGATTTTTGATGTGATCTTGGCTCTTTTGTTTGTGCAATGGCTCCATTATTGTCGCACAGTAATGGAAGTGGTTCTTTAATTGAAGACACAACATACACCAAACTCGTTTATGAACTTCTTCATCCACACAGCTTCTTTTGCAACCTCACTTGCTGCTATGTACTCATCTTCAGTCGTTGAATCAGCTACAGTAGCTTGTTTGGAACTTTTCCAACTCACTGCACCACCATTTAAGGTGAAAACATAATCTGAAGTAGATTTTCTATCATCTTTGTCTGAGGCAAAACTTGCGTCAGTGAACCCTTTTGGTATAAGTTCAAAATCTCC
Source organism: Arachis hypogaea (assembly GCF_003086295.3). Lineage (NCBI taxonomy): Eukaryota > Viridiplantae > Streptophyta > Magnoliopsida > Fabales > Fabaceae > Arachis > Arachis hypogaea. The sequence continues at coordinate 106,620,581 of NC_092040.1, forward strand.
ATAGATGAGGAATTTGTCTTTGATTCTTCTTAAATATTTAAGAATGGATTTAACCACCTTCCAATGTTCCTCACCGGGATTTGCCTGATATCGACTGGCTCTCCTAGCGCATTCAAGACGTGTACAGTCATGGTATACATGATAGCTCCCACTGCACTAGCATATGGTATTCTACTCATGCATACTATCTCTTCAAAAGTTTTAGGACAATCCTTTCTGCCGAGAGTAATTCTGGTGCCTATTGGTAAATAGCCCTTTTTGGAGTTTTCCATGTTATACTTTTTTAATATGGTATCAATGTACATAGACTGTGAGAGTCCAAGCAACCTTTTAGATCTATCTCTATAGATCTTTATTCCTAGAATATAGGCTGCTTCTCCCAAATCTTTCATGGAGAATTATTGAGATAGCCAAATTTTGGTATTTTGTAATGCTGGTACATCATTTCCTATTAGTAATATGTCATCAACATGGAGTACTAAGAAAATGACTGTACTCCCACTAAACTTTTGTATATGTAAGGATCCTCTTCACACTGGATAAAATCAAACTTTTCGATTATCTTATTAAAGCAAATGTTCCAACTTCTAGAAGCTTGCTTTAGCCCATAAATGGCACGTTGCAGCTTACAAACTTTACTTTGATCAGACTGAAGTGTGAAACCTTCAGGTTGTGTCATGTACACTTTCTCTTTGAGTTCTCCATTATGAAAAGCTGTTTTCACATTCATTTGCCATATTTCATAATCATAGTATGCTGCTATAGCAAGTAGAATCCGAATGGATTTGAGCATTGCCACAAGAGAAAATATTTCTTTATAATATATTCCCTCCTTTTGACGATATCCCTTGGCAACTAGACGGGCTTTATAGGTCTCTACCTTACCATCTGCTCCAATATTTTTCTTGTAAACCCATTTGCAACCAATAGGCTTTATGTGTTTTGAGGGTTCAACCAAAGTCCAAACATTGTTAATCCTCATAGACTCTATTTTGGATTCCATGGCACTCTGCCATTTTAGACTTCCGGAACTTTGCATTGCTTCTTCATAAGTCTTAGGATCATTATCATCATAATCGATCCCATTGTCCACATCATCTTGCACCATTAGGTTTAGCCTTAGTGGTGGACGATGTTCTCTTGTGGACTGTCGAAGAGGTAGTTCTTGTACCAAATTTGGAGGTTGTTGAACCGGTTCCAAAGGTAGTTCAAGGATTAGTTCATTAATCTCTCTTTGAACTATTATCGGTTCGTTATCCTCAACTCTTGAAGATGATAAATTTGGTGTTAGTTTGAGTACATCCAAAATTGGTTGCTCAACTTGAATTTCATATTATTGAGCTTGTACTATTTCATTAATTTCTTGAACTTCATCAAGTTCTATTTCTTCACCTTGTCTTCCTTCAGAAAATTTTTTTTTTCTAAAAAGGTTCCACCTCTTGCCACAAACACTTTGTGGTCAGAAGGGTGATAGAAATAATAACCTATTGTTTCTTGAGGGTAACCAATAAATTTACATTTATCGTACCTAGCATCAAGTTTATTACTTTGCAATTTCTTAACATATGTTGGACATCCCCAAACTCTAATGTGTTTGAGATTTGGTTTTCGTCTTTTTCATATCTCATATGGTGTTGAAGAAACTGCTTTACTAGGTACTTTATTTAACAAATATGCTGCTGTTTCTAAAGCATAGCCCCATAAATTCAATGGAAGATTAGTAAAATCCATTATGGATCGAACTATATCTAATAAAGTTCGATTTCTCCTCTCTGAAACACTATTGTGTTGTGGAGTACCAGGAGGTGTCCATTGAAAAAGAATCTCATTTTTTTTTAAGTACTCAAGAAAATTATCATTTAGATATTCTCCTCCTCTATCAGATCTAAGCACCTTAATACTTTTACCTGTTTGATTTTCAACTTCACTGTAAAAAATTTTGAACATTTCAAATGAATCAGATTTGTGTTTCATAAGATACACAAAGCCATATCTAGACATATCATCAATGAAAGTGATAAAATAGTAATATCCTCCTTTGGCTTGAATTTTCATTGCTCCACAAACATCTGTATGTATTAGTCCCAATAATTCTGTAGCCCTTTCTCCATATCCCATAAATAGAGTTTTGGTCATTTTTCCTTTGAGACAGGATTCACAAGTTACATATGATTCATAATCATATTTGTTAAGGTAACCTTCTTTATGTAACTTATAAATCCTTTTTTCTCCTATATGACCAAGTCTACAATGCCAAAGATATGATTCATTTACTTGATTATTTCTCTCTCTTTTGAGAATAGAAACATGCATGACAGAATTACCATTTAAATCGGGAAGAATATAAATGTCATATTGGAGATAGCCATTTACGTATAAATCATCACCATAATAAATAGAACAAATGTCATTTTTAATATTAAAATAAAAACTACGTTTATCCAACATAGAAACAGAAATAATATTTGCAATAAAATTAGGAACATAATGACAATTCTCCAATACTAATGTCTTGCCCGTAGGCATTGCTAAAGAAATAGATCCTATAGCTACAGCAGCAACATTTGCTCTGTTCCCGACTTGAAGGTAAGTTTCTCCCTTCTTCAGCCATCTACTTACTCGTAGTCCATGCAATAAATTGTAAATATTATGAGCACTTTCGGTATCTAATACCCATATAGAAGAATTAATAGTAGCTAAAGAAATCATGAAAACTGTTTTCAAGTATGTCTTACCTTCCTCTTTGGTTTTCAAAGAAGCAAGGTACTCCTTACAGTTTCTTTTCCAATGACCTTTGCCTTTACAATAAAAGCATTCAGCATCATTTTTGTCTGCCTTTTCTTGTTTGTCCCTGGGTTTGGTCACACCACCCTTAGGTGCCATAGGTTCTCTTTTAAAATTATTCTTTCCATTTTCTTTTGCTTTTCACTTTCCTTTCTTCTTAGAAGAGCAGCCAACTACCATAGCAACTCCTTTCTTTTTCTCAGATGCAATTTGATTCTCATAATCAATTAGCATGTTGAGCATTTCATAAAGATCACAACTTATTTTAATCATATTAAAGCTAACAATAAATTGTGAAAAAGTTTTTAGAAGAGATTGCAAGATTAAATCTTGTGAAAGTTCTTTGCCTAATTTGCATCCCAACTTCTCAAGTTGTTTAATAAGATCAATCATCTTAAGAACATGGGGTCCAACAGGAGAGTCCACATCAAGTGTGGATCTAAACAAAGTTTTAGACAATTGATATCGGACCGTCTTACTTTGTGCACCATACATCTTCTTAAGATGTTCAATAATAGTTGGTGGATCCATATCCTGATGTTGCCTCTGAAGATCAGAACCCATGGATGTCAGAATGATGCATTTGGTAGTAAGACCATTTTCCAAGAACTTCTCATAAGCCTTGGTTGCCTCATTATCAATACTTCCATCCTCTTTAGGAACTGCGGCCATAACAGCAGGCTTATCGATTATATCAATTAGCCTTTCATACATGAGAACAATTCTCAAATTGCGATACCAATCATCATAATTGGCTCCAGCCAATTTGTTATTTTCAAGTATGACACACAGAGATAGAACAGACATATTATTCATGAATCTAAAAGAAAAAAATAAATATAAGTACATATTCACACATACAAATAACACTTTCTACAATAATTATTATTATAGAAAATTAAGAAATCTTTATTTCTTAAATTAAGTGTTAAAAAAAATATATTTAAAATCATGAATGAGTATCTTGGTTGTCAAATCATTACTCATACATTTTTTTAAATAGATGATTAAATGTATCACATACAATTTTAATCCCAAATAATTACCTGGTTGTCATGTTATTATTTAATTAAATTATATTTTATACCCCTAGGTTGTCTAGATTCAAGTAAAAATTAATTCATTCCATGTATCAAATACATATATAAATTTTATCTTTGAGTATGAATCTCCTGATTGTCAAGTAACTCCTCATACTCATAAACAAAGTATAAAATCTATTTACTTTTTTTTCCTTTCAATTTTATTTCATAATAATAATAATAATAATAATAATAATAATAATAATAATAATAGTATGTTCCTTAACATACATATAATTATTTATTATTTTTCTTATAATATAAATAAAATATTTTTTATAGAACTAAAGAGAATGATAAATAAATGTATTGATGCATCAACAGTTGATTTTGTGCCTCTGGAGTTTGTACTTGTTCTCTAGATAATTTTAAAAAATTTATATTTTCGTAATATTATTACGAATAAAAATACTAGTATATATATATATATATATATATATATATATATATATATATATATATATATATATATATATATATATAAGTAGTAAGTTGAAACAACATGAATTAGCAAAATCAACATCATTGTCTTCACGGGTCTAAAAATTGAACATACTATATTTATAGGCTTTTAATTCCAAAAGAACGACACCACTTTTTTCGTTGACTTTAATAAGGAAATATTACCTTTTTTTCCATTCCTAATATAGAATTTTATGCATGATTAAAAAGTGTTCCGTGTTTATCTATGGCTTTATCACAAATTTGGCTTGTGGTCTTACCGTCTTTTGCTGTCACCATTCATAGTCCCACCATATTTATTACCAAATGATGTGTTCAATATATTTGTAAGAACTTTTCGATATTCTGCAAATTAGTTCTTCCCATCTCGCTAAGGTATTGGCTTTACTTTAGCGAGATTGGTATCGAAAACCAAAACCTTTTTGCCATAAATCAATAAAATAACATTATGGCAAAGGTTTACAACTTATTCCTTTCATTGTGTTTGGTCGTCGTAATACCATCCTTGCAAGCCAATATCTTAGAGAATACTACAAATGTAGATCAACATATCAAAATGGTTGATAATAAATACTGGAAGGAAAGGGCTGCTATTGCTAGAAAGATGAGCGAAGAAGCATATTTTCCTAACCCACATGAACTTTCTAGAAACTTTTCTTCTACCATTGCTGAGTGCGTATTCTCAAGCTATTACATATTCAATTTATAAGGACAATTTTTTTTCACAAAGCAAAATTCAATTCCATATCTTTAGGCACCATCGAATTATTTCGGAGTCATATTATTAACATTTTCTACACATGTTCATTTGTTCATCATTGTTATTATCTTTTAATTTTTTATCATTTTTCTTTTGCAAGTGAAATACAACATTGATTCGATTATATATGGTAATTAATATCTATAACATGATAAATAAACTTTTGTCTATTTTATTTTTGTGAAAAACTAGACATGTGGCTGGTAGCAGGCATGCAAGAAGGAACTTGAATGGTCAAAGGGCAGGAGTTGCATGTGAGGCAACCAATAACATTGACAGATGTTGGAGGTGTGATCCCAATTGGGCAGATAATCGCCAGAAACTTGTAAATTGTGTTCAAGGTTTTGGAAGAAATACTACTGGAGGAAAGGGAGGTCCAATCTACATTGTTACTAGTCCTGCTGACAATGACATGGTTAATCCAAAACCCGGTACCCTTCGCCATGCAGTCACAAGAGATGGACCTTTGTGGATTATCTTTGCTCATAGCATGAATATTAGACTCAATCAAGAGCTCATGGTTTCTAGTAACAAGACTATTGATGGAAGAGGAGTTGATATCTACATTACTAAGGGTGCAGGCATCACTCTCCAATACGTCAATAATGTAATCATCCATGGAATCAAGATTCATGACATTGTTCCCGGTACCGGTGGACTTATTAGGGATTCTGAGAGCCATTATGGGTTTAGGACACGCAGTGATGGTGATGGAATCTCTATCTTTGGTGCCAGCAATATTTGGATTGACCATGTTTCCATGAGGAAATGCTCCGATGGACTTATTGACGCCATTATGGGATCTACGGCCATTACCATCTCTAACAGTCATTTCACGGACCATAATGACGTAAGTAATTACTTTCAAGTGTTTAACATTATTTTATGTTAATTATTTTTCTAAGAGCATTTTTTATATATTTCAATGGTTTTATATACTTTATTTAATCTTTCTTATTTTAAAATCATTATAAAATATTAAATACGTTTTATAAATTTTATGCATTTTTAATGTATTTTTATAACTACCATGGTATTGTATTATGTCTTCTTTTCCTTTTTAATTTATAATTTAAAAATAAACACAATTATATACTTCTTTTGATACCTATAAAATATCCTTAAATGACAATCATCCTAAAATAAAGAATTATGTGTCTTTTCTTTACTTATTTCAGTGATTTTGTTTTGTTTTGTTTGTGTTGTAGGTGATGCTCTTTGGTGCTAATGACGAACACACAATTGATAAGGTGATGCAAATCACCCTGGTTTTTAACCACTTTGGTAAGAGGTTAATCCAAAGGATGCCAAGGTGCAGATTCGGATTTGTGCATGTTGTCAATAATGATTATACTCATTGGGAAATGTATGCCATTGGTGGTAGCAGTCATCCAACAATTATTAGTGAAGGCAATCGGTTTGTGGCTCCTGATAACAACAATGCTAAAGAGGTATGCATATACACATGCACTTATACACAGTTTCATGATTAGAAAAAAATCTATCACTTGCAAATTTGTGCCTGCATTTGTATTATTTTTACTCATAGTATCTTGATTTTATGCATTTATCTTTGTTCATTACTCAACCATACATATTTAGCTTTTACTGCATTATGTTTTTCTCTTGATTTCATCCTCCTCATATATGTAGGATATTTAGTTAAGGACCTCAAAATAATATTTTGTAATATACTACATGCGTTTTTTAATCAACAAAATAAGGATTGGAATAGAAATAATTTTTTTTTTTGTCTTTAACAAAGATTATAATATTCTGACAAAATGTGATTTTTTTTTTTGGATAATTGGTGAAGGTCACAAAGAGAGTAACCACTGGAGATTGGAAATCATGGCAATGGAGATCGATCAATGATGAGTTTGAGAATGGAGCATTTTTCGTACAATCTGGACCAGAAATGATAACCAAACCATTCTCAAGCAAGGACATGATTACAGCAAAGCCTGGTTCATATGTGCAAAGACTTACTTCTTTTGCTGGCTCCCTTAAATGTAGAGTTGGTCAACCTTGCTAGAGAAATCGTCTCTATTTTTGCATACAAAATTCTCTCATTGATGCATGCCCAAATTGAGCATTAGCAAAAGAAAGAAAAGAGAAAGAGGAAGGGAGTGGATGGATGCATGCATTATGATATCCTATACAATGCGTAATATTTTTTCTTGTTCATTGTCATAGGATTAAAACGATTTTGGAAGAATGTTGAAAGTAATTGTAGAATTCTTTTAATTCTTTGATACTTTGATAATGAAATATATTCGTTCAAGTCAATTTGATTATTTTTTTTCTTTTTGAATAATATGTAAAAGGGTAAAATATACTTTTTTTTTTGTAACAATACAACTTCTAACAAGTCATGATCGTACTAGAAGCTAAGTATTACTAACTTATTTTTCTTATCTTTAACTAACTTTCTAATTCGTTGTTAAGCCATAGTTATTTAGCAGAAGAATTTGTTTGAAAGTGATTGATTCGTTAATCAAAAAGACGTATATAAATAAAATCACAAATAATAATAGATAAAGCAATTATAGATAACCACACTTAAGCATTCTTCATCATATTAATTAGCAATACTTAGTTATGATGCCTCTAGAAGTAACTAGCTATTAACTATTTATATACACATATGTATGACGTCCTCTAATTCCTCTAAACTACAAAAGTAAAAGAATAATACTCTAGATCTTAAAAAACTTGAACCAAGCCGACAGTACACCATCAAAATACAAAATATCATCCATCACTCATCTGCACGATCATACATCATTATTGGATCACCGGTACTCCATCTTAAGGGGAGAAAAAGGTAAGAACTTGCATGTTCTTAGTAAAGTTAGGGGTTCTTAATTAAGTTTATTAAGGTTTTGTTGTTTACTAGAAAAACGGTGTATAAACAAAAAATATAGAAAATAGTAAAATACAGAAAGTAATATGCAAACAGAAAATACAAAAATGTTACACAAACAAAAATACAGAAGGCATACACATACACATAGAATATATGTATAACAGAAAAATATGCGCAAATAAATATGATGTATGTCTGTATTACATATGTCATGAGCTCATATGTCAGTTTACATCCTACAACCCTGCATTACCTAAAAATCAGTCTCCAATATGTGGTAAAAAGCACCACTAATTCGTGACAACCGACAATCGTCACAAAACTTGATACCATAATATACGCATAGAGAAAAACAACGATCCTACAATTTGTGGACGTCCCCAAGATCAATACTCAAACAGTTCAGGGGAAATAGAACTTTTGTCTTTGGTACGTGAATATTTAATCATTTGATTCTCATCTCAAGCCTCTTCCTAAGTGTTTTATAAAAAAATTCCTAAAAGTTAAGTTACTAAATATTCTTTCTACGTTTTTTATTATAATTATTGTTATATTCTTAAGTTTTTATATTACTTGTCTCACTTTATACTTAAAATCCTTTTAAATCTTTTAGCTTTTAATTATCCTTTAACCTTTAAGTTTTACACTCAGCTTTAGAATTTTAGTTATTTATAATTTAGTCCAAAAACCTTAATTAATTATATTTAACTTATTTACAGTAGCTCTTCAATACTCTAAGTTAATTACATTTTAGCTTTTTAACTCTAATAAACTATACCCTTTCTCTTAATTATTTTTAAAATTTTAATTTTAATTTTAGGATAAAATATGATTTTGGTCCCTAACGTAGAGGTCGAAAATTTATTTTGTCGTTGGCCTTTTTTTCGCTATAAAATAGTTCCAAAGGTTTCAATTTGTTTTAAAATAGTCTTTTTTACCAAATTTTTTATTTTTATTACCAAATTACCTCTAATTAAAAAAATTATAAAATTAAATAAAATTAAATTAAATTAAAAGAAAAAAAAAGAAAGAAAGGGACGAGGGGAGAAAGAGAATGGGGGTGCTGTTTCCAGGGGGAAGGAGAAATTAAAGGGGGAAGAGGGAGAAGGGGAAAGGTCGCTGCTCCACGTCACCGCAGTTGCTCTACGCCGCCGTCGCTCCACGTCGCCTCCGCTTCTCCTTTCTTCCTCTACACATACACTAACGGCAAGAGAGGAGAGAGGAGAGAGCAGAAGGAGAGAGAAAGAGAAGAGAGGAATGAAGCCCTCCACAGTGCCGCCGACCACCACAGCGCCCTCCTCGTGGCGATTTGTAGCCCGCCAACGCTGCATCGTTCACCGCCGCAGCCCTTCCTCCCCCACCACTGTCGCAACCCTTCCTCTTTGTTTTAATTTTTTATTCCTTTTTTCTTTAATTTTTCATATTTAAAGGATTACATTGTTGTGGTTGTTGATGTGCTTCTGTTTATTCCTTTTATTCCATTGTTGTTATTGATGCTTTGGTTGCTTCTGTTTCTGCCTGTTTCTGTTTTTGCTTTTGCTTTTGGTTCTGTTTCTGTTATCGCTCTGATACTATTATCCATTGGTATTGTTGTTGTTATTTTGCTTATTGTTATTTGATTGTTGTTATTCTGCTTCTGGTTTTTGCTTTTGCCTGCTTCTGTTTCTGCTTCTATTTCTGCGTTTGCGTTTCTGCTTCTGCTTCTGGTTAATGTTGAGGAAAAAGAGGGGAGGAAAGAAGAGGGAAGGGAAAGGTATTTTCTTCTGAAGGACGATTTTAAAACTAAATTAAACCTCTGGGATCATTTTGTAGAGAAAAATATACGGGGGACGAAATAAATTTTCAACATCTACATTAGAGACCAAAATCATACTTAACCTTTAATTTTATTATTCACTGAGCATGGTGATTAGTGCCCACAATAATTGGCACCGAGCGCCTTTGAGATGTGAAAAAAGATTTAGAGAAAAGGACAAATAGGTCCCTGAATTTTTGCCCCGCAGACATTTTCATCTCTGACCATTAAAAAATACTTTTAAGTCCCTGACCTTCACAAAATTTGGACGGATCAGTCCTTCCGTCCAAATGCCTCCGTCGGTCCCAACGGAAAATGCTTGTCACGCGTACGCATGAGTCACGCGTACGCATCGCTTGGCAAACTTCCCTCTCACGCGTACGCGTGGATCACGCATACGCGTCGCCATGAATTTAACAAATACTGGTTCTATCATGAATTCTCCACTTTACATGTTTTTTTTCATTTCTTTCAAATCATTCTTGCCTTCAAAACTTTAAATCACTCAAACAAACATATCAAAGCGTCGAATGGGAGAAAAGTAAATTAAATTTAGCAATTCAGGATGTGTTTGGCTTAGCGTTTGAAGCATCAAACGTAGGTTTAGTTTTTCTTTGAAAGTTTCACTTTTTAGTTTGCCTATTTTTTCTTCTTCTGAACGTAAACATGATTATACTCTTCAACCTAAGTTTAGCCAAAGTAAAAAATGATAGCTTTTGCGTTTACATTTCACGTTAGATTGAAATTTATTTTCTATCTCCCAATTTTGTACTTCATTGTTCATATAATTAATTTTGTTGTTTTTTTATAATATTTTTTCTTTAGTATTCTCTCATGGATATTATTATTCTTAATTCTTTTTTTTGTTTATATACATTTTTTATCTATTATTTTTTTGTATAGTATAATAATAGTAAAATTATAACGTATTAAAAAAGAATACTAAAAGTACTAAAAATATCTATATAAAAATATCATAAAAAATTTTAGATTTATTTCTATCATTGTCAAGATAAATATTTAATTTTTATTATTTTTAGTACTCTCTTTTATAATTGTAATTCTCGTGTACTATATTTTAGAGTAATTTTTTTATAATATAAATTATGATCTCATTAAAAAAGACAAATAAATAAAAAATTAATCATATATAATAATATAATCATAAACGTTGGATTCCAAAATAATGTTATTGAGAGTACTGGAATTGATGTACAATACGAGGCTACGATGATGAAAAAAAACTACAAAAATGTTACTAACAGTAACTTTTACATCAATCTCAACAGAATTAATAAATTAAACAATTGAATGTATAACTCATCAATGACGGAGTTCATCAAATTTTAGAATCATCAATAATATCTCAAAATTCAAAAAAATTCAGAATCATCAAAAATTTTAAAATCATCAAATAAATTTCCCAAAAGTTAATATCTCAATACTCAGAATCATCAATAATACATCATATGCATATTTAGAATAAATTTTAAATTTAAGAGGAATAGAGTCATATAGTCAGAGAGAGTTAGTTTGGACTTGAGACCTGAAGGTTGAAAATTTGAAAAATTTGGCCATGAAGATAAATTGCGAGACACCACACGTAAAAGAGAAACAGAGAAACAGAAACGACGCCGGCGAAGAAGTTAGTAGCAGAAACGACAAATGGGAGGAAGGGAGAAGCTGCGACGACCAACAACGAGAAGCAGTGAAGCAGCGACGACGACCCACGGTGAGGAGCAGTGAAGCAGCAACAGAGAGACAAAGAGGGCGACAGAGGGAGAGAAGGGTTCGGCGATGACAAACAATGCGGGACTGTGGGGGCTGTGGTGGCTATGGGTTGGGTGGCTGTGGGTGGCTAGGGTTCTTTGTCTTCTTTCAATCTCAAACTTTCTTCAATTTCAAAGAAGAGATGCCGCTAGGGGTGGGAGTAGAAGTGAGAGTGGGAGTGGGAGTGGAAGTGGGTTGGGTAGCCATTTAGGTTTTTTTTTTTAATAAAGTATAGAACGGCGCAGTTTGGATAGGTATCCGAACCGAAAATCTTTAAAAAAATTGGCCAGTTTTTCCGATTAACTGGCCTGATGATTGGTTTTCGATTAACTCGATTGAACTGGCCGGTCCAGTTCGATTTTCAAATTGTTATTGTTGTTAGTATACGGATTATTGTTTGATTGTTGTTATTCTACTTCTATTTTTTGCTTTTGCCTGTTTCTGCGTTTGCACTTCTGCTTTTGCTTCTGGTTAATATTAAGGAAGAAGAGAAGAGAAAAAAAGAGGAAAGAGAGGGATATTTTCGTAACGATTTTAAACTAAATTAAATTTTTGGGACCATTTTATCGTGAAAAAAGATCGAAAACAAAATAAATTTTTGACCTCTAAATTAAAAATCAAAATCATACTTAACCTATAATTTTATTATTCACATACCATGGCGCTTACTGCCCACAGCCTTTGAAACGTGAAAAAAAGATTTAACACGTTACAGACGTTTAACGTCAACTTTTAGCACCGAACGTCTTTAGAAGCTTAATTAATGGGACATGGCTGGCGCCCAACTCCATTACTTGTTAATGGTTATTATATATACTTTATATCATATATTCTTATCTTATGTATATATATCTGTATATATGTTGATGATTGTTGTAAAAGGGCACCATCATTTTGATTATATATATACAAAAAAACAATTTGGACGCGGGACGCCTTCACCCTGGAAAATACCCTCATTTTTTGCATAGACACTGGGCGCCTTCTCTATGGCACTATTGGCGCTAGCCTCCCGAGTCCCAACCATATATACACACATCTTTTACACAAGTTGCAAGAATAGAATCGGTCAATAAATTGATAGAGTAACTAGTTTAATAATTTAGAAGTTTAATCTAAATTTAATCGAAATTTAACCGGTTTAATTAAAGATAAATGCTATCCAACCCCCTCTAAAATAACATGTAAACTACCCTTCATTATGTGTCACATTGTAATTGGTCCTTATCTTAACCATAGTTGGTGATGTGTACCCCGTTATGCTCGGCAGAAGGTCCGATCATTAAGCCCAGAAATGATCGAAAATCCCCAACCAACTCATTCACACATCAGCATTATCTTCAAAACCGCTACTCACAAACAGAAAAATCAAAGATATGAACAACAGCACTTACCAAATATCTCGAAGCAAATAATGCTCTCACTAACTATCCGCTTGCCTATATATACCAGGCTACACAACCCACAAAGGACAGGATATAGAACCCATTCTTACTCATTGTTCTCTATTCTCTTATAACTCACATACTTACTTGAGCGTCGGAGTGTCTTGTGCAGGTACTCCCGCCGCCGTGTTTCAGAGGACCGAGGTCATCCCGTACCGTTGGGCCAAGACGACGTATAGTTTAACCAAGAAGTCAAGTGCTTAACTGAAAGCCATATACCTCGGCATACTCAGGACGGAACATTTGGCGCCCACCGTGGGGCCTGAAATCTAACCCCACTCTATTTCCACTTTCCTTTTTATTTTCTTCTTCTACGCAGGATTCGTCAAGCTGGTGACATGGCTGACAACGGAATTCATCAACCCAGTCAGGCCGAACTTATGGCCCAGATGGCCGAACTGCAAGCAGAAGTCAAGAGACTAGCTGAGATATCCACCCAGAGCAGCAAACAAGAGGAAGGCAACTCCAAAAGTTCAACCCAAGGCGGAGCCGAACTCATAGGTGTCAACCCCCCAAGGAAAAGCTGACCTTGGACAACCCGTTTTCTGAGGAAATCACGAATTTCCAAATGCCAAAGCATTTCACACTCCCTTCCTCTCTTGAGCCATATAAGGGGATTGGTGACCTCCGGGCTCACATAAAAAAATTTCAATCTATGATGTTTTTTAACGGACCTAACAACGATCCTGTGCTTTGCAGAGCTTTCCCTACTTATCTAGACGGGGCTGCCCTACTTTGGTTTTCGAAATTATCTGCAGGATCAATCGCTTCCTTCGAAGATCTGGCTAGGTCTTTCATCGACTACTTTGCAGCAGCTCGAATCTATGTACATGGATCAGACTATCTTAGCACCATCCGCCAGGGCCCACAAGAAAGCTTAAAAGATTATATGACCAGGTTCACAGATGCCACCATGGAAATACCTGACCTGAACCCTGCCGTCCACCTACATGCCCTCAAAGCCGGACTCAGGCCCGGAAAATTCAGAGAAATAATCGTGGTTACCAAGCCAAAAACACTGGATGAATTCTGAGAAAGAGCAGCTAGACAAATGGAAATCGAAGAACTCCGAGAGGCTGACAAAACCGAAAGGAGACCACGAAAAGAGAATGACAGACCCTCCAGATCGGCGAACACTAGAGACCTCGGCAAACCATTCAAGCTCGTCCCAAAATTTGATAACTACACCAGATTCAATACGAAGAGAGAAAAGATAATCAAAGAAATACTCAATGCCAAGATTATAAAACCACCAACCAGAGCGGGGAGCTACCAAGATCAGCGATTCGTCGACAAAAGCAAGCATTGTGCCTTCCACTAGAAATACGGGCACACAACTGACGAGTGTGTAATAGCTAAGGATCTGCTGGAAAGATTAGCTCGCCAAGGCCTCCTAGATAAATACATCGAAGGGAGAAAGCATAAAGGCAACAACAGAGACCGAGACAAGCGCCGACAGACCTCGGAAAGTAAAGAAGATAACAAATGGCCACACAACACACCACCAAAAGCCATCATAAATTGCATATCCGGAGGATTTGCCGGGGGAGGAGAAACAACCTCAGCCCGAAAGCAAAGCTACCGAGCAATGCTGGCAATCGAAGGAACCATGCCGCTAAACAACAAAGACAATCCCGACCTCCAAATCACCTTCAGCCAGGCGGACATCAGCTCGGCAGCACCAAACTTAGATGACCCAGTGGTAATATCTATCCAAACAGGTGAACTATTGGTAAGAAAAGTCCTCCTGGACCCAGGTAGTAGTGCAGATGTACTTTTCTATTCTACCTTTTTAAAAATGAACTTATCCGAAAAACTTGTACAACCCTCATCCGGGGAGCTAGTAGGTTTCTCCGGAGAAAGGGTCCCCATCAAGGGATACATATGGGTAAAAACAACCTTAGGAGAGAACTCATTATCAAAAACTATTGACTTACAATACTTGATAGTTGACTGCCCCAGTCCTTACAATGTTATCCTCGGAAGACCCGCTCTGAACATGTTCAGGGCAGTAGTATCCACTTACCATCTATGTGTTAAGTTTTAGGCACAGGACGGACATATAGTGACACTCCACTCAGACCGACAACAAGCTCAGCAATATTACAACACGAGTCTAAAAAGATCGGCCTCGGGAAAAGAACACCAAGAGGTCAGAGATACTCACAACACACACGAGGTATTATCTCTCGCAGAGCTCGACCCGAGGGAGGACACTTAAGAAAGACCTCAGCCGGCAGACGAGCTCCAGGAAGTCTCGCTGACGGCAAAGACAGGACAGGTCACATACATCGGCCAAGCCCTCCAAGGAGAAGAAAGGTCGGAACTTATCAAAATACTAAAAGAAAACGCCGACCTATTTGCATGGACCCCGGCAGACATGCCCGGCATAAACCCTAACATCATATGTCACAAGCTCGCCACAAACAACTCTGCCCGACCTATAGCTCAAAAGAAAAGGAACCTCGGAGCAGAGAAATCAAAAGCGGTCCTTGAAGAAACTGGAAAGCTCCTTAAAGCTAATTTCATCAAAGAGATTCGATTCACAACATGGTTATCAAATGTGGCAATGGTAAGAAAGAACTCAGGTAAATGGCGCATGTGCGTCGATTTTACAGATTTAAATAAAGCATGTCCTAAAGATGCTTACCCCCTGCCTTGTATCGATAAGCTTGTAGACAATGCATCACGTTTCAAAAGCTTAAGCTTCATGGATGCATACTCTGGCTACAACCAGATCCTTATGCATCCGGAAGATCAAAGAAAAACAGCATTTATAACTGAACATGGAAATTTTTGTTACAAAGTAATGCCATTTGGCCTAAAGAATGCAGGTGCAACCTACCAACGACTGATGGACAAAGTATTCCACAATCAAATAGGTCGGAGTATGGAGATCTACGTGGATGACATGGTCGCCAAGACCACTCAAGGGATGTCACACTGTGACGATCTCAGGGAGATATTCGAACAAATCCGAACATACAACATGAGACTCAACCCAGAGAAGTGTACTTTCGGAGTACAAGGGGGGAAATTCCTCGGATTCATGCTGACCTCACGTGAAATTGAAGCAAACCCTGAAAAATGTAGAGCAATACTTGATATGACAAGCCCCAAAACGAAGAAAGAAGTACAACAACTGGCAGGGAGAATAGCGGCATTATCTCGATTTTTACCAGCAGTATCAAGCCGGTCATATCATTTCTTCCAAACCATATCAAAGGCCAAGAAATTTCAATGGACCGAGGACTGCGAGAAAGCATTTGGCGAACTTAAAACCATTCTATCAACACCACCAGTGCTACAAAAACCAGAAGTCGGTAAACCCCTATACCTATACTTGTGAGTTTTTAATTATTCTATAAGCTTGGCTCTTGTCACAGAAGCAGGAAAAATACAACGACTAGTATACTTCGTTAGCATAGTTATGCAATCAACAGAGCAAAAATATCCGAAAATTGAACAACTGGCCCTGGCGCTGGTAATAACGGCAAGAAGGCTAAGACCATACTTCCAAAGCCACACGATTATAGTAAGGACAAATCAACCACTAAGGCAGATACTAACAAAACCAGAACTCGCAGGACGTATGATCAAATGGTCCATAGAACTTTCAGAGTTTGACATCCAGTTTCAACCAAGGTCGGCACTTAAAGCACAGATCCTTGCAGATTTCATTTCCGAGCTAACTCCTGACCAGAACAACAGGCCATGGAAATTACATGTAGACGGAGCGTCTAGCCGAAGAGGAAGCGGGGCTGGTATAAACTTAAAACAAGGAGACAAAGTAATAGCTGAACAGTCCCTCCAATTTAACTTCCCGGCAAACAATAACCAGGCAGAGTATGAGGCCCTCATAACAGGACTCAAGCTCGCCCTGAACCTTCAAGTCCAAAGCCTGACAGCACATTGCGACTCCCTCCTGGTGGTACAACAAATCCGAGGAGAATTCCAGGTAAAAGATCCTTTACTAGAGCGATATTGGCTCATGGCAAAGGATCTTATTTCAAAATTCAATTCATTTATCGTATTGCACGTAAATAGAGAAAAAAACTTTAGAGCGGATATTCTATCTAAGCTCGCCGCCACTAGGGCGGACACACAAACTTCAACGTTATCCCAACTCACACTTGAAAAGCCTAGCATTGAGCCATTATCAGTTACAAACATTACTCACCTCCGAGATTGGAGAACTCCTTTTCTTGAATATATCAATACAGGTACCATACCCAAAGACGAGCTCAACCCACAAAACTTCAGAAGAAGGGCCAGCCTTTACACAAAGGTGGCGGGAGAGCTATACAGGCGCGGTTTCTCACAACCGTTGCTGAAGTGCCTAAACGAAAAAGAAGCAAAAGAGGTAATGGATGAAATCCATGAGGGGGTATGCGGAAATCACATAGGAGGCCGATCCCTTGCCGCCAAGATCGTCCGGACAGGATACTATTGGCCGACCTTGAAGCGAGATTGCATAACAAAAGTAAAAGCCTGTGACAACTGCCAGAAACATTCAGCTATATCTACAAAGCCGTCCGAGATGTTACACAACATGGAGGTAAGCTGGCCGTTCCATAGATAGGGACTCGACATCCTCGGCCCTTTCCCAGTAGCTCCAGGCCAGGTAAAATTCCTTTTGGTAGCAATAGACTATTTCTCAAAATGGATAGAGGCCCAACCATTAGCAAGAATAACGGCCGAGAAGGTACGATCTTTTATATGGAAAAACATTATATGCCGGTTTGGAATACCACGAGAAATAACATCTGATAATGGTAGACAATTTACAGACAATAAGCTCGGTTCATTTCTAAAGAATTTTAATATACAGCATCATTTTAGCTCGGTGGAACACCCACAAACTAATGGGCAAGCCAAGGCTGCTAACCGAGTTATATTACAGGCCATAAAGAGAAAGCTCAATAATGCAAAAGGAGAATGGGCAAACCTCATCCCAGAAATACTATGGAGCTATAATACAACAATACAGAGTACCACGGGGGAAACACCCTTCAAGTTAGTCTACGGGTCTAAAGCATTAATTCCCGTAGAGGTCGGCATCCCAACTTTGAGAGACGAACTATATGATGAACAACAAAACGAGGATAGAAGAAATGCCGAACTCGATCTAACTGAAGAAGAAAGGGAGATCGCCGCTATCAGACAAAGGGCAAAAAAGCAATTAGCCGAGATAAAGCACAATAAAAGAGTACATCCGAGGACATTCACAACTGGAGATCTTGTGCTCAGACGAACAGAAGAAGCAAGACGACCTCCCACACATGGCAAACTCGCCGCAAACTGGGAAGGACCTTTCCGAATAACAAAAGTACTCGGATTGGGGGCTTACCAACTTCAAACACTGCAAGGCAATACAATACCAGGAAATTGGAATGTCTCTTCATTAAAAGTGTATAGGTCATGATATGTACCAAAAGCGGATGAAGGTACTCTTTTTCCCCCCTTAGAGCTTTTCTCCCAAAGAAAAGGGTTTTTGCCTAAGGAGGGTTTTAACGAGGCCGGACGCCGAACGCATTCAAATAAACGTCAATGACTACTTTTTGCTTAACAAAATCTTGATTCTTATACACGACCTAGTATATATTAATAAACCCAAAAGGTGCAATATTGTTAACCCGGCCTAACCTCGGCCAAAACAAAACACCATCCAAAGTTCGAACAAAGCAAAACAACCAAGACTCGGTCAAACAGACACCAAACAGTCAAGAGTCATAAACAAAATAAAACAAACTAAAGAGGAGGAACAGTCTCGTCATGCTCCTCCACAGTGCCATCTACAACTAACTTCCCACCTACCACTATTTTAGTCACATCTAGCTTACTGCTATCAAATTCTGGAACAAGCACGGCAATTTGGCTAACGGCACGTTCAAAATCATAGGAGAACATCTCCATCCCATTTTCCTCTAGCTCGTGAACACGAGAGGTAAGCCGACATTTAGCGAGATCGCTCTCTTGAACTTCAACCTGTAACGATCGAATTTGATCTTGCAAACGGCCGACTTCTTCCAATGACTCTTTCAATTTTTTATCCGCATTAGCAAAAGCTTCTCCTTTTTCCTTCAGAGCTCCTTCCAGCTCAGCAATCTTATCTTTATACACCTTTTCTGTCTCAGCAACCTTATTCACCACCACCTGCTGCTCGGCACCAATAAGCTCAGTCGTGCGACCAACACATAACAAACGAGCTGCAACGACCTACCAAAACAAACACAAAGTGAGATATAACAAATACAAAGTTTACTGAAGCAAAAACAAGAACAAACCTGAACAAATTTTCCAAGCTCTTCAACACCAGCCCGACGAGTCATGAGCATATCTCCAGGATACTGCGATGCACGATCAGAAAGACCAGCAAAATCAAACTGCTCACTCCAAAGGGAATGAGAACTCGCACCAGAAACAAAACCATGTAACCCCCGCTGCTTGCCAAACGATGACTTACTTCCCCCAACATCCTTATCGTCCTCAAGAATCACCTCCACAGACTGCGCAACAACATCCCTCTTCCTCTTAAAAGAAGAGGCTGGCTGAAGAATGGACTGCGCAACATCACCTCCCCCCTCTCTCCCAGCCTCGGAAACATCACCAATCTTCTCCTTCTTTCTCTTAAGAAAAGATTGGAAACATGAAGGGTCAAGGTTAGGAACTCGTCCACCTGGTCAAAAACAAAGGATCAGATTAAATCGGCAATACAAAGAACAACGCACATGAACAAAACAAAATTACCTATATACGTTTTTAAACCTTCCTCATCCCCTACATCGTAATAACAAAGAACATCAGATATAGACAAACGTAACCCCTCAGCAAAAGCCTCAACAAAGAAATCCACCAACCTCTCCTCCTCCTCACTTCGTTCAACAGCCTCAAGTATTTGACAAGGCTCCGAACACCAGAACAACGGAAACTTCTCTATTAACTCATCATCAAGGTAGAATGGGTACTCAGACTCCGCAGAACGCACTTTTGCAAATAAAGACTTGAAATTTTTAAAGGAGGACTTGTAAAGAAGAAAAAGAGAACGACCAGGAAAACTACTCAAACACACCCACATACCCCTACCCACCCCCTTCGCTTGGAACAAAGAAAAAAACACAGCAAGAGAACAAGGAACAGACAGAAAACTCATCAAACATTCAAAGGCGCGCAAGAATGCCCAAGAATTAGGATGCAACTACGAGGGCGCGCAATTCAATTGAGTCAGAACATCACATTCAAAAATAGTGAATGAAAACTTAACACGAAGCTCAATGAGAATAGGAGTATAAAAATAAAAGTACCGCCAATCCCCCATTCTCTCACAAACCCTATCCTCACTAGAACAGGGAAGAAACTCAACGACCGCGCCTAAACCCTCCCTCACAACATTCTAACCTCGAAGCCCACTAAGGGAGTCAGCACTAACGAAAGACGACGAGCGAGTCCTTACGTCGTCATGCACCCAGTGATAAGGGTCAGTTTTATTCTATTCAACAATCTTTTCCTTTTCCCTCACCATTTCAAACGAAAACGAAAAACAGAAGAACAGAGCAAGCAAAAAAATAACCTCAGAAAAGAAACCAACCTCTAGAAGACATGGTCCGCCAAGAAGAATTTGAAGCAACAAAACGTAGTTTCCAAAAAACACCCGAAGGATATTATTACCAGCCCATTAACTTAGTGGGTAACTTAACCCACAACCATTAAAACCGCATCGGAAAATCCAAACGTGAAAGAAGCGCATTAAAAGAGGGGACACATTTTACGAAAAGTAAGAGTCTCACCCAAGTCTTCACAGATCTCATTCAAAAAAAAAAATCAGCCCTAAAGTCAAAAGCTCGCCTACCACTTCGATGCACTGCTAGCCGAGCTTGGGGGATATGATGTGTACCCCGTTATGCTCGGCAGAAGGTCCGATCATTAAGCCCAAAAATGATCGAAAATCCCCAACCAACTCATTCACACATCAGCATTATCTTCAAAACCGCTACTCACAAACAGAAAAATCAAAGATATGAACAACAGCACTTACCAAATATCTCGGAGCAAATAAAGCTCTCACCAACTATCCGCTTGCCTATATATACCAGGCTACACAACCCACAAAGGACAGGATACAGAACCCATTCTTACTCATTGTTCTCTATTCTCTTATAACTCACATACTTACTTGAGCGTCGGAGTGTCTTGTTTCAGAGGACCGAGGTTATCCCGTACCGTTGGGCCAAGACGACGTATAGTTTAACCAAGAAGTCAAGTGCTCAACTGAAAGCCATATACCTCGGCATACTCAGGACGGAACAGTTGGGTTATTTTATAATTTATTATTCTTAAAATATCAAAGCTCCACTCCCGTTAATTGAAGCACATTCCACTCCTCCATTTTTTTGTTCATCACTTCATCACCTAGATTCGGTCCTTCCAAGCCTCGTTGTGTTCGTGACAAAAAGCACCAATGTCATCGCCATCTACTGCCTTCCCACACAACCTCTATTTCTTTGGTGCATCATCCCT
Organism: Arachis hypogaea; assembly: GCF_003086295.3. Lineage (NCBI taxonomy): Eukaryota > Viridiplantae > Streptophyta > Magnoliopsida > Fabales > Fabaceae > Arachis > Arachis hypogaea. Next base: position 106,642,065 of record NC_092040.1, read on the forward strand.
TAGTCGGCGTTGAATTTCGTCGCCCATAACTTGTCATTCCCAGTATAGCCAGCGCTTCTTTTTGCCATGTATCACTGCTTATCCATATAATTAATGGTTAATTTTAGTTATTAAATTTTTTTATTAAAAAAATATATCTTTATTTAATTACGTGACGGAACATATATTTATATGTAAAATATAATATAATAAAATAAATCTATTCAAAGTATTTAAAAGTATAATTAAAATTATGAACATACAAATATAATAATAAAATTTGTACTCCAAACAAATAAACATATTTTTTTATCATACATATATTATTTAAAAAATAAATATATTATTAAAATTAATAACAGAAATTTAAAATAATAAAATTTAACTTTCTTACGTATTTTTTATAATATTTTTTTAAAATTTTTAATTTATTAGTACTTTATTATTTAATTAAAAATTAAACAAATTATTTTTATGAAAATTTATTTTTTGTATTATATTAGAGAACAGACCAATATAGCAGTTTAAAAAATAAATTGTATAAATATTTAAGAAATAAATATGAAGTACATACCTAAAATAAATAAAACAGACAAAATGGGAGTACTATTGAGAAATAAAGAATTATTTTTGTCTGTTTTATTTATTTTTGGCATGTATTTCATATTTATCTCTTAAATATCTATCTATATAATTTACTTTTGTATTTAAAAATTTTAATATTATCTATTTTTTATTTAAAAATCATTTTTACATTATTTTTTAGACTTTTATATTGGTCTCTTCTTTTTTTTTTGGTGACATATTGGTATCTTCTTTAAGATAATACAAAAAATAATTTATCATGAAAATAATTTATTTAATCATTAACTAAATAATAAAGTACGAATAAATTAAAAATTAAAATAATAAAAATACTATAAAAAATAGATTTTATCATTTTAAACTTGTGTTATTAATTTTAACAATTTATTATTTTATAAAATAATTTATGTACAATAAAAAATATATATTTTTTAATTTTAATTATACTTTTAAGTACTCTAAATAGAGTTATTATATTATATTTTACATATGAATATATGTTCTATCGTGTAATTAAATAAAGATTTATTTTAATAAAAAAATTTAATAACCAAACTAAACATTACTTAGGAATGTATTTCATATTTATCTCTTAAATATTTATACAATTTATTTTTTAAACTGTTATATTGGTCTCTTCTCTAATATAATATAAAAAATAATTTTTCATAAAAATAATTTGTTTAATTATTAATTAAATAATAAAGTACTAATAAATTAAAAATTTAAAAATAAAAATACTATAAAAAATACGGTAAAAAAGTTGAATTTTATCATTTTAAATTTCTGTTATTAATTTTAATAATATATTTATTTTTAAATAATATATGTATGATAAAAAAAATATGTTTATTTTTTTGGAGTACAAATTTTATTATTATATTTGTATGTTCATGATTTTAATTATACTTTTAAATACTTTGAATAGATTTATTTTATTATATTATATTTTACAAAATATATGTTCCATCACGTAATTAAATAAAGATATATTTTTTTAATAAAAAAATTTAATAACCAAATTAACTATTAATTATGTGGGTAAGCAGTGATTCACGCCAAAAAGAGACACTGGCTATACTAGGAAGAGAGGTTGTGTGGGAGGGCATGGCGATGACGTTAGCGCTTCTTGTCACGAACGCTACGGTGCTTGGAAGGACCAAATCTAGGTGATGAAGTGATAAACAAAGAATGGAGGAGTGGAATGTGCTTCAATTAACGGGAGTGGAGCTTTGATATTTTAAGAATAATAAATTATAAAATAACCCAACTATAGTTAAGATAAGGACCAATTACAATGTGACACATAATAAAGGGTAACTTACATATTATTTTAGAAGGGGTTGGGTAGCATTCACCTTAATTAAATATATGATAAAATTATAAAAAAATTAATATATAATTTTAAATATTCGAATTTAATAATTTTTTAGCTGATAAATTTTAAAATTTTATAATTTTCATAATTTATTATTAAAAATTCACAAATAATCAACAAAATATATAAAAAGAAAACACAGCATAAACAAAAATTTCATCATAAACACAATGCAACAGAATTAAACTATACAATGCAATGAAGCACAATGCAATGAAGCATGCACTATACTACTATAGGACCATCAACAATTCAAAATTAGAAAATCAGCAATCAAAGTCACCAATCCAAAATCAGAAAAAATCAGCATAAACAACTCAATGTAAAATTGTGGCAATGTTTTTATTTTGAATCAATAACAGCAAAATAAAAATTCACCAAAATAACAAGTACAACAGATTGGATTTAAAAATCAATCTTAACAAAATTAATAAATTAAACAATTGAATGTATAACTCATCAACGACAGAATTCATCGAATTTTAGAATCATCAATAATATCTCAAAATTCAAAAAATTTAGAATCATCAAATAAAAATCCCAAAAATTAATATCTCAATAATCATCAATAATACATCATATGCATATTTAGAATAAATTTCAAATTTTAGAGGAATAGAGTCATAGAGTCAAGAGAGAGTTAGTCTGAGACTTGAGACCTAAGGGTTGAAAATTTGAAAAATTTGGCCATGGAGATAAACTGCGAGACACCACACGTAAAAGAGAAACAGAGAAGCAGAAACGACGCCGGCGAGGAAGGAAAAAGCAAAAACAACGCTGAGGGGAGAAGCAGAAACGACGCAGAAGAGAAAGGGAGAAGCAGCGACGACCAACGACGAGAAGCAGTGAAGCGGCGACAGCGAGATAAAGAGGGCGACAGAGGGAGAGAAGGGTTCGGCGATGACAAACAATGCGGGACTGTGGGGGCTGTGGTGGCTATGGGCTGGGTGGCTGTGGGTTGCTAGGGTTCTTCGTCTTCTTTCAATCTCAAACTTTCTTCAATTTCAGAGAAGAGAGGCCGCGAGGGGTGGGAGTGGGAGTAGGAGTGGAAGTGAGAGTGGGAGTGGGAGTGGGTTAGGTAGCCATTTAGGTTTTTTTTTAATAAAGTATAAAACGGCGTCGTTTGGATGGGTATTCGAACCGAAAATCTTTTTAAAAAATTGTCCGTTTTTACCAATTAACTTCCGGTTCGACCTGTTTTTTTCCAGGCAATTTATGAGGTTAACAGAACTGGCCTGGCGACTCTGGTTTTCGATTAATCCGGTTGAACTGGTCGGTCCGGTTCGATTTTCAAATTGTTATTGTTGTTATTCTGCTTATTGTTGTTTGATTGTTGTTATTCTGTTTCTGATTTTTGCTTTTGCCTGCTTCTGTTTCTGCGTTTGTGCTTTTGCTTTTGTATCTACCCAGGGAGGCATCATATCAATCAATATTCAATATTCAATTCATCACGCAAGCGGGACAATATCCAGACCTCTCCAATAAACAGATACTCAAATCATACGCAAGCAGGATATCAACTAGACCTTACCATCTCAGCCAATCTGGCTATACTAAGTCATCGTCAATCTCATAATTCATGTCTTATCTTAATTTAGTTTGCAGTAAACTCATTATTCACATGCTTTCATCAATATTCATTAGCTCAAGTCCATAATTTCATCCAAAATGTCAATCTAATCCAATCCATAAGTTCACACTCATTTCCAAGCCTAAAAATAAGTTGTCAGACCTTAATTAAATGTTACGAAAGTTTACAAATTTGCCAGAAAAGTCAAACAATTAAAAACATAATTTAAGTGTGAAAACAAAATTTGTGGGTACGCATGCATCCGAATTCAAATCACCAATCATGTAATTCCCAGTAGGAAGCTCTAAATCCCACCTTTGAGGTGAAAAACAAGTTTTGGAACCTTGATTTGACCCGAATCGGACAGCAAATTGAAGCATACATCTAGCCCTGTTGATCTAGAATTATCCACTAGCAAATCCATTTGTGAAAAGACTCCATCAACCCCGCTTCGATTATCTTTCTCTCCCTTTCTACATGGCATCCTTCTCTGTTCGTCCTTTCACAACTGCTGCACCTTCTTTCTTTTTCCTCTCCTCTCCTCCTTCCTTCTTTGATTCTTCACTACTTTACGTCCCTTCTCTTTCTCAACCTCTCTCCTTGCTTTTTTCTTCAACAATGACAACAATAGCAATACCATGACTTGTCGATTCCACCTTCCACTTCTTCCCCCTTCATTTTCTCTTTTCCTTCCCTGCTTTTCTCTCCCTCTGTTCTGTTTTCTTTCTTCCTAAAGGTGTGTATGTTGAGTGAGGTGTGTGAAAAAGAGTGATATGTGTTCAGTGAGAGGTATTTTTGTCCAAAAGGACGATTTTAAAATTAAATTGAACTTTAAGGACAAATTCAAACGCAAACAAATATTGGGTACGAATTCAATTTTCGAATTAAATCATAGAAACTAAAATTGTACTTATTTTTATAGATGTAGCTAATACATAACCAAGTGTACTTCCATACCTTAATCTAGTACTGATTCTTAGATCCTTTAGCGTGAGTTTGAAATAAATAAGTTTATAATTAAATTGATTTTCAAACATAATAAATTTCTAATTAAACTAGGCTGAAATCTTTTGATTTGTGAGAGCATTTTATGAGAATAGAAATAATTTATAGTGTTAAAATGAAAAAAGACACTCAAGATGAATAGATTGAAATTAAATGAAGAAAATCACATTACGATCTATAAAATTTTTTAATATATAAAAAAATCTCTCAACCTTATCTATATCATAGTTTGAGATAAATTAAAATTAGAAAAAATTATTCTAAAGGATCATTAGAAAGATTTAATTATTAAAAAGGATCTTTAATACTAAAATTATTAGAAAGGACTAAATTTTTTTATAATCTTTAAGAAGAAGAACTAAATATTTTTATAAGAAGACAAATATATTTTTAATTATTTATTTATTTATTTTTTATAATCTTTATGTTGATAAATTTTATTTCTCTTAAAATTTTATTAATTATTATTATTTATTTATTTATTTATTTATTTATTTATTTATTTTTATGATCTTTACCTAACAAAAAGAAGACAAAAGATAAGAAAAGTAAATAAATAAATAAATAATAAAAATTATTAAAATTTTAGAAAAAAATTTGTTAATATAAAAATTATAAAAAAATAAATAAAAATTAATTAAAAATATATTTGTCTCTTTATAAAAAAATTGGTCTTTTTTCTTAAATATTAAAAAGATTTGATTGTTGTTAATAATTTTAATATTAAAAATCTTTTTTAATAATTAAATCTCTCCACCGATCTTTTAGAGTAATTCATACATATCTATATAGCGTTGAGAATCAAACAACATATATTAAAGATTATAAAAAAAATAAAAAAATAGTTAAAGATATATTTGTCTCTTTATAAAATGATTTGATTTTTCTTCTTAAATATTATAAAAGAATTTAATCCTTCTTACTAATTATGGTATTAAAAATTCTTTTTAATAATTAAATCTTCCTAACAGTCTTTTAAAATATTTTTTTTAAATTTAAAAAAAAAAAGAAAACCACTCCGTCTTTTATTCACTTTCTTTATGCAACAAGAGAAACTCTTTCAATTTTACTTATTCACATCAATCACAAAACTAAAAAGTAGTTTTTAACGCCACTTTTCTATCTAATGGCTATAATTATTTAGGAGGTATTTATACACATTATATTAAGTTAAAGATAAAACTACTATATCCACTAACATAAAGCTTAACCTGCTAACTAAATAAGTAAAATATAAATACAATGAATTAAGATATTTTTAAAAATAAATACATCTCTAAGTAACTGTATGTTTATATTACACTTAATGCTAAGTTTTTTTTTTGTCAAATAAATTCAACACCTATTAATTTTAGAGATTATAATATTATAAACTCACACACATTATACATATCACATTTGAGAATTCTCATCTACTATTTGGCCTTTACCAAGTTTCGAATTCAAATAAACATAATTTACCCTATCAATTAAAGCCTCAACTCATTTGATGCTAAGTTAAGCATGCTCAAAATAAAGTCAAAACAATCAAAATTTGATCACACTAACAACGGTCATTGGACGGAGAATCTGATCGGAATGAATTTGGTTGTGAAAATAAAAAGAATCATGCAGCTTATGCCAAAATTTTAAGTCCAAAAGGAGATAAAAGATAAAAGGCATAAAAACAAAAATGTTGAACATTAGCAGGTAAATTTTGCAGATGGCATAGTTTAGTGACAATAATGTTTGTCTTGTTAGATGTTGCACTGGGTTTAAATCCTAGTTATGACTAAGGAGTTGATATATAAAACCCATGCCAAAAAAAAAGGAGCGGGATGTGTGTAAAGGTACTTGACCAGGAAAAAAAAACTTTGCAGGTGAAGGAATAAAGCAAAAGATGGACACTTTCAGGTCCAAAAATCCTCAACGATTATTGGCCATTTTATTCATTTACTCCACAGCATCATTGCATCACCATCCCTTATTTTGTTATTTCCATCCCACTAAACCCATAAATAAAAGGGAAAAAATCACTAAAGCAAAAATGTGAAATAAGTTATTTGCATTTTTGTTGTTCAATGTTACAAATTTCCATCCAATTTTCAAAACCATAAAAAAAAATTATACATAACTCAAAGAAAACCAAGGGTAAACTAAAAGTCTAAAACCACTTTAAGATTATTAAAAAAATAAAATAAAAAATAATTACATCAAAAATAAGAAAACAGACCATCAGTCCTACTCAAAATTCAGAGGATTGAGGTCGTCCCATTGAGCCCGGCAAACTCGCCATCATGGTAGTTGTGACTCCGGCTTCCTAGACCGGAGTCGAGCAGCTCCTCCCAATCCACCTCTTCCTCCTCATCGTCCTCTTTGCCCTTCATCATCTCCAAAACCCTCATTGCCTTTTCCTTCGCTCGATGACTCCCCACCTCCTTCTCTGCCTTCTCGAGCGCCTCCACCACTCCTGCCGCCTTCGCTACGGCCTTAAACCTCAACCCTCCGTGACTCAACACGTATAGCACCGCCACACAGCTCTCCTTTATTGATCCATGAACCGACTCGGACCCAGCCAACAACCCGACCAAACATTCAACCATACCCACATCCAACATTGCAGCCCGCCCATCCGGCCCACAACCCAAATTGCCCAAAATCATCAAAACCCGACCCGTCATCTGACCAGACTTAACCATCCCAATTAAAACCGGAACCGATCCAATCTTAACCAATTTGGTTCTGTTACTTTGGACCATCGACAAATGGTAAAGCGCCAAGGCCGAGTCATGCCGAGTCCGCTCAGTCCCAACTCGAAGCGCGTGAATCAACGGTGGAAGAGCTCCGAGAACCCCAATCGCGGTTTTATTATCGTCTTCAAGCGCTAGACTGAAGAGCGCACCGGAAGCGTGTTCCTGCGCCTCAGGGGATCCAATCCTCAAAGCTTCTATCAATGGCGGAACTAACCCTGACCGTACGATCCTCACCTTGTTCATTTTCTCCAGAGAGAGGTTCACGACACATGCGACGGCATTCACTTGAACCATTTTATACTTCGAAGCAACGAGGCCACGCAAAGACGAAAGCATCCTTTGGGTGCAGAGTGTGATCCTTGAGTCCTCATTAGTTCTAGTGAGCTTCCTCAGATTCTGCAGAGATTCTTCGATTACGAAGACTTGATTGCTCCGAAGCTTCGAGATGAATTCTTCGGCCTCTGGGGTTGTTGGTTCGAGTTCGGAGGAAGAAGGTGAAGAGTAGCAGAAGCTTGGTTTTGCAGTAAGTTGAGCGGGTGGGGTGGAGCTCGATGCTGACGTGGCAATAGACTCAACGGAGGAAGAAGAAGAACAACAAGAAGGGTTCGCTGTTAGCATTCTCTCTCCCACTAACTCGTTTGCGTTGTTTTTGCGGGAGGAAGATGAGAAAATGAGGGTCCGTACGAGGTTGTCGGTGAGGGACCGGTGTGGGGGTTGAGGGAGGAGGGTGGATGACGCGTGGCACCATTTGGAGATGGCGGATTTGAGGGCGAGGTTGGGGATCACGGTGGAAAAATCAGGGGTGGTTCCATCGGAGAGTTGAGGGGTAAAGTTGAGATCTTTGCATGATTGTACGGACGCTCGTTCGAAGGAGTGACCGGAAGATACGATCACAGGGTCAGCCATTAGAGTACCGGAGATTGGGCAGATGAACTCTTCCGGCGGTGGAGTTTGGATGGGTTTTGATGACGGCGGTGATCGTTGGAGAGTGAAAATTTTCCTCCATTTCAGCTTTGGTGTGTTGTTTTCCTTTCCTCTGTTATGGTGGTGGACCATGAGCTTTAGGGTCTGCTGAATCTCCATTTTTAGTTAATTGGTGAGTTTAGAGGGGAAGTGTGAATGTGAAGTTGTTGATTTTGGTGTCGGTGTTGTTAAGGTGAGGAATTTGAGGAGAACATGGATTCCATATTTCCATGATTTTGAAACTTTCAAGAATTAGAGAGAGAATTAAGGAAATAGTAACAACATAATAACGGGGTTTTAGTTGCTATAAATTAGGGACAAGGTTGATTTTGAGGAAGGGAATAAGGGATTGGATGAATCGAATGAGTCTGGGTGAAAGAATTAGGATGGAGGTGGAAGTTGCGGAAGGTTTGGGTGGTGGGCTTGATGTGAGGTTGCTTTGTGTTTTTGATTCTCTTTTGCTTTTTGAAAATTAGTCCAGTGGTAGAAAGGAAAAGCTGAGGTGATGGATGATGATAAACAATGAATCTTCTGTGAAAAGAGAACGAGTCACTATAACTGCATTTCTAATTTTTTTTTGTGATATTTCCAAATTTTAATTAAAGCTTATGAGTTATACCATGAATTTATGAAAACGGTAATAGAACGGATATTAAGAAAAAAGACACAAGTAATAGAGAACTAATTTAAATTTATGCTAGACAGATCTATCATTGAAACGATATACCTATTAAGAAGGATGATGGAGAGGTATGATGCGGTATTTTACAACCACAAACTAACCGACAAGTGCACCGAGTCGTACCAAGTAATACCTTACGTGAGTAAGGGTCGATCCCACGAGGATTGATGGATCAAGCAACAATGATTGATGGATCAAGCAACAATGATTGATTGATTGGCTTAGTTAGGCAAACAGAAAAGAGTTTTAAGATATTCAAAAAGTTTAAATTTGAAAATATCAGAAAAAATGGTCATACTTCCGTTCCACCCAAATTCATAAAATAAAGAGCGAAAATAATTCTTAAATTATAAATCCATACATAAATTAAAATAGAAAAAGCAATAAAATCAATCCATACAAATAGTCAGAGCTCCTAACCTTAACAATGGAGAATTAGTTGCTCATAGAATGCGGAATGTAAATTTGTATAGAATTCCCTAATGGAATCCCCCTCATGAAATCTCCCTCCAATAGAAGAGAAGTCTCTCCATTTTATAACTAATCCTAATTAATTTAAAATCTAATATCTAAAATTAAGATAATATATTTTCCTATTTTCAAATTCAATTTTGAATTTAAATCAGAATTAACTAATTACTCCGCGTCTTGTAACGTGGGGACCACTTGGCTTCACTGAATCCGTGCCTAACTTGGGTGCTAAAATGGGGTCCAGAAATCACCCTAGCGGTTTCTGCATTTTCTGCACGTGGCGCATGTCACGCGTACGCGTCGATGGTCTTTTTCGCGAGTCACGCGGACGCATCGGTCACGCGCACGCGTCGCTGAGCAAATCTTCAAATCACGCGTACGCGTCAGTCACGCGCACGCGTCGCCTTGGAAAGCTCCAAATCACGCGCACGCGTCAGGCACGCGTGCGCGTCGCTCCTCGCTGCTACCTCCTTTGATTCTTGTGCTGCAGAAACTCCATCAAATCTAGTTGAATGCTACCTAAAATAAATAAAATTGCAAATGACTCAAAGTAGCATTCATAGTGGCTAAAATATAATTAATTCTTCATTAAACTCAACAAATTAGATGCAAATTCACTAGGAAAAGATAGAAAAGATGCTCACGCATCACAATACCAAACTTAAACTGTTGCTTGTCCTCAAGCAACCAAAACTAATATAAGCATAAGATGTGAATTTGCATGAGAATGAGAGTTCCATTAAGCTCATGTCTCTTCTTATAGTGGAGTTTACAACTGCAATCCTGAATAATTTTGGCATTTCACTTTATCCTTTGAAGTTCAGAATGATTGGAATCCATAGGAACTCAAAATTCAGATAGTGTTATTGATTCTCCTAGTTCAGTATGTTGATTCTTGAACACAGCTACTTTATGAGTCTTGTCATGACCCTAAGCATTTTGTTTTCCAGTATTACCATCGGATACATAAATGCCACAGATACATAACTGGGTGAACCTTTTCAGATTGTGACTAAGTTTTGCTAGAGTCCCCAGTTAGAGGTGCCCAGAGTTCTTAAGCACACTCTTTTTGCTTTGAATCACGATTTTAACCGCTCAGTCTCAAGCTTTTCACTTGACACCTTCACGCCACAAGCACATGGTTAAGGACAGCTTGATTTAGCTGCTTAGGCCAGGATTTTATTCCTTTGGTCTCTTCTATCCATTAATGCTCAAAACCTTGGATCTTTTTTACCTTTTGCCTTTTAGTTTAAAGGGTTATTGGCTTTTTGTGCTTGCTTTTTCTTTTTTTTCTTTCTTTCTCTTTATTTTTTATTTTTTTTATTTTATTTTTTTTCGCAAGCTTTGTGTTTTTCACTGCTTTTTCTTGCTTCAAGAATCAATTTTATGATTTTTCAGATTATCAATAACATTTCTCTTTTTTCATCATTCTTTCAAGAGCCAACAATTTTAACATTCATAAACATCACTATCAAAAATATGCACTGTTCATGTCATGCATTCAGAATTACAGAAAATACCACCACATTTAAGTAAATAAGACTACTTTTAAAATTAACTCAATTTCTCATGCAATACATCACTTCTGTATTTTTTATTTGAATTCAAGCTCAGTGAGTAATACATGAGATATCTTTTCAGAATTAAAGCAATTAAGAAAAAAACTAAACTAGTCCTAGGATTCTAACTAATAAAGGATCATGCAGCAAACAAAGCAAAATAGCAGAAAACCGGAACATAACATAGAAAAAGAGGGGAGGAATAAAAAATGAAAGGAACTCAACCACCTTAGTTATCCTAGCGGTCATTTTATTCTTCAGGTTGTGCTCCTCAGTGAAGATGATTCGCCTCCCTTTTGGTGCCATAGGAATAAACAGAAAACTTCTAAGCGAAGCACCAAACTTAAAGGTTTGCTTGTCCTCAAGCAAAGAAGAACTGAAAACAGAAAGAAACAATTATTATAATGAAAGAAGAATAAAAGGAAAAAAAGAACAAGAGAGAATTAGGATTGGGAGAGAGAGAAAGAAAATTAAAACTTGGGCAGCGAACTAGTGGAGTTGTACAGCGCAGGCGACGCGTATGCGTGCAGCACGCGTACGCGTGGATCGCGGAATTTTTTTAATGACGCGTACGCATGAGGCACGCGTCCGAGTGCCATTGGTTTTGTGCGATTTGCACGAATCCAGCCGCACGCACGCGCAACTCTCTGTTCGTGTGGCTTGGGAACCAACAATTTCATACGATGCGTGCGCGTCATGCATGCGCACGTGTGGATGGCCATTTTTGCAAATGACGCGTAAGCGTCAGGGACGCGTACGCGTGGTCAATTTTGTGCGTCTAGCACACTTCCTTCCCCAAGCTAGCATAACTCTCTGTCCAAACACACTTTTATGTCGATTTTTCAGGTCACGCGTACGCGTCGCTGACGCGCCCGCGTGAATGGTGAAAATCACAAACGACGCGCACACGTGGGGTACGCGTACGCGTGATGCGGCTTGTGCTTCCAGCATGCTTCCAGCGCTACTTCCGCTTAACTCTCTGTCAAATTTTATTTTTCACGCACATGTATATGACGCGTATGCGTCAGCGATGCTTGCGCGTCATGTGCTCCCCTTTTTTTTCCGGTTCTTGTTCTAAAATAGCTGCATGATCAGAAAATTAGTAAGAACTCAATAAAAGTCAAATAAGTAAGAAAATTACTACTACGAAAAATAACTAAGAATGAAAAAGAACGATCATACTACGGTGGGTTGTCTCCTACCAAGCACTTTTAGTTAAAGTCCTTAAGTTGGACATGTGGTGATCTCCTTGTCATGGTGGCTTGTGCTTGTGCTAATCTAGGAATCTCCACCAATGTTTGTAATTCTAATGGCCACCGGGATTCCAAGCTAGGCGCATGACGCCTTCGAGAAAGTTGAAGCAAGTGACAAAGCCCCAAGAGTGTTGATTATGGGAATGAATTCCAGGGTCCCAAACCTTGCTTTTACATCTGTCTTCTTGTGGATCACCATTGTTCCCACCGGGTGGCAAGCAATCTGAATTCTCACAAAGACATCTAAATAACCTTCTAGACTCATTTAATTGAGCTCTACACCAATCCTTGCATTTTAATTTGGAGCATGCAACCATATTGAACCTTGCTTGACAACTCTTGCCACTAACCATCTTCCTTTTACTCTTAATGCCACAAAGAGCTCTAAGTTGACCATCCGTCTCCAGTAGCCCATATTCAAGTGGAAAAGTAAAGGTTAAGGAGAGGAATTTTACCCACTTGAATGTTGTATTGGATGGTGATGACTTTGGAAGAGGTCTTGCAAGCTCCACTCCCTTGTGCTCTTCTTTGAATTCTTCCACCTCTTTGCAAGCTTCCTCAATTTCAATCTCTTCCTCTTGGTTGCTTTCTTCTAATTCAATCTCTTCTTCATTGCTTACCAAGGGCATGGGAGGTTGTGCATCTTCCTCTTCTTCCATATGTGAGGGTAGAAAGTTCTCTAATTTACTGGAGTATAAACTCCTTTGATTGGTTTCCTCACTTTCTTCCATAGGATCTTGCATTGTATCTCTTGGGAAGGAATTTGTTTGTTCCCCTTCCTGGTTCTTGATCATTGTCTGCACATAATTTTCTACATTTTTGACACTCGTCTTTATATCATGTAGGAATTCTTTCATGAGGAGCTCAAGATCTGATGGTATTTGAGATGAATAAGGATATTGTGGCTCTTGATATGAATAAGAAAGAGATGATGGTTCTTGATATGAATAGGGAGATGGTAGTTCTTGGTATGAATACGGAGGTGATGATTCTTGATATGAATATGGAGGTGGTGGCTCTTGATAGTTGAAATATAGAGCATTGAAGTTTCTTTGGTTTTGACTTTGCCAACCAAAATTTGGATAGTTCATCCATCCACCGTTATATGAATCACTACTTGGGTGTGAGTAGTAACCCATGCGATATCTCTCTATTATTTTTCCTTAGCACAAAACACCAAAAAGGATTAAACGCACCATGTGGTAAACAGGAAAGCAAAGAAGACAGAACAGGATTTTTTTGTAAAGAAATAAAATAAAAAAATGATAAAAAAATTCAAAAATAAATGAAAAGAAGTGAACTATAAATTCAAAAATTAAACAAAGAAGGATACTAGGATTTTTTTTTAAAAATATATATTTTTTATTTAATTTTTTTAAGAGAAAAATTACTATGGGGACACCAAACATAATTTCAAAAAATAAGAAGAAAAAAATTAAATAAAATATTTTTTTTTTGAAAATTTAAGGAAATAAGTTAAATGAAATTAAAGTAAAAACGCCTAATCTAAGAAATAAAACAACCAGTAGTTGTCAATCACAGTCAATCCCTGGCAATGACGCCAAAAACTTGATGCGGTATTTTACAACCACAAACTAACCGGCAAGTGCACCGGGTCGTACCAAGTAATACCTTACGTGAGTAAGGGTCGATCCCACGAGGATTGATGGATCAAGCAACAATGATTAATTGATTGGCTTAGTTAGGCAAGCAGAACAGGGTTTTGAGATATTCAAAAGGTTTAAATTTGAAAATATCAGAAGGCAAGTACGCAAGTAAGTAAGTTGAAAATAAAATATTGGAGAGACAGTTAAGGCTTCAGAGTTATCTATTTTTCCGGATTAACTTTTCTTACTAACTATTTTAATCATGTAGGATTTAATTCATGGCAAATTATTTGTGACTAGACCCTAATTCCTTAGACCTTTCTAGTCTCCTCTAAAATTCATTAACTGCCAATTTCTTGGTCAATTAATTCCAATTAGAAGGTGATGATTAAATTCCAGTTTATATGCCACAAGAATCCTAATTATCCAAAAATAAGGGGATTATATGTCACATATCCCGTTAAATCCAGATAATTAAAATTTTAGGAGAATATGTTTTCAAGCTGTTGTTCAAGTAAAGAGATTTTTCAAGTTTTACAAGAACTCAAATAGAAAGAGGGTCATACTTTCGTTCCACCCAAATTCATAAAATAAAGAGCGAAAACAATTCTTAAATTATAAATCTATACATAAATTAAAATAGAAAAAGCAATAAAATCAATCCATACAAATAGACAGAGCTTCTAACCTTAACAATGGAGGATTATTTGCTCATGGAATGCGGAATGTAAGTTTGTATAGAATTCCCTAATGGAATCCCCCTCATGGAATCTCCCTCCAATAGAAGAGAAGTCTCTCCTTTTTATAACTAATCCTAATTAATTTAAAATCTAATATCTAAAATTAAGATAATATCTTTTCCTATTTTCAAATTCAAATTTGAATTTAAATCAGAATTAACTAATTACTCCGCGTCTTGTAACGTGGAGATTACTTGGCTTCACTGGATCCGCGCCTAATTTGGGTGCTAAAATGGGGCCCAGAAATCACCCCCAGCGGTTTCTGCGTTTTCTGTACGTGACGCATGTCACGCGTATGCGTCGATGGCCTTTTGCGCGAGTCACGCGAACGCGTCGGTCACGCGCACGCGTCGCTGAGCAAATCTTCAAATCACGTATACGCGTCAGTCACGCGCACGCGTCGCCATGGAAAGCTCCAAATCACGCGCACGTGTCAGGCACACGTGCGCCTCGCTCCTCGCTGCCATCTCCTTTGATTCTTGTGCTGCAGAAACTCCATCAAATCCTGCTGAATGCTACCTAAAATAAATAAAATTGCAAAAGACTCAAAGTAGCATTCATAGTGGCTAAAATATAATTAATTCTTGATTAAACTCAACAAATTAGGTGCAAATTCACTAGGAAAAGATAGAAAAGATGCTCATACATCAGGTATCGTAGTAATAAAAGAGATCTACATATGGTGTTTATTGATTTGGAAAAAGCGTATGATAGAGTACCAAGGGAGGTCTTATGGAAGGTTTTAGAAAAGAGGAGAGTAAGGATTGCATATATTCGTGCAATTAAAGACATGTATGATGGGATTACAACTAGTGTGAAAATTCAAGGTGACAGAGAAATTTTCTATTAGTATAGGATTACACCAGGGATCATTCTTAAGTCCATATCTTTTCACATTAGTCTTGGAAGTACTCACAGAGCACATTCAAGAGCCTGTGCCATGGTGCATGCTTTTTGCCGATGATATCGTTCTTATGGGAGAGTCAAGGGATGACCTAAATAAGAAGTTAGAGTTATGGAGATAAGCTCTAGAAATTTATGGTCCGCACATAAGTCGTAGCAAGACGGAATATATGTAATGTAAGTTCAGTTTGAGAAGGGAAAACTCTAATATAGAGGTGAAGATTGGAGAAAACATCCTACGAAAAGTTAAAAGTTTTAAGTATCTTGGGTGCATCATACAGGATAATGGAGAGATTGAACAGGATGTAAATTATAGGATCCAAGCAGGTTGGTCAAAATGGCGGAGTGTATCTGGCTTTATATGCAACAAAAAAGTGCCTTTAAAACTTAAAGGTAAATTCTATCGCACCACTATAAGACCGGCTATGCTTTATGGTATGGAGTGTTGGGCGGCTAAAGGAGAGCACGAACACAAGTTAAGTGTGGCAGAGATGAAGATGTTGAGATGGATGAGTGGTCATACGCGATTGAATAAAATAAGAAACGAAGATATATGGGAGAGAGTTAGAGTAACACCCATTGTGGACAAGATGGTTGAATCGCATCTGAAGTGGTTTGGACATGTGAGAAAAAGACCGATAGAATATCCAGTCAGGAGGATGGATGAGATGGAAGATGGACAAGGGGCGAAAGGCAGAGGAAGACCTAAGAAGACCATCCATGAGGTGGTCAAACGAGATTTATATGTAAACGGTCTCTCTGTAGACATGATATATGACAAAATACAATGACATTGTTTGATTCATGTAGTCGACCCCACTTAGTGGGACAAGACTTTGTTGTTGTTGTTTGTTGTTCTAAATTCTAATTAAACTAGTTATTCGAGGTTTTTATTTTTGACAGGTTTTTATTTACTCTAGAAACTAAATGATAAATCACTTTTTGCTTTGTAAAAGCAATTTTTTAGTGATAAAACCTCATGAGTCCTAACTATTTTGTTATCTTATTCCGTCTTTTATCAATTAAAAAATGACATTAAGTTCTTTAATGATTAATTTTGTCAAATATTTTATTCTTTCTATTAATATTTATATTTAAAATTAATAGATTTTATCTATATATCACGTTAATTAATAACGTGTTAAGAAACTATTTCAAAGGACAAAATACTTTTTATTGTGTTAGTAATATGCTACAATAAAATAAGATAATTAAATTTCTAAACAATTTTGTAGAAAACACTTAAATCACTAACTAATTTAAATATAAATCTATAATGAACCATGAAATAAGATAAATATCCTTCAATTTTAATAAGTTATTGTACTTGCTATTATACTAGTTGTTGACCTTGATTAGTAGTAACTTTAGTTTTTTGCTGTTTCTTCTTCTGCTTATGTTACAGAAATTTTGTTTGATGACATATTAAAAAAAGAGTTACTTCGATTATTGGACAATGTAAATATGAAAAATTGATTTGGCTTAGCATAATTTTTAAATAATGATCAATCAAGGCATTAGGCCATACTTGATCATGTACAATGTGCTGATCAATGGCCTTTGTAAGATCTACGATTTGAAGGAAGTTAGAAAATTTGTGAATGAGATGAGTGAGAGAGGTTTAAAATCTAATAAGATCACGTTCATAATACTAATAGATGAATATTGCAAAGATAAGAACATACAATTTGTATTAGAGATCAAGAAGAAAATAATTGAAAGGGATTGAATTTGATGAGATAGCTCTTACTGCACTCATATCAAGACTTTATAAAAAAAGAAAAAGAAAGAAGAGCAAAGAACCGAGATTACCGCCAACAAAGACCAAACCAGTGCAGTAAATACAATAACTTGTTAAAATTTACGATACTTGTCCTACTTTATAATTTATTATGGGTTGGTGTCTATATTTAAATTAATTAGGAATTTAAATGTCCATATTTTAATTAGTTAGGGGTTTAAATTAGTTAAGAGTTCAAATGTCCACATAATTTTCTTTTTTCCATATCATTCATCTGCCCTAAATTCTTATTTGTTTTTTATTTTTTTTTTAATTTGATAGATAAGAATTTCTCTCTCCATAACAAAATGAGTCGAAAAAATGATATCTTGATTCTTCAAAATATTTATCTCAATTTGGTAAAATATATTAACATTTTCACAAGAAATAAACAACTTATATATTTGATTTTTTTTTATAAAAATATTTATAAAATAATTTAAAAGGTACATAAAAAATTGAGACAAAATTTCAATTTCTAAATATTTTCATTTTCTTTAGTTCGTTTTTTTAACATTTGTATTAGGGGTGTGTATGGGTCGGGTGAAATTGGGTTTGATGTGATTTAGATCCGACCCGAAATATATACCGGACCTATTTATTAGACTCGAACCCGACTCTAGACCCGATAAAATCTATACACTTTTGGACCACGATTATACCGGATAAAACCGGGGTGAAATCCGGGCCGTTAATATTATATTACCTTGATAGCTAACATGTAAAAATATCCAAATTTTCAAAACTCCAACCATTATTTGACATCATAAAATTCACTTAGGAAAATATAACAAGAATCAACTCTTCTCTAAAATTAAAGCGTAACCATAATCAATACTAATATTGTCTAATAACACCAAATATTTAAATCAATACAAATAACACAATATTATGCATTAATTAGTCTAAAATCTTATGCATTTTAAACATAAAACATTAACTTATAGTCTTATAATAACTAATAACACAAAATATTAAAGTTTACAATACTTAAATTCCACATAAGAATAACGATCATCCATCACTAATAACACAAAATATTAATTATGTATGATGACCGGACCACCGGGTCGATTTCGGGTTACCCGAGCCATGATCCGAATCCGACCCGAAATAATGACCGGGTATATTTTTAAGACCCTTATCCGACCCTAAATCCGGTGAAATCACACCAAATTAATCTCTAAAGTGTTCAGGACCGGGCCAAATTTTTGGATCGGATCGGATCATGCACATCTCTAATTTGTGTAGAAGTTATCGTTTAAATTTAACCTTAGCATAAAATAATTAAATTTAAATTATGGAATTATATAATTAATTTTAAAGTAAAATTACAAAAGAAAGAAAACCAAATATGATCTGTATAATCTTTTTATATTATGTTTTATATATGGTGTATTTTGTCAAACGAAGATAATCTTCAAATGATCAATTAAAGTTATTGATTTTTTTTCTTTCGAATTCTACTGTGTCAAAAGTGAATATTGTGAAATTAAAATGATAAGTTACTCATATTTTTTTTTGTCAAAAATACAAAATTATTGAAAATTAAACAAAATTAATTTGTCTATTACTTAGTATTTAGCTAGTTAAAATTGAAATTTTATATAGAATCAAAATAGTAACCTAAAACACATAAAATATTGATTCATTTATTCAAAATTATGATATCAAAAAATTGTAACATTTTCTTGGAGAAGAATTAGTTACCGAAAAAATCTTCTGAGGCGAATCTCTCTCTATATATATATATATATATATATATATATATATATATTCTTTTGATAAGTCGATGACTATCATAATTGTTATATATATATATATATATATATATATATATATATATATATATATATATATATATATATATATATATATATATATATTCTTTTGATAACTCGATGACTATCATAACATTTTAACAATTTCTTTTACCTAACGCTTCATGTGATTCACTCATCATTAGGTCACCTGAAATACAAAAGATTACGTGAGTTCTTTGATAAGATGACATTTTTTAATGAAATTAGAAAATATCATTAGAGTTCTTTGATAATGTAAACATACAGCTTACCATAAAAGTTTCATTCTTGTGGACAAATGAGAGTTTATTTTATTAATTTTTTTAGGGTTTGTTTTGGTGAGTTTTTAAAAAAAAAATTTTTTAGTTTTTTTTAAAAGATTTTATAGAAAAGTAAAAGTAATTTTATGTTTGGATATCTTATACAAAAAGATTTTTTTATTTATCAATTATATTTGAATATAATGGTATAAAAGTACTTATTTATTTATTTATTACATAAAAAACTTTTTTTTTTAAAAAAATCTTTTGAAAAAAATCTTTTAAAAAATTGTAAATTACAGTTTTTCAAATTTTTTTATTTTTTTAGTGTTTTTATTTTTATTACTAAAAATTTATTAAATACATTAAAAATAAAAAAAATCTTTTTTATTAAAATTTTTTTTTATCAAAATAACCCAAACAAGCATTTACTATTATATGAATTATTCACCATGTATATAATATATATTGAAAACGGATAATTTTAAATTTAAAGTAAACTAATTTTTTTATAGATAAATTAAAGTATATATAGAAATGATTTTGTCTATAAATTTGGATTTTGATCCTTAAATAATCGCTTTAATAATCATGGTCTTATCTAATCATCATCTTGACTCAAAATAACATAATTAGTAAGAAAATAGATACGAATTCTAATAGAAAAAATGTTATTTGTATATTATTTTTCTATGGCTAATTCAGTTATTCTTACTAAAGTACAGTAGAAAATACGATTATATATAAGAATAATTTAGAGCTAATACAATGCGTTGAGAATTTTTTTTATCGCGCCAAAAACTCCTCTTTCAATCGTAATTTTTTCTCTTCTCAGCATAAAGGGTTTCATTGTATGCACCTCACTTCTTTTCTCTTCTCTTCGATCGCGTCAATCTCACTCTTCGTTTTCTTCTTTTTTTCACGTTTTTCTCTGTTTTGTTTTGTCATTTTTTGTTCTTGTTATCTTCGGATTTGATTATAACTTTTGATTCAATGGAATCCACAAGTTCGAATGATGAGATTTGTGTTTAATTTACTTCATATGTTAATTTTTTATTCTTGATTTGATTTTAATTTTTGGGTAAAGTATACTTTTTGTCTCTAAAGTTTGCTAAAAATTTTAAAAATATCCCTAAGTTTTGATTTGTTTCAATTTTGTCCATCAAATTTTCGATTTGCATTAATTTTACCCTAATTACTAATTTTTTGATAATTAATATTTTTCTTTCCAAATATACCCCTCCCTTATACCTATCATCATCCCAATTCTGTCTCTCCTTCTTTCTCACTTTTCATCTCACCGTCATCTCCACCACCATCATCATTATTGAGCAACACTGTCAACCTTCTCCTTCATCGTCGCTGACCAAACCCCTCATTCTCCTTCTTTCTCCTTTCTTCTCTGACCCTCCATCTCCATCACCACCATATATGTTGAGCTCCATTCTTGATGAACACCATCCTTTTTCTTCTTCTTTGCAGAAATCCAGCACCGTTGAAGCTATCACTCTTCCTCTTTTTCTGTTAGCAAACTCAGTTTCCTATCTTTTCATTGCATGTATATATTCTGTATGCCCTAATCAATAATAATACTAATAAATTAGGCCCTTCTTGTATTTGACTGCAAATTGAGGCCTGATTGAAGATCCAAAACTTTGTTATTACTACTATGGCTTTGTATTCGATAATTTGAAGAATCAAAAAAGTTGCAAGGCTTGAAGATGTTGTAAGCCCTATTATTATTATTATTATTATTATTATTATTATTATTATTATTATTATTATTAGAGAAATTGAATATGCAAAAATCTTGTTGTGAAGAAGCAGCAGCTTGATATGATGATGGTAGAGATGAATATCAATTACTATTTGATGCTTTCTCGACCAAAAAGTTTGAATCTTGATCATTGGGGTTGAAGCTAATTTGGGATTCTTCAAAAACTGTGAAGTCAGAATAGCAGTTGTAGAAAGAAGGATCATAGAACCAAGGTATGTTACTGTTATTATGATTATGATTATGGTAAGAAAAACCATGATGATTGTTGTTTGAGAAATTGGGCTGTTGAAGATAGTGGTTTATGGTGGCTTTTCTTGCTTGAAGCTACAACCTTTTCTTCTTCATCCTCTCTTTTTTGTGAGCATTTTGGTGCCCACCAAGTACTTATAAATTTGCAAATTCCTTCAAATAGTATTGGCACTCAAACTTCATCTCATTATTATTAGTGGTTGTGGTTCTTTGATCTTGTGCTGTGATTTTGTCCCCTCCTGAAGAAATTGAGTTAGATGATGATGATGATGGTGGTGATGGAGATGAACGGAGATGGTGGTGATGGAGATGGAGAGTCGGGGAAGAAAGGAGAAAAAAGGAGAATGAGGGATGAAGGAGGAGGTTGACGGTGGTTGCTCAATAATGATGATGGTGGTGGAGATGACGGTGAGGATGAAAAGAGAGAAAACAGGAGAGACAGAAAATTGGGATGATGATAAGTATAAGGGAGGGGTATATTTGGAAAGGAAAATATTAATTATCAAAAAATTAGTAATTAGGGTAAAATTGATGTAAATCGAAAATTTGATGGACAAAATTGAAAAAATCAAAACTTAGGGATATTTTTGAAACTTTTAGCAAACTTCAGGGACAAAAAGTATACTTTACCCTTAATTTTTTTATTATTCATGTTTTATTTTTAATTTGATTTTAATTTTGTTGATTATCTAGTAATGCAAGTATTTTTTATTTGGCTTATGCTTCTGGCTTTATTATGTCATTTAGGTCTTTTTACATCATGTACGTTGTGTGATTACATCCTAAAAAATTTATGTTATAAATTTGTGTAATGAGAAAAATATTTAGCTCTTGAATTGAAGCGAAATTGATAGTTTGCATGTTTAAAATTTCTACATTTGTTTAGATGAGATGATGATGCTAATTCTATAAATGTGTGGGGGTTTATGATGCTGATTCTATGAATGTGTGGGGGTTTATGTTATATTTGACTATTGAATTTGATTATTATGTTTACTGAATTTGATTATATTCAGGTTCAGTGCTATATTTGACTATTGAATTTGATTATACATATTTACTGAGTTTAATTATACTCAGATTCATTGCTTGACTATTGGGTTTGATTTTAATTTTATATATGCATATTGTTCTAATTTAATTTTAATTTTTTATTATCCATTTTAAAAAAAAAAAGAAAGAAAGATGTTCAGTCTCTTATGCAGATATACACACGTACACGCATTTTGATTTTGTGCTTTTAACATTGTTAATATCTTCTTAATAAAATTTCTTTTCAATTCTAATTAGTATTTTCCCCCAAAATTAATTAATTAATTAAATTCACTTAGTTAAAACGCTTTTAGTCTATGACATAATTGCAACAATATAAGAATTATTAAGTGAATCAAAATAGACAGATTATTGTAAAGTTAGGATTATTGTAAAAAGGATAAGAAGTTCAAATATATATGTGTTAATCTTTGTGACTATCTAGTACAATTATGTTATTAGTCCTAACATGACAAAGACTCTAAGAAAGAACAGGGAACTAAATTTGCATGCCAAACGAATAGTTGAGATCAATAATCAAGCTGGTGTTACAATGAAAAACACCTATCAAAATTTAGTAACTGTTGTTGGTGGCTATGATAAAGATCTTCAGAATCATGTAGCAAAAAGTATCAGAATCATATAAGAAGAGGGGATGCGCTATTATTAATACAGTACTTTCATAGGATGCAATAACAAAAGCTGAACATAATCAAATAGACTCCAAATCATATTAAAAACATCCGGTTATAATCAAATATGTTGTAGATATCAACTATGCTATAATATAATTTTTAAAAACTGAGCATAATTAAACTCATTCAGTATAATAATTAAACATATTCCAATTCATATCATAAAAATACAGTTATAATCAATTAATAATTTATTAATAATTTATTGTTAAAATTAACATATTGAGACTTCAATTCAAAACCCCAACTTAAATATTTTTAGAATAAACTATGCACCACACAAATTCATTTATAGAAGCTCGAAATGAAGAAGAAAAATACAGTCGAAGAAGCTTATCAAAGCTCAAAATAAACAAAAAAAATGCTGTGGAAGAAGCTAATAGAATAAAATAAGGAAAAATGCAAGAAAAATGCAAAATCAAGCAAGGAATAGAAATTTACTTTACAAAATCAAACAAGAAAAATGCAGTCAATAAAATTCACGCCTGAGACACAGAGAACACCGTTTGTGTCGGTACATGTAAAGAGTGAGAGTAAAGTTGAGAGTGAAATTTTTATTTTTAATTTTTGAATTTTGTATTATATACATATATACGATGGTTAAAAACAGTGGCTGAAAGTGGTGTGCATATAGCACAACCCTTTTAATAGATATAAGTGTATCTGAAAAATTAAAATGATTTTGATATTTGCTTATACAGTTTACAGTTATATATGAGAGTAAACTATTGTAATTTGAAACTTTTAATGAAAAATGATTGTCCAGTCAATTTTTTTTAATTCGAATTATAGGAAAGCTGTTTAATCCTTCCATGCATACATGCCCTGATCTGGTGCTCATTATTGTAAAATGAATAAATAAAAGAAGCATGCATTCCTATTCATGGTAAATGAGTAGTAACTGAGATCATGATTATATATCCTGTATGATCAAACCATAGAAATAAAAAGATACTGAAAATGAAAAAGGGAACCAGCAATATAAATGTGACTTCCATCTGACTTTGTTTTTTTCTTCATTGGTCTCTTCTATCTTTCAATTTGGTCCCCAGCATTTATATTAGATGCGTCCAATAGCATATAACAAGTGTGAAAGTGGTACATTCATCCCTTCTTCTACAATCCTAATAATACCTATACAAAATGATCACCATTGCACATACATTTACAGCTTTATTATGTTAGAACAAGTTTGGCCTTTTACACACCAAACTTTAGTTTGATCCAAGCAATATGCCAATAATGAGAATATTATTTTTTTAATACAGTAATATTAAGAAGACAAAAAAAATTAAAATTTATTTATTTAATATTTATTAATTATTGTTAAAATTAATTAATATTAAATAAAATAAATTCTGATCATTTTGACTAATTTCTTTTAGTTATTATCAAATATTTTAGTATTTAATAATATCTCACTTTTCCTTGGAGTAATATGTACATATTCTATATGATCATAATAATCTTTGGCAAATCATACTAGCCAATATTCACTCTTTCGAATTAGTAATAGTATATATAACATTCTAAGTATATTTATGTTGAAGTAGTTATAGTAGTGATGATATTTTAAAAAGTCTGGTTAAAATTAGAGTAATATTTTTTTAAAAATATTATATATATATATATATATATATATATATATATATATATATATACTCTTGCAATATGCACTGTAATTTGTTGAAGTTTAGGACAATAAAATAAAAAAAATAAATGTTAATATTTTTATTAATATTAATTAATATCTTGGTTATTTTATTTTTTTATATTATTAAAATTTAGTGTTTATAGTTTAGAATTTAATATAAAAAATTTTTTAAGCCAAATATTGAATGAAAATAATAAATTTTATTAATCATATTATAGCTTTTTTTTTTTTGCATTGTTTCCTGCCTCTTATTTCAAGTATTTTTTGGCAATATTTTTACATGTTTTTTTTATTTTCAGAAACCAACGCTGCCTACAAGTATTAAACAACTACTCCAATACATTCTTTAAGAAAGCTTTTGGTTTTAGACATTTTAATTCCCGATAGTATAAGAAGCCACATAAACATTATCTAACCTATATAATAAGGAGCAATATATCTAATAAATTCTATTATATTGTAAGGTTCGGAGAATTAATAATATGCATATGTCCTTATTTCTCAGTTGCATCAAACAGAAGTAACACATTAATCATTACTAATTTGGAAGCACCCTAAATTTTCATTTGTATATTAATTAAGTGGATGAAAGGGAACAATTCTTTATTTTGGTCAAAATTACTAATCTGTGGAGAGAACCCTACATACCAAATTGGTTAGTTTTCCATACTAAGCTATTTAATTTGTGACAACAATGATTCATATTCTTAATTCTTTCGAGACAAATAATCATGAAAAGTTGAAAGAAAAGTGTGTCTCTTCTCTGTCTTCCCGTGACCCCACCCTCTTTCACTTTGCAACTATTAGCTTTTTCTCTCGTGGACAAAAATGCCTAACCAGATATCTTAATTTGTTAGCATGATACACACTGCTTTTGCATGAAGAATAATAATATTGTTTTCTTACAACTAAGTCACCACAATTTTGTATCATTATTAATTATTAATGCAATCTTAAGAGCTAAGTTTCTGTACCACTAAGCACCCTCATATATGTAACCTTTTTTTATTGAGTGTTCTAGGCTGGAACGTATTAACTCATCACACCCTTTATTTGCTAAAAGTGATTGATTCCTTTTATGGCCCTACCCCATTAAGGTCCAATGGCCAAAAAATAAACCAATAAATCCTCTTTCCTTTCTCTTTACATCACATTATAAATTCTTAACCATACCGATAATAACAAAATTTCATTTAGTAAGTGAGGATAGGTCTACGATTTTTTATTTTGAATTTTTGATATTGTAGAATAGTGTGTAAAATAGGTACATACTGACATGATGGTATTTAATAAAAAAATATTAAAAAATTATCAGAATTTTATTATTTTTAACTATTACTTAAATAAAAAATAATAAATTTTAATAGCATTCTAATATTTTTTCTAGCAGAAAGTTGGAAACTATAACAATACTCTATAGGGATTGATAATACGCATCCTGCATATATTGTACTTTTACAAATAAAAAAATATGTTTCTAACAATACGTCTCTCGCGAATTGTATTTTCATAAATAAAAGTTATATATTTTCTCCTATAATACATTTTTAGTGATTTATTAAACTGATTTTGGAGTTTACTAAGGATTGAACTCTTGACCTTCTGGATTAGTGTTTTAATATTATGTTATGATACCGCTCATCCCAAAACCTTCAGCTAATGAAAAAAAATAACACTAATAATTATATCTCTAATACTCCATAAATCTCAATTGTACATATTATACAAATATTCCATTGACCCCTCGTACTTTCCCATAAAAAATTAACCTCAGTACCGTGGATCCATTATATATATATATATATATATATATATATATGTTATTAAGATTGAACAAAAGTAATGGTACATTAACTAGCAGTTGTGTCATATACTACAATATAATATTTCTTGTTAATTAATTCAAAATATATTATTAGTACAGTGAGCGAGGATTTATATATAAGAAAGCATAATTCAAATCTGAAAAAGTGCACGAAAAAAGAATTGAATCATACATTTTATTTTAATTTGAAACAAAGAATTTATAAAAGTTTTTAAAATTTTAGAATTTCTGTACATTGGAATATATTAGCGTTTATACTTGAAAAGCTTTGTTTAAAGTTTTTTAAAACTATTTCTGAAAAGCTAGTTCTTTAGTTAAAACATTTCTTAGGTCTTAACAAACTTTAGATAGCTGTGTAAATAGTTTCTAACGTATTTACGTTGAACGCGCAAGTATGAAATTAAAGGAAACTTCTGAATAGTTATAAGTAATATAAACTCAAGAGTAAAGAGATAATTTTTTAGAAAAGGTACATATGCGATATATACCATTTCGACCTCGAAAACTTACGTCCAGTCCTCATATATTATAGTATAATATTTTTTATTAATTAATTTAAAATATGATTAGTGAGCAAGGATTTATACATAGCTATAAGAATTAAAGGTATGAGGCAAGAACTCAATAGAGAAACAAAGAGAAAGAGAGAGCGTTAGAGGTGTTAGAGGTGAAAGAATGATCTGAAATAAAAATATATGGTTGGTCTTTAATAATGTGTGTAATAAATTTATATACTTATTAGCGTGATTAATTCTTCTAATAGACTTTACATAGCACACATATTTATTGTCTAATAAATAGCTAATTACATTACAAAAAAGTCTAACTAACTATTATTATATACACCACACGCTAACCTCTTTCATCTTCCCTCAAACTGAGGCGTGGCCTAGAAACAAGCCTCAGT
Source organism: Arachis hypogaea (assembly GCF_003086295.3). Lineage (NCBI taxonomy): Eukaryota > Viridiplantae > Streptophyta > Magnoliopsida > Fabales > Fabaceae > Arachis > Arachis hypogaea. The sequence goes on from NC_092040.1 coordinate 106,669,473, forward strand.
TTGGACCGAAAATCAGCAAAAAGAGTAAAAGAGATGGGTTTAGTGAAGATTTCTGCGAGTTGATAAAGAGCAAGAATGTGAATAACTCTAACAAAACCCTTTAGTACTAAGTCACGAGCAAAATGGATGTCCAATTCAACATGTTTAGATTTGGAATGAAAAACCAGGTTGACAACCAACATGACAGCACTGAGATTGTCACAGTACACGACTGGAGGTGTTGTAATTGGCATATGAATAACTAAGAGGAGGTTACGAATGGACATAATTTCAGCTACAGCATTAGCAATGTCTCTGTACTCGACTTTAGTACTAAAGCGAGAGACAGCATGCTACTTACGCGAGGTCCAAGAAATCATATTTGGCCCCAAGAAAATACAATAACCATTAGTCAATTTGCGATCATCAGGGTCTGACCCCCAATCAAAATTAGTGTAGACAGTAAGATTGTGCTCCACGGCTGGCTAAATTCGAATATCAAGATCAGTCGTTCCATTAATGTAGCGAAAAATGCACTTAACAACCTTCCAACATGACTCGAGAGGGTTCTGAATAAATTGGCAGACGCGATTGATGCAATAGGCAAGCTCTGACCCGGTAATGGTGAAATACTGAAGGCTCCCAACTATTGAGCGATAGAGAGCTGGATCCGAAAACACAAGACTGCCAGTCTTGGATAATTTAAGAGAGGAAGGAATTGGAGTAGCACAGAAATTACACCCCAGCATGTTGGCTTTCTTTAGTATGTCAAGAGAAGGCCACCATCATTGGTAGGAACCACTTCCAAGCCTAGGAAGTAGTGAAGGCTGCCAATATCCTTCAATGCAAAATGAGAATTGAGATCAACAATGACTTGCTTAATCTGTGCATCTGAACTACTAGTAATTATAATGTCATCGACATAAATGAGAAGATAGCTAAGAGCACCATTATAAACCCTGGTGAAAAGGGACGTAGCAGCCCTTGTTGTAGCAAAATTAAGCTTGTGCAAAACACTCGAAACCTTCATGTACCACACACGGGGAGCTTGTTTCAAATCGTATAATGACTTTGCTAATATACATACTTCATTAGGGAAACCAGTCTCATAACCAGGTGGTTGAATCATAAACACCTCTTCACTTAACTCATCATTTAGAAATACATTATTAACATCAAGTTGTCTAATGCTCTATTTGTTTGAGACAGCCAAAGACAACACTAATCTGATTGAAGTAGGCCTCACAACCGGACTGAAGGTTTTTTGAAAATCAATTCCAGGTCTTTGGATAAAACCCTGAGTAACTAGCCTGACTTTATACTTCTGTAAAGAGTCATCCGAGTTGTGTTTCACTCGAAAAGTCCACCTGCATCCTATAGGAGTTCAATTTAGAGGCAAGGGAACTAGATCCCAAGTGTGAATATGCATGAGAGCACTATATTCTTCATCCATCGCCTGCTTCTAATATGGAATTGATAGTGCCTCCTTATAATTCTTAGGTTCAAGATTGATTGTGACAGAGGCTTGAAGCATTTTTTGTTTGAAAATATCATTCTTCAATTAAGTTATCATTGGATGAGATGAGTGGATATGTGGGAAAGATTGAGATTGAGGTTATGGGGCGGATTGGTTAGTAAGACTAGGAAAAGAAGAGGGAGTTTCATTATGTGAATTACTTGGGATATGTGAGTTTTAATGGATTGGGAACTGATGGAAGCGCTTAGGCTAAGAAAGGGGGTTTGTGTGTCAGGTATGGGCTGGTGAGACAAAATGGTGAGAGATGGCGTAGGTTGAGATAATGAGAATGGTGATGATGAGGGATCATCAAGAAGGGTGTCCTTTAGCGATTGCAAAAACCCAGACTTGAAGAAAAATTGGTTTCATCAAAGATAACATGCCTACTCAGAATAATTTTTCCTGAAGCATTCAAGCATCTGTAGCCTTTGTGCTGAATGTCATAACCAATAAACACACAAGGTTGGGACCGATCATCAATTTTGTAGTTATTGAATGGCCTAGTATAAGAGAAGCATAAACAGCCAAAAGTTTTCAGGGACAAGTAGTTTGGGTTGACATTGAACAACTTCTCATAAAGGTGAATATTGTCCAAAATTGGACTAGGCAGCATATTGATAAGTCGCACCGCAGTGATAAAGGCATCACTGCAAAATTGTTTGGGCATTGAAGCTTCAACTAGTAGTGTGAGACCTGTTTCAATGATATGCATGTGTCTTCGTTCAGCAGTTCTATTCTGTTGGTAAATGTACGAACATGAGAACCTCCATGCCAAACCTGTTTCCTGCAAAGACTTGGCCAAACTCACATATTCCTTTGTATTATCACTTTACATCATCTTAATTTTAGTATCAAGTTGCAATTCAACCATAGTTTAAAAATCAAGAAATATAGATCTGAGTTGAGCCTTCGAAGAAATGAGATAAATCATGTGAAACGAGAAAAAAGCATCAATAAAATGGACATAGTACTTTGAAAAAATTATTGAAGCCATAGGGGCAGAGCCCCATATGCCTGTATACACGAGTTCTAAGGATTCGCTATACACAGAATTTGAAGAAGGAAATGGGAGCGGGTGAGCTTTCCCAAGACCGTAAGAAGGACATGCAAAATGTTCAGAAATGAATATTACAAGATTGCAAAACTTTATTTGCTATGGTAGTTGAGGGATGCCCAAGGCAAGCATGCCAAAGAAGGAAATTGGTGTTTCGTGGAACTGAAGCAAGGAAGGCAGTAGCTGAATTGCCTTTGTCCTTTGCTCGAAAGTCAGTAAACTTGTATAGTCCTTTCTCAACTGTTCCTTGGAGTATGACCTCCTTGGAGACCTTACATTTAATAGCACAGTGATCATCATGAAACTCAAAGAAAACTTTATTGTCTTTAGCAAATTGATATACACTCAGGAGATTTTTCGAAATTTGAGGCACTAAAAGAAGTTTTGTGAGTAAAAACTGTTTCTTATTTAGATCTAAAATAAAAATAGAATTTTCAACATGGCTAATTGATAAACCTGTACCATTTCCAATAGTGACACATTTTGATCCAGCATATTCATACTTTTCAATGAAGTTCATTGCATTTGCAATTATATAATGTATGGCACCAGAGTCTGGATACTAGTTCGGATCTTGAAGAGTTGAAGGTGTAGCATAATCAGCTTCATTTCGCATTAAGGCACTAGAGTAAGAAAGATTCGCATCAGGACTTTGAGAAACTAAGGAGTTTTCTGTGCGTGAAGTCCTCCAGAGTTAGAATCGTATCTGTACCAGCAAGTGAGAGCAGAATGTCCAAGTTTGTTGCACACTTGACACTGTATTATTTTGGAATTTGTTCTTCCATAACCTTGAGCCTGAGAATGCATAGAATTTGATCTTCCATATCCTTGCTGCTGGAACTACATGTGTCTTCCTCTTCTGCCAAATCTTGAACTGCCTCGTCCATGGAATGGAAACCTTCCTCCATGAAAACCTCCTCTAAAATTGTGATTGGAGTTTTGAACGTGTGATACATGTGCTTGTACAAAATTGTCATGTCTCTTATACTTGTCTAACAACTCTTCGTGCGCCATTAACAAAGCTTCTAACTCTCCAATTGACATTAGAGGAGACCTAGCAGTTATAATGGTGTTGAATGAGGTATACTTCTCTGGTAGTCCATTTAAAATAGCGTCTACATGATCAGAGTCATTTATCGTCGCTCCAACACAAATTAAAGAATCTACTACCTTCTTTATCTCTAGCAAGTAATTGCAAATCGAACATTCTTTCTTCATGTTTACTAGTTTGTTCTTGAGTTGTCCAATCTTCATCGTGATCTGTGATGCAAAGAAAGTCTTTAATCTTTTCTAGATCTGGTGAAAAAACACACATCCAACTATGTGTGTATTGAATCTCTTGCTCATGGATACAAGAAGCCAAGTCTTGAGTAGTACATCTTGTTTCTTCCACGTTGCGTATTCTGGATTCACCGTGCTTGAAGCTTTATCTTCGATTGAAAGATGCATCTTTGGAATTGACTCATCTGTGATGTGATTCAACATTTCATAACCTTCTATTATAGATTTTACTTGATCTTTCCATGGTAGAAAGTTTTTTTCATCTAGTTTCATTGCAATCGAACTTGAGAAAACTTGAGCAATTTGTGCAGTACTGAGTGATGCGGAAGTCATGGCCACAAGGATCTGGAGCTCTGATACCATAAAGGTATCAATCAGAACTCAATATAGAGAGAGAGAGAGAGAGAGAGAGAGAGAGAGAGAGAGAGAGAGAGAGAGAGAGAGAGAGAGAGAGAGAGAGAGAATTATTTGAATTAGAAATGTATGGTTAGTCTTTAATGATGTGTGTGTGCTGAATTTATATACTTACTAGTGTGACTAACTCTTCTAAGAGACTCTGCATAGCGCACACACTCACTGCCTAATAAATAGTTAATCATATTACAAAAGGTCTAACTAACTATTATTATACACACCACACGCTAACCTCCTTCAAAAATGTATAATCAAAATAAAAAAAAGTGCACAAGAAAAGAGTTGAATCGTCTTTTCTTTCTTTTTTTATTTTGAAACAAATTTAAAAACACTTTTTAAGTCTTTGAATTTGTATACACCGAAATATATTAACGATTACATTTCGAAAGTTTTGTTTAAAATTATTTAAAATTATTTCTGAGATACTAATTCTGTAGTTAAAAGTTAAAACCCTTTTGAAAGTCTTAAAAATTTTTAAATAGTTTTGTAAATCATTTTTGATAAATCTATGTTAAGCAGGCAAATATGAAAAGAAATTTCTTAACTAATTATAAGTAATAAACTCAAGAGTAAAGAGATAAGTTTTTAGAAGATGTACACATATGATATATACCGGTATGACTTCAAAAGTCTACATACAATTCTAAAAAAAAAAACTTAACAATTTTGCTATATATTCTTTCTTGGAATCTTCTCAAGTTAAATCTTAATTTAAGTTAGACCACAACTCATTAACTTTAAAATTTTAGATATTATTTACTCAAGTATTCTCATCAAATTCACTCTCTACTAACGTAAGAATTTTAGATATTTTTTTTAAAATTGTTTTATTATTAAATAATAATTCATATTGACTCTTCACCAATCTAAAAATCTTAAATATTTTTTTCTTAAATATTCTTAAAACTATAAATCATTAATGGATTAATTTACAAGATGAATATATAGAGAGTTTGACAGCTTGTTCACAAGATGAGAAATTCAAAAACTTGATGATTTAGTTCAAAATTTCTTCTTATTTTTGAGTTATAGTTATGAGATTTTTTAATGAATGTGAATTATTCTCAGAGTTACAATAATTAATGTAATACACCGATTAACATTGGAAATAAAACTATTTGAATTATAATTTTTAAAATCGTTTCTAAGATAAAAGAGTTATAAAAAAAAAAAAAGAACTTAAAGAAAGTTAGAGAAAAATTTGTAGCATCTGTTTGTTTTTTGCACATTTTTTATCCTTTTAGGGTTTGAGATATTATATATAATAGAGAATATTAAAATTTTTTTTTAATATTGGAGAAGGGAGTTGCATTGGTATAATATACCAAAATGCCCAAAAAAAATCATGTTTAGTGTTATTGTGGAAGTTTCTGATATTTTAACCTAATTATATTTTAAAATACAAAACGTTACTGTTGTTTTCGAATTTTTTAATTAAAAAAACAAAAATTTCAAAACATCATTGACATTTTCTTATTTCCAATTTCAAAAAAATTATCACATGCAAAATGGTCTTGCCGTTTTGTCTTTAACGAATATAAAAAATATTTTTTTATACATAAAACGTAGGTAACGTTTTATGTCTTTGAAAAAGTGAAAAATATCCCATACTAAAATAAAACTGACATATACTAAAATATTGTAGCACATCACACAATTTATTCGAATATAAAAAAATTCAGCCCCCCATACTAACGTTAAACAAGATTTTTTTATGGTCATTTTATTTCTTAAAATAAGTATATGTAAAGGACAAGTATTTTGTTTTCTTTCATTTGTTCCTTTTTCTCCTATACTAACTCTGTATGGTAATTCCGCCTATACTTCACCTACGGTACATAGCCGGTCCCAAGTCCGGATAAAGGAGGAGGATTGTGTTAGGCATTCGACAACCAATATAAAAATTTAGTCAAATTTTCATGACATGGATCAAAGATGTTATTTTGCTAAAGTTAGGTCGTTGCCCGGAAGCAATGCGCTATATAGCTCGCGCATAGTGTCAAATGAGCAAGAGCCGCTGCATCATACTTGGGCTTAGTGTTAAATGAGTAAGGATTTCCGCGTTTTCGTGAATAGACGAGGGTAAATTAAATAAGCTAGTTCACAAAGAATAAAAAGGTAAAGACAAAGGTCGGATCGACAGAAGGTTGAGATTTGGGACATAGAACATAGACACTCTAATACGTGAGCATCTTCTCTTTATTTTCTTATTATTTTAGATGTGAATTTATTGAATTTGATTGATATTTTAGTGTTTGAAGCCTATATAGATGCTACTTTGAGTCACTTTAGTGTTTTATTATTTCAAGTGAAGTTTGGATCGGTTTGGTAGAGTTCGCATGCAAGAAAAGAGAAGAATTTTGAATCTGCTTGCTGGCGCTAAACGCCGCATCTGGCATTTAGCTCCCAAGAGCTTTGGAACATGTGGGACCATTCTGTCAAGCTGTTGCTAAACGCGGACCTGAGTGTTTAGCGCCAGGTGCTTCGTAATTCGTACCAAGTTTCTGCCTCATAGGACGCTAAATGTCAAGCCTAGCATTTAGCGCCAAGAAGACAGTAACGTTAGGAAGCTTTCTGCCACCTAGGACGCTAAACGCCGATTCTGGCATTTAGCGCTAATAACGCGGATCCAACTTTAACCAAAGGGGATTCATTAGTTAGATTTGGGTTTTAATTAGTATATTTTATTTTGTTTTGATTATTTTTATTTATAAACACAATCTTTTAGGCCTAGAATTTATTATTCTATTTTATTTTCAAATCAAAATTAGGTTAGATATGAAAAGGAAAAGATTTAGCCCTTCGGGCTTCTCTCTTCTCTTCGACCTCATTCTAGTTTTCACACACACTTCACTCGTTCTCTCTTTTCTATTTTTATTCTTCATTAGTTTTAGGTTTTACATTAGATTATGATTTAGAATTTTCTGCATTATGGACAATTAATCTTTCATTGTTAAGGTTAGGAGCTCTATTTACTTTGATGGATTAATAATTATTTGTGCTTCTAGTCTTGATTAATATTTTGATTATTGTTTAAGAATTAGTTTCATTCTTCATCCTAAGAATTAGTGATTATTGGAAAATAACTCTAATTCAACTTGAATTCTATTTGAGTCTTGGAAAAGTTATATCATTGAAATTACAGCTTGAAACCAAGCTCATAATTTCTAATTATCTGGACTTAACGTGGTACGTGATATATAACCGCATTATGCTTTGGGGTTCTTAGGGTTGTGTGGCATATAAATCAGAATTTGAACTTCACCCTCTAATACAATTGAGTCATCAAGGGATTGACGGTTGGTTGTATCAGAGGAGATTGGATTACCTAGAAATGGGAATTTAATCACTTGGGGCTAACAAGTAAATGTTGATTATGTTATATATTAGATGATGAGGTGTGGGTTTGGGGGCGACATACTTGTTTGGGGCTAACCATGTCTCAAGACTATGCTCAGTGAGATAGCAGTCTGATATGCATTGTGATACTGTCAATTACACATGTTGATTTCTCTGTTTCCATCCTAGTGTTGCAAAGTATAGTACAATCGAGTTATCATTTTAAGCTATCATATCGAAATGTGTGGAGGCAAAACAGAAGGTAATTGCTTAAATTTACAGTGATTGAGAAGAGTTGTATAGCAAGATTCCATCCTATTACAAATTTTGAAACAATGCTTCCCTGGCACCATACATGATTGTGTTGTTGTTCCTCATTACAACAGAAATATGACTGATAAAGATTAAAGCGAGTTTGATAAAGTGTTTTGGGTATTTTCTCTATTCATCGAAGCGCTTAATTACTGCAACTCATTTGTATTGGTTGACAGGACACATTTGTATGGAAAATAAGGGGGTTGTTGTTAATTGATGTGGCCTAAAATGGTAATAACAACATCCTGTCTATAGCTTTTATACTAGTGGAGTCTGAGTCTATCGAGTCATGGTCACTTTTTCTAATAAATTTGAGGCAGCAGTTACTCCGTAACAGGGCCTTCTTCTTATATCTGATAGATCTCAAGTCATATGCGTTGCCCTTAATACACCCAATAGTGGTTGGCGTCCTCCAATAGCTCAACATGCTTATTGCATATGTCATGTGGCTTCCAACTTCAATTTTCAATTCAAATTGGCTGAAGATAAGAGATATCTTATCAATGTGTAGCGTATAGTCCAAGTAAGGAGGGATGTAAGTGGTACTTGGATACCTTGAGAGATTATCAAGGGATATGTTAGAGTGGGTACTAAGGTTTAGAAAGGAACTATGGCTCCAACATTATATTGTGATGGAGGTTGTCAGATGGTCACATGATGACAAATCTCTCAGAGTGTATCAATGTTGTTTTAACAGGAATGAGAAACCTCCCCATGACAGCTATTGTGAGGGCTACTTATGAGAGGTTACAACAACTATTTGTGCATAAAGGGTATGAAGCACACGCTCAATTGCAAGGTGCTCAAGTATTCTCATAGAGACTATTAGTAGTTATAGAGAATAATAGAGAAACTTTGTCGAAGATGGTAAGTGTGCATCAACAATGCAGAAACCCAACACAACTGTCTACAACTATAAAAATTCTCGAGGAACGACAATCATTTGAGGGGGACGAGATTAGCTGACTTGTCTGTAAACAAATACCCCCAATCATAATCAATAAGTAACACTGGGTGGATCTGCTCCTAGCAGAATATGTGAAATCCTATTTCTATGCCAAGTCATCTTCAGACCAATATTCTACTTCCAGTCCACTTACTAAGGTGGAGGCTTGTCACAAAGCAAATCCTTAGCCCATTGCTATATGGGATATCCATGATATAACTAAAAATCTCTAGTACAACTCCAATCGGGTCACCATCTGTGCACAAATCAAGATAGTAAGCCACATCCTAGAGTGTAATGGTGATTTTGTCCTATAAAAGGTGAAAACTATGCGTTTCGGATTTTCACCGCTCAATAAATACAAAGAGCAAGGTATTGTCAAACATAAAATTTCTTAGCTCTACTAGGTGTCTGAATCCAGCCTTCTTAATGTAAAATAGTAAGATATCAGGCCAGTAAGATAGACAACATCATACGACATAACAAGAGCAACTAAGGTATCTGTAAAAGTATAGTTGATTAGTCTTTTATAACTAATTAGTATAATAATGCTAACAATAACATAATTTTTTAAGTAATAAAATATTTTTAATTACATCTTATAATTAAGTAATTAAATAATGTAATGAAGTTAAATATTATAATTAAGTAACTAAATAATTTAATTAAAAATTCTCAATTTTACCAGGATAATCATAAAAATAATATTAATTAATAATATCCTAATATAATTAAAATTTTGCTAAAAAAGAGAACTCCATCTATAACAAATCATCTTTTATGAAAATGTTCACTCCTAACTACTACACTTTTAACTAATTGAATCCAAATAAATAAATAAATATGTCAACTAATTAATTAAAACAAGTTAAACTAACATGTTTAATACGTAATGATATGTGCTTCAAATGTTCGTGATATAAAAAGTTTAATATTATTTAAAAGTTATTAATTTATCTTTTTAGAATGTTCAATTTAATTTAATGTATTTTAATTTTATTTATTTAATTACTAAATTAGACTTTATGTTATTGGCTTAAGATTTTCTTTATTTTAACCTAATAAGAGGTTATAAATACCTCATAAATTATTGTAGTCATCATTGAGTGATTTAGAGGTTTGAAAACTCTTTTTTTGTGTGTGATTAAATTATGGTGTGGACAAGTGAGGTTGAGTAAGTCTTTCTCTTGTTGCATTAGGGAATTGGGTAAAAGGTTGAGGAGTCCCTCCAATTCAATTTCTAAACTATGATGTAGACAAGTTAGGTTGAGTGAGTCTCTCTCTTGTTGTATCAAGAAATTTGGTAGAAAGTAAAGCGATTCTCTTTGTACTCAATTTCAATCTATCTCTTTTATTTCCTATTTCAATTTCAATGTATCTTTTTATTCGATTTTACTTGTCTTTTTATTTACTTTTTATTTCTTTATGACGTACTCTAACTACTTAAATTGAATTATCCTCACATAACAACTCATTAAATAAAATAAGTTAATCTAACATGTTATTATACACAGATAAAGGAGAATAAAAGAGAAAAAGATCGGAAGAGACGTTCTCCTTAGAGAGGATGAACAATATAGCCAGAGAGAGGATGAAGGGAGACGTTGTTGAAGCCTAAAGTCAGCGGCAAATCTGGATAACGATGGATCTGTACGCCTGAACCCTTCGAGAGAGAATATATAAGGAGCAACCGCGGTGGATTTTGACGAAAGAGAAGTGGCAATTGATGAAAAAGAAAATGGATGCAAATCTGACTATCTGAGGAAGAGGGCAATGCGAAGAAAGAAGGAACAGTGGGCGAAAAAGAGGAATAGAAGAGAGAGGCGGTGGGCGTCGAGAAGAGAAAGAGAGAGAACCAGCGGTAGGCACCGCAAAGAGGAAGAGGAAGAGATACGGCAGTGGATAATGGGGAGTGAGAAAGGAAGATGGATGAGAGATGATGGAGGATGGTGAGCTACTGAGAATGATGAGGAGTTGCAGAGAGGGAGGTAGAAGATGCATGGAGAGGACCAAGAGAGAGACATGTTTGGGAGTATAGAAAGGTGAATTTCGGAGTTTGAAAATTAAACAAAGACAAAAGTGTAAAAAATTAGTGTCTCACAAATTATGTCTTAGTGTTTTAATTATTTGGAGGTATATAGTTTAGTATCTTGGTATCTTTCATGTCTATAAAAAAATTGTGTCTTACTAAATCAAACGGGACATAAGTAGGCACAAGATTCGGTGGTCCAGGAACTTTTGGACCACTTAGTGGTCTAAGTAGGAAACATGTTTTTAGAGTTTTTTTTATTAATTGCTACGTAGTCCTTGAACTAATTTTAATTACAAATCAACCCCATATATTTTATTTAATTATAAAAATAGTTTTTTATTTTATAAATTATTATTTTATCAATTATCTATTATATTTATTAACAATCAAATACAAAAATAACAACCAATTATATCCTCCATTCATCCTAATAATTCCAATTGATTAAATAATTAACTTTGATCTCGTTACGTTCGTCCATGGCTTCCAAATCGTGTTTCCTTGAAATTCAATAGATTGGTTTTTCAAAACAATCGATTGAATGATAACTCAATCGATTGGTTTACACTATATCACAAAACAATCGATTGAAAGTTGTAAGGTAGAATGGTAAAAAGCTTATACCAATCGATTGTTTATACTTTCCAATCGAATGAATGTCTCAAAACAATCGATTGTTGTTGTTACTCAATCGATTGAATTCACGGAAACAACATGGATTTGCCAAATACAATCGATTGGAAAGTGATGACATTGAAGTTTTAGCCAAATTCAATCGATTGGTAATGTAATCCAATCGATTGGAAGGTGATGAAGTTGAATGTTTTGCCAATTTCAATCGATTGGTAATGGTACCCAATCGATTGAAATGAAACTGTACACTGAAAATTTATAAATTCACCTTTACTTCGCATGCTGCAACTAATGCATGTTACATACAAGAAACTAAAAAACACATAAAATAAAAACAGACAATTAATTACATGATTGTTCTATTTTAAATTTAATCTGTTTGTCCTCTGGTTTTGCGCCACTGAAATAAAATCAAGAAAATAATCCATATTTAAATCAAACGCAGGACCAAGATGGATTATTTTCTTGATTTTATTTCAGTGGCGCAAAACCAGAAGACAAACAGATTAAATTTAAAATAGAACAATCATGTAATTAATTGTCTGTTTTTATTTTATGTGCTTTTTAGTTTCTTGTATGTAACATGCATTAGTTGCAGCATGCGAAGCAAAGGTGAATTTATAAATTTTCAGTGTACAGTTTCATTTCAATCGATTGGGTACCATTACCAATAGATTGAAATTGGCAAAACATTCAACTTTATCACCTTCCAATCGATTGGATTACATTACTAATCGATTGAATTTGGCTAAAACTTCAATGTCATCACTTTCCAATCGATTGTATTTGGCAAATCCATGTTGTTTTCGTGAATTCAATCGATCGAGTAACAACAACAATCGATTGTTTTGAGGCATTCATTCGATTGGAAAGTATAAACAATCGATTGGTATAAGCTTTTTACCATTCTACCTTACAACTTTCAATCGATTGTTTTGTGATATAGTGTAAACCAATCGATTGAGTTATCATTCAATCGATTGTTTTGAAAAACCAATTGATTGAATTTCAAGGAAACACGATTTGGAAGCCATGGACGAACGTAACGAGATCAAAGTTAATTATTTAATCAATTGAAATTATTAGGATGAATGAAGGATATAATTGGTTGTTATTTTTGTATTTGATTGTTAATAAATATAATAGATAATTGATAAAATAATAATTTATAAAATAAAAAACTATTTTTATAATTAAATAAAATATATGGGGTTGATTTGTAGTTAAAATTAGTTCAAGGACTACGTAGCAATTAATAAAAAAAACTCTAAAAACATGTTTTTTACTTGGATCACTAAGTAGTCCAAAAGTTCCTGAACCACCGAATTCTGTACCACATAAGTATATCACCACATCTATATCTCAAAGAGACATGGAAGAGTAATCAAATACGGACTAAAAACAGATGTTAAGATTACAACTTGAAAAAAAATATTATTGCAAATACAAAAAAAATTAAAATTTTAATATATCTATTAAAATAAAAAATTTAAAACTTTCTACTAATAATAAAAAATATTTTATTATAAAATAAAAATACTTTATTTAAAAAAAATTATTATTTATTGAAAATCTTTTTTTTTTAATTTCGTACACAATTTGCCTAATGTCTAGGCGAGACAAACTGTATCAGTTCACCTAATTATTAGACGAATTGTAACTTTTTATCTGTGTATTTTACAATCCAATTTGATATAATTTGGTACTATTTAAATTTTATTTATTTATTTTTATTTTTAATTAATTTAATTTTATTTAAATAATTTAATTTTTTAAATTATAAAATTTTAATTTAAAATTTAAAAAGATATAATTTAAATTAATAATTCAATACGAGTACGTTTATTTAAAATTTTTATTTTAAAAATAATACTAGTATGGTTATTTTTAAACAATTTTAAACAGGTAAAATATTTTCAAACTAAATAAATATAATTAATTATATAAATATAATAATATGAGTATTTTTATTTTTATTAAATTAAATTAAATTACTAATTTAAATTATATCTATTGAAATTTTAAATTAAAAATTTTATAATTTTTTATTTAAAATTATTTAAATAAAATTGGATTAATTGAAAAAAAAAATAAACGTATACCCATACGATCTAAATCATATCAAATTATATGAAACTGGACTGCAAAACACACCGTTTGTTCAATCACTGGACCAACTACATAAAGAAGTTGCAGTTAAAAACAGTCAATAAAAAAAATTTTTATTTTATAATAAAAAAATCCTTAATAATAATTTTATAAAGTATAAATTAGTTAAATCCTAAAAATAAAAACACAAAAAAATAAAAAATATCTTCTTTTAGAAGTCATAATTTATCTTTCTTTTAAAATTTTCTTTTATTTATAAAAATATTTTTAACGTAATAAATAAAAAATAAAATTTTTTATGTTATTATACTTAAATATAATTATTTGATAAAAAAATATTTTTATATAAAATATCTAAATATAAAATTATTTTTATCTTTTAAAAAATCTTTTTAAAAAATCATTAAAAAATTAGATAAAGAGAAATACTCTGGTTTGTTGTTTCTATTTAAAGTGAAGCCGTGCGAATGTTATAAATTTAAAGAATGGTAACAAAAACATAACAGAATAGAAATACTAAATAATTATAAAAAAAATTAATAATATAGATCCGTTATATAAACGAGAGCGCGTAGGCGTAGCCCGCCACTATCTGGAATCTTCTGTTTACACTTTCACACGGTTCGTTATCTCCTTCCCATATTTTCTGACTTAGGCCACAAGACATACCAAACCTATAAATACACGTTTCCTTCTTGTTCTGTTTCCCATCCTTATTCACTTCATAAAAATCTTATCATCTCAATTCTATCTTTCTTTCAATTATTATCCCAGAGTAACAAAAGGCTTTGAAAATATGGGAGGAGGTGGCACAGAAGCTTTTCCAGATTTGGGTAAACACTGCCAGCAACCAGATTGTAAACAACTTGATTTTCTCCCTTTCACCTGTGAAGGCTGCAAGCAGGTACAGTTCTTTTTTTTGCCTCTTCACGCGTAAATTCAAATTTGGAACACCTTTCCTATGTTTTTGTTATGATATTCCATCTCTTGCTCCGTTAACTCGTATCTTGACATATTTATATTCATTGGCCCAATTGCAGGGTTTTTTAACTACGAATATATATCATAAAATAAACTTATTTTTTTATTCATTAAAAATATATTAAAAAAAAAACAGAAATTATCTAATGTCAAATATCTTTTTTTCTTTGGTATAATACTTTTAGGAATATAATTATATAGGTATAGACTTTGAAACTCAACAATATAATAATTTTAGTATGATGATTACATATAATTTAATTGATAATTTTAAATTTCGTTTGCAATTAGGTTGAATCATTGATATTATTAGAAGACATTGCAGACAATTCATGGATTTTCAATTGCTATTATAATGTAGTTGCATGAACCAATAAAACTAAAAGTTAGGGACGTAATTATAGGTTTCGAGCTGCAATTTTAAACGATCTACGATATATATTCACATTTATGGTTCACTTTAAATTGAAGAAACTGCTGTGAATGTGATAAATTGTACAGGTATTCTGTTTGGAACACCGATCCTACATGTCCCATTCTTGCCCCAAGTCCGACCACAACAGCAGAAAAGTCATAATTTGTGAAACATGTTCGATTTCTATTGAGACCACAGGACATGGAGGACAGGACGAGGAGGCCATCTTGAAGAAGCACCAAAACTCAGGAACTTGTGACCCCCAAAATAAGAAGAAACCAATTTGCCCTGTAAAGCGTTGCAAGGAGGTTCTAACCTTCTCAAATTCCAGTACGTGTAAAACTTGCCACATTAAGGTGTGCCTCAAGCACCGTTTTCCCGCGGATCATGCTTGTGGTAGAGCAGCGTCGAGTCCAGTGTCAGTGTCGGTTACGGCTCCTGCTTCTGCTAGTGGGTGGTGGAATAACAAGTTCTTGGCCGCTTTCGCCTCGAGGAACGGACAAGAGTGTGGCAAGAGTGGGGGAGGTAGTTCTGCTTCAGCTCCTGGAAATCCTTCTGTTAAGGCATACTGAGACAAGGATTATAGATTGGAAATTTATTCGTTCTTATGTGACCATGTAATGCTTTAGTTTTTATGGCATGGAATGAAAGTGGTGCTTTCATGTATATTCTCCAAGGTTGAAATAGATTACTTTTTATTTTGGTATTCGAAATAGATTACTTTGATTGTGACGGTTTGGCAATAGCAGATCATTATGTGCTAAAAAGATAACACAAAACTGGGTGTAAAAATATAGGTGCTCTTTAACATCAGATCCAAAAGAATGAAGTGGTAAAATGAATGAGCTTTGTGATAGGACAAATACAGTGTAACTATTCAGAAAGAACAAAAAATCAATATTACACATGATTTTGGGTAGGCATTATTACATTTTCCTTTTGCTTGTTTGTTTTAGAGATACAGATTTGTAACAAGTAGCTAAATATAAAAATAGCTTGTTACATATTTGCTGTTGCTTCTTTAATCTCATCCAAGGTGATTGCCTGCAAAGCAGCAAAACTGGTTGTAATATATATGTGTATTCTAAATCAAACACACAGACCTCTTCCAAGGAGGGAAATCATAGTAACTGAAATAAGAACACAGCATAGAAAGTATGATGTAATCATGATTCATGACAACCTAAATCAAAATTAGAATTAGGGATGGCAATGGGGGAGGGCAAGGGGCGGGGAATGTCTCCCTGCTCCCGTCCCCGCTTCCAGATTTACTCCCCATTCCCACCCTGATCCCCGCCGTGGGGAAATACAGTCCCCCATTTCCATTCTCCGCAGGGATTCCATTTCCCGCAGAGACCTTATTTTCCATCTCTTTATATTAATAATTTATATAAAAATTCTAATAAAAAATCTAAAAAATCACAAAATATTATTACAACATACAAATGGAGTATTGTCCAAGATTATAAGTCCAAAAATATAAAATAACACATCATAGTCATGGAGAGAAGAGATTGGAAATGACTAAAAAATTTACATTAAAAAATTATTAAAAATATTTAAATAAATTTAGTAATTCGGGGATTAGCGGGGACGGAGCAAAAATCCCCGTTCAGATCCTCGCACCTGCTTCGGGGAATTTTACCCCCCATCCCCATCCCCATCCCCGCGGAGAAAATTCTCCGTCTTCAGATCCCCATTTGGGGCAGTCCCCATGGAGATCCCCACGTTTCAGGGAGTTTTGCTATCCCTAATTAGAACGAATGAAATTAAGGTACTTACCTGCTCCTTGCCTGCAAAATCATTGTCAGGAGTGAGAAAGAGCATGCAGTGGCACTCCTTCCTGCCAAATGAAATGATAATAACTGAGTTGTGACAAAAAAAATCAAGGTGAGACATTTGGGTGGCATAACTAAGTTTCGTAAGTTTCATATATTTTAATCCACATTTCTTGACGAACAACAAAAGTACAAAATATATGATGGCTTCTATAGCATAAACTTCACCGGGGATCAGAACATCATATTACTAATCAGTAATCAGAACAGCTAAAGTGACACTGCTTGTGACCAAAACAGAAACTATGAAAAGAATTCCAGTTTAATAATGTGACCAAACAAGAATGCGGTGACAACAGTTTAAGGCAGAGTTTATTTTTACCTACATCTTGATTCTTCAATATATTAGGTTTAGCAAACCAACTGCATGGCTATAGTCTATACTTGTGCATTTGATACAGTTGTTTTATGGATAAATATCTCTGTTTTCAAAAGATCAACAGATAGAAGGAGGGAAAGCAAAATTAGCAAGTCTTTAGCTTGCATAATCACTGCATAACCACAGCCAAGAATGACATACAAGCAGATTACTGAATCTTTATCAATACAATCCTAAATCTAATTTAGATAGACAATATCTTATTGTAATAAAACTTGCTTGCTCTAAACATATATCTTTGAACTTGATAAGTTAATACCATAGGAGCCATATATGTTCCAGTAGTTATAAAAATATTCCTACCTTTCTCGCATGGGAACACATGGGCAGTTCCAAAAGCCCTGTGCAGCCTCAGCAGCTTTATCGTCATAATGCCTAAAACACAAGTATTTTGAGTTGAAAACTTTAAAAAACACCAATATGAACTCAATTATCCATTAAACCATATTTAGCCAGAATTACAGGATAAAGACGGAAATTATGAGGGAAAACTAGTTAAAAGAACAAGTTTCTACCGGCAAGGGCATAGTGGAGCACCCAATGAGTCTTTATGGTCAGCCAACCCCTGTTCCAAAATACATAGAAAAACAAAAGAACAGATTACTTGAGAGAATTACAATTCTAAAATCAGTTGCATTCATCTATTAGCAAATGTATAAATTCATTCTGATGTCATTTTCAGAATTGAAATATATCTCATTAATGGGGAAAAAAAAAATAAGAAAACTAAAATGCATCTCATTACTTGAACATAGTACTGCTTCAAGAAATTTTATAACTTCTATTCTAACATGTCAATATTTGCAGCAACCTAAATTTCACTTACTTTTCTTTTTTCTAATACTGCATTTTCCACATAAAATGAACTAGTGTAAACACTGTCCTTACTACTACTAGCTGGCCTTACATACTATGTGCATGGTGCAATTTGCCCCTATAAGCTTTTACGTGTGGTAATATAGCTCCCTAAACTTGTGACATAGTAAAGTTTGAAAATTTTGCTCGTCAATATGAACAATAGCAAAAAAAATCCTGCCCCACTCGGTTATGTTGGCACAAAGCGCTCAAGAGATTGGACAACATTTTCTTTTATCGTATTTAAAACATTAACATATAAATCTCTTAATAGTTCCACCAGTAATTTCTCTCTACTTCAAGCCATTGGAATACCTTCTATATTATCCACCCTCTTGTTATTGGATACGAAGACACCACTGTTGTTCTCATTGTCAATCTCTTCTGCTGCTCCTAAGTAATAGGACTACACCCTACTATTCTAAGTAGCAATTAATATGGCTGTTCGGTGAATGAGCCAGTCATAAATTCAGGATCACTAACAAAATTTGGGGTAATATTTGTGACTTCCATCATTAAAATACTTCTCTTAACTTCTCTTAAACTTGGAAACAAAATGTTACCAGAAGAAAGTTAGTGTGTCTCAACCCTTTTTACAGAGGAGTAGAGATATATCACAGATTAGATAATTATCATCACCATTCTTATATCTCATCCATCACAGAGATAATTTTCTCCAATATGGAATAAGCCTATCAATATTTGTATGATTTCAACATAATTAATTGACAATTCTAGCTGCTTGGTAACATGGTCATAAGAGATAGTTGTACAGATAGGTTCAATTGAATGAAGTGAAAATAAAAAGCTCAAATCACAACATCTTCGGCTTTGGGAGAGGTAGATTACAACACATAATACTTCTCAGGAGTGGCATGCACTAGTCTATGATTGAAGGGGCGCCTTCATAACATTGTTACTGATATTTATTATTATTTTATTTTTTGTAGTATCAATATAGTGAAATGTCATGATATCATATTATTTTCTCAGAAAATTCTGTTATAGGAGCAGGAAACTATAATTATCCTTGCAAAATTTACAAAGCAAGGAGCAATATGATGCACGCAGAAGTCAAATTTGGTCCAGCCATACTATATTCTCACATACTCATATAAGATCCCTAAAGCCGCACCAGAAATGTATTGCATCAAGAAAAACTAATAGAAATGAAATGTATTGCATTAAGAAAACTAGTATTCATTTTCAAACTCTTGAATTCTCAAAAACTGAAGACAATGCCTTCTAGTATCATTGACAAGAGTATCATACTATTTCTTATCAATACTAATAGAAATGAAATGATCAAATGACCTAAGAAGCAAAATTGAAAAATATGAACATAAACACGAAGTAAATTCCAGCACAATTCAGAACACTAAATGCACTCTGTAGCAAACTTTATGAAAGTAATGCCCGAGGTACCTAGCATAGATCTAATTGCATAGTTGCACCGGCACTAATACACTACCTCATGAGTGTATATCCCACAAAGAATGTTTAAATTCAAGTAGCTCTTTCTTAATTTATTGTGATACTTATGTTTCATTTACATTGAGAGGCAACAATGCCAACCAAAGAACAGAACTCACTCACCTCACTGTTATGAAGTTTCAAAATATCAGCCAACAAAGACTTGCTGAATCAAGATTCACAGCACCGACCAAAGGGATATTTTTATTTATGATTGGTAATAAGATGCTTCTTGAGCTACAGTTCATTGACAACAACTATAAGGAGCACGAACTATGAGATATCTATTTGACAAAGATCACTACTTAAAACTTGGGAAACTATTTATAGGAAGTTTACATCACATTCACTTATATAATTCATATGGCAAAGATAGATAATATACCTTGATAACAACAGAGGTGACTCCCTTATCAACACAAAAATATGTTCCTGACCTGCGTGCATACTGCTCTGAGAACTTCCTCATAATTTCAACAGATTTATCTGATGGTTCCACTGGAAAAACAACCAAATTATTTAAACAGAAGCAATATGTTAACAAATCACCAAATTGAAGTCAAAACCATTACAAAATCAGAACAGAGTGGGGAGATGGTAAAATTGATTTTGCTAATTTTGTTGCCTAACTCTCAAGCCTCAAAAGAAATTCTTGCCTCCAAAATTTATTTTAATATTAATTGAAGCAAAAAATCTTCACTTGCTGCCATAATCATTTTTAGAGGAACCGCCGAACATAAGTTTGTGAAAACCAAATCTAAGCCTCTAACCTAATTATATCAGAATTAATTTTACCTAAAATAAATTTTATAAATGGTGAGCAAACATCTTAACAAAATTAGTTTGAAAAACGAAAATACAATTAATTTCTTATTCTTATACACATCTCCACAAACGTGAAATGGATATGCAGCAGACAAACTTTTAGCTTTGCCAAGTTGTGCTATAGATTCAAAAGCCAAAAAACATTGAAATTTGACAAAAGAAAAAAAATAGAAATAAAAACAAGATTTGACATAAAAAATCAAAATCCATTTCACGCCTCACAAAATGAGTGCTAATAACTATCTTAAAATAATAATAAAAAATAAGAATTTCAAAATTCAGTTAGAACTTAAAAAAGAGCATTTTCGCAACAAGATCAGGAAGCAACTAAACATAACCAAAGCTAGAACTCAATTCGAATGTGGAAAATTGGAAGTAGAATCAGTGGCTCAATAATAAGGATAAAAGAAGGAACTTACCTTGGGCTCGAACGAGAGTGGGATTGCGGCGGCGGATAGAAGAAGTGGCGGAGGAAACAGGGAGAGCGAAGGCAGCGGCGGAAGAAGAAGCCTGGGAAGTCATTGGTGGCGGTTTCCACTGCAACAGAAGGAGCTGGTATCTGAGTGTGTGGCTTCCAAGTTTGTGTGAGTCTGACTAAATAAAATGGAATATTGTGCTTCTTCCTGCGTTTCATTTATATGATGATGACGTGTTATTGATGGTCTTCCTTTTTATTTTTTTTTATAAAATAAATATCAGGTGATTAATATTTTTAATAGAAAAATTAAGGATTTTTTATTTAAATAAATTAAATAAATGTAATAATTACTGAATTAGATCATTTCCGTGAATGCATATATAAAAGATATAATTTTATACATATCTCGTTTATCGTGTAAATGAGATAAGATACCTGAACGTGACATATGTATATTATAAACGAGATACGTCCAAACTTAAATATATGTCGTTGACAGTGTTTGATTGGCTCCAATTTAAACTTTTCAACCACTTTCTCCTCTCTTTTACCTCTTTCTAACCATATTATCAATAAATACGACGATGGCGCACAACTGGTAACGATGGAGACATCAACAGACTAAACGAGACTTCACATTATGCTGGGGCAGCCGACTTTACGGTTAGTTATGTTGGGTTGAATTTGATGCAATCCCCTATAGATATATGTGTGTATGTAGCCATGGTTAGGGTAGTCGTCAAGAACTAAAATAAATATAGTTTGTATCGTTAGGAATATGTCACTGTTAGAAATTTGAAACTTTATTTTATTTCACTTATGTTAGGTTGTTACTACATAATTATTAGTTTGGAACTCTATTTTATTTCTTATAGTTTCGTTAAATTTACAATTAGATTTTTATATTTTTTTAATTTAGTTATTATACTACTTATAAATTTATATTTAGATTTTTTATATAAAATATATTAAAATTAACAGAATAATATTTTTCTCAAAAACATGTAATTAAAGATCTAATTATTTTCTTAATTATAAATATCTTTAATTTATAAAAAAATATTTATTTAACTATAATATTTTTTATACTAAAAAGATCTAATTACAAAACTAAAAATAGGATAAGAATTTAATAAAAAGATATAAAAACCTATTTAAAAATTTCGTGATATTATAAGGACTATTAAACTTCAAACAACCAATAAAAATTTTAAAATTATTTCTTGATTATTGTGAATATATATTTTTTCTTCAGAGGCCTCGCCTTCTACTACCCCGGCGAATGAATCATACCCTTCCTCCACCTGACACCATCGTCTCGTATCTGAGGGAGGCTGGATTCGGCGACACAGTGCCTCTTAGGTATTTCACATTCGACAATTTTTTGATTACGGCATTCGTGGAGCGATGACGTCCTAAGACCCACACGTTCCATCTCCCGAGGGGTGAGGGCACTATCACCCTGCAGGACATGAAGTACCACCTAGGGCTATGCGCACACGGAGACCTAGTTGGGGTGCTTCCGTGACTTTGGCAGGTGATACCACATGGAGACGTGGGAGTTGGTGGAGCGGCTACTAGGTGCCAGGCCTCTGGTGGCTCCACAGCAGGCGGCGCAGAGGAAAGAGTCGTTCACGCTGAAACTCGTATGGCTACGGGACCATATCCGCTAAATGCCCCCGACGGATGACCTAGAGACCCTCCGACAGTACGCTAGGTGCTACATCATCTTACTGATCAGAGGCTATCTAATGATGCACAAGTCAAACAACTTGGTCCACCTGCCTTGGCTCCCACTTCTTCAGGACTTCGGGCGGTGCCGGCTGTTGTCTTGGGGATTGGCCATGCTGGCCTAGACGTACCAGTCAATGTGCTTGGCGGCACACTGTGGCGTCATGAACATCGCTGACTACACCCCGCAGTTGATGTCCTGGATATATCAGAGATTTTCTCAGTGGTGTCCACCAGAGCGAGGGATCTACATGTATCCTATGGCTGCAAGGTAACAACTGTTTATGGCTTTATTTAGTTATTAATTTGTAACTTCTTACGACTTTCTGCATAATGAACTGCTTTTATTCTTTTGATTGGTGTCAGGTTGGTTGGACTGTAGCAGTAGAGCAGAGATGAGCATGAGGCCAGGGTCCTACGATGGAGAGTAGTGATCGACAGGTTACGATTCGATGAGGTTAGCACCACGTTTGACACCACCACATTTTCATTTTAGTCCTTTATGTTGAATTCATTTTTCGTGCTAATTATTAGTTCTATTACAGTTCTCTCAATTTGTATGGACATCGTACGACAATCCTGCTCTATAGGCTCTGTGCCCTCCTTGGTTCATCAAGGAGGATGAGTGGGGGACATGTATATCATTCGTTCCCCTTGTCTGCTTCAATGCTGTGCAGTTTCACCAGGTTGACCAGGTGTAGTGGCAGTTCAATGGAGAGCAGCAGGTGCCTGGCACCCTAGTTAACCTTGAGAGGTATCGCTGATGTCTTATTTATCTTTAATTTTCTGAGTTCAGAGTTAAATTATTACAACCATCATATGTGTCTCAGTCAACCCCATCAGAATAGTTACATCTGTTTGTTTTTTTCAGACAGGTCCCTGACATCCACTGGCCAGGGTGATGATGTGTGGTAGCCTGACAGACATCATAATTTGTATAGCGGCTGGCAGGGACGTTTTGATCCTGGCCACAGGATCTCCATTCATCACACATTAGACTACAGGCCGACCCAGGAGTATTATGATTGGTGGCGTGGGGCTTGCCGTGTTAGGCACCTATCAGGCAAGGAGGTTTTGAAGGATCCAAGGCATGCTGAATTACTTGCCGACGTACACCCCCACTGCCAACCAGCCGAGGGACGATCTTCACCTTTTCCAGGGCGTGCCGGATCGGCGTAGGCATACGAGGGAGGTTAGGACGGATACCCAGTGACCTGTTAGGAGGGACAGGGGTGCTAGAGAGCACAGACCAGGTGAGGGGATTAGGAGGGAGAAGGTCAGGCCTCGTCGGGTGCAGCTGGATGTAAAGTTCGACAAGGAGGCCGGGTATGACCGATATGAGGACCACGGAGACATCCCATCAGACAGGGAGGATTCACCTCCACCTCCACCTCCTCCAGCCCACCACCACATCCTCTATCCAGTTCAGGAGGGCTGCAGCATCAAGCCATCTGGGACACATCACCACCCGGATGGCATGATGCAGGGCCATCCAGCAGCCATCGGGAGGAGCAGATGGTTGAGGAGATATTCTTCAACGACGCGTTCCAGCTTCACACTTCTGACCCGGCCTCGATGCAGTGCCTAACCCAGTCATTCGGGACTGGCAAGGAGCAGGATGTCGGACAGTATCAGCATCCATCTGCTCTCGCGCATATCTCGGCCTGGATGCCGCAGATATCTCCTGCATCTGGAGCGTCATACGAGGTGGAGGTTTGACCGGGTGCCCAGTATGCGATACCACCATTGTACGACTACAGTATATTGCTAACCTCGTCATGGCCTCAGGTGAGCCCTCCATCAGATCCACCATCTCACCCTCAGCCTCAGGTGACCCCTCTTGCTTGGACTATAAGCGGCGTTGATAAGGTATCTCTTGTCCTTGGCTGACTTGAATCGAGTCATGAAGTTCACGGTCATGTGTCTAATACAGTAAGCGTAGAACGCCCTAAGAGGATGCCAACCACTATCATCGGCACTGAGTGCAACCTTGATAGCCTGCGATCTATCAGAGATAACTAGCCTACCTTCTTGTGGGGTGACATGGCATCTCAGATTAGTAAGGAAGAATGACCATGACTCGGTACTCTCGGACTTCACAATGGCAAAAGTAATAGGCGATATTGCTGTTGCCGTCTTGTGCCACTGCAACACCCTACCGTATCTGCCATACAGATGCGTGCCATCGACAGAAACAAATGACTTGCAATGCTTGAAAGCCTCAACACCACAGAATGAAAAAGCCCAAAATACTTTATCGAACATGCTACAGTCATGGACCAGAAGGTGCTCGTCGTAGTACGGTACGGCCCGTAACTCACAAATAGTTTCTAGGAAACAACTATGCAACGCCTGAAGTAGTTTCGGCACCTTGTTTTATAACTCCTCCCAATCTCTATAGATCTGAGCAATTGCCTTCTACTTCGCCATCCACACCTTTCTGTAGGAGGGTTTGAAGTGATAGCTCTGTCGGACTGCACCTTGCAGCACAGGGATGCTAACAGAGGGGTTGGACTGTATCAACGGCAAGATGACCTTGCAGATAAGACTGTTATTCAACTGATGATGGTCTTGGGACATGGTGGGTGCTAAACAAGTGTGCGTTCTACCAACCCTTTGGACCTCCCTGACGAAATAAAATAGCCATGTTTCAGCCATGGTTCAAAACTACTTAATATATGGCAACCATAAATGAGTAAGTACGGTTCAATTAAACTTGAACTCACCAATGTCCGAGTTTCTGTCGAAAGGCAACACGGAGACTCTATGGACAGCCATTTGCAGCTTGACGGCATTGCACATGGTACTTTAATCAATCTGATTCGATCACCCGGTACTCAGCACTCCTGTGAATACTATAGTTCTTCACACCTTGCGTCACTACATCTCGGCATTTGAATCTGTGGCCAACCTAAAACTCTACCCCACTGTCTATGTTGTAATCCTCTTCCCCCGTGTTAGAAAATGAAGTTCTCTCATGCATAGCATCTAGATCCAATATATGATAGTGACTTGGTACATCTGATAGTGCCGGAATTGCATTCAGGGGAGGAGGGGGGAGCAAAACATAGCGCACCGCTGTCTCGGCGGGCGTCTTGGGTACAAACTCCTCCTCATCATCCCCTTTAGAAGAATCACTATCGGCAACGTACTTTTCATCGGAGTCTTCCTTTCCTACATCCATGTCTTCCACAGGAATGGCGACATGAATGGGTGGTGGTGCAAGAGG
This sequence comes from Arachis hypogaea, assembly GCF_003086295.3. Lineage (NCBI taxonomy): Eukaryota > Viridiplantae > Streptophyta > Magnoliopsida > Fabales > Fabaceae > Arachis > Arachis hypogaea. The sequence continues at coordinate 106,695,235 of NC_092040.1, forward strand.
TCGGTCGTCCTGTACATAGGTCGAGTGTACAGAACCACCACCACAAACATCTCCAACCTCGGCGGAAAGCTCCATTACTTGTTCCGCCATGATTCTCCCATGGATGTCGAACATGAGTTGCACATGTTCCTCCCCTAGAAGCCGAAACAGTCGAAATCGGAAAATTCCATTACTCAACGGTGCCAGCAACCTATACCCCACCCTTCTGACCTCCCTCGTTTCAGTGCCACCAAAGTTGCTCAATATCAAACTCTTCAACTCGGACAACGAACTCACACGTTGAGTGCGCAATAGTATCAGATTCTCACAATCAAATTTCACTCCATTATCGCCATTTCTCATACGACAATTGGGATAAATACACACAACTATGTATACACTATTACTGGCCATTGTTGCCTTTTTTTGTGAGAAAAACAGGATAGAAGAAGATATGAAATTTATGTGGAAAATGTCAAGAATTACACATCCTTTTATAGCTGCTGAAAAATTATCTCACTGTATCTCGTTTACGTTGTAAACGAGATAATTTTACATGTATTTCGGTAATAATTTTTAAAATTATTTAATTCAGTAATTATTACATTTATTTAATTTATTAAAATAAAAAATTAAAAAATTAAAAAATAAAAATTATTAATTTAGATATAAATATAAAAAAATATTATTTTTAAACTAAAATTAAATATTAAAATTAATCACTATATATATTTGTATATAAATATATATTTTTTTAATTTATTTTTAATATTTATTTTATATTTTAATATATATTTTATATTAGTAATAAATTTAAAAAAATAATATTAATATACATATATCATAATTCATGAGATACACATATATATACAAAATTAACAAAAAAAGAGATTTCACGAAAATTTCAATTTGAAACCATTATCTAAGCCCGAATACTTGATTGAAAAGAAAATTACTTAAACTTTTATAAAACAGAAATACTTATACATTAAAACGAAAAGTCATGGCTCGTTTACATTTATTTCTTCTTACAAAATACACCAACTTATACATGCATATGAAATACTTAGCGTGGGTTTAGATAAATAATTTAATTAAATTCTTTTAAAAAATATTTAAAATATAAAAACTTATATTAATAGCCGTTTATAAATAAATTACATCAATAAATTGAATAAATTTTAAATTTATATGAATATTTAAAATGTAAAAAATTTGTATAAATGCTTCAGTTGCATATTAATACAAATTGAATTTAGTTGTTTTAGTTTACACTTTTTTTTAATATAAATCGAATTCCTTCTTTAATATTAATTAAATTTAATTAATTCAAATTAGTAAGTGTACTAATAAACCAAATTGATTAAATTTGATTAACGAAACTAATAACTTCAATTTAGCAGGAGCAGTTTTCATAAACATAAATAAAAGCTATAAGAGTCGAACCACACCTAAAATAAATCGAATTTATTGGTTTCAATTTAACATTTTGATGGCCATGCTAAATCGAAATCACTTAATTTGATTTACTATATTTTTATATATAAACAAGTAGTAAATCGAATATATTACAAATTTTTATAGTAATCATAAGATCTTCTAAGTCATTTATAATAATTACAAAAAATGTTTGTAATAAAAAATTAAAATTTTATAAAAATATTTAATTTAAAGTTATTATAAAAATTTTCGTTATAGTAGTTAGAAAATAAATAATTATCATAAGAATTTTTAAAAATTATATCAATGGATTAATAGTCAAATTAGTCCCTAAAAGATAAGGCATTCTGATAGCATATATGACACATAATATATTTAATTGGATGTTGACTAAATATATTTACGAAAATATATCAATTTAGTCATTAGGTTATATTAGGAATATGATTTTTGTAATTGAAAAAAATGACTAAATAAATTTTCATAAACATATTTAGTTAACATCTAATTAGATTTATATGTTATCAATTAACGATTTAGGACATCAATTTTCATCAATTATCTTTGAAAAACCAATTTGATTGAAAAAAAATTTTTAGGGATGAATTTGAATAATGTCTTATCTTTCAGGAACTAGTTTGACAATTAACCCCTTTTTAGAGAGACTCGAACCCATAATTTCTAAGTAAGTATGAAAAGACTATCCCTTTTGAGTTATAGCTCATTGACAATTTGACTATTAATCCTTATAACAATATACAAATGCAAAATGAATGAACGATTTAAAAATATGACAATCTTTTTAATATTGGAAGCCAATTAATTTAAAACGTGATTTAAAAATAAATTTTTCTTATAATTACATAATTATGAATTTATGATACGAAAAATATTTCACAAAAAATTATTCTAACGCTTGACTTCTAAACATCGAATTATTTATTTAAATAGTTAAATTTTTATTTAATTTAATATAATAAAATATATTTAAACATTATTATTATTATTATTATTATTATTATTATTATTATTATTATTATTATTATTATTATTATTATTGTAAATAATTTTATAAAATTTAAAAATTTTTCAAAAAATGTTATAAATATTATAAAAATTTGTAAATCAATTTATGTAAACCAATTTACTAACGAAATTTTTGTGGTACTCATACCATCTTTCAAAAAAATGTTAAAATGTATAAAATTATTTAAGTTAGTTGTACCTATTTTTAAATCGTTCATTTATTTTGAATTTATTTATTATTATAATTATTAAAAATTCTTATGATAATTATTCATTTTCTAACGATCATAACTAAAATTTTAATAATAATTTTAAATTAAATATTTTTATAAAATTTTAAAATTTTTTATTTTTAACATTTTTTGTAATTATTGTAGATGGCTTAAAAAATGTTATGAATATTATCAAAATTTTTTGTAATATACTCAATTTATTTGTTCATGTATAAAAATACAGTAAGTCGAATTAAGTGATTTTGATTTAACATGGACATCAAAATCATTAAACCGAAACTAATGGATTCTAGTTCGACTCTTATTCGATTTACCTTCATAAAAGTTGCTCCTACTAAATGGAAGCTATTAGCTTCCTTTTATGTAACAGGAAGTAGTCTTAGCTAAAATATTTTTTTTATAGTAAATCAATTCTAATAAATTTTATTTACTAGTATACCTACTAATTTGAATTAATTGAATTTGATTTACATTAAAAAAAGTGTAAATCAAAAATATATAATTGAGACATTTATGAACCTCTTTACATTTAGGACATTATGTAAATTTGGAATTCATTCAATTTGTTTACGTTGATTTATTATTCTTATTACTTTGTGTTTGGATTTTTATCATAGAAGTAATTGTTTTAAAGTTGTTTAAACAAATAGAAGTGATAAAATAATTTTTAAAAAAAAGATTTAATTTTTTCAAAAAATTTTAAACAATTTTTCAAAAAATTAAAAATATATTTAAAAAACTGTACCAAATAATATTAATGTGATTTTTTACAAATAAAAAATTAAAAAAAATACTTTTTAAAACTTTTTAAATAGACTGTTAGTACTTTGATGCTACAACCTCCGTTAACATTGACGGAAAGAAGTTCATAATTAATATAATTTAAAATAGAATAAATCTCTGAAATGTGACAATATCATTTCAATCTTTTCAAGAATTATTTTATTAAAAACTCAATTATTTAAATACCAAAATGATAGCTTACTTTCTTATTAATTTTTGGGTTGGTATGATGGGATGCTATAGAATTTTATTTATGGTAGTCTTACTTTCATGTTAGTCAAATTAGTTAGAGTATAATAACTTATCATAAATATAAATGTAAAAAATTAAAATTAAAAAAGAATACAAGAATTTAATTTTTATCACAAAAGTGAAAATTGGAATTCTAAACCACTCCGAAGGCAGGAGCAAGTTTACCTACACGCAATTCACATAAAGTTGGTATGAAAGTGGCGCAGAAAATAGACTTTGCTTCTCACCGAAAAATAAAATATAGTTTTTAGTTTATTTTTTTATGCAATTTTAAAAAAGTTTTTCAATGTTTGATAAGTTAACAAAATTGGCTAAAAACATAGCATATATGATAACTCAAGCATTTGAAAGTCATGTAAGGCAATTCAATATAAATTTTACTTCATGCAATTTTAGTTTTACTACTAATAATATAGACACTTAACAATTAAGTCATCAGAAAATTTTTCCTATATAAAAGTAAAATATATATCTATGTTATTTTTCTTAAGTAAAGTTGCAAAAAAAGTGTGTTCAATATTAAGTCTTCACCCTCTTTCTAGCTATTAGGAGTTTAATTAGAAAGCAATCATATCTATCATTGTTGTATGTTCAATCAATGAAAAATATCTTGAATGAGTGTTAGAGAGTCTCCCATATTTTCTTTAAGTGTTGGTAAATTGGAGATAAAAATAGGATAGGATTATTTATAGAAAAAAAAATAGATTGATGGCTAAGTGTTTGTTTGGGTGCTATTATTTTGATAAAAAAAGATCTTTCTTAATAGAAAAAAGATCTTTTTTTTATTTTTTAGTGTGTTTGACAAATTTCCAGTAGTAAAAGTAAAAGTACTAGAAAAATCAGAAAAAACATCTTTTTTGAGAAGCTATAATTTACATTTTTTTAAAAGATCTTTTTTCTTTAAAAAAAATGTTTTTTATGTAATAAATAAACAAAAAAATACTTTTATATTGTCATACCCAAACATAATTGATAAATAAAAAAATCTTTTTACATGAAATACCCAAACATAAAATTACTTTTATTTTTTTATAAAATCTTTTAAAAAAGGATAACTCAAAAAAAGACTTTTTTTTTTACGCCCAAACAAATTTTTATGGACCTATCATTTCTCTCATTTATATAAATAAATGATAGATGTTGGCCTTTGTGAGTTTCAACTTACACGCATCTACTCATATTCACCATGCCCTCTATGTTCTCATGTATCGCTACTACCTCCTCAAAGCCGCCCAAGCATTTGAGGATCTTACATCAATAATGTCCAATATTAACTGGGTTTAATTTAATAGTTATATTGAGCTGAGACTTTCATATTAGCTAATTTCACATATGGCAGCAAATTACAAAAGTGAAACATAGGGAAAAATAATTTCGCATATGGCAGCAATTTCGCTTGGTTATTACTTATTAGATATCTGGCTATGTTTTACTTACGCTAAAGACTCTACTTTTTTGTTGCTAGAATTTCACTACCTACAAATACATGATAATTAAGTCAATTCGTACCGAATTTTTTTTAAAGGAACACAAATGCGCAATGAAACCTTCTTCATACAAAGTTCCAACATCTTATACTCTTTTTCTTAGCATTTTCTAATTATTTTTAGTTAGATTTTATTTAATTTTATTAAATTTTTATGCAAAAATTCCTTTTAAATGCTACTTTGAATTGTTTTAGTATTTTTATGATTTTAGGTGAAATTCAAAACAATTTAGTAGAGTTTAGAGCTAAAAAGGAAAAAACTGACAGCACCCTTCCTAGGCGCTAAACGCCCAACTGACGGTTAGCGCTAATAGGGGACTCAAGGCCAGAACATGTTGCTCCGATCCTTATGGAGCGTTAAACGTCCAAAATGGCATTTAACGCCAGCAGCTGTCCGAATTCCCTTTTCTTGGAGCTTCTCAAGTGAATTTAGCATTTATTAGTTTTATTTTATTTTCTTTTTTATCTTTTAATTACAAACAATATCTTTTAGTTTTAGGATTTATTATTTTATTTTTGCTTCCTGTTCTTGCCTGAGCGAACGGAGGTATAACTCGGCTCTTGACGAAGGTCGGTGATCCTTCCCAGAAAAGTGTGGTATACGTCGGTTGACTGGAGCGGGGAGGTTGAGTACCTGCAAAGGCACTCTGATGCTTAAGTTAGCAGAGTGATATAGGTGTATGAATATTCTTCTTTCATAAAAAGATGATCTTACCTTTGGTTGTTTCCTCATCCCTTTATACCCGTGTGGACGAGGTTGTAACGCCTGAGGAGAGGATTGATTGCATATCCGACGTTATCAATTAGAGATTAATGCTGTCCTTCAAAAAGGTCGGTTATAATTGAAGATTTTGCGTTTTCGAGCTATAACTCGTAACCGATGTTTACTGGTCATATCACTTCCAAATAAAATTAGGTTAATATAAAAGGAAAAAGATCTCTTGTATCTCGGATCTCTTCCTTTCCGCACGTTTTGTTTCAGAACCCTAGTTTCTCTTTAAGTCATGAGCAGTTAAACCTCTTGGTTAAAGTTAGGAGCTTTGTTTATTTCTATTGATTAAGATTATTATTCTTCTATTTTAATTAATATTTTAATTAATATTTTGTTTTCGTTCTTAATCTTATAAATTTAGGTGGAACGAGAGTATGACCCTTATTCTACATGAGTTCTTGTGATTCTCGAGAGAGTTATCTCGCTTGAACTACAACTTGAAAACAAATTCCTCCTAAATTGCTAATTACTTGAACTAATTGGGATATGTGACATATAATCCTGTTAGATTTGGGTAATTAGGATTTTTGTGACTATAAAGTAGTTTTGCACTTAACCCTCTACTCGGAATTAAGTGACCACAGGAGTGGCGATTAATGAAGGTTAGAGGAAACTAAATCACTAAAGGATTATGGTTTAGTTATTTACAATTTTCCATAGAATGAATCATGCATTGATAAAATAGTTAGTAAGAATTTTTAATCCGGAAAGATAAACATCTCGGAAACCATAACTGTTTTCTCATATTGTTTTCACACCAAACTCCTATTTGTTCTTCTTTACTTGCTTATTTATTGTTTTATGTGAATTACACCATCAAAAGCTCTTTTCTATTCACCTAACTAAGTCTAACTGGATAGCCATTATTGTTCAGTTCGACAATTTTCGTGGGATCGACTCTCACTCACCTGAGATATTACTTGGATAACCCGGTGCACTTGCCGGTTAAACTGTGCGAAATCCTGATTTGCGCACCACTTGCACACCATGTTGCTATTTTGAATAAGAAATCTATGTGGTACCTTCATGTAAATCTCCTTTTCATGGTCACCATGAAAAAAAGCATTGTGAACATACATTAGGTGGAGTTCCCAATCTTTGGCCATAATTGTAGTAAGCACAGTACGGACAATAACCATCTTTGCTACCGGCATAAAGGTCTCAATAAAATATATTCCCTCAACATGAAGGTTTTCGAAAATGACCAAGCGTGCTTTGAATCATTCAATGCTTCCATATGAGTGATATTTAATGCAATAGTTTCACTTGCACCCAAGGGATTTCTTACTCGGAGTCAAGGTGGTAACGTGCTAGGTGTCATTGTCTTGAAATGCTTTAACTTCATCGGTCATGGCTACTATTCACTAAGCATCTGCTTCTAAAAAAGCATGGTGCTTAGGAGAGAAATGTGAACAAGATACATAAGTTGTTTCACTCGATGTCCTTACCCAAGTAAAACTTCAAAAAGGTTCTTCATCTACGTCGCGCAAGGAAGTGGCAGTGAGAGTTTGTTCATCATGAGGACTTTGACATCATATGCGTTTTGCGCATCTTGGTCTAAGGAAGAACCCCCTTTTTCATTAAAGGTGGAGTATCATTTAGGTTGGGCCTAAGAGTAATAGCATCACCATAGGTGAACCGAGTCTTGAACTGATTTGGTTTCAAGTTTTGATCATTTATGTAATTGACTTGCAACAAATCTGTCAAACCAGGCATAAAACCGGACCCATTGACCTGGTGGATCAATGCCACCTGCACACCCCATAAATGACCAGCATAAATAAGAGTATCCTACAGAAAAGTCCACACACGCCACCTCCTTGCATCATCAAACACATGACCCTTGATGTTAGAAACCATTATAAACACTTTCTTCTTTTATTTGCCAGGCAATGTGAGACTTGAGGTTTCATCCAAATTCGATAATCATGCATGAAGACAAAGATTCGAGCTTGCAATCTTCTAGTCTAAAACAATTGACTATGATCACTATGCCAAATAGTTTCTTACTCCATTTAGTGCTAATAATTTGATATATGCGATAAAAATACTTATTGTCACTAAGCCAACTCCTCTAGTCATACATAGTGCTACCAATATGTATATATATATAAGTATTTATTAAATTAGATTATAATATAATTAGATTTATGTGATATTTATTTAATTATTATTAGATTGAATGGTTCGACCAGTAATCCACTGATTGAATCACTGACCCAAGGTCCTAGTAGTTTGATCAGATTGATTATTAACTCAGTTTTGATAACTATAAGCATCAAACATATTAGGCTTAAAAGCACTCATTGTAGAAACACTTTGGACAGTTCCATTGGGTGCGTCCAATCAGGACAAAGAAGCAAGGTGAAATTTATCTTCTTTGAACTTCACATCAAGGGATATGAAGAAAACATTTATTTCCAAATCATAAAATTTCCAACCCTTTTTCTCAAAAGAATACCCAACAAAAACACACTTACGACTTCTACTCTCAAACTTGTCCCCCTCGATGAGTTGATTGTTTGCATAATAGAGGAAACTAAACACCCTCAAATGATTATACCTTGGTGGCTTTCCATGTATCGTTTCATATGGTGTTTTTCCTTCAAAAACAAATGAAGGTGTAAAATTTATTAAATGTTTAACAGTCAAAATATATTCTCCTAAAAACCAAATTGTAACACCCTACCATACAGAGTCTTATGCTTAAGTCATAATTCAGAGATGGCAAGGTATTACGACCTCTAAAATAAAATTTTAGTACGTATAGTAGTATGAATGATTGATTATAACTAGGAGCCTTTGTAGAAAAAGGGGTAAACAAAAATCGCGACTCGAAAGTGCAACACTCCGATCGGTAACGTAACGAACCAGGATAAACCAACGCGAGATTATATATATACAAAGGAGCGTCAAGAACGGGAATATCAAAACTCAAAATCCGGCTGCGAAGATAACCGGTCTGAGCATAGCAATATATACATATGATAAAATAAGGAAAACCCCAAATGAAATCCAAAGGGACACAAATACATAAAACCTATTCTCCAAAATCTCCCATAAGAGGAATCATCACAGTTTGTATTATTTAATGGAGATAAAAGTATCTAAGCAAAACATATAACCCAAAACATAGTCCCGAGAACAAAGGATCTTCGCAAATCTAGAAGTCTCCAGCATGCCTCAGCGGGAAACCTCACTCCTGCATCTAAAAACCACAAAATCCGCATGGGTGAGAACCAGAGGTCCCCAGCATGGTAACAGCTTCCACATATATAATACATAATAATAGAGGTAAGCCGAAGGCAATCCTAGAACTTCCTCCAGATAATATCAAAGCTTATAAGCAAGTTAAACCATAAGTGGCGACTGACTAAAGCTTCTTCAGTCTAACTAATACTTCCCTTTCCAATTCCTTCAGACCTCCCAACCACCAGCAGAAGTATAATGTAGCAAACACAATTATATCAAACAAGAAATATACAAATAGGAACAATTAAGGCATTTATACAATTAGCAAGTAATATGCAGTCAAATAGGCAATCTCAAACAATTCATATAGTATGCATATGATGAATGTCTGTCCCTAGCGGCTGATGATATCATCTGTCGGTTATAGAGTCAACCCGACAAGTCTTGGTAGCTAACCATTGGACTGTCCCTCTGTCGTGTCTCCCCAACTCGAGTTATACTCAATATAAACTTGATTATAATCATGATCCATATCCATCACCCTCACTGGTGAATATTTATGGGGGTGAGCTCATCCGGGGCTTTCACAGTGCCCGGCCACCCTGACGACATAGGGTTAAAAGAGCTTCAAGTCTCAACCTGGAGCACGTGGTGGCTAGCCACTGCTTTCTCCCAGGAAAACTCTCATCTCCGATAATGGAAGTGCAACATTCATAATTCATTCAACAGCATATATATGCATTTATTCTTAGCCATAATCATGGCTCCGCCGTAACACGGCAATAATCCAGCCATCCGACTCACGGTTAAATCCATAACCAGCCATCTCATTAACAAATACGGCCTTTCGGCCCATGGCATAACAAGCAGTTCCACCGCCATCCTCCGCCTCTCACATAATCATCTTTGATCCTCATTGATTATTCATTTTTCCCTTGCTTCACTCGCAAGTTACCACATCCTCTAGCTCCCTTTCTAATAGCTAGGCATATCATAATGATTTAAGACATAAGTGGCGAGATCGGAGGCTTAGAAGTATGAGATTTGACTTTTAAAACTCAAAAATCAACTTTGGGATGAAAACAGGGCCACGCGTACGTGCACTCCACGCGCACGTGTGGATGGCCACAAAACTCATCGACGCGTATGCGTCATGCACGCTAACGCGTGTATTGAAAATTAGCCAACCGACGCGCACGCGTCAACCACGCATACGCGTGGGTGCTCTCGTGCCCCAGGCACAAAACTGGCACAGTTCTGCACAACTCTCTGGAAAATGGCTGGGCATTGGGTGCAGCACATTCGGCGCGCCCGCACACATCACGTGCACGCGTGGATGGCGCTTGCTGGAAGAACGGCGCGCACACGCCAAGTGCGCCTACGCGCGGGAGGTCATTCTGCTAAAAATTTTCTAAGTTAAAAACTGCAGAATTTACAGATTCAACCCCCAATCTTCCAACGGACATAACTTTCTCATTTTAAATCGTTTTTCACCCGTTCTTCGAACGGCATGGACATCCCGGATCCAATTTCATTTCTGAACAGATTTGGCACAAAACAGAGATCCGTAGTCCAAGTTATGTCCCGTCAAAGTATGCCCAAAAATCATATTTTTCATACAAAACCACAAAGTGCCATTTTCAAAACAAGCCATTTTCAACTCTTTTCAAAATTAATCAAAACATGTCAATTTCATCCCTTTTCTTTGAAATCAATCAAAATATATCAAATTCAACATCAAGCCTCCTCGACTCACACATTGACACTTTACCACAATTTACAAAATCACTATCCCATCATTTTAACCCACTTCACCCAAGTGGCTCAAACCCAAACACATTGACATATCACATACTCTTCCTCATGCCAATTTCCAACAACACCAATTCAAATAAATCATCATTGTACACAATCAATATCATACTCACCATCAACATGGTTCAACCCACAATTCAACCATAACCAATTATCAAGCATATATCACAACATGCATATTGCTCATACATCATACCATCAAGGCATCAATAATCATCATCACATATATGACCACATCATATATATCAACCATTCAACAACATCAACAATTCAATGCCTATCTTAGGGCCTCTAGCCTAAGTATTTCCTACCACATTACATATTAGATACGAGAAACCGAGACCATACCTTAGCCGATTTCCCAAGCTCAACTGGAGCACTTCCAAATCACTTATCCACAAGCTCTCAAGGCCTCAACACCTCCAAGAACAGATTTTTCACCACCAAATCCCTTTTCAAGCTTTTCAATGTCACAAATCAAGCTCCAATATTCACATATACACAACCTAAGCCACAATCATCACACCCATACACAACATCTCAAAACCCAAACATCATAGAACCACAAATTACACTAGGGTTAAGAATCTTACTACACCCAAGGTCCAAGGAGACAAGATTAACCTTCTCTTTCAAGAGAGTTGGGTCCTATAACATCAAAGAGCCCAAAATCTCAATATTTTTGCTCATGAAACTCGAAATCAAGGCTAGAAATTCGAAGAGTAAAACGTGGCTTACCTCAAGATTAATTGTATGGGTTTTGTAGAGCTCTCCGCAGTGAACGCGTGGCTGCAAACGGTGCGGCAATCGGAGCTCTAGATCAAAAGTTATGGTGGTTTGAAGATCAAATGAGAGATAGAAGTTTGAGAGAGTGTTCTTCCCCCATTTCCTCTCTTTTTCAGCGTGTGTGAGTGTTGTGTGAGGAGAGAGAGTGCTGGAAACTAGGGTTTTAGGGTTTAGTTATGTTGGGCCTAGGGCCCACTTTAGGTCCGGTTGGCCCGGTTTGGCCCGTTCGGTCCAATCTTGGTCCGAATTCTATAAAATTGGTACCGAAATTCTCGTCTCAATCTCCTCTATCAAATTTAGCCATAAAAAAAAAGTCATATTTTGGGCTTTTTAGAATAAATTCTCATTTATGGGTTAATTAGCCGTTAATTAACCGGATTTTACACAAATGGACAGTCCCTTTGAAATCGTAGTACCCGAGTCACATATAGAATATGCTTGCATTTTCTTTCCACTCTTCTATTTTGTTGTGGTGTACTAATGCAAGAGGTTTGATAATTGATTCTATGTTGCAAGAAATATGGGCTTAGACACATGAACTCTGTTCTATTATCACTATATATTCACCCTTTTGACAGGTTTGTTGAACTGTCATTCGACGAGAGTAAAGAAATTAATAAGAACCTTAGAGACCTCTTTCTTTTCACATATTAAGTATATCCATACTGCTCTAGAGTAATCATCCGCTATTGTTAAAAATAAGAAGCTCCACAAGATGAACAGATTTTGTAAGGCCCCCGCATATCAAAATGTATTAAATCAAAGATAGATGTAGCATGATAATCATTCAAAGAAAATTTATCTCTCATTTGTTTTGACATCTCACATACTTCACAAATCTTATTCAAATTATCATGCTTACAATCACTACTTATTTCAGGTAACATTTGAACCACTTTATAGAGAGGATGTCCCATTTGCTTGTTCCAAAGTTCAACTTGATTTTCCACACTAGTCTGATATGCTACTGCTCTTTGAATTTCACGAAACTAGTAAAGCCCATCTTTTCATTCACCTGCGTCAATCAGCATCCTTAAAACAAGGTCTTGTATCATCCAAAATCTTTTAGTAAATAATATTAAGCAATTCACATAATCAGTCAATTACAATACCGAGATCGAATTGCTTCTCAATTTCGGAACACGCATCTCATTCTTCATTTTGAGCCCTCATTCAAGGGTCATCGCTCTCTCTATACTTGCTATAACTTATTTTTTATTAGACAGCCCTATTGCACAAGCCTTTATAGAGCATTGCTTCCTTAATACTTGGAATTTCTTGTCATATGGTTAGAGGCGCCACTTTCTATAATCCACAAAATAGAGCTTATCTTACTAGTTATTTTATCTATTTCGTTTCCCTTAACATTAAGCATTTCAATCAACATCTTTCATTGTTCATTGTTTCAGCACAGTCACTGTACTAAAGCAGTCTTCCTTTTGTTCCATTTGTGTTTTAGTTGCAACATAGGCAACATCTGCTCGTAACACACCACCTTTCCCACATCCACTTTGTCTCTGGTTGGGTTGGTTTCTCCTTCGCATGGGTTGTCACCCCACTACTCTGGGTAACTAGCAAGTTGGAAGCACTCTTTGAATTCATGTCCTGATCTACCATAGTGTGAGCACACGAGCTGTTTAGTCTCTTTTTCCCCCTTTTTCTCTGCCTTCTTTTGTTTTAGTGACCATTTTCACCCGTTCTTCATATACCAAGATAATGTACACTTAATTGAGGAAATACAACAGATCCATGCCAGAATATTAGACTGCACTATCCCATAACCCACATCGTCTAATCCCATAAGAAATTAATTGACCATTTCTTCTTGTCTTCTTTTCTCCAAGAGCATTCTAATGCCATACTTGCATCCTCCACATATGCAATTTGAAATTTGCTCATAGTTAGCCAATTCATTCCAAATAGTCTTCAACTTTTGTATTAGATGATCATCGTTGTTCTTTGTTGTTTGCACTCAACTAGTTTAGCCTTTAACTGTTAATCCATAGGTCATTTACTACAAAAGCTGCTCTTTGATGTTGTCCCAAAGATCTTTTAAATTTTCCGCATACGATGGAATGTAAGCTCGACTCTATAGTGTTCAATATCCAAGAAATGAGCATAGATTGTACTATCCACTAGTCTTCCATCTCTGTTACATCATCTTTTGGCTTTGTGTAGGTCCCGACAAGGAATCCCTACTTTTGTCAAGCATGGAGCGAGACCTTAATAGTTTGCGCCCACTTGTCATAGTTCTTGCCACGCAATTGTACTTGCGTGATTACATTCCCAGGATTGTCTCTTGCATTCAAATCATAAGACGGCATTCCTTTCTTAGTACCGTCTCCTTGGTTCTTCACATCCTCCTTTGGAGGTTTCTCAATTGCATCTTCCATTTCAGCAATGGAATTTTGTCTTTATGAGATGACTATTAGAGATTGAAGTGCTCTGATACCATCCAAAAACTGTTTGGGCAAATATGATTTTATTATTTATAGAGGCTTGAATATATATACACGTTACACTAGCCTAACAATCATATACAGATCTGCTACAATCTCCTCAAGACAGTAAGTATAGAAATTTTTATATATATAAATTACAATTCTATTCTAGTAACACATTGAAAATATCAATTACAATATTTATAGATTTAATTCTCTTATTAGTTTGAAAAGGTACTAATTCCTATCGATCCATTAATTTATGTGTGTGTGAAGGTTCTTTGTGGTCTAGAGAAGGGGGTTGAATTAATGGCTCTTCTTTTAAACTTGATTAATTAAATCTCAAACCAGAAAGTGAAACTAAGCCTCTGTTTTGATTGCATGATTGATTGTGCAGGAGACAATTTTATTTTGTCTTATAACGATCGTAAATAGAAATAGAGCAGGAAAAAGAAAATGACACAACCATGTATCCTGGTTCAGGTGTTCAGCTATCTTGTGTAATATAGTCTACATCCAGTCTCCACCACAATAGTGGTGGATTTTCACTATCTTTTCAAATATTACATATACTAATTCACAAGGATTCAACCTAATCCTATCACAGACAAATCAAACTTCTTTCTAAGCTTGACTTGGCTAGGTTCACTCCCTAGACTCATAACATACTAAGTGCTCACCCAACTTAGCAAGGGATATATCTCAGATACAAGATACAAAATAGAAATATAATCAAAAGAGATATGACATAAATCTTAGCTTTTCTCTCCAAGTACCCTCTCTTTACCTTTTTTCTCAATGGTTTTTTCTTAATGCCTCTCTTATATGCCTTTTTTTATTGAACCAAAACAAAGAAACATAAAATATAGAAACTAAATATTCAATAATAAACCTTGAAGGAGATGATGTAGAATAGTTCAAACTCTATAAGCTTAACCTAGATTCTGAATTCTCAAATGTAGCTTTTCATCTTGGCAGAATGCTCCTTTTTGTGTAAGTGCAATACTTCCAAGACTTCAAACTTTGACTTGTGAGGTTTCTCTCAAATCTGAATTCGGATTTTCTCTCCTTGAGCAAACTGAAGTTTATTTTTTCTTTTGGTATGGAGTAAGGTTGCCAAGGCTAGGGTTTGCTAAACTGAGTCAACACATTGAATCTTAAGCAAGCTGAGATCTTTCCTTCTTTTCGAAAATTCAGACCAAAAAATCAGGGATCAAGATCATAGTTAAGCAACAAAGAAGAAAGATGAGCAGCAGCAACTTCATTGATTTGAGTTTCTCAATGAGTTTGCCAAATCCAAACCATTAATCTTGTGCTTTAGCTCCAAGTTTCAATATCAACCATTGATTTAAAGCACAAGTAACCTATACTTTCTTCTTATTGTCCGAAATGCATGTATTGAGGGAAGGTGAAATCAACAAGTAATTGACTTGCACGTTAATGGAAACATTTTACCTTTTTCTTCTGATTATGCTTGACTTAAGCATATTAATTTTGACTCCTTTTTTATTTGACATAGCCTCTGAGATTTTGCTTTCCCCTTTTCTTCTTTGATGATCGATAAAAAAAGTGAAGTCCTCTTTTCTTCTCGGTATTTTACCCAAAACCACAAAGCTCCACTTGCATCACATTGGTTTTCTTTTTCTCTTCATGAAGCAAGTGAATTGGGTTGTAAACTTGGTCCCAATCAGTAGTCTTGGATGCACATAGTTCTTCTTATTGGGCTGTTAGTTCTCTTTCTTTGGGCTGCACAATAAAACTTAGGCCTGGAATACTAAATAATTCATTAAAACACTTTTGGACTATCAACCCAACTAAAATCATGTTTGTTATCACCAATAATATTATTATTATTTAATAAACTTAGCAATTTTCCCTCTGATGACAAATATCATTCAAAATAGAAATGAAGGGAATGAAATACAAGATTCAGATTAGAGAATTTTCTTTGATGATACCATTTCAAATGTTGATCTGCTTTCCCTTTCTCTCATAAGAGATACTCCCCCTTAATGCGAGCTGCTAACAATACACATGTCATACGGGTATGCAGAATTTTTTATCAGTACATATAAGAGAACATCAGTAATCATAAGAAATTAATTGGAAAATCATATTTTGATAATCTATCAAATTTATCCTATTCATGACTATACTACTCCTTCTTTTGTCATCAAGGGAGAAAAAGAGTAATTCGTTCAAACCTGCAAGAGATAGATTAAATGCAAAAGATAACCAGATAAGTAGCATAGGTTTAGTTAAGAGTTATAGTTATCCAAAAAGAAATAAAAATAGTAGCTAAAACCAAATTGTCTTATAGCTCTAAGTTTAATAGAATTTATAGTTTTCAGCATGAGACATCCCTAGACATCCGAACCTTCATCCTCAGTATCCAGTGGCTCCTCTTGATCAGTTGTCATGGTGACATCTTCATGAATGTTGTCCACATACTTCAGAAGTACTACAACTTTATTCCTTGACTTGCGCAAAGCATTTTTATTTCGAACATCAAGCTTTCTTTCTTGTTGGCTTGAAGAGATAAGATGATTGGACAAGTTGACAAATTTCTGTAGAACATCCTTTACAACCCCGTATAGTAGAGATTTGTATCCAGTGGAGGTTGATGTTCTAGTGGTGGATTAGGGAGGAATGTCATCAAGCTTTTCTTCTTCTTCATTAATGACCATTTTTTCAGATCTGATAGGTCCTTTCTTTTGTTGTTTCACTATACCACCCCTTTTTAGGTAAGAGTTTCTATTTTTAAGTGAATCATTGGTCGGTCAACACCAAAAAATTCAAAGAAATAAGTTAAAAATATGCCATAGGAAAGTGACATATTCGTATAACTCTTTATGTAGTCATACATACGCCTCATCATCAAATAAGCAAATGAAATTTCAATTTTCATAAGAATGGCATACAACACTAGTTTGTCACGAAATGAAACCCTTTGATAGGAACCGCTTTGAGGGAGGATTATGTGATTTACGATGCGATGGAGTTGTGCACGAATAGGACCTAGAGCTTTATGGGTTGGAGTGAGACCATCAATGAGAGAGATATTTTCACAAACAAAGGCTAGGACTTCTTGGTATGAAAGACTTAAGTCTTCATCCCGTTTTCCTGAAGTATATGCGTTAATAGCAATATCGGAATAACCTAGAGCTTCACTGATAGTTTCACTGTTCAAATTTAATTCACGCCCTTTAACATATGAGTGAACATTTTTACTGTGATAGGTCATGTTAGCATAGAATTCACGGACAAGATCACGGTAAACAGGCTTTTTGATATTAAATTCCAGTCCAAAAATACAATATTTTTCACAAAGTCAAGTCCTTTCTTTTCTAAAACAGGCAGATTAGCGAGATAAGCAAGGCACAAAGGACGATGAACAACAACTGCCTTATAAAACTCAAAGTTCATTGTTGATGAAAAATGAATAGGGTTGTAATATGAGTGAGGTGGGTTTGCAAAGTGAGATTTAAAAGCAAATGAATCATTATCAGAGGGTTCTTTGACTGAGCGAGAACTTTCAAGGATTCTGAAAAGTTTATGAGAGAACGTGTCTTTTCAGATAGTGGTTTTCTTCATTATTTTAATGACACATGGGTGTTGCAGTTTTTTCAAAAAATTGAAATAATAAAAATGTGAAATGTAAAGATACATACAAGATATATGAAGAAGTTTGCAACTGTAGCAAGTTAAAGAGTGACCTTGGAAAAAGAAAAGTTCAAAATCCAATGAAGAGTTGATTTGAAAAGGATTTGACCCAAAGTTAAAAAAGTTGTATTTTAAAATAATAATTTAAAGTGCAGAAAAGACAAAAAATTAAAAAAGATTTTAATGTATGACAAAATCAATGAGGCTCACTTATATACAAACAAGCTCATATTGGGTCCAAGAAGGGTTGTGTTTAAGGAAACACATAGAACCACTTGAGAGCAGAAAAAAATGTTTAGCTCACTTGAAATTATTTCAAAATTAGAATCCAGAATAAACGTTCGATATTGAGAGCTCTTCATTTGCCCATAAATGTCTCCTTTTGATTTGTAAGGCAAAAACTTCACACACTTCATCAGCAAGATTAAAACAAAGATTCATAACAAGGTATGCCTAAATTCGTTCTTAATTTGCAGAACCTGTCTTCAGCCAAAGGTTTTGTGAATATATAAGCCAATCATTCCTCCGATTTAACAAATTGAATATCAATATTCCGGCTTTGAATATGTTCCCTTATTGAGTAAAATCTCACTTTAATATGTTTTGTTCTTGAGTGCAAAATGAAATTTTTGAAAATATTAATGGTACTCATGTTATCACACAAAGGAATATTTTCTACTGTCAATTTGTAATCGGCTAACTGAGTTTTCAACCATAATAATTGGGGACAACAAGATGAGACAACAATGTATTTGGCTTCGGTAGTGGACAAGGCTACGATGGATTATGATGCGTTAGCATCTTTTCCTTATTGTCTTATTATTTTAGATATGAAATTGTTGAGTTTTATTGAGATTTTAGCGTTTGAAGCCTATTTAGATGCTACTTTGAGTCGTTCTATTGTTTTGATTATTTCAGGTGAAGTTTGGATCAGTTTGACAGAGTCTGTGCAAAAGAAAAGAGAAGAATTTTAATTCTGTTGAGTTAGCGTTAAACGCCACATCTGATTGGTCCAACACACACACACGCACACGCACACGCACACGCACACGCACACGCATAACATATCCTCCAGAGTCTGAATCGTTCTTTCTGATTGGCCATCGGTTTGAAGATGGTATGCCGTGCTTAAGCACAATTGAGTTCCGAACGCTTTTTGAAAAGCTTTTCCAAAATCTTGAAGTGAATTGAGGATCTCTATCCGATACTATGATCGTAGACACACCATGCAATCTTACAATCTCCTTAATGTACAATCTCGCTAATTCCTCCAAAGAATAAGTCATGCGAATAGGCAAGAAATGAGTGGACTTCGCCAATCAATCAACAATCACGCCCACATTGCATCAAATTCTGCTATAGTCCTCGACAAACCTGATATAAAATCTATGGCGATACCTTTCCACTTTCATTGTAAAATCTCAAGAGGTTGCAACGTCCCGAATGGCCTTTGGTGCTCAATCTTCACCTTCTGACACGTCAAACACTTGGATACGTGCTTCGCCATGTCATTCTTCATTTCGAGCCACCAGAACATCGTCTTCAAGTCGTGTTACATTTTTGTGGTTCCAAGGTGAATTGAGAATTTTTCCATCTACATTTTTGTTAGAATATTGCCTATGAACATATTTTTTTGTGACATATTTATATATTCTATTCAAATTCTATTCAAATTTTTTGGAATAAAGGATAAATTATTTTTTTGTGACATATTTAATAATTATTAAATAAAATGGATTGATTTATCACAATTATTATTAACTTTTAATTTAATTTAAGTTATGATAATTTAACTAGTTAATTAACTATGGTATAATTTTTTTTAATTTGTAGAAATTATTAAAAAAATTATATGTTGTAATTTTAACCACACAATAAAAAAATTTTAAAAATAAAAAAAAAACAAATAATTTTTTTTGTGCCTAAAAGTCAAGTGAAAGTTATGGCTGTATCATTCTATTTTAAGACCAAAAAAATATATTACTGCACTTTCTACAAAAAGTAACTTACTGTTTAATATTATTAACTAACTTTTCATATATTTATATTTATCAATCAGCTTTTATACGCATTTTTTCATCAAATACCTACTATATATACAAAGAAAAAAAGTTGATCACCATAGTCTCCATTTTCTTTTTTCTAACCCGTTTGATTTTCATATAGTATTAGATATCAAGAGAGAGTTTTAAAAAAATTCAATGTCTAGTGATTTTTATAATTTATAAAAAAGATTATATCATGATTAATTTATTAAGTAATCAAAATTTAGATTAAATTAAAAGTTAAAGTTAAACATGATAAGCTAATTAATTTTATTCAATAATCATTAAATATGTTATAATAAGAGGTAATTTATCTTTTATTTTAAAAAAGATTAGATAGAATATATATATATATATATATATATATATATATATATATATATATATATATATATATATTAGTCATTTTAAAGATATTCCTTTATGCTTAATAATAAAAACTAGAAAGGTTAAAAATAAACAGACCTTACTATAGAGATATATGAAACTTCGAAAGAGATTATTGTAGGTAGTAAATTTAGCTATACAGAGTACAGACACAATTTATGTGTAAATTTATAGTTTGGATTTTATTATTTTCTTAGTAAAAATGGTATGAAATATAAATAAACTTATGCAGTATTCCCGTTTTAAATCCATCAAACAATAACTCAAATCGTCAATGAGTTATAGTTCTGGTATAATCTTTTTATACTCTTTATCTTTAATAAAAAAAAAAGAAAACTCAAACCAATACACAATAAAAAATTTAAAAGAAAAAGAGAAACGACCGTCTTCATCCCTAGTTGGGTGTGGGAAAACTTCTAATGCGTGTCATGGCTTTTCTTAGCTTGCAACACGTAATAAATATAATATATAGATTCATTGGTTGATATATTATTCTATATCAAAAATACTATTTACAAATAAAAATTAAACATTATATATTTGTGTATATATATATATAGTTTAATTTATTTTTAATAAATATTTTATATTTTTATATGTATTTTATATATTGATAAATGGTTTTAATGACGTTAATAATTTTAATAGCGTTTATTTTGAAGTATTGAGATAGAAACTGAGAGATTGAAATTCAATATCATATTTGTTAGTTTAGAGATTAATATTAAAATTTCAGTCTCTATTCTTAAAATTTTAGTGTTTCAATACTTCTAGAAAGTAAAAATACAAAAGACTAAATTTTTTAGAAACGGAGACTAAAATTTTAATAATATTTTATACCTAAAATACTTCAATTTCAATTAATTAATTTTAACTTTACTTTTTGTACAAATTAAATTAGAATTTCATTCTTATTTTAGTTTCTGTTTCTCGATTTCTATTTTTTACTTTTATCCATAGTAATTAAAATCTCAATTTAAATCTTAAAATATTCTAATATTACGATTTTAAATGAGTTTATTAATTTTATAAAATTTATACTAAATTTGACAATTTTATGATTTAAATTTTATTAAAATTTTACGTTTTACATTTTTAATTTACTTTTTTCATTTTACATAAAATTTTGATTTTTTTAACTTTAATCTTATTTTTTAATCTCAATCTCTCCGTTTCTATCAGTCTTCCAAACGTTAAGCATAATTAATTCTACCTCCAATGGTATCGATTTCTATTTAAGAGAGAAAATGAAAATAAAAGCTTTAACTTCTAAACATTAAAGAACAAAACTGTTAACAAAAAAAAAATGTAGATCTAACATAAAAGTTATATTCAATTACTTCCAAAAAAAGCTTAAACTTGATTGGATCTATGTAATAATAATAATATGCATCAATCACCTCATCAACACAAACTAGTAGTTCATAACATATACTTTCTTTCTCTCTCTTTCTTTAGACATACATATAACATACGCCACATAAACCCTAGATACATATATAGCTAGATTTATCATGAACCAACTTAATTAATGAAATATAGCCCATATAAATAAAACTAAAGGTTTGCAAAAGGAAATAATAAAGTAGAGATCCAACGTAATTAACTAATTATTAACTTGCTTGATGTAGCATTAATTAATAATAATGGATCGGACCAAGACGCTTGATTCCCCAAAAAAGAAAAGGAAGAGAAATTGATAGTGAAACTAACACATACATAGTAGCATATCCTTCTTCAACCAGAAGCTAAGTTACACTTGTAGCAGATTTGAAAAAGATGAAAGGTTATTCTTCATTTTTTCATCAACCATAACATTGACATCTGAAATTGATGAGAAAGTAGTAGTGATCTTTTTTTTTTTTTTTCTTTTTGGTGATGAATTTGAGAGGAGAAAAAGTTATGAGGGTAATGATAGCAGCGTTAGGGTTGTGGTGGGGGCAAAGAGAAGAGGATGATGATGATGAAGTGGGCACAATGATGGCGATAGAGAACATACATAAGCAGCAGCAGAGGCACATCATCATGATGGCGTTGAAAAAGAGGCTTTACATTACAATATACTTATAAGAGAAAGAGAGTGAGAGTGAGAGAGAGAGAGAGAGATTCAAAGGATTTTGTGCAAACCTATCATCTTCTTTTCTTTCTTTGTTTTCTCTTTTTTATGCTTTCTGACACGGTGGTGGTGGAGATGATGAGTGATGATCCATTTTGTGAAACCTAAGGTCTATCTAGTACACTCTAGGGTAATCACGGTACTACTAGTAGCAAATAATAAAGGCATGAATATTATATAAGTTTCTTTGGTTTCTAGTTTTTTTCTGCCAACATGTTAAAGAATATATCAAAATTAACTAGGTAAAAAATAGTATTTTTATTTTTTTTAATATATATATATTTTGAAGAATAAGATTGATTTTAAAGAATCATATATTTTCAAAAATAAAATTATTATCTACACACTAAAAATCAACTATTAAATTATTTACTATATATATAAATACAAATGATATTTAACTTATTTTTAATGTGTATTTTATATTTTAATATATAATTTATATGAATAGCTAAGTTTTTATATACATCTAACGTAATTGTTTCAAAAATATTACATACTAGGTAAATCATTTTAATTTTTAACTTAAAAATTAAAATATTTCTAAAGTTTTTTTATTGCTTAAAATTGTGTTTAACATTTTTAAATTAATTCTTAAATTTTTTATTTTGATTTTTTCATACAAGAATAAACCATCAATTCTGTATTCTAATTATCAAAGCGTTGACAAAAATGATCTGTATTTTTATTAATGAAAAATATTCTCAAAATATTTTAAAACACGACGAGATTACTCAGCGTTAAATATATATTCTCAAAAAATACTTTAGAAATTGAATTTTGATATAATTTTTTTGCAAGTATCATTAGAAAAATAAAAAAATTTTATCTTTAAAATTTGGTGATTTATTGCTAAATAAATTTTTTTTATTAATACCAAGAATACTTTAAAAAAATAAAAAAATTATAGAGATCAAATTTTTATCTAATTTTTTTTGTATATATTTTGTAGTTATCTAAATATTCTTATAAAATTTTAAATCAAATATTTAAGCAATTTATCAAATACAAAGATTATTTTCTATTTGTTAAAAAATATTATTTTTTATTACTTTTATTACATTTTATAATATTTTAAACGTATTTCTATCATTATAAAAAATGATATTTATTTTGATGATCTCAAAAAATCGAGTACAATTTTAATAATTTATCTCAAAAATGGCAAGTCAGTGACACGTGGCACGCCACGTGACAGGTCAATGCCACGTGTCACTTGACATATAAAAAAGTTTTTTATTAGTCAAAATAGTTCTTGAAAGTTCAGACGTAAGTCATTTTCACCCCTCAAATTTTAAAAATTAGTCAGACTAGTCCTTATATAATTTTTTTTTTATTTTTCTTCATAAAATTATCTCTCTCCTTTAATTCTTCTCAAAATATCTTATTTTTTTCTATTCTAAAACATTTTTTGTTACATTACTACATTTTGCTGAAATATATATATATACTCAAAATTGAAATGTATGTATTTATTAACCTAAACAAAGTTATATGCTCAAAATAAAAATTTATGTATGTTAGCCTAAACAAGTTATACCACTAATTTTTTTCTACTACATCTTTTTTTCTTCATTACGGTAGTATTACTTATATATAGGAGGTAATGGTAGTGATACTTAGAGTCAAAATTCAAGAAGATCCACAAATTTTGTTTCAATTCCAAACTTTACAAAATATTGAAAATTTGTTGGTTAATTATTATTATTATAAATGAATTACTTCTTAAGCGTAATACGTGCAAACATCATAATAAATTTTTGTGTGTTTTATATGTTTGAGATAGATTATATAATTTTTCTTTTAATTTCACAAATCAATGAGATAAAATGAAATAGGAAACATTATACCTATGCATAACACAGGCTACTCCGCACTAATACATTATATAAATAGATATGCTTCGTATTAAAATAAAATTCCTTTTGTTTTAAATGAAATATTGAAAAAATTATATTAGAATATTAAGATTCAAAAAGTGATTTCATAAACCAGTTTTTTAATTATTGAATTTTATTATATAAATTGAATAATAATAAAAATTATAATTTTAAAAAAATTTAAAATTTAAAATAATTACTATATTATTTAATAAAATTTAAAATATTAAATTTTAAATATATAATCAATAATAATTTGATAAACTCATTTAAATAAAAAATTCACATAAAAAATTACAATTTGAAAATGTAAAATTTTAAAATACAAATGACAAAATAATTTTATAAAAATTTTATTATTTTTATTATTTTATGTAAAGAGAATTTTGTATATTAAGGTTTAAAAAATAATATTAAAATTAGTAGCATAAAAAAATATTATAAATTTAATATTATAAAAAAATTATATAAGGACCAGTTTGATTATTTTTTAAAATTTGAAGGATGAAAATGACTTACGTCTGGACTTTTAAGGACTATTTTGACTAATAAAATTTTTTTTTATATGTCAAGTGACACGTGACACTGACCTGTCACATGGCGTGCCACATATTACTGACCTGTCACATGGCGTGTCACGTCATCATGCCACGTGGCACTTAACGTGACACGTCATCATCCGATTGACGGAAGGACTAATTTGACTAACAATTTATCTTTCAGAAACTAATTTAATTAAAAAAATCATTCGGAGACGAAAATGAAGATCGCGTAATCTTTCATGGACGAATTTGAATATTAACCCAACAATTTTTACTTCATCTTCTTTGATCATTCCCTCTCCTTCTTTAATCTTAACCCAAACCACCGGACAACCCCACTATTGGCATCCTAATAATTCACCACCCTCTCATCTCTCACACTTTCTTATCCGTATCCTTTATTTATCACAGCCACCATTCTTCATCCGACAAAGCCCAACGAATTTGTCCCCAACTGCCATCCATCCACTGCACCACTACAACACCACCTCCCACTCAACTCCTTTCACCACCAACCTTATTTTCTTGTCTTCCTTTTCCCTCATTGTCACTACTACAGACTACCTCTTGTTCTGTCTCATCCTTTTCTCTACCATCTCTAATATTGTTATCCAATTGATAAATCATAATTTTATAATTTATTTTGTATTAAATTTAATAAATTTTATCAATTTTTTATATATATTCACTAAAATAATATAATTTTGTAAATTCTTCTTAAATTGTGCTTAAAAATGCAAACATACTTTTTAGGCTCTTAATTTACTAATTTTAATTCATTTTAATTCCATTCGATATCTTTATGTGTTTGATGAAGTAATTTCAGATTTACAAAACAAATATGAATTGAAGGAACGAGGAAAAAGTATGTAAAAGTGAAGAATTCATGAATAAATTGAGTTTGGAACATTTGACAACCATGCGTACGCATAAGCTGTCATGCGTATGTACGGATGCAAGCATGTGACTTCATTTAATGCAACACATGAGTCGCGATTTCTGGTCTTCCAAAGTCAAATAATCCATCTTATTTCTGAAACTATTTCAAGACAAATTCAAGAATGATAAAAGGGGAGAGTAATTAGGTTTAGTTTTAGTATCATGTTTTAGGTTATATTTTAGAGAGAGAAGCTCTCTCTTCTATATAAAATTAGGATAGAATTAGGTTAATTTTCTCTTAGATTTAGGTTTTGATCTTGTTTTAATATAGTTTTCTTTACAATTTCTTGTTATTATTACTTCTTTGCTCTCTTAATTTTATATGTTATTTCTTTTATTTAGTCACTTTTATGTTCATGAATTATTGTTAGATTTGGATTTTCTTTAATGCAACTTTGATATTTTTATGTTATTGATGTTTATTTGAGTTACTATTATTGTTATCTTACATTTGGTAACTTTAGATTCTATTATTATTGTAATTTTACCATACTATTCTTTTATGCCTTCCAAGTATTTGATAAAATGCTTGGTTGGACTTTAGAGTAGATTTTAACACTCTTGACTTTGGAGTTGAGTAATTGGAGACTATTGAATTGTCAAAATCCAATGTTGATTGGTAAATGAAAGTTGTTAGTTGGCTTGAATTCCACTAAAACTAGTCATTCCCTAGAATTTGATTAGGACTTGTGGACTATAGCCAATTATCCTCACTTGACTTTTCTTCAATCGTTAGAGTTTAGCTAAGTGAGAGTAATAGGCAATTACCATCACCCAACGAGGATAGGATTTCTAATTCTCACTCCTAACCAAAGCTTTCTATTTTGATTGATTGTCATTTTACTTTCTTGTCCATCGTACCAAAATCTCAAAAGTATCTGATAACCAATAATATGCACACTTTTCTGTAATTTCTTAAGAAACAATGCGAGATTTAAATACTCTCGATTTTTTATTGATTTATACTTATGACAAACAAACTAAATTTTGATTGAGAGTTAATTGTTGGTTTAGATCTATATTTTGACGAGATTATTTTGTAAAAATTCTAAGTCGACGATTTTTCTCCGTCACTGATCACCTTTCTTCCTCTCTCCTTCTTTACCATCTTCTTCTTGATTTTGTTTTAAATATTGTAGATTTGAGTTGATGTGTTTTTTTTTTTTTGTTATGCTGGTGGTAATTTTGGACTCTAGACGGTGGTTTTGATAGGTGAAACTAATAATAAAATTTATGAGGAAAGGATAATTTTGAATGAAAGATGATATTTAGAGCTAAGGTTTTAAAAACATTAGAAATAATTTTAAAAAATAAAAAAAATTTAAAGATTGTTTTAATTTTTAGTTCAAATATTAGAAATTAAAATAATATTTTATTTTTAGATTGAGGTAATTGGTTGGTACATAATTATTGAAAATGCTAATTTTGAAAATCAACATTTTTTATTTGATTGATCGATATATTTTCTATAATACTATGTTAATTTTCTAAAACTTATCCAGTAATTTTAGCGAAAAAATCCTAAATAAAAAAATTAACATAATAAAAAAATTAACAATTCTAGTTCAACAGTTTATTAAAAATCAACATTTTAAATAAAAGAATAAACCCAAACTTAGTTGTAAGCATTTGTTCTTTTTCTTCTCATGAAAATCATTTGTCACTCACGGTGCATGAGAAATAAAAAATGAGATGCTTGTTATATGGCCAAGCTTTAACACAAAATCTTACAATTGAAGCATAAACAAGTTTAACTATCACTATAAGATAGTACGGTAATTTGCGACAGTGCAAAATAAAAAATCGGCTGTTGAGTGGATCGCCCTGGTTATTGGCGTGGGAAATTGATTTCGAAGCGGTTTTCAGTAATCGCTGATATAACCGCCGCTAAATCAATATTTTGCAGCATTGAATTTAGCAGTGATTTAAAAATGCGGCAGGATGCACGTGTTAAGGTTTTACATATGTTTATCGGCAGTTATAAACCGCCACAATTTAGGACATTTTCTCAAATTCTGGATGATTTTCGACAGTTTTAAAACTGCCGCAATATGGAAGTGTCAGGGTTTTTGACTCGTTTATCGACAGGTTACAAACGCCGCAATTTAGGCATATTTTTTCTAATTTAGGACTGTTTTCTGCGGTTTTAAAATCGCCGCTAAATTCAATACAAAGTTAAAAAATTTGGATTTTCATTTAAAAATCATAGATTTTTTTAAAATATTATAGATATATTTTTTGGCACTTTTTGGATTTTTTTAAATATTTTAAATCTTAATATTTTCTGTCTATTGAATATAAACTTGTGGCAAAAAAAAAAAAATAACTGCGAAACAAAATAATATATTTATAAAAATATCAAAAAAGTAAATCTCTTGCTAAAAAGTTGTATAGTCAAATTCAAAAAAATGTTTGCTTCAAACCAAAATTCCAATCCTAATATTCCAATTTTCACTCTATCCTTTCACAGAATTGATATCCGCAGCGACGTCTAGAGGCAGTTCCTCACCCTGCCGTTGAAATAGATATCTCAGAGCACTCTCTATTGCCTGCCTCTTTTTCTTCTCTGTTGTTGTTTCATCCTCCATCGCATTCCTTTTCAACTTCTCGGCTTCCAGCTCTGCCTATAGTTCAAGCATCTTCTTTTGGGTCTCTTCTACTTGGACTTCGTTGCTCGGCGGATGCGAATTCGGACCGAAGAGTTGAATAAGAGTCGGTCCGAAACCCACGCCACGTACTCTACCCGGTTTCTCTTTTTCGAAAGCTTGAGCAAGCGAATCATTTTGAAACAACACTCTAGAAGACTCATCCTGTTGCTTAATCTCGTCAATAATTTCCTACAAACATAAATAAGCAAACGGAATTAATAATTGTTGATTGGTCTATCTCATGTCAAGAACATGCCAACACAGGATGATTAACTGCATGACTTTCAGCTCAGTAAAATAACATTCAAGCAATACAACTCTATAAGTATATTATTAAGTCAACAACTTATACTCTCATACTAATAAAGGTACCTATTTCAAAAAATAAAAGGGTAAAACAAAATAAATTCAACAATTAACCTATATGAGATCATAATTTTTATCTCTCAATACTATAATAATTGTAATACCCTATTACCCTAAACCTTACCTCTAATTGTAAAGCAAAGGACAATAACGCGTCACGACAATCCTAAAACTCAATACAATAGTATATAATCAAGAAATATTAAGACTAACAACAACATATACGGTATGAGAACCGGGGGTTCTCAGTATGGTAACAGTGACCAATAGATAAGATATAAGGTTTCGGGAAACCAAAAGCAATCCTAAAACTTCTCACGAGCATAGATATTCATCATACGTATTCTCTATGTGTTTGCTTACTTTGATTAATTGCATTATGCCTAAATGAATAATATGCCAAATTGCTTAATGAATTACTTGTTGTATATGAACTCTTCTTGTGTTTTACTTGTCTGCATTACTTGTGTTTTGCTGGGATTGAAGAGCCTCGGTAGGCAATGGCGATGGAATCGTGTGGAGGCTAGGTTGGTGAAGGCTGTGGGACAACGTGTTGTTTATCAGTTAGAAAATCTCTAAGTTTAGATAACCCTTTTTTGCTTTAAAGTATATTTATAAGTTTTGAATCTTTATGCTCATGAGAAGTTCTAGGATTGCCTTTGGCTTCCTAGAACCTTATATCTTATCTATTGGGTACTGTTACCATATTGAGAACTCCCGATTCTCATACCATATATGTTTGTTGTTTTTCAAATGCAGGTCACAACCTACCTCGGTGAGCTTGTGGATGGTGACAGAGCGGAGGATGGCTCAACTTTACTTTTGTTTTATTTTGTTGTAGTATATCTCCCCTTTTTTATATGGTTGCCTTAGAGGCTTTTGTACTTAAAAACTTTGAGAGATAAGACGTAGCTGTTTTATTATCAAACCTCTGTTATATCTTTTGTTAAACTAGTCGGCCTAAACTCTGCGGACTACGGCTAGTCCCATTTTGAATATTTTATATATATAACTTGCTTATTTTATCTACTACCTTGTGTATTATGGAGCTATTTATAAGGATTTATATATTATGTTATGTTCTTTTCGTGCCAACGTGCTTTAGATATCGTGTGTGAACGCTTTGCGCTTTGTATCTCTGTTTTATATATCTTTAGTCTTTTTTTTCCTTCATTGGGGTTCTAGTCTTAATATTTCTTGATTATATACTATTGTATGGAGCTTTAGAACTATTGTGATGTGTTATCGTCCTTTACTTTACGGTTAGAGGTAAAACTTATGGTGATAAGGTGTTATAATAAGTATTCGTGAAAAAAAATAACTATGAGTTTGAATATATATATATATATATATATATATATATATATATATATAATCAAGGCAAACTTTTTTACTTGGAGAAAAAGATAAAAAGAGAACAATTATAATAAGTGACTGCAAAACTACATGTATATTTTCGAATAAAGTAGATTTATCTATCATCTATAAATTTAGAAATCTCTTTCTTCTTATGTGTGCTATTTAAATACTTTATCACTTTCAAGAAACATAAATCAGCAACTATATGCACAGAGGAACTAGAGCATACCAATACAGTAATATACTTTCAACCTAAATTTATATTTGAAACTAATGGGATACAACACAGAATTTCAAAAAGTAGTACTTACACCAACTGCTCTTATTTTATTATTGATATAGGAGCCATCTTTTTTTGTGCACTTTTGTCCATAACTCTACTCTATCGACTATCCTCCCTTGTTATTCAGACTATAACAACATAGTTTATGGCATTACCATATTTCACACATTTAAGGAAAATGTATATGTAGAGATAGTTCAAAGAGTGAATTCAAATGTAACTTACCTCTTCTTTCCTTAGCCTTGCCAAACTTTTCGAACTGCCAATGTGGGTATATTTTTGTTTCAATCAATTCATCGCATTTTCCTGCACTTCTCCTATTGGTCCATCAGAGATAAAAGACGATTAGAAACTGATTTAAAAAGACTCAATGCAAGATAAATAGAATTTTTTTGTAACAAATGATATACTACATTTTTAGGTTTACTGCGATATCCAAGGAACCATCTCAAATGCTCTCTATCAATTCCTGGTGGGCGGTTCTCAATATTTTGTTCAGCCGTTAATGTTGAGTCATAATAAGCATCATACAACCTCAGTGTTATATCCTTCTAGGACTTCCCCATACTTTTCAAAATATTTTTTTTGATAGTTCCTTCACTATCCTCATCATAGTAAAAAATTTGTTGCAAAGATAAATTCAATTCGTTAATAATTCTCAAACGAAACAGATTTAATTCAACAACGCTATAAAATTTTACCTTTACACATTTATTATAAACCTTGTCTTTAGTGGTAATCTTGTGCCAACTTTCTTCACAGATAGAAAATTTTTCATAGTCAACTCCTAGCAGACCAAGAATGCCACTCAATAGTCCAGCTTTGTCTCCAATTGGTTGTAGTTTGCTGTTGAACTTGAATATGATTTTTCTACCATTAGGCCGTTCCATAGCCTCCCTTACACTTAATTTTGCCTGCTTGATTATGCCATCGCCCATCGGAATCTATAAAGAATAAAATAATCTTGTATATGAATCCGTTGTGGACAACATGCAAGAAATTTAGTATATAACATAAAGTCTTAATCATGCTGAACAAGAAAATTTCAATGTATATGTTACCAATATCTTAACATTCCAAAATTCTGTAGTCTTACGTCCTTTGCGACTTTGAGCTCCAGAAACAACAAAGAGGTTGTCAACATGTTGATCAAGAGAACCTACCTCTTTTGCATTAGTATCCAAGTTTTTGTGGCCTGCCTCCAAGTTCTGGGCACTATTTGTGGATCAGGCTTTGGTTTACTGCAAGGTGGACATAACAGGCATGAAGTTGTGAGGACACCATCACCACTGACCCGGGGAATTTGAAAGTCATTGTGGTGGGAAGATAAAGTTGCAGGCACTCCCATTTGAGGTTGCTAACATGCTGGTCCTAAATTTGATTTTTTTTCGTGTAAAGACCTTTTCTAACCATCTTAAATTCCTGATACCAACATGCAAACAAAAAACATCACATTCTCTCTAAAAATGCAGGTAAATTATTTTTATACAAATTAACCAGAAACATACAATTATACAATGCAACAAGTTAATTAGAATAATACATAAAAATAGTTAGAAACAATTGCTTTTTATTAGAACGTAAAGGTAACTTTGATTTAAACTAAGAAGACCGTCTAAAAATAGAAGATCTAGAGATCAAATAAAGAGTTTTCGGATCACATCTCACACATATAAATATTATACATAATTTACATACCACACAACATGAAAGTAAAGATAGAAGTAATAGAGTGTATACAATTATACGATTATACAAATTATATAATATAGTGAACAATGCATCATAGGGACGAATGCTTACTGGAGAAGAAAAGACGGACCAGCAGTAGCTCTGGATCGACGACGACGATGACAGGTCCGGACTTCATGAGGTCAGAGATGGTGAGACGACAAGCAGCTCCTAAAGGACCGAGATGGTGGCGCAAGAAAATGGCCCTTCGACAGCGAGAGCTGCGAGAGATCAGACCTTCCTCAAGTAAGGAATTCAACGGCTGGAGGGCTATGGGAGTCACAATTGGGAGTTAGGATCAATTGGAGTTGGAGTGTACCATGTGGGAGAAAGGGGATTTAGGCGCCGCTTATATGTTTTCACTTTTCAAAATAGCAATGTGTTAGTGTTTATCATTGGTGTTAGTGTTTTAATAATAATAATAATAATAATAATAATAATAATAATAATAATAATAATAATAATAATAATAATAATAATGGCATCAGAATAATAATGGACACCAGCACACGGCATCAATAATCGAGGTTTTTAATTTAGATATGACGCCGTTGATGGAGTTACGCAGCGATATGGTGATTATTGGGGATTAACGGATTTGTGACGGCTGGGCAACAGAAATCGGTGGCACCGATTGGAGACAAGAAAATCGGAGGCACCGATTTCAGGTGGGACAGGGTGCACAAATCGGTGGCACCGATTTGCGTTCCTTCGCCACGCGTCACGCATGCAGTTCACCCGTGACCCCTTGCAACAAAAGAACCCCCTCATCCGCGTATCCCTTTCACTCTCTTTCACTCTCTTTCACTTTCGTTTCCCTCTCACTCTCTTTCACTCTCTTTCACTCTCTTTCACTTTCCTATCCCTCTCTTCAGCACCTTCACCAGATCCCTTTCACTCTCTTTAACTTTCATCTCCCTCTCTCAACCCCACCTCAACCCCACTAAATCTTTGCTGCACACCATTGTTGGACAACAACAGGTTTTGAAAAGAATTCAAAGAAAATGCCAAGAAGACGAAAAATTAAAGAAGTAAATCAACCAGAGCTTCACATTGTTAATTATCTTGGAGATCCAAATTATGTAAGTTTTTATTTTTAAATAATCTGATTTAATATTAATAATAGTGATAAATATTAAATTTAATTAGAAATATATATTGTAATATCATTAGGTAGAGATTAATTAAATCATATATGTATGTATGATTTTATTATTAGGTGGTTAGAAATAAAAATTAAAATTGAAAATAATCATGTATGTATGTATGTATATATGTATGTATGTATGTATGGATGTATGATTAGGTGGTTAGTAATAGAAATTAAAATCGAAATTAATCATATATGTATGTATGTATGTAT
Source organism: Arachis hypogaea (assembly GCF_003086295.3). Classification (NCBI taxonomy): domain Eukaryota; kingdom Viridiplantae; phylum Streptophyta; class Magnoliopsida; order Fabales; family Fabaceae; genus Arachis; species Arachis hypogaea. The sequence continues at coordinate 106,728,762 of NC_092040.1, forward strand.
GTATGTATGGTATGTTGTAAATAATAATCTTTTTTTTAGTTAATGAACTAATGAAATCAGATACTGTACATGCTCCCCTAAAGTAGATTGTAGTTATTAGTAGTAGTAGTAATTGAGTTTAATAATTTATTATGATTAATAATTAAAATTTAATAAATTATTTTATTTTTGATCAATAATAATAAATGAATTTTAATTCATTAAAATTTAGAAAATAATTTAGTAGTAACTAAATTTAGATTAGAAAATTGTAATGCTGTGTTATGAATAATAATAATAATAATAATAATAATAATAATAATAATAATAATAATAATAATAATAATAATAATAATAATAATAATAATAATAATAATAAATGTGTATGCTGTTTTATGAGTAATAATAACAATAATAAAATTAGTATGCTGTTTTACGAATAAATAGTTTATCAGTCGTGAGGTTATTCTGGTTAGTTAGTTAAGGTTAAATAATTTTTGTTTTAAGGTAATGAATATGATTGAAAGATTTTTGTATAACAGATTTACTGTGTATATTTGGAATGCAATTATGCTGGAATTAGTTATAATGGTCATGTAATGATAATTTTGTTTTTGAGAATATAGTTATATTATACTGGGACTTATAGTGGAAACGTGATATTGTAGGGTTCACGGTTGTTGCTGTGTGATCATTTAAAGCCGCCGGATTCATACAACCAAATTGTTGAGTCACACTTACGCGAGACAGGATTTTATAATGTTTCACAAATTGGATTTATTCCATGTCAGTCAGCAATGATTAATGCTCTGATTGAGAGATGGCGGCCTGAAACTCACACGTTTCACTTTCCAGTTGGTGAGTGTGCCGTGACCTTAGAGGATGTGGCGATGATTCTCGGTCTGCCGACAAATGGTCTTCCGGTAACAGGACCGACCATGAGTAGTTTTGAGGCAATGGAAGCCGAGTGCTTGCACCAATTTGGAGTTGCACCGAGGAAGACAGAATGTAGAGGGAGCTTTATAAAATTAACATGGTTTAGGGGTTTGAGAGATCGTATAGTGTTGAATGATGTTGAGCATATTCAGACGTATGTAAAGTGTCACATAATGTTGTTATTTGGGACAGTTATATTTGGAGATAAGGCGACTTCAGCTGTTCATTGGAAATTTTTACCTTTGCTCCGTAACTTTCGTCAGATCATACAGTTTAGTTGGGGTTCGGCATGCCTGGAACACTTGTATAGATCATTGTATAGGGCAACTCGTGTCGGAAGCAAGGAGATGGACGGTCCATTAGTACTCTTGCTCACTTGGGCTTGGATCCGGCTACCATTTCTAGCGCCTATTCCCGGCAATCCCCGAGTGTTTCCAATTGCAAATAGGTAAGTTTGATTAAAGTATGCATTAAAATGTATGATAGAAATTGTTTATGTTTTTTACAAGATTAGTTAACTAATGATTTGTCCGATGGCAGGTGGCGTAGTTGGGACCGTGAAAACTATGCCTACCGATATCATTCTCTTGCGCACTACAGGAGATTGTTGGATGATCTACAAGAGGACAAGTATGTTGTAAAATTCAAGTACCGTATGTAACTTGTATAGTAAATTAATTGTTGTGTAATCATCTGATGGTTCGATGTGTCTAGTTTGTTTGGCAGGCATATGGCATTGGAAACATCGACCCAGGCGTGATTCCTTTAGACATCCATCATAATTCGGTTATCTGGAGTGCCACAGTGCTACTTATATCTTTTGAATGCATTGAGTGGCATGCATCTGATAGAGTCAGGAGACAATTTGGATTGACACAGGGTGTTCCTAATCAACTAGAGATTCTAGGTGCATCACACGGCGAAGTTCTTATTAGGCCTAAGAATTAAGATTGGGCCAATACCCACTCTTCTTGGGTGATGAAGTGGACCAATCGGTATAGTCACACTCTCTCGGATGACTTGGTGCATTTACATTATCCATTGGAAAGTTACATGCATTGGTATCGAGTTGCATTTGGTGACCACTTGCAATTGTCGAACCTTGTATTCGAAGAGAATCCAGGAGGTCCTCCACCACCACCTGCGCCGGAACCGGAACCGGATCTGGTACCTCCACCACCACCGCCAATAATACCGCCACACCAGGGGGTTGAGTACTTTGTACCATATGTTCCTGAGACACATCCGTCTGATTATTTCTCAGCGCCAGTCCTGGTACAGCAACAGTATTTGGGTGGTCCACATTTTGAGTATCCAGAGCAAACTTCATTCAGTCAGCTGCTTGGTTTCATGGCATCGGGGTCGCACCACTCACATTCCAGGTAATTATGTTGACATTCCCACCGACCATCAAGCACATTCGGGTGGGATTACTCCGGCTAGGAGGTCATTGGATTCGAGACCTCGGGTTCACACTTCCTCGGCTAATTTTGGTGCCAGAATGTCTGTTGACTCAAGCAGAAGTGCTGAAGGCATTGGAGGGATTATACAGAGTGGAAATCCTAGCCGTATTCCGATGAGTCTGATTCATGAGAGTAACAGGGCAGTTGATGAGACTGATAACTACCTAGTAGACCATCCAGATGATGAGGATGAGGATGAGGATGATAATGATGAGGATCCAGCTCCCAGTGCAGGTAAAATAAAGTTGTTTTTGTATTTAATTACTTAATTTCTATGAGTAGCTTTATGGTGAAATTGTATTTGTATTACATATTGAATACCCATTTGAGTAATAGGATCCACCATTTGTATTTGTATTAGTAGCTTTATGGTGAAAATGTATTTGTATTACATATTTGTATTACATGTTGTGTTTTCGTAGGTACGGCCACAAGTGAAAGAGGAAAAGGTTACAACCTTAGAGCTGATCCTCCTCGTCGGAGTGCGAATCGGTATACACCATCTGCTTTTAATAGGATTGCCAAGAAGTGCAGAAAGTTATACACCGATATGAAGTGGGCACCAAGGAAGTGAAGTTATATGGATGAACTAAGTTGTTAATTAAGTTGTACTATTTACTTAATAAGTATGTCAATTAGGTTGTTATCGCTATTTAAAATTTAAGTTGTACTATTTACTTAATGAGTTTGTCAATTAGGATGTTATTACTATTTAAAATTTAAGTTGTTCTATTTACTTAATGAGTATGTCAATTAGGTTGTTACTTCTACTTAAAAATTAAGTTGTACTATTTACTTAATTAGTATGTCAATTAGGTTGTTCTTACTATTTAAAAATTAAGTTGTACTACTTAATGAGTTTCTCAATTAGGTTGTTACTACTTAATGATTACTTTATTATCGAATACGTTATTATCGAATATGTTTTCTATCGAGTATGTTAATCAGGTTTGAAATGAGTTGGTAAATATAAATGTCAATGTAAATTCAGATGAATACAAGCACGAGTTGGTGAATATAAATGTCAATGTAACTTCAGATGAAATGTAAAAGAAGGTAACTACTACTCTTCGGCTGGACCTGCACTTGGTCCAGCACTTTGGCGACATTTACTACGACTATGGCCATCGGCACCGCATTGCTTGCATTGCCTAGGGCGACGCAACATACGAGTGTCCATCTCATTCAAGAAGCGGGTCATCTTCGGACGACCTTTGGCCACACGTCTGAGGAACGGGTTTCCAACAAATCGAGGTCCATGATAAGCAGGCCAGGTTGCAGGATTTCCCAGTGGTCTAAACCTAACCCTGTATACTCTTCGAACTTGGTCCATCTTGTATACATCATGAACGTACACTTGCCAGTCCAACCGCTGATTTGCACAACAAGCAAACACATGTCGACATGGAATTCGGTCAACCTGAAATTCACCACAGTCGCAACGACGCTGGCGTAGGTCAACTGCATACTCAACCCCACTTGGCATCTCCCGTACCTCAAATACTTCATTTTCTCTATCAAAACAACTAACCTGTATGTTACCCGATGCCCGTTGATTTGCATGCACCTTGGTGGTCACCAACTCAGAGAACACAAGTCCATCATTTATTCGGGCTTCAGCTTTAGCTCTTTTCCTAGTGAACAACTCATTCAGTCTGTAGAATGTAGCCTTAACAAGCGCAGTCACCGGGAGATTGCGTGCACCCTTTAAGATGGAGTTGATGCACTCCACAAGATTGGTGGTCATATGACCCCATCAGTATCCACCATCAAATGCCAAAGCATACTGCTGATGAGCGGATAATTTGTACGCTTTTTGACACTGTTTTTAGTATGTTTTTAGTATGATCTAGTTGGTTTTTAGTATATTTTTGTTAGTTTTTAGTTAAAATTCACTTTTCTAGACTTTACTATGAGTTTGTGTATTTTTCTGTGATTTCAGGTATTTTCTGGTTGAAATTGAGGGACCTGAGCAAAAATCTGATTCAGAGACTGAAAAGGACTGCAGATGCTGTTGGATTCTGACCTCCCTGCATTCGAAGTGGATTTTCTGGAGCTACAGAAGCCCAATTGGCGCTCTCTCAACGGCATTGGAAAGTAGACATCCTGGGCTTTCCAGCAATATATGATAGTATATACTTTGCCCAAGATTTGATGGCCCAAACCGGCGTTCAAAGTCACCCTCAGAATTTCCAGCGTTAAACGCCGGAACTGGCATAAAAATTGGAGTTAAACACCCAAACTGGCACCAAAGCTGGCGTTTAACTCCAGAAAGAGTCTCTACACAAAAATGCTTCAATGCTCAGCCCAAGCACACACCAAGTGGGCCCGGAAGTGGATTTTTATGTCATTTACTCATTTCTGTATACCCTAGGTTACTAGTTCACTATTAATAGGATCTTTTGACATTGTATCTGGACCTCATGACACTTTACACGTCTCTTTGTGTACTTCCTACGGCATGAGTCTCTAAACCCCATGGTTGGGGGTGAGGAGCTCTGCTGTGTCTTGATGGATTTATGCAATTACTACTGTTTTTCATTCAATCATGCTTGCTTCCATTCTAAGATACTACTTGTTCTTAAACCGGATGAATGTGATGATCCGTGACACTCATCATCATTCTCAACTATGAACGTGTGCCTGACAACCACCTCCGTTCTACCTTAGATTAAGTAGATATCTCTTAGATTCTTTAATCAGAATCTTCGTGGTATAAGCTAGAACTGATGGCGGCATTCAAGAGAATCCGGAAGGTCTAAACCTTGTCTGTGGTATTCTGAGTAGGATTCAATGACTGAATGACTGTGACGAGCTTCAAACTCCTGAGGGCTGGGCGTTAGTGACAGACGCAAAAGAATCACTGGATTCTATTCCAACCTGATTGAGAACCGACAGATGAATAGCCGTGCCGTGACAGGGTGCGTTGAACATTTTCACTGAGAGGATGGGAGGTAGCCATTGACAACGGTGAAACCCTACATACAGCTTGCCATGGAAGGAGCCTTGCGTGCTTGAAGAAGAAGACAGTAGGAAAGCAGAGATTCAGAAGATGGAGCATCTCCAAAACCTCAACCTGTTCCCCATTACTGCAAAACAAGTACTTATTTCATGTTCTTTTGCTTTTCACAATCAATCCTGATAATTTCTGATATCCTGACTAAGAGTTACAAGATAACCATAGCTTGCTTCAAGCCGACAATCTCCGTGGGATCGACCCTTACTCACGTAAGGTATTACTTGGACGACCCAGTGCACTTGCTGGTTAGTTGTGCGGGATTGCAAAGTGTGATTGCAATTTCGTGCACCAAGTTTTTGGCGCCGTTGCCGGGGATTGTTCGAGTTTGGACAACTGACGGCTTATCTTGTTGCTTAGATTAGGACTGTTTTATTTTTGTTGGTTTAGAGTCTTTTAGTTGAGTCTAGTTTCATATTTTAAGTTTGGTGTCAATTGCATGCTTTTGTTTTTCTTTTAATTTTCGAATTTGCATGTCTTTAGTCCCTTTTTGATCCTTAAAAATTCTAAGTTTGGTGTCCTCCTTGTGTTTTTCCTTTAAAATTTTAAGTTTGGTGTCATTTTGTGTTTTTCTCTTTCCTCATTTCAAAGATCAAATCTTTTTTCAAAATAATTTTCAATCATATCTTTTTAATTGCTAATCTCAAAATCTTTTTAATTAACTAATTGATTCAGTTTTCAATTTGCTTTGATCTTATTTTCTTTTAATTTTCGAATTTTTTTTATTTTTATTTTCCTTTTGTTTTTTTTATTTTGTTTTTCGGTTAATTCAAAAAAAAAAATAAAAATACTTTGCTTGTGAATTCATATCATATTCCCTTTCTCCATCATGGACCCAAGTGGAATTGAGCAGTCCAGAAGGACTCTGGGGTCATATGCTAACCCCATTACAGCTGCATACGGGAGTAGCATCTGTACACCTCCCATCAAAGCAAGCAGCTTTGAGCTAAATCCTCAACTCATTATCATAGTGCAGCAAAATTGCCAGTATTCCGGTCTTCCACAGGAAGAGCCTACTGAGTTTCTGGCACAGTTCTTGCAAATTGCTGACACAGTACGTGATAAAGAGGTGGATCAGGATGTCTACAGACTATTACTGTTTCCATTTGCTGTAAAAGATCAAGCTAAGAGGTGGTTGAATAACCAACCTACAGCAAGCATAAAGACATGGAAACAATTATCAGACAAATTCCTGAATCACTTTTACCCTCCAAAGAGGATGACACAGCTAAGGCTAGACATCCAAGGCTTTAAGCAAGAGGATAATGAATCCCTTTATAATGCCTGGGAGAGGTATAGAGGTATGCTAAGAAAATGTCCCTCTGAAATATTTTCAGAGTGGGTACAGTTAGACATCTTCTACTATGGGCTTACAGAAAAAGCTCAGATGTCTTTAGACCACTCAGCTGGTGGATCTATACACATGAGGAAGACAATTGAGGAGGCTCAAGAGCTTATAGATACTGTTGCTAGAAATCAATATTTGTACTCTAGCAATGAGTTCTCTACAAAAGAGGAAGTCATGGCAGTAGCCACTGATCCTAATCCTCAAGAACAGATGATTGAGCTTAATCAACAATTACACCTGATGACAAAACATTTAGCAGAATTTAAAGAGATGCTCCAAGAGACTAAAATTGCTAACAAGAACATGGAATCACAGTTGAATCAGGCAAAACAGCAGCTATCTAAACAGATAACAGAAGAATGCCAAGCAGTTCAACTGAGGAATGGAAAGACACTGAATAACACTGCTCAAAGTAGCAAAAAGTCAGTAAAGGAACAATTGACAGAGGATAGCCAAACCACTATCCAAAATCCCTCTGAGGACAGTAAGAGCCCAGAGAGGAATGCTATTGGCGTTCAAACGCCAGAAAAGGAGGGAAAGCTGGCGTTAAACGCCCATTCCCTGCCCAGTTCTGGCGTTTAAACGCCAGAAAAGGGGGAAAAGTTGGCGTTAAACGCCCATTTTCCACCCAATCCTGGCGTTCAAACGCAAAAGGGGAACCAGACACCTGAGAGTGCTGATAGTAACCCCTCTAAAAAGACTTCTCCAACCACTTCTGTAAGGAATAAACCTGCAGCAATTAAGGTTGAAGAATATAAAGCCAAGATGCCTTATCCTCAGAAACTCCGCCAAGTGGAACAGGATAAGCAATTTGCCCGCTTTGCAGACTATCTAAGGACTCTTGAAATAAAGATTCCGTTTGCAGAGGCACTTGAGCAAATACCTTCTTATGCTAAGTTCATGAAAGAGATCTTAAGTCATAAGAAGGATTGGAGAGAAACTGAAAAAGTTTTTCTCACTGAAGAATGCAGTGTAGTCATATTAAAGAGCTTACCAGAGAAGCTTAAAGATCCTGGAAGCTTTATGATACCATGCACATTAGAGGGTACTTGTACCAAGAAAGCTCTATGTGATCTTGGGGCAAGTATCAACCTAATACCTGCATCCACTATCAGAAAGCGTGGCTTGACTGAAGAAGTCAAACCAACCAGGATATGTCTCCAACTTGCTGATGGCTCTATTAAATACCCATCAGGCATAATTGAGGACATGATTGTCAAGGTTGGGCCATTTGCCTTTCCCACTGACTTTGTAGTGCTGGAAATGGAGGAGCACAAGAGTGCAACTCTCATCCTAGGAAGACCTTTCCTAGCAACTGGACGGACCCTCATTGATGTCCAAAAAGGGGAATTAACCCTGAGAGTCAATGAGGATGAGTTCAAGTTGAATGTTGTCAAAGCTATGCAGCATCCAGACACATCAAATGACTGCATGAGCACTGATATTATTGATTCTTTGGTGGAGGAGGTCAATATGACTAAAAGTCTTGAATCAGAGCTAGATGACATCTTTAAAGATGTTCAGCCTGATCTGGAGGAACTAAAGGAAATAAAAGAAATTCTGAAAATTCCTCAGGAAGAAGATAAGCCTCCTAAACCAGAGCTCAAGCCACTACCACCATCCCTGAAATATGCATTTCTGGGAGAAGGTGACACTTTTCCAATGATCATAAGCTCTGCTTTAAATCCACAGGAAGAGGAAGCACTAATTCAAGTGCTAAGGACACACAAGACAGCTCTTGGCTGGTCCATAAGTGATCTTAAGGGCATTAGCCCAGCAAGATGCATGCACAAGATCCTATTGGAGGATGATGCTAAGCCAGTGGTTCAACCACAGAGGCGGCTAAATCCAGCCATGAAGGAGGTGGTGCAGAAAGAGGTCACTAAGTTACTAGAGGCTGGGATTATTTATCCTATTTCTGATAGCCCCTGGGTGAGCCCTGTCCACGTTGTCCCTAAGAAGGGAGGCATGACAGTGGTTCATAATGAAAAGAATGAACTCGTTCCTACAAGAACAGTTACAGGGTGGCGCATGTGTATTGACTACAGAAGGCTCAATACAGTCACCAGAAAGGATCATTTTCCTTTATCATTCATAGACCAGATGCTAGAGAGACTAGCAGGTCATGAATACTACTGCTTTTTGGATGGCTATTCAGGTTACAACCAAATTGCAGTAGATCCTCAGGACCAAGAGAAAACAGCATTTACATGTCCTTCTGGAGTATTTGCCTACAGAAGGATGCCTTTTGGTCTGTGCAATGCACCTGCAACCTTTCAGAGGTGCATGCTCTCTATCTTCTCAGATATGGTAGAGAAATTTCTGGAAGTCTTCATGGATGACTTTTCAGTATTTGGAGACTCATTCAGCTCATGCCTTAACCATCTAGCACTTGTTCTGAAAAGATGCCAAGAGACCAACCTAGTTTTAAACTGGGAAAAATGTCACTTTATGGTGACTGAAGGGATTGTCCTTGGGCATAAAATTTCAAACAAGGGAATAGAGGTGGATCAAGCTAAAGTTGAAGTAATTGAAAAATTACCACCACCTACCAATGTTAAGGCAATCAGAAGCTTTCTGGGACATGCAGGATTCTACAGAAGGTTTATAAAGGATTTTTCAAAAATTGCCAAACCTCTGAGTAATCTGCTAGCTGCTGACACTCCATTTATTTTTGATAATGAGTGTCTGCAGGCGTTTGAGACTCTGAAAGCTAAGCTGGTCACAGCACCAGTCATTTCTGTACCAGACTGGACATTACCATTTGAACTAATGTGTGATGCCAGTGACCATGCCATTGGTGCAGTACTAGGACAAAGGCATGGTAAGCTTCTGCACGTCATTTATTATGGCAGCCGTATTCTAAATGATGCACAGAAGAACTACACAACCACAGAAAAGGAGCTACTTGCAGTGGTTTATGCCATTGACAAGTTCAGATCTTATTTAGTAGGATCAAAAGTGATTGTGTACACTGACCATGCTGCTCTTAAATATCTACTCACAAAGCAGGATTCAAAACCCAGGCTCATAAGATGGGTGTTGCTTCTGCAAGAGTTTGATATAGAAATAAGAGACAAAAAAGGGACAGAGAATCAAGTAGCTGATCACCTGTCCCGGATAGAACCAGTAGTAGGAGCATCCCTCCCTCCTATTGAGATCTCTGAAACCTTTCCGGATGAGCAATTGTTTGCTATTCAGGAAGCTCCGTGGCTTGCAGACAGTGCAAACTATAAGACTCAAGGTTCTCCTTCTGTAACCATGGAGAGGAAGCATGAAGAGCTTCTCTCAAAACAGAGTCAAACAGAGCCCCCACAGTCAAACTCTAAGTTTGGTGTTGGGAGGTCACAACCAAACTCTAAGTTTGGTGTTGGGAGGTTCCAACATTGCTCTGAGCATCCGTGAGGCTCCATGAGGGCCCACTGTCAAGCTACTGACATTAAAGAAGCGCTTGTTGGGAGGCAACCCAATGTTATATTTTATCTATTTTCCTTTGTTATTTTATGTTTTCTATAGGTTGATGATTATGAGAAGTCACAAAATCAATTGAAAAAGCAAAAATAGAAAGAAAAATAGAAAGAAAAACAGCACACCCTGGAGGAGAACTTGCTGGCGTTTAAACGCCAGTGAGGCTAGCAGATGGGCGTTTAACGCCCAGTCTGGCACCATTCTGGGTGTTTAACGCCAGAAAGGGGCACCAGACTGGCGTTAAACGCCAGGAATGGGCACCAAGCTGGCGTTAAACGCCAGAAATGGGCACCAGCCCGGCGTTTAACGCCAGAATTGGCATAAGGAGCATTTTTGCTCGCCACTTGGTGCAGGGATGAATTATCCTTGACACCTCAGGATCTGTGAACCCCACAGGATCCCCACCTACCCCACCACTCTCTCTTCTTTCTTTTTTTGCTCGAGGACGAGCAAACCTTCTAAGTTTGGTGTGGTAAAAGCGTTGCTTTTTGTTTCTCCATAACCATTTATGGCACCTAAGGCCGGAGAAACCTCTAGAAGGAGGAAGGGGAAGGCAAAAGCTTCCACCTCCGAGCCATGGGAGATGGAGAGATTCATCTCAATGGATGCACTTTCCTCCACAAAACTATTGGGAGCAAATCAACACCTCCCTAGGAGAATTGAGTTCCAACATGGGACAACTAAGGGTGGAGCCCCAAGAACATTCCGTCCTCCTCCATGAAATTAAAGAAGATCATAAAATCATGAGAGAGGAGCAACAAAGGCAAGGAAGAGACATTGAGGAGCTCAAGCACTCCATAAGATCTTCAAGAGGAAGAACAAGCCGCCATCACTAAGGTGGACTCGTTCTTTAATCTCCTTGTTCTTTATTTTCTATTTTTCGAATCTTTATGCTTATGTTTATCCATGTTTGTGTCTTATTACATGATCATTAGTATCTTAGTGTCTATGCCTTAAAGCTATGAATGTCTTATGAATCCATCACCTCTCTTAAATGAAAAATGCTTTAATCACAAAAGAACAAGAAGTACAGGATTTTGAATTTATCCTTGAAACCAGTTGAATTAGTTTGATGTGGTGACAATACTTTTTGTTTTCCGAATGAATGCTTGAACAGTGCATATGTCTTTTGAATTTGTTGTTTTGAGAATGTTAAAATTGTTGGCTCTTGAAAGAATGATGGAAAAAGAGAACTGTTATTGAGGATCTGAAAAATCATCAAAGTGATTCTTGAAGCAAGAAAAAGCAGTGAATACAAAAAAAAACGAAAAAAAAGGGGAGAAGAAATAGAAGAAAAAGAAGGAAATAAAGTTGTGATCCAAGGCAAAAAGAGTGTGCTTAAGAACCCTGGACACCTCTAATTGGGGACTCTAGCAAAGCTGGGTCATAATCTGAAAAGGTTCACCTAGGTATGTGTCTGTGGCATGTATGTATCCGGTGGTAATACTGGATGACAGAGTGCTTTGGGCCACAGCCAAGACTCATGACATAGCTATGTTCAAGAATCATTATACTTAACTAGGAGAATCAATAACACTATCTGAGTTCTAAGTTCCTATAGATGCCAATCATTCTGAACTTCAAAGGATAGAGTGAGGTGCCAAAACTGTTCGGAAGCAAAAAGCTACTAGTCCCGCTCATCTAATTGGAGCTGAGTTTCCTTGATATTTTGGAGTCTATAGTATATTCTCTTCTTTTTATCCTAATTGATTTTCAGTTGCTTGGGGACAAACAACAATTTAAGTTTGGTGTTGTGATGAGCGGATAATTTGTACGCTTTTTGGCACTGTTTTTAGTATGTTTTTAGTATGATCTAGTTGGTTTTTAGTATATTTTTGTTAGTTTTTAGTTAAAATTCACTTTTCTGGACTTTACTATGAGTTTGTGTGTTTTTCTGTGATTTCAGGTATTTTCTGGCTGAAATTGAGGGACCTGAGCAAAAATCTGATTCAGAGACTGAAAAGGACTGCAGATGCTGTTGGATTCTGACCTCCCTGCACTCGAAGTGGATTTTCTGGAGCTACAGAAGTCCAATTGGCGCGTTCTTAACGGCATTGGAAAGTAGACATCCTGGGCTTTCCGGCAATATATGATAGTACATACTTTGCCCAAGATTTGATGGCCCAAACCGGCGTTCAAAGTCACCCTCAGAATTTCCAGCGTTAAACGCCGGAACTGGCATAAAAATTGGAGTTAAACGCCCAAACTGGCACCAAAGCTGGCGTTTAACTCCAGAAAGAGTCTCTACACGAAAATGCTTCAATGCTCAGCCCAAGCACACACCAAGTGGGCCCGGAAGTGGATTTTTATGTCATTTACTCATTTCTGTATACCCTAGGTTACTAGTTCACTATTAATAGGATCTTTTGACATTGTATCTGGACCTCATGACACTTTACACGTCTCTTTGTGTACTTCCTACGGCATGAGTCTCTAAACCTCATGGTTGGGGGTGAGGAGCTCTGCTGTGTCTTGATGGATTAATGCAATTACTACTGTTTTTCATTCAATCATGCTTGCTTCCATTCTAAGATACTACTTGTTCTTAAACCGGATGAATGTGATGATCCGTGACACTCATCATCATTCTCAACTATGAACGTGTGCCTGACAACCACCTCCGTTCTACCTTAGATTAAGTAGATATCTCTTAGATTCTTTAATCAGAATCTTCGTGGTATAAGCTAGAACTGATGGTGGCATTCAAGAGAATCCGGAAGGTCTAAACCTTGTCTGTGGTATTCTGAGTAGGATTCAATGACTAAATGACTGTGACGAGCTTCAAACTCCTGAGGGCTGGGCGTTAGTGACAGACGCAAAAGAATCACTGGATTCTATTCCAACCTGATTGAGAACCGACAGATGAATAGCCGTGCCGTGACAGGGTGCGTTGAACATTTTCACTGAGAGGATGGGAGGTAGCCATTGACAACGGTGAAACCCTACATACAGCTTGCCATGGAAGGAGCCTTGCGTGCTTGAAGAAGAAGACAGTAGGAAAGCAGAGATTCAGAAGATGGAGCATCTCCAAAACCTCAACCTGTTCCCCATTACTGCAAAACAAGTACTTATTTCATGTTCTTTTGCTTTTCACAATCAATCCTGATAATTTCTGATATCCTGACTAAGAGTTACAAGATAACCATAGCTTGCTTCAAGTCGACAATCTCCGTGGGATCGACCCTTACTCACGTAAGGTATTACTTGGACGACCCAGTGCACTTGCTGGTTAGTTGTGCGGGATTGCAAAGTGTGATTGCAATTTCGTGCACCAACTGCTCATGTGGGATCCGATCAAGCCAGTTGGTGTAAGCCTCACCCCGTTCCTTTAATCGTTCATAGCGCATCTGGTACTCCCTGATGGTCCTCGAGTATCCTATGAAAAACATTCAGTCAACAATGAAAACCATTCTATTTGATCGTACTGACAATAAATTCAAAGTTCATTGTATTTAAACTTACCAATATTGACTATGAGCTTCTGCAAGTAAGGTGCCTTGAACTTCCTCAAGAAGTTGGATTCAATATGTCGGATACAAAACATATGGAATGCTCTAGGAGGAGACCAAGCCCCATTACTTCTCTCAATAGCTGACCTAATAGAATCGTGTCGATCAGAGATGAGTCCCACACCATCACGTGTCACCACATGTTGACGCAAGTTACTTAGGAAAAAGTACCATGCGTCAGAAGTCTCTCCCTCCACTATGGCGAATGCAATAGGCACGATGTTGTTATTACCATCTTGTGAGACTGCAACCAATAAACAACCCTTGTATTTTTCATACAAATGAGTCCCGTCCACCTGGACCACTGGCTTGCAGTGTCTGAAGGCCCTTATACAAGGGTAACAACTCCAGAAGACTTTATGCAGTACACGTATATCAGGAACCAAATCATCCCCCTGGTAAGCAGGCATTGTTTCGAAGTGAACCACTGCTGATGGCTCCTTGTGACACATGGCCTCAAACCATATGGGCAAAGCTTCATACGATGCCTCCCAACCTCCGAAAATTGATTCCGCCGCCTGTTGCTTTGCTAACCAAGCCTTGCGATAACTGATGGTGTAGTTAAACTTTGACTGGACTTTAGCAATTACTGATTTTACCTTTATAGACGGGTCAGCCTCTACCAATGGCTTAATTGCTTCTGCAACTGTCTTCAAATCTAGCTTCGAATGGTCTTGAGAAATAGTAGACCTTGTACAGGTGTGACTTCCGTTGTACCTCCTTATCTCCCAACAGTACTTCTTCTGCATTTTGGTAACCCTGATCAACCAGTCACAACCATTACCATATTCTGTACATTTGGCATAGAATGTCGTCGGTTCCGACTCATATACCCGATAGTCTACACCTCTCCGGATGGTATAATCTTTCATTGCCTTGATTACTGCCTCCCTTGAACTGAATTCTATCCCCACTGTAAACTCACCATCTGCCACAACAGGAAGCACTGCATACATCAAAAATAATAAATCCTTTATTGTGTACTTAGCAATAAATCATTTATTACAACTCAATTAATAAACACACTTTACCATGTAAGATCATAATAGTCTTCTTTGTTGCTATTCTATCTACGTAAAGAACATCTAAATATAACTCATAACAAAGAACTATTAATTAATAAAAAAACCAAATGCTATGCTCACAAATGACTATCCACATATCACATATATTACTTATCTGACATAATGATCTGCTACTTAAGAGTTTCATACAGCTATCTAGCTTTACGCACCTGGATTCATATATTGCGGAAACTCCGGTGCGTGCATAGCCTCCAAATCCAACGACCGCATGAAAGAAGGCTCCTGAAACGGATGCGGGTTTGCTAGTGCATCTACAACTGCCGCCACATCTGCATTCATGTCGTCGCCAGCTTCATCTTCGTGTTCACCTGGACCAACAATCTCATAGTTACTTTCAAATTCATCCTTGCTTTCACTATTATAAACTTCCAACACAATGTTACGGTCCGCTTCAGATTGCTCAAACTCAACATACAACTCGATATAAGACATTCGGTGACGATTTTCCATATACATTGAAAACATTTCATGCATACTCGCTTCATCCGTCACGTACTTGGTCTGAAATTGAACGAACCCACCAAACACAGATAAAGGATACCTGTACAAAATATAGGATACTCTTCTAGATCTTTGAGAATCTATCTTCTCACAAATCACACCTTTCAATTCCTCAAACGACAACGTGAACGGAATAACAACATCTACTGGATTTTCACACACAAATTGAACTCCTTCGTATGTTTGCAACAAAATCTGCCCATAACAATAAATCTTCAACACAACTCTATCATCCATATTAGTATACGTACTTGTCTATTCTCACACTCATTTAAATTTTTTCTACAAGAATGATGGAAAGAATGACGGAGAAGAATAAAAGGAGAGGAGGAAGAACATCAGCTTAGACGGAGAGCACAGACGAAGAAATGAAGCTTCTGTGATGTTTTTTTCATTTTATTTAAGCAGTTACCGCAAATCGGACCCACCGACCGCGTTCCACACAAATCGCTCGCTCCGATTGGTGCACGGTCGTATTAAAAAAAAATCTTTTCCCGCCCGAAATCGGTGCCATCGATTACTATGTTATAAAAGTAGGACTCCTACAAATCGGTGGGTCCGATTTGGTTTCTCCATCTTACACAAATCGGTGGCACCGATTTGTATTCTTCATCTCTCCTCCACAAATCGGTGGGACTGATTTGTGTTCTCTCTTCTCTCTCCTTGAAATCGGTCCCACCGATTTCTTCTCCCCTAAGTTTCTTAAATTAACGTCGTCATAACAGTGTAATTCCCCCCAAATGATCATAATGAAGCATTACTCACACCAATAAATCATATAAAAAAAATCAGCCTCAATAATCAGTATGGGTTAGTAATAATATATATGCTAATAATAAGATAATAATAAGAATAAGAATTTGAAGTATAAAAATATGACAAAAAATATGACAAGAGCTATAAGCTTATAAATAAATATTTTATTTTTGACAAAAATAATTGTGATATCTTTGTTATTAAAATTATGATAAGGGATATTTTGTGTGGTAGAATTTTTACATTAGAATGATGTACATCTTTTTTTTAAAGATTTTTTATTAAAAAATGTTTTGTACATAGTAAATACACAAAAAAATATTTTTATCTTATTGTATCAAAATATAATTGACATTTAAAAAAATATTTTTACATGAGATATCCAAACATAAAATTACTATGATTTTTCGAAAAATCTTTTAAAAAAAGATAATTCAAAAAAATATATTTTTTTAATAGCTCACCCAATCAAACCTCAATAATAACAGGATAATAATCATAAAAATAAGTAAATTTTGGGAAGCAAACTATTTAAATAAGTAAATCACCACACTAATAAAAAGTACAATATTGTAGATAATAATAGACACCTAAAATTAGATTAGCATAATAATAAAGATAGTAATAATAATAGCAATGATAACACAGAGAATAAGAATCCAATTCACTTAATGTGCCAATTAGAAATATATTACTCAGCAGTTTGCCATAGTGCTTCAACATGTCCTGTAATATATAAAATAGTAAACTAAGGGCCTTCAATATGGCATAATAACAATTCCTAATAACAAATTGAACAGTTATAAAGTCATGACAAATTCAACAAACAAGTCTAACTATCCTATACAGCCTGAAACAAATGTTTTTAACTAAACTACTGCACTATCTTCAAAGTTTCAAGTATCATTTTGCCCACATAGTTAAGTACCATACATCCTTTTTCTTATGAGACATTTCATTATAAGAAAATTCATTCTCTTCTGATATTTTATTAAGGTCATATGATAGCATGGAAGCATTTTGTCCAGCAGAATCAGTCTGATTAGAACTATGGGAAGAGACAATAATGTCTTCTTTCTGGAACCACCTCTTTTGGTTCTTCATATGTCTTTTGAATTTTTGTTTAGATAACCCTGAGAGTGACATCATAGCCAAACAAACCCAATATATGAAGAATTAGTGTGTGAACATAATCTTATTACATTAACATCATAGAAGTAGTCTTTCTTACGTTCCCATAGTCGCTCAAGGACATGTTCTATGAGTTTAAATTCCTACCGTATTGCAATATTCAGTTTAACAAAGAGAGTTTTCATAGCGTGTCTGCAATATATACAAAATTAACATACTATCGTCACATGTATGAAATTCTTCAACTTTAATAACTGAAACACTTACAATTACGACAGCATAACCAGTCTGCCTAATTCTTTATGTTAAAGTTGTCAAGAAATTCAAATAGTTGAAACTAGACATCGGAAGGACACATATATCATAGAAAGGGAAGAAAAAAAATTAAGTTTCTAACTAAAAACCCTATTCCCAAAAGGAAATATACTTTGTAAATGTAGATTAGGAATTAACTCAATCAAATTCCAGAAAATTGGTAACCTGATTTTCTGTTAAGTGTAGTCAAAACTTCTTTTACCCACAAAAGTTAGAGTTGTAGATTAGGAAATCCATATCAGCTTATGAAAAAAGCTACATATAAGTCGGATTAATTAAGGTGCAGCAAGAAATATAATATAGAATATTGATAGATAACTGAATTCCTATATGACTTGAGCTACAAAATTTTTTTTATTTAAAAAAATTTGAAGTTTTATTCACATTTCATCATGCTTCACAAAAAAATATGACAAATTTTGCCATATTGAAACTTCTAAATATGGAAATGAGGAATGTGGAAACCATTAAACAAATTTCAGGTTTTAAAATCTATTTTGAAATCGGATATCAGTTATATAACTTATATCTCACCACAACTTTGAGATCAAAACAAAATAAATAGCAGTTTCAAGTGATAATAGACGGCACAAACCACTACACATATAAAATAAGGCATATAGATAACAAGGGATCTAAGTTAAACAGAACAAGAAATTAAACCAAAAATATACATGTCTCTCAATTCATCGCAGTAAAAATTAAGGTCAAGGTAGTAAACTCTTTTAGCAGGATAAGTTCAATCAGATAATAATAAAATAAAATAATAAAAAAATAATCTAATCAAAATCGATAATTCACCCATAAAATACAGAAAACAAGGTTCAACGACAAGAGAGTTTCTCAATATAATCACATGTTATTTACAAAAGATCAGCCACACAATATTTTCAAGTACAGTCTTATCTCAAGTAGACTATTTAAACGAGAATAAATACAACAAGCACAGTCATAGACAATGTGTAACAATAGTTTTAGAACAAAATGGTCTCATTAAAATTATATGACATACACATCGGAACCTTTTATATCTTTATTAGGTAATTATTAGGCAAATACCACATCCTAACATGTCTATTTTTTCTCAAATTGTCTTTCATATATTTTTCATAACTTTATAACTCTATAAATTAGCTTCATATATATTGAGACCAGAACACAATATATAGGTAAATTAAAGTTGCACTAATTAAGCTAATTGAATAAAAAAAATTCAATAAATGTCTTCCCATGCATTCAGGAATCCAACACCAAAACTGTTCCATCCGCTAATGTATTGGAAGAAAAAAAAGGATTTCTGAGTGTTTAAATTGGTCCAAAGAGTCTTTAAATTTTTTGCTTGCTTTATGGCTATTGTCATAGGTAGTCATATCTTTGGAGACTTCTCAAAATCTTCTGAGTGTTTTTGAAGCTATTGTAAGATTTCTTAGTTGACATCATCTCACTAATGCTTTCTCCTTTCATTTTTTTAAGTCTTCATATCTATCTACCAATATGTTGATCTTCATTTCTTTGACTTCTTTATCCCCTTCGTGAAGCATATTTAATCAAGTTTAATAAAAGCCCAGATCATAATATATTTTGCTTTAGACTTCAGCTAAACTTTTTTTATGATTGTCAGTCCATCTGTCTTTAGAAATAACACTCTTCGATTCTTTCATTCTTTCATTTTATTGAGACGTAGCGAGACAAGAGAATTCAGATAAAGTATCTGTTTAATAAGAAAAGTTAGAAGTTTAGAATTAGAGTAATCCATAGCATTATCACACTGAGAAATTTTAATGATTTCAAAAAAATTGTATTTTAATCACAGTAGCAAAATGAGAATAATCATCAATAAACACCACAAATAGTGAGCTCCTATCCATAGAAGCTGTGAAAGCATAATGCTAAACATTAGAGTGTATAAGATCAAAAGAAGAATTAACAAAAAATGAACTATTATTGAAAGATAGAGCCAGTTGTTTGTAGTTTGACAAGAAATACAATTATTTTAAAGAACTATTAGCAAAACAATGATGCCACAAGTAAAGTGTAGAAAGAAAAGAAACAACATAATAATTAGAGGTAGAAGGAAAATGGATTTTGGAGCTCAAATTGTCTTCTGACTTTACATCTAGTCCCAATGATATGTCCCATCTGCGAGTCATACACACGATAACTAAAAGTAGAGATAAGATTAAAATTTAATTTGGGAATGAAATAAGTATCCAAAAAGGTGAGTGCATACCATAAAATGTATCCTTATGTTTCACATGCATAAGGGACCACCAACAATGTAAACAGAAAGGACTATAGTATTGGTAGACAAGAATAAAAAAATATGATGCAAAAAGAATATGTGATTAAAGTAACCAAAATCAAATACCATTTAAAGTTACCTGATGGGGTGGACAGAGTTGTAGAAGCATTATCAAAAAAGGACAGAAATTGCTTAAAGAAGGACTCAATGTCAATTGGAGAGACAAGAGATAGACTATCAGAAGTAGAGGAGTCATTGGCAGCAATGATAGTTATAGGCTCAAGCCTGAGGGAGTTAGAATGAGAATGATATTTGTTCCAATTAGTAATCAAGAATCCTGAGAGCTTGCAATAGTAATAGAATAGATTGGAATAGTTGGAAGCAATGTGACCTTTTTGCTTGCAAGTATAACAAATTTTTTCTTTTTCCGATAACCACAAAAAATAGTCTCAAACTTAGATTTAGTTAACCCCAACCGTATTTCTTTAGACACAAGACAAAGAAGAGTATCTGCAAGACTTGACAAGGGACTGATGGAGTAAAGAAGTTCGAACTGGCTCATAATCATTAGTAAGTACCATGAGAAACTGAATATGATGTGCACGATTGCGATAATCCTCTTATGTCTTGGCGTTAGTCGCATTGTTAAGAATAGATGCGCAAGATATCAATTGATCCCAAATAATTTTCCTCTAGCAAAAAAGTCATGTAGTGATGGAGTTCCTTTAGTAGTTGGTACATATGTGAGAAGTTAGAAATAGTGTAACTTTTTGCCAATATACTTCTTTAGGAATTTCAAAACGCACAAACTGGGGGTGGATGTGAGGAGTAAAGTACTATGAAACCAGATGATAATTTTGTGATTTTTACTATTCCATTCCTTTAATTTCTCAACAAAATCTTTGTCAACATCTTCCTTAGATCTGGAAGAATCCTATTTGAAATTATTTTATATAGATAAATCTATAATTATACTCTTATTACATCTAATATTATCTAATTATTACAACCATAATTAATAAATATAAAATAAGATAACTTTGAACTGTTTTAAGCTGATTTTTATTGTCTCCAAATATTTTTAGACAGAGAAAAAAAACTGAACTCTTGATATAAAAATAATAAACAATCTAATATCAATATAGTACCCTATCATTAACAAGAGTATCAATCTAATATCAATCTAAATATACAAATATCCTAATTTATTCTGACAATATTCTAATATATTCTGACAAAAACAAACTTGGTCTTTTTCCTTTTACTGTGCATCCAATTCCATATAACACATTCCATTCTAATTCTATCCTCACAATATTCTCTTCCTTTCTTCTGTCTTTTACAGCTTATAATGACTGAACTTTTCAGTGTTAAGTCCTTGATGGAGCTTGCAAAGTAGGAAATGACTAAAGTCATTGCCTGGTAATGTTTATATACATGAAACATTTAAATTCAGTCCCAGGAAGAAAAATGTTTGTGGGTTAACACAGACAACAGCCACTGGGGGATCGATCCTATTGTCCCTTATTTCTTCTGGTTCCTGCTTGGTTTTGCTTGGTTTTCTTACGTAAGTAAACTTATGAGGCCCTCAAATAATTTCCAATTTGCAGCACCAACTATTCCCAATTTCTTTATGATTTCATCACTCTCCTATAAATACAGAAGTATGACAACAAAAACACAGAATGTTCCAAGTGAAGAATAATAGCGACAGGTAATAGCTTGATCAAGGGTTGCATTCTATTTTACTTACAACAATCCACATTCAACTTTGATGGCTTCCAACAGTTCAGGAGAGACAGTAGGCTTAGAAGTTTCTCCCTCTTCAACTTCGACATCATTTATTTTGGTTCTAGGTTTCTCTCCTGCCCCCCAACCCCTATAAAGAATAACCTTGTTTGGCTCCCGAGAGACTAATACGGCACCAGTTGCTTGCTGAAAAAATAACCAGAAGCATTTCAGGATCTGTACAACGGCTCAGGTCACAGGAATAATGCAAAGACGAAGATATGGGAAAAAAGGAAAGGTCCAAAGGAACTTCATCTTGGGTACCTCTAGCTTGAACACCACCTCCTGAACTGAGGTGCCTTTTGCCCTGCCTTTAATATTAACTATGGCAAGAGGGTGCTTCTGGAAATGAGTCTTGATTGCTTTTGCAACACCAGTAACAATATTGCTCTTTCCTGAAGACAAAGTAACAGCAGAAAGATAAAGATATGATATTCCATCAAATTTGCTCAGTATTCGAGTAACTTATACGAAAAAAACATAAGGCAAGGTGCGAAAGATAACTTCTAGGGCCCTTGGGTTCTTAATACATCATTTAGAATGAAATTTTTCAAAAAGGTTGATATTGAGAGAAGATTCACCGTTAACTAAACGTGAGGAAAAGGGATAACAGTTTTTACAACTTCTTCCGATTATATTATCTTTGACAAAACAAGCTATAGGTTTGCCACTATAGCAGAAAGCTAAGGGGAAAAAGGAGTAAAGCAATTATCACTGGTTGAAGTTACAATTTATAAAACCAAAGCCCTTGGCAGGATACATGGACTTGTAAAGATGGGAAATACCTATGGCAAGGACAGGTCGCTTTGTCATCTTTAAGGCTTGCCTTCTTAGAAGAAGTCTTTCTCTGTTGGAAAGATACACCGGTCTAATAGGCAACCCTTTTGAACTCCTATTTATCACTGGAACGGATGGTTCAGGGTCACATTTTGATGACGTGTCATATGATTCTGGTGGATTGTTATTAGAGATACCATGCCTGGTATCAACTGCAGAGACACTCAATCCATCCAACTGAAATCCACAAAACATAAACTAAATCAATATTTTAGAAAGAAACCCAATAAAAACATGTGAAAGGAATCAGTGATATAACCAGATGATAATCAAGGGCAGAGTTGAAGAATTTTATTTTGACAACCATAAAATGCTTGCCTGTGTCTTTTCAATAATCAAATCAGACATAGATTCTTCTTCACCTTGACGAGTTCCATCATCATCAATCATCTGCTTCTGTCTTGATTCTTGATTTTCAATAGAAACTTCTTTTAGAGAATTCAAGTTTACAGAATTTGAGAAAGATCCCTGAAATCATGACAAAGTACGTTAGGTTCTGTTCTTTAGAGAAGTATACCATGAATATCACTGGAATAAGAATTCTCCCTAAATATGTACAAAGAAAATACACTCATGTAGGTTCTCTCCTATCGTCTTCATTACCAACACAAGAAATTCTTTTACATCATGTGTTGGGTAATTTCCATGAGGACAGAAACAGACCAAGTTCGTAACACTTGACTCACCTTTGCATGCCATAAAACACAGAAAACACTACACTGCTACTCCTTGTAGTGCAAGTTAACCTCTTTACTTGTAATGAGTATCTAATGTGATTACAACCAATAGCAATTTAACAGTTGAATTAAGAACCTTGAGAAAAATAAACAGATCCCAAAATAATGTTGAATGTGTAAGCCAACAGGAGATGGAAAGAAAATTTTTTATTATGTGGTGGTTCTTTTGAACTAAAGGGGAATTGGCATGATTATAATCATACACAGTAAAAAAAAATAAAAAAAAAAAACAAAAAAACCTTCAGCATGTACCTTGAGTTCAAATATAACTATACAAGTACATAACACATCAAAGCATTCACAAATGTAATAAACTGATGCAAATTGCTCATACTTTGACTGTAGTCTTACTGTTGAGACTACTTCAGAATATAGAGAATGAAAATTTGAGTTCAGTTGTTGATCCTAGACATTTATGATAGATTTTGCATCCACCTTTGCATAATGTAAGAAAAAATGATAATATCATGAAGTTGGTAACTATATTGTATGGTTAAAGTAAAATACAAACTCACCATGTCAACTCTCATCTCTTCAGCTTCATGCTTACTGTTAGCCTCCTTATCTTTATCCTATTCAAATCATTTCATAAAATTCCTTAATTGAAATTGGAAATTGGGGGGTGTGCATCTCAGCAACAATTACAATACATTATTGACTGAAAAAAATAAAACCACTCACCATCTTAAGTTTCAAGTCCTTTATATTCTTATCTAGCTTCAAAACATGAAGCTTCAATGACTGCAAGAGGAAATAAGGATGAAAGAATAAGGCAGTGACATATATTGAATGTTAATGTTAGCAGTCAATTCCTTTTCAAAGGTATAAATGCATAACTAGTATGAGTATCCATGTTACAACCTAGTGTTCAACTAGTATGAGTCTACCTATACTGAATATTGGATGTGATTTTTATAGATCAAAATGAAGATAGGTTTCAACCAAAGAGGAACAAGAAAATGATTTATGTTTTGTTATATTTTATCTTTGGCATGAGATTTTTCTTGAAGAAAAGGATGAGTAGCAAAAAAGGCACAAATTTTCCTCTCCCTTCATGATCTTTTTTCAGGCAAGAATTCTGCTTCACAATAAAGGCTGTATTATACAACATTGTAAGGTATTTTTTAAAAATTTTACAAATACAATAATCAAGTCTCTCCCTAATGGATTGAAGCCTCTAAAATTTTACATTAAAACATAAAATAACCTTTTATTAATCTTCTTTTAAAAAAGATAAAATTAAGCCAGAAAAATAGAAAGCTTATACTCATCCTGTTAAAATTGTTATCATCATATAGAATAGATAAATCACAATAAAAATTAAAACGTGTCTTATCACAATATAGAAAGTTAACACTCCTATAGGAATCCAACTTAAAATAAAAATATTACCTCACGACGTTGTGCCTCTAAGAATCTCTTCAAGGCAGCTTTTTTATTCAAAAGCGTTTTAGGCCTCAAACTAGCAGGTCTGCTATAATTCTTTCCACGATATACAATGACTGCATATCCCTTGTTCACTCTCTCTACTGCAATTAATATTCCACCACTTTCTGCCTCTAAGGTCTGAGCTATCTGATGAATAGCTTCTGGACTTTGCTTATTACATATTATCTTCACAAGTTCTCTATACTTCCAATGAAGATGCATATTTTCCACCGTTCCATCAAAAACCCCTCGTCTACCTGATAATGAAAAACAGGAGTTATCAGTATTCAGTAATAGATTTTGTCTCTAGAAGTCTAATTTATTTAGTTCAAAGAATTTGTGAATCTATGCTTCAAAATTCAACCATCATACTCTAGAGTCACCTAATAACAAGAAGGGCTTCATCTTCAAGCCAATTTTCCGCAACATGTATCTCTCTTCTTCAGTAATACCCTCTTTATCAATTTCTTTTTCTTGTGGGCACTCTGCATTTTCCAGCTCCGCTAGAAGTTTTTCAGCCTTTGCTTTTCTTTCTAATGCCTGTATGTAAGAAGAATATCATCTGTCACTAAAACACTCATGTAAAAGACAGCAAATTGAAGTTTGATGATGAAATCATACCATTGACAACTTGATGCTATTCCTTTTGATAGTTGCTTCAGCATCAGTGAACATTCCTTGTTCAACAATTGCTGTACCCTTCTGGGAGGTAGTACCACTTCCTTCTGAAACACACTCTATAGCTCCATGTTTCTGGCCTGGAGTGACTGTAACTGATGAACTGCTTTCAGCCTTTAGTTTGGATAACTCAATGTTTCTCCGTTCATCAATTGCTGAAGATACTGCAGAAGGCAAGAAGTCCTTTCCTCTATACAAGACAATGAATTCTCTATCCCGAGCCAGGAGAGTCCCACCAGTCAGGTGCTGTAAAAAAGTAGATGTTATTAAACTGAAATTGAGATAATCATTTCATATACAAGTTTTGCTATTGAAACTAGATTATGTCTTAGTTATCTGAAATGACAAGCTACCTAATGTAACAATTGTTCAAGATCAGTATTAATGCAATTAAAACTGATAGTTGATCTTTGGGAACAACCCCCCCACCCCCCCTTCTCTTCCCCTCCCCCGCCCTTTCTCTCTCTCCACTCTTCTCCCTGGACCAATAAAGAGGAGAAAAAGCCTCATAAACATGAGTTGAGGTCTGCTTTGCCTTCCCGCTTGACAGAGGTTAAATCTAACAAGAACCTTATTATAACAACAAAAAGACTCTTATCCTACAAGGTGAAGTCCTACATGGACCAAATGATGTCATTGCACCTTGTTATGAATATTTTATATACTCATCCCATTTATAATTAAGTATCTAATGATAAAGCTCTGTTGGGGACTTGGGTATTAGGTGTCCAAAGTCCAACATTGAGTAGTATGGGATGCATGATGTTGCATTTAAGGATAGTGGTTCTTCCCCCTTAATAGCTAGTGGACTCCCACTTTCCTTAGGTAATTAACAAGCTCATTTAGAGTTTTCTTGGATCTCTATCTACCCTAGCCACTTTCATTAGATGCTCTCTTGGCCTTTTCCAAACATGCCCAAACCACATTCTATGCCAATTTATTTATTCTAAGCATATCAATTTAAATTAATCACAGGACAATTAAGAGAGTTTAAAAAAGGAAAGAACATATTTATGCTTCTTTTAAAAGAAGAAATTACTTACCACTGTTGAGTTGTGTCTTGGAGACTTGCAATAAAACAATGAAATTATGAACTTCTAATGATGCAAATGCAACTTCCATCACATGATGATTTGAAGCATCCAAGAAAATGGTTTATATGGTATGAAGGAGATCTGGGAAGCCTAATGTTTTCTTATCAACTTTTGATTTCATTTGGGATAGGGCTATCTTTTTGGTTTTCTTTTGGTACTTAGCACATGGGCTGTTTAATGGGGTTTCAAGGGATTGACATGAATTGTTACATAGCTAAGCCTTTATGTCTTACATATACCCTTTTCATATTCTCTTCTATTCTAAATTTATTCTTCTTTGTGAAAAAATGGAAGCATTCAAGAAAAATGCCACAATGTAAACATATCTAGGATCTACTTTGTCCAGTATGTTTAAACAGAAGAAAAGTAGAAAATTGATTTACCAAGGACAGCAAGTCCATCACTTCAGCAAACAGCAAGAACAGAAGAATGACAGCAAATATGTCAATTTAATTACCAATCACGGTGAAATATCATCTTGAGCCATGTTCTCAAATAACTGCAGTCACTCATACCATTAATATGCAACATATGGAACTAACCAGAGCAGCCATCAATGAAGACGGATTGGCAGCACCATTTTAACATCTAATTTGATATTTATAATGGAAGTGCTACACTTCATGAACTCTGAAAATTGTTAGCAAAATCAATAACAAACCTTTATCTCTTCAGCCATAATCTCACTGTTAGTATTCTGCACACCTCTCTTTATAGCAATCTTGACAATCTCACATCTTTCCCATAATTTAATAATTGCGGCAGCCAATCCTTGATGTTTCCTGTTTCTACCTGAAAACAAAAAGAACATAGAAAGGCAATTACACATTACTGGTCACATAAGAAAAAGTAGGCCAAACGGCCCAAACTTACCTAAGGCAAAATGGCATGGTAAGGGTTTGCCAAGTCTCCTTAACGTGGTCATTTCATCGTCAGTTAGCTTAGACTTCACACCATATGGAAGTAGGCGAAAAGGCTTTCTATATCCAGGTATAACAGCAGGTAGCAGATCAGCATCAACAGGTAGAGGGTCATATCCCCACCAATCAGTAAAACGTGGCCCCAGCCCAATTAATAACTGGTCACCATCTGCCGCAAGCTCAACCTCACCTGGCAACTCAAATCGTACTTTATTAAGATTACCAACACCTTTTATCAAAGCTGGCTTTGCTGCTTTGATGTCAGACCTTTGGTCAGCATTAGTAACTAAATTCATTTTAGATGCATGGCTGTGTCTTTCGTCAAAATCTTTATCGTCACTATGCTCTGAAAGTTGCAAAGCATCATCAATGTTCTTGTGTCCGAAAACTTCATCTGATAGGAAATAAGGATACTTATAATTAACCCCTCGATACAATAGTATCTTACTTCCAGATCTCCAAACAACAAGGCCTCCAGTTTTTCTCTAACAATGTGAAAAGGATATAATCAGATTATTGTATGTGAGACACCAACGTAACAACAACAAAAAGTTAATTCTCTACTAGGTGGAGGATCGGTTATGCAGATAAAATAATGCTGATATGCCCGATTATACACCACATTATACCCAAACAATTTAAAGTTCTTAATTGTATAAGGGGCACAAAAACAAGATTGGATAATTTCTTAAGGCTAAATGCATCTAACTCCTAGCTATATTCCATGCTTCAGAGCTTGATAGCTTGAGTCCTTTATCCATATTGAACCATTGCAATAAAACCATACCCCACAACATACGCACATAAAATCCCTTTCTTTTCCTTTCTTTTCTTTTTCATATTATAGGATTAGCACCTCAGATTTGTAAGTTAAACACAACGAATAGCTGAGTTCTGAACATGAAACTTTTAGCAATTGAGGAGTTCCTTGCATTTTAGCTGAGCAATTTTCTTTCTTTTTTCTTTTTTTCAAAACATATTGTTAATATATCTGCCAAAGATATTTTGTAATAGAATTAAGGTTTAAGGAAGGAATTGGACCACTTTAACATTAAAGTATCAACAACCTAATGCAGGAGTACTTACAAATGACTCAGATCGGAAAACCTATAACCAAACCTAACAGCAATCAATCACATTTGCGATTCTCTCAATTCCAATTCTCATATTACCATCCGCAGTTTATGTTTCAGCTTGCAACCACAGCATATCGCCACAACAATTATTGCGATGGTTTCCCCAACTGTTTTGCCACGGCAGTTGTGGCTGCATCAGCACCATTTTTCCAAATTCAGTAATCACAATGCATCAGCAAATTTGAACCAGTACCAACTCAATTTCTTAACATCCACTATCCTATTCTTATCCAAACCTAAAAATTTTCCACTACCATATCCAAAACAGTAAATTTCAAAGGAAAACTCTTTTAATCCAACAATGCATCACAATTATAAACTTTTCCTTTTACCTCCAGCAAATCATGAGTCCTCTTCATGTTCAACTTGCAAATATCCTCACAAACGATCCTCACCACCTCCGACCGCCTCCATCTCTCATGTATCCCCTGCACGATCCCTTCGGTAATCCCCGCCTTCCCTATCTTCAGCTTCTGCTTCATCCCCAGCCCCGCTGTCGTCAGCCGCCTTATCTCCGCGTCCGAAAGGCTCAGCTCCGCCAGCGTCGGCGCCCTCTCCCGCGCCTCCTCCCTCGCTCTCCTCCTCTTCTCCTCCGCGTTTTCCTTCTTCTTGGCGAGCTCGTTCTGCCTCAGGAGGGCAATGCCGGGGACAGGAACAGGATTCTCCGGCGTGCTCCAGCTCGGGTCGATGGTGTGGCCAACTCGGTGAATCGGGAGGCGGGTTGGAAGTGGAACGAAAATCTCTCCAGCTGTAACGGCGGCGGAAGATGACGACGGAGGAGAGGCCCCGGAAGACGCCGGAGCTTGGTCGACGAAGCCGAGGGATCGGAGCTTATCGGCAATTCGCTGGATGGCGGAGGTTGGGAGGGTTTGGGCGTCGGTTGCGGGTTCGAGTTTGGAGCACCGAATGAGGAATTTGGGTTTGCGGGTTCGTTTTGGGAGATGAAAGAAGAAAAAAGAGGAAGCAGAAGAAGAAAGAGGAAGGGGAGTGTGAAAATGAGAGGGAGTTGGTTGTGGAAGTAGCATTTGCATTTGCATTTGCATTTCAGTTGTTGTTCACCGGAATGGAGGGGACTGAAGAGTGAAGATAGCAGAGAGAAAGAGTGCATTGAACTTCAAAGGTCACGTGATGTGGACGCGGCCACGCCGGATATTTAGGCTTAGTTTGGTAAAGTTTTTATTTTTTAAAAGTAGCTTATAAAAGTTAACTTTTTAAAGATGACTTTTTAAAAGTTGTAGCATTTATGTTTGGTAAATCAAATCAAAAACAACTTTTAATAAACATAAGTAACATCAATTGTGTTTGGTAAAATAGCTTTTAAAATTTAAAAATACTATAATAGACATAAATGCAAACATTAAATTTGAAAATTAGTTAACATATGAGGTTATATTAGACTTTTAAATTTTGAAAAGCACAAGCCAGCTTTAAAAAGCTCCCTCCTAGGTGCTTTCAAAAGCACCCCTAACTTTTAAAAGCCGCAAGTACAAGGAGCTTTTTAATTTACCAAACGCAAAATGACGTACCTGTGCTTTTTAAAAGCATAAGCACCTCCTAAAAAAGTTTTGCCAAATCCAGCCTTAGAGTGGCTAAGATGTACAAGATAAGAAAACAACGGTATTTTGGTAAATTTGAAAAGTTGATCTTAATTATATATTACTAGTGCAACGCACGGGCATAACACGGAAATAATAAAAAGCATATTTTTTATTGAGAGAACGGAGAAACGAACTGAAGAGGAGGAGGAGGAAGTAAATATGATGATGAAGAAGAAGAAGAAATTGAGAATGGAGGGACAATGTAAATGATGGGAATGAATCTCTTTTTCAATTTGGATTTCCACTATAGGAGAAACCCTCTTTTCAAGGATGGTTATAGGATAGGATAGGATATATATTTTTTATAATTAAAATTAATTATTAAAAATTATTGAAATATATACACTAATACACGGGAAAGCTTTCCTATATAATTTTCCTGTAATATAAGATCTGTTGCCATATGGTTAACTTAATGATTATTATTATTTATTTATGCATGAAGTTTTACACAGGAACCGCTTCATTACATTCCCAACCCCCAAAAGCTTCACCTTTGTTAACGCAATTCCTCAAAACTTCTACAACCATTCTTCATCTTAAACAGACCCAGGCCTTCGCTCTTAAACTCCTCTCTCACCAACCGCATCAATACAATCACTTCTTGGGTCGTTTGTTTCTGAGGATTTTCTATCTTAATGCCGAAATATCTAATCTCTGCTATGCCCACAAACTGTTTGATGAAATGCCAAACTGCCCAAACAGCTTCCTTTGGACATCCCTTATTCGCGCGTTTATATCTGGTACCCAATTTCGCCATGGAATTTCCACCTATGCTAGGATGCACCAAAATGGGGTCTTGCCATCTGAGTTCACCTATTCCACAGTCCTCAATGCATGCGGACGTATCCCCGCCACGTTTGAAGGGACACAAGTTCATGCAAGGGTGGTGCAGTCAGGTTTCTTGGGGAACAAGTTTGTGCAAACCGCTTTACTTGACATGTATGCGAAGTTTGGTAGTGTTTTCGATGCAAGGGTAGTGTTTGACGGGATGTGTGATAAAGACCTAGTTGCATGGACGGCAATGATTTGTGGGTATGCCAAGGCGGGGATGATGATTCATGCGAGGTGGTTGTTTGATAACATGGGGGAGAAGAATTCTTTTACTTGGACTACTATGGTTGCAGGGTATGCAAATAGTGGCGACATGAAATCAGCCAAGAAATTGTATGATGCCATGGACGAGGAGAACAAGAGTGTGGTCACGTGGGTAGCAATGATAGCTGGTTATGGGAAGTTTGGTAAAGTAAGTGAAGCAAAAAGAGTGTTTGATAGGATATCAACGCCACGTGATCCGTCAGCATGTGCAGCAATGCTGGCTTGTTATGCCCAAAATGGGTATGCAAAGGAAGCTATTGACATGTATAAGGAAATGAGGCAATCAAAAATTAAAATCACTGAGGTGGCAATGGTGGGTGCTTTATCAGCATGTGCACAACTTAGGGATATTCAAATGTCAAGTACATTGACAGAACATGTTGAGGAGAGTATTTATGGTATATCCTTCTATTATTACTTTGTTTTCTGCACTTTAGTGTCAACTCAATCTCTTTAGCTTGAACCTCTTGATACTAACCTTCGCGCTCTTGTTTAATTGGGTTTCGACCAATTGTTCTTTCATTTCAGATAGGATATGTATTATATCCAATTCATTGATCCACATGCATTCCAAATGTGGAAACATAAACTTAGCTTGGACGGAATTCAGTAGAATGAAATACAGAGATGTGTATAGTTATAGTGCAATGATTGCAGCCTTTGCTGAGCATGGGAAATCACAAGATGCTATAGATCTTTTCCTAAAGATGCAGAAGGAAGGATTGCAGCCAAACCAGGTTACATTCGTGGGTCTCCTCAATGCATGTAGTTCCTCAGCTCTCATCGATGAAGGTTGTAGATATTTTCAGACTATGACTGAGGTATTTGGTATTCAGCCCTTACCCGAGCATTATGCTTGCATGGTAGATCTGCTTGGGAGGGCTGGGCAACTTGAAAGGGCATACTGTCTCATAAAGCAGAATGCAAGCGCCGATGCAACCACCTGGGGTTCTTTATTAGCAGCTTGCAGGGTTTATGGCAATGTGGAATTGGGTGAGACAGCTGCTAGACATCTCACCATGATTGACCCTGAGGATTCAGGAAATTATGTGCTTCTAGCAAACACTTATGCATCGAAGGACAAATGGGAACATGCAGAAGAAGTTAGGAAGTTCATGAGTGAAAAGGGAATGAAAAAACCTTCAGGGCATAGTTGGATACAAAGAGATATAAGTGGACAGTTTAGAGATGAAATATTTTGATTGTTAATCTTCTGCTTGTTAGATATATTATTTCTGCCAATGTAATGGCATGAATTCCTCTTCTGCACTTCCAAAGTTCTTTCCAATGGTGGATGCTAGAGAAGAAGCACATTCGTTGTTAATCTCTGCTCATTGAATATCTGATTTCAATCAATAAAATGATCACATTTCTTCTCCATCTCCAAAGAGGATCCGATTGGAGCTAAGGTTCAATGCTTTTGAGAAAGGTATATCAGAGGGCTTGCTCAGGTTCAATCAACGGCAGCTAATATTTGAAATTGTTGTCAATATTACTCAATGGCAATGCTTATTGGAGACAAAATTAGCAGATATATCCTTACTTCCCGGTAATTTTCTTTGTGCTGTATCTCCAATTTATTTAGATTTCTTTTTTCTTTTGGTGTATAAACCGATAAAAGCCTTAAAAAATCCTTACTACAAACTATTACCTAATACAGCACTATGAAGGGAGGTGGAAAAAAAAGAGTGAAGAATGAGACATAAATATGAACATAAGATTTTGAAGTTTTATTTAATCAGTCTCGAATTAGGTAAAAAGGCCTTATAAACTGGCTTTCTTAGGGGCTAATAAACATAACAGCATTAGATAGATGAGCACACGTTCATCATGCAGTGATAAATTCTCCATGATGGCATGATTGTAATTGATTTAGAACCTTTGTAAGACAAAATCTGATTAAACTATCAAAATAATACATACTAGACTCACATCCATCCGATGCGCGGAGAGCTAAATTGATTATACTATATACTATAAATTTAAAAGTATTATATTGTTTATAAATTAATTAGATAATATGTAGATTAATATTAAACTTAAAAGATTCATTTATAAAAAATATTTATAATTTGTATATAATTCACTTAGTGGGACAAGGCTTTGTTGTTGTTGTTGTTGTTGTTGTTGTATATAATTCAATATAATTATTTAAAATTAAAAAACAAAGAAAAATATACAACAACGAAAGTCTTGTGAAGTTAGTCTCTTTTTAAATATTAACTCATGTATGTTTTCTAATATTTTTATATATTAGAAAACTTTCTTATATACTTTATCATAAAATATAATCAATTCTAAGAAGTTATGTTTCTTTTCATTAACAAGCTTATTCTATAATAGGTTTATATCAACTTTTATATGATAAGAATAGATAGATAGATAGATGTTTGCTTATTTAATTGAGAGGTCTAAGTAACAGCTATGCTATCTCAATGTCCTTTCCACTTTAGGTACTCATCTACTGTTAAAGGTTTTGGACCACCAAACCAATCAATTAAGAATATATTTTCAATCTCCAATTTGTAGACTTGAAAGTTATGATCCGTAGGCCAGCCTGTTCACATTTCAACAAAAAGAATGAATCAAATTTCAGAATGCATTAGGGAGAAGAGTAAGATGGAACGTGTAACTTAGCAACTAGTGGCTATCATAAGAAAAGAATAAATGCTCTTATCTTATTTAGTCCAATTACCTTTCATCTCTGAATGCTTGGAAAACAATGCATTTCTGCCAAATTCAGCTTCTTTGGACTTTTCATCAACCAATATCAGCTAAAACATAAAAGAAGACTTGTCAACTTCTCATACAAACCAATAGCAATTTCATCATGTTTTCTGCCTTTGTGAAAGAATATCTGTTCTGCAAAGCCGACATAAAATAGTTGGAACTAAAGATGAATAGTTAACTTCTCATTCAA
Source organism: Arachis hypogaea (assembly GCF_003086295.3). Taxonomy (NCBI): domain Eukaryota; kingdom Viridiplantae; phylum Streptophyta; class Magnoliopsida; order Fabales; family Fabaceae; genus Arachis; species Arachis hypogaea. The sequence goes on from NC_092040.1 coordinate 106,762,745, forward strand.
CAAAATAGGAACTTTATCACAACTTTTTATTATGTGAATATCATGAAGGTCCTTTCGGGCATAATAAAATTCATTGCTATATGCAGGAAATGTATGGTAAGATCTGTATCAAACAATAATTCATGTGAGACGAAGTTAGCAGAACAGTATGGAAGTGAAAAGGAAATCATTTTGTTCAGTATGATCACATTCTTTAGCGCTCTCGTTTGAGGCAGTCCTCCATATGCAGGGGATACAGGATCAACACAAGACAAAAGGGTAACAAGAATAAAAGAATTCACAATATTTTGTGGCTTATGGGGCCGTGAAAGAGTTTTTCTGAAAGGGTGATGATACATCATAAATTCATAAGTATTTGCACATTTAAAATGTTCAGAGACTAAAAGTTAACTAGCACAGAAGACAACTTAATAAAACGAGGAACTTGTCATCACCCAAAATGAACAATCAGATTCAACTGTTTCTTTTTCTAATTTTTCACATACCTTTCCTGTTAGAGTAATTTTTGAGCAGGTAGGATTCTCTGGGTCTATCTTGCCACAGGTCCCAAGAGGATATTCACTGACTGTAAAGGAAGCTCTTTGGTCTTTCAATGCATTTTTTACTGTTGGATCCAAATTTGTCAAGTAAAAGTATGGGATGCCAGTGCCTTGGTCAGGTATCCCATCACTAAATGATACCACATTCCTGCAGTTAGACAATATATTACTTGATTTCTGTGAGGAAACCTCTTTTACTTTAATCAAGATTAAAACTATGGAAACCAAGACATTGAATGTAAAATATTTATATAAGAGTTTACATTTGGCAGATTAATTAACTCAAAAGGATGGTTGCACTAAAATTTATAGGAGTCAGCAAACGAGAAGGAGGAGATTAACATGATCTTGATGAAAGTTCTATGTAGTTGTTGGCCTGATACGGTTACTACCATGCATTTACATATTACTTTGATTATATATATAGCCATGCGACTTTGAACATTTTTCAGTGCACTATGAATCTACTTGAAACCGTTATATGTATTCTAGGTATCAAAGTATAAATATACGATATGCTTACCCCCAGGGTGCTCCACCCAAATCAATTGAGATTGTGCTGCCAAAAAAAGGGGAAAAGTGGAGTTAATATACATGATTTGATCTTTACAACCAGATAAATTAAATAAAAATAATTAGCTAGTGACAAGAATTGGTTCATCATGAAAATTTTGATGAATTTTTATGTAGTCATGGAACTTCTTAATTTCTTGACTTGCCTTTCAGCAAATCTAAGGTTTGGGAATGGGGAGGGAAGGCATCCTCCGCTCCCACCCCATCCGGTTGACATCCCTAAAAAGGATAATAACATCAATGAAAATTTGAAATTAGCGAAAGTGTGCAATGAGAGAGAGAGAGAGAGAGAGAGTACTTTAATACAGCCCAGAAATTCTGAGAGACCAGCCAACGAGCGGTGGCAATAGCATCATTTGGGTCAGGTTTTTTAGAAATGGACAGCATTGATCTCCTGTGTGCCATAGAATTCTGGGAACAAACCAAGAAGAGTACGATAGGGACAACAAGTACATGCAAAACTCTAATACTTTTCATTTTCATCGTCTCTCAACTCCCACAAGTCCACAACAGCACTATAGACTATAGTAGTGTAAGAGAAGAGAAGAGACTAGTTAATTAGTTATAGTCCAGGCAGTTGCGCGAGAATGATCCAAAATTTTAACTCTTCTCTCTCATCATTGATTATATATAACATGCAAATTTGTGTTTCTTTTTCCTCCTTCTTTCTAATATCTTACTTTTTTCTTAATGAACAAATAGCATTTTGCTATTCTTTCTATTTTAAAATATCTATTTAAAAGTCATAAATTAATATTTTAAAATAATTGTCCATTTTTAATATCACAATGGTTAATCATTATTATCGCTAGCGCCAAACATATTGAAGTGGTGCACTAGTGCGTTTTAGGCTTGTAGCATAACAGTCTTTGTGTTCCTTTTCTCAATGACATTTATAAAAGTATTATATATTAATAAGGAGATTTGATAACAATTAAAAATTAATTTTAGTAAAATTTGTCAATATTTACAAGATTTAATACTATACTTTTGTAATAATTATGTTGATTTTTTTTCCTTATATTACCATAGACACTATATATAGTATTTTGTTTATAGTTCATAGGTATATGTACTAGAGTCAATACCTTTGTCTTTTTTGTTTTTGCCTTAACCAGAGACGGAGCTAGATAACATATTAGAGAAGGATCAAAAATATTTATACAATAAACTAAGATTTTTAACTATTTATTATAATAATAATCTATTTTTTATTTTTTAATTTTAAATTAAAGTTGATTCCTTTAACATAAAAATTATCGTTTTATTATTTTTTATTAATTAATCGATATTTTTATTATTTAATTATATAATAATTATTTTTAATCAAATTTCACTTTATCATAATTATTTACAATGCCTAATATCCATGAAGTTCCACTACGCATATAGGATATTGAAAGTACAATGGATATAACTAATATATTTTTACAATATCTTGATTGTGATAGCAAGGACTTGTTCACCTCCTAATCCGTTGAGAGCGTAGTGTCACAGTAAATTTTAGAAAGTTAAATTTAACAATATTTGTATAGTTTTTTGAAGTGTTTGAGAATGTTCTAAATAGTTTCGAAAAGTTCTAGGATGCCCTAGAAGGTTCCGCAATACCCTAGAAGGTTCTAGAAGACTCTGGAAGGTCATAGAGTATTCTAGAAGAGTATAAATGTATATAGAACTATGAAGAGTGGTATGGAATAATCTAGAAGTATTTAAAAAGTTGTGGTATGATGGATATTTGTAATGAAGGTTCTAAATGATTAATCTAGACCGTTGATTAGATTTAATCCTAACCATCCATTGAGGAGGTGGATGGCTATAAATAGGAATAAGAGTTAGAGTGTGATGTTATGTGTGAGTCATTTGTAACCAGTGTTCTTTCCACCAAAACTCCCTTTCTCTTGTGTTTTCTTGTGTTCTTAACTTCCTTGCTAAGTATTGAGGGTTAGGCTGACTTGGTCTTAGTTCAAGAGATTGAGTAAGTCTGAGTGCCGGCACGGTAGCGTTGGAGTGTAGCCAAGGCCATGACAATTTGGCATCAGAGCAAGGTTCGAGAGGGAGCACAAGTGGTTTGTGGGTATGGCTTCTAGTGTAACCATGGAGCATGTTGAGTCTCAAAGAGGAAGGGATACTATTCCTTCTCAATGGGGAAGCAAGAAGGTGCGCTCTTCAAGTGAGCCTAGAGGTAAGGGCTCTAACTTCTTAGAAGAGAGAGTTTCTATGTTGGAGAATATTCTATCCTCTATGGATGAGTGCTTTCAAAGGATAGAACATGACAAGGAGACCATCGAGACTCACGTGTTAGGAGAACTAAATGCTTTCAAAGAAAGCATGCTCCAAATCGAAGAGAAACTTGAGAATTCCTTGAAGCTATTTAAGGAAGTTCGAGTTTGGTTCGAGGAGGCAAAATCTCGACCAACCATTATAAGGGAGACGACAAAGATTGATCTCCCAAAGTCAAAGGAGTTCAAGGGGGTGAGGGATGCTCGGGTGGAGAACTTCCTATGACAAATGAAGAGGTACTTTGAAGGTCAAGGGATGGTCGAAGAAGCAATAAAAGTATGCACTGCAGCTCTCTACCTTTCTGATAATGCTACTTTGTGGTGGAGGAGAAAGTGCGTAGATATGAAAAAGGGTACTTGCAACATAGCTACATGGGAAGATTTCAAAAGAGAGTTGAAAAGACAATTCTTCCCTGAGAATATGGTCTATGACGCAAGAAAGAAATTGAAGGAGTTGAAGTATAAGAGTACAATTAGTGACTATATAAAGGAGTTCACTACTCTCACGCTTCAAATCCCCAACTTAGCATTAGAGGATGCATTGTTCTTCTTTATTGATGGACTCCAACCTTGGGCAAAGCAAGAACTACAAAGAAGGAATGTTAAGGATGTCGATGAGGTCATCGTAGTGGCCGATTCACTCACTGAGTATCATAGGGGAGACTCTAAACCCAAGTCTTCTTCCAAACCTAGTTCTACTGAAGGTGGGGGAGACAAGGGGAAGAGTTTCTCAACTAAAAAAGAAGGGAAATACTCTTCAAAGAAAGAGTAAGAGAAAAAGAAGAAGGTCTTTGTGCCCAAAGGATGATGCTTCGTGTGCAAGGGATCCAAGTCTTCTTCCAAACCTAGTTCTACTAAAGGTGGGGGAGACAAGGGGAAGAGTTTCTCAACTAAGAAAGAAGGGAAATACTCTTTAAAGAAAGAGTAAGAGAAAAAGAAGAAGGCTTTTGTGCCCAAAGGATGATGCTTTGTGTGCAAGGGACCACACCAAATGAAGGACTATCCCAAACTAGGGACTCTGCCATCTATCGCCAAGGAACGAGAGTCCCAAACTCAAATAAATGAGTGTGTTAGATCTATCCAACTCATGAATGCTGTGAAGGGCAAAGAGGCAAGCACCGCAGAAAAAAAAGGCTTAATGTATGTCAAATCCTTTACCAATGAAAAATCTGTCATGGCTATGATCGGCACTAGTGTTATACACAATTAATGAAGCAAGGAGGCTTGGGTTAAAGATCACCGAAAAAAATGGCTGGTTCAAACCCGTGAATACCAAGGGTGAACCTCTTAAGGGAGTAGGAAAAGGGGTTGAGATGACTCTTGATTCTTGGAAGGGTCTTGTGGATTTCTCAATAGTACCCATGGACGATTTTAAAATAGTCATCAGGCTCAATTTGTAAACGAAGATAAATATAATACCTATGTCATACTACGACATAGTATGCATCATGAAGAAAGGGTCTCTATGCATGGTCCTTACAGTCTCTAAAGTTGGAGGACCACCGATGCTCTCTGTTATGCAACTCAAGAAAGAGATCAAGAAGAGAGAGATTACATATTTACCTCTATTACAAGAGGAGTCAACATCTAAAAGAAAAGACATTCCTCCCGATATCAAGGAAGTTCTTGAAGAAAATAAAGATGCGATGCCTCCCGAGTTGCCAAAACAACTACCACATATGAGGAAGGTGGACCACAAGATTGAATTGGAGTCAAGAGCAAAGCTGCCTGCCTCAGCACCTTATAGGATAGCATCGCCAGAACTTGAGGAGTTGAAGAAGCAACTCAAGGATTTGCTAGATGCTAGGTTCATTCGTCCATCGAAGGCACCTTATGGCTCACCAGTCTTTTTCCAAAAAAAGCATGATGGTTCGTTGAGACTATGCATCGACTATCAAGCACTTAACAAGATAACCATCAAGAAAAAATACCATATTCCTTTGATAGCCGATTTGTTTGATCAACTTGGTAGAGCCAAGTGGTTCTCAAACCTGGATTTGAGGTCAGGATATCACCATGTAAGGATTGCTGATGGTGATGAGCCTAAGACCACGTGTGTCACGAGGTATGGATCGTATGAGTGGTTGGTGATGCCTTTTTGGCTTGACCAATGCTCCTGCGACCTTCTGTACCTTGATGAATGAGATCTTTCGACCTTACCTTGATCAGTTTGTAGTGGTCTACTTGGATGATATTGTTGTCTAGAGCAATACTTTAGAGGAACATGTAGAATACTTACGAACCGTGTTTAAGATCTTGCGAGAGAATAACCTATATGTGAAGAAGGAAAAGTGTTCCTTTGCAAGGGATGAAGTCCACTTCTTGGGACACATAATTAAAGATGAAGCTCTCTGCATGGATTAAGGAAAGGTGAAGGCTATTAAAGAATGGGAGCCGCCAAATAAGGTATCTGAATTGAGGTTATTCCTTAGGTTGGCTAATTACTATCGGAGGTTTATCAAGGGATACTCTGCCAAGGCTACACCATTAACTGATCTTCTCAAGAAGAATCATTCTTGGGAATGGTCAAAGGAGTGTCAAAAGGCCTTTGATGAGTTGAAGGCTGCTATTACAGAAGGACCAGTACTAGCACTACCTGACCACTCAAAGGTATTTGAAGTCCACTCTAATGCTTCTGACTACGCTATTGGAGGGGTTCTTATGCAAGAAGGACATCCGATTGCCTTTGAGAGTCGCAAATTGAATGACACAGAGAGACGATACACCGTCCAAGAGAAGGAGATGGCCGTGGTAGTACATTGTCTGAAAACTTGGCGTCACTACTTGCTTGGTTCACACTTCATCGTCAAGACAGACAATGTATCTACAAGCTACTTCCAAACTCAGAAGAAGTTAAACCCCAAACAAGCTAGGTGGCAAGATTTTTTAGCTGAGTTTGATTTCGAATTTGAATACAAGTCAGGCAAGACTAATGTGGTAGCAAATGTGCTGAGCCGCAAGGCTGAGTTGACAGTCATTTCTATGGTCGAAGGAGATATTGTGCATACCATCAAAGAAGGATTGCATCATGATCCAATAGCCAAGAAGTTGGTCGAGTTGGCTAGAAAAGATAAGACCAAAAGATTTTGGCTAGAAGATGACCTTCTCTACACCAAAGGAAGAATATTATACGTCCCTAAGTGGGAAAATCTAAGAAGAAAATTAGTCAAAGAATGCCACGATACCAAATGGGTTGGTGGTGCGAAATTTATAACCCACACTTACTAACCGGCAAGTGCATCGGGTCGTACCAAGTAATACCTTACGTGAGTAAGGGTTGATTCCACGAGGATTGATGGATCAAGCAACAATGATTGATTGATTGGATTAGTTAAGCAAGCAAAAATTGGTTTTGAGATGTTCAAAAGGTTTAAGTTCGAATTCAAAATATCAAAAGTATAGACAATTAAATAAATTGGGAATAAAATATTGAGAAAACAGTTAAGGTTTCAGAGTTATCTATTTTTCTGGATTTACTTTTCTTACTAACTATTTTAATTATGTAGGATTTAATTTATGACAAACTATATGTGACTAGACCGTAATTCCTTAGACCTTTCTAGTCTCCTCTAAAATTCATTAACTGCCAATTCCTTGGTCAATTAATTCCAATTACTTTCCTTGGTCAATTAATTCCTTTCTAGTCTCCCCTTTTTATAACTAATCCTAATTAATTTAAAATCTAATTATCTAAAAATAAAAATAATATCTTTTCCTAAAAGATAAGATTTGAATTTAAATTCGAATTAATTAACAGATTTTTAGTTGATGGATGGGGATCACTTGCTTTGTCCATTCTGCAGCTTCTAATCTGTGTTTTCTGGGCTAGAAAGTGGGTTAAAACAGCCCAGAAATCACCCCCAGTATTTTCTGTATTATTGCAGATCACGTATGTGACGCGTCCGCGTCGTCCACGCGCTCGCGTCATTTGTGCAGATTCCAGTCCATGCGTTCGCGTTAGGCACGCAATTTCTCCATTCCGAGCGGTCGCATGAGCCATGCGTCCGCGTCGGTCTTCGCTGGTCATCTCTTTGGTCTCTTCTTTTTCTCTGCAGAAACTTCATCAAATCCCTCCGAATGCTACCTAAAATGAATAAAATTGCACAAAACTCAAAATAGCATCCATAGTGGCTAAAATATAATTAATTCTAAATTAAACTCAACAATTTAGATGCAAATTCACTAGGAAAAGATAGACAAGATGCTCACGCATCAGCTGGTCATTAAGGCCAACGAAGGACCTTGGCACTTATTGAATCTTCCTATTATTGGCCTCAAATGAGGGATAAAGTGGAGAGTTATGTGAAGACTTGTCTTGTGTGCCAACAAGATAAGATTGAAAACAAGACATCAAGTGAATTGTTGGAACCTCTGCCTCCATCAGAGCGACCGTAGAAAAGTGACTCTCTAGATTTTATCTCTGCCTTACCAAAGTCCGAAGGGTTTGGATCTATTCTTGTAGTAGTGGATCGATTTTCGAAATATGCTACCTTTATACCTGCCCCTACTGACTGCACTACAGAGGAAGCAGCATGGCTATTCTTCAAGAATGTGGTGAAGTACTGGGGATTGCCTAAGAGCATCATTAGTTATCGAGATCCACGCTTCACATGATGACTATGGACAGAACTGTTCAAACTCCTTAGGTCGGAGCTTCATTTTTCAACAAGCTTCCATCCTCAAACCGATGGGCAGACTAAGAGAGTGAATGTCTTACTTGAGTGTTAATTGAGGTATTTTGTAAGCGCTAATCAGAAGGACTGGACAAAACTCTTCGACATTGCTCAATTCTCATACAATTTGCAAAGGAGCGAGTCCACAGGGAAGAGTCTATTCGAGATTGTGATCGGACAATAGCCACTTACGCGACACTCTCTTTCTTCCTCTTACCCAGGGAAGAGCCCAAGAGCTTATCATATGATTAAGTCATGGGAAGAACAAGCAGATGTCACCCGCTCTTACCTCAACAAAACTGTAAAGAGGATGAAGAAATGGGCAGATAAAAAGAGGAGGCATGCAAGCTATCAATTGGGAGACAAGGTAATGATTAAACTTCTTTCACAACAATTCAAAGCCTTTTGCAAGGTTCATAAGGGCTTAATCCACAAATACGAAGGGTCATTTGAGATCATTGGACGTGTTGGGGAGGTTGCTTACAAAGTACAACTCCCTCCCTCTATAAAGATCCATCCAGTCTTCCATGTGAGTATGCTTAAACCATATCATGAAGACTAAGATGAACCGAGTAGAGGTGACTCGAGTCGTGCTCCGCCTGTGGTGATTAGATCCTTTGATAAAGAAATCGAAGAGATCTTAGCTAATCGCATCGTTCGACGAAGAGGAGTACCACCAAGTATCCAATACTTGATCATGTGGAAAAGGACTCCTGATAACCGAAGCTAGCTGGGAAGCTCGTGAAGATCTATAAAAATTCCGAAAACACCTAGAGCACTATCATGAACAAAACGCGATGAGGACGTCTGCACATTAGGTGAGAAATAATGTCACGGTAAATTTTAGAAAGTTAAATTTAACAATATTTGTATAATTTTTTGGAGTGTTTGAGAATGCTCTAAATGATTTTGGAATATTTTAGAATATCCTAGAAGGTCCCGCAATATCCTAAAAGGTTCTAGAAGACTCTGGAAGGTCATAGAGTATTCTAGAAGAGTGTAGATGTATATAGAACTATAAAGAGTAGTATGGAATAATCTAGAAGTATTTTGAAAGTTATGGTATGATGGATATTTGTAATGAAGGTTTTAGATGATTAATATAAACCGTTGATTAGATTTAATCCTAACCATCCATTGAAGAGGTGGATGGCTATAAATAGGGATGAGAGTTAGAGTGTGATGTTATGTGTGAGTCATTTGTAACCAACACTTGAGTAATAAAGTGTTCTTTCCACCAAAGTTTCCTTTCTCTTGTGTTTTCTTAGCTTTCTTGCTAAGTATTGAGGGTTAGGTTGACTTGATTTTAGCTCAAGAGGTTGAGTAAGTTCGGGTGCTGACACGATAGTGTTAGAGTGTGTCCAAGGCCATGACAGTGGTCTTCACGTGCCTTAAATTCTTCGCAGTGAAGCATGGAGATATGTAGCAGAACACGAGTCTGGGGGAAGCCATTGTCCTGGAAGTGAAGGATTGTCTCCACATCATCAAGTCCTACCTCAAATCCGAGCTTATCTGTTGCACCAAGGAGCTCTCTGATAGCCACCTCTGCAACCTCAGCGAGGTCATTATCAGGGTTCACAACTTGGAGTTCCTGAGGCACATTAAGACCATCTTCCAAGGCACCGATGAAGTTACTGCCATGGAGACCCAAACTATGATCATCAACTCCACGAAAATGTACTACCTCTACTTCATGTTCTACGATCTAGAGTTGCAAGGTGCCATTATCGCTAGCAGGACCGTATGGCAGAACTCTAATGGTACTAGGCAACATGGTCCATTTGATGTTATTCCATGGGTTAATATTGCGTTGAGATGATGGTTGATTTGTGAGATGATGTTGTTATTGTTGATAAGGGTGGGTTAGAGTGATAGTGGAGGTGACGGTGCGGTGAAAATAGAGGTGTTGATGATAATGGAAATGAACTAATAAAATTAATGGAATAAGTGTTGAACATCCAGTAACTTATGTTCACATACAAAATGGGTTAGCAGAATCACTTATTAAGCGCCTCCAATTGATTGCTAGAGCGTTGCTTATGAGAACAAATCTCCCAACCTCGGTTTGGGACATGCTATTTTACATGCCACAGCACTTATTCATTTGAGGCCAACGAGTTACCATCAGTTCTCTCCTATGCAATTAACTTTTGGCCAGCAGCCAAATATTTCCCATTTAAGAATATTTGGGTGTGCAATATATGTTCCCATTGCACCACCTAATCGCACCAAAATGGGACTCCAAAGAAAATTGGGAATATATGTTGGATATGATTCTCCCTCTATAGTGAGGTATCTTGAGATATAAACTGGAGATGTATTTAAAGCCCAGTTTGCTGATTTTCATTTTGATGAATCAAAATTTCTAACATTAGGGAGAGATAATAAGCTTCCTGAGAAGGAAATTAATTGGAATGCATCATCGTTGATGCATTTAGATCCTCGATCAGGGGAATGTGAACTAGAAGTTCAAAAGATTATACATTTGCAAAGAATAGAAAATGAATTACCTGATGCATTTTCCGATACAAAGAGGATAACTAAATCTTATATACCATCGGAAAATGCCCCAATTCAAATTGATGTCCCAGTAGGACAAGTAGCCACTGAAGCAAATTCACGCCGGACGAAAAATGCCCTAATTCGAATTGATGTCCCAGTAGGACAAATAGCCACTGAAGCAAATACACGCCAGAAGCATGGCAGGCCTGTCAATTCTAAAGATAAAAATTCTCGAAAAAGAAAAGAGGTAAATACGATTCCTGTTGAAAAAGAAATAGTAAAGACACCTACAGTTGTCCAAAATTCTGATATAGTTTTAACGCCAGAAGACGTTCAGGTACCTGAAAATTGTGAAAATGACGAGATCTCGATAAATTATGTCTTTACAGGAGAGAAATGGGATCGAAATAAGACAATTGTCAATGAAATATTTGCATATAATGTGGCATTAAATATCATGCATGAAAATAAGAATCTTGAGCCAAGATCAGGTGAAGAATATCGACAAAGAAATGATTGACCAAAATAGGAAGCAGCCATGAAGGCTGAATTAGACTCACTTGCAAAACGTGAAGTCTTTGGACCGGTAGTCCATACACATGAAGATGTAAAACCTGTTGGATACCGATGGGTATTTGTGAGAAAACGAAATGAGAAAAATGAAGTTGTGCGCTATAAAGCCCGACTTGTGGCACAAGGTTTTTCACAAAGGTCCAGTATAGATTATGAAGAAATGTATTCCCCTATAGTGGATGCAATAACATTGCGTTATTTGGTCAGTTTATCTGCATATCATAAACTGCATATGCATTTAATAGATGTGGTAACAGTCTACTTATACGGCTCATTAGATCGTGATATCTATATGAAAGTCCCTGAAGGATTAAAGATATCTAAACCATCTAATGAATATTCACAGGAGTTATACTCAGTCAAATTGCAAAGATCTTTATATGGTCTAAAGCAATCTGGACGAATGTGGTATAATCGTCTTACTGAGTATTTGGCCAAAAACGAATTTAAGAATGATGATATTTGTCCATGTGTTTTCATAAAGAAAATTACATATGGATTCATTATAATTGCTGTGTACGTTGATGATTTAAATATCATTGGAACTCCTGAAGAAATTCCAACAATTATAAAAACTCTAAAAGAAGAGTTTGAGATGAAAGATATTGGAAGAACTAAATTTTGTCTCGGCCTACAGATCGAGCATATAAAAAATGGGATCTTTATTCATCAAACAGCATACATAGAGAAGATCTTGAAAAGATTTTATATGGATAAGTCACATCCATTAAGTACCCAATGATCGTAAGATCTTTGGATGTGGAAAATGATCAATTCCGTCCTAAAGAAGAAAATGAAGATATCCTTGGTCCTGAAGTACCATATCTTAGTGCCATTGAAGCACTAATGTATCTTGCTGATAATACAAGACCCGATATATCATTTGCTGTGAATTTACTAGCAAGATATAGTACCTCTCCAACCAGAAGACATTGGAATGGAATCAAACAAATCTTTCGATATCTTCATGGGACAGTTGATATGGGATTGTTTTATCCATATGGATCCAAGTCACAATTAGTTGGCTATGCAGATGCTGGATACCTGTCTGATCCACACAAAGGGAGATCTCAAACAGGATACCTGTTCACATATGGTAGAATAGCTATATCATGAAGGTCCACGGAATAGACGATTGCTGCAACATCCTCTAATCATGTCGAAATACTAGCGATTCATGAAGCAAGTCGCGAGTGTTTTTGGCTCAGGAGTTTGATCCAATATATTCTGTCATCATGTGGACTGATTGATCATATGATAGCTCCAACCGTCCTGTTTGAAGATAATACAGCATGCATTGCTCAACTTAAAGGTGGATACATCAAAGGTGATAGAACAATGCATATTTCTCCCAAATTCTTCGTCATTCATGATCTTCAAAATCAAGGGACAATTGATGTCCAACAAATCCGCTCAAGTGACAATCTGGCAGATTTATTTACAAAGTCACTCCCAAAATCCTCTTTTGAAAGATTGGTACATGAGATTGGGATGCGCCGATTTCGAGATATTAAATGATGTCGACAAAAGGGGGAGACTGTACTCTTTTTTCCTTGGTCAGGTTTTTTCCCATTGGATTTTTCTTGACAAGGTTTTTAATGAGGCAGTCTCCATCTCAATAGATTTTGTACTCTTTTTCCTTCACTAAGGTTTTTTCCCACTGGATTTTTCTTTAGTAAGGTTTTAACGAGACATAATCCTAAATTGACATCCAAGGGGGAGTGTTGTGACGAGGATGCTATGGATAAGAATGGATGTCCATTAATGAGCAATTCAATTTTCCTATGTTGAGAGGAACAAGTCTTTATGTTGAAGGAAATTAATGAGATTTGAGAAAGCAAATTTTATTTGCCTATAAAAATATGTACTGGGCAAATACAATATACACAAGCAAGCAATAAGAAATTAATTCTCTTTTTTTACGTTACAATCAAATACTTCTCTCTCTTTTATATATATATATATACTACAGCAACAATAAACATTCTCTTCTTTCTTTCTATATTATTAATATCTCTCTTTATATTTCTTTATTTTATATTTGTTACATCTTTCTTATTTATTTATTTAGTTATTTTATAACACGTTATCACAAAAAAAAAGAAATAATTTAGTAATTTCATAAAAATTAAATAATTGACTAAATAAATTAACTATTGACTTAATATTTGAATTGTTTTATCACACTGATCATATGTTTCAAGATTCATTTTATCAAAAAAAATATATTAAGATCTATTTTGTTAATATCAAAATTTGTTGAATGTAAAAAATGTCTATTTACTCTTTTTGAATTTATGGATATGTGTAACGCGTGCAGTGTCTCCCCCTACCTGGTATACATCTCTCTTCCTCTCATCACTCACTCTAACACTCAACACTCAGTTTTAGTTCAGGTGAGAAAAAAAAATATTGGCATTGAGATGGGAGAGATCAGCAACCAAGAAGAGAAATGCCACCCAAGCCACCGAGAGAAAGGACAGGGATCGTCTTCAAGATTGCATTATTAATTATCTCATTCATTCTAATTATATAATATTTTTAATTTTTTAATTTAATTTTTAATGATAATATTATAAATTAATGATATTTAATTAGTTTGTTTGTTATTAGAGAAATTAGATGTAATTTTTTAGGTAATTTTATAATAATAATAATAATAATAATAATAATAATAATAATAATAATAATAATAGTAATAATAGTAATATTATTATAATAATGAAAATTAGAAATATATTACCCGGTTTCACTTTTCATGATACATTGGTTAAATTAAAAAAAAAAAAACAAAAAAGAGATAGAATTAAATTTTTTTTATTGACCAATTAGAATAATTGTCTCAAAAGGTCCAATATACATACATTATTAAACCTTTCTAATACCATTCACGAAAACCTTATGAAAATAGAAGATTTTTGGATAGAAGATGTAAAACATATCATTTTAGAAATTCGAAATTGAAAGAAAAGCATTTTGCATAAATTGAAAATTCATTAGGTTTTTTTTTATTTTTTTTTCTTTTTTATAAAAAAGAAAGAAAAAAAAGATGAAAATATGGAGTTTGAATCTTTATCTTTAGAAAAATTTAGAAAAAATCTACATACTGAGAATAGGTTTAAAGATGTATCTTTAGAAAAATTTAGAAGAATTGACAACTAATGTACAAATAAAGATTAAATGTGCCCATTTATCATTCTATACAAATAGAATAAACCATTTGTACAGAATGATGAAGAGGCCCTCTTATGATCGTTGATCATAAAAATGAATAAAACATTGAAGAGAATTTTTCAACCTACCCTTACCAACTTGATCTTGTTGCACCAGGCAACAAAAATGCATTAACCATTTCACGAAGCATGTGTTCAGATAATCCAACATCTTGATAATTTGCTCTTGGTCTTCCGGTCAAAAAACAATGGGTATTTTTTGAAAATTATTAGTTAATCTTAGAAATTGGAATAATTTTTAGGAAAATATTAATAATTATATTAGAGAGTGAATGCTATTGTTAGTGGAAACTAGAGTTAATTGGTTTGGGAAATTATGAAGTGTGTGTTAGTTTTATAGGAAAATAAATTTGATTTTTTTGTGTTCTAGTAATTAATTTAATAAGATTAGTGATATTTTAATGGAATTAAAATTGTGTTTTGAGATATTTTTAGAGATTTATTAGTTATTGTTAGAAAGTAGAAATGTTTGGATGATTTTTAATAATATTAGTGAGTATTTTAATGTAAATGAAAAATATTAATTTTAATATTATTTACTAATAATAATAATATTATTATTATTCAAGTTAATAATAAGGGCGAATATGTAGCAATTTTCTTTTGAGATCTTGCTGATGCCAAAATGAAAATAATGAATTAATCTTATTTATGTGGGGTGATTAATTTATAAAAATTGGATTAGACCGATTGATTCAATCGAAAAATTAGCGGATCAGACATTGAATCGATTCGATTTAGTTCTTATTGTCATGTCTTTTATTGTTACTCGTTATATTTAATGTTCATAATTATTTTAATTTGTTATTATTATAATTTATACAAAAGCAAATCAATAAAATTTATATATAATTTAATTAAATTTAAATTATGTGAAATAATATTTTATTATTTAATAATGTATTTCTTGTTTTTATTATATTTCATGCGTTTATTTTATTATTACCAGTTTAAACTTTTAAACAATTTGACCAATAATTTAATTATCAGTTTGATTTTAATAACTATATTTATTAGATGATCTTTTTGTCTTTGAACTTGGTGGCAATGTTATTGAAATTTGTTCAACCTCTTGGTGTATACCTCAAATGTAGATTCTGATGGGCGTATTGATTGGCTGAATAATTGGGTGTGATGTAAAATTGCAAATGTGAAGAGCTAGTGTAAGTTTTTTTATTTATTTCTAGTTTTTATTTTACTTTTTATGATATTCCTAATCTAGCATGTTAGGTAGTAATTCATCACGAATCAAAAATTTATTTAAGAGTCTGTCATTAACTAATGAATTATTATATACAAGACAGAATTTAAACTCATTTAAGTGAATTAATAAACTGACTACTAAACCAATTTAAATTGATCTATTTTTAGTTTTGTTGTGAATATTAAAATACTGAACAGGAAAATAACAAAAATACCAAATGTCCAAGTTTTTTGAATAATCAAGTTGTTAAAATTTAAAAACCACTCGCGCCACTCTCTCCTCCTCCTCTTCTTCTTGATATGATGTTATTATTGATATTGTTATTTAATTTCTTCTCTATTTTTTTCTCTTTATCCTCTTTTATTATCATTATTATCGTACTCATCGTCTTCATCATATTCTTCTCTTATAAATATTCAGAAGACTATATTTGTGTGCTGCAAAAAGTGCGAAAAATGCAATACACACTTTAATTGTGCGCTAGTGAAGTGCATGTGCATACATATTTTTTTGAGAGTATCTTTTATTGGTAATAGAACAATTTGATTATATTTAATTACCAAAAAGACTTCTACATATAACATTACTCCGAACATAATGCCACAGCCCACAAGCAACATGGTTCTCTATTCATTCATCCAAAGGCTACAAGTGCGCAATGCTACATAAGCATTCTAAAATTGTGGCTGAGGCTCGTCCTAATGGCAATCACATTTACCTCCTAAAATTGCCACATGAGTTCGAATCTCTCTTGGTGAAAAAGAGACTATAAGATGTGTGTGTGAGTAGGGTGTGTGTTGTATTGACCAAAAAAAGAAAAACAAGGCATTATAAAATTAAGAGATTTAGACCCTCTATAAAGTCAAAATGGTAGCAGTACAAACTAAATTATGCATACAACAATGTCACAGTTTATATTCTACATAAGAAAAGCATGCCAAGTCTAATTGTACTAAACAAGAAAATATGTCTTATTACAAAAGATTATCTCTAAAGAAGCGCCAAAAATTACTCGGATTAGATCCAAGAATGCATGTTTATAGGTTATCCTCTCTATTCATAGCACCGATCCATCATTTGTGTTTGCTAAGGCTGAAAATTTTCCACATAGGCTAATAAGTAAGCTTACTCTTTTTTTTTAACTTTAGTTCTCTTTCGATAATTATCTCAAAATAAAAACAAAAGGATGTTAAAATTTAAAAGACAAAAACATATTTGAAAAAAGAACTTAGAGAAAAACAAGATAAATTTCTCTGACCTGAAACAAATTTTGTCCAATGTTGTCTACCTAAAATCGGAGGAAATGGAGACAAATTCATCTACAAAAATTTTCTATATATTGTTTTTGTCTCCTGACTTTGTATCCCTGTCCTAAGACAGTTATCAAAACATCCTTAGATAAGCAACGATGACAATCTTCCATTGAGTAATGTAATATATCCGGTTAACAAAATTCTCAATTTACATACATCCAAAGCAAATCAGCTACATTTCAGGGCAAGATACCCAGAAATTGTGCTCTTACTTTTTGAGTTGAAGGCAAAAAACCTCAAGGAAACAGATCCTGGATATCCACGATATCGGCAAGAACACCGGCAGCAGTAGTGTCATTACCAGCTCCAGCACCCTGAATGACCAACGGTTGGCTGGTGTAACATCGAGTGTATATTTCCAACTGTCATTTTCAACAACATACATAAATGTCACATTTTTGAAGTAATTAATTGATCATAGTGGAAAACTTTTAAATATAAGGATTTTTTTAAGGCCGATTTAAACGGACATCTGGGGAAGGATGGGAACGGATAGGAAGGATCCATGGGAGTCATGGTTTTGGAGTAGTGAACACATAAGGTAAAACCATCTTGGACTTCTCTTAAACGTTCGACTTTCTTATAGCAAACACTTGCTTTAAGAAACGAGACAAACATCTTAAATTTATAAGAGTGGGACAAGCTCTCAAATTGATTTCTTTAGCTAAGAAAATCTGATAAAAAATTTTGCACTAACTGCAAACTATCCCAGGAGAATGTTTGATTATCCAACATAAAGTGCTCTTTATGGATTTTTGTCTATAGTGAAAGGTGAGGAAAAGTTGTCAAGAAAGGAATCCAAGAACTAAGGCAAAGTATATGGAATGAAATTTTAACAGCATAAGGGGAAACACTAACAAAGAAGCTTGATTGTATTATTAAGTACAATGGAGAAATAGAAGATGATATAAACTATATAATCCAAGCAAGTTGATTAAAATAGTGCTTTAAGTTTTATATACAACAAAAAAGTACCTTTAAAACTAAAGGATAAATTTTATAGCACTGCCATTAGACCAACTATATTGGATGGAACAAAATGTTGGGTGACTAATGCTGAACATGAACATAAATTTAGCATAGTCAAAACATGGATGCTTCAATTTGATGGATGAGCAATCATACGTGTATGAACAAAAAAGAATAAGGATATGAGAGAAAAAGTTGTAGTAACCATTGTTGATTAGATGGTAGAATCTCGTTTGAGGAGGTTTAGACATGTAGGAAGAAGATTTATAGAGCATCAAATGAGAAGGATAGATCAAATGGAAGATAGACCAGTAGTTAGAGATAGGAGGAAGATCTAAAAAGACTTTGCATGGAGTAGTCAAACAAGATCTCTATGTGAACAATGTCACTGCAAATATGATACATGATATGACGCAATGACATCGTTTAATTCATATAGCTGACTCTTACATAGTGGAATAAGGTTTTGCTGTTATTGTTGTATAGTAATTAAAAAAGAAATGCAGGCTCAAAGTATACAACTAAGAATTATGGAGAACAAGGTCAGGAAATAAATAAAGCTTACCACATTATCACTTCCTCGAAGCCTTCCTAAGGGAGAATTCTTTGGAAGCTCTTGAATTCCAACTTCACAACTGCAAATAGACAAGATACACACGTACATATATATATAAACCAGTTAAGAAAAATTTAGTTTCTAATCAAATTTTGCACACCATAAACCAGATATGAGATATCAGCATGCAAACAACTAGTGATTCGTGTTATGTGGTTAGTTGCTATGTGATTTCTGTTACGTAGTTCATTGGTATGGTAATCGGTTAAACAAAAAGATACTCTCACAACAAACTTTGTACATTACAGTTACATCAATGGTGTGTAAATAACCAGTAATTGACTAATTGTGTGTTATATGATATGCTGATGATTAGGGAGTAATGATGGGAGTATTAAACCATGTGGTATACTTTTTAAAAATGGTGGCAATAACTGGTAGTGAAGGAACATATATTGAATATTTTTAATTTCAAAATATTACTAACTTAATATAAAAGGATTGAATCTAAAATGAAAAAGGAGAAAAATATGTGAAAAGGGCCTAAAAACAATGCACGATTGAACAAAAATATGAAGGACAGAGAAGATTGCCTTGAGCCCTCTATTACACAAACATAGCGAAGCACATTTCCATTTGAGGCTGCCTTCTCTACTCTCTCTTGAATGTCTTTATCTAACAATGGAAGTCCAGAGTTCATGAAATCTTCCACACTCATCACATCAGGCCCCATTTCTTTTGGATACAAACTCTCAATCTGTAAAAATCCATATGAACATACAACAGAAAGAACATAGAAGCATTACATAGGGAGGGACAATTCACCATAGAACAGAAAGGGAAAGCGGCATGGCAGTACAATATGACAAAGTTCATACAAACCTGAATAGTATCCATATTAATTCGTTGACCAAGTATTCGAGCAAGGATCAAAGCCTGTTTCAATATTGGCCAAAAACTAAAGGAAGTTAATATAGTAGTTTGAGTTATTATTCATACTAGTACACAAGCAACCAAATATTCCGGTATAATACTGCATGTCATATGATAAGAAATGATCATTTAAATATTAGACGAAGATTGCAGATTCTTTAATGGAAAATTGACTTCCACTAGCCAATTAAGGTGAATATAGCACAAACTTCTTCCAATAGCAAATCTTGTTCTGGAATTTTCTTTGATAAATCATATTAAGATTCTTTGGAAAGGGGCATTTTATTATATGCTTACAATAAAAAATGGGTATCATACTCTCGCATGTACAACATTGTACACTTGTTCAAAGTCCTATCAGAATTAGAAAAACATTTTCTATTTGTGACATTGTGACTTAACAGCTGCAAATCAAATAAGATATGCAAATATAAAATAAACATGATGAACCTTTCTAGCAACATCCATCCCACCGAGGTCTTCACGCGGATCTGCAACATTATGCATAAATTACACTGATGCTTAACAAGTTATCAAACAGATAAAAACCAACTATATATCAAATGAAGCCCCAGAAAACGAGCCCAAATAAGGATAACCATGCTAATAAAATCTCTAATAAATGAAATGCCGGAATTATTAAATATAACCAGCTAGAACCTAGAAACATTTATAAGATGTTTCATCACTGAGTATATGTCATGCTGTGGAGCAATAGCTGTAACATAAAGTGGTAATGGTCCTTAAAGGTGACAAAATTTATTCCCTTCTGAAATTCAGTACACCATTAGTAAACAAGCCAATTTTATTTAATTTTCATGCTCCATATTCATTTACTTTAACATTCAAAGCACATTGTAAAATATAAAAAAGAGTAAAAATGGTCGTGCTTGCCGTGTAATCAAGCTGGAAACAGAAATTCAATATCACTAATTTTTTGGGAAAAAAGAAACCCAAATAGCCGCCAACATTATCAGAGGATTTATGCACATCAAGAGGGAGTTTGCTGTGAGTAGCCAACAACTGATAGAGAGATGCTGTTGGCTGGTGGTAGATAGATGATTAATATGAATGAGGTAATAATAGATCAACTAACTATGCTTCAATTATCATTTTCAACCAAGTAAATGATGCAATTATGTATACAATAGCTCCTAAAAATAAAGTGTGTCAAGGACTAAGGCTTAGTTTGGTAAAACTTTTCGGAAAGTGCTTGTCACAAGTACTTTGTTTTGTGTTTGGTTAATAAAAAAGATAATATGTTGCTTGCAGCTTTTAAAAGTTAAGGAGTGCACCTAAAGGAGGTGCTTTTCAAGGATAACTTGTGTTTATCAAAATTAAAAATTCTAATATCACCTATTCACCTCGTATGTTCAGAAATATCCAAATTTATTATTATATTTATGTCTATTAAAGTCTTTTTATAATTTAAAAGTTGTTTTACCAAACACAATTGTTGTTGCTTGTGCTTATTATTAAAAGCCTTTTTTAGGTGTTACAACTTTTAGAAAGCTATCTTTCAAAAGCCAACTTTGATAAGCTACTTTCGAAAAGTACAAGCTTTACCAAACCAACCCTTAAGTCTCTTAAACTTTAAGTGCTTAGGTGAAAACTTAATAGTGAATTTGTATCTCTTCTAGGCGAACTACCAAGTGCCAACACCTCTTTGTCCTTGAGATACGAATGATGTGCAAATTCACCCTGTGGCTTGTGCTGTATTCAATTTAATCATAAAGAATGGAGGGGCAAAGATCGAACTCTCAACCAATTGTTATAAAGGTTCAAATTTCATATTAAAAACCAACACTCCTAAATGCTTAAGCTGTCGGGTAAATGTTTTGTTGGAAGAACTGAAGGTCACATCTTATAGTAGTCAGTGGATTGGCAAATCAATTTTAACTAAAGAAATTAAACATGCATAATAAGCTTCAAAATCACTATTGGAGTATAACCTCAAATATAGCACAATCACTAACCCGGTTCAGTGTAACCAAGACTTTTAGCAGCTCTCACAACTTGGCTCAATGGCTTTCCATCCTCAACCTCGCTCATTACATACCCCAATGTCCCTGGTAAGAACATCAGAAATGAATACAACAGAAAAAGCGATACCTTATTTATATGCTAAAGATATATCTGTGAACAATGTCATACCACTCAGACTCCCAATAATGCGATGAACAGGATCCCCTGAAGAGATTATGCGATTTAGGGATGCTATCACAGGAAGACCAGCACCTACCTAAAATAAAACGACTGAGTACTTTGATCCATGCTATATACATCACAATTTTATATATCCACATGACTCATTCAAAATACTTCTCATTATTAAGGTTCAAGATGACCTCATGAAATGCATTCATTAAAAAGAAGGCACATAACTGAATGATTCTGACAACATAGTTACCTTACATATACATAGTTCTTGAACAATAACAAAATAGTTTTTGTTAGAAAGTTACGGAAGAAAATAAGAAAGTGATCATATAATGAAGTAAAATGAAGAATAATAATAAACATTATGAACGATAATGAGTAAACAACTATATATGATCAATGCATAGTGAAAATACGAAATATTGACCTTTTGAAAGT
This sequence comes from Arachis hypogaea, assembly GCF_003086295.3. NCBI lineage: Eukaryota > Viridiplantae > Streptophyta > Magnoliopsida > Fabales > Fabaceae > Arachis > Arachis hypogaea. Next base: position 106,784,690 of record NC_092040.1, read on the forward strand.
AAAAATGAAAAAAAGAACAATCAAATTATTTCTAATAATCTGCATTCTAAGACATTAGATCAAAACTGATACTTCTCCATCAAAAATAATAATTCATAGATAACCATTCTTTTGGTTGGTTTTGGTTTTTATGGAGGATTTCTTATCCTTCATCTCCTGGAATTGTTCTTTTCTTCATATTAATGATATTCTTTTTGTCAAATGGTCTGTGTCTATGTCATTGTCCTAGAATCTAAGTTCCTTCTTGTAGCTGGAAAAACCATTGTTATTTTTTTAATCACATCAGTCTTCCAAGTTACTACCAATATCACCTCCAAAGTTGAATAACTTGGGCAATTTCAGATTTTTTTTTTTTTATTTTAAAGACAGGGATTCTCATTTAATCTTACAAAATCCATCACTAATATTCCCCAAGAAAAGTAAAAGTAAATGGGAAAATTTTGATCAAGTTTATATTCCATTTTGTTTAAATGCTATTTTGCAATTATCCATAATAATATAACAGTTGAGGCAAGAAAAAATATCACTTACAGTTGATTCATGCCGGATGCGTCGCGGATATGCGTAAAGTTTTTCAAAATCTTCCTGTTCCATAAATAGTATTTGTTATTAGATGAACAAAGAAATAAAGAAAAGAAACTAGAAGTGTAATTTTCAGCTTACAAAATAATTGCAATTAAACCTTATTTTGTTAATGGTGAATAAAAACCACAAGTCAAAAAGAGAATATAAACAGATTTCTTGACAAAACTTACTAATAGCGTATCTCCTAGTTTCCGATTTCAAAAATTGCTAGGGACTTTAAAGATGATCTTACCATTGTAGATGTAAGAGGCTTCTTATTTGCCATAACAATACAACAACCCATATCAACAACTTGTTTTAGCACCGCAACTGTGTTTGAGCTTGCAGAACAATCTACAAAGACCAAACCTATTTCCAAAAAATGCAGGAAACGTGTTCTTAATTATTGAAAGCATGTAATTTACTTTACAATCAATCAAAGTAATTTGGTAAGGCATGACATGTTAGAAATTAAACAAACCTGTTTTGCCACCAAGTTGAGAGGCAAGCTCTAGAATCCTTTCTTGCAATTCAGGATGAGAAAATAGCCGGCAGTCTCCTTCAAATCAAAACTTAGTAAGCATTAAAAAGCATGAAAATAACCGTTCATATCAGCAGCAACTACAAGACAATATAAACATAGATATCTACCAAGATCACCAAGTTTCGATAGAGAGCCGCCATCACGCTTGACACGGCAAAGTTCCATCAAGAATTTATCATCCAATCCTTTATTCGACGAATCCTCCGTAACCACCAAAGATTTACTATCACTTACTCCCAGAACATTCAAGCACAGTCCCTGTCACCAAAATCGTAATCATAACAGTTAACATTCAAAATTTAATGAACACGTTTTCTATCAGTTTAAGAACAGGATCGTAATACGCAGAGGTCAACAGCAAGATACATTTTTGGGAAGCAAGGAAACCAAATCCAAAGAATAATGCATAACATAAACAACAGGAATAATAATAATAATAATAATAATAATAATAATAATAATAATAATAATAATAATAATATCGGTAAAGCTAAAATGGTAGGGTACCTGTGAGGAGTGAAGAGAGCGGCAGGAAACAATGTGTTGGAGAAGGTGACAACCAACTCCTCCGCAGCCCATTAGAATCAGAGGGATAGTCTTCATTTTCTGAGCAATTTTACGTTTTTTTTTTTTGGTAAAAGATGAAAAGGTTAGCTATCGATGTTGTGGGAATCAGTGTAATGTAAATGGAAGAAGTTGGAAGTTAAAAAGTGGCAGCAGTGATGAGCAGTGTTTAGATATTAGGCTTGTTTTGGTTGAGGAATTGAGTATTTGTGTTGCTGGACCAGCCAATGAGGAAGCTGAAGTAGCACAACTTCGCAACTATGGGATCAACCAAAATAAGTCCCTCGACCAACTTAGCTCATTCTTAATATTTTTAATTTTAAATATATTAATTTTTTACTATTGTTCACGTATTGTTTAAATATAAAATTTTTATAAATATTTTTACTTTCAAAAATTTAATCATACAATTTTTTATAATAATTTCATATTAATAAATTTGACAATATACAAAATATATTATTTCAATAAAAAATTATATAATTCACTAAAATACAAATGTATGATGCACTTTATGGATTTTTTTAAAATAAATAATTTAAATATTTTATTTACGAATATATATTATTTGTAACATATTTATTAATTTCGAGTAAATGTCTAAAATGGTCCCTAAATTTCAAATCGCTATTCAATGTAGTCCTCGACTTTTTAAAATGACCAATTAAATCCCTGAAATTCGAAAAAGTGCATCTCCGTTAGTCCCTTGCAGAAGTGTCATCTAAACGTTAATGATGTGGCATTCCAGCTGTATGCTAATGTGTACCAAACTTGAATTTGATTCAAATTGATATCTGAAATTGCTTAATAATATTCAAATTAATCCATTTTCAATTATAAAACCCTAATCCCCAAATTATTGTCTTCTCTTCTTCGATTTTTCTGCTGTCTTCTCTTCTTCGTCATCTCCGCTATCTTCCAATTCATATTCATCCTAAACTACAACATCAGTACGCTTGCCTAAAACTATTTTAATTACAAGTTAATGTGGTTGGATTAATTTTAAGTTCAATATAGATTTAAATTTTATGTATCCTTGCAGGTTCGTCCATTAAGCTAAAATATATTTTTCACTTTTAAGAAGGTAACCATTGTCATCATCTTCAAGGTCTTAACATCACTTTCTAAGATTGTCATTTTTCAATTGAACTCATGCAAAATTTTTTGTAAAATGGGTGTTGCATAAATTGGTTCTTCACCTCCATCAACCCAACAGAAACAATTACAATAGATTTCATACTGCAAAGTAAAAAACGCAGGTAAATCCAAACTCAAAGTGAAATCTTAACATTTTCTTTATAGTCATAACCTTACTTCATAGTTTGGACAACCATAAAATAGTATATCAGGATTCTCTGTCGTTGTTGAGTACTTCATCACCATCCGAAGTCTGCAATTACAGAAAATGACGTTCTTACCTCTCCTATTGCATATTCTTTTGCTGCCATAAGGTCTCCTTACAGAGTTAGTTGTTCCTACTTGAGCTACTTTGACTTGTCTCCCCACCACACATCATCACTCATGCAGACGAAAAAATAAGATGAACTGAAAGATAGTGGAGAAGTCGAAGAAGAGAAGAAGATAGCAGATAGGTCGAAGAAGAGAAGAAGATAGCAGATAGGTCGAAGAAGAGAAGAAGACAGTAGAGAGATTGAAGAAGAGAAGACAATAATTTGGGATTAGGGTTTTATAATTGAAAATAGACTAATTTGGATATTATTAAACAATTTCAGGTACCAATTTGAATCAATTTCAAGTTTGGTACACATCAGCATAAAACTGGAATGCCACATTATCAACGTTTAGACGGCACTTCTGCAAGGGACTAACGAAGATGCACTTTTTCGAATTTCAGGGATTTAATTGGTCATTTTAAAAAGTCGAGGATTAAATTGAACAGCGCTTTGAAATTCAGGGACCATTTTGGGCATTTACTCTATTAATTTCTATCTTTTTACCTATGCTGTCTAAACGAATTAAGATTAATTATATTTCGTTTAAATCGTAAACGAGATAAGACATGATTTTAATTAGTTTTAGCTCGTTTGCAAACGAGATATATGGAATTTAAAGAATAAGTATAAACGAGACATGTATATTTATAAATATAAAAATATAATTTTAAAAAATAATAAAAAAATTTAATAATTTAACTCGGACCAATTTAAAAAATAAAAATTAATATACTTTGTTACTATTCAGATTGACTTTAATTAATTTATATCTCATCTATATTTTAAATTTTAAATTAATAACTTTATGTTGTTTGTACTCTATGCTGAACTCTTACAAATAGAACATCTTAAATAATATAAAAGATAAGCGGTTTCAAAATAATAAGAGAGATGAGTAGTTTTAACTCGGCGACGCGATGGGACGTATTAAGTAATTTAAAATTGTCCATTTAAAATTAACACATTATTTTCTTTAAAATCAACACATTTAAATTAGTACTAAAAAAATATAAAAACTTTAAAAATTTTGTTATATTAAAAATTTTATTTAGTACCAATGTGCATACGGATTAAAAATTAAATTGTTGGAAAAATTAACACATTTGAATTAGTCCTCAAAAAAATTTATACTAAAGAAGAGTGTCAACAACACTTTTTTGTGTGTTCTTTTTTTTTGAAAATGGAACCTACAATGTAATATTTCTTTGCAATGAATGGTAATTGATTTACACACCATAAAGACAGAGAGAAAGAAAAATAGATGTCTAATAGAATTCAATAAAAGAATATATACATAAATTTTAGTATAATAAAAATTTGTGTGTTGTACTTTAAAAATTTGTGTTGTGTTATGTATACATTTTTGTGTGCTATACTTTAAAATTTTGGTAGAAACTTAAATGCAGGTAACTTCATGTAAAGTTGATAACTGAAAGCCGTTAGATAAAAATTTAGTCAAATAAGTCAAAAAATTTAACAGTTTTCAACTATCAATTTTACATACAGATATTTTTACCTAAAATTTTGTATACTATGCTTTGAAATTTGTATGCTCTCCAACAAAAATTTATGTTTTACAGAAAATATAGAAAAACTTGTACATATTTCGTGTCTCATTTTCAGAATGATTTTTATTATAGTTGGGCCAATTTAATTGAGTTTGATTGTCAAAAAGAATTATACATGTAGTATTAAATAAAGACAAATAAAATTGTGTCTTATTTTGTTTATAATATAAATAAAATATAAACAATCTTAATTCATTTACAAAACAAAATATATAAAAGAAATAAAATTTGATAAATAAGCTATAAATTATCTATATCTATAAATAAAATATTTAAATTATTTATTTAAAAAAATCCTACTTTTTATATGATGCATACTATGTTAAACTAAAAAATGTAGAAAAAAAATAATAAAATAACCCTAATTTCTGTCAGAACCTCTGAGCTCTCTCACTCGCTCCTCAGTCGTCTCCAACCTCCGTCTCCAGCCACTAGCCGGCACACTCGCAAACTCACCCTCGTCTTTGATTTTACTACTCCCATTCGCTCCTCAGTAATCTCCCTCTCTCTCTGTGTGTGGCCTGCCTGAGTGCCTGCCTCCGCCTTGCTCTTCCGCCGTGCCACTGACCCGCTGCCTGCCAGTACAGGCCTCTGCGTCGCTCTTCTGCGGCGCCACTGCCTCTGCTTCCCTGCGAGCGAGTCTGCGACCACTGCCTCTGCGTTGCTCCCTCGCTGCTCTGCCTCGTTGCTCCACTGCAATCTGCGACGCTGCTTCTGCCTGAAGCCAGATTTCTCAGACTTTAAGGTTTGCAATTTGTTGCAGATGTTTTTATACCATTCTTTTTAATTTTGTGCTTGCTCCTGCAATATGTTCAGCTTGTTGAATGTCGTGTAGCATAGACGAGGATGAGTCATGATAGCCAAAATGAAATTGGGCAGAGAACAAAGTATATAATTTGATCATTGAAACTTAGAGTTTGGAAATTAGATGAATTGTAGGTTCAAGGGTTCGAGTGATTTTCTGGGAATGAGATGATGATTAAAATTGTTTTGGTAATTGTTTTAGAAATGGAGGCTTGAAGGGATTAATCGCAGACTCAGGAAAGAGAAGTATAGGTATTAAAGAAAACTATATGAGCGATGTATAGGCAAGTAAGCAATTATTCGTGATAAATTTTAAAATAAACGGATTGAAAAAGATGACAGGTTACCTTGTTCTACACCTTAGAAATTGCATGCTATGGTGCATGTAAGATGACATTTAGAAGATTCTCCATTATTCAGTTCAATTCATTTAAAGAGGGTATTAAGATTTACTGATTTTTAATTGTTAAAAGGAAAATATAAGGCTGAATGTTTGATTGTTTATGTGATTCATTTGCAATTACAATAAACTCAAATTTCACATAATCACATCAACAATCAACTTGTTTTTCATTTCCGATGAAATTTTTGTTTATCCTAATCTCTTCTGGTGAGGATCAATTGCGCCCCTCCCCCATACCTTTAAGTAAAAGTAAACATGTTTATAGAAATATGGTCAACAGATTTATTGCAATGGCAAGAAAAATTACTAACAAGTGTACGACCGGCAAACGGTAGACAGTAAACAGGGGACAACGAGAGACAACCACTACAGCAAGTCTGTAGACAGCCATGAGCTCTGAAACATCAGAGAGCATTTGAGAAAGAAAAGAAGGTTTCTTTAGTTTCAGATTACTAATAAGATCACACTACAGTACCCAAGCTAGTAGAATCCAATACAATTTAACAATCACAATATGGCATGCTTTTTCTTATCTACATTGCTTGCAACCATTAGTTTCCAATGCAGTTATCAAATGAGTATCTTTGCTAGTAAGTTCAGAATAAATGCAGTTCTAGTTCACAAACATTCAAATTGTTTATAAGAGGGATTATATAACATTTCATAGATAAACTAAAATTTGAAAATGAATGCCATTAAGAAACACAAAAAAACGCGTGCACACAACAATGTCAGTAACAACAGCAATTATAAATCAAGCAGAAGGCAGAACCAGAAGGCACAAGGGAGAACGTGGGGTGTGGAAATTTATTGCACTGCCGCCTCCCATCAAATGAGAGGACTCCGGCGATGAGCTGTTTCTGGCTACAGACTGGCAGTAATGTTCGTCTCTTATGGGGAGGGGGACAATTGATCCTCAATAGTCAATACAAAAGATTATGGAAAACAAGTAGATTGTTGATGAGATTGTGTGAATTTCGAATTTATTGTATTTGCTATACTTGTAGCTCAAGTTCCATGCAAATGACCATTTTAGAATTTACCTTTTCATTTATTTACTCATATAAACTTATTAATGATTTTGGTGATTACTATAGGTAAATTGAGAACTTCAGAACACCTGGACGGGACTATAGGTAAATTAATGATGTATTCTTTCTTCAGAACTATAGATGTTCTTTTGTACATTTATGTTAATGGAACCATAATTGGGCACTGGCACTTTTTGCTTCATGTATGCTTAATGGAACCATAATTGGGCTGTTGTATATGGTCTTCCATACATTTTAGTTTTTTAAAATGGTTGTTGAATTTCATTATCATTTATGTTACATTTTGTTATCTGCGGTCAATCTCAGTATATTACTAAATTCCTAATCTTGTTTTGATGATCTTAATGGTTATAATTATGCTAATTATTGTTACATAAACAGCAATGGTTGAAGCATACACCTCCAGGAACATGAGGACATTGTATTAGGTAGGCAGGAAAAACTATAGGAATGCTGTCATCTACTGCTTCTGCTCAGCTTCCAAGTTGCTGGTACCTCTTTCCCAGTCATCTTAATGCCCATCATCATGCCCAGCAAAAGAGAAAACTCACCAGTCTAACACTTGCAAATGCAGATAGACAAGTCTACAATTTGTGTCTTTCTCAGGCCCAGAAAAACAATAAAGGGCTAGAAAGCAATTACAGGACTAGATACAATTTCAACTTAATTCAGAATCACAAATACCCATTCTTTCAGCAGCTCTTTCCCTTTGATGACACAAAAGACACCAATAATCAAAATTCACAAACCCGAAAGGAGAGTCAATTTGAAGTAGACAAACATAAAGGATTCAAGGAAAACAACATAGCCAGGTCACTTTTCACAGAAATGTGGTGGGTAGATATAAAAGCAGCAATTGGCCAAAGAATCAACTTGGAGGGCATTTTATGCTCAGCAATGGTGATCGTAAAAAGCCCGAAATTGGCACTGCCTCATATTGCTGTTCCAGATATAAGGTACATTGATTGGGCTGAGCTTCGTAGAAAGGGATTTAAGGGTGTTGTCTTTGACAAAGATAATACTATTACAGCGCCGTACTCTTTGATGCCTTGGCCTCCTCTTGAGTCTTCATTGGAGCGTTGTAAACTGGAGTTTGGTCCTGATATTGCTGTATTTAGTAACTCTGCTGGTAATTGTAATAGGATGCACTTTGAAATTCATGAATCTAATGTTGTACTTGCAGTCACAGCATGCTTTTTATGGTATTTTCTTGTTGTGAATCAGGACTTCATGAGTATGACCCTGATGGTTCTAAAGCTAGAATGCTTGAGGCTGCAGTTGGAATTAAAGTCATTAGACATAGTGAGTACTACTTTTTCTGTTATAGATTTAAGCTTTTGTTGCTTCTATTATCTTGAAAACAAGTTAATTTTTGCCCAGTGGCAAATGCTTGGACTAACATATTCTGTAGGGAGAAATGGAAATGAAAATGATATTGACATTGATACATTATTTATGTTGCAGAAGTAAAGAAGCCATCCGGTACAGCCGAAGAAGTTGAAAAGCATTTTGGTTGTGAATCTTCAAAGCTAATCATGGTTGATGAGAAATTTATTGTGTTTGTTTTCTGGTAGGTAATACTTTTACAGTTTAATTTGATATTAAGTTATCCTATTTTGTGACAGGTGGGTGATCGGCCTTTCACTGACATTGTTTATGGCAATCGTAATGGGTTCCTAACGATTCTCACAGAGCCTTTGAGTCTTGTTGATGAGCCATTTATTGTTAAGCAGGTTTAATTTTTTTTTTTTTGTTTTATTTTTTCCTTTGGTTTCTAGAAATGTTTGGTGTGATTTTTTTTTCCTTTCAAATAATAATAGATTGCATATCTAGTCGAAGTAAATGATTATTTTATTCTATCTTTCTTTTTGGTACATTTACGAAAGTGTTCAGTGTTAGACTCTTTTCCAGCACCTCTTTTCCTAGCAAAGAATTGGTTAAACTCTCTATGTTTAGTCTGTAGTACTTGAGAGAATGTTTGTGCACTTGCGTGTGTGCGTGACAGAGAGAAAGAGAATGGCAATATAATATGAATAAGAACAAAACTACAACAATAATGCATATCTCTACCCTATATTATACTCTCATAATAGAGAGGCAGTGACTCTCAATCTAACTCCATATTAATTGATGAACTTCAATTATATGATACCATTACATATGATGCCTATTTATAGACTTGAACTTGCTAATTTCCTTAATCACCAAGTATGAAGTTAGGTGGTGGCAGTGGCTTTGGTAGACTATAGTTTCTTCAAGAGCTTCCAGTTCAATGTCATCAACTTGACAACTTTGACAAGTTGATTTAATTACCAACATTGCCTCCCCTAAATTGTGCTTGGAAAAATTGACCTTCAAAGTGACAATACTTATGAACTCTTTTTTTGTGGTGTTGATTTGCAAACTTACATAAAGACAAAATCTTTTGACTATTGGGACCAACGTTCTCTAGTTCTTCTCTGAAAATATTCTTGTAATCTCTTTATCTTAAATCTTTTCTGCATCTGGTTCAATAATTGGAACCTTGATCTATTCCTACTCGTTCATAGGATAATAACCCTATATTGCATTCAACTCTTGAAGATATTAATCGTACTGTCTGCATACCACAAGTTTTACTTCTGCTATAATTGTTGTAGCCAACATCTTCCTTCAAATTCTTTTTTTGGTTCTCCTCTCAACCACCACCACTGCCACAAACACACAAATATTATGATACTACAGTGTAAGAGATCCGTATGGCTCTATTGGTATTCTTATGTATCTAGGGAGGTTTATTATTATGGTAATCATTGGTCTCATGTATCTAGGGAGGTTTAGTATATTTTTAATCATTGATGAGTATGTAAATTTTTTATATATTTTTATTCAAGTGTGCCTTGTCATTCGCTTCATTTCTGATGTTTGAGAAAAGTTTAGTTGTATAAGATACCTTCTCTTTGTTAAATTTCGAACTTCCATGTAACGAAAAACATAAAATAGCTTCATGTACTAAGGTCTGGTGCTGTTTAAGTTCCTTGATTGTATTCCAGGTTAACTAATTTCTTGTTTCAAATACTGTTGTGGGCTGATTTTAACTTCCAATTCAATAAAGATATCACATCCATACTTAATCGCTAACTCCTAGAATATTACACTATATTGAATTATTGATTATGGTTAGTACAGTGGTAGGGAAAAAATGTTGTAGTAGTGGTGTTTGTGGTGCTGGTTTGGTTTTGATGGTGGTGGTGATGATGGTGGAGGAATTGGAGTAGAGAGAAAGAAAGGGAAGATGATGAGGGTAAAATTAGAATATAAAATTGGACTTGGACAATAGGGATAAAATAGAAACTTGTTTCAATTAAGACTGAATTTGAATCAAATTAAATATTACGAATATTTTTGAAACTTTTCAAAAACTTTAGAGATAAAAAACATATTTTATCCATTTTTTAACAAACATGCATGAAAATTCCTGTACATACACTAGTTTAATCTTTTCACCCACTGTAAGCACTACGACTGAAGTTTAAATTTAAGCATCTTAGGATTCTGCTGTGATGGCTAATTTATCTATGATCATTGTTCAATTCTTAACAAGTTTCTTGGTTTTTTAACCTGTGCTTTTAATGATTGGTGATAGGTGAGGAAGCTGGAGACTACTTTTGTATCTTATTGGTGTAAAAGAGGGTTGGAGCCGCCTGTCCAGAAGTTATTGCCAAATCCCATGTCGTGTGTCAAAGAGCCACGCCCTTGATCGTTTCCTAGGGCATAGAACACTACCCTGTCCCTTTTGTTTTGTTCTGAAATATATACTGCCCTCCCTACCTTCCAGTAATGAGTTGTGCATAATGCATGCTCATCAATATTTTGTTTGGTTATTTAAATTTTTTATCCCACCAGACTTGATTTTGTTATTCCTTCTCGTTTGCCTTTTATTTGGTAGGTTCCTTGCGTAGTTTGGTATATATCCTCAATGGGTAGAATAATTAAAAAATGGGTTTTCAATATAATTAATATTTTATCATCATTATATTTGAAGGTCCACCGATACTTGCTTAAACAAATTAAACTAGTAAACTAATTACTAGATCAATTCAAGTTGGTTGTATTCTGATAAGGTTAGGGAGTGTATCATTGCAATTGCACCTATGCGGCTGGTTTAGAATACAAGACCGCGAGGTACTCAACCAGCTCAAGCTTCGAAGCAACCTTAACAAGGTCAACTTCTAGCTCAAGGTTTTTTTTTTTTTTTTTTTTTTTCATACAGCTAAAGGTTAAAGGCTGCATGTTTACCCAGCCACTCCAAAGGCCACAAGGTCCGCTGCCTTTCCGACAAACCCGGTTACTGCAACTTAATGTGCTTATTGCAAACAACGGAAATGCTCATAACCATCCTTCTAACACGCAATATCTTTTGAAGGTTTTGCTTGCACTTGCTGAGTTGCTGGGAGGTTTTGGAGATCTGCAGGTGAATAGATTAAGAGCTAAGACTGAAAATACGGTTATCTATTTGGGCAATTGAGTTATCACGTAGACAAGTATGGGGAATCGAATTATCAACACGTGGTGAAATATAAGTATATATTAATTGGGAGGCATTTTGATAACGAACCAACATATGTAATATGGGGCACTGAATTAACATATAGTGAAAGAAGAATTATATCGCTTGGAGAAATTTGCACTCAAATTCTTGTGTTGGCATTCATGAATAGATAGCGCTTTCAGTAATGGCAAATGCATGGTCACCACTTAATAGGAATTTATCGTAAAATGAGTAAAATGGATTATTCAAACAATTAGAAAAAAAAAAGATATCATCAACTTAATAGGTATAAATTTATTACAACCTCTTTCTTACTGAACGATAACTTTCAATGTTACAAATAATGTTACCTTAATAGGCATTCAGACTTTAGCATAACCATGATCTCTCTGTCTCTGGATGGAGTATTTTCATCTGTGATTCAAAAAAATTTTATATCTATTATATATTACTAATTTTACCATCAAAATATATTATATGTCACTTTTTTATTCTAATTGAAATCAAATTTTTTTCTCTGAAATTAAAGAGTTATTTTCTCCTTTCTTTCTCTTTATCTCTCTCATTCTTATTTTTTTTCAACTACTCTATCTCTCTTATATATTATTATCAATAACTAATTACAAATTTGATAGTCAAAATATACAACATGACATTTTTTAATTGTAATTAAAATAAAATTAAAATTAATATTGAAATATTAAAAGTAACATATTGAAATTGAAATTTAAATATAGTTATATTGTATTACTAATCTAACAACCAAAATATGTTACATAACACTTTTCATTAAAATTGAGATGAAATATTTTTCTCCAAAATTAATAAACTCCCTTCCTCCATCCTCTTATCCACCTCTCTCTATTTCTCTATTTCTTTTTATTCTTTCCACTTTATATAACTTATAATTTATATTTTATATTACTAATTTGAGAAACCAAAATATATCACGAGATATTCTTTCATCATAATTAAAATAAAATCTTTTTCTCCAGAATTAATAAACTCTCTATCTCATTTTTTTTTTATCTTTCTCTCTTTTTCCTCTCTCATTCTCTCTCTCTCTAGTTTCTACCTTTCTGTTCTACAAAAAAATTAATAAAACAATATAATTTAAATAAATTCATAAAATTATAAAAATACATTAAATGTATAATTAAATATAATTAAAAATAATCCCATTTTATTATTTACATAAAAAATATATTATTATTATATGTATATTTTTTTAATTTTTTTATTTAGTTTTAAATTTTTACTGCTTATTTTTTCAAATTATATTTTCACTTCTCTTCATTCAAATATTATTACATATAATTTTAAAAAAATACTAGTATTGTAATTAATAATTAGAATCAAGATTCAACTGTTTCAAAAAAAAATAATGTTGAGCTCATTTTATAACTATTAATATAAATTTTTTAGGGTAAAAAACTTTAATAAGCCAAGTCAAGAATCATGTAACGTAAATACGCCAAAGCGAAAATCGTTTCAGCAATAAGCCAAATCATATTTTTATATAATTCGAACCATACTGGTTCGAATTCCATTTCTACATAATTCGAACCAGCTTGGTTCGAATTACACACAAACACACGCACACACATAATTCGAACCAGCTTGGTTCGAATTACACACAGTAATTCATGGTATAATTCGAATTATGCTGTTAAAAAATTAATAATTTATTTAAAAAATTTATTAAAAAAATTAATAATTTAAAAATTAAAAAAATATATATTTTTATTTCATACGTTAAAAAAAGCTAACAAAATATTTAATTACGAGACTTCTTTAAAATATTAATGAGCTATCAATTCGAATTCCATACAATACTTTTCTGTCCATTTTTAATAGTTCATGAATATTTTTTAATAAATTTTTTTAATAAATTTTTTTAAATTATAGTACAAAAAATATTTTATCATATGCAAAACAATTTAAAAAAATGGCTTAAAAAATGCTAGGAGTACTATAAAAATTTGTAATGTTATAATAATTTAGGTAAATACATGCATGTACTCAAATTTTAAATAAAATACTCTATACAATACTCTTCTGCCCATTCTTGATAGTTCATGAATATTTTTTAAAATTTGAGTTAGAGTATTTTATTTAAAATTTGAGTACATGCATGTATTTACCTAAGTTATTATAACATTACAAATTTTTATAGTACTCCTAACATTTTTTTAAGCCATTTTTTTAAATTGTTTTGCATATGATAAAATATTTTTTGTACTATAATTTAAAAAAATTTATTAAAAAATATTCATGAACTATTAAAAATGGACAGAAAAGTATTGTATGGAATTCGAATTGATAGCTCATTAATATTTTAAAGAAGTCTCGTAATTAAATATTTTGTTAGCTTTTTTTAACGTATGAAATAAAAATATATATTTTTTTAATTTTTAAATTATTATTTTTTTAATAAATTTTTTTAAATAAATTATTAATTTTTAACAGCATAATTCGAATTATACCATGAATTACTGTGTGTAATTCGAACCAAGCTGGTTCGAATTATGTGTGTGCGTGTGTTTGTGTGTAATTCGAATCAAGCTGGTTCGAATTACGTGTATGCATGTATTTGTGTATAATTTGAACCAAGCTGGTTCAAATTATGTAGAAATGGAATTCGAACCAGCATGGTTCGAATTCTATAAAAATATGATTTGGCTTATTGCTGAAACGATTTTCGTTTTGGCGTATTTACGTTACATGATTCTTGACTTGGCTTATTAAGGTTTTTTACCCAATTTTTTATACTAATATATAATTTTTTATATATATAGAGAGAGAAGGAGAGTGAGAGAGAGATTACTTTAAATAACAAATATAAAAATTAATTATTTTTATTTATACAAAAGACTTAACACTTAATCAAATATAAAAATATACACATTAAATTTAAATTTTTAAATAATAAATGTTAAAATTAATTATTAACAAAAAATTAAACTCTTTCATATAAAATAATAACTAAAACTCTTATTATTTGATTTTTTATTTATAAAGACTCTAATTTTCTTAGTCAACGAAAACTTTTGCCATTTGATTCTATAAATCTACCGACATAATTTAAAAATATTTATATTTTCATAATGTTATTATGGGTAAAAACACTCATTTTAATACTAAATTTACTCGTCTAAATTCAGCAACAATAAAACACGGCAATTAGAAATAACTTCAGGATTACTTAACTTTTTCAACAAATACAAGTTTGGTCATTTACCAGGCAAGGTATATAAGACAGACAAACACGGTACAAAAAAAATAAATCGGGATCAAAGCGTTAATGAGTTCTGCTGGGATAACAAATTTATTGGAGCTCAAACAATACTCACCAAAGTTTAAATAATATATTATATATTAACTCAAATAATTAAAGAAAAGAAACTAATTATATATAATAATCATCCTTTTTATCTTAATTAAAATTTCTCCAGGACTTTTATGGGGGGATAAATGAGCTGGCCAAGTTTAAGAGCGACGCTGAATCATTTATACGTGCAGTGATGCCAGGATGTAGCTCTCAACAGATTAAGACTACTCCTGGTACAGTGTTCTTACTAAATCCAAAAAATAGTCCCATAATGGTGCATGAAATTAAGTTACTCATTCTAATTATCAAAAACACAATTCAAAATCTTAAGTGCATAAATAACCAAATGAATGCAAAATAACAGATCAAACATCCAATTTTTGGCCAGGGGAACTACAATCGACTCAACAGACAGCTATGTAACAGCAAAAGAGGGCAAATATTGAAGAATTTAAGGAGCGTTTGAGCTTGTTGGAGCGCTGCCTCCAAAACCACCAGCACCCCGACCAAAGCCAGGCCTTCCACCAGCACCCTGAATGATGGAAAAATCAGACAAAATTATTCAGCAAAAAGACTCAAAAATGTAAACGACAATTTCCACAAGGATGAGATCTAAGAAATACTACCACACCCAACAACCAGCATCAAACATAATTGGTGTGAATATCAAACAATAGTGCTCTAAATAAAAGTGTACTGGCATACCACGCCAACAAACAAATTACATTAGATCATACCATAAGCCAATTAAAAAGAAGGCAAAAATTGACTGCAAGAGAAAATTGTCTTGTCTCGAATTACATAGAGAAGTGGGGGGCTTTAAAATTTTCAGCAACTTCACAAGATGGACTTTAGAATATACTGGACAACATTGTTCTCTTCAAGTAAATAGCATGCAATATAAAATAGAGAACAATATACAATAATCTACCATTCAATACACCAAAAAGAATATAAACTTGGTGCACATTCGCCAGAGTTATGTCAACAAATGAATAATGGGCAACACTTGAAACTTTAAGCAAGCACGGAAGTATACAACAATTTGCTGGCACACAAAACATTAGACTAACAAGAATACAGTAACAAACAAACTAATTCAAAATAGTTTGAGCAATGGCCATTCGGCAATTAGAAACAGAGCATACATAGAAAAACCACTGTTAAAGTCAGATAGTATTACTAACTAAATAACAAAAACATTAAAAGTTGAAAAGAAACAATAGTTTGGTTCAATGTGAAATACCCCAAAAGAAGGTCTGTAGTCAGCAGGAGCACCACCCTTGTCTCCTCCAAAATCACCGCCAGGTCCTCGTGGGCCTCCGCGGTATCCATCACGGTCACCGAATCTACGCTCTCCATCAAAGCGAGGTGGACCCCTGGGGCGGTCACCCGGTGGGCCGCCAAAAGGCCTGCCAGGTGGCTTGGCTTGCTTCTTGAGAGTGGCGGGGACGATCTCAGAAGGAAGGTTGAGGTATGTCCTGAGATGCTCGATGCCATCGTTGGTGAGGAACCAGTAATAGTGCATCCAGGCAAACGTCTCCCTGACGTACTCCTTCGACTTGAAGCTCTGCATCAGCTTAATCACCTGCAGATTCGGCACATCAATCTCAGGGTGCTTCGCAAGATTGAAGTCCTTCTTCGCGTAGCATACTCCCTCTGCAAATGCATTCGTCCATTCATTCGCTCATTCATTCAGAACATAATAATCTATCAGACAAGATGAACGAACCTACCTTGGAATAGGTATTTGCAGATCTCCTTGCGGTTCTTCTCCGGAATGATCTGAAGAATTCAATAACAATAGAATAATTGAATCAGATAATTCAAAAGGAACATGGATTGGTAGACAGAGAAGAAGCAAGCTGTTGAGGTAGCTTACCATGGTTGCAGTGTAGAAGCCAAGGGGGCAGAAGCGGCAGCGAGCTCGCACTGGTAAATTATCGCTTTGCTCCTTCCCCAGTCAGTTGTCACACTAAACCCTAATGCCACTCTCTCCCATGTTTTATGATGGACCTCTCATCCAAATTCGGCTTCCTTCTTGGCCCATTTGTGCCTTCACCTCACCCGGCCCATGGTTTCGTCTTACTGTTCTCATTCTCAATTAAACCTTTGTTCCGACTTCCGAGGGTTGTTCTCCTAGTGCGTTGCGGGGTGGTTTGGGCGGGTTTCGGGGCAGGTGAGACTAGTTGGTGGGCTTCTATCCGGGTTCTGGTTTGTACGGGGCTTAGCCAAATCTTTTTTATGGGCTACCAAAAATATAACAATGGTTATTTTACATTTCTACTATAATTTTTTATTTGGTATTTGATTTATTAGTTAGAAAAAAATTTAGAATATTTTGAACCGATTATAGAATATAATAATACTATATAGCCACCAAATATTATCATTTTAAATTAGTATTTGACCAGTAATAATTTGTATTTATATATGTAACAAATTTACACACATAAAATACATAATTTATATTTATATTTATTAGAATTTATACACATAAATTAATACAATATATACTCGTATTAATGTATTTGTTAAACATAATTTGATTTTTGTCTGACCAAAATTACTAAAAATTGATGATTCTTAAAATTTTTTATATAGAAGAATTTTCGATATAGAAGAATCTCTTTGCCTGAATATAACATGAGACCATCAAATATAGTTATGTTTATTTTTAGGCAAATTTTTAGGTGTAGATAAAAAATGAATATTCTGTGAAATTTATTGAGAGAATAATTTGACAGTAATAGTGCGAAAAATAATATATTTTGGTATTAATATTATCATCGAAAAAATTCGTCAGTAACCAAATAATTTTTCAAACAGGTAATTTATTATAGAATCCGACGGTAATTACCGTCGGATGAAAAAATTCCGATGGTAAATATTTATCAGTGAAGTTTATATTGTTTATATTTTTTTCGTTTTTCCGACGGTAAATTCGACGATACTCACGTTTTTCTTGTAGTGTCGTCATGATTGAAGATGATAGCGATGATGATATAGAGAGGAGTATTCCTGTTGGGGCTGGTGGAGCATCGAACTCGGAGACTCAGCAGTACCCCTGCACTTTTCAACTTTAGACTTAAAGGCAATGAGACAGCAGCGATTTCTAGATGTAAAATCTGGATTCGGGGCCAGAGATTCACAGAACACAACAAGTCTAGCTAAGTTCAAAATTAGTAATCAATTTCAGAATAAAGAGGAAGTTGTCTTATGTGATGATTTATAGCATCCGTCCTGGAGTTGAGTACAAAATGCTAGAATCAAATCATGCCAAGTACTATGGAAAGTGTAAAGAGTTTGGAAACAGTTTCATATGGTTGATTTGGATCACTCTTTGCCAGCGGAAGAATATTTGGGAGATTAGACGGTATAATGAACCTCATACATGTCTGACCACGTCAATCTTTAGTGATCACAGGAAACTTGATTTTCATGTGATATCTGCTTTATTACTAATAATTCTAATAGCGCTTATAATCAAAATCTAAGCGACTTAATATTACTAACAATTCTAATATATCTTAAAGAAAATAAATTTCATTCTCTAACCTCTTCATTGATGTTACCAGCAATATGACTAACTTCGTCCAACTGGTAGATACGATTTGGGTCGTCTTCCATATCCTCATTTTTGAATCCTCTGGTGTTGTTGTCTAACTTTTTTCTCTTCGGTAAGGTTTGGAGGTGGAGAAATTTGTAAAATGTAATTCGAAACAACTAAATTCGAATTGTATATATATAGGGACACAGCTATTAAATCGAATCTATTACATTCAATTAATCTTGATTCTCGTTTTCTTTGAATTGAAACTATTTAATTCGATTTACCATGGGTCTTAAATCAAAGCTCATTGATTCAATTTACTATATGCTATTTCACTAAAACGTTTTTCATAATAAATCGAAACTAATGAATTTAATTTATTAATACACCTATTAATTCGAATCAATTGAATTCGATTTACATTAAAAGAGTATAAATTGAATTCGATTTATATAAATATGCAAATAAGATGTTCATCTAACCTATTTGTATTTAAGAAATTTATACAAAATTAGAACCCATTTAGTTTATTTATGTGATTTTTATCATATTTTTTCTTTATATTCTACAATCTGATCCCATTCAAATGGATATCAAATCTAAAGATAAAAAACGTTTATATCTTATTCTTCTTTTAATGCTCAAATTGAGATTTTGATTAAATTCGATCTATGATATCTCTATCGTCTATTGTATATGTTTTTGGGGTATAATATAGGATAATAATAAAAGAGTAAAGAAAGAAAGAAAGAAAAATGCAGAGCAAGTGATGCAGAGCAATGTACTGCTAATTGAAAAGAAAAATGCCTTTTAGTGAATTACTCAAAGTGAGTTTTTGATATCTTACCGTTACGTTTCACTTGAAAGACTTATATATGATAGTAAAAGTCTTTTCATAAGAACTATGTACACAATACACAACTAGTTATCAGCTTTTAACACTTTCTTGGACTTTCTTGATCAGCCCATGACCTTGGGCTTCTTTACTTGCCTCAACAGCTCCCCTCAAACTCGAGTGTGGTCTTTGAGTCACTCGAAGTTTGTCCTTCAATCTCTGAAAGGCAGTCGCCGAAAGAGGCTTGGTTAGGATATCAGCTACTTGTTCATGTCCCGGGATGTGTATTACATGTAGAGAATTTGCCTTAAGCTTTTCTCTAATAATTTGAACATCAAGTTGAAAGTGTTTAGTTCGATTGTGCTGAACAGGGTTGGCAGTAAGAAGAACTGTACTGAGATTGTCACAAAAAATTGTAGGAATTGTCTTCATGGGTATCTTCAATTCAGTCAGCAGATTTGTGAGCCACACCAACTCTCCTTCACAGGCAGCTAAACTTCGAAATTCTGCCTCAGTGGAGCTCCTACTTATGGTAGTTTGTTTCCTGCAACACCAAGTAATCAAGTTAGGTCCAAGGAATACACAATAACCAGAGATAGAACGCCTGTCCTCCAAGTTCGCTGCCCAGTCTGCATCTGCAAATCCATAAAGCCTGTAATCACTGCTGGGATGTATCAACAATCCATGCTCCTTAGTACCCTGCAGATACCTTAGGATTCTCTTTACCGCCTTCCAATGAGAAAGCAAAGGAGAATGTATAAACTGGCTCACTTTGCTCACTGCAAAGGATATATCTGGTCGGGTTATGCACAAGTATTGTAATGTACCTACCACACTACGATACAGCTTAGCATCATCAAAACATTCAGACCCACTGGACAGCAACTGTAATGATGAAATCATAGGTGTAGGCATTTTGCTTGCTTCACCCATTCCTAGTTTAGAGAGCAAGTCACTAATATATTTTGTTTGGGATAAATGAAGCTGCCCTTGATCTATCTTTTGAACTTCAATTCCCAAAAAATAACTTAGCTCACCTAAATCTTTTAAGGAAAACACTTTATCCAATTGAATAATCATGTTACTAATATCATTTGAACAATTCCCAGTGATAATGATATCATCCACATAACACAAAATATACATAACAGAATCTGACCTAAATCTAATAAACAGAGAAGAATCAGAGTTAGTGCTATAAAAGCCAAAGGAGTTTAAAGTACTACTCAATTTGTCAAACCACTCCCTTGGTGCTTGCTTTAATCCATATAGGAACTTATTTAATTTACAAACATACTGAGCAGCTTGTGTCTCAAAATCAGCTGGTTGATGCATATAAATGGTTCGATGCAAATCACCGTTTAAAAATGCATTATTAAAATCAAATTGACGAATTACCCAATTTTTGGACACTGCAATGCTCAATATAAGTCTCACAGTTGCAGGCCTCACCACAGGACTAAACACCTGGTCAAAATCAAAGCCTTCTGATTGATGAAAACCCTGGACTACCAATCTGGCTTTGTATTTTTGAACAGTCCCATCTGCATGTCTTTTAACAGCAAATACCCATTTACTCCCAATAACCTTAGCATTAGAAGGTGTTGGTACCAAGGTCCAAGTGTTATTCTTCACCAAGGCTCTAAATTCCTCATTCATAGCATGATGCCAATGAGGAATTTTTTGAGCAGCAGCAGCTGATTTTGGAGGTTGTTCAAGAAAATTGTTATTAAAAATGGTAGCTGCTAATGCTCTTGGCCTTGAGGAGTGAGTTTTGGACCTTGTCAACATTTGGTGAGTATTTGGATTGTGAGAAGAATAAATGGAAGTAGAATTTTGAGTTTGTTGAGACTCAGGTTCCACAAGCGGAAGCTGAATTTCGATACCTGTTATAGGTTGCAAGGCAGAAGATGGAATTGATGTATATGCTGGCTTTTCGGCAGTCTCTATATGTGTCGGAAGTGACTGAAAGGGAGGATCATCAACCTGAAGACAAGGGGCTGGGTTGGAAATTGGAGTACACCTGGCAGTGGAAGTAGCCTTTGGAAACAGGGTAGGGCCATCACCAGACTTTGGTGCAGGGGGTGGAGAGGAAGAGGCTGCAGGCATTGTTAGGAACAATTTTGTATATGGAAACTCAGATTCATCAAATTTCACATGTCGAGTAATATAAATCTTGCCACTTTTGGACAAACATTTATATCCTTTAGAGTTAGTAGCATAGTATTGATCTGTTTTCAAGTTTATTTTTATTGTAAGGCTGAATAAAAGGGTAGCAGCTGCTTCCAAAAATTCTAAAAAGACTATAGTCTGGTTTCTTATTAAACAATTTTTCATATGGAGATAAATTGGAAAGAACCTGAGTTGGAATACGATTGATTAAGTAAGCCGAAGTAAGAACTGCTTCATCCCAATAAAGCAATGGCATAAAGGCAGTGGAAAGCATAGCTAGACTCATCTCTATGAGATGTCGATGTTTTCGTTCTGCAGTCCCATTCTGTTCATGAACATAGGGACATGAAAAGCGATGAGTAATGCCTGCTCTTGCCAAGAATTCAGAGAAGGCATTGGAGGTATATTCGCCTTCCATTGTCTGTTTGTAGTGCTTTGATTTTGTGTCCTGTCAAATTCTCAATATACAGTTTATACTGTTGAAAAGCCAGAAAAACTTGTGATTTTGTAACTAATAAAAAGGTAAAAGTATATCTTGAGAATGCATCAATAAAGGTAACATAGTATCAAAATCCAAGATGAGAAATATGAGGAGAGGGGCCCCAGACATCAGAAAACACCAATTCAAGAGGAGTAGTATATATTGTATTAGAGTCAGAAAAAGGTAACTTGTGCATTTTTGCTTGTGCACAATTTTCACATACATGAGTATTTTCATTTACATGCTTCATCGAATGTGGAATATTACATTGAGAGAGAACTAGTTTAACAGATTTAAGAGATAAATGCCCTAAGCGTTTATGCCACAAATCTAACACTGAACAAGACACAGTAAAAGCAATAGGAAAATTGAGTGAATGAGAGAGTTGAGAGACAGCAACATTTGTAAATTGATATATGCCCCCTTTACGTATACCTTGTAAGAGCACTTTCTGTGTAAATTGGCATTTCACACGACAAAAATTAGCAAATAATTCAAAATAGACACAGTTATCATTAGCAAATTTCGAAATACTAATCAAGTTCTTGGTGATTTGTGGTGTGTGTATCAAGTGCTGGAGATTAAAATATCTTTTGGAATCTAAAGAGTATAGAAAAGAATTTCCAATATGAGAGATGGAGATACCTTCACCATTACCCACTTGAACCTGTTCTGGGCCCGTATATTCTGAACATGTCAACAAGTTTGATTGATTTGGCGTCACATGATGAGAAGCCCCAGTATCTGGGTACCAAGCAGGATCTGCAATAGTATTGGGGGCAGCAAGAAAAGCAGTGGGATGGTGAAAGGATGGTGCTGGAGGGGGAGGTGTAGTGGATGCAGTGGAAGGTCCTTGAGGAGAAGTAGAAGAGGTTGAGTAATTCTGATTATAAGCGAGGTTGCTGGATTGCTGTGCTTGATTGCGGGATGGGGGTGGAATATCTTGATTAAAGCGATTGAAGCAATGCCACGCAATGTGACCAAAACGGCCACAAACTTGGCATTGAGGTCGATTTTGCTGAGAAAATGCACGTCCTCCCCTAGGAAAACGTCCTCCTCTTCCTCGTCGGAATCCATTGCCCCGAGCAGAGTTGTGAAACACAGGAAAAGAATTTTGAGTGAGATTAGCTTGAAGAATGCCACTCCCATTTTTCTTGAATTTCTCTATCATGTCATCATGAGACATGATGAGATTTTTTACTTCCACAAGACTATAAATTTCTGGTTTGGCATTGACAATAAGAAAAGATTTTGGTACTCTTCATTAAGCCCTTCTAATAGAACTTCCACATGTTCTTCCTTAGAGAGAGGATTACCTAAAGCTGCAAGTGAATCAGTCACATTCTTGATTTTAAAAATGTAGTCACGAGCTGTCTGACCTTGTTTCTTTATCAATTTCAGTTGAGCCTTCAGTTGTTTAATCTGATATTTGGTGGATTGTGCGAAATAATCTTCAATTTTCTGCCACATTTTATAGCTGAGCGTGGAACCTACCATTTTGTTCTTGAACGCATTGTCAATTGAGGCAAGCATCCAAAAAACTAAGTGACAATCATCTTGCTTCCATTGTTTGTAGATGGAGGATTCAGTTCCTGCTTTTTGATCAGACTTAGATGAGAATTGGGGTGGGATTCGTGCTTTGATGAGATGATCTTTAAAACCCTGACCTTCAATTGCATTAAGTGCTTGTTGTTGCTAGGTCTTGAAATTTGTTTCACATAGTTTGTCTGAAATTGGATTGAACGATCGTTGCTGATAAATGATTGGAGGAACATTATTGTTGGTGGGTAAGGAGGGGTTGCTAGTAGCCATGGATCTCTTAGAACCCTAAAAGCTCCGATACCATAAAAAAGTAAAGAAAGAAAGAAAGAAAGAAAAATACAGAGCAAGTGATGCAGAGCAATGTACTACTAATTGAAAAGAAAAATGCCTTTTAGTGAATTACTCAAAGTGAGTTTTTGATATCTTACCGTTACGTTTCACTTGAAAGACTTATATATGATGGTAAAAGTCTTTTTATAAGAACTATGTACACAATACACTAGTTATCAACTTTTAACACTTTCTTGAACTTTCTTGATCAGCCCACGACTTTAGGCTTCTTTACTTGCCTCAACAAATAATATGGTGAAGATTGAAATTTTGATAGAGAGTGAAAGTTCACCCAAAAAAATTATTATTTGCAATGTACTTGTTTTTTTAATATAAATTTAATAAAAATATTCACTCTTTGTCCAATTCTATTTTTCAACAAAAAATTTCTCATAATATACCATACCCATGTTTAAAATACCGATCACAATAATTCTGTGAAGGTCCCACGATGTCGTTTTGTGCTTTTGCTAATGGATTTGAGTGATAGATTTGGTCAGATATGATTGCCTTCTCTACTTAAACAAATCAGGAAAATAAATTTTGGAGCATAAATGTATCATAATAAATTAATTAAATATTTATAATATCATCATATTTTTAATTAAATCCTAATTTAAAAAATTATAATTAAATTTATGTATTTAATAAAAATGTTACAATTACATCTTTATAATTATTTTTTGTTAAAAATATATTTTTTAAAATATTTAATTTTATGTAGGGCTGTACATGGATCGTATAATATCCACTGTTCGCAATATATTTATCTACATCTGATCTATAGTTTATAGATATTATCTGATCCGCACTTTAATAGAATCAGATAGCGGATATTATTGTCATGATATATGCGGATCCGATCCGCACTCTAATATAAATACTATAATTAATAAATAAAAAGCCTAAGTCCCTAATTTCCTAACTCAGCCACTCAGTAACGGCGGTACTTTTCCTCTCCTCTCTCACCCAGACCCAGTCGACCAGTCCCATTCACTGTCCCAGACTCGCTGTTCACCTCATTCATCACCATCGTTCACCTATGTCGCCGTCGCGTCGTTCATCGTCGCGTTTCGTCAGCTCAGACCATTGAGACCATATCTACTTTTCCGTCTCTGTCTCCATCGTCACGTCGTCGTCTCCTCCTTCGGTACGATGGTCGTCTCCTTCATTAGCGCGGTCCTCGTCTCCTCCATCAGCACGGTCGTCATCTCTGTTTGTCGTCTCTGTTAATCATCTCTGCTCGTCACTGCTCTTCATTGCTCGCCGCAGATTCTTCCTTTTGCTTGTGCTTCTCCAATGCAAATCTACTTTTGTTCAATTAGGGTTCTAAATATATTTTTTCTTATTTTGTTGATCTTTGATTTTGAAATATAAATCTGTTTTTGCTTGTTGTTTTTTTTATCAAATTTTGCTCATTTTACTTCTGATTCATTGTTTATGTTTTTACTATTAAAAATGTGTTCTTAATTTTTGAAATGTATACTTTTGTTATTGTTATGATAGCGGTAATTGATATATTTTAGTGTAAATATTGATGCTAAATTAGGGATTTAATTGATGCCAAATTAGGGATTTAGAGTTTTAATTTCTATTTTTGTTAATTTTGTTGATTCTTTTAAAATTAAAAATATTTTTATTTTTTTTATTATATTCGAAATTCGATCCGATCCACAAATGTGAGGATTAAATTGGATCAAATCTGATATTAGATTCAATCTGATGAGATTAATATGAATTGAATTGAGATTTTGGCTATATCCGATCTAATTCGATTTGTATGTAGTCCTAATTTTATGTTTTATGTATGATAAATTATGAAATATTCTAAAATTATTGTTTTTTTTAAATAAGAACTACTAAAAATTTAATTACAAATGTTAATTTTTAAATAATAGTACCTAACTGAAAATGTAGTAAAGAGAATTGCTATAGAATTATTAGAATTTATTATTTTTTGTCATTAATTAATTATCAATATTTAAAAATATGAACTAAAGTATATTATTAGATTATTAAACTAACAAAATTAAATTAATGATTAAAAGTTTTGAAATGAGGAATGCTAGGATCGGCAATTTTGATGTTTTATAATTATCAATTGGCCATCAATAGTATTTTTAATGGTGTGAGATTACATCTAATGATAGAAGATCATTCACTTTTATTTTGATGATTAAGTATTGGCCAGAAAATACAAAAGTTGCTGGCCCTAGACTTTTCCTTTTGAAAAAGAAATTATAAATTCTGATAATGTTCTAACATTTTTTTCTAAGGTTAGGAGTGAAACTCAAATCTAAGACCTCTAAATGAAATTAAAAAATGATATGATTTGAGTTATAACTTGTTATCCTAATATTTTTCTTTATTAAATTATAAGAACCGGCAAATGAAAAAAACTATACATAATTACAAATACAATACACATGTTAGTCACAAAAAAATACAATACACATGTTTAAAATATCAGGAGGTCCCACGATGTCGTTTTGCTCTTTTGCTATAATTGATTTGGTGTATGTGCAGTATGCTTGATATGCTCGCCTTCTCTACTTAAACAAATCAGGAAAATTAAAGCATTAAGCTAATTAACTCATCATTTATCCAAATCAAACTCATCTCTATCTCTTCATTTTGCAATTCCACAAACAGATTCTTGAGCAGAAAAATCAATGGATCCAATTCTAACTTATCCAAACACCACCTCAATTACTGGAATAACAATCCTTTCTCTTGTTATTACCATCTTATTCTATTTATTAATGTATCGTCCATTCAAAGCTGGCAATAAACATAGAGAACCTCCAATGGTGGCTGGTGCATGGCCTATACTGGGTCACCTTCCACTCTTCCATGGCTCACGTTCACAGCCACTCCACATTACTTTGGGCGCCATGGCTGACAAATATGGACCCCTTTTCACCGTGAAGCTTGGTTCCAAAAAGATTGTAGTACTAAGCAACTCAGCAATGGCGAAAGAATGCTTCACAAAGAATGATGCAATTGTTGCTTCTCGTCCCAATCTTGTCTCATTCGAAAACCTTGGCTACAATGGAGCCATGATTGGTTTCACGCCGTACGGTCCATATTGGCGTGAACTCCGCAAGTTTTCAAACTTAGAGCTTCTCTCGAATCGCCGCATAGAGCTGCTAAGCCATGTTCGAGTCTCGGAAGTTCGAGCTTCAACAAAAGATCTCTTAAGTCTTTGGTCCACTCAGAAGAATGAATCTGGATACGTGTTGGTGGACGTAAAGCAATGGTTTGCAGAGTTGACATTCAACATGGTTCTTAGAATGGTTGCGGGGAAGACATTCTTTGGAGCTGTAGATTCAGAGAGTGAGGATAAAGCGAGTAAGTGTTTGAAGACTATTAGGGAGATGATGCGTCTTATGGGGATGTTTACTGTGGGAGATGCTATTCCTTCATTAAGGTGGCTTGATTTGGGGGGCCATGAAAAGGCCATGAAAGAAACTGCTAAACAACTCGATGAGATTTTGAGTGGATGGTTGGATGAGCATCGCAAAAACATGGATTTCTTAGATGAAAAGGGTTCAAGTGAAGAGCCACGTGATTTCATTGATGTCATGCTTTCGGTGTTTTCTCATACTCACATTCGTGAGTTTGATGCTGACACCATATATAAAGCCACGATATTGGTATGTATCTATGTAGAATATAATTTGTTACTTGATCTTCTTCTATTCTTCTAGCCAGCACTTACTTAATAATAATTTATATTTATATTTATTAAAATTTATATACATAAATTAATATAATTTAAATTTATAAATTTTAAAATTTATATACATAAATTAATAAAATTTATTTATTAAACTATTAAAAATTATTATTGGTTGAAAAGTTTTTTTTCAATAGTTAAATCATATTTCGCACTGGGAGTAAAGAATTATACACTTAATAGTAATACTTATCTAATCTTTCCTTCTTTTTCCTTTTTTTTTTTCCTTTAATTTTCTTAATTTTTTCATTTTTATTTTTTTCCACCTATAATAAGCCAACTTGTTCCCTGTTGCTATTGTATTGTGTGCTCATTCCTTTCTTATCGTATGTTAGAATTTAAAACACAAATTAATAAAATTCTGTGGCTACCTAAATAATATAGTAGTAAGTATAATGAGTTGACCGAATACATGAAAAGTAAAGAGTAAAAAAGAGTTACATGTATATATATAAAGTGATATATAGTTATATACTATAATATTACAGTGGCTTTAGATGTTAAAATTAAAATAATATTTTTTATATTATTTTATGATGCTTTTTAATATAAAAATAAAATAAAAATATTATCAAAATATAAATAAAAATGATCTTAATCTTAACAGTATATTTTAAATGTTACTAAAATTATATAGTTAACTACCCTAATAATAGCCATAATACACTCTTCCATATAATGATATACTATATTATGTGTACACTAAAATCAGTCATTAAAATTAACTATCAATATATAATATATATTAAAATATAAATACATATATTAAATATAAATTAAACCACACATATATTTATACACAAATATATTAGTGATAACTAATTTTAATAGTTGATTTTGATATACGAACATCAATTTTAAATGATATAACATTGTGGTACTTCTTGTAATTAATATTTTCAGTAAAAAATATTTTTTTTTTCTGGCAACAATTAGTTGACCTTTCTATTTCTTCTTTGCATGTTTTAAAGCTTTAATTTGATTTTCATTCAAAACATATATGCATACATCTGTTTGTTGTTGTTGTTGTTATACTTTTCCTTATTATTTCTTCAAAAGAAAACTGATCTCATTAATGTATGTGATCTACTGATCTACTATTTTCTTGCAAGATTGATCCTCCTTAAATGTGTATAGAGCACTGTTGTCATGAAACTCGTACTATTTTAATGTCGCAGACAATGATAGTTGGGGGAAATGACACCACCACAGTTTCTCTTACATGGGCCATGTGTTTGCTATTGAAAAATCCTCACGTGTTGGAAAAGGCAAAACAAGAACTTGATGAGAAAATAGGGAAAGATAGATGCATAGTTGAGTCAGATATAAATAAATTAGTATATCTTCAAGCTATAGTCAAGGAAACATTAAGATTGTATCCAGCAGCTCCTCTAGCAGCACCTCATGAATTCACAGAAGATTGCAATTTAGGTGGATATCACATCAAAAAGGGAACTCAGCTAATTACAAATATTTGGAAAATCAATACCGATCCTTATATTTGGTCAGATCACTTGGACTTCAAGCCAGAAAAATTCCTCACAACCCACAAAGATATCGACGTTAAAGGCCATCACTTTGAATTGTTACCGTTTGGAGGTGGTAGACGTATTTGTCCCGGAATTTCATTTGGCCTTAAAATGCTTCACTTTGTTTTGGCGAGCTTTTTGCATTCCTTTGAAATATTGAACCCACCTATTGAATTTGTTGATATGAGTGCAACTCTTGGATTGGTCATTGCTAAAACTACTCCACTTAAGATCATGGTTAAACCACGTTTATCTCCCAACTGTTATGTAAACATGTAATTAACACTAGCGTTAGTTGTGTGCTTTCGTGTATTGTCACTTTGTTAAGTCCTATACTTGAACCTAGTTACCTGGTGTTGTGATCCATTATGATTATGTCCATCTATCGCTGCTTAAACATAAAGTTGCAAAATCAAATGATGGTGATTTCGTGATGTAGATGATCGAAATGTCGCTTACTTTTAGTAATTAACAAGTATAATTATCTGCACGTCATAAAATTGAAATTATAATTTTAAATTATTTTTTTAAATTAATTTAAATTATAATAATTTAATTAATAAAAAAATAACATATTATGTATTGTTTGTTTATTTTTTTAATTTAATATTAATTGGAGTAACTCTAAAATAATTATTAATCAATTTTAATAATTTATTTTTTTAATAAATTACATATATATATATTGAATGTGATCAAATAATATAGTAATAGTTAAATTTACCAACAAATATATTGGCTATTATCACACTATAAAATAAATTAAATATAAAAGCTATTAGCATTTATAAATCTATAAAATCGTACTGTCTTTGATTCATGTAAGGATTTACTTATCAAATAAACTTAAAATATAAACAAAAAATATTTATAAAATGGACCTAGCATCACTTAAAAGAATCATGGAAAATAATCAACTTACCTTATCATCTATGAAAACTATTTCTTTGTAAGTCGTCTTGTTCTTGTCAAATTTGAATGGGACTTTCTATAACCTTATAATTATTGCCTTTATTTTCCAAACTTTTTTATGACATAATCTACCATAGGTAACACTGTTGATAGAATCGCAGTTAGTAGCCCTTAGGTATGAAAAATAATAAATAGAAGAAGATCTATATACGAGGTACAAATTTTTTAGATGATAAATAATTGTAATAATTCAGTATTACTCCTTTTATATATATATATATATATATATATATATATATATATATATATATATATATATATATATATATAATATTTTCAATGGAGATACTTGCTACAATTAGGTGAAATTTATGTCGTTATATTTTATTAACCTTTATGATTAATTCAATAGAGACACTTACTCAATATATATGTTATTTATATTAATTATATGCCAATAATTTTAGGAAAGAGCTAAAAGAGGAGATATATAAATATATATAATATTATTACTATATAGGAAACATACATAAATTGTTACATTTTTTATTATATTATACAACTTAAAATTATAGTATCATGTTATTATTAATTCTAGATACTTGCTATAATTATATCAAATTTAATTATGACACTCTAAATAAATAAAATAGATAATACTCAATATTATTTTCTTATATTCAATATTTACTGTAAATATAAAAAGTAAAATAATTAATGAAAAATATGAGCAAAAAATAAAACATATTAATTAAAATTCAATTTGTTATCTAACTAATCTTGTGTCCATACAATATAACTTTACGAAAATATTATGAATCACAACCTTTTTTATTCTAAAAAAAACATTATATGTAGCCTTTAGTAGTACAAAAATAATTATAAAAATTAATTATTGATATTGATATTAATCACAATTGATTATTGATACTCTAATTTTTTTTAAAAATATATTTTACCTTTTTAAAATATAATGCATGTACCGTGTAGACTTTTATTATTATTATTATTATTATTATTATTATTATTATTATTATTATTATTATTATTATTATTATTATTATTATCCACTAATTGATATCAAATTAAATGAGTCACTATTAATATGTGCATCAACTATTTTCTAATAAAATTATTACACTTGAATGAGAATTAGAATTATATCAATTGATATAATTAGAATAATTAAATATATCAATGGTTGATAAGAAATTTAATAACACATTGAATATTAATTTCATATAATTATAATGAAAATATTTTCTTAAATTAATATAATCATACATTATTCATGAATTAATCGTATATAATTAGAATAAGTTTATTTGAGAGAAAAAAAAGTTCATATGTAATTTCTAAAAATTATATAATTTTTTTATTTATGTATACGTATATAATAATTTTGTTAAATATATATATATATATATATATATATATATATATATATATATTACAGTAATTTTTTTAATATATATACATATACATAAATAATTTTATACATATACATAAATAAAAAAATATATGAATTATATTTTGTTAAATTCTATGTTACCGGTTATTAAAAATATTTAAATCACATATATTAATTATTTTTTGTTATAATTATTTCATTTTATAAATATGATTATTTTTATTTTACAATCGTGCAATAATTTTTTATTTTTTATATCCATATATATTCCTCAATTTCGACCCCATTCATACGCATATTAACAGTTTTTTTTTTCTAATAGTGATGTTTTAATTTTTTTTTTCACGTATCTTTTCTTTTTTTTAAATAGTGATGTTTTAATATATTTTTAAATACATTTTTTTAATAATTACATTACTAATTTGAAATATAAAGTGAGAAAAAAGGTTATACATATATCCAAGAAAGAAAATAAACTTAAAAATCAGAAAAAAAAAAGAAATTTTATATTAAAAAATATAAAAATAATATATTCAATAAGAATAGTCGTAAAATATAAATTGAGTCAACAATTTAAATTTTTCTAAAACTAATTTAATCAAATACCAATATTAGAAATAAATTACTTAAATAATATTTAATCTATTCTAGTCTTTAGACACGTATAGATTAGAATCATTCTCGTAATGACAACCAACTGAAATAATATCGTAAGTTTGAACATTTATAATTCGTGCAAATTCAGACCATTCCCTTGTTCTTTGAAAACCTTTTGTATTTCTGATAAAGTTGAATCGCAATTCCTTTTATAGAAAAAGAGTTATGGAGGTGGCTTTGATGTGTTGGAGACCAAAATCTGGAAGTCACTATTTATATTTGAGTGTGACACCCATTAAACTCTAAAGACCAAATAAAATAGTATCTCTGGTTTTATTCTCATTTAATTCTAAATAAAAAAATAATAATGACTTATTTTAATTCAGCATTTATGATAATGAGATGACCATTATATAAGTCATTTAATGTAAAATAGCTTAATTTATGATTAAAATTATTATATGTATTGCCCATAAATAGATTATGAAATAATAATTTTGTAACAAAATAATCATTCAATTTGAATTACAATTAATTGATTGATAGAAATTATATTAGATTGTAAGATATTTAAATAATTAACTAAATTAATTAGTTGATATAATTAATTTATTATAATAAATTAAATTTATTGAGTTAAAAGAAATAAATTGAAAAATACCATCAGAGACATGTCATGATAGTTTTATTATTAAGTGTAAAAATTTAATTTTTATATAATAGAATAGATATTTACAGATTATTATAACTAACAAAGATTAAAAAAAATACACTAAACAAAATAAAATCATCGTTGATAAAATATAACCTAAAAAATTACTTAAATTAAAAAAGAATATGTGATGAATTAAAATAAATCTATATATGAGAAGTAAATATATATGAGAAGTAAAAATAAAGTAAACAATTAAAAATAAAATAAAAAGAATAATTAAAAAAGTAAAAGAAGATAGAAAAGATAATGTGTGGAGTAGATAAAAAATATATTGTAATAGAAGATTAATATAATTAATGAATACAAAGGATGAAAGAGAAAAATCAAAATACGATCTTATTAAAAAAATTTCAAAAAAATATTTTAAAGAAGAACTTATTAATCAACTTTTATAAAAACACTTCAAAAAATTTAAATTATCTTTAAATAAAATAATAATACCCTTAAGAATTATTAATCAAAATAAATAAAAAAGAATTAATATAAAATAAAATCATAAAAAATATTAGCAAAATTAAGATAAAAAAATAAAAATAAAAAATTATAAAATATTTCACCTGAAATATATACAAAATAGAAAGAAAAAAGGAATATATAAAATAATAAAATAATAAATTGAATTAATTGAGTTCATTTATTTTATTGCTTTATATATTATTTATTAAATAATCTAATGTTTATCTTGATCAAATTAAATAATAAATTAGTTATAATTAATTTAATTTCATGAATCAAACAAAATTTAAAATAATTTGATATTTATTCTAATTAAATTAAATATTTGAAGTTATAATTAATGTAATTTAATGAATCAAATAAAATATTAAATGATAAAATATTTATCCTAATCAAATTAAATTACATAATTGATTAGTTATAATTAATACAATTGAATGAATCAAACACATCAAATTGAAAAATAATTTAGTTATTTGTGTCTTAAGGATATATTTTAAAAATATTTATTTTTTAATAATTTTTATAAAATATGTTTTATAATATTTTTAACCTATGGTCTAAAGACATAGTTTTAATAACCCATCAAAAAGTAGTTAATTAGTTAATATATAAATAATTAGTATAATTGATTTATTTCAATAAATTAAAGAAAATAAATATGAAAGGAAGAAATAAAGGGAAAGTGAAATTATAAAAATGTGTAGTATTTAAAAAACAATAAAAAAGTCCCTTTTAGTTTGTTATTTTTTAATTATTAATTTATTATAATTAATTTCACAACATTTATTATACATTTTCATCTTACAAATTAATACAATCAATTAATTGATACCAATTATCGATAATTAATTATAACTGATATAACTCATTTCGCTATATTTTCTAAATAAATAATTAAAAATACACGTCTCAATTTTTCATTAAAGTAGAATAAAATAAAATACATAAATTGAGTAGATATAAATCTGAAAATTATAAAATTTTATTAACAAATCAAATAAACTAGTACTATAAAACTAAATTTAATGTTTATTTTAAAAATAATTACTGACCTTTTATTCTTTTAATTATTAATAATTTAAATAAAATAATATTCTATAACCTATTTTGTTATCTATTTTAAGTAATTACTAACATTCTATTTTTCTAATTATTTGCTTCTCTTATTTATCATTTATGCTTTCAATCAATTATATTAATAAACAAATAAACTAAATTAACTTCGGTTATATTTAGACTATTCAACAATTCAACATAATTTTTTTAATTTGGGATTAACTACTAACGATACAAAATAAAAATTTTAGAGTAATTCAATATTATGAACATTAATTATTATTGTGAAATAATCTAAAATCATAATGCAATTTATTTTTAAAGAAATAATCAAGTATTATTGTTAATTATGAAATAACCTAAAATCATAATACATTTTATTTTTAAAGAAATAATAGTTCATTGATATCTATAAATAGAAACTATCATCAAAATGCTTTGATTAAAAATAAGAAGGGTTAATTACTATTTATTATTAATAATATATCGATTATATCAAAAAGTAAAAATATAATTATTCGCATTTACACCATTTGCAGAATTTTCATCATGAGTAAAATTTTGTCAAAAAAAAAATTGCGTGGGTCACAAACATACACTCTAAATTGTCACGATATTTCAAATAAAAAGAGCATCAATACAGAGAAATCAATTAATATAACTAAGATAAAGAGAAACAAAGACACACACACAAAAAATGATAATAAAGAGAATCAATAAAAATATTAACATATAAATCACATACACGAATAATGTATATATTAATTGTGAATAAAAAAAGACTATATATATATACACGAATTGAAATACACATGACAAAATAAAATATTACAAAACAAAATTATAGTAAGATTATTTAAAAACAACGTAAAGATGACACGTCATTTTTGTTAATAAGAAGTTAAAAGAAAAAAGGGTATGCGCCTAATAATAAGCAATTAAAATAAACAAAAATTTTAGAAAAATATAAAAAAAAAATGAAATGTATAAATAAAGATAAAAGAAACAAAAATTAAATAAATTACAAAAATTGTACCCTAAACATGAGAGAGAGAGTGAGGGAGGGAGGGAGAGAAAGACACCGAGAAAAGAGAGCGAATGAGTAAAAAATATTTGATCTTATATAAATAGATGGTATTGAGAAAAATAAATTAATTAAATTAATTCATATATTTTGTTATCATATTTATTATTTATTAAATAATTTGATATTTACTCCGATCAAATCAAATAATTAATATAATTAACTAAATTAATTAGTCAATTCATACAAATTATAATAAATGGTGAGATTTGAATGTCTAATCAAATTAATTAATTGATATAATTAATTAATTATAATTGATTTATTTTAACGAGTTAAATGAAATAGATTAGGAAACACTTCAAGAGCTTGCCACATCAGTTCCATCATTATGTGCAAAAATCCGATTTTTATGTAATAGAATAGATAGATAGAATAGATAGATAATAAAAATATTTTCTTAAATTAGTATAATTATACATTATTCATTAAATATTAATTATAATATTGTAATATAATTATATAAAAATATTTTTCTAAAATAAATTTATTTAAAGAAATATAAATTAATTATTAATATTAATATAATTAAAATAATTAAAAATATTTTCAATTGACAATTAATAAGTAGTTTAATAATGCATTAAATATTGATTTTATATAATTATAATATTTTTCTAAATTAGTATAATTATATATTATTACTTAAATGCTAATTATAATATAATTATAATAAATATATTTTTATAAAATAAATTTAGAAGAGAAAATAATGTATTTATTTTGGCGAAAAAATAAAATTATAAGGAATCGATACCTCACTTTTATTAATTAAAAAAAAAGTTCTATTTTAATATATTAAGTAAATAAGTAGATGTTATGGAATTATGTTAACATTAACCTATCTATAACAAAGTTTTATCCTACTTAATACTAGAAATGATTATATGAATTTAACGAAATTATTGTACTCTATTATGTTAAAATTATTTAAATATATAATTGTTTTAATTTCAGTTAAATAAGTTAGACACGGAAAGACAAAAAATCGTGGAAATCACACTTGGTATTAAATTTGAGTTTATATTTAGGTGAATTTTATCGTATTTTTTATTATGATGTTTAAATTATCTAATTTATTTTTTAAAATAAAAAATAATTATTTAAAATTTATTAAATATTATTTATTATTTTCTTTTAGTAATTTAGTCACAGTATTAAAAACATTATAACATTCACCATCTAACATTTGACTATATTGCAGGGGCCTCATGCATGATGTCGTTTAATTAGATCTTTGCTATATTGCACGGGCCCCATGCATGATGTCGTTTAATTAGATCTTTGCTACTTGTATTTGAGTGATTTGGTCTATATGAATTATTGGTGCCCTACTTAAAGAAATGTCAAATAGAGATATGGACTGGCAAAATAGCTACTGGGACAATTTATTAACGAGCAAGTATACAGCTGTCCGTTAAAAATAGTTATTATATTAATAATTATATTAGATATATATTAAAATTAATTATTAAAATATAAATATATATTAAAAATAAATTAAATTAAATTATTTATATATAAATATATAATAATTAATTTTAATAATTGTTCTTACAAGAATACTCTATCCAAGTTATACATCGGTTCTCTGTTGTTTTTGGTGTGTCTGATAATTTTAGTCGGATCGGTGATATCCTCGAAAATTCATACTTAAGCGTAATACCTTTAAAAAAAATTTCGACGCCCAAGTCAGTAAAGGATAATCTAAAAATAATAACGAGCAAATGATCACTGAGATATTGTAGTTGCAATATTGTATATGTGAGTAGTTTTTAGCTTTCTTAGCCTCTGCTTGATATGGTCGACCTTTTGCTTGATTTATAGCCTGGTTGATCGAAGGAAAAACGGGTCATCGGCTCTAGCTGAGATTTCTGCAACCAATCTCTTGGCGAGATAGTGGGTATTGTTTTATTAAAATCTGTTTCATTTATTCGTAAATAACCTGTGCCGAGATATAAGTTAGTCTTTTCGAGATTTTAGAGGTACAATACAATAATTATTTTTAATATATAAATAATATTTTTATTAAATTAAATATTAGTATATAATATATTAAATATAAAATGTATATCAAAATAAATTAAATAATACATATACAATAAATATATTATACTGATTTAATAATTAATAAACACATTTTTTATTAACAATATGTCCAAAGAAACGAGAAATAGCTATAAAGCCAATCAATTAAGTAGTGATTAACTTAATTATCTCTGAAACAGCAAGCACAAATTCTGAAGCACGAAAAATGGATTCAGTCCTGACTTACCTAAACACAACCACAAGCATTGGAATCCTTTCTCTTATTATCACCATCTTAATCTATTTACTTTTGGTTCGTCCCTTCCAAGTTGGTGATAATAATGATAATAATAAGCATAAAGAACCTCCTATGGTGTCTAGTGCATGGCCAATAATCGGTCACCTTCCACTCTTGCATGGTACAAAGCCACTCCACATAACTTTAGGTTCCATGGCCGACAAATATGGACCCCTTTTCACCATTAAAGTCGGATCCAAAAGAGTTGTAGTACTAAGCAACTCAGAGATGGCCAAAGAATGCTTCACAAAAAACGACGTCGTTTCTTCCTCTCGTCCTATCCTTATTTCATCTGAGAATC
The DNA here is from genome assembly GCF_003086295.3 of Arachis hypogaea. Taxonomy (NCBI): domain Eukaryota; kingdom Viridiplantae; phylum Streptophyta; class Magnoliopsida; order Fabales; family Fabaceae; genus Arachis; species Arachis hypogaea. Next base: position 106,822,547 of record NC_092040.1, read on the forward strand.
TCGGATACAAACGAGCTATGTTCGCTTTCGCGCCGTACGGTTCATACTGGCGCGAACTGCGAAAGATTGTTACATTAGAACTTCTCTCGAATCGCCGCATAGAGCTACTAAGTCACGTTCGTGTCTCCGAAGTTCAAGCTTCAACGAAAGAACTCCTTAATCTTTGGTCCACTCAGAAGAATGAATCTGGATACGTGTTAGTGGACATAAAGAAATGGTTTGCGGAATTGACATTCAACATAGTTCTAAGAATGATTGCTGGGAAGAGATTCTTTGGAGCCATGAATTCGGAGAGTGAGGATAAGGCGAATGAGTGTTTGAAAAGTTTAAAGGAATCGTTGCGTCTTTTAGGATTGTTCACTGTGGGAGATGCTATTCCTTCTCTAAGATGGTTGGATTTGGGGGGTCATGAGAAGGCCATGAAGAAAACTTCTATGGAATTGGACAGGTTTATGATTGAATGGTTGGATGAACATCGCCAGAAAAAGATGAATTCCGATGCAAGCAATGAACGAGACTTCATTGATGTTATGATTTCGGTGCTTTCTGATGCTAAGATTCATGCGTTTGATGCTGATAACCAAAGCCACAACGTTGGTATGTATATAATAATCTTTAGTTTCTAAAGAAAATTTATTTTAGGGCTGCGGTTTGAAAAAATATTTTTTTAGTTATTAATATTAAGCTTAATAAGTTATGTTTGATGGGAAGTAAAAATCGATATATTACTTTATCCAAATGAGTTTTATGTGTAAGGGATCGGAGTGAAGGTACTAGATATATAGAAGTGGAGCACAAATCCAATGATATATAATGGATTTCGAACTCATAATAGACCAGATATTACATGAGTATTTGGATATCAGTGCAACTAGGGAGTTTATTTTTTTGGTTCAATATTAGTTAACTTTTATTAATTTTAAATTTTAAATTTTAAATTTGATATCCTAACTTTTAATCCTAAATCTTAAAGTCTCCTAAAATAAATTTTAAAAAATAATTTTATAATTAAAAATTGATTATTGTTGAGTACTTAAGAATCGGTTTTCTATTTTTTATATTATTTAAATTATTTATGTAATCTGTTTTAACAAACAAATAAAACCCACGACCACCAGTAGAAATATAATATTAACTAGGATAATTTATAATTCTACTCTACTCTATTTAAAATCCTAAAAACAAAAAATATAATAGACATTAAAGTAATTATCTTTCATATAATAATAATAATAAAAGAAAATATAAAAAATTATTTTTTAGTTAATTAATATTAACAAATTTAATTTATATTTAGAATTTAAGATTGAGAGTTAATTTAAAATTTAAGATAAATAAACTAATTTATAGAAAGTTGGATAATATTAATTTAAAAAAAATTAGTTTTTAATATTATTTTAATAATAATTAGTTTTTTATTTCTATTATGCGTGTTTTGAAGATCGGCTTTGTTAGGTAGACAACAGAAAATCTAAACAACATGAATAATAGGCTGAAATTTGGCTCAATGAAATTAAAAAAATAAAACACTTCATTCAAATTATTCAACTAAAAAATCTCATTCAATAATTCAAAACTTAACTATACATTATATCCTAATTTATCAAAACATCTGCTTTTCTCCTAAATCTTATGCTGTCGCCACCGTCGCTTAGTCTCCAACCAGCCTCCATCGTCGTCGCTGAGATCCTCCTCATCGCCACTGGTTCATCAACAAGGACTCTTATCGGCGTTGTTCTCCTCCAGACCAAAAATGAACAGCACCGCTGGGCTCTTCCTCGCCATCGTTACTTGGCTTGCACACACCGTCATCGGCGTCACTCACTCCTAGTGAAAATAACCATTTACTTAAGGATAAATATAATCATCCGCATATCTAGTGAATTGAACATCTAGCATATTTTAATTGTATATAATTAAACCCAATCCAATCAAATAACCATCCACATAAGAATTAAAAAAACATCCGTATACCTACTAAAATGACAATCTTGAACTAGCCATGATTGAATACCAGAACTTAAACTCAGGGAGGCAGCAAACGAAAGGATGGAACTCATCGGAGCCCTTGGTGGGGAGAATGGCACCGTCGTAGTGTTCCTGAATTTCGGGATTAACCGGAAAAGAAAATCGATGAGGAGGTTGAGCATGTAGATTTCGAGGTCGTAGGAGACAATATAGAAGTCTTGGATCAAGTATACGCGTAGAAACGTAGATACAAGCGATGATGAAAGAACCAATCCAGCAGCAGAGCATGTGCGGCATGGTCTCGTCAAGAAAATGTTGGTACTATCACAACACTGTGAATTTCTATTGCGATATGACACCATCCGATGAGAAATAGTTGACGGAGATGGAAGAGATCAACATCGGTGAGAGATAAAATGGCGTCATTATCTAAGTTGGAAGAGAACCTGCTACAGCGAAGAGGAAGACAGCGTATCAAGACCTTTGCGACGATGACGATAACGGTTGCAGGATAGACTGTATCGTTGAGAGAATATAACCGTACAAAATGATTTAAGTGTTAATTTTAATGTTTTTAAATATTAAAATTTGATAATAATTATTTAATTAATTAAGAATCTGATTTTTAATTTTAAATTTATTTTTTTTAACTATTATTCATGTTGTTCACTGTATACATTGTTCTTCCATACTTTTCTTTTGAGGATTTGACTTCAAAATCAAACGTGAAATGCATGATAATGGTTTTTAACGTATATAACGTGTGCATTTTTGTCTTCTTTTATTATATTAGAAGAGTTATTGGTGTCTGACTATGAAAGCAAGTTAGCATAGCATTCCTGAAATCAAAATCTTTTAATTTCTTTTTTAAATGGTGACTGTTGATCACCTAGAAATTAAATAATCTAATATTAATTTTTTTGCAGGCAATGATTGCGGGTGGAACCGATACTTCCACTGTTACTCTTACTTGGACGCTATGTCTACTATTAAACAATCCTAGTAAATTGGAAAAAGCAAAAGAAGAACTTGACAAGGAAATTGGAAAAGAGAGAAACGTAAGTGAGTCAGATATAAATAAATTAAGATATCTTCAAGCTATAGTGAAAGAGACACTAAGATTATATCCACCGGCTCCTCTTGCTTCACCTCATGAAATTACAGAGAATTGTACATTAGGGGGATACGATATTAAAAAAGGAACTTGGCTCCTGATAAATGTTTGGAAAATCAACACGGACCCTTATTTTTGGCCAAATCACTTGGACTTCGAGCCAGAAAAATTTCTCACTACTCACAAAGAGGTTGATGTGAAGGGTCAACATTACGAGTTGCTACCATTTGGATGTGGTAGACGAATTTGTCCTGGAATCTCATTTGGCCTTGGAGTAATTCAGTTTATTTTGGCTAACTTGTTACACTCCTTTGAAATCGTAAATCCCTCTAATGAACCTATTGACATGAGTGGAACCCTTGGACTTGTCCATGCTAAAACTACTCCACTAATGGTTATGGTCAAACCTCGTTTATCTTCTAAATGCTATAAAACCATGTAATAATACATGTATGAACCTAGCTTTCCCATGTGATCCATTATGGTTATGTAATCTCCTAAGTAAAATACCATGTACTTATGTATGTCGGATCTATCTCCTAAGTAAAATACCATGTACTTATGTATGTCGGATCTATCTCCTAAATAAAATAATGTAAATCATTGTGATTTGTTATTGTTGATACATAAATTTGATCATCTATCTTTGATGTTTAATCAAATTATATATATAACTTTATTTCTATTTATTCAATCACATAATATATATATATATATATATATATATATATATATATATATATATGAATCAATTTTTTTAATATAATAAAAATATATAAAAAATAAGACAATAATGATAGTGATATATCACATATAATTACACATAAAACAATAATGAGAATATAACTACAATCACTATATTAAAATAGAAGAGTAATAATATCAATTCATATAATAAACAAAACTTCTAACCTTAACAGTGGAGATTTAATTGCTCATAATTTAGAGAAAAAACTAGGGTTCTGAAAAAAACTGTAAACTTATAGAATAGGATGCATAAAAGAAAAGAGTCCAAAGAGCTTAATCTTTTTCCTTTTATATCTAATCCTAATTAATATAAAATATATTATTTAAAAATAAATAATATCTTTTTCTATTTGTAAATAAAATAAAATTTTAATCAAAATAAAAATAAAATCTTCGGATACTCCTTGATGACTTGGGGACCATTGTATTCCTGAAGGCTAGGCGCCACTAAGGCAGCATGGTTTGGCGTGCTTGTGCGCACCTAACTTGGAGAATCCCAAGTTAGGCGTCACCAATGCCTTATGGATTTGGGAGCTTTTCTTCAACTGGCACCTAACTTCGAGAATCCAAAGTTAACCGCTACTAAAGTAGTATAGTTTGGAAAAAGAAAATGTATACTATTATATATCGTTGAAAAATTCTGAAAGTTAGCTTTCCAATACCACTAGAACCACATCAATTGAATGTTTGTAACTCAAGTTATGCCAGTTGGAATGCAAGGAGGTCAGGATTGACAACATCATCCACTTTTTTCTTTTTCTTCTATACAAACTCTATTAAATCCATCCGAATGCTACCTGAAATAAACTGAATTGCACACGACTAAAAGTAGCATTTACAGTGGTTCAAAAATACTTAAATCTTGATTAAATTTAACAAATTCGAATACAAATTTACTAAAAAAATAGAAAACATACTCACACATCAGTGTTTCTATTTGTTACTTGCATTTCATATCTTCTTATGTGATTGGGTTTTAAATTTTTCAAATACTCAGATTTTGTGGCTCGCTAGTTTGGCAAAGGATTATGAAGATAAACAGAGAATCAATGTGTTGTGAATTCAAACTTTAATCTGTAGCTCTTTGCTTTGATGCAAATGTAAGTGCATGTTTTTGTTCTTCGTTTCTAAAAGCATAAAGACATTATTTGGATTTGCACATGCAACATAAATATTTGGATGTTGCTCTTTATTCTTGAAATGAGTTATCGTAACAAAGATAAGTTAATGTCAGAAGTTTGTGGCTTTTCTTTTTTAACCATTTTTATTCACGGATTCTTTACTTCTAATTCATATTATCTTTTAAATGATAGCATCAAATTCGTAGTGTAGCCTCAATTATTTTTTATATATTTTTTTAGGGTGACTCGGAATGGATGAAGATGAGGAGGATGTGGACTAAATCACTATAAAAAATATTATTAAAATCGACGGAAATCAACGGTTAAGCCGTCGATAATATTAAAATTCGACGACAAAATGGACAGCGGAGGTGGTTACTATTAAACTTGTTGATTTTTCAAAATTCTAATAAAATCGACGGCTTGCCTAACCGTCGATAATAATTTAATAAAATCGACAGTGTTTCTATCTATAATATGAGTTTGAGAATTTTACATTGTTACTAAAATCGACCACGTTGTCGTCGATATTATTATATAAAATCGATGTCATTTCCGTCGATATTTGATTCAATAAAATCGATAAATATTTTCGTTTATAATATGATTAATAAAATTGACAACATTGCCGTCGATATTTGATTCAATAAAATCGACACAGTTGTCGTCCATTTAATTATTTAGATACCGACAAATTCTTTGTCTATACTTTGTTTTTTTGTCTATTTTAATTTTTAAAAGCGACAGTTTTACCATCGATTTTAATAGTTATATGTTTTAATTATTTTTTCTATTTAAAAAATAGTAAACAATTAATACAAATAAACTTTTAAATATAGAAATAAAATTTATACAGAATATTAGATAACAAGACAAATAAACTTTTAAATATAAAAATAAAATTTATACTAAATATTAGATAATGAATTTACAAACTTATCAAAATAATAAATGATCATCTAATATGAAGACTACTCAAGACAAGATAAATAACTAAATTTAGACTTATACTCGTTTAAATTGCAATCCACTAATAATACAAAATATTCAAAGTAAAATAATTAAATAACCTACTTATACTCGTCTAAATAATCATCCGAGTCATCAAGATCGTCAAAATCATCCTCCCTTTGAGAACTCTATAGTTGTCCTGGTTGCTGCAGAATAAGTGGGAGTTTTCTACCTGAGGCTGGGGCTGGGACTGGGGCTGGAGCTGTGCTTTTCTGAGAGTTTGAAAAAGTAAAAGGAGGAGGTGGGAAAACACGTGATCCAGAACTTCTAGGACCCATGGTTCTCACATACTCAATCAAATTACTTAATTGATTACTAAACTGATCAATCTGTTAGTTACTGGTGTTGAGATCCTGCATAATATTTTAATGTTAATAACTATGACTGTTAAAAAAGATAAAACAAAAGAGAAGGGACATACACAAAGTGAGGGAGAATTTTTAAAAAATAATATTAATAAAAAATGACACCAAATTAACTTAATCTGAACTTTTTAAAAACAATATTAATAAAGTATAATTTTTATATATTTATTTAATTATATATATTGTTATTGAAAGAGTTAATCCCTTACACAATATGATTGCCGCATAATAAATCTGGTTCCTTTTTTATTATATTGATATATATGCACTACAAGATTTTTATTTATTTGTGGCAGTTTTTTTTTTATTTGTGGAGGTTTATAACCCCATCAAATGGTTTGTGGGAGTTTCTAAAACCCCCAAAATTTGAAGTGCCACGGGATCGTTTATGGGGATTTTAAAAAACCTCCACAATCTATTTAGTGGAGGTTTTGTTTGTGTTTAGTGACGGTTTTATATTGGACTTTTGTGGCGATTTTAAATCACTTTTGTGACGGTTTAAAACCCCCACAAATTGATTTTTTAATTTAACAAAAAATAACTATTTTGTGAAATTTTTAAATCTCCACAAATCCTGTAATTATTTATTTATTTTTAATTTCAAATCATTTATTAATCTCATCTCATTTACATACTCTCAAATTAAAAATTTATTTTTTAATATCAAAAATAGTAAACACACTCAAAGATAAGTCTTAAACACCAATTCGGTTTAGGAATTCCATAAAATCACCACAAAACAAGATAATCCAACTAAATTCAATACACAATTGTAAGCTTCCAAGTTAAGCCAATCCAATCAAAAACAGATTAACAGCCTGCTACCCGTAAATGAATCATAATTCTCATAAAAGATACAGAAAAAAACTTTCAAAAGGTGTAAACTAGTAAACCTCTGTAAACTAGTAATCACTAAAATAATACACTTCTTACTATGCTTAAATATCACTAATATTAAGTTATCCTTCTACTGTAGTGACATCAATTAGAGAGTCAATTACTAATTGCTCTACAAAAACCAAATGTATTGTCAATGATGGTACTAACCATGGAATGAGTGCTGAATCTAAAGCTAGCTAAATAATGAAGTACCAATCAATTTCACACTGCCATCTATATGATTCCTGTAATTCACTGTCTCTCTAATCTCCTTCAGGGCTTGTACCTTTTCTTCTGCTTCATGCTCCAATCTTTTGTACTATAAACAGAACAAAAACCAACTCACATTGTTAATCATAAGCTGAGTTGATAGGAAAAGGATACAAAGTCAATCTTGAAGTGCATACAACTTTTAAGGTTGAATTATAGAAATTTTATATGGTCTTGAGACTGTATGAGACTTAAGACTCAAAAAAATATAATAAAATTCGATTCTAGAAACGATTATTTTAACAATTTAAAAAAGAAACTCTCACAACACCCTGACAATATTGCTACCACATTGCGATTTATATTGATAAGAAATGGGATCTAAAATTCTAGCACACATATAGAGAAAGAAATAAATATACAGATTGACTTGCTAAAGAGAAAATGACGGCAAATTTTAATTTTTATTTTGTTGATATGCTTCCTAGGACCTTAGGAGTATTATTGATAATGATTGTAGAGAAATTCCCATACCCCAAATGATTATAGCTTAGTTTTCTCTTCTCATGGGCTTAAGTCTCGTTTTAATTAAAAAAAAAATCGTAAATAATAATAGTAATAAAGAGAAATCAATATCTCTAAAAAATCTCTAAAACGTAAATTCCAGAAAGTTGTAAAATTTGTTATCAAGGATATCCAAAGCTACCACATCAATATTCACTCCAGTTATGTATTTATGCAATTATTTCCAACGAATGTATTATCATGAACCAGTGCAGACACTAGGAGGAATAGGACCACGTATTAAGATACAAGTCAAAGAAAAAGACTCACCATGAATTCCATTTCCCCTGATAATATGGTATTAGTAGTTGTTGTTGTTGTCTCTTCTTCTACAAGAATCTTTGCTTCCTCTCTCATTATTCTGCTCCAAAATGTGCTTATTATGTCCTCATCTAATTAATAATCAGAAAAAAAGTATATAATTATATTAGTATTATTATTGCTCTTTTATTTGTGATCTTTGAATAGTATAATAAACATTGTAGAATGCAGTACCTGAAAGTCCAAACATGCTTTCTATATTCTGGTTCATGCAGAATGTGGGGTTCAAGTTCCACAAGCTCTGACGAACAAGAAGAATAATATATAAGAAGAGATCATCTAATTATTGAAACTGATAATTAAGATGAAAATATAATATACCTTTTCAAGATCACTACTACTAGTTTTGGAATATTGTTGATCCAAAATAATGAACCTTAATACTACATGCTTTGTTTTGCTCAAGTTTTCACTTAAATAATGAACCTTAATATCTTGAAATAATGAGGATACTAACCTGTATGGTATGTGTCTATGAGTTTGAAGATCCCTATACTTTTTCACAAGGCCATGGTTATTAATGTATACCTGAAATGAGATACTAAAAATTATAATATATAGTTAGAAGAACTCAAATTTGCATGCTCAGTAAAACGGAGTTATGCTTCACGTATCCAAAAATAAAATTTATACAAGATATTAAAGGAACAAAGCTACCAAAACCACACTAGTATACCAAAACTAATATCACTAATATCAATGGAAATACTAATATCACTAGGCAATTCATCATTGCAAAACCTACCAAAACCACACTACTACAAAGCTCTGCCTCTGCCAATAGTGAACTAATAAACTAGGCATTGCAACCACTGAATTCTGAAACCAACCAAATTAAAGTTTTGTTACATATTCTGATATTATTCCATAAAAATAAAAAGAAAAATGTGTCCTGAATTTACCTCAAAACTGACCTGGGAGGCACAGAAAAAATCAGAATCAATCCAACAGTTGCTGAACCATAAGTTCCCAATGTTTGGCCATCAGGGCATTTATCAGATGATTTGCTGTTCCAAGTATTCACAGCACCTGTTGTTTCATTTCTTTTACCTATAAACGAAATATAAGGTCTGCTGTTATATGCAAAATGCACAAATACCTCTTCTTCATGGTAAAATAAAAGAACACAACCACACAATGCGTGTTTTCTCTCTTAGCCTGCAAGAAATAATAATAATAATAATAATAATAATAATAATAATAATAATAATTGAAATTGTAATTTGATAAAGTAAATGAGAGAGGAGATAGGTGTTGACAGCATTATCAATTTGAGACTCAGAACACTGGAAGACCAATCCCCACTGCAACACTCACAACACCAACCGTTATAGTCACTACCTGAGTTTTGCATAATTATATTCATTATGAACTAATAATAATAGTAATAATAAAGCAAGGTAAATGACAAGTATGAATCATGAACTGAGGAGGCGAGACAGAAAAGAAATTTATTGCTAACAAAGAAGAAATATCAGCAAATTGATAGGGAAGAAGAAGAAAAAGAAGTACCAGTGGCAGTTCAAAGGAAAAATTAGAGTGAGAGAAAGCGGCGTTGAAGAAGAAGCTCAGGAGTAAACAGATTTGAAAATGCGTTGTACCACGACAACTATGGTAGCATCAACGGTATATACTGCGACGGCAACGGCGGCAGAATCTGCGGTGGCAACAGTGACAGCAACGTCAGTATAAAGAGACAGATCTGAAAATGCATTCATAAGATAGGTGGCTCGATCCAGAAGCTCTCTACTACTGCAACGGACACAGCAGTGGTAATGGCGCCGTTGGCGAAAATGGAAACGGAAACGGCGGCGAAAATGGCGGTAGAGAGTTTAGGGTTTCATCGCCGTTCTCTTCTCCACTAACCAGCCTCGCATCTCCACAAAAAGGAAAAATTGTTTTGGAGGAGAATTTTATATTTTAATAAATTAATTATTAGTGGAGGTTTTCTAAATTGCCATAAATAAAATATATTGTAGAAGTTTTCAAAAACCTCCACTAAAATACTCCCAAAATTAAATATTAATTTTGTAGTGATGCCAGAAGCCAAATAAAGATGAAAAACACTTTGCAGTCTATGCTACAAATAAACTTAGGTTATAAGTTTTAAACTGAGAAGATATATATTTCTATCCTCTTTATAACATGAAAGCAAGAAGACTTGCCAAAAGAGTTAAATTAAAATGTCAAATCTAACATTTTGAGCAAATCAAAGCATAGAATATAAGAAACCAGAAAGCATTATTTTAGGCAGTCAACCAATTCATATGCTTTTTGAAAGATCAGTGATATCATTATGAAACAATCATAAACTTTATACTTTCAGAATATGGCTGTTGTCGGTTGCAGTAGTGAGTGTGACACCATTTTGAAATACAAAGATTAATCTAATAGAATAAAACATGCAAATGGCGAAAAAAAACATATCAAAAATGCATTTAGAGCCAGAAGCAATGTTAGAAAAATTTGGTGCATCACAGAATAAGGAATACTAAAGTTTAAAATTAGAAAGCTGAAATCATAGATTAAAAATCTCTTAACACCATGCGGGAGTAATGCTGATATAGAATTCTCTAAAAAGGGATAATGCACATAGATCAGAGGCATACTAAAAAAAATCACCATTGAGGATATAATGGTTAAGTGAAGTTGTTAAGAGAGTGTGAGAAAGCTTTTTATAAAGGGCAACTGCAATCCAATTGCATCACCATTCCTAAAGTTAAAAGCTAACAAATGTGTATCATTGTAGAATATTTTTAAAAGTAAGCTAACATAAGAGATTGAACATTTATTTTGTATATTTTTTTACAGATGAAACGAAAGAAAAAGAAAGAAAGGGAAGGAATGGCGCCAACCTTACGAATGGAATCCAGGAAATGAAAATGGCAGGGTTAGAACAGAACTAGAAATATTGAGATCATAACCTAGATATTGCCAGTACATTCAATAGAACGATCCACTCCTCCATTGGTCATTTTAGCAATTATCATCAGTTGAGTAATATTAACATCTTAGTCTTTCTTTCCCGAAAATATAAATAATTATGTAGAAAAACTTAGAATGAACCTCTTGTATAGATTTGTTATGATCTTTTGGGTTCACAAATTTATTAATCCTAAACTTCTTAGCTGCCAACAATAATAAATGAGAAAATACTATCAATAAGTGAATACAATTTGTAGATTTAGAAATTTTCTCACATTAATACAGGCAAAGAATATTAATCAAGATTCAAGAGCACTTAAATATATAAAGATGAATCTAAAATCTGAAAACTTCAATTCAATAGCAAACTCAATACATTAAAATTGAACGATAGCGGAAAAACATGTGAGTTGAAGGTTAGCTACTACTCTTAATTTGTTGAATGCAATTCATAAGTAATTTACTTTACAACATTATGGTAAATTAACAAGGAAAACAACGTCAATTCAATTAATAATAACAAAAAAAGGCTGAACACAGAGTGAAATAAATATAAGGGATTTGGTGTCTTGTAGCTTTTCGAAACAAAGAACTTCAATTATAAATCTGTAAATCACACTAGTTCCTAAAATCAGTAGTCATAAAGCACTTCGCTTTCAAGCTAATATGTCTAGAAGAATCCACACATGACTAAAAAAAAAAAATTAAACAAGCTGCCAATTTTGCATAATTCGATATCACAGCAACTAGGGGTGGAAAAAGGCCAGGCGGCCTGCCAGGGGTTTGCAGCATGGCCTGTGTTTGGCCTGGCCTGACCTAGCCTGTTATAAAATAGGTACAGGCCCATGCTCTTTTAAAAACCTTAATACATTAATAGGTCAGGCTCAGGCTTACTAATTAGCCTTATAGGCCTGTCAGGTCTGCCTGTGCCTGTTAAAATATAACTAAATATATAAATAATTATTTATTATTAATAAAATTATGAAATATTTTAAATTTATTATATTTTATTATAAATATTTTTGTATATTTTAAATATGTTAAAAATTTAAAATTTTTTATAAATATTAAATATATGACATATTACATATAACTATTTTTATTAAAAAATATTTTTTTTAAATAATATTTTTATTTTTGTAAAAAAATTTATCAGGCATTTTAACAAACTTCATGCCAGGCCAAGCTGAATAACAGGCCAGACCTAGTACTTTATAAAGAATTTATAACAGGCTGCAGGCCAGGTTCAGGCCAATCAACTGTATGACAGGTCAGGCTTGTTAAGAGCAAAACCTGACCTGACTTAGCCTGTTTCCACCCCTAACAGCAGCGTAAGACTTTGGAAGAAAATAGCTAAACCTAACACCTAATAAATCTAAAGAGGAGAAGAGAATTAGCTTGAAGAGGCTGAAAAGAAGAGAAAATTGTTGGGGAAAAGGGGAATTTAAGGTTTGGAGGATACCTGAAGAGCAGAGGGGTCATCGGCATGGAGAGGATCAAGGGGAATTTAGGAATTTCCAAATAAAACTAAAGTTGGCTTTGAAAAGAGTTCAGTAACAGTCAGAAAATAATACCTGGTTCTTGTGAGCTCGATTGAGAGAGAGCGAAGAAGGACTAAAGTAGGAGAAGCGACAGCGGCAACAGAGAGAAGGAGCGACGGTGGCACGGCAGCAGCGGAGCGACAGGCGGCGCGAACAAGAGGAGCGACAGTGGCGGTGCGAGCAAATGGAGTGACGGCGGCGCAACCGTGACGCCGGCAGCGGAGAATGAGGGTTGGTGAGGAAATTAACAATATTGTTTCTCATACGCTCGAATGCAGAAAAGAAAACGATAAAATTGTGTTTCTGAACTTGGAGCGGAAAGTGGGCGCGGGATTGGTGTTTTTAGCAATAAAAATTGACGGTATGTTTGTCGATTTTAATTTGAAAAAAAACAACGCCTTTAGCGTTTATTTTATACATTAAATTCACACCATTTATTTGATTTTAGACAGCAATCTGGACTGTTTAAATTTATCGACGGAAAGATTGTCGATATTTTAAATATAAAAATAGACGTCATGTCCGTCGATTTTAAAATAAAAGTATTTTCAACTCCCAGTTTATCGACAATATGACGATAGTTAAAAGTGATTTAATGCATCATCAAAAAATCGACGATTAAACTGTCGATTTTATTATTTTATTTTTAATTATCTTATTTTTAAAATATCGACGAGAGAAATAGCCGTCGATTTTTTGCGTCGAATTCATGTAGTGAATTGGTAGGTTATTATTTATATCCTTTACCCCCAAACTGCCTAATTTGTAGTGGAATACTGGATTCTATTTCTTTCCTTAAGTTGAATTAAGCATAATTTAGTTATATATTTTGTTTTAGACACAATTTATATGCCTCATTTCCTTTTAGGTACATTTTATATGTAATATGATGAATATACAGTATAATGTCGCTATGTTGCATACGTAAAACTCTTCTTCTTGTTGGCGCCTCTTTTATTTAGTTAAGAATAATTACCTAAATCAGTAGATGACAATTTTAAAAGTGAATATTTTATTTAGTCTTTAAAAAAAATTAATACACAAATCAATTTTTAAAATTTTATTTTGGTAGACAAATTAGTTCTTAATTTATTTTTTGATAGAGTAATTATACAAATCAGTTCTCAAGAATTTTAAAAGCGAACATTTTAGTTTCGAAAAAAAATTAATACATAAATTAATTCCCAACGTTTTTCTATGCCAGACATAACAGTTCTCCATCTATTTTATTTTTACTATATGTCAACTTTTATACTTATTAACTTAGTTTTATGTACGTGAACGATGTCACTAGCATATTAATACACTCTTTTCGTTAGAAACAAGTAATAAGGTGAATAATTATACTTTGAAATTCAAATTAAAATATTTTCTTTTAATATAAACACATTTTTAAAAATAGGACATCTTTTAATCATATTAAATACAAAAATATCAAATAATTTTAACCTTAAATTTTTAGTAGAATAATTTCTAATAATTTTATTAAACATTATTATTATTATTATTATTATTATTATTATAAATACATACATAAAAATTTAATAAAATTTATTATTATTTTATCCAAAAAATATAAAAAATTATGATACATTATTATTTTGTAATTAATAATAATTATTTTATTTTATTTTATTTTTTGGACAAAATATTATTATGTCTGATGAAGAAAAATGTTGAAAATTGATTTGTGTATTAATTTTTTTGAGACTAAAATATCTATTTTCAAAATTCTTAAGAACTAATTTAAATAATTATTCTATCAAAAAATAAACTGAAGACTAATTTATTTATTGGAGTAAAATTTTAAAAATATTTTTATATATTAATTTTTTAAAAAAATTAAAATATCTATTTATAAAATTTTTAGAGACTGATTTAAATAATTATTCCGTAGTTAATGTTATGGTGACGGTGATGATGATTGATGAATCTTGTTCTTTCCGTTTTGCTTTGTAATATCAGCATCATAATTATTGGTCTTTTTTTTTTTCAGTGTTAGGCTATTTTTTTATGAATAATATTATGGTTAATGGTACATAATTAATATAATTTATTATTTTTAATAAATAATTATTTAATAATATTTAAAAAATATGACTAAAATTATAAAGTTATATTATTGAACTAAAGATGTTAGTTAATTTGAATTATTGGTTAAAAGTATTGTTCGTCCTTAAACTTCTCTCTAATATTATTTGTGCCAGGTGAATAATAGTTTGATTTAATTTAAAATTATAGTTAAATTTAAATTAAATAATTATTTTTGTAATTTCTTTTAATTTGTTTGACACTTATAAATATGTGGTACCTGTTATTGTTATTATATGACACATATATAATAGATTCACATAGTAAATAAACAGATTATTTTCTCTAATATCTTCTCACTATAACAATATAGATTATTTTTGAGGATTATAGTGTGTAAAAAAAAATTAAAATTTGTCAAAAAAAAATTTTTGATACTATTTAACTATAAAAATATGTTAATAAAAGTTTTGTCAAAAATAGTATTTTTAACATATAAGCGATTTGTGAAAAAAATTTAAATCTTATTTTGATAAATATTGGCTGTCAAAAATAATTTGTTAGAAAATTTTGAGAACATATTTTCTGTGATATATATTAATTGTCAAAAATACTATTTATTTTGACACTTATTGACTATAAAATATTCTCAACAAAAAATTTTAACAAAGAATGAGATGTGATCTTGAAACTAAAGAATAAATTGAGATTTTGAAGATAAAGAATGAGTAGTATAATCCTAAACTAAGAGCAGTGTGATGTCAAAATTAACAGAGCCCAAAAAAGAAAAAAAATAGTAGAGTAAATTGAAAACAAATGAATGTCAAAATTGAGGAGTAATTTTCTACGGTTAAATTTTTTGTCAAGAAAATATAGAAAATTTGACATTTGTGATATTTGTCAAAAATATATATTAATTTTGACATTTAATTAGGATGTTAAAAAATAAAGTGTCAAAATAACTATTTTCTTATAGTGTCTTTTGGTTTCTAATAATCATGGTATTATTCTTGAATTTTCTGAGTTTATCTGTTGCTCCAAATTCCTTTATTAGGAGATTATTATGAGTAGCTAACATCGAATTTTTTTAAAATAAATAATTTAATTTTTTGTTTATTAATATATATAATTTATAAAATATTTATTAATTTGCATAATTTTATTTATTTTATTTATACTATAAATAAATTGAATTTAAGTAGGGACGGAGCCATATAGTGACAAAGGAGGGCAATGATTCTTTAATTTTAATTTTTTACATGTAAATTATATATAAATTTTAGTTTAGTATCCCTTAAAATTTTATTATGTAAATATTTTTGGTCCCCTTTTAATATTTCATCTAACTCTGCCCCTGAATTTAAGTGTACCTAGTTTACAATATAAACGAAATAAGTTATATTTTGCGTTGAATGTATCACATTTACACACGTGATACATGAGAGAGAATTACATGTATCTCATTTAATTTACATTTTAAATGAGATACACTTAAACTCAACTCATTTACAGTGTAAACAAGATACATGAAAAACTATTTTATTTACACTCTAAACAAGATAGAATACGATAAATTTCGACCAACTATAAAAGGATCTGCAAGTATTAGTGTTCTCCACAAAACTTTTACTTCTTCTTCTCTGTTTTTTCAATAAATTTAGTAAAAATGTCTAGTGGTAGTGGATATATTGTTGTAAGTGTATATTGCAATTGTCACATGAGAAATAGTGACAATGGAGCTGTGTTTGAGTGTGATAGTCTTATTCTCTTTCGCACTTGGAGACTAAACTCTTTGTCTGAGTTAATAAAGAGTTTGATATTGACAATTTTCGGTGCTAATGGGACAAATGAGGTTGGAAGGATTGGGTATAAGTTGTTAGCACCAATAGAAAATCGAGTACTTCAGGTTTTGTGTTTTTTGGCTTGATAGCCACGAGCATGTGCGCTTGATGTTTGATGTCCATAGGAGAATCATAGCTGAATAAGTGATGGAGCTTTCTGCGAAATTTGGTAATGGTAGTGGTAGTTTTGGACACTCAAATTTTGTCCAAAATGACTCACCTTTGCACTGTGCTAGTCCAGTGGTACACATGACATGGACGTGGACAGCGAGAAATCGGATGAAGAATATGTTGTTGATAGCAACGAAAGTGATTCTTCTGAGGATGATGAGGAGGAGTTTGTACTAGAGACTCCTGTCAGTGGAACAATTCAGTATCTTCTTCCTACCCAAAATTAATTCTAGAGTTGTCAGTTATACCCAGTTACTATTATACATTAGATTTGGACGCAATGCACGAAAAAACTTCATTTTCCAATAAAGGTGGAGATGATTACAACATAGATGGTGGTATGGAGTTTCACATTGATCACAGATTCAAAAGCAATGAGAAGTGTTGAGTACATGGTTGTGGAGTCGAATCAATTAAAGTACCATGTGCATTGCAAGCAATCTGTAACATACAAGATGTCCGTGGAGTCTTCGTGTTGTCCTCGATAGAATATCGGATATTGGTAATTAAGTCACTATTCAATGTCTAAAGTATATTCTTGTTTATTATTATTATTTTGAAAATAATGTCTACCGACTCTTTTTTAATTTGTTAGGAAGATGTGTAAATTTAAAAGATTGCACACATATTTAATCTCTACAATGTTTTAAAACCATCAACAATGGGTTAACAATCTCATTTGTTGTGTCTTCCTCTTCGACCTCTCATATAGTCCAACTCATTAATTATTATTCCTGTTCTACAAGATGTAGTTAGGTAAAATTATCATTTTAAATTCTCATAAAAAAGTTTATATTTTAATTTACTAATTATTATTGTTAATTATTCTATTTTTCGATTAACAATTTCTATTTATTTTTGACTTTTCTAAATAAATTTTTATTGTAAAAGTGAGATTTTAAAAAAATTATATTATATTTATCTAAGAAATTTAATATCATTTGAATTCATATTAGTTAGAATTATATTAATTTTTAGTCTATTTTTTCCTTAAATCTTTTAATATAGTTATTAATTCAATTTTATTCATAGTTTATATTTTTATAATTAACGCAAGCTTTTTAAAACACGTTTTTTAATTATAATCAAATAAACATCTTTAGAAAAGGATGTTTTGGCGGCTCTTACATGAGTGGAGGCCAGAAAATAACTATGAATCAAGCATAGCAGTATCTGACAAAAAAAAAAAAAAAAAAAAAAAGAAGCATAGCAGTATCCGCCGTAAGGCGCGTCGTTTATTTAAACTCTATTATTCTCCCAGAGCCCAGTAGAATTTTCCACAAATAATCCCATCTTCTCTGCAGCTCCACAGTCCACACACAAAAGCTTATCCATCAAAAATGGATTTAGTCGTTGCAATCGGAATCCTCTCTCTTACCATCTTACTCTGTTTTCTTTTGTTTCATTCCTCAAATGTTTGTCCCATGAAAGAACCTCCGCTGGTGGCTGGTGCATTGCCTATACTTGGCCACCTTCTACTCTTCCATGGTTCACAGCCACTCCACATAACTTTAGGAGCCATGGCCAACAAATACGGACCCCTTTTCACCATCAAGCTTGGTTCCACAAAGATTGTAGTACTAAGCAATTCCGAAATGGCTAAAGAATGCTTCACCAAGAATGACAAGGCTGCTTCCTCTCGCCCCAAACTCATTGCAATTGAAAATCTATCCTACAACCAGGCCATGTTCGGCTTCGCTTCATACGATCCATATTGGCGTGAAATGCGCAAGATTGTTACCTCAGAACTTCTCTCAAACCGCCGCATGGAGCTTCTACGTGACATTCGTGTCTCCGAAGTTCAAGCTTCAACAAAGGAGCTCCTTGGCGTTTGGTCCACTAAGAAGGATGAGTCTGGCTACGTGTTGGTGGACATAAAGCAATGGTTCGCAGAATTGACGTTCAACATGGTTCTTAGAATGATTGCTGGGAAGAGATTCTTTGGCGCAATGAAGTCGGAGAATGAGGAAAAGGCACAAAGGTGTGTGAAATGTGTTAAGGATTTGTTGCGTTTGTTTGGAGTGTTCACTGTTGGAGATGCTATTCCTTCTCTAAGGTGGTTGGATATTGGGGGTCATGAGAAGGCCATGAAAGAAATTGCCAAGGAATTCGACAAGGTTTTTGTGCTATCACATATACTTGTTTATTCTTGTTTTTGAATTTCTCTTGAGGGTTGACAATTAAAATTTTGGAACCACTCAGATAAAGACGTCTAAAACGTCTTTTTTTTAAAGATATTTTTTATTAATTAAAATTTAACACATATAATCGATTAAGCCATATTATTTTTGTCAAAATTAGGGTAGACAAATTAATTTAATCGAAAAAATAGTGAATCAAATCTTAAACCGGTCTAAATTAATATTATTTTTCATAAAAAATGACTACAATATTCTTATTATAAAAAATGACTAAAATACTTTTATTATATATATATATTTTGAAAACTCTAAATCTTAATCATATAATGGCAGAGAAGTAAAAGGTTAGAATTTAGGATTTTCAAAATTAATATATATAATAAGAGTATTTTAGTCGTTTTTTATAATAAGGGTATTGTAGTAATTTTTTATAAAAAATAATATTAATTTAGACAAATTCAAAATTTGATTCACTATTTTTTCAGTCAACTTAATTTGTATGGCATAATTTTAACAAAAATAACCTAATTTAATCATTATGAGTTAAATTTTAGTTACTAAAAAAACATCTTAAAAAAAAGACATTTTAAACGTCTTTATCTGAGTGGTTCCCTAAAATTTTTCGAGTCAATTTGGTTACTAGGAAACCAAAAAGACAAAAACTCGAACTTTTTTTATTTAATATTTATTAATTTTAGTAATAATTAATAAATATTAAATAAATAAATTTTAATTATATTTTATTATTTTCTTATCAAATATTTTTAATAAATTAATATGTCAATTTGATTTCTAAAAGACATTATGTGGTTAAGTTGATCTTTTTCTTCATTTTTTGTTGACGTGTTACTATTATATGATAGACAATATTAAAAATATAAACATGATATATGACTATTTTTTAGAGACCGAATTAAAGTATGAAATCTTTTGAGAACAAATTAACTTAGACTAATTTTTTTTTTAAATTCTTCTTAATTAACCAGTATTATATACATATATTCTACATTGAAACTTCTTAAATTTGAACAAATGTTTTAATTTCACTTGTTTGTATGATATAGATTTTGACTGAATGGTTAGATGAGCATCTCCAAATGATGGATCTGGGTAAAAAGGATGCAAATGAACGAGACTTCATTGATGTCTTGCTTTCAGTGGTTTCAGATGCAAAGATTGATACTTTTGATGCTGATACCATAATCAAAGCCACAATATTGGTATGTATGTACTCTCGATTTATTTTATGCTTCTATTTTCAATATTTTTTGAGATAGTTTAAAGAAACAAAAAAGGGGAGAAAATGGAAAACAATATTTTATTATTTTCTGCTAGTTATTATAGAAGAATTTAATTTTATGCAATGTCAAGTGTAAAATCATTTTACAAGTGCATCTAATTATATAGCGTCATATTAGCAAAAATAATTATCTTTTACATTATCGTATGAATGGTCATTTAAAAAAACAGCTGCAATTGTACGTCTGTATAAAATGTTTTGCAATGTCAGTGTATCAAAATTAAATCTATTATAGAATTCTAAAAATCGAAAAAGGAAACAAAATCTTATTTTTCTTTTCATATCATAATGGAGTTTTCTATTTTTTCTATGGTTTCAAAACTTTAATTTGTAAATAACAAATTAAAATTTTTGTTCGTAGAAATACATTTTAAAAATAAAATATTAGATTTTTTAAAAGTTTTTGTTTCATTAAATGCATTGAAAATATAAAAAATATATTTCTAATAATTTTATTAATAAAGTATTTTCTTTTATAATATTTTTAAAATGTAGGCTTTTAGCACAATTATTTTTCTTATACAAGATTAATGTTGGTTAATTACTAAGTACGTAGACCATTTTTCTCATATATGTCACTTGTGCTTATTTTGTAGAATATGATTATAGGAGCAACTGAAACAACTTCAATTACCATGACATGGGCAATGAGTCTGCTACTGAAAAATCCTCATACATTGGAAAATGCAAAAGAAGAACTTGAGAAGGAAATAGGAAAAGAGAGATGTGTAAGTGAGTCAGATACAAATAAATTAATATATCTTCAAGCCATAATCAAGGAGACATTAAGATTGTATCCACCCGCTCCTCTTACAGCAACTCATGAATTTTCAGAAAATTGCACTTTAGGTGGGTACCATATCGAAAAGGGAACTAAGCTAATTGCAAATCTTTGGAAAATCAACAACGACCCTTGTGTTTGGTCAAATCACTTAGACTTCACGCCAGAAAAATTTCTCACAACTCACAAAGATGTCGATGTTAAGGGTCATCATTTTGAGTTGTTACCTTTTGGAAGTGGTAGAAGGGTTTGTCCTGGAATTTCCTTTGGCCTTCAAATGATTCACTTTATCTTGGCTAATTTTCTGCATTCTTTTGAAATATCAAATCCATATAATGAACCTGTTGATATGGGTGGAACTATTGGATTGGTCCATGCTAAAGCTACCCCACTAAAGATTATGGTTAAGCCACGTTTATCTCCCAACTGCTATGAAACCATGTAGATGTGTGATTATGTGTGTTGTCACTTTGTTAAATCATGTAGGCGAAGGAATCTAGCTATCCAATGTGATTCATTATAAAATACAAAAATCCAAATGATTATGATGTAGATGCATCGCTGCTTTCATCATTTAGTAGCTATGTTCAAATTATATTGGTGATCTTGTTTACTCATTTTGCTTTGTAATCTCACTATGATAGATTGGCATGGGAAAAAATAATATATATTTTTCACTACGATGGGTATAAATACTAACTTTATTTGCGATATCTAATCGAATCAAATTTGGTCCAATAATAGGGTTAGCAATTCAATTTGTAGTAAAGAATCCACACTCTTAATATATTAGAATATATAATTAAATATTATTATATATGTATAGTGAAATAGATGAAAATTGAACTCACGTACTCTTCTTTTCTATAAATTCATAGAATTATTAAGTCAATCACTTTAACTTGGATTGATAATGGAAGTTGAGGATGCAGTGATAATTATATTATTTGCAAAACAGTTTTATATATACATTAAAATTGATTATTTTTTTATATTAACACCTTAAATAGTTATTTAAAAAAATAAATATAATTAAATAATTTTATAAAATTTTTTAAATTATTAATGCATTAAAATTTAACTCAAATTTTAATTTTATTACTATCATTTAAAATATATTTTTTTTAAATTTTTAGGCAATCAATAATTAATCAACATATTTATTTTTTTTAATACTATTCCTATTTTTCTTTATGAGCATTATGGTCATTCCATCAATCACCTTGAATATTATTCTTCCATATCACTACCGCTACTATCTTATACTAATTTTTTTATCTTATACTACCACCTCATCTCTATAGTCATTTGTCACCGCCACCACCACCTCATCTCTATAGTCATTTTTACTATCACCCTGACGCCACCATTACCTCTTCTCTCACTCTCACCAATCCATTATCTTTTAAGGCTATGTTTGATTGAAAGAAAAGAAATAGAAAGAAAAAAATTGAATGAATTTTTATTTTTTTTAGATGTGTTTGGATGAAAGAAAAATAAAAAAGAAAGAAATGTTATAAAAAGATAATTTTATCTTTATATTATAAAATATAAGTTTTTCCTCCTTTTTCTTTCCAACAGTGAAGAGAAAAAAATTGGTGGGTCCATCAGTTTTTTTTCCACCTTTTTCTTTCCTCTTTATTTTCTCTTTATAATCAAACAATAGAAAATAATCATTTTCCTTCCTCTTTTCTCCCTTTTCTTTCTTTTCATTTTCTCTTCAAACAAGCATAGTATTAGTGTTATCCTAAAAAATATAGATACTACACGTAATACTAACACGACATGAATACAACGATATAATATTTATATAAAAATATAAGATATGATACGATACATCTAAAAATATAATATAACAAAATATATAAATAATAATTAATATTTTATTATTATAAATAATGAATAATAAATAAT
Organism: Arachis hypogaea; assembly: GCF_003086295.3. Lineage (NCBI taxonomy): Eukaryota > Viridiplantae > Streptophyta > Magnoliopsida > Fabales > Fabaceae > Arachis > Arachis hypogaea. The sequence continues at coordinate 106,845,492 of NC_092040.1, forward strand.
AATTAAAAAAATAATTTTTTTTGGTATTTAATCTATTTCAACTTTTCAAGAGTATCGTGACATATCCACGACAACAGTGTCCGTGCTTTATCTTCACTCTCAATCGTCGCCCTTTGGATCCTTCGTGACTATGGCCCTCAATAACAACAACAACTAGACACTATCACTACAATCACGTTGCTTCCCGTGGCGGAACCAAGGGGCTAGTGGGATTTTTTATTTATATAAATTAAATAATTATATTAATTACTGATTTGCGTAATGTATAGCGTTTCTATAAAAATGCATTATATGTCATATTTTGTTTACAGTATAAATGAATTGAATTTATGCATATTTTATTTATACTGTAAATGAAATAAGGTTCAGAAAACGCGGTCTTATAATGTTTGCACACATGTTCTGAAATGTTATTATTTCATTTACAGTGTAAACGAAATATGCGTAAATTCAATTCGTTTATATTGTAAACAAAATACGTTTACGGACGTCTATTTAAGGGGTTTCATTTATAGTTCTAGAAGAAGTCAAAGTTCACTGTTTTTTCAACACTTTTTATCCATTTTATCCTTGTTTGACCAAACCGAAAACTCAGTTGAACATTATAATAGATGATGAAGACATTAACAGGCTGAACGCCACATGGCATGTCGCCGGGACAGAAGACTTTTAAGTTGGTGTTGTTATTTATTTTATTACGTAGGTTTATAATACTTGAGACATGTTGTTATGTTGGCCCTATACTATACGTAGTTGATTGTAGAAGTAGTACCTAAATAGATTCTAGTTATAGTAATATGTAATTGTAAGTAGTTTGAATGTTTTTATAGAATGTTAGAACAACTTTGAGTTAGGGATTCGGTTGGTGTATGCTACTTTATCACATGGTATTATGTATGTTAAACTTAAAACCTTTAACCAATATAATTTATGCAACCAAAATTTAAAGTAATTACACAAACACATTTAATTATGTTATGTCTCATTTAATAAATGTAATTATTTTTTATTAAATAACATATTAAATATACAAAAATATATTATCTAATAATTATATAAAATATTTGAAAATTTTTATATATTAAATTTAAAGTGATATAAAAGTATACATTAATAATAATGACCGAGAGTGCTGCATGTAATGTGAAAACTTTTATTATACTTGTGTTTTTTTTTTGTTTTTGTTTACCAGTTGGGACGACTACTTCTGCCCTGGAGAGTTAGCCATAGAGTCCTACCACCTGATGTTATTCTCCCATATTTAAGAGAGGCTGGTTTCGGGGACGCCGCCCCACTGAGAGACCTTTTGTTCAATAACGCGATGATCACGACATTCGTAAAACGGTGACATCCAAAAACTCACACTTTCTACATGCCATGGAGTGAGTGCACGATTACACTCTAAGACATTGCTTACACAGTAAACGAATTATTTTTCTACGTATTTCGTTTACACAGTAAACAAATTGGATTTACACGTATTTCGTTCACACTATAAACAAAATATACACGTGTCAAGTCGTCTACCTTATTTTGTTTACAGTGTGAACGAAATACGTGTAAATTCAATTCGTTTTCTGTGTAAACGAAATATGACAAATAACGCATTTTTGTAAAAATGCTACAAATTACGCAAATTGGTAATTATTGTAATTATTTAATTTATATAAATAAAAAATTCGGAGCTAGTGTGGGACTTCGTTCCCCTTCAAAATTTTTTTTAATTGCATATATATATATATATATATATTAAAATATTAATTAATTAATTTTTAGATTTTTTAATTTATTAAGAGTAAAGTATATTTTTTATCTTTGAAATTTGCTAGAAGTTTAAAAAATATCCCTAAGTTTTAATTTGTTTCAATTTTATCCCTCAAATTTTCGGTTTGCATCAATTTTATCTTTATTACTAATTTTTTGATAATTAATATTTTTCTTTCCAAATATACCCCTCCCTTATTATACCTATCATCATCATCACAACCCTCTGTCTCGCTTTCTTTTTCTCTTTTCATTCTCACCGTCCTCTCCACCACCATCATCATCACAACCCTCTGTCTCTCTTTCTTTCTCTCCATCTCCATCACCACCATCTCCGTTGAGCCCCAATCTTCGATGACCACCACCCTTTTTCTTTTTCTTTGCGCAAACCCAGACACAACGAAGCCATTGCTCTTCCTCCTTCTCTGTTAGCAAACAGAAAATGAGATGTGGGATAGGTTCTATGGAACCGATTTTTGGAGGAGCTCTTCTCGCAGGATCCCTCTAGCAATGCTCTTACCACTTTTTACTCTCAATATGTTCATTGAAATTTCAAAAAGCATGCATTTTTGCCCAACAATAAATTTTTTTTTAAAAAAAATCATACTTTTTGATGATGCAGGTGATTAAAGATGTGGTCTTTTCTCTCATCCACCTCTTCTTCTTATTTTTTCTCTTTTTTTAATTATTTAATTTTTTTTTGGGAGAGGGAAGGAGGTTGGAGTATGATTATAGTCATGATAATAAATTTGTTTGTTTTGGATGTTGACATTTTGAGAAATGAGAAGAAGTGTGTTGAAATGGATCATGTTTGGTTCTTTGTCATTTAATTTTTGTGTTATTAATTTTTCAATGAGGTATAGTACGAGTAATATTGAAAGGAAGAAACTTTGTTGTTGGGGTTAGGATTTCAGGTTGGTGTGGTAGCAAAAGAATTTTGCTTTGCTTTGTGTGAAATTTGGAAACAAAAAAAGGAAGAAACTTAGTTGTTGGGTCAGGGTTTCAGGTTGGTGTGGCAGCAAAATAATTTTGCTTTGCTTTGTGTAAAATATGGAAACAAAAAAAGGTATTAACCCAACTAGTACTAATAATTAATGAGGCTGGATTTGCTAACAGAGAAGGAGGAAGAGCGATAGCTTCGTTGTTGCTGGGTTTGTGCGAAGAAGAAAAAAATGGGTGGTGATCATCGAAGATTGGGGCTCAACGGAGATGGTAGTGATGGAGATGGAGAGTCAAAGAAGAAAGGAGAAAGAAGGAGAATGAGGGGTTTGACCGGTGACGATGAAGGAAGAGGTTTATAGTGGTTACTCAATAATGATGATGGTGGTGGAGATGACAGTGATGATGAAAAAAGAGAAAGAAAGAGAGATAGATGGTTGTGATGATGATGATGATAGGTATAATAAGGGAGGGTTATATTTGAAAAAAAATATTAATTATCAAAAAATTAGTAATAAGGATAAAATTGATACAAATCGAAAACTTGAGGACAAAATTGAAACAAATTAAAACTTAAGAATATTTTTAAAACTTTTAACAAATTTCAGGGACAAAAAATATACTTTACCAATTTATTAAATATATTTTTGGTATAAATTTTTATAATAATTTTATAGATTATATTAATTTTTTAATGAGTGGTTGAATAATTATTATGTAAAATATATTCTTTTCTAATTCTTAAAATAAGGTTAAGTACTTTTCTTTATTTTATGTACACATATAAAAATTTTTTTAAGTTACAATTGGTTTAAAAATTATATTTTATTAAAAGTTAGTGAAAACATAATTTTTTTTACATCTTCAATGCCTTAAACCTATAAAAAATTCTAAGAATTTATATTATTATACTTTTAAAAGGTGTTTTTAGAATAAATTTATTATAATAAAAAAAATTAAAGCTAAAAATAGTTGTAGATTTAATATTTGTAAGAACTTGGCTACTCTAATGTAAAAATTCAAGTTCCATCACTGATTACTTCTATTATCTTTACATTCTTTCTTTTTGGTGTTATTTCTTTTTTTTGTCTCTAAATCTTAATCTCAATCTTGTCTTTTCTTTCATTTAGTTTGACTAATATTGTTAGTTATAGAAGTGTTCAAATTCAAATAGATTTAAATTAAATTTATTAAAATGTACTAATTTAAATTTGATCGGTTCTTATTTTTAGCAAATAGTATAGATTGGATTAGATTTTGGATCTACTCTTTAAAATTGATCAAATTCAATCCAAATAGTACAATTTAATATAATTTTATTATTTTATTATTATTTTTAAAAATTTATTTATAATATATTTAATTTATTATATATTTTTATCTTATTCATATATTGTTATTATTTAGTGAATATTTTATAAATTAAAATATTTATTTATTTATTTATTTTAACATCCTCGTGGTTTTGCAGTTTTGCAGTTTTGCATCTGCTCTTCGTCACTCGTCACTGCTTCTTCTCACTTCTGAATTAGGGTTCTAATTCTATTTTATTTTTAATTTTGTTAATTCTTTAATATTTGAAATGCAAATTTGGTAATTCTTTGGTACTAAATTCTGCTTCTTTTTGTTGTTGATGTTGTGAAATGCAAATTTTTTTCATTTCTGCTTGTTGATTTGTTAATTTTAGAATTTTCATTGTTTCGCTGTTTTTTTGTTTGCGAGTTTTGTTTTGAAACTTTTATTGTTAGAGAGTAATTACAATGGAGGTAGCTACTGAACTAGTTGCCGGAGAGGCGGAGATGTTGAGAAACTTGAGGCTGGCCGATGAGAGATTGAAAGAGAAACAGAGTCATAGAAGTTGGAATTTGTTAAGTCAACGGTAACGACTCTCTCCCCATGGCATTAAATTCCGGTCTATAAACAAATGGTGAGCAAATTGGAAGTGTTCCAATTGTTGAGAACTGATTTTGAGAATTAAAATCCTTCTTTGAGAGAAACAACTTCATGAAAATCACTTAACAAGATAAAGAAGATGAGGAAACAGAGCAAGAGAGGAAATAAGAAAATTGTGTTAGGTGGGATGATGGTATAATTGTTTAAAAGATGATTTTAAAATTAAGTTGAACTTTAAGAAAATTTTATATGCAAAAAAAGATTAAAAACGAATAAAATTTTTAGTCTAAATTATAAGAACTAAAATCATACTTAATAAAATTAATATTTAAATTAGATAAATTTTTGATATAAAATTAATCAAAACTGCACCGCAAACACCTATAGTTAGCTGTAATGTTAGTTATGATTTTTTATTTGTAAATGTTGTGATTGTGGTAGTTGAGATGAGTGAGGTGGTGGTGGTGAAATTGTAGATTTGTAGTGAGCGAGGAAAGGATGAGGTTGGTGAGGGTTTAATTAATATTAATAAGAGGTGTTAATCTCCTAACATTTTTTTTCATTTTAAACGTTTAAGATCAAATTTTAAGTGTGGATTTTTTGAACCTTCCTTTTTAACTACCATTAGCAATTTAGTATCATAACTAGGCAGATGATTCTCACTTCACAACCTCACTAATTTTTCCCTTGCATAGACGTGGAGTAAATTTAATGAAAAGTCAATACATATCTACAATAGTCATAAAAAGAATCTTATTCGGTATAAACCTATTCTCCCCGTTTTAAAATAAGCGTCACTTTCGTTCTTTAAATTCATTTAAAAATTAATTTATTTAAAATGAGTGTCATTTTTATTTTTTAAATTTATTAAAAAATTAGTATATTTATTTGTTTATATATATTAATTTTTTAATAAATAAAAAAATAAAAATTACACTTGTTTAAAAACAAAAAAAGTATAAAATACAAATATTTCACTAAATTATCGTATTTACGTATCATATATTTTGAATACGATACTCATTTAATATTTAATTCGTTTAACACGTATATCTTTTGAATTTAATTGTCCTAATAAAAAATAAAAAATACTTTTTAGACATACTTAGACATATTAAATATCTACATATTGACGTATTTTATTTTATTTTTAACATATATTATTGAAATGAATATTAAGTTAAAATAAAATATATTAATATTTTTAGACACACTTTTATATATATATATATATATAAATAAAATATATTAATATTTTTAGACATATTTTATCTTATTTTTAACATATAACAATTATTTTAAATATTTTATATCATTAAAAAATATTAAAAACATTTAATAACAGTAGTTTATATTTTATTATTAATAAAATATAAAAAATTATTGTAATTTTTTTAAAATTATTTTATATTCTATATTTTATATCTTACAAAAATAATTAAAATTAGTATGCTTATATATTCTGTCATGTCCTATATCTATGTTTCTATGAGTATTCGTACTTTGTAATATAAAACATAACTAATTTATATTAAAAAGTTTTTATATTATATATATATATATATATATATATATATATATATATATATATTGTAAAATTAAAAATAATCTAAAAATAAAAAATAAAAATAGAATTCAACTCCCAAAATTTATCAATTTAATATAATATAGATTGATAGTGAACAAAAACCACGATAAATGCATGTAAGAAATTAAAAAGGAATAACTACCTCCAATTTTTTATTATGTGATTTAATATGCCTGTCGGGCTGTCACTATCATTCATTGAAATGCATTCGCCCTTTTTCTAAGATTTTGTATTGAGGCTTTTTCTTTTTCCTCACCATCTACCACTAACAATGGATTTTTTTAAATAAACATTTTAAATGTTTTATTACTAGTATAGATAATTTGGACATAATTTATTTTTTATATTATTTTTATTGTAGTAATGTGTAACTCAATAGACTCAACGAATGATGAACCAGTAAGTGGTGAGCCAAAACTTCTCATACTACAAGCATGGCTTTGCCATTCCTACATAAGGATTTTTGTGAATTGCGAAAAGCATAGTATTGTACCACGCGATTTCTATGCATATTTTGTGAATTGCGAGTAGCATAAAATTGTACCACGCGATTTCTATGTATATTAGGTGAAGCTGTCTCTTATTCCTAAATTTTATATAAATTATTTTCTTTCTCGTATTCTATAAATTTTAGTCTTTTTTATTTTGTACATGATCGAGATAAAATAGTACAAGTAATGAGATTTGTATTAGTATTGTGAGAGATCAGAATATATATATATATATATATATATATATATATTGAGAAGAGTAATATTTATTTGTTTTTGATAATATTAAAGGAGTATGAAATTATTAGTTTTTGAGGTGTGATTTTAATTTTTAACCAAAAAAATACTACAGAATTTAATTCTAAAAAAAACATATTATTACCCATGTAAATAATTCTCGATATGTAAATTATTTATTATGCTATTAAATTTTTCATATACATGTATTTATTTTATTTTGTTAATGTTAAGAATTTTTTATTATTTTTGTATGTTAATCATGTTAAATTATACGAAAAGTTAAGGATGAAAATATATTATAAGAATAATTTTTCAGGAACGTGTACCGTAAGTATTATTAACGTTACTAGATAATTATTAGCATGATTGCATATATATATTAATATTATTATGAAGTGTGATAATTTAGATATTATGTTCTTATTATCATTCAAAATATATTAGTATTGTTTCATGATTTAACCAACAAAATAAATAAATAAAGTAGTATTTTGATTAAATTTGGCTTTCCAAAAATGAACACTTCACATCATGTTATTAATAATAAGATTAATATTAATAATATATAAAAAATATTAACTTTAATGAAATACAGTACATATATTATTAAATAATATTTATATAAGTTATTATATATATATATATATATTTATATAAAGTATTCTTAATTATGAATATATTTTTTGAAAATTTTGTCGCGGGTTACTTTATTTTTTTAATCTTTATTTATATTCAGGTAGGCGACGAGAATTTTAAAACTGAGAAAATGGATTTCATTAGAATAGTATAGTCATTTAGTGAACGACGCATTACGAAAAGTCAGTTTCTATCACATATTTCAAATAGGAGGAGTAAAATGTGAATTATCTCTAATTATGACATTAATAAACAGATGACGGTCCGAGATATATACGTTTTATTTTCCTATAGGTAAATGCACAATCACACTAGAAGATGTTGCGCACATTCGATAGTCGTTCTGTAAATGGAAGAACGAACAACAATTTTTTCCATTTGGTCGACGAATACGTGGTCAATTTTGGGATACCACCAAGCGAAAGTGAAAATGTATCTAGTGCAATCAAGCTGTTATGAATTAGACAAATTCGTGATGTAGAGGTGTTAGACACTCAAGAGTCTGTGCAACACTATGTCCGATGTCACATATCCTTCTTGATTAGTACCACTTTGTTTCTTAACAAGTTGACGTCGATGATGAGCTGCAAGTACTTGCCCTTGTTGAGGAATATTTCGGAAATCAGGTCTTACAATTGGGGATTGGCATGTTTGGCATATCTATACAAGTCTTTATGTAGGGGTCTCACGTTATGATATGAAAGAGATGGATGGTCCAATAGTGCTGTTACACATCTGGACATGAGAGCGACTGCCTTAGCTAGCTCCGATTCCCACACCCGTTTCTGCAGGTGGAGTATTTCGATTAGCGCAAAGGTAAAATTATCTTTTTCACATGGAAAATAGATTTACTATTTGGTGAATTGTTATGTTTCTAATTAGAAAGCTTAATATTTTCAGGTGGAATAGCTGGAGACGACGCCTGAACTATAGAGAAATGAAAGTCACGCACATTAAGCAGCTGCTAGATGATATGCAACATGAAGTAATAATAACTAGAAACCTTGAAATATAATAAAAAATAGTATTTTTGCTGTTGTTAACTTCTGTTTGATTGATAGAATATTTTACCGCAGTTTCTATATATGGCTTACATATGTCCACATCCACCATGAGGTGACGCAAGATTTATATGGTCATCATGAGACATGGATTGTCGTGAGCCCCTTGATCAACTTTGAGATCATAAAATGACACCCAACTAATCGAGTTCGTCGACAATTTGGCTATGTACAACATATACTTGGCCTGTCAAAGGATTTGGAGGGGGCACACAATGTGACATTGCGTGGTGAACAAAACATTGACTAAAGACAAGATTATAGCAATTGGATCGTAATGTGGGATGTGGACTGACGACATTATACCATTGATGACTTTCAGGTGGATCCTTATTCTCCTACCGTTGAGTACACCAGTTAGTATAGAAGAGATTTTGGTAATCATTTGACTGTATGCGACAAATTGTGGATCGATTTGTTTGATACACAACAATCACACTCGCCACATCAACAACTACCCCTACCATGACAAAGACCACCACCACAACCACATTATCTTCTCCCATCACCACGACAGTATCCACCATACTATCCACCACACTACTCAATGCGGTATCCACCTCCACCAAGAGACTATCTGCTACATTATTCACTATCACTATACTATCCACCACACTATCCACCCTATCCACCATACTATCTACCACAGCACAACGCTCTTCTACCATACTATCTACCACAGGATCCACCTGCACCACCTCATTTGCATCAACAACAATGCCTCCAACAAGAAGGGAATGCTGGAAGTACTTTAATATCTTGATTGATGGAATTGAGACAAGATTAATTTCGATTTTCGTTTTGGAATAACGAGAAACCACAGAATAATAAGGAATCACATGTAGCTTCCGTTTAGAGTCAACCACTTCCTGGTCATATGTTATTAGATGCCCATGCTCCTCGTGTTCCTATTAGCAATGTTGGTGAGTCTACTACACAAATGTCTATGGATTCCACGAGTAGTTGTCCTGACAGTGGCTTTGACTACACGCATGAGTGGGTTGACACACGCTTGAATGAACAAGCTTGGCAAATGACGAAAAAGACATATGTAGCGATTCAAACGAAGACCAAGTGGGGGGATTCGAGGACTCAAGCATGCGTGACAGCGACGATGGTGATGATGAGCATGACTCCCCAGGTGGTAGCACTGGCGGCACCTACTAATGCGGCAGTGGGCATGACAAGGCATATTTTTTTCGAACCCATATAGCACCACCAGATAAACTCAACCCATCACCTTTTATGAAAATGCTTAAAAAAAGAAAGAAGTTTGTAACTAGAGAACCAAATTGGTTAGGAAAAAAGAAGGAAAAATAAATTTCATATGATTTTTTAGTGTAGCATAGTTTTAGGTAGCAACTATGATATGTATGTTGTGATGTAAATTTTGTATGCATTTTGAACTCTTTGGTATCAACCATCATATGTATTTTGGAAAGCTCTGATGCATGGATGGAAGCTCCAAAATACTCAACGCATTATTTTGACAGCTTCCTCTGTCTCAGATCCACGATATGCTTATATAGTATCTACCTGAACCACTGAACCTGGGTTTTTGAGCACACATTATCATACACCATGCAGGCAAATACTCGTAAAACTTTCCAACTATAAAATTTTGCAATTGACTTTTGATTTGCCAACCAAACTTTACGATAGTTTATTGTATAGTTAAACTTCGATTGAACATCTGCAATGACAAGTCAGACCTTCAAAGATGGGCCAACTTCAACAAGAGGCCTTATAACATCCGCAATTGTGTCTGAATCCAGTTTCGAATGATCTTGTGAAATCGTCCCTATAGTACACATAAGAATTTGATTATATCAACTAATTTTCTAACAACATTTTCGCTGAATTAAACTAGCCTAAATCATCCAATCATAACCACTACCATACTGCAAGCATTTCGTATAAAACGTCAAAGGCTTAGACTCGTAGACCTTGTAATCAACCCATTTAAAAAGGGTGTAATTCCTAATTGAGATGACTATAGCTTCCTTGGAACTGAATTCCATTCTAACAGTAAACTCACCATCTTGCACAAACGAAATGCTTACAGACAATGAATAACAATTTTAAAGTTCTATAAAAGTATATGTCATAGTATTTAGCGTCTTAATTAAAAGTAAAATTAAAATATCACTAATTCGTAGTCATTTTGATTCAGGCCCTTACAATATCAAGTAAAATAATGAAACTTATTTGATTCTTTTTATTTGGTGCGTGCAAAACAATCTTATTAACAACTACTATAAAGACTTGTCGAAATTTGAAATATTGAAATAACCAACATTATTTAAAAAATATATTTTAACCAACATACTTTAAAAACTGATAAAGTCACATACTTGGGTTTGCAAACTTAAAAAATTTTCGGTGCCTGCATAGCATCGAAGACCAGAGCAAGCATGAAAGATGGCACATCGAAGGAATGTTGGCTTGCTACTATGTTTATTGAAGCATGAACTCGTTCGCTTCGGTGTTTCCTCCCAACATGTCATTGTTGGCTAAGAATTCTTCTTCATTGTCACTGTTGTTTACTTTTCAGTCTATGTTGTATCCTTCATTTAGCAATGATTCATTTGCTTTGTCACTAACAACTAACTGCTCAAATTCAACATACAACTCTATTGTCGGCACCTGAGCTTGACTCTGTCAATATAAAACATTAACATCGTTAGCATAGTGATTTCATCGGTCACATTTATTAACCGAAACTACATCACACCACTGAAATCTAACACCGTCTGCCTATATAAAACGCTTCTAACTCTTTTTGAAATACCACCGTATATATGTTGACATAATCTATTTTGTAACTTTACAAATGACATCGAAGTATAATAAAAGAAGTTGGACTCTTACAAACAAATTCACATTTTTTAGTTGTGTATGGTATAATCTCACTATCAAAATACACTAATAAACTCACGTTGTCTTTCATTATTTATACAAGAAATTTGTTGTTTTACCACTCTAAATTAAAAATGTTTGAGACCTTGAAGTTAAAGAAAAAAAGGTGAAAGAATGAAAAACACAATTCCAAAAGGAGAAAAAAAAATGCCTATCTCATATGAATTTGATTATCTCTTTATATAAGAAGATAAAAAGAATATATTTATAGATTTTTGGCTACAAAACAGTCAATTTTTGCTACAAATAATACTAAATTATTATAATTTCGCATACAACAAGATACTAAAACTATTAAATCAGCCTAATAAGAAAAGCTTTCACTTTTTGCAAACTACTGAAAACATGATATCACCTGTACAAAATTATCTTTTTTTAAAAAAAATTCTTTTAACTTTTTTCAACCAATGAGGTAACTTTTTTATTTAAAAAAAATCAAAATTCATCTCACCGTTAGCGAGAAAATTTTTTATAATTTTTTAAAAATTCATCTCGCTATATGCGAGATATATTAATTTCAAATTATTTTTTTTTTTGAAAAATCTTCGCGTTTGCGAGAAAGCTGGGATCATTATATTACACCAAAATGCATCACTTTCCAATCCCATTTGTAGACATAACTCCAAAAATTAATCCATATACAAAATTTTTAATCTCATTTATCGTGTAAATAAGATTGTAAATGAAATAAAACATAAATTTTAAATAAATAAAATGGGATACATGAGAATTGATGTGTCTGCCGTATAAGCAAGATATATTTATAATTAATTTGTTTATATCCTAAACGAGATATATGTATTTGTAAACATAAAAATATAAAATTTTAAAATAATAAGAGAGTATTAATAATTTGATTTGGATCGATTTAAAAAAGTAAAAATCAATATATTTTGTTACTATTTAGATTGATTTTAATTAATTTATATCTCATCTAAATTTTAAATTAATAATTCCTCGTACTATTGAATTTTTAAAATGGGCAATTTCAAAGATGGAAGAGAATAATGTATTGGTTTCTAAAAAAATAATATGTTGGTTTGAATGGACGATCTTAAATCACTAGTTTTAGATTAGTAAGAAGAGAAAAAATATTTATTAGTTTACGATTTATTTTTGAATTAGGTCTAATTTGATAGCTAGTGATTTTTTTTACGTAAATTGTATTTGAAACTAGCACATAATTTTTTTAGAAACTAACACGTTTTAATTAGTATAAAAGGTACATAAAAAATTTTGTATTTAAGTTAAAAATTTTGTTATATATAGATAAATTTAATAATGTTTGTTTGTATTAATTTTATTTAAATTAGATGACTAAAATTTAAATTATAAATTTTTAAAATAAAAATGAATCGTTAGAGAAGAGAGTTTGTAATGTAGAGACTCTTGAATTTTTAATAAAATAATGTACCATTTTAAATCCTCATTAGTGGAATGGGAAAAGATAAATGAAAATGAAAAACCAATAAATGAGAGATTTAAATAAGTAATGGGAGAAGAGACTAAATTAAAGAGAATTGGAAGTTAAATTGACGTATTGTTTTTTGGATCCGCCACAAATTTAAAAATAAATTTAAATAGATAGTTTTGAACAATGAAGAAGTTAATTGTAGTTAGGAAGTTATTAACCTATTAAATAAATTCATTATAAACAAACGTTAATAGTAGTGAAGTTATTAATTTAAATTTTAAATTTTGAATGAGATATAAATTAATTAAAATTGATCTAAATAGTGACAAAAGTATATCAATTTTTATTTTTTAAATTGGTCTAAATCAAATTATTAATATTTTTTATTATTTTAAAAATTATATTTTTATAAATATAAAAATTATATACTTACAAACACCCATAGTCCCATATCTCGTTTTACAGTGTAAACAAATTAATTATAAATATAGCTTATTTGCACCATAAATGAGATATGTTGAGTTCGTTAACTTCTACGTATTATAGGTGCACATGTTTTGTTTGCTTAATATTTATGTTTTATTTCATTTATTCTGTAAACGAGTTATATTCATAATTAATTCGTTTATATGGTAAATGAAATAGGTAATAGGACACAAAAACGTAAATTGTGTCTAAATTACCTATACCAATAAATAGGGGTGTACATGGGTCGGGTGAAACCGGATTTGTCCCAACCCAAACCCAACCCTAAATATATATACCAGGCTTAATTTTTAGACTCTAATCCGATCCTAGACTCAATAAAACTTATACACACTCGGGTCACAATTATATCAGGTGAAAACCAGGCCTTTAATAACAAAAAGGAGATAAAAACTTACTTGTTAATTAAGGATAAGTACTATTTTGATCTCTAAAGTTTACAGTCAAAATCAAAATCGTCCCTAACCTTATTTTCAATTTAAAATCGTCCCCAACATTTTATTTGATATTAAAATCGTCCTTTCTAATTTTTTCGAATAGAAATGCTCTTTCGTTTGTTACTGGTAGTTATGACAATAAAAAAATATTATAAATAAATAATGAACTAACAAAAGGTAAAGTGATGTGGCCTCCACCATCATAGACTACACCATCGTGAATCACCTAGAGAGAGAATTCCATGGCTTACCAAACCTCAACCTCTTCTCGAAGCTAATTTTTCGCGCACAGCATGGTGCTACTTTGCTCCCATGATAAGAGGCCGATTTTGCAAACTTCAGGGACAAAGGAGAACCCTGGTCATAAATTATGGAGCTGTATTTATTTTGTGGTTTGTTATTTTTTTTTTCAATTGAGTTGTTTGTGTGGTGGATTAAAGGGTGACAATAGTGGGTTTGTGTAGGTTCAACAACCGGTGCAATTTCTTTTGTTGGGCAGGCCTAGAGGCAGAAGCGAAACATTCAAAAATTGCAAGAATGAGGAGAAAGGTTTCATCTCTAAATCAAGAACCAAAGTTACAAAGTGGAAGTTGAAAGTCGTTGCTATGTTAGAATTTATTGGGTGGGTTGGATTTGTTTATTTGCTATTGCAGAATTTTTCTAAAGTAAGGTAATCATGTGTAATTCCATTGAAGCTTGGCTGAACAATGTGTTGGAGTCTGGATAAAGTATGCTGTTTTGGTTTAGAGTTTATTGTGGATTTTGTTATTTTGAGTGTGTGCTTAGAATTAGATGGGTGAATTGGGTTAGGATTTGTTATTTAGATACGTTCCCTATTTCAGTTAAACTAAATTCTGTTTCAGGTATGTATGAATGACAATTATGTAATAATGGTTGGTTTTTGAAATGAGATCAAAATTTTAGTTTGGCAATTATATGGGTTCCATTATTTTGTTTTGCATAATTTTTCTGTTATAAGTATGTTGATAAGTGAACAATTCCATAAAAAATCATAAATAACAAACTAAGTAACATCAACATAGTAAATATCAGAATAACATACCAAGTGAATGGTCCAAGCCAATAGGGCAGAACAACATTGATTAACTTATAACCAAAATATCACCAACATGCAAATAGTCCAGAATAAAATAAAGCTAACAACACCTACATGACATTAGTAAAATTTAATACTAACTTAACCCAAAATAAGACCACAAGCATTTTATCTAAATATCAAAATATGCCCTTATTTTTCAAATTTCCTAAAGTAATTCCCATTTTCTTAGAGTCAAATTTTCCATCAACCTCAATTTATGTGGAGAAACATGAGGTGCTTTAGAATTCCTCATAGAGAATCATCCAACTGGTTGGCTTGAACTCTGTTTCACTGCATGTTTATGTTGGTTTGGTGGTTGTGTTGAGGATGTGGTAGGGGTTGGCTGAGATGCTGGAAGGGATGTGGTGTTTGACTGTGATGATGAAGGAGCCATTTTCTTGGGTTGTGAGGATGAAGAAGATGCTGACTTATTCGGCTATGATGTTGACTTCTTGGGCTGTGGTACTTTTTGGGCTGAAGAGTTGGGCTTAATTGTTCCTTTGGGCCTTTTGGGCTGTGATGCAGAGTTAGACTTGGCTGAAGAGTTAGGCTGTATTGCTGAAAAAATTTTCTCTTGACTCCAATTTTAGTAGTAGGCTGTGAATGTGTATTTTTCCTTGACAAGTGGGTGTGACTGCTCTGTTCTTCGTCCCTAGTAACTATTCTTCTCTTTTTCATTGGTTGGTGACTAGGCCTTCTATAAGGTGGTGGTATAACATCACTATAATCTGTCCTCTCCCAGGGATCATGTCCATTCAATGGGTGTATGACTAACTTTTAGCACTTTAAGTATGCTTCTTTCTTGTAGCAGTCGGCCACAAAAGCTTCCAAGTCAAGTCTCTTGAACTTGATGCAACTAACAACATGTGTACAAGGTATGCCACTCTTCTACCACCTATTACATGAACACTCATGAGTACTTATGTCCACAACAAACTTTTCTAAATCATTAACCACCTCATTTTTTAGCTACATACCAATATGGCCGCCACTCTCCAGTTAACCTGGACCTTCTCTCTAATCTCAATCTAATCGTAGGTAAGTTAGTCCCTGAATAGTTCTGAACCAGCTCTCTATTTTGTGCCCACCTAGTCATTAACTTAACTCTAATCTCCTCCAACATTGTAATTATAGGTTTCTCTCTAGCATCTATTATAGCAGAATTAAAACTCTCAGACATGTTGTTAACTAGTGTATTTACTTTAGAATGAAAGGTGAACCTAGATCTAGACTAATATCTAGGTGCAATAGTAGTTAAGTGGTGAAAAGCTTCCTGATTCACAACTTTGAGGTTTGCCATATACTTCTTCCATTCTTTTCGGTGAGTCGCCTTAACATACTTTTTCACATCATTTGTTTCAAATGCAAACATGGAAACTTTTTCCTGAAGTTGCTATATAAGTGTCTCACACAGAATTGATTGTCAACACTTGGTATCACATCCTGAAATGCTCTCAATAAACCCTACACATAGGTGATATTTTAGATGATATGGTTAGTCATAAATTACATTTTAATTCATAATGTATTATACTTAACAATATAAATGCACATATGCTATTAATGAACTAGACTTACTTTTTGTTGGTCAAACATGAATGTGGATCTTCCCATCTCTCAATTCCAATATCAGATACAAGATGATTCAAGAACCAAGTCCATGAATCTTTGGTCTAGACCTCTACAACCACATATGCAGTTGATAGCATTTGGTCATTTGGATCCCTTCCTATTGTAATAAGCACTTGTATATGGACAAAGGAGCCTGGATTTGCCCTCAAAAGCTCATGACTATAGTCATATATCCTCTTATATTGCTCTCTAAATATTCCCTGAATTTCATCCAATGCAATCTGCTTTGTCCTAGAAGCCATTGATTTAGTGACAGTCAAATTCCACTTTTTCTGAGCCTTGGAAATTAACTCCTTTATCTTCAATTTGGAATTTGATTTAACCTTCTTAAATGCCTTGTCAAGCTATTTGGAGTGTAAAATTCCCACTCTGTGTGCTTGTGTACATGAGTGCTTTAAATTTATGCTTCTAAGTTGCCAAGTATCCTCTTCTCCTATTTTGGCAGCATATAGCCAAAAAGGACAGTCATAAGAACGAACTGTCCTTACCCTCTTAAGATCACACTTTCTGAATGTAATGGCTCTTGCGGTCTGCACACCATATGTAGTGACAATTTTCTTGAATTCCTCTCGAGATGCATACAGTGTCCCAACTTACCACTTGTATTGCTTCATGTCTGTTTGTGCCCTGTGAACTGGATACCTCACTCCCTCATAGTCCGAGTCTGACCCCTCATTTCCACCATCCTCATCAGCCCCAACTCCAACCTTGTGGTCCAATTCTAATTTATCACCATCTGCTCCTTCATCATCTTCAAAATCCTCAGTTGTTACACCTTTCTTCTTCGCTGCCCTATATTTATCAATCATGACATTCACATCCTCAAACCCACAAATATCAGGATCAAGCTCATCTTCAATGTCGGTGAAGTTCAAATCATCTGCACTGTGATCTTCCTCTTCAGATGGTTTATACTCTGAATTAAGACTATCACTATCACATCCACTAACATTAGCAAACTCAGCTTTGTGATGCTCATCCTTATCACTATCGCTAAACTCTGCCCCAGTAACATCAGCACTTGGTTCAATTTACTTTTGCCTCACCTCATTAGGTCTATCGACTATATCAACTACATTGTTACCTTTCTGATACAGTTGCTGACCATCCTCAGCCTGTTCTCCAGCATACACCACCACCTCTTGTCCCTCACCTTTATCACCAACCCCTTGATCCCCCTAACATTAATGTAGCCAGCATTAGGAAACACATCCTCCTCCTCAACCTTGTGCACAACAAACAACTCTACATGTTCTCTTAATTCAGCTATTTTATACATGGCAGTTGAATCTGCATCACCTTGAAATAACTTTAGATTATCCTCCATGTCTTCATGTATAGGATCCTTAAACCACAATGCTGAGATATTCTCCTCAAGGTAACCAAACTGCTTTAACTCTGCGAAGCTTCAAGAATATCTTCTATAACTGTTGTTTATCCTCCCATATACTGTAATGGTCTTTTATCATGACTAAACCATCCTCCATAATAGAGTTTCAGTTTAAAATATTCCATCCTCTTCTCCAACACCCTATTAGTAAACAACTATCAGAATACATTACTAAATTAGAAGAGGAAAAAATACATAGACACATCTATTTTACTGAGATATTAATCCCTAGTATCACTACAAACATATTTGGTCTCCATTCAATCATCAACAAAAACCGCAACCTAAACCCTCAAATCCGAAACTAACTACTAGGAGGAGAGATACCATAGTCAATGAAAGGAGAGAAATCATACCTACCCTAACTCTGCAATTACTGCCTCACTAACTATTCAAGACCCTTCCTTCAAACAAATGTAACTCGCCTGCTTTCTTCTCTCTAAGAACAACCTCCATCATTTTTTATTCTGGGTTAGGGCATGAAGCACTCATATTGGTTTCTAAAATGTTGTGGTTAATGTTTTAAGGGTTTAGAGACAAATGAACATATGAAGTGTTTCGCACGAAACCAAAAAAAACAAAAAGGGTATGTTCGTCATTTAAAAAAATATTTTATTAGAAAGGATGATTTTAATACCAAATGAATTGTTGGGGACAATTTTAAGTCGAAAATAAGGTTAGGAACGATTTTGGTAATGGTATTTTGGTGTTTTGATTCTTAATATCTCCTCGTCCCATTCTTCTTTATCTAAACAAATAAAATCAAAGAAAAATCAGATCCTGTTCAGCAATACTGACTAACAAATTAAAAGTTCAGCCCATTAAACAGCATAATAAACAGAACAATAATAAAAAACCTTATAATAACAATAATCAGAAAAATCAACAATAACGACATCAACTAAATTAAGAACGAATAAAAAAAAACAAGTAATAATCAGAACAAATATTGAATTTACTGGTAATCAAAATAAGAATCAAAACACCAAAATACCATCACTAATTAATTTTTTTTCAGAAAAAAAGAAAATATCATCACAGGTACTAAAAAGCCAGAACAATAATCAAAATACTAATTAGAACAATAATCAAAACCCTCTAATCAAAAGTTTCAATAATTAACAATAATTATTTTTTAAATAAAAAGGAAAAAATCAGTTTACCTAAGCTTGAGAACAGAAAAAGGGAAAGTTGAGCACAACTGGTGGCTAACTGAGCTTCGCTGGGGCTTCTAGTTGTGACGAGGCTAACCTTTGCGAGGACTGATGGTGGAAGAGAAGAAAACGACGGCCGGGGGGCAACAACATTGGGAAAATAGAACAGAGAAGTGCCATCGCACTTTGTGGCCACTAATGATGTCGTTGTCACTGAGGTTGCTGTCACCAAGAAACAGTGCATCACTGTGGCCGTGAAGGTGACAGAAGCATTGAAACAGAGGAGCACTGAGAAGTAGTCAAAAGAGGAGCTTTTGGCGCGGGCCAAGGTGACTCTGAGGCTTGTGAGTGGTGATGGTGGCAGGTGGTCTTTGGTGAGAGATAGAGAGAGCGCTGAGAGAGAAAAGGTTCCGCCCTTCGTGAGGTACTGAGGGTGCTATGCATGCTGAGAGAAGAAGGGGTTTAGGGTTGTGCCTGCGTGCCCTAGTCCTGTAGCCAAGTATACTTTTATTGGAGTAGTATACATCCTCACTACAAGAAACCATGCTATGGCCCAGACCCTTGACAACACAAGAAAAGCGCTGAGTACTATTAGATTTATTGGCGGATTTAGCATTAGTTATTACATATTAGCAATGGGTTTACTATTACATTTACCGACAGATAAAGGCAATAAATTTGTTCAGTAAAAACGTTAATATCGTATTAGATTTTTCGTTGGTAATATTTGGAGGGAATAAGAAAAGGAAATTTGGCACATTTTGTACCATCTGATTTACCGTTGAATAATTTGTCAGCAAATCTTATGAATGAAACGCTACATTTTGTCGCGCACGATGAAGTTATTGGCGGACTAATTCATCAGTAAATCTGACGGTAAAATTGACCCTAAATTGAAATCACGCGCCCTCTTCCCCCTATTTTGCAAGACAACTCTCTCTATAACACCGGCATTCTCTCTCTCTCTCTCTCTCTCTCTCTCTCTCTCTCTCTCCTCCATCTCCCTCCCACAAACGGCCTCCGGCACCGCTCTGCCATCGCTGGCCACCACCACCAGCCTCTGAAGACCGCGTGTACTAGTCACTGCCACCACCAACTTGCATCACGTGAAACGCTTTCGTGCCGCCACTGATTTTTTTCAGTCGCTATCACTGTTTGCCAGAGCTGCCTTCCTCCTTCGTTTGGGTAGGTTGTTGTCCTCCCTCTTTATATTTTATCTTATTTTACATTTTCATTTTTAATTGAAATTCTAAATGCAGTCTTCTAAGTTGGTCATCGTCACTGCCACTGCATCGTACATGTTGAGTCCATCACGTCAGAGAAGTTTTTTTTTGCACCGTCACTATCTCTAGAAAATTCACTGACTAAGAAATTTAGATTAGTTAAACTTTAAACCTTAGTTTATGTAATTTTAATTTGTTATGTGTTAGAAAATATGCAATTAGGATCACAAAATATCAATTATGATTGATGTTATGAATATGATGAAAGTAAATAGACATTTAGGGTTATTAATTTTTTATTTTTAATTGCTTTATTAATTTTTTAAGTTAGATCTTAAGTTTTGATTATTAGTTTTTAAATTTTATTAACTTTACTTCTATTTTAAGATTTTTTTTAAAGTCGTGTAGCTTTAATCGTGAGTTGTTCGTGCACTACTCATGTTGGTTTTCTATTTCTAAACGTGCTATGTTATTTATGTTTTATGTTGGACTTACTTTTTCTAGGATAGAGTTTTAGGACGGAAGTAGGAGAAGGTTGCGTAGTGACGCCTTCTCGAAACCCTTATTTGCTGGAAAATTGTGGAGTAATAAGGAGTTGCACACTAGAAATGCTAAAATTTGATATTTTATTGAATGCGTATTTGTTTTAATTTATGCATGCAGTTGTTTCTTCTATGTAAAAGTGATAAATTTATTTGGTGAATGTCTCTAAATTAAATAGAAGTTTTGCTGAATTTTCATTTAAATTGTTTGAAACACGTTCGGTTTGTGAGAAAATGATAATTGGATTTGGTGAAAAATTTTAATTAAAGAAGAAACTCTGTCGAATTTTCTAAAAATTTTAATAAGTTTTATTGTTGGTTGAATTCTAGAGTGTTTGTGGCAAAATAATTCCAAATCAACATTTGTGGATGTATGATATGGATAATGGTGGACGGGAGGAGGGGGTTAAAACCTGAGTTCTTTGAAGGAGTTGACAAATTTGTTACATATGTCTTTAACATAGAACTGTTTAGGTCTTAAGATGTTTCTAGGTATTCGTGCTTTAAGTGTCGGCTAACTAAGTGGTTAGGACTTTCGGAGATAACACTTCATCTCTACCGTAATGGATTTAAGGATGGATATTGGATGCGGACAAAACACAGAGAAGTAGATGAGTAGGAAATCAACTGATTTGGCTCGAATTTCAATAAGTCTAAAGATCGATCAATGAGAGATCGAGTGATTAGAGAATTAAATATGTAAGAAATGAATTGTTGAAACGTGACTATCACTCCCTATCATGGGTGCAATAGCAACAGAAAGAAGGAGGAAGAATTGCATTTAGAGTTTATAATTGAGAACAAAAACTGAATTTGGAAATTTTGAAATGTATACCACACCGGCTAGCCGTTATAATATTTTAGGTGGCAGCAACAGTGCCAGATTAGCTCTCCGCTTGCTGACTCACATTGGAAATGAGCTCAAAAACCTGTATAGAGCCAGGCATTCAATCTAAATGATCTAATTAGTGCAATTGAAAACTAAGGAGTAACATTGATGCAAGGGCCAAATCTCAAGGACACTTTTAGGAATTTAGTCACAAAATTTTCATTCTCACCTAACTTCACTCTTTATCATAACAGTGTCCATTTTTTTAATGTAATTAATGGAGTAATATCCAAAATTTGGTACTTAATAATTTATGCTTCGTCCAAATTAATACCAAAGAAAAGAAATTGACAAATTGTTTCATGATCTTTTAGAATGTTAAACAAATTGCTCCCAAAGCTTTCCCCAATACGTAAGATGCCATTTCATTTAGCGCAAGAAGCCTTCACCATTCAAAAGGTTACCCAGTCTTTCTGAAACCGCAGCCAAGGTTTCATGGCTCTTACAAAATGCAAATCTTATATATCTCTTCTGGTAGGAACAACTTCCTTCAGAAATTCCATTCGATGATAAGTTTGCGTGAAAAAATCCTTGTCCTGGTACAGCCACCACCCCTGCTTCTAGTATTAGTTTCTTAACAAATTCTACCTGTGAAAAAGAAAAATAATGCAATAACTGTTCGAAGAATTGCACAAAAACCCAATTCAAAAGGACTATGTACTAATTTGGGAGCAGTTATTTTGCTTGCATATAAATAATACATAATGATTAAGGAAATATCTTTTCAAGTCCTCTAAAATGTTTGGGAAAATTTTTTGGTAAAAGGTGGAATCAACATAAAAACATCTTTATGAGAAGCCTATTTTGGGCCTATTTAGAAAACTTCAAAAGTAACTTTTTGAGTTTTTGACTTATAAAAAGTAGTAGTATTAATATTTGGTGCAATTTTCAAAATCAAATTGCAATTTTCTAAAAAACTATTTAGGAGCTTATAAAAAAGTAAAAAAAAAAATGACTTCTCTCATAATACTACTACTTTTTATCACATTTTTATAAAATAAACACTTTTAGAACTAAAAATCCAAACACAAAATAACTTATTTATAAACTATTTTTAATATAGTCATTTATTGTTTAAGCTATTTTTTAAAAAAAAAAACTTAATTAAGTTGTTTACCAAACTGGGCCTTAGTTGCATATAATCATGTTTTTTTGGTTTTTACTTCATATTTTCACTGTTTTCTTCACAAGAACATTGAAAACAAAAAACACTAAAAATGAAAACAAAAACTAGAGATGCAAACCAAATACAGAAAATTTTAATCTTTTAGAAAAAAGATCTATTTTATTATAACATAAGATATGTTTGATCATATGAAAAGAACTTTTAACATTACATCCAAACATAAAACAACTTTTACTTTTTCAAAAAATCTTTCAAAAACATCTTGAAGAAACTCATCCAAATGAACCCCATGATTCTATGACAATTAAAATAGCTCTAAACTAGTAGCTAGAAAAGTTTAATGAGTTGACATACATCAGATAGGAGGCAATCTTCTGGAAGCTCCGCAAACAAGAAGATGGAACCTTGAGGTATAAACTGTATCTTGAAACCTACTCCAGCAAGCAACTTGACAATAAAGTCTCGTTTTGATTGATAATCCTGAGTATATATATAGAAATATAAGAAGCATGGGAAAAATAGTTTTACATTTCCTCAAAGTGCTTCTGATGTCTTACACTTTTCAATGTTTGAAAGTATTCTGGGGGACTTCTCAAAGCAGTCAATGCAGCTTCCTGAAATGGCGCTGGTGCTGAGTCCGTAACTTTGATATGAATATTTCTGATAGCAGATGCAAGGAAAGCAGGTCCAATTGCCCATCCAACCCTCCAGCCTGATGTATGACAGACCAATAGTCAGTGAATGTAATTCATTCAAAATGATGCAGGAACCGAAAAAAAAAATTGCAGGCTTCATGGTTTTATGAAGCTTTGATTTGTTACCTGTAACACTAAATGTTTTAGACAAAGACGATGTTATAACAGTCCGCTCTTGCATTCCTGGAAATATGGCAAGGGATATATGTTTCACGGTGTCGTATGTTATATGCTCATATACCTGCAGAAAGCATGATAAATGAGGCAAGGAATTCCATTATGTACATATATTCAACTCTTGCAGAGTTAAAACTCCAAGCAAATTCTTGAGAAAACTTTCAACTCTCCCAAGAGAGACTTGCTAAAAGACTCGTAACAAGTCCTCTCTCCTTTATAATTATCATCGGCTAATCTGCTAACTATAATTAGTGGTATCTTAACCATGTAAAGAGAGAGATAAGCATCAATTTGGTCCCTGAGTTTTCACTCAATAATTAGTTTGGTCTCTAAATTTAATAACAATGGATCAAATTGGTCATTTCATCACCAATTTGGTAAATAGGTTACTTACGTATGCAGTTAACTGCTACTGTGGCAGCCTAATAGTTAGCTAACATTGCACTAAAGGTGAGACTTAATTTGGTCTCTTAAGGGACTAAATTTTATAGATTCGAATGACTCAATTTAGTCAATTGAGGGATCAAATTGAGCCTACACCTTTAGCGTAGTGGAGCTAGCCATTATGCTGTCACATATCAATTTATTGCACACATAAGTATTTTGTTAACTAGACTAGTAACCAAGGGGCGAACTTGATTTATGGTTATAAATCTCACGAACCAAAGGGAGCATATTTAAAATCCAAAGACTAAACATATTATCACATGAAATCTTAGGAAACAAATTGAGCCTTATATCAAAGAGAGTTGATGAGTAATTCTTCCAATGAATATTGCTTTGTAATCCAGTTATAGCACAAGCTTTCTCCACACATGCCAAAATCACCTAAGATAAAAGCCTAACATCTCTTCCATAAAAGGCCAACTCCAACTTACCCTTTAACAAATGTGTTCCTAATGCTATATTGCCTAGTGTAAGCACTTATCCACCACCACATCTTTAACTCTACATTATTAATTTTAATTTTAGTGTTCCCTTTAACTACTCAACATCCGATTCTACATTCTTATAGTTGTGCAATAAAATTTCCGTCAAGTTCGAAGGATCCTTTTTTGTTGTTAATCGCAAAGAACACATAAAATGCTTCTCCATTTCATTCACTTATCTTGGATCCTATGGTTTGCATCTCGCCTTTATTCATCCATCATCTTGGGTAGTAGATCCAACATACATTAATATGAAGCATGAATATCGATTCCAATTCATGACATAAATTAATGTTATTCATCCCCACCCTGACAACCCCCCCCCCCCCCCCAACACACACACACACACACACACACAAAAACACTCAAATTGTCTTGATTAAATCTTGAAATTTAAGTTTTACCAGTGCAAAGGAAGGGAACTTCATACTTCATCTGTTATTGCCAGGCAATCTTGGCTGCAGCACGCTCTAGCAATAATCTCAAGTTCTTCTTTTGTGAAAACTTTGCCAGTTGGATTGTGAGGACTGTTTGAAATTTATGTCAGCATTTTTGTAATCCATAATGTGTAATCCATAATGCGAGACTAAGCATCTTTCAGGCATTTATATTCAAAACTAGTTATAAAAAATAAAATAAACAAATGAAAAAAAGGACAAAAAGAATTTAGTGAGTAATTGCTATTACTTTCATCGACTTCATATTGAGAAGTTCTGTGAATGTAAAAAATGAATCATAAACTTCAAACCAAGCATGTGTAACTATTGCAATTCCCCTCACAAAAGTTGAGCAAATGAAAAGCAAAATCTTCGGTGAAAGATTTTTATGGAACACGTAACAGCAGAATGCACAGGAAACATGATCTGAAACACATGAATTCTTGTAACTAAAGTTTCTACAGTATCAGGGTAACAAGAAAACACTGATATTGCATCTCTGCTTGATCTTTAAATAAAACAATTTGAAAAGAAAAGAAAAAAGATTTTCGTAATCACTATTCAGATGGTTGTCGCTAGGTACAAACAGCAACACGATCAGAACAAATTCTATGTATGAAATTGAGGGAAACTCATGCATTTGGGTGATTTTTAACCTGTTCAGTACTATGGCTTTAGTTCTCTCCGTTAGTGATCTCAGCAATTTGCTTGGATCCAGAGTCCACTGAGGTGGGTCAAGCGGCACATGTATCTGTCATGTTGGTTAATTAAGCTAATAAAAACAAGCTGCACTAGTGAAAAGATCATTTCACATCAATAACAGACACACAAAATATTGAGGGCCACTAGCTTAGTTTAGATTATCTGCAACAACGTTTTCCATGCGACAATACATAAATTAAATTGTGTAGCAAAATGAGGATTTTTTCCTGGTGAAGTGTTATATATAAAAAGAACACACATATGTAGATGACAGTGGTAATCTTTGCTCCTAGTAAAGCTTGCGATAAACTGAAGTACTAAACCTATTAAGACATCTTAGTCCACAAAATTGGATATGAATATTGGTAATAAGTAGCTTACTGGGACTCCCCCAGCCATGGTAATACATCCTTCATATGTTTCATACGAAGGGTCAAACAGTATGACTTCATCACCAGCATCAATTGCTGTGAGAAACAGAACAGAAGATGATTATTACATAGCACAAGAAAGGAATATAGAGAATATCTCATCCAAAACACAAAACATTGAAATTGTTATAAGATATAATCAATTCTGCCTTGGTGTTCTAACATCAAATTTTCAGTATAACTTTATATTAAGCAGTTGTAGCAAATAAAATAAAAATCAATTACCTGTCGGTGTTCTAATATCAAACTTTAGTTAGTTATTTATTTTGGTTTCCTACAGTATCTCCCCACCCATCAGGTGCTACATACACAATACAGATTCAAAGCAGATGAGTGACATTTACTCAAGTGGACGAGTGAGCTCGCCCTCAACCAATGCAAGTTGGTTTAAAACTTTAATGTATTAAATTGCATTCTATTAATTATTCCCTTATCGCGATGCTTACCAAGAACTACTAATCGAAAAAAGTATCTGATAGCAAAATTTGAACAGAAGCAAAGACATTAAAGTAAGCAACTAAAAAGAAGGATTATGTTTCTCTTTAGTAGTAACATACAAAATTCATCAGCACATACTTGCAAAAATTGCTGCTGCAAATGCCTCAGTTTGACCACAGCAAATAGCAACGTCCGTTAAGGGGTTGATGTCCAAGCCATGAATTTCCTTCACCATCTGGCTCAGGTGATCACATATGCCTTGCACGTGCCTCAAATTACAAACAAGTACACTATCAATTTATTGTAAAAGTAGCACTTAGCTGAAACAAGGTCAAAAGGTTTTGATACTTTCTATTGACTCTTCTATTTACTCGAAATGACGTACTTATCATTATGGATAGGGTTAATTTGGTTGAAGCTCCAGCATGTAACAAACATTGTATGGTAAGGGTTAGAAAGTTGACCTGTACTGGTTGAAGTCAGAATTGATTGCGGAAACGGCAGCGTTTTTTATGTGGAGAGGGGCAGGGAAGTCCGGGAAGCCCTCAGCGAGATTGATGGCATTGCAGCACTGTGCAAGATGGGAGAGTTCTTGAATGGGTGACGTTGTGAGCTTCTTTGCCGCACGCGACAACTTCGCTTCCATCGTTTTCTCAATTTCTTCCTCGTTTTTCTCACTTGTAGCTTTGAGCTTTCTTATTTATTCCGGACGGATTACCAAATCAGTGTCTCAGCCAAATTGTATACTATACTCTAGTCTATCCCTTTTTTAGTTAATAGTCAAATTAATTTTGAAAGATAATTTTTTTTTAATTAAATTAATTTTTTAAAAATTATAAATTAATCATATCTATTATTCAATTATTCTATTTAGTATTTATTAATGAGATCAAAAATTTATTTTGTTAAAAATTTAAATTTTTTGTATTATCATTATTAAAAATTTTAAATATTATTACAAAATTTTAAATATTTTATTTTATTATTTTTAAATTATATATTATACTGTATATTTAAAAAAATTTATTTTTTTAAAATTATACATTATGAAAGAATCTCATATATTAGATTATTCTTAGTTTGGTTGTCTGTTTTTATGTATTATATTATATTTATTTATATATCTTTTTAAAAAGTCATATATAGATAATGTGAATCAATTGAATTAATGTAGAATAATTTGTTGTTATTAAAATTGAATGAAATAGTTACAAATAATTAAATTCTATTTATAATTTTTATATTTAGATAAATACAAATGTTATTTTATGTTGAGTTTAATAATCATTAATTTTATATATACTTAAAATAGGATTATATATTTTTAGTTTTTACTATTAATTTCATACTGACATAGTATGTTCTTAGTGATGTTTTTTTATTAACTAACTTAACAAATTTTGAATAATTAATTATAGCAATAAATTCTAACGATTATTTAATTTAATATAAAAGATATTATAATAATAGAAATAAAATTATTTTTAATTACATTATATATAATATTTTAATGTAATTATTTTAATAAAAAATTATAATTATTATTTTTGTTGTTCATCAATTTCAATTTTTTCTCTTTTGATATGAAATTAATTTATTACATATTTTTGTTGTTATATATTTGATAGTTTTGTGATGATGATTTTTCTTTTAAATAATTGTTTTTACGTTCAATTAAAATTATAAAATATTAATTAAATTATTATTTATTAAATTTTTGACAATTTAAATTATTTGAATTAAGCAAGCTAATTGTATACTTTTTTTTATTCAACCGTACGTGAGTCACTAAATTAATCACTTTTATAAAATATATGTATATATTAGAATATAAAATATACATTAAATAAATTTAACAACATATATATTTATATATAAATATATGGTAACTAATTATTTATGTGTATATAGCATTTTTATTTTTTATTTTAGTTTGACCATGATGATCATTAATTTCAGTCTTACTTAAATTTTATATTTTTATTGATTGTTATTATTATAATTTTTTTGGTGTACTTTAATTATTATTTATTTGCATTATAAATTTATGTAATAACTATCACTTGCAAAATTTGAAAAAAAAATATTTTTTTTGTTAGGTGTGGTAAAACTACTCAAATTCCAAAAATCACTATAAGGATTGTCTAAAATGAAGATTTGAATATAGAAATTTTTTTTTGTAGTGCAAAAGTGGAGAATAAAATTTTTCAGAAACAACTACGGGGAGCTAAGCGAAAATCCCCGCCTTGTTTCCCGTGATCTTCGAATTAGGTGAACATACATAATTGTCATTAAAATTTTAGAGCTATTGTAGGTATTTTAATAATTTCACCTCTCGTATATATTTTAGTAATTTTATGGTATGTTATTTTATTTTATTTTTTGAACATAATATAAAATTTTACTTAATTTATAATTTTGGACAATATATATTTGTAAGTTGTTCTAATATTTTTATAATTTTTTTATTTTTATTTTGTTTTTAAATTTCATTACATAGAGAACAGGATCTTGCAAGAATTTCGAAAAATGCATGAAACAGAGATGAAGGTAAACATTCTTTCATAGTAGAGATTGAAGATGGAAACAAAAAAAAATCAAAATTCAAGGATAGAGAGTTTGGAGCTGAGGCATTCTCACCCCGCCCTCACCCCCTTCATAAACATCCGATCCCTACTTTTGATACAAAATTTATGATTACTTTAGTTTTTTTAGATGTCGTCTACTTTTTAAAAAATCAGCCTATACACACCCATCACTCACATACTTTTTAGCTACAATTTATCATAAATAAAAGTCACTAAATATCATCGAATTTATTGACGAATTTACTAAAAAAATTTATTGGTATAAACTTCACTAGTAATTATTTATTGGCGAATTTTTTGTCCATTACTAATTATTGATGAATTTAGCGGCGAATATAAACTTTTACTTAGCAAAATTCTAGAGCTTGTTATCATCGAATTTTTCTCCCGATAAATATGACGGTAATATATTATTTATTGTTAATAATTAAATTAATAGTTACTAGCGAATTTAACCGGCAACAAACTTAATTTTTTTAAAAAAAGTTTGTTTGAAAATCAATATATAATTTTAAATATTTAAGTTTAATGATTTCTAAACTAAAAACTTAAAATTTTATAATTTTTTATAATAATTTGTCAATAATTTTTAGTTAAAAGATCACAAATAATTTTAAATATTAAAATTTATTATTAAAATTTAAAAAATAAGAAAATTCAATTAAGTAAAAAAATTAGATCTAAAATGCACCAAACCCTCAATTATAAAAATTGAACAAATTAAATCAGAAATCGAAAGAGCAATACTGATAACTATTAGAGATTAGACAATACTAATGCTATTACATTACGTAAAGAATCGATCATACTAAACTATTTATGATACTTGCAATTTGTAAGACTACCCAAAATTAAATCCTCAAGAATCACAACTCAGTATTTTTGCCAACTCCTCTGAATTTTATTGCAATAATATTATATGATTCCAAATTAATAAAGCTGTCAAACTATAATACAATGAACTAAGAATAAATAATTTATTTAACATTTAAAAACACAGATTTAGACAACCAAGATTTGAATCTATAACCCTCCAACTCAGGTCATAATGTTGCATATTAGTGCGTCAAATAAATTTTAAAGCAGACAAAATTTAAAACTTTCAACAAAATAATCCACCACATAATTTAAAACTCGGAACAAAACAATCTACCACATAATAAAAAATTTAAAATCACAAGCAATATTATCAGTTTTAAATTATTAATAAGTAAATAGTTAATAAAAATAGATAAAATTTCACTCTCTTCGTCTAAGAGAGGCTAAAATGACACTTTTCTCTCTTCTATTTATAAAATATACACTATCCTCTCTTATTTTTACTTGTTTTGAGTTGATTCTGTAATTTAATTTGTTAATAATTTTGATTTGTGATTCTGAGTTGCTAAGTTCAATTTATTTTTGCTTGTTTTGAGTTGATTCTTTGAGTTGATTCTGTAATCTAATTTGTTAATAATTTTGATTTGTGATTCTGAGTTGCTAGGTTCAATTTATTTTTGTTTGTTTTGAGTTGATTTTGTAATTCAATTTGTTAATAATTCTGATTCTGTAATTCTAAGTTGCTGGGTTCAATTTATTTTTGCCTTTTTTGAGTTGATTCTGTGATTCAATTTGTTAATAATTTTGATTGTGGGATTCTGAATTAAGGATTCCTCTCTTGTTGCAACAGACAATTGAGGTTAAAGATTCCCTTTCCTGTTGCATCGGGGAATTGGATAGAAGGTTAAGGATTTTTTTTGGTTCAATTCCCAACTGTGGTGTGGACGAGTTAGGTTGAGAATTTCCTTTCTTGTTGCATCACAATCGCTTTTATTGTTAAGGGTAGCCAAGCATACTCTAGCATAGCGCTACCTCCAGTGAGAAGGTGACAAGGCACTAGGGGTGGTAGTGGGACGGGTAGGAGCGGATTTTTGCCCTACCCGATCCTGCCCCACCCTCCTTTGACCCTACTACTACCCGCCCCACCCCGCGGGTAGTAAACTGTTCTACCCTAACCCGCTCCTGCGGGTACCCGTCCCACCTCTACCCGTCCCGATCAAAATTAATTAACATTTTAATTTTTAAATATTCATATATAAATTAAGATAAAAAAATTTAAAATTCATATTTAAACTAAAATACAAACTTAAAATTCATACTTCAAATAACTTAAAAGTAAAAAAAGTTAATGTTTGATTACTACAAATTTAACACCGTAATAAAAATATTACATAATTAAATATAAGAGTCTTCAATCCTTATTTTTTATCACTTTCAACATCTTCATCATCATTAAAGGTTTAGAGGTCAAGATTCAAACCTGAAATTCAAAGAGATAACAATTAATAAGGTAATTGGTATTAAGTAAAAAGTTAACATAAATGAATATTAAATAGTTTATCACCTTTACTCCCTAAAACTGCCCATAACCAATTTTGGCCACACATCAAAGCTTCAATTATCACCTTTTATTAAGTAGTTTATCACCTTTCCTTAGCAAATTCTCACTCCTCATTACTTGGCACAGTTTTATATTGGGATTCCTTTTGCCTCAATCTAGAAAAGACAACTCTATACAACAAAGCAATTTCTAACATCAAATAAGTTGAGTTCCACCTTGTCGGACAATCAAGAACTAATTTCTTAGTAAATGAAATTCCTGTTTTTGCACACCAACTCACAAAAGTTTCACATCAACAATCAACAACTCAAAATCAACAATCCACAACACAAAATCAAATTATCAATCATAAAAAGGATAACAATAATAGACACTCACTCTTTGTGACAAGTACAACAAATTAACTCATCTTTATGCTATCGGAAATTTTTATGACTAACACAATAATATCACACTGTAATCTCTTCTCTAAATACTTAAACCAGTTTGACAAGAACTAACTTTAAAAAAATTTTAAGTTTATTCAATGTTAATTCTAATAAAATTCATTGTATAAAATAAAAGTAACAAATTTATAGTCAACCGGTTAATAATTTAACAAGCAAATTTGATACAACAATGCTAAATGTAAGCTGTGACATCACCAATTTTGAAACAAGAGACCAAGGAAAAGGAAAAAGAAAAATAATAAGCACTAAGCAACTAGAGAGAATAAAGATCAGATTTTGTATTTAAAGAGTTAGTGGACCTCATATCTCATTATAAGCAGCAAGTGAATCACTCATTACCTAAATGAGTTTTATGTGTATACATAACAAGCATGATGACTTGATGGTGTTAGATTAAAATCAATTATAAATAATCAAGCACAAATCATAATATACAAAAGGATAACATTCATCGACTGACTCTGAATAAGCTCCAAAAGAATACATGGCATTATGAATAATCGGCCTTCAATTTTATAACTACCACAAGTATCTTGATTCCTAGAAAATATTAATTAGGAAAGCCATAAACAATACTTAAACAGGAAAGCCATATGATATATATTTAACATAAAAAATGAGAAGTAATAGATAATTTCAGTTTCCAAATATACTTTGATTTAAAAAAATAAAGATACATAAGGCCAACACACATAAATTAGGCCAATTATTATTAGCTAGTAAGAAAACTTACAGTTATTACTCAAACAAATTGCAAAGCTCATACTTTAAAAAAATACATAAATCAACTCATATTAGCAAATGTTAATTTCTTTAAAAAGGAGAGGACCTTGGCAGGGCCAACAAGTTCCTGAAGGCTGAGGACATCATTCTTTATATCGTCATCTAGGAATTTTTCAAGATCAATAATTATTGTACTCAAAGAAGTCCTCCATCAACAATTTACATAATATTAATAAAAAGGCAAATTTAACTGTTTTAACGTAAAAAAATAAATTATAAAATCTACTCACAGAAAATAAATCTGGAGAAGGCAAGAAGCAGAGAGCAAGCCAGTAAGCTGTAAGTAGTGAGTAAAGGAGGAGTGCTTGTTGCTTACCAGTGAGACGACGACAGAAGAAGGAGGGACCGGAGACTGCAAATCAAAGAGACGAACGGCGAGGAGAGTGACGACAACTAGAGAAGTGCGAGCGAAGTGAGTACGGTGAGGGAGAGCGGCAAGGTGAGCGACTGCGCGACGACGGCGGTGAGCGACTGAGCAAAGCAAGCAACAGCGGCGGTGAGCCACAGAGACGGTGAGCAAGGTGGCTGCTGTGTGGGTTTCTGGAATCTGGGTAAGTGAGTGCTGTGTGTGTTTCTGGGATTTGGGTATGTGGATAGATGGGTATAATTGTACGAGGGAAGGGAGGCTGCAACCCTAATTGCTAAAAGATATATATATATATATATATATATATATATATATATATATATATATATGAGGGAGTATATATACACTCTGGGGCGGGTAAGGGCGGGTTTATCATGAACCCGACCCCGCCCCGCCCCGATCAACACCCCGCCCCGCTCAGGACCTGCCCCGCTTCAGGTCGGGTTTGAACCTGCCCCGGTCGGGTAGGGGCGGGTCGGGTACCCGCGGGTTCAGGTACTCTTGCCACCCCTACAAGGCACTCTCCCTCCCAAGACCGGCTTGTGATAAGTCCAGGATGTTCTTCCTGCGGATGCATAACAGAGAGAGAATATCCCGGTTAGCTACCAGATGTGTTGGGTCTAACAGTATAACTGACACGTGAGCTCACAACCAGTATGACAGGCATACATCATGTGCATTTGTTTGTAATTGTTTGTGCGTGCATAATTACTTAGTTTACCTAATTAATAATCTATTTAACTGCTAATTGTGCTACATGTCATAATTGTTCTCTATTTGTGATTGCATTGTATTAATTATTGTTCGTGTTTGACCCATTCAAAGACTTGATACTGAGAATAATAATGATGACTGTTGAAAATGGATGAGACTAGTGGTAATTTAAATCACTCACACCATAGCAAATTAATCTTGTACGGATTAGTTAAGATCCTAGGCTAATTCCTATAAAATTTGGAGATCAGTATTGTCTAGAAGGTTCATATTTTCTTATGTAGTCATTATTTGGAATTGTTATCCTATTGGAAACCTTTGAGTTCTCACATGTTGTTGTTATCTTGTTTCTTTTTTTATACAGAACGCAATGCACCTCGGTGAGAGTGCAGACGAAGCGAAGATGATTACTTTTTAGGATTTTATTTTGACACTAGTGTTCTCTCCCTATTTTAAAATTGTATTGTATATTACTTTAATTCCTCTTAAAGGCTTTTTATTGGAGAGATAGGTTTATTATTTTGTATTATCTCTAGTTATGTAATTTTATAGCTGGTCTTTCTTCGCCAGTCAAGACTAGTAACTATTATGTATATACTTTATTATGTACCTTCTTATTGAACTTCTGATATTTTCGCTTCTGTATACGATGCTCTATTGCTTTAGCATGTCCGTGAGCGTTTGACGGCTGACGATATTCAAGTTTTCTTTACGGGTTCCTAGTTTTAATATTATCCTTCTATAATTATATATGTATATCTAAGTCTAAGTATAGTAATACCTCGTCATCGTTAATTTATGATTTACGCGTAAAGCTCTGTGTGATAGGGTGCGACACAAAGTATTTTTTGACAGCGTGTTGGAAGATCCAAAACTAGCTTCGGGGTTCACTCTTTTTTCGTAAACTTCTGATTCATCATCTTCTTCTTCTTCATGCCCTGCTTCTAACTCATCATAGCTTGACCTCTGAAAATTTGACTACGATTTAGTGCAATCATCTTTGATCTTTGTGCTGGATTTTCTCCAGAATCATCAAGCATCTGAAACAATAAGTTAGACTTTAGAGATGGGTTTGATCCTCTTAAATTTGACCGGAAATAACCTAAGCAGGGAAAAAGCCTATCCAAACCCTGAATGCTAAGGAGTATAATATATGCATTGGCGAGAAACTGAAGAGGTGGAGTGAGGTACTCCACACGAACCACCACCAATGAGCAACAAAAATGGATAATGACAAAAGTAGAAGATGGTGAAGAAGAAAAGCAGAAAGAAAGGAAGAAGAAGAAGCATTAGGGTTTATAAATGGGACAAAGACTAAATTGAGGAATTATAATTAACAGTGTAGCAGTGGTCGTGCCACATCAACAGTTCGCTTGCTGGCTCACGCAAAAAATGAGTTGAAGAACTTGTATGTAGTCTAGAACTCAATATGGGATGTCAAATTAGTGCAATTGAAAATTGAAGGGTAACATTGTTAGGAGACGCTTTGAGAATTTAATCCTAGCAATAATTGTCGCTAAAAATAGGATTGCGGTAGATTTCTTTTTGTGTCCGTTTGTAAGCATGACAGTTTGAGAGGATTAAATAAAGAAAATTTTGGAGCAATTTGAAACCATTGCAATTTTTTTTCTTTAAAAATAAATAATAGAACTTTTTGCAATCCAATAGAAAAAGATTCTTGATAATGTGATAAAATAATACTTTAATCATCTCTAAATTTTAAATATTTATTAATTATAAGTTTCACTATCTTGATTAAAAATAATAAAAATATTAAAATATAAATTTTGTTAAGTTATGTCTTAAAGACACATCTTAAAAGTACCAAAAAAAATATTTGGCTAAAAGTATTTGAAAAATTAACTTTTTATATATTTTCAATGTATTGAATACAATAAAAATTTAAAAGCTTTTTATTATTATAATATTTTTAATATGTATTTTTAAGGTACAAATTAACTAAATTCTTTATTATTTTATCAATTTATTCATTTTAAAAGAACTTAATCCCAATTTAATAAGGATACTTAATGAAAAAATTATTGCAAAACAAAATTTGTCCATAGCTATAGGCTTTTTATATTCAGAAGTGCTACACACACAAGTTATTCTGGTTTATAAGTCATACAAGTTGGGCCAAACCTAATAAAAATGACACTCACCCATCCGAGCGTGTTAACACGCACACTATTCAATGGTTTCCATTGCGCGCTTCGCGTTTCTCCTCCTCCTCTTCCTTCTTCTTCTATTTCTTCTTTGCATTTTTGCTCCTTTTTCTTCGCGTTTTTAATCTTCATCATCATTTTTTATTATTGTCATTATTGCTGCATTTTTTCCCTCCTTCTCTTTCTATGGATTTTATAATATTATGTATTTTTTCTTCTTTTTTTGAGTTTTTCCTCCCAAAAAGAATTACAAGAATATGAAATAAGAAGATGAGAAGGAGGAAGAGGAAGAGTTTTGAATTATGCAGAACTTATCAGCACACATACACTGAAAATTCTTAAACAATACACCCAAATAAGCACACATACACTGAAAATTCTTAAACAATACATCTAAATATCTTCGTGTTATACCCAAATATCTTCATATTACACCCAAATTTACTGCAAATATAGAAAAATGTTTATTCTAATGCTGCATTTTTTTATCATCTTTTTTTTCCTTATTTCTTTCTTTCTTTTAGTTGAATGTATGTAGGTTCATCCTCTTCCAAGTAATTTTGTACCATTATGTGTTTATTCTTCTTCTTTGTTTGATTTTTTTATTTTTATTCTTGTTAAAAGAGTAAAACAAAAAGAAACTTGAGAAAAAACAAGAAAAAAATATGAATAAGAAAAAAAAAGATGATGATGATGATGATGATGATGATGATGATGAAAAAGAAGAAGAAGCAGCAAAAGATGAGGAGGAGGAGGGAGAAGAAGAGTTTTGAATTATGCAGACCTCAGCACACGTGCACAGAAAATTCTTAAACAATTCACCCAAATATCTTCGTATTACACCCAAATACAAAAAAATATTTTCTTTAATACAAAACTTTTACATTACATTCAATTCAAACCATCAACGATGAACAACAATTTTCACAAACAAAAACAATATTATTCACCTACAGAATAATAAACTACTAAAAAAACATTAACTAGAATTGAACCACACCTCAGCCACTAGATTGGATTCAAAATAATCAATTTCATTCTGGTTCAATTGACAATATGAACTTGAATTATTCATTATCTTCAACAATGAGATAACTGATGATGGAGGAGAAGGAGGAAAAGGAAAGAGGAGAAGAAATTCTAATGAAAAAAGAAGGAGAAAGAAGAGGAGGAGGAGGAGTAGGTGGTGTTGGTGAGAGAGTAAAACAAAAAGGAAAAGATGAATAAGAAAAAAAAGAAAAAGAAGATGGTGATGATGATGAAAAAAAAAGAAGAAGAAGCAGAAGATGAAGAGGAGGAGAAGAGGAAGAGTTTTGAATTATGCAGAATTTATCAGCACAGATACACCGAAAATTATTAAACAATACACACAAATATCTTCGTGTTACATCCAAATTTACTGCAAATACAGAAAAATGTTTCCTCTGATGCTGCAATTTTTTCTTTATTTCTTTCTTTCTTTTAGTTGAACGAATGTAGTTTCATCATCTTCCAAGTAATTTTGTACTATTATGTGTTTCTTCTTCTTCTTTGTTTGACTTTTTTGTTTTTATTCTTGTTAAAAGAGTAAAACAAGAAGAAATTTGAGAAGATAAAACAAAAAAAAAAGATGAATAAGAAAAAAATGATGATGATGATAACGAAAAAGAAGAAGAAACAACAGAAAATGAGGAGGAGAGAGAAGAGTTTTGAACTATGCAGAATTCATCAGTACACATACACCAAAAATTCTTAAAGAATACACCCAAATTTACTGCAAATACAGAAAAATATTTTCTTCAATGTAGAAATTTTACATTACATTCAATTCAAACCATGAATGATAAAACATTATTCATCTACAGAATCATAAACTACTAATGAAAAATTAACTAGAATCGAACTACATCTTGAATTATTCATTATCTTCAACAACGAGATAAGGAGGAGAAGGAGGAAAAGGAAGGAAGAGAAGAAATTTTAATGAAAAAATAAGGAGGAAGAGAAGGAGGAGGTTGTGTTGGTGACGACGATAACGAAAGAAGAACGTGCAGCAAGAAGAAGAAGAATAAGAATATGCAGTAACGGCACGAAGAAGAACGTTTCGCGCGTTGATTGAAACTGTTAAATTAGGAGGCGCGTGAAATCGACGTGCTAAAAGAGGCGTATCTAACGTGAAATAGAATATATGAACTTATATAACTTATATGGATAAAACGCTTGTATGTGGAGAATAATTGTTTTATATTAATACTCATGCGACTGGAGTATAACAATGGGAGTACAATCATATTGAAATCAAACCAAAATTAAACTTAGAAAAAGCACCTGCTACACACATATTAGCTACTAACCACAACAACAATCAATCTATTAATTCGACCCTATTGCATAAAGATTTAATCCATAACCACACTAAGATATTTCAATAGATCAATATCCAACTTCACAAAGTGTAATTTCCAAATTTAAGCCATAGATTTAATACTAGATATCAGATCTTTGTCTGGCATTAATTCCAAATCAAATCTTCTGCATTACACTTCATAGCCTCATATACTTGTACTACACGAACACGGACATATATATAATTTAACAAGATGACAATACTACTAAAGCTTACATGGTTTCATAACAAGCAAGAGCCAAACATGGCTTGATCAGAATCTCAATTGGAGTAGTTTTGGTATAGGATAATCCAAGGATACCAGTCATATCAATTGGTTCATCAGGAGAAGGTTGTAAAATTTCAAACGAGTGCAAGAACCTAGCCAAAGCAAAGTGAACCATTCGAAGGGCAAATGAGATTCCAGGACAAATCCTTCTACCACTTCCAAATGGCAAAAGCTCGAAATGCTGACCCTTAACATCAATGTCTTTGTGAGTTGTGAGAAACCTCTCTGGCTTGAATTCCAAGGGATCTGACCAAATACTTGGATCACTTTGAATTTTCCAAATATTCGCAATTAATCGAGATCCTTTTTTGACATGAAATCCACCTAAAGTGCAATTCTCTATGAATTCCCGAGGTGCTCCAAGAGTACCTGCTGGATACAATCTTAGTGTCTCCTTCACTATAGCTTGAAGATACACTAATTTGTTTAGATCTGATTCTGTTATGCATCTCTCTCTTCCGATTTGGCTATCAAGTTCTTCTTTTACTTTTTTCAATGTACGAGGATTTCTTAATAATAAACATAGTGCCCATGTAAGAGTAACACTAGTTGTATCAGTTCCTCCAGCAATCATTGACTGCAAAAAACACGTTTAACACATTACTTAGAAAAAAAAATGCTACTATAACTAATTTTCTCAACAAGATCATTCTGAAAAACAAAACACCGGGTTAGTCAAATGGTGTAAAATCGGTAATAGCCAAATTAGTTTACTCGTTTTAAAGTTTAAACTGAATTACACAACTTTGTACTTATTCTCACATTTTAAATATGTATTATTAATTCCTAGTAAAATTGTACACAACTACTCTATAATAAACTCATACCATTGTTGTGGCTTTAATTATGGTATCAGCATCAAACCCATGAATCTTCGATTCTCCGAGAATAGAGATCATAACATCCATGAAATCTCGTTCACTGGAAGCTTTTTTCCCGAAATTTATTTTATGCTCCTCCAACCATTCACTCAAAACACTGTCTAATTCCTTAGCAGTTTTTTTCATGGCTCTCTCATGGCCTCCAAAATCCATCCACCTCAACGTAGGAATAGCATCTCCCACAGTAAATAATCCCAAAAGATGCATAAAATCTTTGATTAATTTTAAACACTTTTTCGCCTTTTCCTCGCCGCCAGCCGCCGGCACGGCATCTGCGGTAGCACCACCAAAGTATCTCTTTCCGGCAATCATTCTAAGAACCGTGTTGAAGGTCAGTCGTGAAAACCATTCTTTCATCTCCACTAACACGTAACCGTCATTGTTTTTCTTTCTGGACCAAAGACTATAGAGCTCATTAACAGAGGCTTGAACTTCAGAGACGCGAACATCGCCTAGAAGCTCTATTCGGCGATTCGAGAGAAGCTCTAAGGTTACGATCTTGCGAAGCTCTCGCCAGTATGGACCGTACGGTCCTAAACCAAAAGCGGCGAAGTTGTAGGTAAGGTTCTCCATTGCAATGGTCTTGGGGCGAGACGAAACGGCCATGTCGTTTGTGGTGAAGCACTCTTTGGCGATTTCCCAGTTGCTGACTACTATGGTCTCTGTGCCGCCGAGCTTGATGGTAAAAAGGGGTCCGTATTTGTCAGCCATGGCGCCTAAAGTTTTGTGAAGTGGCTGTGAACCCCGCAACAATGGAAGGTGACCCAGTATAGGCCATGCACCAGCTGCCATGGGAGGTTCTTTGAGGTTACCACCATTTTTGAAGGGTCGGAGAAGTATATAGAGTAAGATTATTAGACAAAGAATTCCGGTTATTTCGGTCGTCTTTAGGTAATTTAAGATTGAATCCATTTTTTTTTTCTCCCTCTCTCTGGATCTGGGTTTGTGTTTGGGGTTGCTAGATATGCCTTTTCTAATTAATATTAATTTAAATAACACAAAAATTTTTAAATTAATATAAAATAATTTTTAAAATTTTTATTTTAAAATAAATTGTATTCAAGAAATTTAAAAATAAATAAAAATTATTAGACTAAAAAACGAATAATTAGCCATAAGAATTGATAGTTTAAAGTATAAATCTTAAAAAAATATTTAAAAAATTATAAAATTATAAATAAAAATTGAAGTTATAAAAAATTATTAAATTTGTAAGAAAATAAAAGAATATCAAAATATAATAAAATGGAAACAGAAAAATATTATTATAAAATTTATAAAAATAATAAAAATAAAAAATCTTTTAATAAAATTTTTGTTAAAAACTTAAATTTTAAATAAATTAAAATCAAAATTAAAATAACAATTTTAAAAATATAATAATATTTTTTAATAATGCTAATATTTTTTAATTTATGCTAGTATTTATGTTACAATTTTTAATATATAATAATCTATTCGAAGAATGAAATTAAATCTTTTTATTTACAACGCTTTAAATGTTTTTGTCTGATTTTTCACGTCTTTTTATATCAAAGACAGATTTATTTCAACAATTAATAAGATGGGGGGTTCACATTGGGATAATAATTACAAGGGTACAGTATGTAACAGTAATATGGATAAGTTCGAATAAAATATCTTATGGAAGAAAGTAAAGCTCAGAAAAGGTTATTCATTTCTTTTTCGATCGACTTTCCCGCGATCAATAATCGAGTCATCCGACTGTCTTCCAAGAAGAAAAATTCAAATTAAAAGAAAATTATAAGAGTAAATTGAAATTTAAGTATTTTTAGGTGAATAATTTGGCTATAATTCAACTCTTAGCAATGATACCAAACTATTATTTCTGAGGCCAAGCTAAGAGTTTAAATGTTTGAGTTTTTTTGTCTGAAGATATATCACGTTGTGGAGAGAATGAAAAAGGGTAGGAGAGAGAAAGAGTGTTCCTACAAAAGGTATTTTAATACTTAAATTAGTATTGTGTATTTAATGTGTTGTATATTAAAGATAAAATATCATATTTTTATAAGTAAAGTGAAATAAATTGAGTACGTTTTTTACTATTGTTTTTATTGAAGAGCAATTATAACAGATTAGGGCGTTACGGTATCTAGTCGAATATTTGAATGCGAATTGTATCGTTAGGGGTGAATTATAATTCATTAAACTGAATTATAATGTATGATGTCGAATTATTATTTTTGAGTTGGATTATAACAGTGATATCATTAAAAATCGCTATAAAATTGTATATTCAATTAAAAATGAGCAAACTAATTAATTTGGTTATTACTAGGTTTACATCATTTGACTAAGCTAGTATTTTGTTTTCTAGAACTACCCTGGTGAAAAAATTAGTTATAGTAGCATTATGTTTCTAATTGATGTGGTAAACTTTTTTTTGCAGTCAATGTTATTCTCCTTGTTTTTAATTGGATGTTATTAAAGAAAAATGAGTAATTTTTTTATTAGATAAATTAATCTTATACTTGTGTCTTATTTTGTTTTTAATTTACAAACAGTCTTCTTTAAAAGATTGAATTGGTGTTTAAATAAATGGATGACATTCATAATTCACGAGAAATTGAAATAGATAAACATGACGGTATGGGTGTCCTATGCAGTTAAGTATAGAAACTACAATAAATAAGGATTTTTAAAATGGTCAAAAATTGTTGTTATAAATCGAAAAATTGTTTCTAAAATTTTAGGCAATGTTTTGGCAACGATTTTTAAAATGTTGTATATACGGAATAATTTTTTACTTAAGGTAACAACAATAAAAAAATTATTACCTTTATTACTGTAATAGGCAAGAGTTTTGACAATAATTTTTAAAGAATAATTTTTATTATTGTTTGTTATTATACAATGGTTGAAAACCGTAATAAAATAGGTAACGATTTTTTGCCGTTGTAGTTTTGTTATTAATTTAGATAACGGTTTAAAAATAATTACTTTTTGTTGATGACTTTAAGAACGATATATAAACTGTTGCTTTTTGTAATTTTGTTTATTTTCATAATAATAAATAATAATAAAATTAAAAAATTAACAATAATATTTAAAAGTAATAAAAATAATATCGACAATAACAATAAATTCATAATAATGTTAGAAGATAATAATAATAATAGCAATAAGAATAATATAACAATAATAATAACTATAGTAAATTATCAACAACTATTACTACTAGTAGTTAAAGGTATACGGTTTATAAGTTATAGTTTAATATAGGATTCAGAGTATAGAATAGATTGTTTATATAATTCATAGTGTTAGGATATATATGTTATGATTTAGGGTGGGTGCATGATCTAAGTGTTTGAGTTTTAATATTTAGGGGTTAGGGTATATAGTTTAGGGTTGTTTGACAATAAAATAAGATTAATAATATAAAATAGGGTGGGATATGAATCGAGTATTTGGAGTTAATTTATTATTTATAATTTAAGATTTAAGAGTTAATCCTTAAGATATATATTTTATTATTGATAGCTTATAATTTAGTGTTTACATTTTAGGGTTGAGTTTTGGAAGTTTAATTAGAGATTAATGAAGATGAAAAAGGGTAAATCATTTAGTGTTTAGGGTTAAGGTTATTATAAGGGTTATGGTTTAAGACTTAGTGTCTAGGTCTAAGAATAAAGGTCTAATATTTAGGGTTTTGGTTTCAGAGGTTAGTGTTGAAGGTAAATGGTGTGGGTTTAAAATTTTGGACATAAAATTTAAGATTAATGAGCATGTGCTATTAGGTTTATGGGTTAATGTGTAGAGTTGATAGTCTGGGGTTTAGCATTTGGGGTTGAGTGACGATGGTTTAAGGTTTAGGGTTTGAGGTTTACGATTTATGGTTTAGGGTTTAAAGTTAAAGGTTTTATTGTGCAGTGCCGAGTGATAGGATTTTAGGGGTTCGAGTGTAGCAGTGAAGGTTGTGCTTAGGTGTCAAGAAGTACAATAGTAAATTAGAGGCCTGTTCTTGCTGTTTAGGGTTTAGGATTTAAAAGTGAAATTACGTTAATACTTCGTCTATATTATATGTAAATTAAAGTATGTATTATTTAAATAAAAAAATAGTAGTAATAAATTTATCTTTATCATAAGCTAAAGAGCAAGTTACTTAATTAAATTGTTTGGAATCCAAAATTACCAGAATATAACTTTTATACTGTAGACATATTTGCAACATTTACATATCTATAGAAACCGTTATAGGGTGTAGTGGTTTTAAAATTGAACGTAAACCACTACACTCTGTAGTGGTTTATGTGGGATTGCGTAATAACGGTAGCCTCTCGTGGTTTCTTTATAATCCATGTTCTTAAAAAACCGCTACACCTTGTAGTAATTTTTGGTTATCACTCAATCCCACATGAACCGTTACACTTCAAATTTA
This sequence comes from Arachis hypogaea, assembly GCF_003086295.3. NCBI lineage: Eukaryota > Viridiplantae > Streptophyta > Magnoliopsida > Fabales > Fabaceae > Arachis > Arachis hypogaea. Next base: position 106,889,607 of record NC_092040.1, read on the forward strand.
ACACCACTACATCGTGTAACTGTTTTTATAGATATGTAAATGTTGCAAATACATTTGCAGTGTTGAAAAGTTATATTCTGGTAATTTTAGATTCCAAACAATTTAATTAAGTAACTTGTCCAAAGATATAAGTATTAATATTCTTATTTAATTATTTTTTGTTGTATTTTATATATAACTATTGGTCAAAGTAATTAAATTCGAAGAAGGGAGTTATTCGAAATTTAATGAGTGAGCTTTTGGAAGGAAGTTGATATCGAAGTCTTGCGTTAAGGGACATCGAGTAAAATTCCGATTAACCTAGCAAGTCGAGAAGTTATTTGAAGAAGTGGATCGAAGGTTAAAGGTTGTTTTTCAGCCGTTACATGGTCAAGCAAAAAAGCGGAAACAGTTACTCACGTTTTCACACATGTGGAAGTTACGTTTTAATTCAATCGGTTAAGAAATGGCTATAAATAGAAGAAGGCTTGAAGATACAAGGGTTGGAACTTCGTTTCAGAAATTACTCACGCACACTCACATCCCAGCGACTTTCTGAGTCTGCTTCGAGTCAAATTTCTGTAGGGTTCATTCCACTTGTTTTTATTTTCCATTTACATTTTCTGCAAAATTTACTTTTCTTGCAAATTTATCTTTGAAGCAACACTTAATTTATTTGTTCAAATTTACATTCTCACATTGTTATTTTCGAATTCAAAGTCCTTTGATCTAATCGAAGACATTTTATTGCTCTATTTAAATTCAATGCAAACCATTTCAAATTCAGTCAAGTTTATTTTCAAAGTCTTTATTTGTGTTTTTTTAGTCTTTTCTTTAAATCTTGTTTAATTTGCGGGTCTTTGATGCACTTTTAGAAAATTGGTATTTGCAAAAGAGGAGTAGGTTTTGCTCCCAAACCATTAGAATCGAACCACCTTCGATTTGCTAAAAATCGATAAAATAAATTGGCACGCCCGGTGGAACAGTTTTAAATTTAAGTGTGTCAAATGATTTTGGTGTTGCTTAATGTATGCAATTAAGGAGTGGAAGAATTATTCGCATGGCTGACGAAGTTTTGCATGTGAATAGTGGTTTGTCCGCAAATGATAGTGCACCAGTAGTAGTACAACCTTCAGACGGTACTTCACGTTCGGAAGGTGTTATTGTAAGTAAAAGTGTAGTGGTTACAAGTGTGCAGACTGGTAATAATGGGCGTAATATTCGCCCACGTGGTAATTCAATACCAATACTGCCCTAAGTAACTATTGGTTGGCCTCCTTATGGTCTTCATCCAGGTTATACGCCACCTGTAAGTGGTTTTGGCCCTTCGATCCGATTTGGAAGTGCAAGTGGAATACATAATGTTCAAATTCCACAACCACATTTTGAGTATTCTCGAGATGTTAATATGGGTTCTACATCGAATGCTTCTAATTCAATAGTAGCATTTCGACAATATGTAGAAGAAAGTCATCATGATTTAGTCAATTTATTGACTCAACAAATGACTACAATTCTGAATCCTATGATAGCTAATCATGAGACGAAGTTTGATTGTCTTGCAATGCAAGTCAAGCGAATTGCTCGAATTGTTGATTATGATGAAGGAGAAAGGCAAGACACAAAAGGAAATAATGAGGGATTTGAAAATTTATTTCAAAATAAAAATGACGCTTTTAGAAACAGAGAAAACCCTCAATTAATTCCTCAGGTCAAAAAGTAGATGACGCTCTGGCTCGATTACGTGCTAATCAAGTCAGTGAACGTTATCAGGTTACAAGAATTGTAGAAGATGTTCTTAATAGAGTTGGATTTAATATAGGGTTCATGAATCGACCCCACTTTGTGTCAGCTTTTTCTCATAATGTTCAAATGGATGAGGTGTCGACAGGAGTAAAAAATCCCAAAATAATTACAAAGTTTACAGGAGAAGTTGGGGAATCGACTACTGAACATGTTGCTTGATATTTGGTTGAGATTGGAAATCTAGCCAATGATGAAAACTTGAAAATGAAGTTTTTTCCTTCTTCGTTAACGAAGAATGCATTTACTTGGTTTTCGAATCTTAGACCAAATTCCATAACAACATGGGCTCAGTTAGAAACAGCTTTTCATGCCCAATTCTACCGAAGAGAAATGAATGTGGCAGTTATTGATCTAGTGGCTTTAAAACGTGAAGATGGTGAAACCATTGATGATTATATGATTCATTTCAAAAATGCTAGGAGTAGATGTTGTGTCTCTCCCTGAAAGTGAAGTGGTAAAAATAGCGGTTATGGGATTAGGATTTTATATGGGACGAAAGTTGCTTAATATTCATATACCTGACTTGGCTCATTTGGTTGAGAGAGGTCATCAGGTTGAAATTCTGAGGAAAGAAAAAGAGAAATATAAGAATGATAAAAGGAGTTTGAAGAGTAAACTTTTTCCTCAAAAAAAAAAAGTCTCTTATGTGGCAATGGAGTCCTCCAATGAGGAGTTCAATTTAGAGGCAGAAGTTGATTTGGCCGAATTTAGGAAAGGCCCGTCTTATGTTTGTTCTTTACTTAAGAAAATCCCTAATAGTGAGAAGTCGAATGATTTAAAACAGAAAAGTAGAAAGAGATATAGTTTTAATATTTTAAAATTTGATCAGATTTTTTATGTGTTACTTAAAGATAAATAGTTAATTTTACCTGAAGACAGAACTTTGTTTTCGGTAAAAGATTTAAAAGAGAAACCTTATTGTAAGTTTCGTCAAGCAACTAGCCATTCGATTAATAACTGTGTCCATTTCAGGGACTTGATACAAGAGGCTATCATGGAAAGGTGATTGAAATTTGGTGATGGGAAAAAAGAGATGAAGGTTGATTCTGACCCCTTTGGTAGTGAGGCTAGTTTCGCTGAGCCATATTTCGGTGTGAATATGGTGGGAATTTCTTATGACTTTGATATGGCCCTGGGAAATTTCAAATTGGATGTCCGACCTGTTTATCCTGGGGCAGGAGATGGGTTGTTGATTTCTTAGTGCATCAGAATGAAAGATCGAGACGTATCTCTATGTCCTCGATGTAATGCAGTTTTCGATGCTGAAGCTGCAACAACCTTTGAAAAAGAAAGGATAAGAAAGGAATTGGCTCACAGAGAAGAGCAAGCACGTCAAAAATTCTCATTCGATGAATAGAAGGACAAAGTTCTAATGGCTCTCAGAGAAACGCGGCTGCACCTATAAGCCGTTCTCAAGCCTTGGGTGTACAGTGTATTCAAAACTGTCAAGAGTTTCAGATAGGGATGCTTATTATAATCGTAACCCACAGTGGGGACATAGAAGTCCTCCTCGAGGTCGATATCCTTACTTTCGTGGCCAAGCCAGAGGGTGTCAAAGGGGTAGAGGAAGAAGGGGACGACAGCCATCCAAAGTATCTCTAGTTGACAAAGTCAAGGGGGCAACACCTTTCGTGCACTCTCGAATAGTCTTCCTGACTAATGGAGAGAAGTATCCAAAGGGAGTTCCCTCCCCTGTGAAGTTGGATAAAGGAAAAGCAGTTGTCACTGTTTCTGATGGTGATAATGATAAGGTTGCTGGTTCAGATGAAGAGTACTTCAAAGAAGGAGAAAATGAAATTATTAGTACCATTTCGATTATCCCAACTGAGTATCTGGGAGAATATGAGGGTAATCTAGTGGAGGATTATGATGTTGATGATGAGGAAGCCTTTTTGTTCGTTCGATATGAGGATGAACCTGGTTATTTTCAAAGGCCCTCCGAGAAGCAAAAATCTCATTTGCGCCCACTACACATTGCCGCAACTATGAGTAGGATCAAAATAAATAAAGTCCTGACTGATGGAGGAGCAGCTATTAGCCTCCTGCCAGAGAGGATTTTGATGAAGGTCGAAAAATATCCTGATGATTTAATCCCTACTAATATTTCAGTAATAGACTTTAGTGGTGCTTCGACCCCTGCTAAAGGTTTCTTTACTTTAGAAGTGAAGGTTGGATCCTCTAATTGAAACATTGTCTTTGTTGTGGTGTCCTCAAAGGCTAGTTATAACGTCTTACTAGGACGTGATTAGATCCATGAAGTTGGGGTTGTGCCATCCAATATTCATCAAAGTATCCTCCTTTAGACAGATGATGAAAAACCTGAAGTAGTCAAGGTTGATTCGAATCTGTATGTCGAGCAGTTACACGTCAACATAAGCGTGTATAGTTCTAAATTGAAACCTTTGAATGTTGACAGGGTCCTTAATTCTTTCAATTGTGAAGGGTGCTATCTGACTTCAGAGGGTTTAAGTGTGAAGCTTCGTTATCCATAACTCAGTATTCCTCTGACTGGGTGGGATTGTTCAGCATAAGTGGTGATTCGAGGACGTTTTTCGATGGCAGGAGAACAAGACGTCTCAAATTATCTGGTAAATTTAAATAAATATTTAATTAATTTTCTTTCAGTTGAAAATAAAGGTTATTTTTCTGATGAAGTCGAATCATTTAGGAATGTAATTTCATCTTCTTTTTATAGTGTAGATTCGATTCCTTCAATCGAATTTAGACTTGGTTTAAATTCCTTTTGTTTTTATGATTTTAATAATAATGTTAATCAAATTGTTGCCGATATAGTAGAAGTACATTGTATTGAAAATAAGGTTGATGTTAATCCAGTAAGTAATCAAGTGTGTTTCGATCCCAGTGAATCTATTGATTTGTCTTTTGATTGCATCTATGATTTAGAACCTTTGGATTTTGAAAAATATTTGGTAAAAGGTGATGAGTATGCAAAAGGTTTGAAGTCGCAGGAACTTTAAAAGAGATTAATTTGGGATCTATTGATGATGTTCAAATTACTTACACATGTAAGGACCTTACAGCCCCGTTTCGAATAGAATTATTCCATCTTTTACATGAATTTAAAGACTGCTTTACTTGGGATTATCATGAAATTCCTAGTCTCGATCGTTCTCTTGTGGAACATTGATTAGCGTTAAAACCGAATGCTCGACCTGTAAAGCAAACGCCTCGACGATTTGCTCCTGAAATTAATCAAAGGATTAAAGAAGAGATCGAATGCTTGATCAAAGCAAAATTTATTCAAACTGCATGTTATGTATAATGGGTTTCAAATATTGTTCCTATAATGAAGAAAAATGAAAAATTAAGAGTATGCATTGATTTTCGAGACTTGAATAATGCTACTCTGAAAGATGAATATTTTATGCTCATACTAGATATGTTAATCGATTTTACTACAGGTAATAAAATTTTAAGTTTTATGGACGGTTATTTGGGGTATAACTAGATTTTCATTTCGGAAGATGATGTGTCTAAAACTGCTTTTCGATACCCTGGAGCATTAGGGATGTATGAGTGGGTAGTTATGCTGTTTGGTTTAAAAAATGCCGGTGCTACATAACAACGCACCATGAATACTATTTCCATGAGTATATTGGAAAATTTATGGAAGTGTATATTGATGACGTTATGGTTAAGTCAATTTCAGTAGCCTAACACATTGACTATTTGAGAATTGTTTTCAGTACAATGCGGAAGAAGGGATTAAAAATGAATCCTTTAAAATGCGCATTTGGCATTTTAGCAGATATTATGGTTTGAGCTGATGAATAGGATTCTTGTTGCTCTGGTCTTTGTTGGTCTTGTTGTATTGATTGACCGGAAGCAAATGGAAAAGTATATGTGGATTGAGCAGTTGCTTCAGCCTGAAATAAAATATTTAGCAGGTCAGGTTTTTCCAATTAATTTATCATATTCGAAATTGAAATGGAATTACCTAGGTTGGTTTTTTCCAAATTAGTGGAGGAATTATTTCATTCGTTAAGTCATTGTGTGAATCGGAAGAAGCAACAAAAATATTTTGTGCTGACTACTCACTTTCTTTTAGGGAGCTTTCACTTGATGATTGAACCTGGTAATAAAGAAAGATTTGAAATCAAGGTATGTCCAAACAAAAATGATTGAAAGAGGTTTAGAAAAGTGTGATTGAAAGATTACCCATTTAGAGGTTATTGTAGGAGCCTTTTGAATTTTCTTTTGTGGTTGTCTTGGTTGTGCTACAGCCTCAATTCTTTTCTTCGAATTTCTTTTTGGTGAACTTTCAATAGTTGGAATGGTCTTGATTGGCAGTGTTTTTAATCTCATCGAAGGTGCGACTATATTTGGAAAAATATGTAGTCCACCAGTCGAAGTAAGATTTGGTTATGTATGAACTATGCTCATAAATAAGGTGAGTGTAGTTTTATTTTTGCTGTTGGTTGGTGGAAAGACAGAGTTCGAGTTATTCTTTCGAAACCAACTCGACATGACGAAAAGGTTGTCTGTTTCGACAAAGAGAAATTGGAATGGTTTGAGAAAAACCAAATTGCCTGACAATATAATGAGGAGCATAGAGAGTTGCTTTGAATTGTTCTTTTTTGTATTAAGGCAATCTAGTGGGGATTATCTAAACAGCAAGAAAGTTTGCCCAATTTTTGTTGGCAATCTCGTTTTCTTGATCATCATTGGGAAATAGAAAATGTTCGAGCCATGAAGGACCAAAGTTTTGACGCAAAAAGGGGGTGAAATTGAGATCATTATTGTTGAAGCTTTTACAAGAGTGAAAGAGAGAAAAAAATAGCCCAAAAATGGTCTTCAGTCGACTGAGCATTTTGAAAATTTGGTTGAAAAGGGGCCAGATGGAATCCTTCAATATGTTGTTTACTGGATGAACTGTCCCCATCCTTTTGCATGAATTTCTCAAAAGCTGCATTCAACCAAAGCTGGAGAAGCCAGAGGGGACCTCCTACATTAATCGGAGAGTTGTTTCGAAGGCGATTGAATAGGTGGCCAAGTTCTTCGGATAAGTGTCCCAAGATTAGCTTGGCCAAATTGAATGTATATCCTTCATGTAAAAGTCCGATTAACCTAACAAGTCGAGAAGTTATCGAAGAAGTGCATCAAAGGTATTGAGATTTAAAGGTTGTTTTCAGCCGTTACATGGTCAACAAAAAAGTGGGAACAGTTACTCAAGTTTTCACACACGTGGAAGTTACGTTTTAATTCAATCGGTTAAGAAATGGCTATAAATAGAAGAAGGCTCGAAGATACAAGGGTTGGAACTTTGTTTCAGAAATTACTCACGCACACTCACATCCTAGCGACTTTTTGAGTCTGCTTCGAGTCAAATTTTTGTAGGGTTCCTTCCACTTGTTTTTATTTTCCATTTACATTTTCTGCAAACTTTACTTTTCTTACAAATTTATCCTTCAAGCAACACTTAATTTATTTGTTCAAATTTACATTCTCGCATTGTTATTTTCGAATTCAAAGTCCTTTTATCTAACCGAAGGAGTTTTATTGCTCTATTTAAATTCAATGCAAACCATTTCAAATTCAGTCAAGTTTATTTTCAAAGTCTTTATTTATGTTTTTTCAATCTTTTCTTTAAATCTTGTCTACTTAGAGGGTCTTTGATGCAATTTTAGAAAAATGGTACTTGCAAAAGAGGAGTAGGTTTTGCTCCCAGACCATTAGAATCGAACCACCTTCGATTTGCTAAAAATCGATAAAAGAATAACATACCTTGTTATAATTTTATATATGTTATTTAAATATTTTATGTAATACATATAATGTTTAAATGTGCATCTCTGTTATTATAATATATTAAAGTTATTGAAAGTAAGTTTATATTGATAATAAATTTACGAAGGTTTAAAATTTTAATTTCTTTCACGAATAATAAGGCATAATACATGTAAACTTAGTTGTATGCATATTTTTTGTAAAGCCTAACAAAGAGTACCCCCCAGCAACCCCAGCCATGTAACCCAAAATCTTTAATGTCGAAACACCATACCCGCGCATGCCGTCTATGTTTGCCTTTGCGGCATCCGATATATGACGAAATTTCGGAATCATGTGCACCATCTCTCGAGGTGTCAGTTTATGATTATGATCCAAGATTACTTTGTGAACTTTCCATGTTGAGTTTTTTCTATCCAAATAAATCGACAGTTTCGCCATGCAATTAGTCCTTGTTTCAGGATAGTGTCCCCTTTTTCTATCCAACTTGTTCAAGTGTTTTTCATCTCTCAATCCAGATATGTTAGAAAAAAACATTCTCCTTATCAAATTGCCTTCTTCATCCTTTCCATAATCCCTCTTGCGCACGCCAAATCCATAACATCTGCCATATTTACTGTAAAATTCATACGCTCGTTTCTCACTTCGAAAGACCTTTCTCATCCGATACTACATTTGCACTGTTACTGCCACATGCATCATCCAATTCCTCATCAGACCTACACCCTTCATCCCTTTGGCTTCCTTCCATCGTGTTGCAAGCCTAATTTCCATTTGTGAATTCCATCTGATAAAAATCAATTGCAAGAACATAAAAACCAATTGCAAAGTCTTTGCAATCTGCTATACACTCATCATGCACAAATTATTCTTAAGTGAAAACCACACAAATACGCTACTTCACACATGGAAAAACTCAGCTACCCATGCCACAATATTTCTCAGCAAACCACCCCTTACTCAATGGAACATTATCCAACCCCTTCAGCAACACATCATTTTAATTTAATCACTCATATTTTAGAAGTTCCAAATAAAAAAGCAATTGTGCTATGAAAGTCTAATTATTCTGTCCAGATTAAAAGCATAAATGGTTTAATTAGTTAAATGTTATATATTCCTAATTATTATGAGACAATCAATTTTACAAGATACACATACAAATGTCACATACATTAATAATTGATCTGGTCATTATAACTCAGCGGCAACAAGCTATAATTCGGATACTAGGTCAAGACATTAGAATTTTTATGACTCACAAATTATCAACACATAACTCGGTCGTTATATCTATAACTCATTCATTATACCTCAAGCTCGGCCGTTACAGTATTATCCATTCCATATTACTCGCGGTAACTTTCACCTATTACTCAGAGAACAAGTCTTGATCCATTACCTATAACTCGGCCAATTAAACCTACACCTCGGCCCAAATTTACCCGTTGATCTAGTAGCTATAGTTCGACCCATATTTACCTCTTGATCCGTTAGCTATAACTCGATCTAATTATACCTATAAATCAAAATCCAAGTGAGATAATAAAGGTGACTTATCTTCAGTTAGAGAGAATCTCAACTATAATAGAATTATTTAAATATGTTCAAGAGTAATTACCACAAAATCGGGCTAACATCCTTAACAGCTCCGCAATACTAGAACTGATGAGTAATCACCTATTACACAACATCTCTATAAATACAAAATCCTAATTACGTAAAAAGGTACGCTATTCACTCTTAATAACATGCACTTCATCGTATACTTTTTCTTACTTGAGCATTGGAGTCTCTTTGCAGGTCCCAACCCCCTCCGGTGTTCCTCGACACTGAAGTATAGATCGGCGTCTGTGCTCTTAGGATAGAAAATTCCATACAAATGGAAAAAGAAGTTATACCTCAGCATTAGAAGGAGTTATACCTAGGCTCAAATTATTGTGCAGGAACATTTAGCGCCCACCATGGGGACGAGTTTACTTAACCCCACTACCATCTTTCCACCCGATTATTTACCCTATTTTGCAGGTTATAATCAATGGCTGATGAAAAAAATCCACCTCCTCCTCTACCAACTTAGGCTGAGTTATTAGCTAAGAACGTTGCGCTTGAGACCGAGGTCCAAAGGTTAACTAAGTTGTTAACACAATAGCAAAAGAACCTGAATAATAAGAAAGATCGCAAGGATGCTCATAACGATGACGAGCATGTATTAGGAACTTATACTCTAGTAGAAGTCACACATCTAAAGGCACTGAAAAGACGTATAAACCCTTTTTTCAAGGAAATCATGAAGTTTTAGATGCCAAAGAACTTTAACCTACCAACCACTCTGAAGCCATACGAGGGGACTGGGGACCCGAACATACATGTCACTAAGTTTCACTCAATGATGTTTCTTAACAGTGCTTTTGACCCAATATTATGTCGTTATTTCCCTACATTTTTAGATGGTGCTACTTTACTCTGGTTTTCATCTTTACCTGCAGGTTCTATCTCTATTTTTCAGGAATTGGCCGACCTCTTCACCAACAATTTTACAGCATCCAAGTTCTATGTTCATGATTCTGACTACCTTAGCACAATCAAACAAGATCAACATGAAAGTCTTCTTGACTACATGATGATGTTCAATAAGATAGCAATGGAAATCCCTAACCTCAACCCTGACATCCACCTCTATGTTCTTAAGAGTGGTCTTCACCCTAGCAAGTTCCACAAGACTATTACTGTCGCCAAGCCAAAGACTTTAGCGGAATTTCGAGAAAAAGCAATCGGACAGATGAAAATAGAAGAACTTAGACAAGTTTGTTGGATCAATAAACCAACTCAATCAAAAGAAGACGACCAGAAGGACCTTTGTGAATCAATAAATTGATCGGCAAGGAATTTATACCCTTCAAGCACTACTAGGTAAAGAACTATGACTCGAAGATGTACTCTTTTTTCCACTCACAAAAATTTTTCTACACTGAATTTTGCTTGGAGGGATTTTAATAAGGCACTTCATCCTATACTTTCTATGTTAAGAAAGTAGTCCTCAATAAATAGTACATTATTTTTAACTTCATCATTCTTTATTTTTATTCATGCCTTTAGTTTGACTACTGTTTTTGCTACTCTCTACACATATTATGGAAAACCAATATTATAGTCGGCATACAAAAACAAATAAACAGCTATAAGTCGGAATCAAATAAACAAACTGACAACTATAAGTCAGAACCAATCCTACAAACTGGCAATCATAAGTCAGAATCAATGCAACAAACCAGCAACTATAAATCGGAATCAATCCAAGCAAACCAACACATATAAGTCGAAATCACTTCAAACAAACTAATAATTATAAGTTTGAATCAATCAAAGCAAACCGACACTTATACGTCAATGTTAGTCTAACAAACAATCACATATAAGCTCATTTAAAAATATATTGAAATAAGCAACACATTTTCCAATGACAAGCTTGTCCAATTTTATTTTCAAGGTTATTAGTTGATCTTAGGGGCTAATCCTCATATCTCTGAATTATAACACAACCGCATCTCTTTTATATCCTGCCGAGTTATAACTTAATTTTCATAAAAACTCAACCTGCTTCTCTTAAAAATAAACAAGTCAAGCTTAAGGGCTATGATCTGGTCATTATAATTCGGCGGCTACAAGCTATAATTCGGATATTAGGTCAAGGCGTTAGGATTTTTATGACTCACAAATTACCAACACATAACTCGGTTGTTATATCTATAACTAATTCATTATATCTCAAGCTCGACCGTTACAGTTTGGTCCATTCCATATTACTCGCGGTAACTGCCACCTATTACTCAGAGAACAAGTCTTAATCCATTACCTATAACTCGGCCAATGAAACCTATACCTTGGCCTAAATTTACCCATTGATCTATTAGCTATAGCTCAACCTAATTATACCTATAAATCAGAATTCAAGTGAAATAATAAAGGTGACTTATCTTCAGTTAGAGATAATCTCGGCTATAATAGAATCATTTAAATATGTTACATAGCAATTATCTCAAAATCAGGCTAACATCCTTAATAGCTCCGCAACACTAGGCCTGCTGAGTAACCGTCTATTACACAACATCTCTATAAATACAAAATCATAATGACGTGAAAAGGTACGCTATTCACTCTGAATATCATATACCTCATCTTATACTTTTTCTTACGTGAGCGTTGGAGTCTCTTTGCAGGTCCCAACCTCCTTCGGTGTTCCTCGACGACTGAAGTATAGCTTGGCGTCTCTGCTCTTAGAACAGAAAACTCTATACAAATGGAAGAAGGAGTTATACCTTGGCTCAGATTACTGTGCAGGAACATTTGGCACCCACCGTAGGGCCGAATTTAATTAACCCCACGATGACTTTATCTCGCTTTTTTGCAGGATCATGGCAGTAAAACCCAGAACTTTTGGAAAATCTTATTATGAATCAATTTCAATTTATTTATTCATTAAAGACCTTAATTTCAGAAATTATTTTATTAAAGCTAATTAAATCAAGTTTTGATAATTAAATTAGAATTTTTATCTAATTTTATAATTATTGGATAATTTTTTATATTTAAATTATAAAATTTAGTAGTTGTAAAATAATAAGAATTTAAATGATTTGATTTAAATAAGTGAGATTTTAGAATTTAATACTTTAATTTTTATGAATAAAGAAAATTAATCATATTATCTCTAATTTTTGGGTTGAAGTATTTATTTAAAAATAATTTGTAAATTTATAAACAAATAGTATTTTTATACATAATTATTGTTGGATTAAAATTAATTTTCAATTACTATATTATCCTTATTTTTATAAAAAATTACAAAATTATCCTAACCCTAAATTTCCAAAAATACACTCATAACTCTAATTTTCAAAAAAACAGTCGCCACCCCCTTCCAAACCCACACCTGCGAACCCAAAAAAAAGGAGTAATATCCCAAATAGGTCCCCAAGAAATTTACCATCTGACAGTTTTGTCCTCCACAAAATTTAACTAAGATTTCGACCTTGAGGTTCTCAGATATCCCCCATATACGTCCCCAAAACCGTTTAATCGGGTTAAAATGGTGACGTGTCAGGTTAATTGTGACATGTCACCTTTAGGACATTTTGGTCCCCATCCACTATGGACAAAACAACGTCGTATTAGAACCAGGGGTAAAATGACGTCGTTTCGGGGAGGACAAATTCGTCCCCACTTAGACAGAAAATGCAAACGGCGTCGTTTTCATGTTGGGGACCTATTTATCTTATAATAGTATCTTAGGGGACCTATTTGACCTATAATTCGTGATGTTACAAGAGGCTATATTTACTTCAACACAAACCTTAAAAACACATTGACATTGGTCTATTCATTTATCAAAATGGTAACATAAGTCTGAGAACCCAAACATGTTAACCACACAAATATTTGGCTTCAATAGCAACACAAACCAAATCAAGTCAAAAGAAGGTTTATTTTCTTCAACATAAACTAAACGAAACCATTCTAAACAACATAACGTCTTCTTCCTCCAACATAACAAAAGGTGGTAATGTAACACCCTACCACACTAAGCTTTACGCTTAAGCCGTAAAACAGTGGTGGTGTGGTATTACGACCTCTAAAATAAAATGAGTACATATAATAGCAGAAGAATTATAATATGCTAGGAGCCTTGAAGAAAAGAGGAAACAAAATCGCAAAATAAAAGCACAACGCTCAAGGAATGGTTAACCTGCGTGCTAAGGAAACCATAACTATTAAACATATGATAACAGAAGTAGGAATAGAGTGCCAAAGATACAAAATAACAAGCTCCTAACTCAGCCTGTGAAGCCAAGACTGAACGGAGAATATATATATATATATATATATATCCAAAACCCAAAAGTATATATACACAATCCTGCCTCTCCATAAACCTCTAGGAGGATCAAAAGAACAAGTTATGCGGAGAGAAAACCAAGTACATATATACACATCATAGCATAACAAAATAACCATGTAACCACTCCACTTCAAGGCTCCAGAAGCCTAACGAGATGCCTCTCGACCTGCATTTGAAAAACAACAATATAGTTTGGAATGAGAACCGGAGGTTCTCAGTATGGTAAATGTGCCACACACATAATATATAAGGTCCTGGGAATGCCAGAGGCAATCCTAGAACGCCGACACTCAGATTATAGAGTTTAAAGTATTAAACAGAAGCCATAAAAGGTGGTTTACTAAGGATATTTAAACCTAACTTAACTTAACCTTAAATCTAAATCCCATTCTGCCATTCCTCCTTACCTCCAACTCCATCATGAATTTTCACAGACAACTAAACAGACAAAGGCAAGCACAAGAAGGTTACAAGTACTGCAGATAACAAATATACATTTAACATGGCAAGTACATTTAGGCACACCCAGTTAATACACAAGCAAGTAATTCAAGTAATATGCATATGATGCATGCCTGTCCTATGGCTGATGAGGCTCATCTGTCGGTTATCCAGCCAACCCGACAAGTCTGAATTGTCCTTAGACTGTCTACCGACGTGCATCCCCAAGACTCTATGCATAGCTTTATCTCAAACAATCAATATTGCTCAATGGGGGTAACATTCCCGGAAATTTATATAGTGCCCGGTCACACTTACGTCGTAGGGTCAACAGAGTATCGAGTTTTCTACCTGGTACACGTGGTGGCAAGCCACGAAACTTTATCCAGGGAATCTCGTATCTCAGATCATTCAAATTCATAAGCCATATAAATAATTCAATTATAATTCATCACATCCACATCATTCTCAATTGCATCTCGTTCATCATCATACATTAAACATATTCAATCCTTATCCTTCATTATCACACCTCTCATTCCGTCCATCAATAGTTCCAAGTCAAAACATAATTCATTCTTTTCTAAGAATCAAACTTCAAACTTAAAACATACTCATTTTCTTAATAACTCTAAATCAAACCATATAACCTTTGAATCTAAATCTTTTTAGATAATCATATAAACAAAATCTCTAACTTTTATAAAATTTTGGCAGCACCTCCTCTAAAACTCGGACTTTGCCACCATTTTCGGGTCCAAACCTGCTTTCTTTTCAATTCAACATACCCTTCCTCATCATCATAACAGTCACCACAATAAATCTACCTTAGATCAACAATTATACTCATCCAATATTCAAATCCAACAACCAAAATTCAACTAAGGATCATAGTTCACTAATCCTAGGCTTCTAACACAAAATACCTCAAATCAATAATTCACCAAATTATTAGTTAATCAACGAGCACCAAACCAACCATGTTCATCAACAATAACATTCAACCATAATTCTCTCCAAATTAACATAACAACATTCACCATCCAAAATTAATAACTAATTATCCAATAAACTTCAACCAAATATATTCATCGACAAATTACTAAACATTAAACATACACCTGCATTCCAACTTATCCTATGGTCGTCTAGCCTAAGTTTTCACAGAACATTATATATTAAATACAAGAAACCTAAACCATACCTTGGCCGATTTTCACGTAACGACCAAAGCAAATTATTTAAAACCAAGGCAGCCTCTTCAAAATTCAACTAATCAGCTTCCTCCAAGTTCCAATATTCACAATTTCAAGCTCCAATTATTTATTCACAACCTAATACACATGCATAACACATATATATCCAATTTAATACTCAAAGCTCAAATTCAAAGAAAATAAAATAGAATTATCGTATCCTCACCTTACCCAAACTTCACATAAGCAAGAGTGAACGTTTATCTCAAGCTAATTGGATCCTAAAATATCAGAAATCAAAGAAATTTAATATTCCCACTTAAAATTCAAAAATTGCGGAAAGAGAAGCTGAGAGTGATTAAACAAGTTACCAGTGAAATTGTTCCGGTAGAAACGTAGAGCTCGGCACGGTGAACGCGTGGCCGCAAAAGGTGCGGCGATTGGAGCTCGGACGGAGAAGTTACGGGGATCAGAAATTTACCGTAAGGTTACGGAAGCTTTCTCCCCTCCCTGGAAGTGTTTCATGCTGCTGCATCCAAATGAGGGAGAGAAAGGAGTTCGGCTTCATTTAATGAGTTGGTCCAGTTGAACCGATGGTTCGGTTCGGGTCCGGTTCAACCCGTTCGGTCTAATTTTGGACCGTTTTCTTCGAAATTGGTGTCAAAATTTTTGTTTTGACGAGCTCTATCTTAATTTAATATAATTTTCACATTTCTAATCTTCCTTATTAAAAAAATAATTTATTGACTAATTATCTACTAATTTAACCGCGGTTTACAGGTAACATAACTAAGACAACAACTTTCACACTAATTCTTAGAAGCATTATTTTTTGAAAGACTGGTTCAACCCTCGTGTTAGAATGAATTTGAAAAACTTAGATACTGTGCCACTGGTTGCAACTGATATTGTCTCAACACTAACACTCTCCGAATTTTTTGTCCTAATTACTGTCTCTTTTGGACATCTAAAAGAAAGCTGAGCTTGGAATAAACAGTATTGTTATCACCATGTTTCACACAAAATTTCAGTATTGCTGAAACATGGTGATAACAATACTGTTTATTCCAAGCTCAGCTTTCTTTTAGACGTCCAAAGGAGACAGTAATTAGGGCCAAGAATTCGGGGAGTGTTAGTGTTGAGACAATATCAGTTGCAACTAATGGCACAGTATCTAAGTTGTTCAAATTTATTCCAACACGAGGGTTGAATCAGTCTTTCAAGAAATGATGCTTCTAAGAATAAGTGTGAAAGTTGTTGTCTTAGTTATGTTACCACCTTTTGTTATGTTGGAGGAAGAAGACGTTATGTTATTTAGAATTGTTTCGTTTAGTTTGTGTTGAAGAAAATAAACATTCTTTTGACTTTATTTGGTTTGTATTGCTATTGAAGCCAAATATTTGTGTGGTTAACATGTTTGGGTTCTCAGGTTTATGTTACCATTTTGATAAATGAACAGACCAATGTCAATGTGTTTTTAAGGTTTGCGTTGAAGTAAATATAGCTTCTTTTAACATCACGAATTATAGGTCAAATAGGTTCCCTAAGATACTATTATAAGGCAAATAGGTCCCCCACATGAAAACGGCGCCGTTTGCATTCTCTGTCTAAGTGAGGACTAATTTGTCCTCCCCGAAACGATGTCGTTTTGCCCCTGATTCCAATACAACGTCGTTTTGTCCAGCGTGGATGGGGACCGAAATGTCCTAAAAGTGACATGTCACAGTTAACCTGAAACGTCACCACTTTAACCGGATCAAACGGTTTTAGGGACGTATCTGGGGGATATCTGAGAACCTCAAGGTCGAACTCTTAGTTAAATTTTGTGGGGGATAAAATTGTCGGATGATAAATTTCTTGGGGACCTATTTGGGGTATTACTCAAAAAAAGAAAGGGAGAAGAGAGAACAGGGAGAGCAAATGGGAAGGAGGAAGAAGAGAAGGGAGGGAACTGCGCTGCTACCGTGTGGCCGCCGTCCCGTGGAGGATGGAACCCAGAGAAATTGGTGTATTTTTTAGTACATCCACACAAAGAAAAGGTGAATCGATTAGAACATCAAAAGCTTAATAATATTATTTTCGTTCGTTATAACTTGAAACAACAATAAAAGTATTTTTTTCAATTATTTACCTACTTTGATATGCATAGCTCTTTTAAAAAGTATCATTCATTAAGTTTTAATCTTTAGTTTAGTAACTAGACAAATTGATAACATAGAAACCAAATGAGAAAATAAAACTATGATCTAATTTATCTCGATGCATTTGATAACCATTCAGATTGAATATTATTAGAAGATTCACCATCATTTTTAATTCTTTAAGATCAGAGGTTGATGCTCTACGAAATAATTTGACAAATATGTCTATTCAACCAACTTTAGATGATCTTGGTATATTTTTTATTTGTTTGAACATTTTAATTGTTAGTTGCTATTATAAATTATTCTTGATATTAATTTGTAAAAAATACCCAAATATGGATCAATTAAATTTAGAAGATGATTAAGATAATAATGGACCGAATAACAATATTATGGAAGATATAAATGCAAATTAAAATGAAAAAAATATTAGTATATGTTATATGAAGATATAGATGTCGACTTTAAGATTATCCTTTGGATTTAATTTATCAATTGTATTAGCTTTTGTTTGTTTTTGTTCATTTAAATTGAGAAAAAGTATTTTGTATTAGTGACTAGTTTATTTTTTTACATCATTAATTATATTTAAAAATTAATATTTGATAATTATTAATATATTTATAACACATATACATGTACTTTAATTTTTTATTTTAATTTTATTGTTATAATTTTATATTTTTATATTTTTATTTAATTATAATCGAATTAGTCGAACAAATCAATGACTGACTGGTTAAATTAATAATTTAATGGTATAACCGAATTAATTATGTTTAACTATGTTTTAAAGAATTTTTTACCAACTTTAATTTAATTTTGATACAAATATTTTTATTATTATCTTAAAAGTAAAGAGGGGGCTAATTTTTTTTTATATTGGCTAAATATAGGTGTAATACATTATTATGGAAAAATTAGGTTTTTTTTATATGGTGTTTTATTCAAATCGGACGGTCCGATTTGTTTGATAAAAAAATAAACTATAAATCGAAGGGTCCGATTTGCTTGAAGAATAAAATAAACACAAAATCGGAGGGTCCAATTTGTATTTTTTATTTTTTTTAATTTGTTGAAATGAAAATCGGACGGTCCGATTTCAACATTAATTTTTTTTTATTTTTGAAATTATAAATCGGACCGTCCGTATTGTAATTTTAACTTTTTTTATTTTTTTTCAAACTGAAAACGGAGGGTCCGCTTTTTTGCTAACACCATATATATGTAAAGTATCTCTCTTCTCCACATTGTTGTATTACTACATTCTCTTCTCCATATAAAAAATCAAAAGCGTAAAGAGGGTGCGTGTATATGTACGGTGTATTGTTCAGTATTTGGAAGAGTACATGCTTTGGTGTCCCAATATGATGTTGCTCAAATGCCTCAAATGCTTCTCTCCTCCAGTCTTTGATAAAAGATTAAATTTTAATTTATTTACATAGTAGCTAGCCCCGGAAAAGAGTATGTTGTGGACTATTATTTGAACCACGACTCACCACTCAGCATATCTCTGACATCATGCACGTACCTGTCAACATGGGAAGGAATGAAACTTCCTTATGCAATTTCATCGGATTAGGTTTGACTAATTTTCTTGGCAAATGCTTATATCTGTTGAAACACATCTTCTAGTAGATCTCTCTCTCACTTTGGAATATTATTGAAATTTGAGGATATTGCTTTCGTAATTACACTTGGCTCAGAGGATGCATGGAATATGAGTTTAATTTTGAACTATAAAAAATTGAGTTGTAATATTAGAAAAAAATATTATTTATTTTATTTAATAGTTAAATAAATAATTATTTATATCTATAAAAAATAAAAATATTTTATATTAAATCAAAACTAAATTTGTATTCACACAAAATGTTTTTTGTATGACAAAAATATTCTATATTTAAAGAATTGAAGTGTCATGTCACCAATATTCTGAAAATCGGTTCGAACCGGCCGGTCGAACCGTGAACCGGACGCTGAAGCGGTTCGGTCAACAAAAAAAACCGCAGAATTTGATAACCGGTATTAAACCGACGAACCGGCCGGTTACCGGTTGGTCGAACCGAATCGGGACCCGGCCGGTTTTTTAAGCTAGCAGCAAAACGTCGTCGTTTTGCAATGTGGGAACCCTAATTCCCTTTTCCTTTTCTCCTTCGTCACTTCGTGCTTCGCCTTCACTCCAGCCTCCAGCCTCCAGCGTCCCACTCCCACACTCCCACTCCCACAGCACAACACCGACGAGGCCACGAGGCCACGACCCACCATGACCCACCGGCCACCACTGTGAGAGACAGAACGCCTGAAGCCCTCAACGCACCCACCTCCGTCGCGCCCTCAGCAGCGTCGCGCCCTCAGCAGCGTCGCCCTCAGCAGCATCGCCCTCAGCAGCGTCAGCACGGTCAGCGCCCTTAGCAGCGTCGCCCTCAGCAGCGTCAGCACGGTCAGCCCCTCAGCCACTTCGCCGTCAGCGTCTGCCTCTGAGAGAAAGCAACAAAGAAGCGTCAGCAGCGTTGAAGAACTGAAGTCCTCATTTTCAGGTAACTTTTATTTTTTAATTTAGTTATGAACATGATTTTGTGATGAGATCTGATACTCTGTGAACAAAGAATTTTGATGAAACTCTGAGTCTCTGAAACTGTTATGAACTGATAGTGATATGTGAACTCTGTGAACTGACTGAACTATGATGAAGTCATGAAACTGTGATGAAATATGAATTGATTTTGTGAATTCTGATAGTGTAAATTGAATTCTGATTTTGTGAAATCTGATTATAAAATGGTTTTTACGGTTCAACCACGGTCGGACCGGTTGAACCTATGAACTAGTGAACCAGTACCTAGAGCGGTTCAATGACCGGTTCGGTTTTCAAAACCTTGCATGTCACAAAAAAATAAATGATCAAAAATTTTTTCAATATAGTATGAATATATATATCAAAATTTTTTTTATGAAAATAAATGATCATTTATTCATTAAACATTTTAAAAAATGGAGCATAATCGACAATAAATAACTAAGTTAATTTTGTTTTAATTTATTTTTGTTCCTTTTCATCACCCTTTATTCCTCTCACCACCAACAATATCACAGCCCCTGGTTGCCGATAACCATTACTGACCACCATCGGCCAAAATTTTAAATGTAGGAACATCGAAAGGAAAAGATGACAGATCTGTAACAAAAAGTAAAAAGTAAATTGTCTTATTCAAATTTATTTAAAAATACATACATTTACGACTTTTAGATATTATAAATAAGAGATCAATTATATTTTTATCCATATCTATGTTTCGGGTGTTTAGTATAAGGTACTTACTCACACAAGAAAAGTCATATCTAGCTACTCCAAACACAAACCGACATCCGGTGAGAAAAACAGAGGAAAAATGGATTCAGTCTTAAATTACCTAAACCCCACCGCCATAATCGGAATCCTTTCTCTAATAATAGTCTTGCTCTATATACTTCTCTTTCGTCCCTTCAAACCTGGTGGTAACCTCAAAGAACCTCCCATGGCAGCTGGTGCGTGGCCTATACTGGGTCACCTTCCATTGTTGCGCGGTTCACAGCCACTCCACACGACTTTAGGCACCATGGCTGATAAATATGGACCTCTTTTCACCATCAAGTTCGGCGCTACAAAGACCATAGTACTCAGCAACTGGGAAATGGCCAAAGAGTGTTTCACCATAAACGACATGGCCATTTCGTCTCGCCCCAAAACCGTTGCAATTGAGAACCTTTCTTACAACTTCGCCGTTTTCGGTTTAGGACCGTACGGTCCATACTGGCGCGAGCTTCGAAAGATCGTAACGTTAGAGCTACTCTCGAACCGCCGCATAGAGCTACTAGGCCACGTTCGCGTCTCTGAAGTTCAAGCTTCCATTAACGAGCTCTATAGTCTTTGGTCCAGAAAGAAAAACAAGGAGTCTTATAACTCTGATGATGACGGTTATGTGTCGGTGGAGATGAAAGAATGGTTTTCGCAACTGACCTTCAACTCGGTTCTTAGAATGATTGCTGGAAAGAGATACTTTGGTGGTGCTACCGCGGATGCTGTGTCGACGGCCGTCGGCGAGGAAAAGGCGAAGAAGTGTTTAAAATTAATTGAAGATTTTATGCATCTTTTGGGGTTATTTACTGTGGGAGACGCTATTCCTGCGCTCAGGTGGATGGATTTGGGAGGCCATGAGAGAGCCATGAAAAGAACTGCTAAGGAATTGGACAGTGTTTTGAATGAATGGTTAGAGGAGCATAGAAGAAGTTTCGGTGAAAAGGCTACCAGTGAACGTGACTTCATGGATGTTATGATTTCCATTATCGGAGAAAAAAAGATTCATGGGTTTGATGCTGATACTATAATTAAAGCCACAACAATGGTATGAGTTTATTTTTAAGTTGTGTACGATTTTATTAGGAGTTAATAATCAACTGATATAAGTTCAATATATTAAAAATTAAAAATGTATTTTAAAAATTTAGAAATACCTCCTTAAAATTGGATAAAGTATATTTTTTGTTGTTTAAGTTTGTTAAAAATTTTAAAAATATTCTTAAATTTTATTTTGTTCAAAAAATTTTTGACTTGCATTAAATATATTCTTAAAAGCTAATTTTTCAAAAAATTTAGGATCAATTAGCAACAATTTTATAAGAATAACTATCAACACAAGTAAATCAGAGATAGTTGTTATGCATTATTGCTGGATTAGTCTTAATTTTTTTGAAAATTTGGCTGTTAGCAGTATATTTAATGCAAATAAAAAATTTTTGAGAAAAAAAAAAACTTAGGAATATTTTTAAAATTTTTCCCAAACTTCAAAGACAAGAGACATATTTTACCCTTTAAAATTTATGTTAACTTATATCTTATGGCTTATTGTTATTGTTTGTCTATATTTATTTAAAAAATGTTATATTCATATCGAAATTAGTCGCCAAATTAATTTTTATATATTTTTATATAAATACATATGTTATTTAACTTATTTTAAATATGTATTTTATATTTCAATATGTATTTACACTGATAATTATTTTGGTGGCTAATTTTTTTAGTGGCTAATTTTTTTAGGTATGCATAGCATAGTTGATATTTATTGTTTATTCTGTTGCTTGTTGCTTATAGTATAGCTTATATACAACTCTAGTCAAACATAGTGTCAACAGTTAGATTTATTTTTATTCTAGTGTTATTTCTTACTTTCATTTTTCTAAATTAGAAAATAAGTAAAGGAAATGATCAATATATTGAAATTTGAGAATCAGTACAAAGTTGTGTAATTCAATTAAAAATGAGTAAACTAATATGGCTAGTATTGGTTTTACACAATTCGACTAAGTGTCCTGTTTTTCAGAACAATCATGTTGAGAAAATTAATTAATTATAGCAGCATTTTTTTCTGATTAATTTGGTAAACCTTTTTTGCAGGCAATGATCGTGGGAGGAACTGATACAACTGGTGTTACTCTTACATGGGCACTAAGTTTGTTATTAAGAAATCCTCGTACACTAAAAAAAGTAAAAGAAGAACTCGATAGTCAAATTGGAAAAGAGAGATGCATAACGGAGTCAGATTTAAACAAATTGGTGTATCTTCAAGCCATAGTGAAAGAGACACTAAGATTATATCCAGCAGGTCCTCTTGGAGGACCACGTGAATTCACAGAGAGTTGCACTTTAGGTGGATTTTATGTTACAAAAGGATCTCGACTAATTACAAATATATGGAAGATTCAAACTGATCCTAGTATTTGGTCAGATCCCTTGGAATTCAAGCCAGAGAGGTTCCTCACAACTCACAGAGACACAGACCTTAAGGGTCAGCATTTCGAGTTTTTGCCATTTGGAAGTGGTAGAAGGATGTGTCCTGGAATGTCGTTTGCACTTCAAATGGTTCACTTTGCTTTGGCCAGGTTCTTGCACTCGTTTGAGATTTTGAAACCATCTTCTGATGAAGCAATTGATATGACTGGTATCCTTGGACTGTCTTATGCCAAAGCTACTCCAATTGAGATTCTCATCAAGCCATGTTTGGCTCAAGCTTGTTATGAAACCATGTAATCTTTAGTACTTAGTAGTATAGTGCAGAAGATTTGATTTGGATTCCAGAAAATGATCTGATACCAGACAATGTTATAGCCTACACCTTAGCTTGTGAAGTTGGATGATGATCTATTGAAATATCTTAGTGTGGTTAGTGGTCTAATAAGTAGCAAGTGCTTTTGGTTATGTTTGTTAAATTTTGGCTTGACTTTATACTGAGTTAATATGATTGTACTCTATCATATTACTATTATACTCCACTTTGATGAGTATTAATATACAAAAGTATAGCTATCGATAAAATTTCTTTTGCAATTGTTGAAACATTGGTAGCTGTTGAATAAATGGTAATTAGCCAAGTAACTTCTCACTACATAGCTGTTTATCACTTTATTGCATTGTTCAATGCTAACAAGTTAGCAACATAGGATTAAAACCCTTCATATAGGCTATAACAGGATGGTACCAAAGTAATGGAAATTACATTCCTCAATCATCATTTCAAGTTACAAGATTAGCAGCTGCAGAATTTATAAGTTCTACTAATTGTGGGTTTGAAAAATTTATCTGTTCTATATAACATTTTGGAGGTGCATTTATATAACATTTTGGAGGTGCATTTACAAACCAAAATCTGTGTTGTTAAGATATAGTACTAGTTTAGGAGGAATCACCAGTGTTGATATTGGCATTAGGTTCCTTATTTAAAAAGATTGAGACATACTGCACGATGGACAACCAAATAGAATATAAAGTTGATAAGATTACAGAACAATTAGTAAGGCATGCAAATTTTAACTGTAAACTAATGGATTTTAACCTGGTCTGTACATAGTGTTTTCCATTTACTAGCCAATGGTTGAGGACAGTATCATCCTGCCTACATGAGTCATATGTTAGCTAAATTTTACACACTCTTTTTATTTTTTAAAGAAACAGCACCTTATGCACTTACTAGCACGTATCTTCATAAGTCCTAAGTGTTCTCTTCCAAGTTACAGAAGTAAAGGAAATTGGTTCATATAAATGAATTTGAACTTACAATTGTCTCAATTAATCAACACTGCATAAAAGGAATGGCTTGTATTTGAAAATTGAAATTTTACAAAGGAACACGACATAGAAGAAAAAAAATATAAATAAAAAACTTACGAAAGGGTAAATTAAATTGTTCTTTTATTACTTGCTTATGTAAATAAATTGGAATATAATTATACAGAATTGGGAATTTCTTTTAAATAAATAAATTAAATTCCATATTTATATGTGTTCATATTTTGACCCATCGCTTAGCCAAGCCCAAAACGAATAAGGTTGAATCGATAAATATTTACTTGGATCGACACCTACCCGACTTCATAGCTTCTACAATCTGAATCATTAATTAGCTCCTACAATCTTTTCTATTTATTTAAAAAGGAGATTTCAACAACCTCTCTATCAAAACAGAGTAACTAACCCACCACTAAAAGTAGGACTACTCAAAAGATAGTTATTAACTCTACGATGATGACGAGCAGGATCAGTAGTTGCTTATTTATATTTAGTTTCATATACTTATGAGTATGTTATTTATGTTTATTTATGTTTAGTTTCATGTATGCTGGCTTCATTATGTGTATGACTTTGTCAGTTTGCTTATTCAGATTTTCACTATTTCATGTTTAGATGACACATCATACATTGAATGACAAATATTATAAAATTAGTTTCAGGTACTCAAGAGAATCACAAACATAATAAAATTAATTTTACTCAAGAAAATGACAAACATAATGACATTAACTTTACTCAAGAGAATCATAACTACATAGAAAAACACGAAACATAAAAGGCAGAACAATAAAAGCTTGATCACAAGGATGACATGGACTAAAATAAAGACAACAGAAATACAAAAGGAGCAACAGAAACAAAACCAACAACATCATGACAGCTATCCATCACATCCGGCCATGGAGCCTCGTGAGGCCAACTCCTACGAATGTGTCCTAGCTATCTGCAGAGACCACAATAGTCAGACTGTCATAAGATGGCCAAAGTCCATCTAGAATAGGCGACAAAAATCCCATCCGGTATACACTAAACACCTTACTCATGGTATAAACTTCATGATGTAGCCCAGTTCAGTCGGGACTGAGCACAGCATGCGATCGCATGGCAGCACAGGTAATGGAGAGCCTGAAAGTACCTGCAATCACATGTGTGATCGTTGAGAGAAATCCGATACTTACCGAGCGAGAAGTTATTCGTAGGAGTCGTCTTAGCCACAGTATACTCAGATTGATGCTTATCAAACAGAGTGACGATGAAGCATCTCAAATCTCTCAAGTTGCACTCTATTGCCTTCACTAGAGCTTGGCAAAACAGGTGCCCAGTTTCCAATTGCGCCTCTGCCGTCTGTCCTCGAATGACAAAAAGTTCTGCAAGCCTTCCGTATGTGGACTTCACCAATACAGTGACCGGCAGATTTCGTGTGCCCTTCAATACATAATTAACGCACTCGGATATGTTTGTCGTCATGTAGCTGAACCATCTGCCTCCATCCTGGTGCTAGATCCACTTATCGTACTCCATCCTGTTCGCCCAATCGCACATGGCTGGATTCTCAGTCCTCATAATATCAAACTAATAGTCAAATTCTGCCTCAGTCTTAGCATAAACTGCATTCAAAAGTAGTCATCTCGCATCCTGTCCCTTGAAATTGAGGGTGAAATCAGCTGCAACATGACGAATGCAAAACGCTCTATATGCATGAAGTGGTAGCCAACCACTATCAGGTGCCTCCACTGCAGCCTTAATGTCATTGTGCCTGTCAGAGATCACCAAAATATCTTCTTGTGGGATCACATGTTGACGCAAGTTGGATAAGAAAAAAGCTCAGGACTCCGCATTCTCGCCTTCCACAAGTGCAAAGACAATGGGCAAGATATTCAAGTTACCGTCTTGTGCAATAGCTAGAAGCAAAGTGCCGCCATACTTCCCACACAAATGAGTCTCGTCGATACTGACTAGTGGCTTGCAATGTATAAATACCTCAATGCATGGAGGAAATGTCCAAAAAAGACGATAAAAGTACACTGTAGACTCATCAACCTGATCACCGACATGTACCGGAGAAGTCTTCAACAACGTTACGGTTCCATCCATCGTGGATTGCACACCAAGGATCCAACGGGACAACTCGACATACGACTCTTTCCAATCCCCGTAGATCTATGCAACTGCCTTCTGTTTTGCCATTCACACCTTCCTGTAACTAGGCTTGAATCCATAGGTTGCCTCAATAGCTTCTTGCAACACTTTTATCGTAACCGCTGCATTGGGTCCAACCAACGAAAAGATCCTTGCACAAATGAGATGATGATCGAGCTATCGGTGATCGCTCAAAATCGATGTGGCCAAGCAAGTGTGAGGTCCGTTGTACCTTCTAACCTCCCAAGTACTCTTTCGCTGCCGAAGTATGATGCGAATCATCCACGTGCAACCTTTCTCGAACTCCTTGCATCTCCCATGATACTTCAAATGATCTGACTCTATCACCCGGTACTCAACTCTACGACAGATGCCATAATTCTTTATGCTCAACACAGCTCCCTCCTTAGTTTAGAAAGATTGTCCAATCTGAAATTCCCCAAAAGGATTTTTCTTGTGTAATCCTTGACCTTCAAAGATAGGATCTATGTCCGATTGCTAGCAGACGACTTACATGTTCAGCGTTGAGAAATGTGGAGGGTGTTGCTGTGACCCAGAACTGGATGACCCTTGATGTGTAGGTAAGTTTCTAGGAGTATCCTCGTTACTATCCCCCACGATGTGAGTTGGCTCATCGTCTGAATCATCCTCTCGCATTGCATTTTCAACCCGATCCGATTCACCGTCACCTAAAATACCCAAAATCATACGGGGTGACCTAGCTATCCCAACTACAATAGATGGAAGATCAGCCAACAAACAACCAGGTGCAACGACATGCATCAAGGTAGAAGCACCCCCACCGTCGTCAACTGAGGATTCGTCGTTGATGCCCCGTAACTATCGACACCATTTTCCAACTTGTCATACAGCTTGTCTATTCTCACTTCTGGAAAACTGCGCCAACAATGAAATAAAACCTGCATGTCTTCGTCTAGCCCTATCACAAACGTTTCATACTGCACACCAGTTGACACAACCACAATTAGAATCTTTTAGAAATACCTTCTTCACCCACTTAACTCCACACAACCACGCCTTTTGCAATATACTCGTCTTTAGTTCTGACAAAATATTTGTTGGCTGGATAAAAACATTCACCGGTTCGCTATTAGTAAACTTAACACCGTGCCTTTTATTTTTTTTTTTTTTTTTTCAGAACAATGGATTAGAACAAAAAAACTTTTCTCACTATTCATTTGTAAATTTGTGAAAATGACCCTCTACCATCACACCACTTCTTCCTACTTACTATTTATAGGCATTTTTGTGTAGGCATAAACCATTATATCCCTCCTACGATTTATGCATTGTTGGACTTCGAAAAAAAACTGCTGGAAGGAGTGTCGCAATTTTTTCTTTATTTTATTTAAACGTAAACAGTTATACCCTCAGTTATACCCTCTGGTGGTTTATGTGTATTGACAATCGACAAATCCCTTATCACGGTTTCCATAATAATATAAAAGTTTCATTTGCCAATGCAATATTTAAATATTATAATTTGATAAAATTAAAATGCAAATGATTTATTCTGATAATTTACCCAAAAAAAAAATCCAATGTTAGTCCCAAAATAATTGGTCCCAACAAATCAGCCCCCTATAGCACCGACAGACACTCACTCTCAGTCTCACACATAGCCGAAAATTTCGACCGTTGCCGCTCCTTCACTTCTCCGATACGCTACTTAAACTTTGAATTCTTAAATGAAATGAAATGTTCTTAAACTCCAAATTATAAATAAATTTTGAAAAAGGGAGTTCCAATCATGCTACAAGATTAGTTGTTAGTGAATTGGGACAAAATATCATAAGTGTTATCGTTATTACGGGGCAGTATATTGGTGAGAAAGTTTTCATTCCTCGAATGAATGTAATCTCATCTGATCCAGTTTTAGATAAGACGATTTCCTATTGGATTTTGTTTTGCCATGACCATTTTTAAAAGTCAAGGGCAACCACTCTCATGCCGGTTTGTTTGTCAAAACATGTTTTCATTTATGGATTCTGTTGCTATAACAAAAATGCATGAGATAGTACTAAAAATGTCATGTGTCAAGAGGTTTTTGAGAAGATTTGGAATATCGTGATATGATAATGCAGTGATTTTCATGAAGATCATGCTTTGAATGTAATGCAAAGCTTTACTTTATTTTCCCTTGCTATTCATATTGTATTTTCTTAAAAGTTATTTGTAGAATTAACAATCAAGAAAATAGATCAATGTTCATAAATAGTATTGATGTTTTTCTAGTTTCACACATCCTTCATTATATATATAATTGGTAACTGGGTAAGTAATGTTTCAGCAAGCAAGAAAGAAATAAGACTACATTTGGGGATATATATAATTGGAAGTTAACTTCTAGTCCCTTCCTTGCGCCAGAAGAAAACACATAAAAGTATTTGAATGCAAGATTTTAACAAATAAAAAATGAAGAAATATCTCCTCTAACCTTACCATGAGTCATTTCCATTTTGTATCTTCCTTCACCATAGGCTGCAGACAGACATCTCGATAAACAGGTTCATTTGCAACTTCAATGTCCTAACTCCAATCAACCCTTCTTCTTTGCTTGTTGCAGCAATTTAGTATTTGTCCAATTAAAAGTGGTCACAGAATCGGCATGTTCAACGCTTGCAAGACATCCTTAAACTCAAAATCATGTGTTTCTTTGTTGAACCTCTCAACCAGTTTGTACCTCACATCATTCAAATAGAAAGACTGAACAGTTTCTATTAGCCATTCCGCCTCAGAGTCGGTCAGCTTGCTGGTAAACACAACATCCCCACGGATAAGCACCAAGTCCTTGGTCTCAGCAAATTCTTTGTAAAAGGTCACAGTAAAGTAGGGGGCTGCTTGTGTTCCCCTGGCCTTGTAATCTTCAAGACCCGTAAAAAGAATGTGTGGCATCTGCACTGCAAGAAAAGAATGAATATGCATCTCAAAATCAAATTGGAAGAAGAGAAGCAAATAGAGACAACAAAACAAATAAATCGTTTGCATCAACATAGCTGAACTGAACGGTATATTCACGTTTCCATTAGCTATCTGAATAGATTGAGCTTATAGAATTTCTACTAGTAACCTAGATTTTTAGGATATACATAAGGGTCCAAGGTCAGTGTTTATCCTATGTATCAAGGTCAGACTCTCTTTTAAAAAATCATCAAAGATTTGTAACACAGTTTTGATTCACAAGTATTAATTAAATTTAGACTAAATGATAAGCGAGATAAAATTTGTAACAAACCTTGAACAAACATTGTCGTATAACCGCTTCCTCTCCACACAGGAATGACAAAATATCGGCTGCCGAGGATAAATAAAGCTGAGGTGAGAACATGAATTCTGGAATGGTACAAATATCGTGATACATATCTTAATAACTACCATAATAATAATTAAAAAGAAAAAATAATACCATTCTGAAGCTCTATGCTCGAGCAGGTTATAAAGTTTTGCTTTCATGGATGCTCCAATATGACCTCTTCCCAAGTGATACTGAAATAAAACAAGCCAAATCATATTATCATAAATAAATAAACAAAACTCTTTAAAGGAGACATAAATTGTTACACAACATAATGGCTTTATGATGAATTGCATTCCATGATTCCATCAAAGCTAAGAAAAGCTAACTCAAGCTATTCAACATATCACATTAGGCACAAGCAAAAGCATTTTTTTTACCAAGTTCCACAAATTCCAGTGAAAAGAATAAGAAAAAAAAAACAAATATAGTAAAATCAAACAGCAAAGACAAACAAGAGGATTTTGAGTTTAATCTGATCCTTATCTTAATGCATATAAGTCCATAAAGAAAAGAACAAAGAACTATTTGATGCATGCTAATTGAGTAATGAGTAGCCCGAAAATGAAAGACTTGCATCATCCCAAATAGAAGCAATATCATCAGGGTAGCGATCCTTCAATCTTTCAACATCTACAATGGAATCCAAGGGCTTTGGCTGCAAAGGAGTGAACCCACTGGCGAACTTTGACGTCCTGCAAAACCCAGCCGAACCCCATTTCCGGATATCTCCCGGAATCTCCGGCTGCTGCGATTTCTGGGTAGTTGCTGCAAAGAAAGGGCGTTTAAGCAGAAACGGGCTTCTGGCCTTGGACAAAGAAGCTATGGTCCTTGAGATTGTTGAAGATACCCTTTGCATTGTAGAATTCAGAAATGAGAAAAAAGAACAAATTTGACGATTGAATGAATCAGTGGCAATGTTTTGTTTTCAGTGATTAAGCTTGAAAATTTTTGTAGAAGACTGAAGAGGATTTACATATCTCTGGATGCATCCTATACCTGCCATGATAAAAAAAATCAGGAAAAGAATTCAGCACAAATTCAGCACAAAGTTTCAAATATTTGATCCAAGTTGAAACTTGTCCCATGTAGAATTTATCTGCTTCCCACACGTTCTGTCCTTCAAGCGTAGTGGCAAGAATAATGGGACTCATCAGTAACTGAAACTACATATCAACAAGCACCTTGTAAAATATATAACTATCTTTAAATTAAAACATTTCGCCGGTCACTTTTAATTTGAGAATTAGTTGTATTTGGTATGAAAATTTTGATTTGTAAATTGGAAACCGGCGGTTTCTACCTACATATATATCTATATCTATATTCAGATATTATTATTGGCCAATTATCAAACAGATCCAGCAATCAGAAGTAATTTCCCTAAACAATGAACAACAAATAAAATAATGAACAGTGAACCACAGATTACAGAACCAGCAATCAGAAGCAATTTCCCTAAGACCCTAAACAATGAACAACAAATAAAACAATGAACATAAAACCAGCAATCAGAATCTATTTCAGTAAACAACAAGGTTCTGAAAACCGGACCGGTTATCAAACCGCTCTAGTCACTAGTTTACTGGTTTACTGGTCCAACCGGTTCAACCATGGTTCAACCGGAATAACCGTTTTATAATAAAATAATAAAATATAAATAAACACACTAAAACAAATTAAAGTCCAATATAAACTTTAAATTATCATCCCAATTTAAAATACTACATCAACCAAAATCTTAAATCTTGTCAAAGTACAAATTCAAAAGTTAAATAATCTTTGATCTCATCAATTAATAATATAATACTCATTATATTATTAAGACAATCACAATTTATGCACAATTTTAACAAAATTGTTAGCAAAAAATTAATAAAGATTAATAAGGATAAATATAAGACCGATTATAATGAACAAGTCATAGTTTCAAATTCATAAAAACTGAATGATTTATAAATTGCATAGTGATAATATTAACATTGCCAACTAATAAATGGATATTAGAGCCTTAAACTCTATTTAACAAGCTGTAACACAACCTGAAGTGGACATGGTGGATGATCATGAACAAGCTCTACTGAAAGAAACAGATTGAAGAACCAAAAAGAAAGGAAAACTTGGAATGCTAGAATACTGTGTAATTGCTATTTAGAAAATGAAACATATTAACAATGCTAAAGACTCCTTTTTAACAAAACTATTCTCAATTGATATACCAGATATATATTTCCTATAACTATTCAGAACTTAACTTCACAAAATGATTTCACTATCTTTTGTACCCTTTACAAAAATAACAAATTAACCAATTTAGTTAATACACAACTCCAAACACAGCAGGTAATCTACTTCATACACTCCTCAAAAGCGGTCCAAAATCATTTGCAATAACAGTGAACTATGCTTCATAAACAACTCAAATTGTCAAAATCAGAAACATAAGGACACTATTTAGAATCTAGAGAGGCATACAAATGTCAAGAAATGCATAATTGGCAAAATTTATCAAGCATGGCAAAGCTAAGTTATCAAAGAAAAATTTTAAGTCACCACATAAACACAGCACAACTGAGCACAAAATACACAGCACATCAATGAAAAAGCCACAGAACATTACAGTACATCACAACAGCAATGACCAGAGCTAATTAATCAATTAAATATTCAATAATCAATCAATCATTCAATAATCAATATAATTTCTGAACGAAAAATAAAAAACAAAAGGAAACAAGCAGTAGCAGTGAGCAGAGAAGCCATTGCCTTCTTTGATCTGAGCAGTCTGGGCAGAGTATGAGGAAAAGTGGTTGAGCACGACGGACAACGGCGACGAGGCGACAAGCATGACAACGGATGGCGGCAGACGGCTGAGCAGAGGTAGACCAGACAACGGACGCGGAGAACAAGGAAGAAGCTGCGATTGGTGAATGAGGAGAGGAGTTGGGGACTTGGAGCACGACGACGACGACCAAACGAGGACGGAAGCTCCTGAAAGCGACGGACAGCGGCAGAAGCTACTGTAAGCTAGGGTTTCTTTTTGGGAGAAGAGAGCTTCGTTTGAGAGAGTGAGAGTTGAGGGGAGTTGGAGTAAACAGAGCTTAAGAGAAGCTACTGAACGCTTTTATACAAAACGCAAAACGGCAACGTTTCAGGAAAACCGGCCAGGTTCCGGTTCGATCTGACCGGCCGGTTCAACACTTTTTTAAGCAGTTTTGTAATTACCGATTTTATAAGTTAAACCAAATCATAAAGACGTCTGGTTCGCCAAATCGATCAGACTGGCCGGTCCAGTCCGGTTTTCAAAACATTGATAAACAATGTACAACAAATAACACAATGAACAACAATAAGAAGTTGTTGAACAGAATAAAACAATGAATCAATAATTATCAAGGTTCAGAAAATCGAACCAATCATCGAACCGCTCTAACTGCTGGTATACTGATTTAGCGGTTCAATCGGTTCAACCGTGATTCAATCGAAATAGTAAAATAATATAAACTTTAAAATATCATCCAAATTAAAAGTACTACATCAACCACAATGTTGTAATTTCATATAAATACAAACTTAAAAGTCAAATAAATAGCAAAGGAAAAATCAAACATGAAATGCCAACATCAAAATTTGTCATCAATAATCAAAATCCGCAAAAATTTGCTCCAGATTTACCAACAACCTAATAATAGATATAGAAGATATAGTGAATGAAAGTCCTGTGAGCAAAAATTTAAAGGTTGAGCTAAGGAGAGCTATGAAAATAACAATAGAAGGCTAGAGAATAATGACGAAGGAGTTAGCCAAGCCAACCAAACTCACCCATCGGAGGTGCCAGAAGAAAGCAATATTATTTTAAGCACTATGAACTATTGGAGGAAGATCAAGATAACACTAGTAAGCTCCAACGCACAAGCTGTATAGGTAGTGAAGATCTTAACACGAGCAAGGAAACAAAGCACTAGACAATGAAGCAAGATGATGAGCAACTGAGAAAGATTAAACCGCGAAAATCAAATTTATTCATTATTATCATCTTTCAACAACACATTATTTCACAATTTAAAATCTTATTCACCAGCTTCTCTTCTAATTCATCTGGAATATGCGCAAATGCACTTTACATTATCCAAATATAACAACTCAATAATCTCAAGTTCTCAACTTTCAAGGACAGCAACAGATATACAACAAAAAAATTTAACAACAAAAGACAGAAGCAGAACCATAACAGAATCAAACAAAATCAGTCAATCACTGTAAAAAATGAAATTAAAAATAGAAATTAAAGACAATAGAACTACAAATTATCAATCCTAAACCACAAACAAAAATAATTGAAGAAGAAAAATGAAAAATCAGTAAATCACAAATTAAAAATTATTAATTAACAATATTCAACCATTATTCAACATATTATTCAACCTAGGAATTCATAGATTAATTAACAATTATTCAACCCATAAGGCTATAACAAGTTCAGAGATTATTCAACAATAATTATTCAACAATTATTGTTAAAAAATAGTAAAATACCTAGAAGAACAGAGCTGGCGACGGAGGCATGAATAAAACTGGCGACGAAGGCAGGAACAGAGCTTGCGACAGAAGAACAGAGATGATGCCGACGACGGTGGAACAGAGCTACGCAACGGAGGCAAGAAGGGAGCCCGGCGACTGTGCTTCTTCCACTGCTGAGAGTCTGAGACGTTAGCTGAGTGAGGGACTAAGTGAGCTTTGAAGCTCCAACCGACAACGGCGTCAGGAGCAGTCCGGTAGCTGAACGAAAGGGAGGGATTGAGCTCGCTGGTGTTGAGAGGAACGGCCAGCTCGAGGGTGATGGGAGGGACAAGAGAGGGAGTGTGTGCTGTGCCGTTGGAGAGTTGGAGGGAGTTAGGGTTGGTAGGGTTGGGGATGTTTGCGTTTTGGCATTTTGGGCAAAATAAGAAAATCGGCCGGGTTTCAATTTGGTTCGACCTACTTTTATCGGCCGATTTATTGGTTTAATTCTGGTTTTTAATTTTTACTGTTTTAGAATATAACAGAATTGTAATTCTCATCGGTTTGCAGTTCAACTGATTCGACCGACCGATTCAAACCGATTTTTAGAACATTGATAATTATTGAGCAACAACCAACGATAATGAATCAATCATTATTGAACAGAAATTAGTCAAATTACACACCTGACTCGGAGGCTCGGGCTCCATATCTGACTTGAATCAGTGGTTGGGTGGCTCGGTGCTATGCTGTGCTGTGGGTGGCCAGATCGGTTCTGTTGATGGCACCCGGGGTGGTGCACTGCTAGCTGCTGGATGGTGCTGGGTAGTGTAGTGTCCACGACTGCGACTCCGCGAGGGTGGTCCTGGATGGGGCTGGGTGGTGCTATCCACGAGGAGGTGCTGGGAGCCTGGGAGGAAAGGATCGACGGCGCCGCGAGGTGGTGGGAGGAAAGGCTTCGCCGGCGCTGAGAGATGCTGCAAGAAGGTGAGTTAGCCGCCGGCCTTGGGTTTCGTCAAGTGAGACTGAGAGAGAGTGCAGTGAGAGAGTGAGAGTAGAGAGTGGCTACGGCTAGGTTTACATTTGGGGGTGGGTTAGGTTAGGTTAGGTTAGGTAACGTTTGGGGTTGAAGGTTGGTTTTTAGGGTTTTTTATAAAACACGTAAATTGTAATATCATTCTCCAACATTAAAAATAAGTGAATTTACTCAGAATATATATAAAAAAGAATTGCGAATTCAAAAACCATTTTTTCATCTAGTGGTAGGAGGAGTGGGGTGTTTAGGCTTTAAGGTAGCGTTTGGTGGAGAGACAAAGCCGAAAAGACTGAGACTGAGGGACAAATACTAAGAGACAAAGATTAGAATAAATCTCAATATTCTGTTTAGTACAAAGTGGGAGACAAAAATTGAAACAAAAATGAAATTCTAATTGAATTTGTACAAAGGGTAAAATTGGAATTAATTAATTGAAATGAAGGTATTTAAGGTATAAAATATTTTTAAAGTTGCAGTTTCCATCTCTAAAAATTTTAATCTCATGTGTACCCACTTTTTAGAGGTATTGAAATACTGAAATTTTGGAGACAGAGACAAAAATTTTAGTACCAGCCTCTGAACCAACAAACATGATACTGAATCTCAATCTCATAGTCTCTGTCTCAGTACCTCAAAACAAACGCTACCTAAGTGCACATGCGATGCATTTATTAATTCATGCAAAGGTAGGGCTCCATGCTCAGTTGTTGTGTTGTGGACTTGTGGTTCTGCTGACTCTCTGTTATCCTTTTCCTTCAACCATGTTTTTGTACATTAAAAATGTTATTCTCACATATTTGTTTAACTCTATTACATTTTTACAGTGCAAATAATTTTGCAAAAACCAATATCCTTTATCCTCTGTAAATGTTAATAGTCATCCCTTACTAGTTTGCTTTATATCCTTCCTGAATCCTTGAAATCTAATCCACTTATGAAGTATCTAGAGAAACTAAGGGCTTTGGCTGCAAAGGAGTGAACCCACTGGCGAACTTTGACGTCCTGCAAAACCCAACTCAATCCCATTTGCGGAAATCTCCCAGAATCTCCGGCTGCTGCATTATCAAAAACTTCATAGATATAGTCATCGTTGATTAACTCTTCAATAACAGAACTCGTAAACAAGGAAGAAGTTAATGTTGAATAATTAGAATAGGTTTTGAGAAACCAAAATCTGAACATCGAAAAAATGATATTAATTAAAACTTACACATTCAACGTAGGTTATGGCTCCGTTTTTCTGAGTGAAGATTCTTCGACAGCCTGCTTTTCGAGTTTCGAAGGGCAGCTGTAAGAAACAGAAGAGAGTCCAAAGACAAGAACATATTGAATTCATTTCTGAATTCAACTGAACCATAATTAAACCATGTAGTGAACCGAAATTATCAAAATTTGTAAAAGCAGTAAAACTTATACATTAACAGGTACTTCTTGTTCCGATTGCTGTGCTGTTGCTTCTTCGCAGGGCTGTTATTGGTTTCCAGAAGGCTGCTGCATTAAACAGTAAACATTTCAATAATTTTCCCAAACTATTATCATATTCCATTAAAAATAATAAAAAATATTTTATGACCCCACCGAACCAAATCCCATTGATGCACTGAATAAAACATGATAAATAATGAAACAGCTAGAAAAGCATTGAACAAGATTCATGTGGTGAATAAATATTTATAAACTTACTCATTATCAGAAGTTTGCTATGTTTGATTTTTTGGAGGGACATAGATGAAGTCATATTTAATCAACTCTTCTTGAACAGAACTTGGAAGAGACAATGCAAGAGGAGGTCTAAGAAATATAAACAAGGAAGAAGTTAATGTTGAATAATTAGAATTTGTTATGAAAAACGGGAATCTGCACATTGAAAAACTCACATTTCCAAAAGTTTAGAACGAGTTTCTTCTCGAAAGTCAATAATTTGTAGCTTAGAATCATGTATAGTGCTAGTGACATTTAAACACGTTTTCCGTGTGATTAACTAAACAAAAATTAATTACCTAAATCTAAAAAAGTAACATAAATATTTTTAACTTACACTGGTGGAGTTTTAAAACTCTTTCTTGAATGGATTTTCTTTTTTCTAAAATATTTTACTGGGCGTTCTGGGGTATTTTTCCTAAAAAAAATATAACAAATTAAAATTAGAAACCAAGATTAAAAGCAGAGGTCTAGAAACACATTAAATTCATTTTTGGTAACCACTAAACCGAAAGTAAAGCATGCAATGAACCAATTTACCTGGTATTGTTCGTGGCATTTACAGACGGTGTAGAGCTTGCTTGAGTCTGTAAGAAATGTTTGCTATCCAGATTTACAATCGGCACTCTAAGCAAGATAAATAAATATTAGTAATTGAATTTAGAGAAATTAGAAAAGATTCTAGCAAAAGTAAGCAAAGAAAGAAAAATAACTCAGTATAAGAAATTGAATCTTACGTCTGAGAATTTATTTTGTGCCTCTGTTGAGTCAAACTAATCTGGAGCAATGTTTGCTGACTGAGCTCCATCATTTCTTTTCTTTGATCTCTTTTCTCTTATCGTCTCCAACGCTTGTCTTCTTCTTTCCGCAGCATTGTCTTTTGCTTGTTCAGTTCTAAAAGTTCATAAAATAAGTATCAAGGAACCTAAAACGAAAGTATCAATAAAAGAAAATATGATTCGAGAAACTTACTCCTTGTCAGTTTGGGTTTTTTTTTTTTTGCCACCCTTTGCGGTTGTTTTTTTTATTATGGGTGTTTTCTCGATTTCTTTTTCTCTGCAAGACAGACAAACACATCAAATTTATACTGGAGAAAAATATAAGCAAGAACAAGACACTAAAAATCAAGTCAACTAAATTGACAGACACCACCGAACCGAACTCAATTAAAGGCCTGAACCAAAAATTAGAAGACCACTGAACCGAAAGCAATTCATTTGCTGAACAAAACGTGATATATATGCAATCAACAAAACATTTCAGAGAAATTACGCAATAGTTACTGTCTTTCAGATTTGCTTGTGCTCTCTGAATCTGTTGGCACAGGCTTCCTTTTTTTGCTTTGTTTTTTAACCACCTTCTATGGTTGTTTTCTTTTCTTTATGCTAGTTTTTTCAATTTCTTCTTCTCTACAATACATAAAAACAAGCGCATAAGAACAAATTTAAGCAAATACAAGTTAAAATGAAATCAATATGAACATTAAACTTACTGGTTTTCAGATTCACTTTTGCTTTTTGAATCCGTGGAAATGCTTTCAGTTTCACTTATTGTTTTTGAATCCATCTCAACAAGCTTTTGTTTTTTTAACCACCTTCTTTCGTCTTGTTCTCTTTGCTGGTGGTGTTTTGTCGGATTCAGATTCAGATTTAGATTTAGAAAATCTTTCTTCTTCCGAAGAAGAATTCAGATCGACAATTTTCTTTTTTATTTTCTTTCCTTTTTCTTTCTTATCTAACTTCCTTGTTTTTGTTTTTTCCTTCTTTTTTTCTTTCTGTACAGAAGTCTCTAAAATAGAAACAAGGACTCAACTATTTAATAACAAATACAATAACAATCATTTGAATCAACATGAGCAACCCACTTAACCGAATGATACTAATGTGCTGAATAAAATGCCACAAAACATGATAATTATTTAATGATAAAAAAATATTTTTGCATGCACAAGGACTCAATTGAACACACTAACAATCAGGTGAACCAAAGGGAGCAAGCCCACCGAACTGAACAAGATTCATATGGTGAATAAAACGTGACAAACATTTAATCATCAAGAAAAATATTTCTGAATGCACAAGGATTCAAATGAACACACTAACAATCATGTGAACCAAAGGGAGCAAGCCAACCGAACCGAACAAGATTCATATGGTGAATAATACGTGACAAACATTTAATCATCAAGAAAGACGTTTCTGAATGCACAAAGATTCAAATGAACACACTAACAATTGCAAGTAGAACAAATAAATTAATTATAATCTAAACCACGAGTTTATTTAGTTAGTAGAGTATTTTAGAAGCATTTGAAACCAAATTTTAATAGAGTATTTACCAATGGTTCTGTTGCTTCATTAGAAATCTGGTAGAGCATTATTTGCTTTGTCCAATGGGTCATCCACGGTGCCGGAAGAACATCAAGTCCGAACGGGTGAGGGAACTTGGTTTCATAGAAGTATATCAGCATCAACACAAAAACACAGCCATCAACGGACTGTTTCCGCCCCTTTCTTTTGTTTTCAATTCCTTTCATCAAGAAGTTGAGCACATGTTTTGCCCAATTCCACTCTCGAATGTTGTCCACATGAAAGATCGGCGGCTTATGAATCGGGGAGGTCACACTTACCGTCGTCGGCAGCAAGAAACACTTTTGTATGAAGACAACAAAAGTCCTCTTGAATTTTTTCCGGTTCTCCTCCCCTTCAACGCTCATGTTCAGCACATTCCTTGTCTTCTGGATTCAGTTTGGTGTAATCAACCTTTTCATCAAAACGATTCCCTACAATATTTTAATAGCAAAAATCATCCAAAAATGCTCAGTTTAATTTTTTGTACACCAATGAACTGAAAATAAGCAAGAAGTGAAAAGTGTATTACCGCCGTTGTTTATGCCCAGCGCAGCTGCTACTTTCCGAGGAGTTATGTATATTTTTTTCTGGAGAGTTTTCAAGCATCCCTTAGTGTCATCATAGCAATCAATTAATTCTCTCAAGAGGGTGTGAGAGGCATTCATTTCCGGGACATGTGCCAGGGCACCAATCCCATTTCTTCCACTCTATCTTTCTTTTCCTGACTCATATCCCTCAACACTGTTGCTATTACCTTTATTTGGCATCTGTAATCATGAATTTTCTGCAAGTTTTGAAACAGAATGCGAGAATATATTTATAATACAAAATAGATATTATTCGAATGAAAGCGGATAAATATATTTAATATGCTTACATTATAGTGTGGCTTCTCCTTCTTTGTCACCATTGTCTTGTTCTATTTTGCTGTAATGAAAAACTTTGGTCAATACTTCACTCAATACACCGATAAGCACAAGCATGTATATCTTAATCAAGTCAATTAAAATGTCATAGGCCACTGAACCGAAACTTATTCATGCACAGAATCAAACATGATAAATAATGAAATAGCTAGGAAATGATTGCTGCATGCTATCACAATAATCTTAAACCCTGAACAAAGTAAAAGGAGACCACCGAACCGAACAACATTCATTTGGTGAATAAATTGTTATCAACTTTCAATCATCAAGAATAGTATTTCTCCATACAAAAGAAGTACTGAATAGAGTAACAACCAAGTACAAAGCCCTAATTACACTATCCACTGAACTGAATGAAAATAAGAACAAATATCATTCAAAGCCCTAGTTATACTGTAAAAATGCAATCACAATAACCCTAAACCCTGAACAAATTAAATATCAAGTAAATCAAAATCACAAAGGTCACCGAACCAAATAATGTTCATGTGGTGAATAAATGGTGATCAACTTTCAATCAACAAGAATAGTATTTCTCCATGCAAAAAAAGTACTGAACAGAATAACAACTAATTTCAAAGCCCTAGTTAAACTATCCACTGAACTGAATAAAAATAACAACAAATTTCATTCAAAACCCTAGTTATATTGTAAAAATGCAATCATAGTAACCCTAAACCCTGAACAAAGTAAAAGAAGACCACCGAACCAAATATTGTTTATGTGGTGAATAAATAGTGATCAACTTTCAATCAACAAGAATAGTATTTCTCCATGTAAAAGAAGTACTGAACAGAGTAACAACTAATTTCAAATCCCTAGTTACACTGTCCATTAAACTGAATGAAAATAACAACAAATTTCATTCTAAGCACTAATTATATTGTAAAAATGCAATCACAATAGTTCGATCTACTAAACGAAGCAAATCAATCCAGTAAACCTAAAATGCAACTAGGAGAAATACGTCAATTGCAAGATTTTAAATAAACAGTAGTTTTTTCATACCTTTGGTAGTCTCTATTGCTGTTTTCATTTGTTTCTGGTTGTTCCTTGCCAAATCTTCCCACGATTCTTCTCTATAGTAGTGGTTTTCGCAGAGAACGTGACTGAAGTTTGAGTAATTTTGAGAG
Organism: Arachis hypogaea; assembly: GCF_003086295.3. Lineage (NCBI taxonomy): Eukaryota > Viridiplantae > Streptophyta > Magnoliopsida > Fabales > Fabaceae > Arachis > Arachis hypogaea. The sequence goes on from NC_092040.1 coordinate 106,931,030, forward strand.
ATATTCGAAGAGAATGAGTGGTTTCGTGTTGAGAAAGAAGTAATGTTTTTTCATCATGAGCACGAAGTAACGAAGGATTTTTGGACGCGTGTTTTCACTCGTCATTAATGTGCGTGGTTCTATTTAGACTTGGGTCAACTTGATTACATGAATGTGTAGCATGTCTGATTATTGTCAGCATAATGAACACAAGAACTATTCCTTTTGCCATCTTAATTACCTTTGAAAAGAAATAAAGATTTACAAACTATTTATATAGGCATATAACAAAACATAGCATTTTGTAACAATTGTTTTTAGGTTTAATTACTCTGTTAAATCCTATAGTTTTGCAAAATTTTTAATTAGGTTCTTATAATTTTTTTTCTTTTAACTGAGTTCTTGCACCAGTTTTTTTTTTAATTGGGTCTCTACACTTTTTTTCTTTTATTTAGGTCCCTATATCAATTTTTTTTAGTTGGATCCCTATAAAATTAAGCCAATTACTACTAAGAAGGATTTAATTGAAAAAAAATTTAGTGTAGGGACTCAATTAAAAAAAAGTATAAGGACCTAATTGAAAATTTCATGAAACTATAGAGACTAACAGAAAATCCAAATAAAGTTGTTACATATTAGTACACTTTTTTTTTTGGAAAAACTACCATTTGTACCCATGAATTTTGCGAATGCTGACAAAAGTACCCATCAAATAAGAAAACTAACGTTGTACCCATGAAAGATGGGTTTTGTGTGACAATAGTATCCAAACCGTGATTTTTTGTTGACTTTTTAATAAAATTCCCAAATTATCCCTTCTTTCTTCTTCCCCAAATTTCAAATTTCACAACACTCATCCCTCGTCTTCCTCCTCTGCTGCTGCCAGCCACCATGCATGAAGAATATAAAATTAATTTTCTTTCATTTAATTCTTCAGCTATCACACAATTCCCAGTCATCCTCCTTCCAAAGATCCCATTTTTCGAAGCATTAAAATTCATGAGATTTCAAAGACAACACAAACTTGAAAACCCAGAGGACAGAACACAAAACAGATTGAACTTCATCAAAACTTGAATAAACAAGAATAGATATTAAAGCTGTCAAACACACCAGAAGATAAGAGAACAACACAATAAAGAACCACCTTTAACAAACCACCACCCCCAGAAAATCTTCTCAATCCAAAGCAACAACATCACCTTTCCGCTGACTCCAAATCTAAAAAGATAAAATTGATAGCTAAGACACACAGAGAAAAAGGGAGAAACAACACATACGATCGGCCCTGGACAAGGCTGCATGTGTACTGATTGAGAACGATGATAGAACCTCTCTGCAACTTGCCAAAATGGATCAAGTCGTTCTTCTGCGTAGCGAGCATGCTTTGCTGGTAATGGGAGCCATCAGAGAGAACCAAACGGAATCTCTCGGTATTGTTCTATTGCGACTGCACAAGTTTGAAGTCCATTACTTGCAAAATCGGCTTCAGATCCTCAGCCGAACTAGAATTCTCGCACATTTTTGTAATCGCCGATTCGGTGAGTTTCACCTCCATTTTTGGGAACCCTAGCAAGAAATTGAAACCGTGTTTAGTGATGTAAAACGAAACGCCAAAGTTTGGTTAGAGTGCATTGAAGCGGTTTGGGGAGAGAGAGAGAGAGAGAGAGAGAGAGAGAGAGAGAGAGAGAGAGAGAGAGAGAGAGAGAGAGAGAGAGAGAGAATGGAGAAAAGAAGAGTGAGAAATTTGGAATTTGGGGAAAAAGATAAAAATGATAATTTGGAAATTTTATTAAAAAGTCAACAAAAAATTACAGTTTGGGTACTATTTTCACACGAAACCCATCTTTTATGGGTACAAACGTTAGTTTTCTTGTTTAATAGATACTTTTGTCAATATTCACAAAATTCATAGGTACAAATGATAGTTTTTTTTTTTTTTTTTTTTTTTTTTTAACAAAAGTTGCTCATTATTGTTACAAAATACGAATAATGAGCATAATTGCAGTTATGTTCGTTATTATTATTTTGTATCGAGTAGTCTATGTCATCCAATGTTTTGATGCGGAAAAGAGTTACAAACTTACAATAGATAAAATTATATATAATATGTCACTTTAAATATATAAAAAAAATAAGATGTACATATTTGCACAAATTCTTTTTCAATCAAATTGTGGCTAAGCAACCCAAAAATATGGGTGCGTCTTAAATGAGCTTAATAATTTTGTGTGCATTAGATACATTTTTTTTTAAATTATTAAATTTTATTATATGAAAATTAAAAATAATTATAAAAAGAAAGTATTAACAGATTTTATATACATAGAACATATTTGAATATAAATAATAAATATATTTTTATTTTTATAAAAAATATTTAAATAAATGAATACATAACATATTAATATATAAAAAATTATAAATATTCTTATTAAATAAAATTAAATAAGTATCAAGTAGCATCTTTTTTATCAAATAAAATCAATAAGTATGAACTAACATTTTTTATTAAACTAAAACAAATTTATATTAAAATGTTTCTTTTTATTACAATATACAAAATAATTAATTTATTTATATTACTTGACAGATGATAGGTTATTTTATATTAGCCTTAAAAACATCTCAAGTATTTATTTTTTTAAAATATTATTACGCAATATAGAATTATACAAATATTATTAAAAAATATATTTATTTAAAAAATACATATTAATTACATAGAAAAGTTTATCTTTAAGAATAAAATTTAATATTTAATTGTTAACTTTGTTATTTTTTATTTATACTTGTCTCACTTAATTTAATTAAGTTAGATTAACAACTAAAGATCAGTTATGATATAAATTTTATTGTTAAACCATCATAATTAAGATAGGACATACTATATTTTTGTAATTAATTTTTTTTCATTCCATAATTTTTGCTTTTTGTAGAAATGAATGTTTAACTATATTTAAAAAAGTGAAAATAATGTTGTTTATTTTCTATTTTTATTTTTTTAGAGTATAAATAAAAAATTAAAAAATATTTGCTTAAAAATTTTGAAAAAATAAAAATCAATATTTTTATGTATTATACACAGTATTTTAAATAAAATGCATGTTTATAAATATCCGGATAAAAAAATGTAATATATAATAATATATTTTTAGCATCAGTAATTATTTAATATTTTTAAATTATTTATCAGGTAATATAAAATAATTTAATTATTTTATAATTTTGTAATTAAAAATAATATTTTAATATAAATTTCTTAATATTAGAAAAATTTTATTGCATATAAAAAATATTTTTGCATGCATTTATATGTTTTATATTTATTTATTTAAAAAAATTACACTTGTTATTTTAAAATATTATATATTAAAATATATTTATGTATATATGTATTAATTATGGATATTTTTAATTTATAAAAAAATATCCAGTTAAATTAAAACTTTTTATATTAAAAAAGACCTAATTATAAAATTAAAAATAGTGTAAGAATTCAATTAAAAAAAATATAAATATCTAATTATAAATTTAACGAAATTATAAAAATTAACAGAATAATTATATTAAAAAAACAAAATTCTAGATATCAATATTTTATTATTTTTTATGTACTTTTTAAATAGTTATTTAAATATTTTAATAAAATTTTAGATTAAATACATAATTAATTTGTCATATACAAAAATAAAGTGATACAGTTAATTTTATCTGAAGTTAACAATTGAGAATCGTTTGATGAAAATAGATCTTCTCAATTTTTTTAATAATTAAAGAGATAAAATATGATCTCTCACAATTAATTTTATAAATAGAATAAAAAATAAATATAAAAAAATAAATAATTAGAGATTATATTTTATACTCCTAATTTTTTTAATAATTCAGAGAATTTATTCTCTATTTAATTTAACTAATTTAACTATAAACTTCATTACCTGACATTTTTTTTATATCTATGAAAGATAAAAGATTATTTTTGTAAGCGTGTTAAAAATATGGGACATTTTGGTTTAAAAAAAAGAAAGCGCAATAAAGTAAGGGAAATTGAAAAGGAAGCTGGTGCCTGGTGGGGTGAAATTGGAAATAGCATACCATAACAAAACGAAACGAAACGGCGTCGTAAAGGCACCGCTTGGAACTGGAAGTAGAGGAAAAGTTCATCTTTTACATCTTCGATTGCCGATTGCCGATTGCCGATTTCCATCTCGATTCGATAACGCAGGTGAGACATATTTACTTTTTATTTGAATGCATTCGTCGTTTCTACGGATAATTTGGGCTTATTTGTTTTTCATGTTTATTGCACTGAATTTGACGGATCTGGTGTTGCTTCTGTGTAATTGTATCGTTGTTGATGCATTCTTCTAAGTTCTATATGTGAGTGGTAGGGGGAATTTGATATTTAGATTTACATTTGGTACATTCAATTTTTGGTTTCCATAGCTTCTTATGAAAAATAGGAGCAATCCTTGTTTTGCAATTTTGATGACTGAGCTGTTTGTATTGGCAAGTCGCCAACTGCTTTCCGAGCAATATCCATTTCATGCTTCTCCTCCTTTATAACGAAACTATTTAATTATGATACATAATTGATGTGGAGTGAAGGGACTAAAGAAAGAAGTAACTTATGGATACTTATAAATGTGACTGTAATCAACTTCCTCCAAATACGTAAAAAGAAAAATTATGCATATGAAACTTTTTCCAGCTAATGCTAATCCAAAGATTTTAGAATATCATCTCCTCACATTAAAAATGCACAAAAACATGTTTCCCTCCAGGGTCAGAGTTATGTTCAACCATCCGACTACCATGCTTTTGTTATAGTTTCTGAAAATTGGAAAGCACCTACGCCCTTGATTTTTTTTTTTTTTTTTTTTTTTTTTTTGGGTTTGGGGGGTTTACATCCTGAGATAATTTGCTCAAGCAAGCATGAACAAGCCGTAATGGAAGAAAACATGTCTGCAATGATATAGATTTATAGTAGTAATTATGGACCATGGCAATTTACAGTAACTACTTTTCTTATTGACTGCATTTATTCCTTGTTAGCAAGGGTGTGACACAAAAACGATTAAGCAGTGCCAACTGCATGACTCTTTAGTCTTTAGGTAATAGGAATTTAATACAGATCGTCACATTCTATTTTTTGTGTATAAGTGTTTCATGTCTTCATAAGTCCATTCCAACTTATCTATACTTAATCAACAAAACCTTATCTATCGTCATAACATGAAATGACAAAATAAATACTCAGCCTCAATTTTCAAAAGAATGAGATTTCCAACAGCCTAACTCTTCAAACAACAAGTCTAGTTGAATAAAACAAAGTATGGTAATCAAGCCTATGAACTTGAATTTTTTTTATGAGATGGGAGGGATGGGAAAGTTTTTCTAGCAAAGTCAAGGGGAAAAATTAGTAGTTACGTCTTGCTTGTTCAGTGGAACAAGAACTGTTTTCCATACGAAATGTTTAATAGATAACCCTCTCTGGATCTTTTTCCTAGGTTATGATTTTTCAGCTGTTGTTCTGTATTATCTTTGGATTAACTGTTCTACATAGAGATTATGATTCACATTCAATTATTGACCAAGTTTAGTTATTATATGTTTCAGATAAGGAAAGGGGCTTGAACATCTGAATTGTTGGTAAAATGGTTTCCTTTGAGATGAATGATCGCAAGAGTAAGTGAAACAGATATATTTTGTTGTAGCAATCATAATATTTTTTGTTGTAGATTATTGTGGATTTATATATAATTCCTTATCTTGGGTTCCCTTAATAGTCAACAAGAGAAATTTAAGGGTAATTTCTGAGTTTGTTTCAAATCTTTTAGATTATTAGACAAATTAATCACTAATAAAATGAAAGGACAACTTATTACTTTTTTTTTTTAAAAAAGTAGTGTGGTTGATGGATTAACTTGTTTGAAATTTTGAAATATTTTATTAAGGATTAATTCGTCATACATTCTAAGATATCAGGACCAATTTGCCAGTCTGTTTTTAAAGGGACTAAGTTGTCTGAACTAAAAATTGTTAGGGACCATTTGGGGTATTACTCAGAATTAAACTAGGAATTATGTGAAAGACTTATTTCAGAGTTTTCGTCGTATAAATTTTTTCTTAAAAGTGCATCAGTGAAATTAGTACCTCATGGTCCTATTCATACCAGTGTTCTAGTATGACACTAGACATGTTAGACGCATCACAATTTATCATTTGCGATGAAAATGATCCTATTGTGTAAGCGAAAGAATTAATCAGAAATGATTGTGATTTCATCCAAATATTTTCCCCAGTTGATTGGTTAAAATCAGTTGTACCACCTAGTGGAACTAATTGGATGTGAATAATATGATGCTCTAGTTTGCGTGACATATATTAATAACTTTGACTTTGCTCTCATGCTCTGCCATTATGGCTACTACAAGATTGATTTGACCAAACTGTGTATTGGTCATTTTGATGTTATGCAGTTGGAATCTAGTTCATGTCCTATTTTTCACATTTTACAATTCTGTTATCTTAATATTTTTAATTTAACATATGTGATTGGCATATGGTACAGAGATTGGATTAGGGTTAACTGGATTTGGTATATTTTTCTCATTCCTTGGGGTAGTCTTCTTCTTCGACAAGGGATTACTAGCCATGGGAAACGTAAGTTTCATGCTATTTCAGGCTTCTCGCTTAGGTACAATTTCTTGTCATTGTTTCTCTTGTTAACGTCTTTTGATGATGCCTTAATCCTTGTCACTCAAATCAGATCCTGTTTGTTTCTGGAGTGTCCTTAACCATTGGCCTGAAATCCACTATGCAATTCTTTATGAAACGAAGTAATTTCAAGGTAAATTTGTTGCACTTCCTCCCTTTCCCCTCTGGTAAATTTCTAGCACTAACTTTTATCATCTCTCTCTTTTTAAGGGAACAATCTCATTTGGTATTGGATTCTTGATTCTCATAATGGGATGGCCTATTTTGGGCATGATCATTGAGGCTTATGGATTCATCGTACTATTCAGGTTTAGTGGAATTTGGAAGACATTGTTGTGTTTTAAGTTCTATTCTTGAAGCTAACCATGGATTAAACTGTGCAGTGGTTTCTGGCCTACACTGGCTGTTTTCTTACAGAAGATTCCCATTCTTGGTTGGTTGTTTCAACAGCCATATGTTCGATCGGTAGGTATTTGTGATGAAAATTGAAATGCTTTTACTAGCTGCTATTTAACTGATTTTAATGCAATCATCCGATGCATTTAACCATGCTGATATAGTGCCATATTAAAAGCTCATGTTCATGTCAATCATCAATAGATCTACATTATTTATGAATGGTTGGAGACTTGGGGTACCTTGATTATCATTGAGTGGTGTAAAAGACAATGGCAAAACCTATATACACAGTGCTTCAAAACTAAACTCTTCTGAATCAATAAAGCTCTGTTGAGCTATCTATACAATGTTGAACAATTTGATTTTTTTTTTTTTCAGATTTTGTTTTGCTGATGTTGAAGCTTTTTGCATTCATTTGCAGAAAAATGCTGAACTTATTCATATTGAGAATGCTAATTTTCTGTTATATTGCAGTTGTTTGACAGGTATAGGGGCCGGCGAGTACCTATTTAAGCCATGAATCAATGGAAACATTGTGTAGCTGCTAGCAAGCGTGTTTATCAGTGCATGTAAAGAAAAATACTCTCATATGGGAGATACCTGACTGAATTGTGTTGGCACTCTGATGGTAGAAAATGATTTCAATTTTACATGATACTCATAGAGTGCAAAGGAAAATTAAGTAAAAAAAGGTTTTGGCTTTCACTTGTTTTGGCCCCGTTAAGATTTTAATGCATAATACGGAATCAATGAATCAATGATCTTGGGAGTTATAAGTTATATATCTGCATTTTATGTCACTATTCCAACTAGACACATTGGGGAAGAAGCATCATTTGTGTGGGCGGTTCCATGTTTCACAGCCATCAAATGTATAGTGATTTTTTAATGAATATTAAATTGGTTTTTTATTTTTTATTTTTAAATCTGTCGTAGCATAGAATTTCTTTTTAAACTGTGTCATTATTTATTCCATTATTTGTCATATCTTATTTTTTTTTTGCCCTCGTGTAATCCACCACACTTTGTCAGTTAATACCTATCAAGTTCAAACTGCAGGGATGAATTTGGTTTCAATTACTTTGAGACAACTATGAATTGCTTTTCACTACTTGCTTACGCATGCTTGCATCTTCAGGTTTTCTGTAACTTCCAACTTCTCCATCTGAAATTGCTAGCCGTCCAAATTGAACCATTGGTTGCAAAGACTGTAGACTAACAAGAACATTATAAAAAAAAGAACATTCAAATGTAAAATACCTATATTGTAACATCAAAAATTACAAATTTATCGGATTTATTTAAGTCGAGCTTAACATCCGAAATAAAAAAGTTATAAACCTAACGCATCCACAAAAATCTACAGACCATCTAAATGAAAATCCGAAAGTAAGATACTTATATTAGAACATCTAAAATTAAAAATCTGTTAGATTATGTTAAGAATTAAAAAATTCTAAACGTAACATGCAATAAAAAATTTTCAAACCATTTAATGAACCTCCTAAACTCTACATAAAAGAATATCTAAAAATAAGATATTTATATTAAAACATTTAAAACTAAATAAAAAAATCCTAAAATCATAAAAAAGAAAAAAAAACCACAGAACATCCAAAATTTTATATATTCAAACATTCAAGGTACTCTTTAATTGAACGTTCAAATTTCTATAAAAAAAAAACATTCAAATGTAAAATACCTATATTATAACATCAAAAGCAATTCTAGACAAAGTGTTGAGAGGGCCGAATGAAGATTACGGACAGTGGCGGAGCTTGAAACTTTTGGAAGGGCCAAAAATTTTAGAAAAAAACTATACAATAATATTTATGGTAAAATAAAATTTGTAATTATAATTATTTTTAAAATTTGTTCTTAATATATAAGACTACATATAGTTAAAGTTAATTAAAAAAACTAAATTTAATTTTGGTTAACTAAACTATACCTATATTAAATAAGAGAACATGAAATAGTTGAAACTAATCAGAGAAAACTTTGGTTCCTACATATTGTGTTATGGTGTTGGTGCCATCAAGCATATTGATGAGCATTGGTTTAATTTGGTATATGTTTTTAAAGGATGTTTTAGAATAAGCAACATGTTTTTAGAATAAGCAACATTGGTTTAATTTGGCTAATCCAAGAAACAATGTATGTATTACATAGCTCCCTTGCCCCGGACAACACATCTTCCTTTTCATGTCGTTTAATTGATCCATCTACAAATTCTAGTTTGTTTTTGGACTTGAGTGCTTTCCACATCGCTCTCTCCCAACTTTAATAATTGCTTCCTACCAGTGTTATAGAAATTAAGGCTGAACCTGAATTTTCTCCGGGACTCAACAAGTTAGGACTCACCGGATTTAACACTATATTTGGTTGATTTCTGGCTGCATTCTACTACATAAGATTGAATTGGTTCATCAAACTGGCAAAAGTATAAAAATCATGGACGAAAATGATTGATTTGCTTCTGAAGCCATTTCTTCGATTCTTCAATTTCTTGCTGTGCAATCTGGTGCAAGAATCTTCAAGAACTGAGTCACAATTGAATCAATGAACCTGGAACAACGTAGGTTCAAATCTTTCTCTCTAGAATTCGCTGATTGGACCACTACCTTGCCTGAATTGAACTTGTTCAGAACAAAGTAGCTCTCATCTGTCTCTGCTCTGTGAGTTTAAGGGAGAAAGCAATAAGAAAGTATAAGAAGAGAAGAACCAAAAGAAGATTGCATTTGAGTTTCTTTTGAAGTCACAAAATTTGGAGAAGGAAGAGTATGTTTTATGCACACTTCAATCACCATTCATCTAACAAATGAAAACACAAAAACTGATTACAAAAGAGAGTTTGCAGCATTAAATAGATGATGTTGCCAGCTCAGTTGCTAACTAACTTTCTATATCTAGTAACTGATCAACTAACTAATTGAACTTGTACACTTTAGTTCTTATTACTATCCAACTAACTAATTGAGCTGAAATACTAACTCATGCAACAATTCTAGTATTAGGTCTATAGGTGTTCCTTGTAAGAATGCTGACTCTATAGATTGAGTAGGTTTTCTTCTATATTTTTCTTTTATATTCTTTACATTTTCTACAGTTTACAACATTTTACTTTTTAGATTAAGTTTACAAAAGTAAAATTATTTGTCCAATTATCATTTTCTTTTCCATTTTATTTATATGAAAACAAACAGAGTTTCTTAATCACACATCCCATAGGACTGTCAAACAGGCCAATCTGGCCATTTAGGTCTGCCATGTTTAAGTTTGTGGGTTAAATGGCGGGTCCATTTAAACCTGTTTCATTAGTAAGCCATAATTTTTCAACTTAGACTGTTTATGGTCAGCCCGATAAATTAAACGGGCTGGCCGTTTATCCTTTTGTTTTATTTTTTTTAAAAAATATTTTGACAAAAATATCACTTTTAAATAAAAAATTTTAAACAAACAATTCTTTTTTTAATTGATGGGTTGGATTTTTGGCATGGATTGGAAAAACATAGTCTAAAAGTACTACTTTTTTTCAAAAAATGTAAAAAGAATAAACGGGCCGTCCGTTTAGTCCAAAATTTAAACGGGCTTAATTTTAAGATAAAGCGTGCTCGTTTAAATGGGTAAACGGGTTGATATGATAGATTTAGTCTATTTTGACGGTCTTAACATCCCATGTACGAGCATAGCTAGGCTTTAAGGCAATATCCTTTATGTATATTTTTTTTTATAATTTTTTAGTATACGAAATAATTTTTTTTTTACTTTCATCAGTTATTTTTAATAAATAATAATAAAAAATGCATAAAAAATGAGAAAATAATATTTTTTTAGATAACTAAATGGCACTCTTCTTTTCTTTTAAGTTTTAAGATTAAAATAACTTATTTTTTAATTTATATATATATGACCAAATACCTTTCAATAATCATTATAGTTCTATATATAAATTAGTGAATACTTTTTGGTTGATTTAAATTAATATATATATATATATATATATATATATATATATATATATATTTACTATTAGTGTAATAAATTTTTATTTTAATATCTTATCATTAATCATAAAATATATAAAAAGTTTTAAATTAAATATTTTTATAACAAATTAAAATATTTTATACTGTATAATTAAAATACTAAAAATAAAAAAATTTATTATATTGATAAAAATATATATGTTGTATTATTATTACTATCATAATTTAAATCAAGCCAAAAAATTATAAATAATTTATTTTATACTTATAATAATTATTAAACATTATTATTATTATTATTATTATTATTATTATTATTATTATTATTTTACCGAAGATAAGAAGATTCAAATTCACGACCTCTTAGGTAATTATGAAGAGACTATGTCATTTGAGTTATATAGTTATAATTAAAAAGTAAACTATTATAATCTTACATTAAAATAGATAATATATTTTATAAATAAAGAAAAAGAAAATGAAATTTAAACGTTTCACAAGAAAATGCCATTTTCTAAAAAAATATCCATAAAGGTTTCACCAGGAAACAGAAAGGTCAAATCATCATCAAGTTTAGGTTTGTTACTTTCTTCTTCCTGTCTGATTCTCTAAATATCTCCACCTAATTAAGAAGCCATAACAAAGAGTATATATAAGCACAAATCGGTCCAAGTCTAACCATATATATCTTCCATACTCAGAACCTTAACCAAGCTAAAATGGACACATACCTAATAAGCACCTTGGCAATTGGAATCGTTTCTCTAATCATCTTCCTCTGCTTATTTCTTCTTCCTCCTTTCAAAGCTAGCCACCTTAAAGAACCCCCAATTGTTCATGGTGCATGGCCTATACTCGGTCATCTTCCATTGTTGAGTGGCTCATCAGAGCCACTCCACATGGCTTTAGGTTCCATGGCAGACAAGTACGGACCCCTTTTTACCATCAAGCTTGGCGCCACAAAAACCATAGTACTCAGCAACTCTGAAATGGCTAAAGAATGCTTCACAAAAAATGACATGGTTGTCTCGTCTCGCCCCAAGCTTGTCGCCATTGAAAACCTTTCCTACAACTTCACAATGGTGGGGTTCGCGCCATACGGTTCGTATTGGCGCAAACTTCGCAAGATAGTGACCTTGGAGCTCTTGTCTAATCGCCGCATCGAGCTACTAGCCCACATTCGCGTCTCTGAAGTTGGAGCTTCTATAAAGGAACTCGTTAGTGTTTGGTTGGATAATAAAAATAGTAACAATGATGAGTATGTATTTGTAGAGATGAAAAAGTGGTTTTCAGAATTGGCATTCAACACGGTTCTTGGAATGATTGTGGGGAAGAGATACTTTGGTTCCATGGACGCCGCGAGTGAGGAGAAGACGAAAAGATGCTTGAAGACCATGAGAGAGTTTATGCATCTCGTGGCGGTGTTCACTGTTGGAGATGCCATTCCTTATCTCAGGTGGTTGGATTTGGGGGGTCACGAGAAAGCCATGAAAAAGATCGCTAAGGAGTTAGATGAGATCTTGAGTGAATGGTTGGAAGAGCACCGCAAAATCAGAGTGTTGGATGAACAAGACTTCATGGGCATGATGCTTTTAATTCTCAGGGACAATGATATTGATGGGATTAATGTTGATACCATTATCAAAGCCACAACATTGGTATGCCATTATTAATTAGTTCTATCTATCCATACTGAAATTTATATTTTTTCTTCCTTACAATAATTCAGTCTTTTCTATAGTGTTTTTTTTTTCTTCTAGGATTTAGATTGTCCGCCATTCCCTCTGTATATTACGAGAAATGTTTGGTGACTAATATTTTTTTTATATTTAAATCAATAATAACTAATTTTTTTATATTTTTCTAATAAAAATATTGGTTGTCTAGCATATTTTTTATATATGATGTTAGAGTCTCCGCCAGGGAGACAATTGACTATTTGTATAAAATGAACATCTTTTATACTATCTAGAATAAGTACTAGGATAATAAACATCTTTCTAAAATTTTAAACTGATTTTGGGTTCACCAATGATTGAATTCTTGACCTTTCGAATATAGTGCTCTAATACCATGTCATGATACCACTCATCTCAAAAACTTCAACTAATAATACTCCATAAGACTCCATTACACATCTTGTACAAATATTCCATTGACTCCTCATACTTTTTCGTTATGTTATCATTCACTTTATCATTATTAAATTTTGATATGATCTCTATTTTAATATCTTAAACTCTTATTTTTACTTTTATTGCCCACATGTGTATGAAACTTTACAACATACTTTAAAACCATTCTTCTTGACTTGATTTACATATTCTATCTCTTATGAGATTGAACTTATTGAGATAAATAAGGTATTCTTCCTATGAGTCTTCATGTTATTTTCTCAGGCAATGATTGTTGGAGGAGTTGATACCGTCACTGTTACCCTTACATGGGCAATGTGTTTGCTTATGAGAAATCCTAATATACTAGAGAAAGCAAAAGAAGAACTTGACACCCAAGTTGGAAACCAGAGATGCATAAAAGAGTCGGATATAAACAAATTGGTATATCTTCAAGCAATAGTCAAAGAGACACTACGGTTGTGTCCGGCGGCCCCTCTTTCAGCGCCGCCCGAATTCACCCAAGATTGCACTTTAGGCGGATACCATATTAAGAAAGGAACTCAGTTAATCACAAATATCTGGAAGATTAACACCAATTCTCAGAGTTGGCCATATCCATTGGAGTTCAAACCAGAAAGGTTTCTTACAACTCACAAAGATGTTGATGTTAGGGGTCACCATTTTGAGTTGTTACCATTTGGAAGTGGTAGAAGAATGTGTCCAGGGGTATCTTTTGGCCTTCAAATGGTTCACTTTACTCTGGCTAGCTTTTTACATTCCTTTGAAATCTTGAATCCATCTTCAGAACCTGTTGATATGACTGGAATTCTTGGATTGACTAATGTTAAAGCTACTCCACTTGAGGTTCTGGTTAAACCACGTTTCTCTCCCGACTGTTATGACTTATAATGTTCCTATTAGATATGAGATCCTTAATTGGTGTCATTTTGATTATTTTATTCACAAAAATGTTATTTGCGTACAAAGACTCAGTTACTAAATCAATTCACGATATATTTGTGTGTATATATATATATATATATATATGAGAATCAAATGCCGAAAATCCAGTTGATGGTGAAGCCTAAGAAGCTAGTTGAGCCATGATTCTCCTTATTCTTCTTGATTTTGAGATCATCCGTTTCTTTCAGCCGTTTTTGGTTTGGAAATAGAAATGTGAATGCAGCTTGAACCTTGAGAAGATTTTTCTTGCCTATTTTTAAGTCATGTGCTGCCTATTTCCTTTTACAACTATTTCTCACATAACACACGAACAAAAACAGAAAAAAAAAAAGAAACAAAAAACAAAACAAACAAAAAGCAACAACCACAAAACAGAACATAACAGTCAGTGCTCCATGTTGTTTGTTTCAGAAGTAATTATTTCCTCCTATTCACCACTCTTATTCTAACTAACCTCTCTCTTTCTCTCTCCCACTGTTTTCTGTTTCTTCTTTAGGTAGAATTTTGTGTTATTATATAAAAACTTCTCCGATTGATTCCAATTTGTAAAATTATATTGTAATCATAACCACCTTCTCCCTCCGTTTTCTGTTTCTTATTTAGTTAGAATTTGGCGTTATATATAAAAATTGCTTTCATTGATTCACAATTTGCATAATCATATTCTTCTTGCTTCTTATCTCCTATAAATTGAAATCTAAAATACTGAATAATTCTTACTTTATTTATCTTCTTTCAAGCTTCGGTGTTGTTAGTAAACATATTTATCATTGAGGATTTTAACTGATACTAAGTAGTGATGAAGGAGGTAAAATTTTCTCGGAAAGGAAAGTGGTGGCGAAACATGATGCACTCAATTCGAAGGTTTTGTGGCGGCCTCGCCATTGCCTTCGAGATTCGCCAAACAGGTAAATTTATATGTTTCTTAAATCAATAATATTTAGAAGATAATAAAAATTAGTCCAGACAATCTAAACTTGTTTTATTTAACAATTATTATTTGAAAAAGATGAAAATGTAAGAACTATAATATTAATTTGTGTTTCCTAATATGATGACCATTAATTATGCTAAACATTTTGTTTATGATTTTTTATTGGTTGATTTAATGTTTACAACGACAATATTTCAGGCCTTTTGAATCTACGGCATGATGTGATGGCATGTGAACATGAAGATATTCGAGTGATGTGGGAGATGCTGAATGAAAAGGAATTAGACATTGATCAATCTCCTAGAAGGAAAACCAAAACCAAAAAGGGGACTTATTGGCGGTTGTTAAAGTGGGCTAGGTGTGCTTGTCGCTCTTGATTATCTACTGTCGACGATCTATAAAATTTTGACAGTGAAGATAAAATATATATAATATGATAATATAATAATATAGGCACCATAGCATGCACCTAATTTAATATAGTGAGGATAAATTCATTAATAAGAATAAATAAATATCTTTAATATTTATTACTTAAAAAAAATTAAATTTTAGTGGGAGCGATTGCCCCTTTAGCTTAATCCACGAATGAAACCCTGTTTGTAACCCCCTCTTTTAATCACATTGAAGGCTCCATCTTCTTGTTGTCATTCATTCACTGTGAAGCATTAGTAATGGGTTTTGCTTTTGTTTAGGTAAAATAAGAGGAATAGGTTATGCAAAAGGGTTTTCAGGTAGAGCATAGATCTTTATGCATTTTTGCATTAACTCGAGCCAAATGTAAATATTAACCTTATCCACCAATATGATGTAGCCATCAGTTACTCTATATATGGCATCGAGTTTAGTTTAGTTTTATTTTTGTTTTTCCTTTTTTTTTCGTTTTAAATAGTATGCATATAGTATTACATAATTGGAAGACAAAAAAAATGACAAAATAATCAAAATTTGTCTTATTTAATATTTATTAATTATCGTTACAATTAATAAATACTAAATAAAATAAGTTTTTTTTTTCCTTCCTAATATTATTATCACATAAAAAAATGCAATTTGTGGTGTACTTGCATTGTGTTGGATTAGACTACTTTATGCATCTGTTGGTTTTGGAGATCCATGAACATTATCTTAGATTTTTTGTTGCAAATTAAATTTGCATTTCCTTTGGTTTTGTAGAGTTTATTCTGATTTTTGTAGTTATTTTTATTTTACCAGGTATTAATGAATTAAAATAATTTCCGTAAATAATAAAAGAAACTGATTTTAATGAACAATTTTTTAAAGCAAATTACTCGAAGACTTTATACTGAGATAAAATGACACTCATTTAATTTGTAATTCCTTGATTTCAGATAAAAAAAATAGAATATTGCATTTTAAATGTTTTATCTTGACTATATATTTTTCTAACATTTATTCTATTATTTTCACCACATTTTCTCCCCTAACATTGGAAGTCATAGATTATATAAACATAAAATTTTACAAACTAAGATACAACAATTTAAGACTAGTCAAATAATCAAAATAAACACATAATAAATAAGACATTTAAAAATTTCTACCAATAAATTTATATAGGAATTAACTTTGATTCATCTCTAAAAACCAAATTAACTCATATTTATTCACAAAATTTATATGAAGTTATTAAAACGTCAAGAATCAAATTTAATTTTCAACTTGAACAAAAATTAGCATTTGTTTTTTAGATAATTATTAACGTAGTTAATATAAAAGTATTAATATGCCATTACATAATTAAATACATATGTAAAATTATTTTAAAATTTTATTACATCAAAATTAAATTATTAAAATATAAAAGTGGATCTTATGTAACTTGGTTAAATAATGGACCTATGATCTTTATCATTAGATCCCAATGTGCACGTTGCACTTTGCACCATTTACATTCTTGGTGCATTGTATAATAATTCTCCAATAACTTAATAATCAAAGTATACCATAAACTGTTATTCAACATCAGTTCAAGGAGTTTACATTCACAAAAGTGTTAAAAAAAATAGAGTAAACAGATATAAATTTTTAGAATTGTAATATTCTATCACATAGAGCTTTACGTTTAAATCGTAAATTAGAGGTGGTAAGGTATTACGACGTCTAAAAGCAAAATACGTACATATATTTGAAGGATAATTTAACAAGGAGCCTTAAAGAAAAGATTGATAAAACAAAGTTATCGCATCACACTCGAAAAACGTTAAAAGTAGAAAGTGTAAATTACAGAAACAGAAGTGAAAGACATATATATAGATATAAAGTTTCAAAAGAGTTATATAACCAACTCTAGTCTCGACTTGCAAAGCAGAGACCGGTTAGAAAATATATACATACAGCCCCAAATTAGCTAACATAAACATAAATCCTGTTTTTTCGAAATCAACCTATAAGAAGGATATCCATGTCAAAATACAAAAGTAGAGAACATATATAAATACATATACTAAGCACAAAATGAAATCCCAGAAGTAGTATTTGGTTTACAGAGAGAATCCAGGACGCTCAGCGAGGTGTGTCATGTCCTGTATCTGAAAATAAAAAAATTTCAAAACAGGTGAGAACCAAAAAATTCCGAGCAGGGTAACAATTTCGAATAGAGACAATATAAAACTACCCGAACCCACTAGAAAATTCTAAACTCCAACAGTCAAGATCCAAGCCTAGGGTTATACTAATCGAAAATAGGATAAACACACTATACACTTTACTATGTTCATGATCCAATTCTCAAGTTCCTTTAACACTCATCTCAGCTTGTCTCTTTTCAATTTAATACCATAGAATTTTGGTATTGATTTTAGCAGAAGCAATCACAATTTATAGGATGCAAACATCATTAATGACATATATAACATATACAACAATTAGCAATTAAACAGAGATATACACGTAGGCAAACTAAAATAATGCACACTCAAATAATTTACATAAATGCATATAATGCATGCTTGTCCTATTGGCCATGAACTCACGTGTCGATTACATTGTCAGAACTTGATACATCCGGTAGTTAACCTGGACATTGTCTCTCTGTCGTGTATCTCGGTGAAGAATAAAATAATCTAGACTTCATCAAAGCCGGTCTAAAAAGGATAGTGCCCACCCTTACACCTCTCACTAGAGGCAACGCTATCCAGGATGCATGCCCGGCCACCCTTACAACCAGAGAGAGCCACGAACAAGCGGGATTAACCACCGTTCTTATTTTGGCATAACTCAACTCAGTGCACAAGCGGGATTCACCATTATCCTTGCCACATCGTTGCCAAGAGTAATCATCAATTCAGTATGCATGTGGGAACGACCCTAGCCCTTACCAGCAGAAGTATGCAAGCGGGAATGACCCCGGCCCTTGCCAGCACAAGTATTTCAGAACTCATTCAGTGCACAGTAAAGTCTTTACCCAGCAAGTACATTAGACATAATCCTTCATCAATAATCATTCACTTTGATTAACAATCTCATCCAAAATATCGATTTAATTCAATCCATGTGTTCACACTCATTCCGGGAACTAGAAACTCATTATCAAACCTTAAACAAGGGTTACAAAGGTGAAAAAGCATACTGAATATGCAAAAATAATTGAAAACAATATTTCTTGAAAAACAGGCATGCCTCGTGCGTAGGCATGAGCCCCCTTTTGTACGGACGTGCGGAACGCACACGAAAAAGATTCATTTCTTGAATGCAAGTTGTGCGTACGCATGACTTAGATTTTGTGTGTGCACATAGTATACGCACAAAATTCTTTCAATTCTGTAACACCCCTCATGCATACGCATGGGTCGTGCATACGCATGACCTCAATTTTTCGCAACTTTTGCAAAATTTAGTTTTTAACCATAAACTTTAAACGCACATAACTTTTTGGTTAAAAATCATTTTCCATCTGTTCTTCGAACGTTATAAACTAAACAAACCCAATTTGAAGGTCCGAGAACCAATTTATAGCCCATCGAAGTTGGTTAAAAATCTGTGTTTACAAATTTTCAAAAGATCAACTATGTCATCTACTCCCTTATCCAATTCCTATCAAAACAGTCCCAGAACATTCCCTCACAACTTGTTACCAATTTATAACCATTCCAACTTATATTTTGAATTACAATGAGGTAACACCACTACTTACCGTGACTTACCATATAGGGAATATCTCACCCTATCTTGGCTTCTGGCCCAATTTCAATATCAATTTCCATCATAATCAAGTATACCATAACTCATATTCAATTCAGCTCATTCATATATACATTCACATCACTCAATAACTACTAAATTCACAATTTGTAACCAATTAACCTAGGCATTCACATAATCTTACATAATGCCTACTTGAAACTAAAACCCGTACCTCTAAGACGGCGGTTTCCCCAACACTTTGATTTTCTCCGTGCCACTCCAACCTCTACCAATTCCACACCAAAGTGATCCTTGAATTTAATCTCGCACCAACATGCACCAAGCTAGTTCTGTTTCACTCCAAATTCAATTCAAACAAGCTCTATTCTATCTAATCACAAAATTTTCACATAATTCAACTTAGGTTTGCATATATAGTGGAAAAAATTAGGAGATTAAGATTCTTTACCTTGTCTTACCCAACCCTGAGTTGAAACTCTATTAGAACTCAATATTGAACATCCCCTAAATATAAAAAATTCGAAATTTCCTCAATACCCAAACCAAAAATGTGAAATTGAAGAGGATAGCAAACTGGACAAGAAATTAAAAGTTTCTTACCACAATATTCAAATAGAATTGAAGAAGGATCCGAGACGAACGCGTGACTACAAACAGCTTGTCTCGAAAGTTATGAGCAATTGAAGAGGAGAATGAATAGTGTATTCAAGGGTTTGCTCTTCTCTATTTCAGCTTCTCTCTATGAAATGGGGGGCATTGGTGCTGAATTGGCCAAGTGTGGAAGGTGTTATGAGTCATTGGCCTCTTCAGGCATTTTCTTCATATGCAAAAAACCACATGCAGGATTGTCTAGAGACATTTTGGCCATGTCAAAGAGTCCTTCATAGAAAATATGCACCTTGATCTAGTATGAGAACATGTCAGGAGGACATTTTCTGAGCATCAACTTGTACCTTTTCCAAGCTTCATAGAGGGACTCACTATCTCCCTGCTTAAAGGTCTGAACATCTGTCCTCAGCTTAGTCAACCTCTGAGGAGGAAAGAACTTTTTCGAAAACTTATTGACTACCTTGTCATAAGTGTCCAGGCTCTCCTTGGGCTGAACATCTGTCCTCAGCTTAGTTAACTTCTGAGGAGGAAAGAACTTTTTCGAAAACTTATTGACTACCTTGTCCTAAGTGTCCAGGCTCTCCTTGGGCTGAACATCAAGCAACTGCTTTGCCCTATCCCTCACAGAAAATAAGAAGAGCATTAGCTTATAAACTTCAGGATTCACTCCATTAGTTTTCACAATATCACAGATCTGCAAAAATTTGGCGATGAACAGATTTGGATCCTTCTGTGGGAGTCCATGAAACTGACAATTTTGTCGCACCAAAGTAATCAATTATGGCTTCAGCTCTAAATTGTTTGCACCAATGGGAGGTACTGCAATACTGTGCCCATAAAAATAAGGAGTTGGGGTAGTATATGAGTCCAGGGTCCTTCTAGGTTGCCCATTTCCATTCGGATCCATGGTGAGCTCCTTCCTGTTTCTGCACACACAAACGAAAAACAAAGAAAAGTGGAAATTACTACGTCAGAGTGCAAAGAATTTCTAGTGAAGTATCCTATGTAAAAAGAAATAAAATAAAATAAAGTAAACAATTAAGCCTCAAAATTTGAAAATTAATAAGGAAAAGTAGTTAACAATTTTCGAAAATTAAACAATAGACAATAATAGTGTTTTCGGAAATTGAAAAAAAAGAAAAATCACTAACGGGACACCAAACTTAAGATAAAAAATTAAGAAAAAATTTTAAATAAAATAAAACTTAAATTTCAAAAATTTAAAGAGAAATAAACAAACAAAACTAAGAAAAATACCTAATCTAATCAATCAGACAACTGGTACTTGTCAATCACCGTCAATCCCCGGCAACGGTGCCAAATACTTGGTGTGGATTTTGAGAATATTCACAACTGAACTGGCAAGTGTATCGAGTCGTCCAAGTAATACCTTAGGTGAGTGAGCGAGCGTCAATCCTATGAGGACTGATGGACTGAGCAACAATGGTTGACTGATTGGTTTAGTTAGGCAGATAGAAAAGTTAGTTTTGTGGTTTTCAAAAGCATTAAGCAGTAGCTCAAGAGTAGAGAAAGCAATTAATAGAATTAGTTAGAAATTAATAAGAAAACGCAGCTAACGTTTCAGAGATGTTTACTTTTTCAGATCAAGTTTTCTTACCAACTATTTTAATCATGCAAGATTCATTTCATGGCAAACTGTAATTGACTAAACCCTAATCCCTTAGTGTTTTAGTCTCCTCTAACCTTCATCAACCACCAATTCCTTAGTCACTTGATTCCGATTAGAGGGTTAAGTTTAAATCTAGTTTATGGCCACAAAAACCCTAATTACCCAAAGCTAAATGGATTATATGTCATGTATCTAGATTAGTTCAAGTAATAAGCAATTTAGGAGGAATTTACTTCCAAGCTGTATTCAGGTGAGAGACCTCTCCCAAGGGTCATAAGAACACATCTAGAATAAGGGTCATAAAATGAAGAACGAAAGTAATCCTTGAAACTAAATCAATTCATTAATTAAGATAGAAAAGCAATAGTCTTAATCCATAGAAATAAACAGAGCTCCTAAGCTTAACCAAGAAGATTTAGTGGCTCATGACTTATAGAGAAAACAATGATTTTGAAAAGTGAAACGTGTGGAAGTGCAAAGATTCCCCTGAAGGGTGAATCTTTTCCGTTTTATATCTAACATAATTTGATTTGAAATTAAAATAAGATATTAAATCCTAAAACTAAAAGATATTATCTGTAAATAAAAATTACAAAAATAAAGGATAAGATAACTAATAAAAGCTAAATCCACTAGAGATGCTCCAAAAGTGTGGGCTTGGCTCGGATTGCCTGGCGCTAAACGCCAGTTAGGCGTTTAGCGCCCCCAAAAAGGCAGCAATGTTTTTGGTTTGTGAGGCTTGTTGGCGCTAAACACCAGATGGGCGTTTAGCGCCCAGAGAGACAGCTTCACATCTTCTTCTTTTGCACAAAACTCTGCCAAATTACTCTGAATTTCACCTGAAATTATAAAAACCTAAAACAACTCAAAATAGTATCAAAAGAGGATTTTTGAATTAAAATATATTAAAACATAGTAAATTCTAACTAAAAATGGCTAGAAAATAAGGAAAAAATTGGTATAAGATGTTTACGCATCACCAACCCTTTATTAATTCAGTTAACACTTCACAAAACCCTTCCAATGTCTCCTCTATTTATTTAACAGGCTCATTCTCATTCTAAGGCTTAAAAGCTTACTAACAGATCTCAAACAAGTGTAAGGGAGGTTTAGAAAGATAGATAATTTGTTTAGTATGCAAAAATCTCACTTTTAGCCAAAACAGGGGGGTCACGCGTACGTGAGCTTATAGCCGCGTACGCGAGAGGGCAAAACAGAAGGAACTTCGCGTTAGCGTGTGCTGCCTGCATACGCGAGCGTTCGATTTTAGCAGGTCTGCATACGCAGGACTATGTCCATGTACGTGAAATATCAAGGCAGTGAGAAATTCCCGCATCACGTGTGCATGCTCACGTACGCTACTCCTCCTTTTCCTAAAAAAGTTGCTAAGTTATAGAATTTCAAAATTTGACACCAAACTTCAAACGCGCATAACTCTTTTGTTTTAAATTATTTTTCATTCCTTCTTCAAACGGCACAAACTTCATGGACTCAATTTTCACTTGAAATAAGTTTGACAAAATTTGAGGGTCTGGAAGCCGAGTTATGGCCCGCCGAATTTGGTCAAAAATCAAGTTTCACAAAAAACCCCAAAACCTCTTTTCTTTCCAAATTCTCAATTTCAAGTCAAAGTTTTTATAATCAAAACAATACTAAGACTCCCTAAACATACTCACTTACCTTCCAACCACCTCACCTCACATAAACACCAAATTTTCTTCCTTCAATCATTCAACAATTCCATATATGCATTCAACAATTTCCTCACCTGATTAAACAGTCAATTACATTTCATATACATCAATCTATATTCATCACAACCATCATCAAACAATACATTTTCATAATAAACTCAACATTATCACCAAAGCTATTAACCATTAACAAGCTCACATAATCTAACTTACCCTACAGCCAATTAGCCTTAGTTTTCACGTAAAATTACACATTATCTATGAGAAACTAAAATCATATCTTGGTCGATTCTTTACTAATGGTTGAACACCCCAAAAGTCCTCAATTCACATGCTCCAAACTTTCACCGCAAGGATTCTTAGCACCCAACACCCAACTCAAGCTTCCAACTCCATCAATTTGGTTCAAATGCACATATATACAATCTAATTCCAAACCAACATCACTAAAATCAATATAGGCTTTACTAATTTAATAATTTCACAAGGTTTAGAGGTTTTTCACCTTTTCGAAAGATGTTTGAGACAAAATCCAGCAAGCCCACAAGGCTAATTCACTCATAAAACACCAAAATCACATAATCTCTCAAAATCAAAACTTCAAATATTGAAATTGTAAGGAGGATGGATGAGCAAAAAATAGCTAGTTACTTACCATTTTGTTTGATGGATTTTGTAGAGCTCGATGCGGCGGTCGCGTGGCCGCAGACGGTGCAGCGATCGGAGTTCCGGATTGAAAGATATTGAAGTTTGAAATCAAGAGTGGGTTAGGGTTCTTGTTTTTTCCCCTTTCCCCAAAGTTTCAGCGTGATTCCCTTATGTGAGGGAGGATAGAGCTGAGCTCTTTCATTAACAAGTTAGTGGGTTGGGCCTTGGGCCAATATGGGCCTAGTTCAACGGGTTTTGCCTATTTGCCCAATTTTGGGCCAAAACCTTTAAAATTAGTGTTAAAATTCATTTTTTAATAATTTTTATTTTCCTACACTATAAAATTTAATTTAATAATTTCTTTAATAATAATTAATTTATTGGTTAATAATTTATTAATTTTGCGGGTTTACATCCTACCCCCAATTTTTACGCCCTCAAAAATATCGTTCACCACACGAGTTCATGAAAGTAATCCTTAACTCAACATATAGTAGTCTTAAGGTCTTTCCAATCTGCGCACTTCTGCTGCCACACTCTGTTTCATTTATCTTTAGGAATTTGAATATTCGTCCCATGCTAACAAAATTTGCTTAAACTCTGCAGGCTCTAACGGTAATACCTTACGCGGCAGAACTAAGTTTTGTTCTAAGTTGATCTTCTCGTTCTAATTTGTCATTTCTGTCTTAGGTATGAATAAATGCAACGTCTCTATGTGTTCTATAACTTAATTAAAATTCAGTTACCAGTTTCATGATTACGTCCACCTCGTTGCGACCGATCGGCATCCTGAGTCCTCCCACGTAAACAATATCGGGAGATATGTCCTAATTCCCAACAATGGTAACATGGACCTGGCCCATTGTTGTGAGGCTTGTCAGGATGGTAGCTCCCATTCCTTTTGAAGTCTTGATCCTTTGGTGCAAAATTTTGATTGTGCTCCTTCCGATGGAACTCCTGACTATCACTCTCTGCCATAGCAGACTTTCTTGAATATTCCTCAGCAACCCTACTCTTGTTTACTAACTTTGAAAAGGTTCTGATCTCTATTGGTCCTATCGTACTCAGAATGTCGCTCCGAATTCCACCTTCGTATTTTATGCACTTCCACTCTTCAAAATCCCCCGGAGCCCCCTGACAAATCTTAGAAAAACGACATAGCTCCTCAAACTTATTTGTGTATTCAGCAACAGACATTGAACCCTACTTCAACTGTAGTAATTCAAGCTCCTTGGCCGTCCTGACGGAGTTAGGAAAATACTTCTTGTAAAATTTAGATTGAAAGGTGCCCCAAGGTATCACAAAATTGTCTCGCTGCAGAAGATGACATGTTTTCTGCCACCAATACTACGCTTTACCCATCAGCTGATATGTGGTAAATTCAACATACTGATCCTCAGGTACCTGTTGCGCTTACAAGGCTCTTTTTATAGCCTGAAACCAATATCTACCTTCGTGGAGTTTGTCTTTCCTCTAAAGATTGGTGGGTTTACTTTCAGAAAGGTTGCTAAAGTCATTGGCCCATTTTCTCCATTACCGCCATTCCCATTACCAGCTTGATTCCCTAATGCTGTAGTTGTGGCCTGCATAGCAGCAGCCATGTTCTCCAGGGTCGTTATGAAGTTTGCGGGTTTATTTCAGTAGTCTCGAGTCCCTCACTACCACTCTGACCTCTCCCTTGACCATGTCTGCATCCACGAGTCATCATTTGGCTCCTGTTCACACCAAACAAGTGATATCAAGGTGATCAGTCTCAATATCTCAAGTCTAGTACTTCAAAGTCCCAAATACATACTCATAAACAAATATGCCACATGTATCAGTTAGATATCCTACTCAGCATATACAGACACTCAGAGTATGCCAGAAGCATAGTCAGTCCATTTCTCAGGCTCTACATGAACGAACTACTCTGATACTATAATGTAACACCCTACCACACAGGGCTTTATGCTTCAATTTGTAAAATAGAGGTGGTGTGCTATTATGACCTTTAAAATAAAATATATACATAGATATAATTGAAAGAATTTGTAACTAGGAGCCTTGAAGATAAGTTTAAGCAAAAATCGTAAAAAGAAAAGCGCATCATACTAAAAAACGTAAAATCGA
This sequence comes from Arachis hypogaea, assembly GCF_003086295.3. Taxonomy (NCBI): domain Eukaryota; kingdom Viridiplantae; phylum Streptophyta; class Magnoliopsida; order Fabales; family Fabaceae; genus Arachis; species Arachis hypogaea. Next base: position 106,956,994 of record NC_092040.1, read on the forward strand.
ATCAACAGAAAATGATAAGACACGAAGATATATAGAATAGAGTACCAAAATAACAGAAAAGAAAAGTCTAAGTACATATATAACATAGCCTAAGATAAAATGTAGAATCCCCAAAAGAACCAACTCCGCTTGCTCAGGAAACTCGAGATGCTCAGCGAGGTGCCTCTCGTCCTACATCTGAAAAATGACAACATATGTATGGAATGAGAACTGAAGGTTCTCAGCATGGTAAAGGTGCCAACGTACATAATATATAAGGTCCCAGAAAAGCCAGAGGCAATCCTAGAAGTCCGACACTCAAAATTAAACTTAAAGGAATAAAGTAAACCGCGATTTAGGTAAACTATCAAAGGTTTCCAAGTTATAAACCTAATTCTAACTTAACTCTTCTCTTAGTGCTTCCTCCAGCCCTTCGAAACATCGGTGGAACTATCCTCGTCACTCCTTCACCATACAAAGGGTATCTCAATTGCACAGACATACAATACAGATAAGAAAAACACAAATAGAATGTAGTTACAGCAAGTAGAACATATAGCAAATAAGCATAGATATTCAAACCCAAGTAATACAAACTCAAACAAGACAAATAAATACATATGATTTATGCCTTTTCTACTAGCTGTGAGCTCACATGTCGGTTACTTTGCCAGAACCCGACACCCCTGGTAGCTAACCCAGATATCATCTCTATCTCTGACATGCCTCCACACTCTTGGGATATAGTTCCCATCATACTCTCGGGATATAGTGCCCGCCACACTCATGGGATATGGTGCCCATCGCATTTTCTAGGATAAAGTGTTCCCACACTCTTGGGATATAATGCCCGTTACACTTTTGGGATACAATGCCTGACACATTTTCTAGGATAAAGTGCTCCCACACTCTTGAGATATAGTGCCTGTCACACTCATGGGATATAGTGCCCGATACACTTTATAAACAGAGAGAAAATATAGACATACTCATCAACAATCACTATCAATCGTATATTGTTCAATATCAATCGATCATCATCAAGTTAGCCTTCATTCATAATAGTCTCAATATTTCGCACTTCTTCAATCAACCAACCCTTTATTAATTCAGTTAACACTTCGCAAAACCCTTCAAATGTCCCCTCTATTTATTTAATAGACTCATTTTTATTCTAAGGCTTAAAAGCTTACTAACGGACCAAAAACAAGTGTAAGGGAGGTTTTGAAGCTAGAAAATTGGTTTAGTATGCAAAAATCTCATTTTTAGCCAAAACAGGTGTCTCGTGTATGCGAGCTTATGGCCGCATACACGAAAGGGCAAAACAAATGGAACTTCTCGCGTAGCGTGTGCCGCCTGCGTATGCGAGTGTTCGATTTTACCAGGTCCGCATACGTGGGACTATGTCTGCATACGCGAAATATCAAGGCAATGAGAAATTCTCGCGTCGCGTGTGCATGCTCGCCTATGCGACTCCTCCTTTTTCTCAAAAAGCTGCTAAGTTGCAGAATTTCAAAATTTGACACCAAACTTCAAACACACATAACTCTTTCATTTTAAATGAGTTTTCATTCGTTCTTTGGACGGCATAAACTTCAAAGACCAATTTTCATTTGAAATAAATTCGACAAAATTTGGAGGTCCGAAAATCGAGTTATAGCCCGCCGAAATTGGTAGAAAATCAAGTTTCACCAAAAACCCCAAAACCTCTTTTCTTTCCAAATTCTCAATTTCAAGTCAACATTTTTATAATTAAAACAACACTAAAACTCCCCAAACATACGTCACCTCACACCAACACCAAATTTTTCTTCCTTCAATCATTCAACAATTTCATATACGCATTCAACAATTTCCTCACCAAATTAAACAGTCAATGAAACTTCATATACATCAATCTATCTTCATCACAACCATCATCAAACAACACATTTTCATAATAAACTCAACATTTCCACCAAAGCTATTAACCATTAACAAGCTCACATAATCCAACTTATTCTACGACCAACTAGCCTAAGTTTTCACGTAACATTACATATTATCTAAAAGAAGCCAAAAGCATCCATTGGTCAAATCCTCCCTAACGCTCGAACACCCCAAAAGTCCTCAATTCACAAGCTCCAAGCCTCCACCTCAAGGATTCTCAGCACCCAACACCTAACTCAAGCTTCCAAGTCCATCAATTTGGTTCCAATGCACATATATACAATCTAATTCCACACCAACATCACTAAAATTAATATAGGATTTACTAATTTAACAATTTCAAAAGGGTTAGAGGTTCCTCACCTTTTCGATGGATATTTGGAATAAAACCCAGCAAGCCCACAAAGCTAATTCACTCTTAAAATACCAAAATCACATAATCTCTCAAAATCAAAACTTTAAATTTCAAAATTGTAAGGAGGATGGATGAGAAAGAAATAGATAGTTACTTACCATTTTTTTGTGGATTTTATTGAGCTCGACACGGTGGTTGCGTTGCTGCAGATGGTGCGGCGATCGGAGCTCCGGATTGAAAGATATTGAAGATTGAAATCAAGAGCGGGTTAGGGGAATTTTCAGCATAATTCTCTTATGTTTGAGGGAGGGAAGAGCTGTGCTCTTTCATTGGCATGTTAGTGGGTTGGGCTTTGGGCTAATATGGGTCCGATTTAATCGATTTTGGCCGTTTATTTTAATTTTGGACCAAAACCTTTAAAATTAGTGTTGGAATTCATATTTTAGTTATTTCTACTTCCCTAAAATATAAAATTGAATTTTTTAAATAATAATTAATTTATTAACTAATTATTTATTAATTTCGTGAGTTTTACAAGCAACACAACAGAATCCAATGAAAATAACATGGTGCTATTCATAGAAACTAGTTATTCTAACGGGCTTGCTTCTTGTGTGGTATTTTATCCATACTTTAATGCCATAAGAGTTGTCTTCTATTTTATGTTGGTGATTTATTTAAGTCTTGATAGTACCTAAATTAACTCAAGGTGTGAGATTTCTCTTTTTTGTGTTGGCTATAACAAGGATCATTTACAATAAACTAGTGGATCATTTGAAGTAGAAATCTAGAGAAAAGATATATGATGCTTGTTTGGATAGATGACAGTCATTATGTTGTTGAAGGGAGGCCTTATGTTGGCTATATGTTGCTGTTGGAAGACTATATGATTTGAGAAGGAGTTCTATGGAGTTTTTTTTTTCCAAAAAGGTGTTGGTGTTGTTGGTGTTGGCTTATTTGTTTGTTTTGATTTTTTTTGTATTGTTTGCTTGAACTATTGGTGTTGTCTATTTTTTTGTTTGGGTCTTTTGAGATGATTATATACCCTTGATGGTAATGTCGAAGGGGTTTATGTAATCGATCATTAAACTTTCCAAAATTTTTCTCCCCATTGGGCCAAGGTTGTAATTAGCTATCAGAAAAAAAGCATTAACCCATCAACTAAAGTAATGTATCTCTACCAATAAGTTCATATAGAAATTAACTTTGATTCATGTCTAAAAATCAAATTGACTCATATTTATTTTCACAAAATCTATATGAAGTTATTAAAATGTCAAGAACTAATTTTGATTTTCTTTTAGAACAAAAATTAATATTCATTTTTTCGATGACTATTGACGCAGTTAATGTGAATCTGTTGATGTAGCATTACATAATTAGATACACCATAAAATTAATGCTACTCTGATAGTTTTTGCATACAAATTTGGACTTAACCTGACCAATCTTAGTCTTTATTACATTGACAATGTCAACATGATTATAAGTTTTAATTGTATCAGGGACTAATTCAGCATTTTGGAATACGCTTTAGATGTGCAACCTATTTTTAATAGTTATAACCAATCCAAAATATTAACTTTGGTTTGACAATAAAAAAGTATAATTTTTTCATGACTAATTCCACAATACGAAGCATATAAGAAAATATGAAACATGTTTCATAACAGAAATGAGATCGAAAAAGTTCCCTATTCAAATAGTCACATAGAAAACAATGGTAATGGTCAAGTAGTGCAACATGGATGGAATTGAAACAACAATACAGCCTCTATAAAATAGTCATTGACTAAATATATGGTTAACTATAGGTAAAACAAAATTAAAGATCAGAATAATCTCAGAAGAATTTTATAGACTTAAATTAGGTGAAGATCTTAGAAGTTCTGGTTAGTAGAGGATGACACTACCACAAGAATTTATATTTAACTTTTTTGTTATATCAGGTGTAATTAGGGAGATATCATTTGGTATTTTATTTTGTTGTTGTTTGTTGCTCTACCAATGGCTTTTGAGGTTTCATGAAGCCAAAGGTGAGAGGAACTATTCCTCCTCATTCGACATGAAACTCACTTTTGTGTCCCTATAAATTGAAAGATACTGTGGTGAAATGCCTTACCTTTGTTTCAAAAATTTGCATTTTAACAATCTTCAAGTTGGACCACTTAAAATTTTAACCTCCCTACTCACTCATTAATGAACAACTCTTTTTCTATAATATATCAGAATCCCATACCAGATATAAATTAAGAAATTCTACACTAATCTTACTGCTACAAAAAGTCAGATACATTTGCAAGAAAATACATCAATAAACAAGTCAGCCTACCAGGGATGACATTGTCACCAAGGCCAAGCATTGAAAATGGCCTGGCAGAATCTGCTATGGGGAACAAAAGCTGAAAAATAATTGGAATGATCAATATTAGGAAGATATTGTATAAAGTATATTATTTAACTTCATATAAAGGAGGAGAAAATAAACTCAATTCACTTAGATAAGACTTTAACCTTTATTGGAGCATCAAATGATTTAGCAACGCTAACCATCACTGGAGTGAAGAAAACCTAGAAAATGTCATATACAAATGTCATATATAAAATATAAATTTAAATTTTTAAGTTTTAGTTCAAACTACTAAAAGAGCCATTAAAACAAACAAGGCTTCCTCTTAGTCTTGCAAACGTGTCAAAAGTCAAAGTCAAAACTATGAGTATCCAGTCAAACTTGAGTAAAAACGAACTTGAAAACAATAAAAAGACAAGAGCGGAAAAAAGGAGAAACAAAAGAAAATCCGAAGAAAATTAGTTTCAAATCAAAATTAAAATCATATCTAACATTTAATTAAAACTATGTGTATCCACTATCCAGTTAAACTTGAACGAAAACAAATTTGGAAACAACAAAAATGAAGTCGAGTGAAAACTTGTGTTGTGTGCAGTTAAACCTGTCAATTGAGATATTAAAGACTAAGATCATATCAGATAATTATTTTGAAATAGTATCTTATCATATCATATCTTAAATTAAACTTACACAGATTAAAATTAATTAAAATCTTCTGTAATTGATTTTAAAAACAGAAAGTATTTAATTCTATCATAGCTTAAACTCTAAATAAAGCACATCCTATGAATTCTGATTCAAGAGTCCCACATTCTTGTGAAAAAAATTCTAACCTATTTTTGGAAAGTGTTTTAGCGTCAACATGGTTGCCAAGATGAGAAGTAAGAAAACTTTGAAGGAGTTGTTGAAGTTGGATTTGAAAACAATATAAGCTATAGCTCCGAATCCATTCCGCCTTACAAGAATTGACGTAGTGTCCCTACAGGATCCAGAGTACTGCAAAGTGAACCAGGCAGCAATTAAGGAAAATAAGAGTCTCTACTGCAAAGAAGACCATGCGGTACTCGAGAGGTTATCCAAAGCGTTGAAGCAACACCACTCTCTTCGAAAGGCACACATGAAAGAGAATCAAGGTAAGAAAACGCTAAATAAGAAGAATGCTGCATCATTTTCTTCAACAGGATCCACATTGGCATCTGCATTGCCTTCAACAGGATCCACATTGGCATCCACATCAACAACAAAGACTGATATTCCAGAGCTTCCAAAAATTTTCAAGGCGATTATCGCTTCATTGAAAGGATTTGATGTAACTTTTGTGATGCAGAGAAAGTTAACAAATGCAGATTTAGAGCCTAATAATAGCCAGTTAGTGATGTCGTAGAAGCAGATAAATGAGGAGTGCGAGTTTTTGGCACACAAAGATGCAGAGATTATGAGGATTCTTGAGGCTCGGGATGGGAAGGGGCGGCTGATTGGGATGAAAATAGGGCTCATAGAACCGTCAGGTGAAGTGTGCCATGATTAGGTTCTGAAGAAGTGGAATATGACCTTTGCATCGACATATAATCTAGCGAGTTCTTCTTGGTGCGACATTGCTAGGAGGAATCATCTCAAGAACGATCATCTTCTCAACATTTGGTGCTTCAATGATGCCGTCAATTCAAAGGGATATTTTCTTATTCATGATGTAGGCTCTGAATCTTTCGAGCCTTGCAATGAAATCAAGACTTAGCGGTTAGTTTTAGGCTTTAAAAAGGAAGGGTAAATGAAATATTTTAATGAAATTAGGGATAAAAAGGCAAATATGGATTGGGTAAATACTAAATAGTAAATACGATAGTATAGGGATTGTTAGGCTGCAAAAACATTATATACAAATACTCTTTGCAAGAATTTTCAATGATTTACATTGAACTTTTTATAAAATTAAATGTTAAGTAATTAATTTTTTCTTGTATTTGAGCTTATATTAGTTAATTCTCCATCCTTTTTTCCATTGAAAACGTATTCTTTTTTCCACTAAAAATAATTAACCACCTAGCATCTATCTCTCATCAATCAAACAGTTTTACAGCAATTTAGTAGTTTATTTATATTTCGCTTTGCAATTTTAAGCTACTAAGTATTATCTTTGTTTAATTTATTATTTACTAACTTTAAAACACAAATATATATATATATATATATATATACAGAAATATTTTTTATTTGAATTTAAATAAAAATTTAATTTTTATATCTTAATTCTAATAATTAAAAATATAAAATCTATTTTTTGTTTTTAAAATTTTTTATTTGTATCAAATATATCTTTGATAGTTAAATTTTTAAAAATTTTATGACTAATTCAATAATAATACATAACAACTATGTTTGATTTGCTTGTGTTAAAAGTTGTGCTTGTGAAATTATTGCTGAATTGTTCCTAATTTTTTTAAAAAATCAGCTATCATAGATATATTTGATATAATTCAAAAAATTTTGGGACAAAATTGAAATAAAATCAAATTTATGAGTATTTTTAAAATTTTTAACAAATTTTAAGAACAAAAAATATATTTTACCCTAATTAAAAATGCCATCGAACAAAGAAGGCTTCCTCTTGCAAACTTGTCAAAACTATGTGTAATCAGGTAAACTTGAGTGAAAACGAATTTAGAAATAACAAAAAGATAAGAAGGAATGAAAGGAGATTAAATAAAATCGGTTAAGCGATAGAAAAATGCTTAAGCAGAAAAATGGGACTAGTAATATATTTCTCAATCACACATCTTTCACAAATATATGCTGCTGAATAAGCTAGCATTACAGGTAACTGGGGCTCTCAAAAAATGACTATTTCTTCTTCAACTCCAATATTTCAACTCCAAAGAATTATGGTATGCAAGTTTATTCCACCTTTTTGCTAGATTTGGGATCACTCTCTTCTTGAGATGAGTTGGCTATCTTGGACTCGTTGAACTCCAATAACTGATTTGAAATAAACTCAAAAAGTTGTTATGCATAAATTCTACAGATCTAAGTCTAGTTAAATCAACATTCAGTTAGTCTTCCTCTAACTATAACTCAGTTCATAAGGATTGTTATTACTACGGTAAAATGTTAAACATACTTAATAACCTTATAGAAACTTTAACAGGAAACTTTAGGTCAATTTACATTTGTAAATATGTATAAGATTTAGTTTTGATCTATAACATGATGTAGTTTTTTTGAAAAACAGTTAAAACCTTACAGTAGAAGAAAAATTAGTTACCACAATAATTAGACATTTTCTTTTAATAGTTCATTGATTAAACCTAACAAGGTTACAAGTTCTACGTCTTTCATATTGCTTTGAGTGTTAGGATTAACCTATCAAATTAAAGTAATGCATTTAAATAATTGAATAACCAAACACTATTTTTCATTCATACATCAATCATATACACAAAATAAGAAAGGACTTAATTGTAGCATGCATAAAAGAGAATAGAAACTACTTTTAGAAGTATAATTTTCTATCAATTATAAAAATTAATTAAGAACAATTTTATTATGAAAGCTTAGAGTGTTGGAGATAGAGAGAGATGGTCTTCTTCCTTAAAATAGAATGTTAGCATTAACCAATTAGGTCAAAGTAATATATCTAGAGAATTGAATAAACAAATACTTTTTTTTATTCAAACATCAATCATATATACAAAATTAAAAAGGATTTAATTGTAACATGTTTAAAGGAGAATAAAAACTACTTTTAGAAGTATGATTTTCTATCAATCATAAAAGTAATTTTCTGTTTAATTTTGTCTTTTTTTTATTATAATATATAATTTTTACTTATTCCCTCAACACCTTTTTAAAACAAATTACTTGAGAATCGTATACTGAGATAAATGGCACTTATCAATTTGCAATTTCTTGATATCAGATGCAAGACAATAATATATTTCGTTTCAAATGTCTTTCTTGACTATATATTTTTCTATCATTTATTCTCTTATTTTTATTATACTTTTTCTTTCTAGCATTAAAGGTCGTATGCTGCATAAAAATAAAATCTTACAAGACACAAGAATTCAAGACTAGTCAAATAATCCAAATAAACACAAAATAAATAAGGCATCTAAAAATCTCTACCAATAAATTCATAAAGAAATTAACTTTGATTCATGTCTAAAAAATAAATTGACTCATATTTGTTATTCACAAAATCTATATAAAACTATTAAAACATCAAGAACCAATTTTGATTTTTTACTAGAAAAAAGTGATATTCATTTTTTGGATGACTATTGACGAATTTAATATTAAAATGTTGATGTAGCATTACATAATTAGATACACTGTAAAATTAATGTTACTCTTATAGTTTATACATACAAATTCGAATTCAACCTGACCAATCTTAGCCTTTATTGCATTGACAATGTCACATAATTATAAGTTTTACTTGTATCAGGGCCTAATCTAACATTCTGGAATACGTTCTAGATGTGCAACCTATTTATAATAGCAATGGACAATCTATAATATTGAAATTAACTAAATATAGCAAGGCTACAAGTTTTATGTATTTCCTATTACTTTGATAAAAAATAACTATTGTATATTCTTAAAATTTATTATTTTTAGAGAATAATTTAGTAGCCAAGGATAAGAGACATTTGTTGGCCACAAATCGTATATTATAAAATTTAGCTTTGTGAGTTGTATTATTAGTTTTTCAAGTGTAAAAGAAAGTAGAAAAGATGTTGACCATTGTTAGACCAGTTTAAAAAATTAATAGACACCATTAATAGGATGAGATGAAGATTATGCAAGTAGTATAATATATAAAATAATTAAGACTGACTTCCTTATGAAAGTTTAGAAGGTTGGAGATGAAAGTGGTGGTTCTCCCCCTTTAAATAGAGTATTAGCATTAACCTATCTAGTCAAAGTAATGTATTTAAAGAATTGAATAAGAAATATTACTTTTCATTCATATATCAATTATATATACAAAATTCAAAAATACTTAATTATAACATGCTTAAAGGAGAATAGAAGCTACTCTTAAAAGTATAATTTTCTATCAATTGATGAGGAATGGATACCAATTTAGAATCTTCACAAGTTAAAACTCAAATTCATTATAAGTATAAAAATAAGAAAGGATTTAATTGCAACGTGCACAAAGAAAATAAAAGCTACTTTTAGAAGTATAATTTTTCATCATTCATAAAAATATTTTTTTTATTTAATTTTGTCCCTTTTTTTTATTACAATATACAGTTCTTATTTATTCTTTCAACACTTTTCTAAATCAAATTAGTCAAGAATCTTATAAAGATAAAATAGGACTCGTCAATTTGTAATTCCTAGATTTCAGATGGAAGAGAATAGTATATTATATTTTAAATATCTTATTTTGATTATACATTTTTGTAATATTAATTTTGTTATTTTTACTACACTTTTTTTTAACATTGGAGACCATAGATTACATAAAAATAAAATCTTATAAACTAAGACACAAAAATGCAAAACTAGAAGAGTAATTAAAATAAGTACATGATAAATATGACATCAAAAAATCTCTACCAAAAAGTTCATATAGGAATTAATTTTGATTATTCATATCTAAAAATCAAATTGACTCACAATTGTTCATAAAATTTATATGAAATTAGTAAAACGTCAAGAACCAATTTTGATTTTTTCCTAGAACAAAACTTAACATTCGTTTTTTTCATGACTATTAACGCGATTAATGTAAAAGTATTTATGTAACATTACATAATTAGATACACATGTAAAATTAATGTTATTCTGATAGTTTATTCATATAAGTTTAGGCTTAACTTGACCAATTTTTGTCTTTATTGTATTTACAATGTCAACATAATTATAAGTTGTAGTGGTATCAGGACCTAATTTAGTATTCTCGAGTACGTTCGAAATGTCCAACCTACTTTTAATAGCAGTGATCAATCTTAAATATTGAAATTGATTAAACTTAGCAAGGTTACAAGTTCATGTCTTTCTATATGTATTCTTTGTCTATTATATTTGGCCAATCAATCTCTAATTGAGATTTCAAACTCGTTATCTATTAGAATAAATTATAAAAATGACTAATAATTAATTTATTAGATAACAAGATGAATAAAAATGGATAAAGTCTTATTAATTAACTCACTAAACTTCTTTAAAATTTATTGTTTTTTAGAACAATTTAGTGATACATTTGTTGGTCAATCACAAACCGTGTAATGTAAAATTCAGCTTTGAAGATTGAGTTATCAATTTTTCAGGTGCAAAGAAAAGTACAAATGATGTTGGATATTGTTGGACCAATTTAAAGAATTGATAGGGACTATTAGTAGGATAAGATGAAGATGAAAATAGTATAATATGAAAAATATTAAAAACTCACTTTATTATGAAAGTTTAGAGGGTTGGATATAAAGAGTGATGGTTCTTCCCTTATAAATAAAGTGTGAGCATTAATCCGTCAGGCCAAATTAATGCATCTAAAGAATTAAATAAGAAAATACTAATTTTCATTCATACATCAATCATATATACAAAATAAGAAAGGACTTAATTTTAACATGCATCAAGAAAATTAGAAGTTACTCTTAGAAATATGATTTATAAGTTGTAGTCATATCAGGGCCTAATCCAGCATTTTTTATTACAGTTTAGATGTCCAACTTATTTTTAATAACAATGGTCAATTCAAAATATTAAAATTGATTAAATTTAGACAGGCTACATATTTCATATCTTTTCTACTACTTTGACAAAAAATAACTACGATATTTTTTCTATTAGATCTTGCCAATCAACCTTAATTGAAGTTTCAAACTCGTTATTTATAAGAATAAAGTACAAAAAATGATAAATGATTAATTAGATAATAAGATAAATAAAAATGGATAAAGTCTAATTAATTAACTCACTAGACTTCCTCGAAACTTATTATTTTTGAAGAACAATTTAGTGGCCAAGGATGAGATGTATTAGATTTTTCATGTGCAAAGAAAAGTAAAAAAAAAAATGTTGGTCATATTGAACCAGTTTAAAGAATTAATAAACACATTAGTAGTACATTATAAAAAATAATGAAGACTCGTTACATTATGAAATCTTAGAAAGTTGGATATAAAGAGGGATGGTTCGACCTGCTACAAATAGAGTGTCAACATTAATTCATCAATTCAGGGTAATACATCTAAAGAATTGAATAAGCAAACATTACTTTTCATTCATACATCAATCATATATACAAAATAAGAAAGGACTTAATTATAACATGTATAAAGGAGAATAAAAGCTACTCTTAGAAGTATGATTTTTCTTCGATCATAATTTTTTTAGTTTAATTTTGTCCTTTTTTTCTTGATTATAATATATAGTTCTTATTTATTCCCTCTAACACTTTTCTAAAACAAATTACTCGAGGATCTTATATTGAGATAAAATAGCACTCAGCAAATTGCAATATCAAATGCAAGAGAATAGTATATTACGCTCCAAATGTGTTATCTTGACTATATATTTTTCTAACATATATTCTATTATTTTTACCACACTTTTTTTTTTCTAATATTAGAGATCATAGGCTGCATAAAAATCTCTACCAATATATTCATACAGGAATTAATTTTGATTCGTGTCTAAAACCTAAATTGACTTATAATTGTTGTTCAACAAATCTGTATAAAGTTATTAAAACGCCAAGAACCAAATCTAATTTTCTACTAGAACAAAAATTAACATTTGGTTTTTTGTATTACTATTGACGCAGTTACTATAAAAGTGTTAACGTAGCATTACATAATTGGATATACATGTAAAATTAATGTTATTCTCATAATTTATGCACAACACGATTATAAATAGTAATGGTATCAAAGCCTAACCCAACATTCTCGAATACACTCTGGATGTGCAACTTATTTTTAATAGTAATGGCCAATCTAAATTATTAAAATTGATTACACTTAAAAGGCTATAAGTTTCATGTCCTTCCTCTTGTTTTGACAAAAAAATAACTATAGTATTTTATGTCACTAGATTTGACCAATCAATTTCTAATTGAAATTCCAACCTCTTTACCTATAAAAATAAACCATAAAAATATTAATAATTAATTTATTAGATAACAAAATAAATAAAATGATAAAGTCTAATTAATTAACTCACGAGGCTTCCTTGACATTTATTATTTTTAAAGAATTATTTAGTGGCCAAGGATAAGATGAATTTGTTGGTCACAAATTGTGTATTGTGAAATTCAGCCTTAGAGATTGTGTTAGTTGTTTAGGTATAAAGAAAAGTAGAAAGGATGTTGGCCATTGTTGGACCAGTTTTATAACACCATTACTACCAAAATATTATACTTCCAACTGTACCACTCTGATAGCGAGAATATTATGACGACTTCTTTAAATAATGATTTTGTTGAAAATAACCTAAATCTAGTAAGACATAAATTGTTTAGTTCAAAACCTTACGCTAAATCAGGATTCAATTCAATTATATATAATTCTCATTTTAGGCATCCTATTATTTCTCTGATAACTTCTGATTTATTGGCTTAATTTGTTGACCAACAATGTCTCATTCTTTACTACCAGAGTGTTGTAAATATTTGGCATTTTTGAACTCTGTCTGTAACTCTCTGTAGACTCGAGAAACAAAGAGATGTGTACGAACGAGTTGCTCTGCCCACTAGAACACTCAGGAGAGCTCCCGTATCAATCACTTTTATTTCTCTCATTAGACCATCTATAGCGCTTGCAGCTAGAGACCTCGCCCGTGAAGTAAATCATCACACCTACAGTCCAATCCAACCAATTGGGAGAGAATCAATAAATTTTTTTCAGGAGTGATTCATCATTCCCGAATGCAGGAGCCTTTATCCAAAAATTGTATTACCTTTTCTTTGAAGAAATGAAAATTCTTTTTTTTTTCTTTTGCAAACATGTATAAATACAAATCAATCACATCACTTGACACACACTATAAAATTTTGATTAAACAAAAATTAAATAAATAATTAATTAAATATGGGCCAACGAGGTAAAAAAATACAAAATCATAATTTAAAAATTTAAATGTGATAATTAGATTTGAAATATTTTTCCGAGTGAAAAAATGTACTTTTATGTGGAAAAATGTATAAGGACGTGTATTGAAAATTTAACCGGCAATATTAGCTTAGGCTGTCCGGTACTGTGAGTGAGAAAATTAATTATGAGACAAAAAGATAAAAAAAGTAGAATTTATAATTTTGAGAAATAAAAATAATTAAAATACCAATCTTAAAGGTCTTGCTCCAAGATTGGGCCAGCGAGCTAAATCAAATGAACTGGACCCAAGTGGATCCAAGTTCACATATATATAATCCCCATTTATGCACAACTCAAACATTCTTCTCCCTTTCTTGAGAGAGCAACGTGATTAAGGAAGAGAGAAAAGAAGAAACACAAAAATTCTAGCCTCCTTTGATCTTCAAAACTCCATAACTTTCTCTCCGGAGCTACAACTCATCCTCTTCGATTCTAATCAAACAAAGTGGTAAGATAATTTGAAATCCATATCCTAATTCTCTGTTCTAACAAAATTTGTATTTTTGGCTTTAGTTTATTGAGTTTTCATGGTTTTCATAGTTTTGGGGTGCTCTAGTATGAGCTATAACTAGGTTTTATTAACAATTTCTATAGGTTAAGATAAGAAACCTCTAAACCCTTGTGGTTTATCAAATTTTATGAATCCTAGGTTGATATATGTGTGAATTGGTTATATTAGAATTTTTGGATGATTTTGGTACACATTGGGAATGAACGGGAACAGAAATGGATTGGGGAACCATCAAGCTGATGGAGGTTCGATGACCTTGGCAACCTTTCTGAAAATCAATCCCCCAATGTTCAAGGGTTCAACTGATCCAACAGAAGCCGATAATTAGTTCCAAGAGATAGAACAGGCAATGCAAGCGCAACATGTACCTAAGGGTCAGTTAGTGAAATTTGTTGCATATCAGTTGATTGGAGAAGCACAACACTGATGGCAAGAAGCTCATTGTCTGCTGCAGCAAGGGAATGGAGATGAGGTGATTATCTGGGAGATATTCAGAGGGAAGTTGTACAAGAAATACTTCCCAGACTCTGCAAGACAGGCAAAAGACTTGGAGCTACTACAACTAAAACAAGGATCAATGACGGTGGCTGCTTACACGAGCAAGTTTGAAGAGTTGTGCCAATTTTCGAGGGCTTGTTAGGGTTCCCTTAAAAGATACAAGGAATGAAAGTGCATGAAGTATCAGAATGGCTTGAGGTATGGCATTATGCAAGCTATGGTGCCTTTTGAGGTCAATCATTTTGCGGAGCTAGTTAACAATAGCTGAATGGTGGAAGAGTGCTCCAGGAAAATTGATATGGCCAGGAATGAATGTCAGGAGTCCGATGAAAGGGATCAAGACAAGGACTTTGTACCAAGGGGCTTAGACTTTAAGAAGAGTGGGTATCCACCTCAGCATTCCCAAGGTCGGAACAATTATCGAAGAAATGACAACCACTCGAGAAATGGTAAAGAAAAATAGGCAGAGGCTATTTTAGATCACTTGAGGTGCCAAAGATACGAGAGATACCATCTGGACCAGCCATGCCAAACTGAGTTAGGACTGTGCTATCGTTGTGGGAGACCAGAGCATATCTTCTGAGATTATCCATACAAGAAAAGTCAAGGAGAAGGCGAATCTCAACGAGGCTGAGGTAATTGTGAAATTGATAAGTATAATTAAATTTAACTGCTTTGCATAAGATTGGAGTATGTTATGCATCCGTAATGCATGAGTATATTATGAGGGTCGTAATTTCTAAATGAATTGTCGGTCCATGACTTTCAGTCAGTAAGACAAGGTGATTTTTGGTTAACACAGAGGAGTAGCTAGGTTCTTAGTGGCTAATAATCAGAGTGACGTAGCGGAAGTTTCTGAAACCATTGACATAGGATAGTTGCAAATATGAGTAGTAGGAGGTGACTAGAAACATCTTAGTCTTGAATACTCGAAGGGTTTAGTGGGTTAATGTAAATAATGATTTCCAGAAAAATTAAGTTTGATTGTGGTTTAAGATTAGATTGATTTTGAGTAGGTTGTAGAGATGATTATAGGTGTAATTGGATTTGTGCTTAGATTGTAATGGATAAATTATTGATTTTGGAAAATGGATTTGGAAAACGTTGAATTGAAAACATTGATGTTGTATTGAGGTCGAATTGAGGAAACCCGTGAAGGATGGTGAACTTCGGTCTTAGGGAAGGTTTTATAAAAGTGAGGTGAACTTGCTATCGGATTAGCTATTGAGAAAGATCTAAAGAAAGCTAAGAGTGAAACAGACGAGTATGGCGTAGGCTTGAGTTCGATTTAAGTTATGACGTTGTAAGTAAGAATGAGAAATGTAGACTGGTGTTTGAATTAATGCTGAAGGATTGTAGAATGAGTGGTGCGAGAGTAGTTGAATTCAATATTTATGAAGTGTAGTGTAGAGAAATGCAAATGATTTAAATTGATTAAATGACAAACAAGGTTTAGACCCAATCCTTATGGCGAGGGAGAGTGAACTTAAGGAAGACTTGGTGCCGGAAATGGCACTAGTTTCAATTGCATGATACGGGAGAGAAAACTATCGACTCAGTCTTAAATTCTTGATTAATCCTAATAACAACAAAGATGCATCGTGGCTTGGAGACGAATTTGAGGCAACTAAATTTTAATGGCAAAATTTTTAATTAGGTGGGTAGGATATAAAACCCCGATTAAATGAAAATTAAATAAATAATTAATTAAATATGGGTCGACGGAGGGTGAAAAATCTAGAATCATAATTTAAAAATTTAAATGTGATATTTGGATTCAGAGGATTTTTTCAAGTGGAAAAATATACTTTTTTGCAGAAAAATGCGTAAGGACGCATATTGAAAATTTAACCGGTAGTACTGGCTTAGACTGTTTGGTATTGTGAGTGAGAAAATTAATTATGAGCCAGAGGGATCAAGAAAGTAGAATTTATAATTTGGAGAAATGAAAATAATTAAAATTCAAATTAAAACACCAATCTTAAAGGTTTTGGGCCAACAGACTAAATAGAGTGAATCGGGCCCAAGTAGGCCCAAGCCCACATATATAACCCCATTTCCGCACAACTCAAACATTCTTCCTCCTTTCTTGAGAGAGCAACATGATTGAGGAAGAGAGAAAAGAAGAAACACAAAAAACCTAGCCTCCTTTGATCTTTAAAGCTCCATAACTTTTTCTCTTGAGCTCTGATCGCGCACTGTTTGCAGCCACGCGAAGCCCAGCTCATCCTCTTCGATTCTAACTGAACAAAGTAGTGAGTAATTCGAAACCCATACACCAATTCTCTGCCCTAATAGAATTTTTTGGCTTTGGATTATTGAGTTTTTCATGGTTTTGATGGTTTAGGGGTGCTCTAGTATGAGTTATAACTGGGTTTTATCAACAATTTCTATGGGTTAAGGTAAGAAACCTCTAAACCCTTATGGTTTATCAAATTTTATGAACCCTAGGTTGATATATGTGTGAATCAATTACATTAGAATTGTTGGGTGGTTTTGGTACACATTGGTAGCTTGAATTTGGCTTACGAAACTTTTGGGTGAACCTTAGTGGCTTGTTTAGAGCTTGGGTGTCGTTGGGGCAGAAAATCTAAGTATTGGGTGTGAACCGCCGTCATCAAGGTACGATTTAAGTTTTATTTAAATACCATGTAATGTGATATGAAGTCCTAGGCTAAATGACCCTAGGATATTGTTGAATTTTGGTGTGGTTGGTTGTTATTGGTTTAGTGTGAATGTTATGATGGGATGTATGTTATTGATTGAATTTTCTATAGATGATTTACTATAAAGATATTGTTGATAATTATGAATTGGGTATTGAAAGAGATTGGGCTAGAGGCTGTGAACGGGTGAGTTCGGGTAAGTTTTGATGGTATGAAATAAGTGAATTGATGTCATTGTGAATAGTGTGATTATGATTATGATGGTGACAATGAATTTAGAGTGATTAATGTTTAGAAATTGTGTTTCAATGTTTGAGGTGTGTTTGAATTAAAAAATTATTGAGAAAGATAATTAATAAATGATATGGTGTTATGTGGATTAGATATGGTTTGATTTGAGTATGATATTAAAATAGAGATAATGGTTTTGGGTGTCAAATGCAAGGGATTCAGAATTGGTATAAAATTGAAAGTGCAGAGTTTTTGGTAAAAAAAGATAGATTTTTAGCCAATTTCGGTGGGTCGTAACTTGGTCTTCGAAGTTGAGAATTTAACGAAAGTTGATTTTTATAAAAGTTTATTCAACAACCTTTTCAATGTTTTAAGAATAATTGAAAAATGAATTTTGTGAAAAACGTTATGAGATTTCAAAGTTTGTGGTAAACAATTGAATTTCTGCAGTAAAGCAGCTTTCAAAAAACGGATAAACATGCGTATGCAGACGTGTCACACCACGCGGGTATAGGACTCTGCCCAATACTCTTGCGTACAAAAACGTGGGCTGCGTACACGACTTTAGAAAAATTTGAACTCTAGCTCCGCGTACGCGACTATAGTCTGGGTATGCGCCACTGGCAATTTCGACACTCATGCGTACACGGACGAGGCATGCGTACGCATGACCCCAATTTTGCTGAAATTGTGTTTTTAAATCTTTTAACCATTCTTTTAGCCTTTCCATACTCATGTAAGAGATCGCGGGTTCGAATCTCTCTAATTTTAACAAAAAAAATCATTATATATATATATATATATATAATTTTAAACTTTTTAAAATTGAAAAGTTTAAATCTTTAATTTTAGAGGAGGAACAACCGTAGACGGCCAGCCCGAGCACTGCGAGGACAGAGCAGAAGACGGCGATATGCAGAGGCAGAGCAGAGGAAAACGGTGACCCACGCCACTGACTGCAACGTTGACCTCCCAGAGGACGACGATGGTGAATGAAAAAATGAAGCACGAGAAAGGAGACAGACGGAACGAGATGACGCCGTGTTTTAGAACTGGAGGGCGGATGGATGAGGGACATAGTCGGGTTTCAACACCAACCAACCAAGGAAGTCCGGTTCACCTTGAAATTGCAAGCCACGTTTGGGACTTCTTCGTAACCACGAACAATCGTTCTCAGCATCCGTTTCAAGCATGAATTGATATGTTTGGGAGCAATTTTCGGGAGCGATGGAGGAGTCTCTCAACCCGTGATTAGCGCCGCAGCAATGAGAGCCACGGAAGCGTCTCGTAGGCTGGGCAAGTGGGCATGATGAAAACCTTCATCAATGGAGGAGACGCGCAGCAGGAGATGATGAGATGTGTTTGAGTGGGTTACTGGAGTGTAGTCGCTTTGATTGGGTTACTGGAGTGTTTTTTATTCAGGTCGGGTGGGGCTAGGTTCCTAGATTTTCTTTAATAGGCTGGTTGGGCCTTGCTATGACCAAAAAACAAAAAAACACCAACACAAACAATAAAGTCCGCTTAAGCAAGTGTCATGGGTTCGAATCCCGCCTTGTGCATGCAGCAACCCATTGGCTAGCGACCTTTAAATGGAGCTCAGATCCACGACGGATTAGTTCTTAACCTGTTGGGTTGGGGGATACCGTAGACAACCAAAAAAAAAGTTAAATAACCTTTTAATTGCAGCCGGGGTTTGGAGCTAGTGCCAGCAAGGTTGCGAGAACCGGACCGGTCAATGAACCGGTGAGGTCACTGGTTCAATAGTTCATTGGTTCGACCGGGGTTCAACCGGGATTCAACCGGTTTAATTAAATATTAAATAAAATTATTAAAAATCTAAAAATAATTTTAAATATATAAATTTAATAATTTCTAACTTAATAAAATTTAAAATTTCACATAATAAAGAGCAGAACTTCAAGAAGAGAGCTATGTAGAGTCAGCACTTAAGCATAAATATGCAGCGTATACATATAGTATTCTTCCATACATACATTTTTGAAACAAGACTAAAAATACACAAGCATAAAAATCAAAACCATGTAAATAACATGACACTTATGTCTAAATTGTTAATAACTACAACACCATCAGCAGTTTAAATACAACACCAAGTACAACACAGCAAGATTATTAACAAAAAATACAGATTATTGTGTAATATAAATTATTAACAATTAATCAATAACACAGCAAAAGAACAATTATTAATACCATAACAAGAACACAGCCAAAAACACAGCAAAGAGGATTGCAAGAATTGCAACAGCACACCATTCCATATCATAACACAGCAAGAACAACTTTCCAATACACAACACAGCAAGAACACAACAAAGAGGAGAGGACTCACCTACCAGAATCTTCAGCAAACAAATTCATGAACAAATAACCTCAGAATCATGAAGCCAGCAAACAAACAAATAATGAAGCCAGTAAACAAAATCATGAACAGATATCAAAATCAAGCAGAAAAAATCAAAATCAAGCAGAGAAAATCGAAATTTATGAACGAATAACCTCAGAATCATGAAGCCAGCAAACAAACAAACTTATTCAACATTTCAACAAATTTATTCAACATACAAAAAATTGAAGAACAAATTTATTCAACATTCGAATAGAAGCCAGAAACCCAAAACTTACCGCAAGTGAAGAACGAACAGAAGCCAGAAAAATAGCACAAACAGAAGCCAGAAAACCAGAAACCCAGAAGCCAGAAACCCAGAACCCGCAACAGTGCTTGAAACCCAGAAGCCAGAAAGTCAGAAACCCAGAACCCGCAACGGTGCTTCACGACCAGCGACCAAAACCCAGAAACCCAGAACCCGTAATGCCGCAACGGTGCTTCATGACCCGCGACCAAAACCCAGAAACCCAGCAGTCGCAACGGTGCACGACGACCCGCGACGGTGGGAGTGTTCTTCACGGCGTTCGTCGGTCGCGACGGTGGTCACTGGCTCACTGCCGGCGTCGATTGTGGAGTCCCTCTACTCGTTGGAGGAAAAGGAAAGTAGGGTTGAGGGAGGCGTGTGGTGACAACTGAGTACCGAATGATTTGGGGGTGGGTTAGGTTAGTGGGTCGTGGGTTTTTTTTTTTTTTTTGCGTCACAAAACGACGCCGTTTTGGGCTATTTTAAAAAAACGGAACTTCAAAAAACCCGTCCGGTTTGTTCGGTTCACCGGTTAACCACCGGTTTAACCGGTTTTTAATCGGTTTTTTGCAGAGGTTTTGGAGGTCAACCGAACCGGCCAGATGACCGGTTCCCGGTTAATCCGGTCGAACCGGCCAGTTCGGTCTGGTTCTCAGAACAATGAGTGCCAGTATTTGCTGCCTCACAAGAAGCTACACCCGGATTCAAGTCTTATGAGAAAAAAAATGAACCCTTAAATGAACTCATGCAGTGTGTGTGAGTGTGTTAGATAAGTGTGTATTACATGAGTAATGTTTAGAACTAGAGACGGTCTAATCTATTTGACAAAAAAAAAACCTTCTAATTACTCTCATAAAGACTAATTACTCTCATAAGGACAAGACTGATTGACTAAAACCACGCGTCACTCTTTTTAAAAGACACATGAGGACATCATAATATGTTTTCCTAACATAGTCGGTACTATAGAATTTCCCTAAATTAAATTCTTACTCTTAATTTTTTTTTTTTTTACTCTCATTCTTATTCATTTCCTTGTTTACATTGTAAAACGGAAAACAAACTGAAGTGAAAAACATGTCTGAGGACAAGAAATTTTAAAGTATATATAGGTTGAAACAATGGACCTATAATCTTTATCATTAGATCCCAATGTGCATTTTGCACTTTGCACCATTACATTCTTTGTGCATTGTAGAATAATTCTCCAATATTTAATAATCAAAATACACCATAAACTATTATTCAACATCAGTTAAAGTAGTTTACATGCCAAAACAGATATTAAAAAAAGAGAGAGAGAGTAAATAGATGTCAATTTTCACAATCCGAATCACTACAACTACTACTACTACTATGGTAGTATTTACACAATAATGAATACAACACTAAACTCACAAAGCTCAAACATGCCAAGAGCCAATAATAACTGTCCAATCTTGCTTCATTGTTCATGTCATCAGAGAACCAACTTGGTATCCCTCTTGAACTTGTGAAGACCTCAACAAGTGTAATCAAAAGTGCACTCACAAAGCTACCAACACCAAACACACTTGTGTAGAGTGCAATCCCCATTGTCCTCATTGTTGTAGGAACCTCACTGTAGAAGAACTCTTGCATTCCAACCACAGTGAAAATGTCTGAGATCCCAAGAAGAATATACTGTGGAAGCAACCAGAATATGCTTAATGGTACTGTTGTTTCCTCTTCTCTTGACCCGGATGATGAGATTCTCATCCGTTGGCCGATTTCTAGCCGTTTCATTTCGACTAGCGCCGCTAGAACCATTGCTATGATGGAGAGAACCATACCGATTCCCATCCTTTGCATCACGTTTATGCCTTTGTTCTGGCGCGTGATGATCTGGGTGATCGGTATGAAGATTCGGTCGTAGAGTGGCATCAAGAGGATTATGGAGAGTGTTATTGCACTTTGGAGTGTTGCTGGTGGGATCTTGAAATTTGGTCCAATGTTTCTCTTCATTGTCATGCCTTGCTTTGTGAAGAATGTTGCTGGTTGTTGGAAGATCACAGCAAACATTAGAAGCATTGTCCAAATTGGTAAGAGCCTAAGAACAACCTTGCCATGTGATAGTAGCTGCTTCCTAGTTTTAGAATCTTTTTTCAGATTCTTGAGGCTTTCCATGCTTTCTTCACAAAGGGGTTTCTCTTGAAGCCTGAAACATGTAAATACAATGTTCTCATGTAAGTACTAACATTAACACGAGTATCATAATGATAATTTTCCCTTCTTTTAGTTGATTTATGAAATGAATAGTGTCTTTTGTCAGAATATGATGTTTCATAGTAATATTGGTATTTCATTCGTTTCATTTGTTTAATTTGTACATGAAAAATGGATATCATTATCTCCCAACTCAATCTAATGGTGTAAAAGAAAAAAATTATGAGAAAATTTTGGGAACTAACATTGCAGCCAACATTCAGCACAAGAAAAAAAAAAACTAAAATTCTAAAAAATGAGAACATCTGAAACTCAATTAAAGAAACATCTGAAATTAAACTCATCAAAAACTCATTTTTAGCAACTTGTTATAGTGTTGACTATATTATTGGCTACTATATTATTGGTTCCCTAGCATTACTCATTTTTAAATAAAGAAAAAGAAAGTGGAGATTACTGCAAAATCCTAGAGTGATAAATTAAAGTGGGTATTCTTATGGTGCATAAGGAGTTGGATGTTCAAAAAACATTTCTCTTACTTGTAATATACTCTCTCTAATTTCTTTTATCTTAGAATATAAGAATGTGCCAAAGCATGACAATAGAGTAAAATTAACATTAATCATGCTAATAAAACTTAATTATGTGAAAGTGGAACTTACTCCAGTTCTAAAACCTCAGACTTTTCATTGGGTAAGGTAATTCCACAATGGAAGCATTTTAATGCAGATTCTTTCATAGCTTGAAACATGTCCCTAAATGGCTTCTTAGCTTGATGTTCATCATCACAATCATCATGTTTATATGTATATATAGGGTTTCCACATGAGAAAATCAAAATGGACATAGCCATTGAAATTGCAGGGATTGCGAACCCGATCACCCAACCAAATGTGTCTTGAATGTAGGACATAACTGTCACACCCATTAGGCTTCCACTACAAACACCAAAATACCACCATTGGAAGAACAATGTTTTCTTCTTGGAACTTTTGTCATCTTTGCTACTAGGCAATTCTTCATCTTCGTCCAGTTGGTCCGCTCCGAAGGCTTGCAGCGACGGGTTGTACCCGCCTTGGCCTAATGAAATCAAATAGAGAGACAGAGAGAGAAAGGAAGAAGACATTGTTCTGTTTCTGTGGTGCCATGACCTTGCTAGTGCTGTTGATGTCAATGCTGTAAGTCCCTAATAAGAGAACACAAATTTAGTTGTTGATTCATGATTAAGCAAATATTGAATTCCACTTTGCAACTTGATGTAAAAACTCTATGTTTGACATCTATATCTATATAGTTCAAAACTCTATATCTTTGTAGTTCAATTCTCACTGGGTTATGAACAAAATAAGTTACAACCATACTACGTGTATCCCAAAAATTAACTACCACATCGGCCATTTGTATAGAATTTTTTAATAAAATAATAGTAAAGGAAAAGACACTAGTACATATTTAGCAACATAAAAAACTCTAGTACTTTCTATTTCCGAGGACATGCATGTTACTTCAGATTCCAAAACAATCTATATGTCAACGAAATGCGCCGTTATATACTGGTTCAAACTAAGTAATTAAAGCAGCCACAAAGTGCTACCTCAAGATAGGGAAATGTACATGTGCTTATTAATGTGAAAGTTCTTTCACCAAAACAAGAAGGGTGTGGTTCAACAGACAAAATCATAAGCATAAGAAGAATGTAATAAATTAAAGTATAGTCTTATTGTTGTTTTTGGTGAATCATGTTGTATAAGACATTATTGTACTATATTGTAAAGACATGAGAACCATGTTGCAATAACTTTACAATTCTTAACTTTAGGTCATTTTAATGATGGATCTTTTTTTCAATAATGATCATCTTTTAGATTGTGGTGCTTGAGTGCTACATTGAATAATTAAAGAGGAAAAAAGATATACCTTTTCTTTTTCTCTCTCCCTAATCTAAAGGTAATCTTTTCAATCCTATCATGTTATCATGTTGTTTAACTGCTTAAACAGGACAAGACAATAACTTCAGTTTTATAACACATGCTTATGTTTTCATTTTATTTATTTATTTATTTTGTGGTTACATACATAAGAATATGAAATCCCAGACATATTAGTTATGGAAAACAATAATAAGTATATTTAAGTAGCTTCATATAACCGAAAATTAGCAGATTTATAATTATATTACATAGCCAATATAATAATAAATAAACACAACAACATTAACAGCTAGCTTACATAGGTGATCTATGCCTGAAAAATTTAATATAAGTATTGAAAAATGAGGGGTTATGGAAAATTCGTTTCCTGCTTAGATTACAAGTAAAACTTTTCATGTTATTCAGGATTATTAAAGTGTCAGTGTTCTTTTTTGCCAAAAAAATTTATGTTGAAACTCTGGTTGATTTTATATCTGACTTTGAAAGGTAGCAAAACATGATACACTTTCTTATACCATCTGAAATTTTTATAAAGAGCATTATTTCATGTATGCCCAAATAGGAAGATTATTTATGACTCAGACTCTAACAAACCTACAACACAATCCATAATAGAACTTATAAGAATAATATATTATTACAAATATGGCTGCTATATTATATTAGTATGTCATATCTAAACTCCAAAAAATTGTCCTATGTTAAGAATATGCTGCTTGACTCATATTTTATCTATCATTAAATGGGACATAGATTTCACTTAAATTTGATTCACATCTCATTTAATAATAAACAAAGTAGAGTTCTACCATAATTAAAGGTTTATTCATATATAAAGGTAGTTGATATTGAAGTTGTGGAGGGTGACTCACCATAAGATAGAGGAAAGAAGAGGCCATAATTGTGGAATATTTGTGCCAATAAGCATCAGCAATGGGTGCCACCAACAAGGGCATTATGGAAGTGAAGCCACACCAACTATTAACCATTTTCGCAGCAGATGAGTTCCTTAGCTTCACTACATCAGTTAGGTATGTAACCAAATTTGATGCCACCCCTTTATATGCAAACCTCTCTATGCCTGCAATTGCTGCAATACCCAACACCAATTAATCATTAAAACAAAGATGCTTCATAAATAACAATGACAACTATATATTCTAATAGTAATATGTTTTTTAATAAGTGAACATTTCTGTGAAAAATTAGAAAGGAAGAATTTCAAGAGTAAAAAGGAATCCTTTTTCCATTCCTCCAAAATCAAAATTCCAGACACTTCTTTAGAGAAATAGTATCGTTAAGATGCTTTTAAAAATTATAAAAAAACAATAATAAACAAAACATTCATTCAAGCTTCACTAATAACAAACACCACTGTTCTCAATCTATAAAATAAGTTAACAATCATTTCCAATAAATAGTTAGAAAATGAGAAACTAGAGAGATATTTATAATAATTAAATAATTAAATGTACATACCTATGAGGAGAATACATGACTTGTTGAGCCTCCTTTGTCTTTGTCCACCAGCCATAATGACCCCAAAAAAAAAAAATCCACCAAATAATGCAACAAATTGAAAATGAAGCTAGCAACCCTGCAATCCAAATTCCAAGATTTTTCTAAACGAGGCACAGCTTAGAGGGCAACAAGAACAAGAACACAAGCCGAAGCGATGATGATGGATTCTGATGCTTGTTCATCATTTCATTTTTGGTTTGGTTTTGGCTTTTTCAGTAACTGAAAAAGTAGGCACAAATAATTATCGTGGATTCCCCGTACACCTTACAAAATGCCACCCCTTGCATGAATTTGGCTCATCAACATTAATTGAATGACTTTGGAGATTTGAATTATATATAGAGATTGTAGAGAAAAGATTGATATATACGGTGTATATATATAACATTATAACTTTAAGCACCTTAATGGACACTAGACCTTTCACTTTGTAAGATCATGCACACAAAAAAGCATACACCCCCCCCCCCCTTTGTTCCCCCAAAAAAAAAAAATTGAAAAGGAAAAGTAACATGTTGCTTGCTTTGTTCCAAGGTGTATTGTATCATATATCATATTATTTGTGCCGAGATAAGTTCATATGTAAGACCGCACTTTCAGTTTCAGAGTTGGTGTCTTGTGAGTTGTGATGGCGTTACCAAGCTACCAAGCACAGCCATGTAATCATTCATGTGAATGTACAATTTATTAATAATAGTAATTAGTAATGTTCTCCTTCTTTACTCGAATTAATATATTTTTGTTTAAATCGAACATTTAATTTAGTCTCTAATCATTATCATTATGTCTTTAAAGACCATGTAAGACCATGTAAGTTTCATAATAAACGTGACTAACACATGGAATCAAATCAAATATATGTGCCCTGTCTAGAAATTAGTATTTATCTTACGGTCGATAAAGTTATCCTAGAATTAGTCAAAGATAACCACACCAAAACCAAAAATAGATTATGATAAAAATAGTTGCGGTATTAAATACGATAACTGTTACTACATCTAATTAGAAAAAGAATTCCTTGTTAAGAGGAGCACCCTCCTCTCTTATGTTCTGGCAGGATACACATCATTTGACACGTGACATGCAGCATGCGTAACACGTCTAGTTCCACTTCCCTATTGTTCCACGTATATTGAAGAATATTCCAAATTTTTTATTATTTTATATGTTTTTAGGTTATAATAGCCACGAACCGAATTGTGTTTATATGACGAGGCTATAGCACTAATGACTGGATAACTCCCCATAAGAAGTTAAAAGAACACTGTTGTATAATAATTATTCAAACTTTTCGCAGTGATCAAGGGTTATAAATTTATAATTACACAAAATAAAATAATATATACTTATTTATAAAAAAGTTTATTATACAATATTTCCTAAATATATAATATACTAGACGAAATTAATATTGCAGCTATAGTATGTGTATCTCAAAGATTTAAACACCCAAGTCCTTAGCACCTTCTCTCTGCTTTTCATCATCCATCATTTTTCATTAACTTTTCACTCTCTTTTTTTCTTTATTTTGTTTTTCTTCCAGTTTCGTTTTTAGCTCTATAAGTGATGTCTAATTATTAAATAAAGGTGAGAAGATTTTTTTTTGAAATAAATTAAAAATATTATTATTTCTAAAAACGAATTATTTGAACTTTAAATATCAGAATACGTTCTTTTTTACTTCAAATAGTTCGTCGCATCTCCGGCGAATTTTACTTTACATTCTTATAAATAATTGGCTTATTCAAATTGTTAATTTTCATAACAATCTATATAACAACTATTATTATCATCTCCAAAGTATATAGAAATACACAAAAGTATATATGAATAAATTTTTTTTTTAAAAAATAATAATTTTTCAATTTATAATAAAAAAAGAATCTTATTAAATATGACTGTATATCTATATATTTTTAGAAACGATAACGATAGTTATTATTATCGTCAGCGATGTTGCTATACTGATATACTCCTATGTATTCTTAGAAACAATGATAATAATTTAAAAATTTGAGTTTAGAGATTTTAGATGAAATTTAGGTGATGTTTTGCAAATTCTATAAAATTATAGAAATTTGCCTAAGTGCTGCAAATCTGTATGTTCTAAACAAAAAATACATTTCAAAAATTAAAATTAAAATAATTTTTTTTAAATAATATTTTTTTATTTTGTTTCAAAAAGAATCCAAAGGTGAGAGGTTTGACCGACTTAAATGGTTTCTAGCGGTCATTATGAACAGACCTATCACTTAGGAGAGTAGCAAGTATACATATTATGTGCACATCAAAAAATATTATATATATGTATATTAAGAATTAGTTATTAAATTAATTATTATATTTGTAGATAAATATATATTTAATTTATTTTTAATATATATTTTATAATTTAATATATATTGTATATTGATAATTAATTTTAGTAGATAATTTTAATTTATATCTAATATAGTTGTATTTATATATATACTAATGTTGTTTATAGTCGGTTTTTATTACAGTAATTGTATAATTTTAATAACACTTCAAAATTATTATAAAACTTAAGATTACATTTTTAATATTTTTACAACACTTTATTCTTTAATTTATATACTAGAGAATCTAAGGCTAGAGTTACAGCTATCATAATGCATGGGTTCTGTTATTATAGTTATTAGGTAGGTAATTCAGTTATATATGGTTGCATTGGGTAATGTTGTTTTGCCACTTCGATCTATTGCTATTATTATCCTTGACTGTTATTATATATTAATCACGCTTCTTGTCATTTGTCAAGTAAAAGTAAAAGATAGTTAACCACTTATCCATTTTAGATATGATTTTATAAAAATTTATGCAAAATGACATTACTTAAAATAACATGCAGAAGATACATATATACCTATCATGACAAGTTATTTAGAATTTCACTTGGAAAATGTATATTGTGGGATTGCATAGATCCTGAGATTCTGTTTCTCAATGATTCTATATCCAAAAATGTTTCACTCTCACTAAAAATTTATTGTTATATATTTGTTATTTTTCAATATATAATTTATATTTTAACATCTATGTTATATAATTACTTAATTAGTGATTAATTTTTTTTTGTGTATACGTAATGTAATTGTTGAATTTTAACACAAGGAATTAGATTACTAAGATAGGGTAAGTAATATATAATAAATTAATAATAAATATCCAATTTATAACAGGAACGAAACCAGTGATGAATGAAATATAGAAAATATATATGCATGTCCTACTCCATCAACATCAAGCTTTTTATTTTAATCTTTATCTCAGAAAAAAGGAAAAAAAAAAAAAAAGAGATTCCAACATGGTGTTTCTGCTTTTTTGTGCCTATTTATCTTCTATGTGTCTATACCATTTTTGTAACTTTAGATAATAGCCTTTACAATCCAAATTTAGCTTCTTCTTTTTTTCCTAGTCACCAAAAGGAAAAAAATTAACTTTTCCCCTCCTAATAATACAAATGTAAGTTTGACCAGTCACAAAACGGCAACGAAATGTAACTTTATGTGCTCATTTTTGTTTCTGAGTGCTATGCAATGTATACAACCATGGACAGAACAATCATGCGATACATGTTAAAAATAATTAAACAAGACATATGTTTATATACATAATAATTAATTTAATACTTAATCTTTATTATATACATAATATTTTTATATACCAAATAAATATGAAGACAATCTATATGTATATGTTGATAATTATTATTTTGATCCATTAACTAATATTTTAAATTAAATTTTTAGAAAGGACAAAATATATCACTTGAAAGCTTTTAGGTTACGCTTTTTAACGAGTTAGTAATAATTATTGGATTCAAATTGCAGTAATTTAATTAAGAAAACAACTAATAACTATCTTTTGTTAAAAAATAAAAAAAGTTTCAAATTCAAAACATGTGCTATATATAAAATTTCTAAAATTTTCTAAATTCAAACCGTGGCTAAAAATCTATTTTGATGCAATGCATATACCCTAGTCTAGCTATATTTATATTTCATTTAATAATAACTGAGGTTTGAATCATCAATATGAAATATAAAAAAAATCTATACAGATAATACTTTTTTCCTTTAATTTAATGTGTCAGAAGTCAGAACTCTCCACATCATCAAGACAACGGTACAAAAACATGGTACATGCTTGAGGTGGAACATGACACACACGCATGCACACACAACCCCCACATGCAAGCAAGAACTGCATGAACACGTAGAGGTCAGTACTAATTAGTTGGTTGATGACTACGTTGGAGGATATCCCAGATTGATATTTTTTCCCAAAGTAACCAATGAACATACAGCGGCGGATAACGTTTGCCATGCATAGTACTTGATATATATATAGTTTCTTGCTCTCTCTTTAATAATGTTGGTGGTTCAGTGAGATGGATACCACTTTACTTTATCTATTAAAATTATTATTGGTATTGTTTTCTTGCCAATATGTATAGTATATGGTGGTGGGGTGGTTTGGCAAATAGTAGAGCGACCGAAAAGCGTGTCTATCAATTGTGGCATTTGTAACTTGGATGTCATCCATCATGGGTTCATTAGATGGTTCTTTAATTATTTTCACTTCACAATTTTATTATGATAAAATCAATTACTAATATAAAATATATATTAAAAATAAATTATAAATATTTATATATTTTATAATATTAATTTTAATGTGTAAATAATATTTTTATATACTATAACGAGATCACAACCGTAGTGACAGTGACTTTCATGGCTAAAATTTGACCAGCTAATAATAGGTTAACATGTGTAAATAAGGGGTGTAAATGTAATTTTCGTCTCGTATATGTAAACGGAAAGTAGATGTCATTTTTTAGATCGACCGAAGAACGGTTTGTTCACACAATGTAAATCGAAAAAATATAAGGAGCCAATGAAATATTTATATAATATGTATAATAAAAATTTAAAAAATATTAAAAATATAATTATTAGTATTATTTTTTTTATTAATGTATACTTTTAGGATGAATAATATTATGACATGATATTAAAATTCTAAATCTAAAAGATTAAAAATTCGATCCTTAGAATTTAGCGATCAGGTCAACGATGAGGAAATCACACATTCGTTTTCTTTCTAAAGGAGGTGAACACTTTGTTCATCGAAAGTCAATATCCTAACCGGTTCATCGGCAAACAACCATATATTCGCGAGTAGTTGAGAGTCCTTAGGCATTATATATCCTAGTGAGAAGAAACTAGAGCTATAAAAATAAGCTGAACGTAGGTGAATTTTCTTTTTTTTTTTTTTGAAATTTTCTTTTTATTAGTTAACAATGTTAAACAACAATTCCACTATGGATGTTTATAAAATTGTTAGTCAAAAAAATACTTTCAAATGGATAAGTTAATTTAAAATGTTGGAGAGATGTTAGGAAAGGAGTAGAAATCGAAAAGACACACGTACAAGTGTTAAATGGAAGTTATTTGACGCGTATTCGGTTTTGATACCTTAACAAGTCGGAAAAGTAATTCGAATAGAGAATCGAATGGTACTTTCGAGTGCAGAATCGAGCAGTTACACAAAGAAGGAAGTTGAAGGCTTTTCTCTGAGTTGTAAATTTATTGGTAACGTTCATTAGCAAAAGAGCGGAAACGATTACCTAGAAATGCGCATACAAGGCAGCACTATGCAATTAGTGGTCGGTTATAGAAGTAGATTATAAATATTAGTAAGTTGTTAGAAATAAGGGTTGAAACTTTTCTTCAAAAATACACTCAAGCACATTCACATCCCAATAAATTTCTGAGTCTGCATTTAAGTCTGTAAGATTTCTTCCATTGTCTTTAATTTTCCATTTACGATTTATGTCAACTTTACTTTTTCTTATCAGATTTATCTTCAAAGCATTCTTTAATTTCATTGTCAGATTCACATACTAAGTTTCCTTTACTGATTTGTCCCATTTACATTTCAGTACCTTTAAGTTTTCTGTCAAAAGCCCTTTGATCAAATCGAAGGCATTTTAATTGCTTTCTTTATAATTCAATACAAGTTATTTCGATTTCAGTCGGTCTACTTTTCAAATATTTTCTTTTACACTTCTTTTACCTTTTTGGCACTTTTCGAACTTATTTCCTATTTTAATACTTGTCTAATTCGATAACCTTTGATGCATTTATAGAACTGGTACATGCAAAAGATGAGTAAGTTTCGTTCCCAGACCATTAGAATCGAACCATCATTAATTTGCTAAAAATTGACAAAACAAATTGGTACGCCCAGTGGGACAATTTTAAACTAAAGTGTGCCAAAAGATTAATATTTTGGTGTCATTTGGTGTATGCAATTGAGAAGTGGAAGGATTGTTCACATGGCTGATAAAGTGTCAAATGTGAATGGTGGTTCGTCCACCGATGACAGTATACCAGTGACTGTGCAATCTTCGAACGTTACTTCACGTTCGGAAGGTTTGATTGTAAGTGAAAGTACAGTGGTTAATAGTGTACAAACTGAAAATATTGGACGTAATATTCAGCCACGTGGTAACTTACTACCAATTCAGCCTTCAGTAACTACTGGTTGGCCTCCTTATGGTCTTCCTTCTAGTTATACTCTGCCAGTTAGTGGTTTTATTCATCCTGTTTGTTTCGGGGATGTAAGTGGAGTAAATAATCCTCAAAACCCACCACAGCATTCCGAGTTCTCTCGTGGTTATAATGTGGGCTCTATATCGAATGCCTCTAATTCTATGGAGGTATTTCGACAACATGTAGAGGAAAGCCATCATGATTTAGTCAATTTATTGACTCAACAAATGATCACAATTTTAAATCCCATGATGGCTGATCATGAATCGAAATTCGAACGTCTTGTAAGGCAAGTCGAACGGATTGCTCAAATCGTTGATTATGATGAAGGTGAAAGGCATGATGTCAGGGGGAATAATGAGGGATTCAAAAATGTATTTTAAAATGAAAATAATGTTTTGAACAGAGAGAATCCTTAGATAATTTCCCGTGGTCAAAATGCAGATGATGTTCTAGCCAGATTACGAGCTAATCATGATGGTGAACATTATCAAATCACAAGAATTATGGAGAAAGTGCTCAATCGAGTTGGTTTGAACATTGATTTTATGAACTGACCCCATTTTGTGTCTGCTTTTCCTCAAGTTGTTCAAATTGCTGAAGTGCCAAGAGGGGTAAAAAATCCAAAGATAATCATAAAATTTGCAGGAAAAGTTGGAGAGTCAACCACTGAACATGTCGCTCAATGTTTGGTCGAGATTGGAAATTTAGCCAACAATAAGAATTTGAAAATGAAGTTTTTTCCTTCTTCATTAACGTAGAATCCGTTTACTTGATTTTTGAATCTAAGACCAAATTAAATAATGACATGAAATCAGTTGGAAACTACTTTTCATACTCAATTGAATGTAGCAGTTACTGATCTAGTTGCTTTGAAACGGAAAGATGGCGAAACCATCGATGACTATATGATACGTTTCAAAAATGATAGAAGTAGATGTTACGTGTCATTGCCCGAAAGTGAAGTGGTGAAAATAGCAGTTATGGGGGTTAGGATTTTATATGCGTCAAAAACTGCTTAATGTGCATATCCCTGACTTAGCTCATTTGGCTGAAAGGGTTCGTCAGGTCGAATTAATGAAAAAAGAAAAGGAGAAATATAGGAATGAACAAAAGTTAAAGAGTAAACCTTTTACTCGAAAGGAGGTTGCTTATGTGACCATGGAGTCCTCAGAGGAGGAATCCGATCTCGAAGCAGAGGTTGATTTGGCTGAACTTAAGAAAGGTCCTCCATACGTTTGCTCTTTACTTAAGAAGCTCCCTAATAATGAAAAGTCGAATGATTCAAAACTAAAGAGTAGGAAAAAATATAGTTTTGATATTTCAAAATCTGATCAGATTTTCGATGTGTTGCTTAAAGATAAACAATTAATTCTGCCTGAGGGTAGAACCTTACTTTCGGTAAAAGATTTAAAAGAAAAATCTTATTGTAAATTTCACCAAGCAACCAGTCATTCGACTAATAGTTGAGTTCGTTTCAGGGAATTAATTCAGAAGGCTATAATGGAAGGACGTTTGAAGTTCGATGATGGGAAAAAAGAAATGAAAGTTGATGTTGATCCTTTCGACGTTGAAGTTGGTTTTGTTGAACCATATTTTGGAATAAATATAGTTAGTATGTCTTATGACTTTGATGTGGCTATAGGTGATTTCGAGTCACAAGTCCGATCAGCATATCCTCGAGCAGGGGATGGTTTATTGGATTTCTTAGTGCAGCAAAAGATCAAAGATCGGGATGTATCTTTGTGCCCTCGATGTAATGATGTATTTGACGCTGAGGCTGCAGCGATCTTTGAGAAGGAAAGGATGAAAAATGAGTTGGCTCATAGAGAGGAGCAAGCTTGTCAAAGGCAACCTGTTAGACGAGTGGAAGGAAAAAGTTCAAGGGCTCCTCAGCATAATGTTGTTGCACCGATGAGTTACTCCTAGGCTATTGGAGTTCAGTGGATTTGGAACTGTCAAAAATTCCAGAATCGAGATGCGCAATATCGACAAAAGTCACAGTGGGGACATTGAGGACCTCCTCAAAATCAATATCTTTATCAATGTGGTCGAGTCAAAAGATATCCGAGGAGAAGAGAAAGAAGGAGTTTACCTCAAAATAAGAAGCCTTAGGTTGACAAAAACAAGGGGGCAACACCTTCAGTGCATTCCCGAATAATTTTTTCCTCTGATGAAGAAACATGCCCGAAGAGTATTCTTTCTCCTATGAAATTAGAGAAGGGCAGGCGATAGTTCTTCCTCCAGAAATTGACAAAGGTAAAGAGGCCGATTTGGATAAAGAATACTTCGAGGAAGGAGATGATGAGATGGTTGAAACTATTTCGATTATTCCAATTGAGTATTTAGATTTTTCTTTATATATTATTTAAATTACACCCATGGATGTGATGTGATGTATACTATTATAATATATAATTGAATAAATATTTAGAAAGTTCTCTAGAAATTTTAGATTAAATATTTTAATTTTTTAGTAATTTTTTTTTAAATTTTCATGAACAATTTTTATTAGACAAATTGCCCTTTTAGATAGTATTTGTTTTTTGAGACTGAAACTAAAATTAAAAAACTGAGATTTAGTATTATGTTTAATGGTGGAACTAAAATTTAGTCTCAAAATATAATTTTAGTTTCATTGGTATTTCTAAAAAGTGGAGACAAAGAGAACTGGAATTTTTGGGACTGGAAACTGAAACTTTAATAACGTTTTATTTTAAAAATATTCTTATTTAACTTTTCAAATTCTAAATCTATCCATCAATCTTTATATTTATCTTAAATCAAACATGATACTTAGACATAACTCACTCCAATATATTTTACACTAAAAAATAATTAAATTACAGTCTTTT
This sequence comes from Arachis hypogaea, assembly GCF_003086295.3. Lineage (NCBI taxonomy): Eukaryota > Viridiplantae > Streptophyta > Magnoliopsida > Fabales > Fabaceae > Arachis > Arachis hypogaea. Next base: position 106,992,349 of record NC_092040.1, read on the forward strand.
ATTAGTCTCAGTCTCCTTTCTAAACGCAGAATATTATTTCAAAAAGGATTAATTTATTTTTGTCAGATAGTCCTTTTCTATTGGACAGGCTAATCTTTTTTTTTGTTTTGGAGGGAACTAATTTATCTTATAATAAAATATTTAAAAATTTAATTGTAAAAAATAGAGCATTAATTTATTCACCAATGATAATTTTTAAAAATTTTAAAAGATAAAAAATTTATTAAAAATTAAAGTATTGAATCTAAAGACTAATTTAACTTTCTTGTCACTTCTTCAACTCACTCACATGAAATATGTAACTAACATTACGCAACTAGTCTATGCTTTTTTTTTTTTCAAAAGTAAAAGACACCATAAACCCATAAGAAGGGAAAAAAATTGTGTAAAAAATTTCAAAAAATAAAGGAATAATTTATTCACCAATGATAATTTTTAAAAATTTTAAAAAATAAAAAATTTATTGAAAACTAAGGTATTGAATCTAAAAACTAATTTAACTTTCTTGTCACTTCTTCAACTCGCTCACATGAAATATGTAACTAACATTACGCAATTAGTCCATGCTTTTTTTTTCCAAGAGCAAAAGACGCCATAAACCCATAAGAAGGGGAAAAAATTGTATAAAAAAATTTAAAAAAATAAAGGATTAATTTATTCCCTAATGATAATTTTAAAAATTTTAAAAAATAAAAAATTTATTGAAAACTAAAGTATTGAATCTAAAAACTAATTTAACTTTCTTACCACTTCTTCAACTCACTCACATGAAATATGTAACTAACATTATGTAATTAGTCTATGCTTTTTTTTCATAAACAAAAGATGCCATAAGCCCATAAGGAGGAAAAAAATTGTAAAAAAAATTTTAAAAATAAAGGATTAATTTATTCACCATGATAAATTTTAAAATTTTAAAAAAATAAAAAAATTATTGAAAATTAAAGTATTGAATCTAAAGACTAATTTAATTTTTTTTGCCATTTCTTCAACTCACTCATATAAAATATGTAACTAATATTACGTAACTAGTCCATGCTTTCTTTTTCTAAAAGCAAAAGACGCCATAAGCCCATAAAAAGGAAAAAAACTGTGTAAAAAAAATTTTTAAAAATAAAGGATTAATTTATTCACCAATGATTATTTTAAAAAATTTAAAAATAAAAAAATTTATTAAAAATTAAAGTATTGAATCTGAAGATTAATTTAACTTTCTTGCTACTTCTTCAACTCACTCACATGAAATATGTAACTAACATTATGCAACTAGTCTATGCTTTTTTTTTTTCCAAAAACAAAAGACGCCATAAGCCCATAAGAAAGGGAAAAAAACTATGTAAAAAATTTTAAAAAAATAAAGGATTAATTTATTCACCAATGATAATTTTTAAAATTTTTAAAAAATAAAAAATTTATTGAAAACTAAAGTATTGAATTTAAAGACTAATTTAACTTTCTTGCCACTTTTTTAACTCACTCACATGAAATATATAACTAACATTACACAACTAGTCTATCCTTTCTTTTTCCAAAAACAAAAGACACCATAAATCCATGAAAAAAAACTGTGTAAAAATATTTAAAAAAATAAAGGATTAATTTATTCACTAATGATAATTTTTAAAATAAAAAATTTATTAAAAATTAAAGATTGAATCTAAAGACTAATTTTTTTGTCACTTTTTCAACTCACTCACATAAAATATGTAATTAACATTACACAACTAAACCATGCTTTCTTTTTTCAAAAGCAAAAGACGCCATAAGCTCGTAAGAAGAAAAAAAACTGTGTAAAAACATTTTAAAAAATAAAGGATTAATTTATTCACCAATAATAATTTTTAAAAATTTTAAAAAATATAAAATTTATTGAAAACTAAAGTATTGAATCTAAATGCTAATTTAACTTTCTTGCGACTTCTTCAACTCACTCACATGAAATATGAAACTAACATTATACAATTAGTCTATACTTTCTTTTTTCAAAAGCAAAAGATGCCATAAGTTCATAAGAAGGAGAAAAAAATTGAGTAAAAAAATTTTATAAATAAAGGATTTATTCATTCACCAATGATAATTTTTAAAAATTTTAAAAAATAAAAAATTTATTAAAAACTAAAGTATTAAATTTAAAAATTAATTTAATTTTCTTGCCGTTTTTTAATTTCAACTTATTTACATAAAATATGTAATTAATATTGCACAACTAATCCATGCTAAAAGCAAAAGATGCCGTAAGCCTATAAGAAAGAAAAAAAAGTTATGTAGTCCTAACATTATTTTTTTCGAATATATATATATATATATATATATATATATATATATATATATATATATATATATATATATATATATATATTGTGTACTTAAGAAATTTTTATGTTCTCTTCTAGGTTTAGACGTTTGGTCTAAATATAAACCACGCAAATAAAAATTTTTTCCAAAAAAGAGAAAGGAACCCACAAATACATTATTAGCTTATAGCTCCCACATTTTATTCTATATCATTTAGTTCAAATATATATAAAAAGTTTTTTTTCCCCTTTTTCGTGAGAATATGAAATTATTAGCCGGCAAAGTAAAGCACGGAAGCAATTGATGACATAATGGAGTGATGAGTGCATATAAAGATGGTAAATGAAAGCTGTGACATACTTATCATGGCAAAGGAGAGACCAAGATGCATGGGATACTAAGTATAATGGGGAGGCTTTCTTGGACAGAAAGTGATGCCATCCAATTGATTAACTATGATCAAATAATTGTTGCATTTGTGCATATTGCACTAAGATATGTTCAAAAAAGATAAGGATATCCATATCTTGATAAGCTTTAATTTCCACTAAATTGGAATATAAGTCAAAAGGTTTTATTGTTCCAACAAAAAAAATTATCAAACATAGTGCATTCAAGACTTTCATAATAAGTCTTTGTATACTAAAAATCATATAGAATAAAGTATTGTTTTAATTTTTAATATTTAGACTAAATTTTAATTTTATTTTTAATATTTAAAGTATTTTATTTTTATCACAAATGTCTTATTTTAGTTCTTTGATTAAAATTAATTTTTTTCAAAAATACTTTTTTATTATGATTTTTTTAGATAATAACAAAAATCATAATTATAATAATTATGGTAGTGGTTATAATAATTTGAGAATGAAAATATTAGAATAATAAGAGAACAGAAAATATAATAACAGAAAAAAAATATTTTAAAAAAATTTAATTTCGATCGAATAATTAAAATAAAATAAAATAAAATATTTGAAACAAAAGTAAGACGTTTCAAATATAAAGATAAAATTAAGATTTAATTCAAACGATAAATATTAAAATTATAGTTTATTAAAATTAATAAATAAATATAAAATAAAAGCTAATGTTTTAAGTTTAAGTCAACATAAAATATTATGTGACTTAATTGTCTCATGAATGGAATGACAAATATACCAAAAATAAGTTCTATTAATGTATTATCATATTAATAAAAATAATTATTTTTTATATTTATTATTGTGTAAATTGTCATCTCCGTAAGAATGGATGATTAGACTTTAATAAGAATTATATTTCTTGTTTTTATGTAAAAAAATTATAGAAAATTACTATTATTTATTTATTTTATTATTTGGTGGGGGATTCTTGTTATTTTGTGGTCTTTGGGGAAGGAATATGTTCAACTTTTCTCGTATTTTGGATTTCTCTAAAGTCTAACCTCAATATTTTAAGCCTTTAATACTCGTGCATTATTGGATATTAAGTTTTTTGGAGCCCACATATCCAAAAATATGTTTTTGGAACCCACAAATACAAAAATATTTTTTGGCAAAGCTTTTTCGAAGAATAAAAAGGAATACGGAAAAACGATCAAAAGAGCGTGGAGTATAAACTCTAACAACGGAAAAGAATGTGACAAAATGTTAAAAAGATAGAGAACTGCAAAAACGAATTGAACAAATGGAGCAAAAAAATTTTAAAAGAGCAGACAGAAAAATTGAGAAATGACAATAGAAGCTAAAAAGACTGCAGAACTCAGAAGTAACAACTCAAGAACAAGAGCAAATTCTAGAGGTAAAAAGAAAGACAACAAGTCTATGAAAGTAGGAGGAGAAGTACTCGGGACAAAGAACAAGGTTAAAATGGATCAAGTGGGGGATAAGAACACAACATTTTTTCATGCATCAACAATTTAGAGAAGTGATAGAAATAGGATTGAAAGACTTGAGAACTTTTCGAAGGAATGGATTCAAGGACAAGACCAGATAAAAAAACATATAGAAGATCACTTCTCTCAGCTATTTAAGACAAGAGGTAAGGTAGACATGGAAGGATGCATCAAGTAGATACCAACAAGAGTGATAGAACAAATGAATGCAAGACTAACAGAAAAGGTCACAGAAGAGGAGATAAGACAAACAATGTTCAACATGGACAGTATGAAAATTCTAAGACCGAATGGTTTAAATGGCTTATTCTACTAAAAGCATTGGGACTACATCAATAAGGAGGTCTGTGTGGTGGTTAAAAGATTGTTTGAAGTAAGAAAGTTACTAAAAATGGTGAATGAAACTTATGTTGTGCTAGCACCCAAAATCAAACAACCAGAAAGTCTTAACAAACGTAGACCTATCGGCTGTTGCAACTACATATACAACATCATAACCAAAATAATGGTAATCGGGCTTAAAAGTATTATGGATAAGATCATTTCACCGATTCAAAGCGCTTTGGTGGGAGGGAGACTTATACAGGAGAATATCATAATAGTTCAGAAAGCTTTTCACTTACTAAACAAAAAAGGAGAAAGAGGGAACCAAAATTTGACAATCAAGCTGGATATGAACAAGGTATATGATAAGTTAGAGTGGGATTACTTAGAACAAGTGCTAAAAGCGTTTGGGTTTGACCAAAGATGGACAGAGCTAGTTATAAAATGTGTCAAGGGGATGAGATACAAGTTCCAGATCAATGGAAACCTTACAAGAAAAATAATTTTCCAAAGGAGATTGAGACAGAGAGACCCTCTTTCATTATATTTATTCATTATTATTGCTAAAGTCTTTATCATTTTTATGGACAAAGCTCTCGGGGGTCAAATAGGAACATACTGCACCAGCCATACCCTATTTATTATTTGCTTATGATTATATTATCTTTTCAAGAGCACAGGAAGAAGAGATATACCAATTGATTCAAAGTGCAAAGTTCTAGAGTGGATAGAGAAAAAAATGAAAGGAAAAATAGAAGGTAGAAGGAGAGTCTCTTAAACCAAACAAGAAAAGAGGTGCTTATCAAAGCAATTATTCAAGCGATTCCAACATATGCCATGAGTGTACTAAGGTTTTCTAAAAAATTTTGTAAGAGACTTTGTGCTAAAGTTGCAAGATTTTGATGAAACTCTCCAGAAAAAAAAAAGAATACATTGAAAAAGTGGAAAAACTATGCACAAGCAAAAAAGATGGGAGACTAGGTTTCAAAGAATTCATTCATCAAATTAAAATACAGCTCAATTGGCAAAATAAGTTTGGAGATTTTTAAAGAGGCCAGAAATTTTGTAGATAAAAATTCTTAAATCTATTTTTTAGACCAAGAGTTTTGATAGGTAAAATAGAAGAGACACTCAACATGGATATGAAATAGCTTAATAAAAGGAAGAAATTTAAAAAAAAAAATACAAGATAGAGTATAAGAGAGGGTAAGGACATAAACATTTGGGATGATAACTGGATCATGGGAGTGGACTCATTGCTAAAAACAAATGCTCAACCTGTCAGAAAGGTATCAGAATTTATCAACAACCAAGCTAAAAAATAGAACAAAAGGATAATATATGAGATATTTTCTCCACATATCAGGAAAAGAATATATCAAACTCCATTGAACAAAGTCCAAAGCCAAAACTCCCTAATTTAGCCCTATATCAAAATTTGACTCCTTTTACGGTCAAAACCACATACTATATGACAAAAAGGGACGAACAAAGAAGAATAGAGGACATGCCTACCATACCATCAGTGCAGATCTCAAAAATCTTTGGAAAGGAATATGAAGAATGCAAGTTTTCTAAAAAATTAGGATATTTTATAAAAAATAGTGCAAAATATTTTTTTTCATGAGAAAAAATTGTCTAAAAAAATCGCTAACAACCCTATATGTCCTATTTGTTTTCAGGTGGAGGAGACCTCCGAACATGCATTGTTGTATATGCGAGTGGACGAGAACCACTTGATTTGGAGCCCAAATTTAAGGCATTCAAACACTGAAAACTATAAAATTTATTGACGATTGGCTACTACAAAAATGAAAAAGACTTAAAAAAAAAAAGAAAAGTATAACCTAGATGAGAGATGAAGCAGCCTAGGACAATTAATTTGGACAATTTCAAATACTATAAATACAGCAACTTTTCAACAAATAAAACTAGATCTTATGTCAACTATTATTTATGCAAAAATACAAAAAGCAGAATTCTAGAATTCAATGAAAAAATTAGCACAGCCTCAACCAATTGAGAAATAGGCAACCAATTGACACTCAAAAGCATATAATTGTAAAAAATCGTCATCTAAAAATGGTGGATAGCACTGTGGCAGAAGGTCTCATTGTTAGAAAGTAGCTTCATCAAGAGTGAGGGATGAAATGGTGGATGGAGACATTTAATCTATTGCAACTAAGACACAAAATTAGCAGCAACAACTACCTCATTATGGAAGCAATATTAGCGTATTAACACCCTTCTCTTCATTAAACATTAGAGTTCCGTCTCACTGTAGTAGTAAAGAGTAGTTAAGGTTTTCAATGTTATTAGGTGGGAGTTTTTTAAATTAGGAAAGGTGTATTGCTTGGTTATTTCAATCATGTGGGTGGAGTGGTTTAGCTTTTGTTCCTATTTGTGTTCATTTTAGATTAAAGTAGTGATCGGAGTTTTGTTGCTAAAACATAAATAAATTGTACAAAAAAAATAAAAGTAATAAAAAATAGAGTGTACTCTCATAATTCACTGTTGTTATTTTTAATTTGTAGATGAAAAATCATCCAATGGCATTCGTTTTTCATCATGGTAGAAAGTCTAAGAATGACAAAAGTGGATCAAAGATTTATAAACCAGACAATACAAAGGTGTTAGCGGGAGTTGAAGGGAATACACTAGATATTTTCTTTGTAAAGGGATATTATAAGGAGTTAAGATATTCAAAGATGGACGGTTGTTCCTGGAAAGTACCCAAAATGTTGCTTGAAGTTGGGTTGAGAAAGTTAGAAGTAGATGCTAATTTATTAGAAATGATGAAGGATTATAGAAGGAATCACAATTTGATCAACATTTATTTTGTAAATAGAGTCTCAAAGCCACATATGGTGGAGTGTATGAGTGAGGGTGATGATGACTTAGTTATATTAGAGACCCAGAGTACCTGTAAACCCAAGGTCACAAATATTTTCCAATTGAATAAGAGATACTATTTAAGGCCCAAATCACAGCCATTGTCCCAGCCCAAACCACAACCCATGTCTAAGCCTAACAATACACCACCACAACCAAAATTCCAGCCGAAAACACTGTCCATGTGTCAGCCCAAATCACAACTCAAATCACAGCTCATGTCTCAGCCCAAATCACAACTTGAAACACAATTTGTTCTTCACAACCAGCCCCTAAAATCCTCATCTCAGCCATCAAAGTCTTCTACCCAACTCTTGAAAGCTCAGTCCTAACTACTGAAGACTCACAGCTAGCCCTCAAGATCTCAGCCTTTCAAGAAATATGTTGTTAGAGGTAAAAAGAAAGAATTGGAAAAGGAAACCAATGTGATAAATGGCCAAAAGAAGCATGGACAAAGGCACACTTCAGAGAGGATTTAAAGATAGACACAATATGCAACAATGCGTGTGAGTCTTTCAACGCAAAAATAAAGCATGACAGGGCAAATCCCATCTTGACACTAGCTGAAGAGGTTAGGAAGATCATCATGAAGAGCATGATTGAGAACATGCAAAATTTGCTGCACTATCAGGGAATTCTTATTCTGGTTCAACAAAGTCGGCTAAAGACAATGACAAAGTTGTCAAGAAATTGGTTTTCTCAATGGTCGGGTGATAAGAAGGAGGTGTTGTATAAAGTGCAAGGCTGGCCAACGAATATAGTGGTAGATTTAGAAAGTCACACTTGCACTTGTAGATTCTGGCAGCTGACAGGTATAAAGAATGTTGGTATAGCTTGTGAATTTAGGTTGTTATATTATGTTGTTAAGCTTGTGAGTTAATGTTGTTATATTATATTATTGTGAATTTGTGCATAATTTAATGTTCTTATATTATATTGTTGATGCACTCTGTCTCCATCGAGATTAGAAGTCTGTGATTTGTCTTAGACTCTTAGGTCTTACTTCATTTAAAGATAAATTTACTATTGAATGCAATATTATATGATACTGGATTTTAACAGTGAACTCTCAAGTCTCTTTATAGTATATGTCCATTTCATTATTATCTTTTAACTAGTCGTCATATATTTTTGTAGAATGATATATTTTTGTTCTGCTGAATAGTTAACTAATTCATAGATTTCATTTTTGATGCCATTTGAATGATGAATAGTTCATTGTGTATTTTGATTTCAATCAGTTTGATTAAGATTTTTACTATGTTGACTAGATAAAATTGTAAGATCCTAAAATATTATGAATGAAATATGTAGTACCGTTTCTTTAGTGAATTCTTTTAAATGTATAAAGATTATGAATGAAATTATGTTGTTAAGCTTGTTTCTTTACTGTTTGTAAATTATGTTTCTTTAGTGAATTCTTTTAAATATATAAATTTGTGCTGAAAGAACATTTTTATGTTTTGTGCTTTTATCCTATTATGCAAAGGTATGCCCTGCATGCATGTCATTGCTGCAATTCAAGACAAAAATGACAAGAGATCTGAGGAGTATTGCTATGAGTGGTTAACGATGGACGCATATAGAAGAACATACTGCTTCAATGTGAATCCAATAAATGGGCAAGATCTATGGGAATAAACAGGGTCGCTAGCACCGATTCCGCCTCCAGTTAAGATCAAGCTAGGTAGGCCCACAATGAACAGGAGAAAGGACAAAAATGAGTAACCTATTGGCTCAAAGACATGGATGAAAAAAAAAGTATAATCCAATACGGTGCCTGTATTGTAGGGAAGTTGGGCACAACAGAATAACGTGCAAAGTGAAAAAATAAGAGAAAACTGCTGAACAAGCAAGGCTTATGCAACTTCAACTTGCAGTAGTTGCTGCCCCTGCTGATGCTAATGCTCAACATGCACCCAATGAAACCCCGATTGATCCTGTTGCTCAAGATCCTACCAATCCACCAGCAGCAACTTCAAATGCACCAACTGAGATGATCCTTGGCCAATTGAAAAGAGTTCCGGTTACACAAGAATCTCAACCTTTATCTATTTCTAGCCAAGTATGATACTTTATTTGTAATCTATCTTTTGTTATAAATTATAATGTTCCATAATGTGAATATGATTAGTGAATTGATTTTATCCTTTATAATGATAAAATGCAGGACAAAGTAAGATCAAGGCCTCCAGAACTTTATGTTGTTAAAGGAAAAGCAACAACCCTAGCCTCACCACAACCGACTGCAGATGCAACAATTCCAATTTCCGCTGAAACAATCGAGGGCACCAGTTCTACTACTACGAAGAAACTTACTAGCTTAATGACTTTTGTGCTAACTCTCGGATTCAAACACCCGAGGAAGAAAGACAAAGATGTTTAAGTTGTGTTGTGTATTAAGGGGTGATTTATGTATTTTGTAAAGGGCTAAGGATTAGAATCTTTATGCATTATAGACATATTGAAGCATTTTGTACAACCTTATTCATATTTTGGTATAGCCTAAAATTAGGTAACTTATGCTTGATATTATGAAGACTTAATTAATAGGGTTGGTATTATTGTGAAGACTATGTTAGCATGCTTATATGGATATGCAAATGCTTCAATTTCAATACATATTATTAGATTTAATTTATCTTTTGAGCGATTAAATGTTTATTTTTATTTACTTGTTTTTAAAATTGTGTAAAAATTTGTTAAACTAATGTCAAAAAATGCAGGTTGCATGATTGTTAATGGATATTCAAAAATGTCCAACCTCATTTATTACATTTCACCATTACTCTTAACAAGATCCAACAAAATAACATCACCAATGCTTTTACAAGTTTTTTACTTTTCCATTGATTTGACACAAAGTACTCCAACCACTAACGTAAGCATTATTACTAGGACAAACATGAAAATAAGCAACATCTTAACTACTCTGACTTCAGCTTTCAAACTACCTTTTCTTCAACCTAGTTCACTTTCCAATCTTCATAATCACTTTCAACTTCAAACTCTGCTTCTGCCCTACTATTTGCAACTTCAAAAATTTCATATTTTTTATCATCTACCCAACTAAAGTAGTTACAGTGGCTGCCTTTCTACACATGTCAAGTGAAAAAATTGAATCTCACATTAATGGCGAAAGGGGAGTTCAAGAAACTATGGTTCATACCAATTTAAACTAACCCGATATCTTGGACAAGTATGAAACAATCTTCTTGGATTTTCTGGTGTTCCAAATTTCTTTATCACAGTTTTCAGTCCACAAAAACAGGTTCTGTCCATGTTCATCTTCTTTTTTCGCATGGAGGAGCTAGAGCCGAAGCTACCCAGCGATCGCGGTGATAACCCACCACTTCGTCCTCCATCGGCGCTCCGCATCATGGCTTCTAAACCTGGGTGATGTCTTTGCACCACTGCAACACCACTCCTCAAGATAGATTAATGTTTCCGTTCAATTTGGGGATTAGGGTTTATAAAATGGGGATAGGGACTATTCTGACATAATAAGGTAAATATATCTTATCAGTTTCCAACTGGGTATACAGTTATTAACACACCTATCACTTAACGGTCCACATGTACTGCTGTTAACGGAATCTGTAATCCCATAAAAAGGACAAACGTGATTGATGTCAAATTTTTTGAGGACTAATTTGATTAAAAAAAATTTTCGGGGACAAAAATGACGATCGTCCAATCTTTCAGGGACCAATTTGACCATTAACCCATTTTTTAAAAGAAAAGATTAAAGGAATGAAGATGCTTCTATTATTACTACTCCAACACTTAAGGAGTCATCAAATTTCATTATTTCAAATTTTTCATTGAATAGCTCAAAGTGTCCATGATTTTTTCTAATACTTTTAGTAAATTATTAAATATAACCCCATAAATAATTAGTCTAATTCTGCCTTTGTTCACACAAACATTTTTTTGTCATAGAATTATCTAAAGTAGTAATCCCAGTACAAACTAAGAAAAATTATCCACCAAAATCAAAGACTAATACTCATGCCTAACATGCCTGAATTATTAAAAATAGAATAGGATACTCCAAAACAAAAATAGGAACAATGAGACAAACCATGAAAAGTTATCCCCAAAAATAAAAAAGTAATAACACCATACCTAACACATGTACCTATTTTTCACAGGTGAATATACTATAGTGCTAAACCTAAATTCTTTTAGCACCTACTTAAATGAGTTAGTATGAAAGGAAACAGAACGCGTGTTTTTCATTTTGTTGTTATGGATAGACAAAAACTGAGACGCCATAGTAGTGATAGAATTAATATTATTATGGATAAGGTGTAATAATCTAACTCTAATCTACAATGAAGGTGATTAAAATTTTGGATTTGTCCTTTTTGGTGGATAGGGATTTTTTTTTTACTGTGTTTGGATTTATTGTGGATAGAGACTTTACTTCATTTAATATGAAATTGGAGTTGGAAAAAATGGATGGTATTAAGTGAGCTTAGCAAGGTATGGATAAGATGTATTTGTATTTTAATTTTTTTTTATGATGCATGGGATAAATTATGTCATACCCAATAATTAAAAGGTTTAATTATTCTGTTGGTCCCTATAGTTTTGCAACATTTTCAATTAGGTCTTTATACTTTTTTTTCTTTTAATTTGGTCCTTGCATCAATTTTTTTTCAAGTAGGTCCCTTTTGACAATAATTGATTTAATTGTACAGGGACTCAACTAAAAAAAATTCGTGCAGGGGCCTAAATAAAAGGAAAAAAAGTATAGGGACCCAATTAAAAAAAATTTGGTGCAAGGACTCAATTAAAAAGAAAAAAGTATAGGGACCTAATTAAAAATTTTGTGAAACTATAGGGACCAACAAAGTAATTAAATCTAATTAAAAATAAAAAATGAGTAATTACCCAAATCAGTCTCCAAAGATTTTAAAATCGGACGTTTTAATCCTCGAAGAAAATTAATACACAAATCAGTCCCCATGGTTTCTCTCTGGTGGCCAAAATAATTTCCAGACCCATTTTCTCCATTTTATGCCACCGAAGAAAGCTGAAGTGGCACGGTTACTCTTCAGCGTGTCCAGCAACATGCATATGTGTCATAGAAGGACAAATTAGTCCCCAGCCACCTCATGAAAACAACGTCGTTTAGGGCTTGGCACCAAACGTTGCGTTTTTGTGGGAGACACAAGGTCGCGCTTCTTCTCCTCTACCTCAACCCCTTTCTACTCGAATAGAAACGTCTTCTTCTTTGAAGCTTTTGGAACCCTAGTTTATCAGCAGCTGCAATGACACTAAGCAATGGAAGCTTATCATCTTCGAATCGCCATGGTGGGAGACTTGGCGGTGGCTATAGTTGCAGCAGTATCGGAGATGGTGACATCAGCAGCCTAAGCAAAGTTGAAATCTCCAAAGGACAACATCCAAAATGCTTATGCAGTTTGTATGCAATAATCTCCATTTCAAGGACTCATAAAAATTCGAATAGACTATTTTTTGGATGCCCACTATATAAGGTAAACAATTGTAAGATTTCGAATAATTTGCGTTCTGTAAAAATTGTGTTGAAGAGTTGTATTTGTATGATGAGCAGGAAAAGTTATCTTATTGCAAGTTCTTTACATGGGTTGACAAGATTTTTGAATTAAGTTGAAGAATGATGATTTGGTGAAGAATGTCGCCATGGGTGATGGTGAGATTGTTGCTAATATTTTGCCTATGTACGATACAAATGATGATGATTTGGAACACAAACTGATGGAGTTGCAAAATAGAATTGACTTGTTAGAGATGCAGAAAAATGTAGTTCCAAAAGTTGAGGGCAAGAGTAAATGTACAAATATAGTACTTGTTATCATGTTCTTTGTAGTGTTGATTTTGTCAGTTACAACTTACAATAGCTATTTTATAAGTTATATGTTACTTTGTATTTAAGAGTTCATTGAAAACTGTATGCAAATTTATATACTTTTTTTGTGATCTAAATGCTTGTGAGAAGAAGAAAATTTATGCAATATATCACCTTAAAAGTTTTCTTCCAAAATTATTTGGTTGATGACCTTTGTGAATCCAAACACACTCATATTGCTATGTCATGTAGTTAAATGAATAACAAAAAAAAAAACAGCACCATTACTTATAAGTTCATTGATACGTAGCATGAAATGAATAATGGAAAAGTCACAATAGCTCCATTACGTATAACAGCAAATATATTGCTTTAATGTCAAATAACAACTTAATAACATAACTGTCACAGTAGCAACTTAAACTAAAGTCAGAATTCGGCCATACATGAGCCGAAATATAATACACAAAAAAAAGTTTCATCCACACTAATCTCTCATCAATCCCGAAATTAAGAGTATTCCAAATTTAGGTCCATCAACTTGAAAGCACATTACCAAAATATTACATCAAAAAGCATAATCATTTGTTTTCAGTCACTTCTGTCTCGAATGCTTGAACCCAAGATTGGAAATAAAGTAGAACATCCTTGATGTAGTGCCCTTACTTGCTGCTACAATTGTTTCTGCCGAGACGCCTTGACTTGGTCTAAGTGGTGGAATAGGAGGTGGAGTGCTAGACTAGACTGGGGCAGGATAATGTGGTCTAATGATAGGTTGCTTAGCCCTTGCACTTTGGGAAATTGTTGCTCCAGAATTTGCTGCACCCTTTGATAAAGAAGATTGCATATGCAAAGAGTAAACAAAATTATGGTAGCAAACCTAATAGTGCAGTAACACAAATTGCAAACCTTTACATCCAATTTTATTCACCACACTAGACATAGAACCTGGTACATTAGCTATGGGCTGAGTTGGATTAGGATTATCAACCACATTCTAAAATAATGAAAAAATAAGCTAAATAGAATTTCAAGTTAGTCCTTGTGAAATTTAAAAAAAGACATATAAGTCCCGAATAATTTTTAAAATATCCAACTAAGTCCCTAAAGAAGCATTAAAAACCCAATTTAGTCTTCGCGATCAACAATTAGTACATTATTTATGGTAGTTTACCTGCACCTGGGTGCTGATTGTGAGACATGCATCTCCTCTACAGGTTGGTTTGATTTCCAGGATTTATACCAGTCATTGTCTTTCTTTTGTTTGGATTAGTTGGACATGTAGTTGTTGTTGCTGGAAGTCCTTTGCAAGTCTTGTAATTATGGCCAACCTCTCCACACTTGCTACAAGTAACTCGAAATGTCTTCTTAACTTTGTTGCCGTCAGTTCTATTAGTTTCAATCTTAGATGATTTTTTTCTTCTTCTCTTGACGGGTCTGCCAACTGCCCTCTTTAGCTTTGGGAGAATTGGTTTCAAATAATTTGTCTTCTCCTAATATTCCTCGGAATTAACAGGTTGTATGCAATGTTGGTACGTTGCTATTGCTACCCCAATCATAAACAGATGGTGGACATATGTCTCAGGTCTGTCACCCCTTCTAGCTATGGTAGCAAGTGCATGAACGCAAGGAAGACCTACAATTATAATGTATTTAGCAACATACAAGTGTAATTTAACAACTGTAAGTCAATTAACATAGTTTAGTGAGTATACCGGTTAATTTCCAAGCATTGCATGTACATTTGTTTGTAGATAAGTTGACAGAAAGCTTCTTGGAGCCTTGTTGAACCTCAAAGACTCTCCTTTCATCGTCACCAACCCAAACTGACTGTTAATATCTAACATCCTTCATAATGTCATCAAGCCTTTGCTGTTGAGTAAGTGCGATCTCAGATCCCATGTGTGACTCTAATACTTGTTTGTACTTGGTCATCCGTCGCATGATATAGCACCGAAGCTCCTCACACATTGTAAGAATTGGTTTTGACCGGTAGTTCACAATTTTGCATTCTAAACCTCACACATGTTATTGGTGAGGTTGTCACACTTTGGCCCGTGACTGAAGTGAGCTTTGGTCTAGCAAGTAGCCTCAAATTTTTCTAGGTAACTCCATGCATCTTCATTAATCCTTTTCAACTTCTTCAGACTTGCTTGGAATTCAGCATCAATGGTGCATTTAGCACATTTTCACACAACATTCTTGACTTGCTTGTCCTTGTATCTATTTGTAAAGTTTTTTCAAATATGCTTGGCACAATTTTTGTGATGAGCGTGTGGCATCACCTCCTTTAATGCAGGCAACAATTCCTAGGAGCAAGTAAATAAACACAACTTAAATTGAAAATAACAGGCAATAATAAGCAATATATTGATAACATCACCAGAACAATCACCTCGAAGACATCTGGTCCTAACAAAATGTATCATCAGTTCTCATATTAAAACCATCTATATATCCATCCATAATATTCCGTTATTAAACCATCTATCCATAATGTTCTATTATTAAATACACTATAAGTCGTTCATACAACCTATCTCAAAACAGTCCAATCAAATGAAAACAACTATAACATAATCAGCAACTAAACTATAACTTAATCAGCATCAAGTAAGATAAATAATCACAACTAAATTGAACTAATAATGTTAACTAAAAAATAGTGCAGAGCAAGAAATGCAAATATGGTTATTTAAAAATTTTATACACTGACTAAGATATTAATTACATAATTATTTTTTGTTAGTTTTTAATATAGTCAAAGTATTAAACTTCTAAATTTACAAGAAGAAAGCATTTAAGAATATTTGTTTTAAGAATATAGTCAAAGTTTCAAATAATTGTATTTTTTGATATGCATATATTGAATATTTTTGTACGGAATCTCTTGAAGTATATGTCTCTACTAGTTATTAAATTTGTGCTCACTTTTAAATGAAAGTAAAAGCCACGTGAAAAATATCAAGCCCCCATTCTCCAACCAAGTGCTTGTTAGTATATAACCATAAAATAAGATAAATAATCACAACTAAATTAGCTTATACATTGATCCGAAAACAACTAAGTTAAAAGAATACCTTTTGTTGGTTTGAGATAAAATTCCACCCATGAATATATTGATCTCCAAGATCTTCTTGTAATAAGGTGAGGAACCATTTCCAACTCTCCTTCGTTTCACTGTCAACAATAGCGAATGCTATCACATAGAAGTGATTGTTCACATATTGACTTACAGCAGATAATAGCTGGCCCCCAAAGTATCCCTTCAAGAAGCAACCATCAAGACCGATTAGTTTTCTACACCCAGCTTTAAATTCCTTTTTACATGTATCTAAGATATGTATAGCCTGTTAAACAGTGGAGGAGATTGAAGAATGGGTGTCACATCGAGAATGGTGGAGCTCCCTGGGTTACTCCTGTGGATCTCTGTTAAATAGTCTGTTAAATTGTTGTATTATGCTCTCTCGTTACCAATCACATGCTCTCTTGCTTCCTTGAGAGCCCTATATACCATCTTCCCATTAATAATAACGTTGTAGTCGATTTTAATGTGCTCATAAGCCTCATTCAGGGTCATGTGAGGCTGAGTTCGAAGCCTCTTTTCCAGCTTCTTGGCCACCCACTTATGATCTGCCATGTTACTTCTGAATTCTCTGGCACAAGTGTGATCAGGAGTATAAGTCTTGATTTGGTAACTCTTAAGCTGATTATTCCTTGCACAGTAAATTAGCCATGGACAAGGATTCCTTTTGGCATTACCAATTCCTTCACTAGCCACATTTGTAGTTCCAACATTCACATCCCTAGCATCCACTTTGGCAGCCTCATTTGTCATAGTCTCTTCAGTCACAGCAGCTTTATTCACATCTCCTTCATGCTCATCTAAAGCATTACTTTGCTCATTTGTAGCCGCAGTAGAAGATGTATTTCCCTCCCCCCCTTTAGCTTTCTTGACTTTTTAATCTTATCCATCCAATGTTCAAAATCACATCTAACCCTCCTTTGATCATTCTTTATATACCTAATTTTTCTCCTTTCAAAATTACATGATCCTTAAGAGCATTCTTAAAACATTCAATTGTGGCAAACTCTATTCCCAGCTCAAAGTATACCTCCCCAAATTTAACACCTTCATTAAATTGAGAGAATTCATACCTATCTCTCTCATCTTCAAATCTTTTCAGAGTCAACAATGTCTCTGATTCATACTCAAAAATTGGATCTTCTTCTTCAATATTTTTCTCAGTCTTATCTTCACCACTGCTGTTGGTAGGATCAACAGCACTGGCAGCCCCGGAATTTGGCAATCCAGCCTGTGTTCTAAGAGTGTTTAGTCCATTTACAGTTGGGCCAAATGAGGTTGACCCATAACCTTTTTGTCTAGCATTATTTGGAGCTCTAGTGTTGGGCCTAGCAGCAACAGCAGCCCAAGACTTGTTTGGGCCTGCATACTCTTATCTAAAATCAGTCCCATTAGTGTTTGTCTTGGCAATTTTTTGGACACCCACACTTGGCTTAATTGTGCTTAGCCCAACTGTAGCTTTCTTATTCTCTATTGAAGCCTTCCTTCTTGCACCTATATTCCTCTATGAAATCTTCTTTCCTACACCACCCTTTGTTTTTTTTCCATTTTTTCTAGTATTTCTCTTCACAATCAAATAGTCTGGGTCACTATCTTCATACTCAAATCCTACTGGGGTGGTCTTTATGGTTCATCCTCTATCATTTCATACCCGTCATCACTAGACTCCTCCTCAACATCTACATCAGCATCAAAGTCCAAATTGATGTCCTCTAGTGGAGTGATGATTGGATTTTTGACGGTTTAGAATTTCACTAATGAAATCTCGTTGTAAAGTATAGTTTCTAAACCAAATAATAATCCTTTCATACAAAAAGTTGTTTGTCACAAGTACAAACCCCTAAATTTATAAACCGAAGTATTGGACCTCGGGTCGTTCTCCGTAGGAATTACAATAAAGTGTCTTGTTATTGGTTGTGAGTTATTTTGGGGTTTTGGATAAGAAGCATGAAAAGTAAATGGCAATGAAAATAAACTAACAACTATAAAAGCTCTTGGCAAGATATGAGAATTAGAAATTCTATCATATTTATCCTCCTCAATTGTGATGAGAATTGTTCATTTCTACCACTTAGTTAACCTCTAACCATGGAGGGAAGTCAAGTGGATGAATCAATTTGATTCCTCAAGTCCTAATCAACTCCTAAAGGAAAGACTAGCTTTAGAGGCATTCAAATCAATTAGCAACTTCTAATTATCAATCAACAAAGGAATTAGATAACTCAAGAGTCACTAATTACTCTACCTAGGCCAAGAGGAACAAAGCCTACACTAAAATCCAACCAAGCATTTTATCAAACACTTGGAAGGCACATAAGAAAAGCATAGTAAATTGAGAACAAAAATAGAATCTAACAACAATTATTGCAAAGAATTAACAACAACAATCAAGGAAATCACAATTATCATGAATTACCTCAAATTGCATTATTGAAAGAGGAAATAAAAGAACAACAATCTATCCAAAACAAAATGAAGAATTACAATTATTAAAGCACATAACTAGAAAGAGGAAGAGGAGAAGATTAAGAATTGGCAAAGGAAAAGTGAATCAAAGCATGAATTAAACCTAGATCTAAGAAGAGAG
The DNA here is from genome assembly GCF_003086295.3 of Arachis hypogaea. NCBI lineage: Eukaryota > Viridiplantae > Streptophyta > Magnoliopsida > Fabales > Fabaceae > Arachis > Arachis hypogaea. The sequence continues at coordinate 107,011,247 of NC_092040.1, forward strand.
ATTAACCTAAATCTAATCCTAATTCTAGAGAGAAGTGAGAGCTTCTCTCTCTAAAACTAATCCTAATTATGCTATATGATTCCCTAGATTCAATAATGATGCCTTCCCCTCAATCCTTGATCCTTTTATTCCTTCCTATCAGCAATTGGCGCCAAAAATAGGTTCAGAAACCCTCTCAAATCGCCAGGGACGTGTTGCTTTAATGAAGTCATGTGCGGTCATCGACGCATGCGTGCACGGTACGCGTGCGCGTCCCTGGCCGATTCTGCAATGTGCGCGCGAGCGCCTTGTGCGCGTGCGCGTGCTTGGCCGAGATCAATTCTTTTGTCTTTTGTGCTTCTCTCCATTTGCATGCTTCCTTCCTTGCTCCTTTGATTCATGCCTAGCCTATTTCAATCCTGGAATTACTAGCAAACACATCAAGGCATCTTATGGAATCAAGGAGAAATTAGAATTCATCAAAATAAGGCTTAAAAAGCATGTTTTTACACTTAAGCACAACTATGGGAGAGATAACAAAACCATGCTAATTCATAGGCTAAATGTGACAAAAGGTTATCAAAACACTCTAAATTCAATACAAGATAAACCCTAAAAATGGGGTTTATCAACCTCCCCACACTTAGACCTTAGCATGTCCTCATGCTAAAATAAGAAGGAACTAAGGGGTGTGACATTTATTGAATGCAACTAACTATATGAGTCCTATCTAAATGCAACTACCTAAAGTAAATGCAAATGCTTAGTTTAAACAAATCAATTCCCAAGAGACATGTGTAAGCACAATAGTTAGGGCAATAGGAGTTAAGTCCAACCACAATTGTATTGAATTATCAAAAAGAGTTCAAACTTGCAAGAATATAGATAATATGGGTGAATACATGTAATTGAACTTTTAAACCCTCACCGGATGTGTATCCGCTCTATTCACTCAAGTGTTTAAGGGTTAATTCACTCAATTCTCTTCTATTCAAGCTTTCCAAAATTTGATTTTCTTCTAACAATCAACACTTATTCAATGCATGCATACATTCATCAGAGGTCTTCCATTTAGGTTGTAATGGGGTTAGGGTCAAGGTAGGATCATTTATGGTTAAGTGGACTAGGATTTGAATCCTTGATTAGCATAAACTTTCCCACCTAACCTACATAATGACCTATACAAATTCAAACTACTCTAACTACCCATTCTTCACTTTTTTCTTACATACTCATGCATTCTTATTTGATTCATAACACTTATGCATTGATTCCTTTTTATTGACTTCACTTTGGGGCATTTTGTCCCCTCTTTATTATTTTTTCTTCCTTTTTCTATATACAATTTTTTTTGTTTTCTTTTCTTTTTCTTTTTCTTTTTCTTTTGTTTTTCTCATTTTCACTTTTTTTTCTTTTCATTTCTCTCTTTTTTTTTTCAAACTATACACAAGAGCATCAATGCATAAGGTCTATACATTTAATCAATACATGAATATGTTCCCATTTCCTAATTATGAAAGTGCGCTACCCTTTTTATCCCATTCAATGTTCCCAAGCCTCACCAACTTTGAATAATAAACACTCTCTCTAGCCTAGGCTAATCAAAGATCCAAACAAGGACTTTCATTGGTTTTCCGCCTTGGGCTTGTAATGTGCTAAAATGAGAATAAGTTGGTTAAGCATAGGCTCAAAATTGGATAACAATGGGGAGTAAAAGGTAGGCTATTTGGGTAAGTAGGCTAATGAAATAATGGCCTCAATCATACAAATGCACGAATACAAGAAATAAATGGACATCTAGAATCAAGCAGATCAAGGATCACAATCATAGAAAGAGAACAATCTCACACAAGAATGGGAAATAAGTGGTTATAAAATGTAACCACATCAATAGGCTCAAGTCTCACAAGCTTGTGTTCTATGCTCAATACATGCTTCACAGAGTATAAAATTCAAGCAAGTTTCACCAAAAATTTTCTTTCAATCAATTGGGTTAATGCCCTATAATTAAAATTCTTGAAAAATCTCAATATTTGACTAAGCATTGTTGTGATTGAAAAATTCAAAAATTTCCTTAGTTACCCTTTCCTTTTCCGCTTAAAACCAATTTCTTATGCAAAAAGGGTGACTAAGTTTTTTTTTTTGCAACTCAAAGTATGATTTCTAATCACAACCACACAAACTAAAAAGAAAGATATGCAAAAATGTATAAAGAGAAATTAAACTAAAAGTATGGAATCTATCATCTAAAACATCTAAAGATATCCATAAGCATCAAAATATCTAAAATCCAAAATAAGCAGTAAAAGTATCCAAAGTAAACTAAAAATGCATCAAAATATATACAAAAGATATGCAAAATAGGATAACTAGGAAAGTGCTACCAGTGACCTCCCCACACAAGATCAAGCATCGTCCTCGATGCTAAACTGGAGGATCAGTGGAAGGCACAACGGTAGGTGCTGAATCTGTCTAAGGCTGTGGAACCGGCTCCTCATGGGTCTGTGGTGTCTCTATGGTGTTAGAAGTAACTGGAGGGGCATCCTGCTGAGTCGGCACCTCCGCATCCTGTAGAGACCCTCAGTTTTAAAAATATAAATATAAATAAGTTATAATTTATTTCATAAATTGAAGTTTTTTTTTACCATTAGAAATTATTTTATTATCAGTAATTGAACTAATTTTATAACTATTTGAATTCAATCAAATTCATATTTTTATATATATAAATATTTTATGATGAAATATTTTACATAATTAAAATTATAATTCCAGTAATTTATAAATAATGAAACTTATATGTATATTTTAATTTGATAATTGATATTGTAATTATTTAAAAATAGAGTTTAGATCATAATATTATTGTCGAGTTTGATACTTAATTCTATGAATAAATATCAGTACTCTTTGGTGAGCTTAGCTTTACTAATATTTCACCAAATATCTTTTATCCTTAAATTACTAATATCATTTATATTAATAACTCATATACTTTCAACTTTATAAATATTATTGCTATAATTGTATTATTATTATTACTATTACGTTTATTATTATTATTATTATTATTATTATTATTATTATTATTATAACTATTAGATTTACCTATTTTCGATTACCTAATCTATGCTTACGTTTATATTTATATATATATAAATATAAAGACTATGCATATACGTATTAATGTACTTCAATCATTAATTCATTATATATAAATATGTCCACTAAAGTTTATCATAATTGTTATGTATATATAATAAAGAAAAGCTAAGGCGGCTTATATATATATAATAAAGAAAGGCAATGCGGTTTACTAATTAATCATATGTATATAGATATATATATGATCAACATATGTGGGAGGAAAAAAAGGAAAGAAAACGGCGAGAGAGAAGAGCGCGACTGATGTGAACCCTTTCGAACGTTCTGCTTCGATTTCTGAAAATCTATAACTCCAATCAAAAATCTAATCCGGTGAAAGTATTCGTAACCTCCTCTTCTATACGTTGACACTATTTTTGATTAGTAGAAGTTGACAATGGCGTAGTTCCTCTTTTCTTTGGATTTGGCCAACGAGAGTTTTAGGAGGCATAGACGATTCTGGACATTTTCTTCTTCGATAGCTCAGTCAGAAAGCTTCTCCGGAGCTTTGAATATTTTGATTCCGTACGAAGGTATGGTTTTGGTTTCTCGTAGTTAACATTTAATGTCACGTGAAAACTTAGGCTAGAAGACCTTAAGATAGGAATGAACTGAATGTATAATTGATGGTTTGTGTATATGGTATAAAATGTGAGGTTTAGCTGTTGTCAATAATTTGCTGTTGAAGTTGGTCGGTTTGGAAAAAGATTTAATATTGGTATTTGTTTGATTATGAAATAATTTGTTACTGGAAATGATTTGAGTGACTGAGAGGTGTTTGGTTTGATAGTTGGGACCCTTGAAGGGTGGCAGAAATTTGAGTCTTAGAGGAGATAATGCCAAAATTTCTTTAAGAATTGGAGTTTGATTTGAGGTGGTATTTTAAAAAGAAAGAGATTATTATGTGGCTTGTGCATTTGAGACTATTTATTGACCCTCTGTCGCAAGATGTGACCGGGCACTTTAACTCCCCGGGTTCCCCCATGGGCATGCATAAATATGAATATTGAATATTATTGAGCTTGGAGTTTAACTCCATGGAATACTATACTATTGAGCTTGGAGTGTGACTCCATGGAATATTATATTTGAGCTTGGAGTTTAACTCCATGGAATATTATTGAGCTTGGGGATGCGCGCACAGAGGGACTGTCCAATGGTTAACTACCAAGACTTGTCGGGTTGGCTGTATAACCGACAGATGAGACTCATCAGCCATAGGGCAGGCATACATCATATGCATTTGTTTGCTTTGTTTGAGTGTGCATTGCTTTAGTTTGTTTAACTGTTAAATTCTACTTATCTGCTACTTGTTCTACTTGCTGTAAATGCTTCTCTATCTGTGTTTTCTTTGCTTGAATTGTATGTGTATGTTTTTGGGAAATTTCTCCTGACGAAGGTGTGATGAGAGAGGATTGTTCCACCAATGATTTGGAGGATTAGAGGAGACAGAACGTGAATTATTAGGTTAAAGTTAGATTCAGAATTAGAACACCTTAGACAACTTACCTAATTTCTGGTTTAGTTGAATTCTTAAGCTGAAATCTGAGTGTCGAAGTTCTAGGAATGTCTCTGGCTTTCCCGAGACCTTTTATATTAACTATGCGGGCACCTTTACCATACTGAGAACCTCCGGTTCTCATTCCATACTATGTTGTTGTTTTTCAGATGCAGGCCGAGAGGCATCTCGTTAGGCGTCTGGACTCTTGAGGTGGAGTGGTTACTGGGATATTTTGTTATGACATGATGTATATATATGTACTTAGCTTTCTCTCCGCATGACTTATCCTTTTGATCCTCTTAGAGGTTTATGGAGAGGCAGGATTGTATATATGTACTTTTGGGTTTTGGATATATATGTATATATGTGTAAATATTCTCCGGCCAGTCTTGACTTCGCAGGCTGAGTTAGGAGCTTGATATTATGTATCTTTGGCACTCTATTCCCACTTCTGTTATCTTGTGTTAAATAGTTATGGTTTTCTTAGCACGTAAGCTAACTCGTTCCTTGAGCGTAGCGCCGTTATTGTGCGATTTTTATTTCCCCCTTTTCTTCAAGGCTCCTAGCATACTATAATTCTTCTGCTATTATATGTACTCATTTTATTTTAGAGGTCGTAATACCTCACCACCTTCGTTTTATGACTTAAGCGTAAAGCTTAGTGTGGTAGGGTGTTACATTATGGTATCAGAGTAGTTCGTTCCTATAGAGCCTGAGGGATGGACTGATTATGCTTCTGGGCATACTCTGGGTGTGTGTATGTGCTATTAGGATATCTGATTGATATATGTGGCATAAATGTTCATGAGCATGCATCTGGAACTTGAAACATTAAACTTGCGATATTGAGACTGATCAACTTAATATCACTTGTTTGGTGTGAACAGGGACCAAATGTCGTCTCGTGGATCCGAACGAGGTGTTCAGAGAGGAAATCCCGTGGTTGAACCAATGCAAGGACGTCCAGGTGGAAACCCTAGTGCTAGTACAAGAAACGTAAGTCGATACTATAGGTCTGTGACCCTTACTGACTTCCTCAAGAGTGGTCCACCTCGGTTTAACGGAAACGCCAATGCCCTGGAGGCTGATCAGTGGTTTCGAGAGGTGGAGAGGTTTTTGTACACTCAGCATGTTCCTGAGGTACAGTCAGTAGAGATAGTGACTCATATGTTGGAAGGAGATGCTCAGAATTGGTGGCAAGAATTGTGTCATACCTTGCAGGTGGAGTTAACGGATGTCTCTTGGCATGGATTCAAGACAGAGTTTTATGGGAGATATTTCTTGCATGCGTTTCGCATTGCAAAGGAATTGGAGTTAATGCAGCTGAAGCAAAAGGATATGTCCGTTGCCGACTATACCCGTGAATTCGACAACCTGTGCCGTTTCTCAAAAACTTGTCAAGGAAATCCAGCTGATTATGAGGAATGGAAGTGTGCTCAGTATGAGAAAGGACTAAGGAGAGATATCTTTAATTACGTGTATCCACAAAAGCTAACAAATTTCACTGAGTTGGTTAAGAAGAGCCAGCTCGCTGAGGATTGCTCCATGAAGTGGACACTGCTACAGGAAGGCTTTGGTGAGACCACTCCAGAAGAGCCGCGCAGGTACGGACTGGGAATGTGTTTTCGATGTGGAGCACCGGGACATATGTCTAGGGATTGTTCACGTGGGAGAGCCGCAGATGTGGGTTGGCCACGAGAGGATCGAGGTAAGTATGATATCGAATGCGTAGGATGGATTTGTTCTGTGTAGAGCTAGGACCCCGCTTTCGTTTAGGTTACATAATCGAACTGAGAAGTTTAGGACTGGAAAGGCTGGGCATAGTTTTGAACTTGGATATGGACTAGGAATTTAGGCCGATAGAAATATCTGTTTGATAACCGGTTAGGTGGCGAGAGAAAAAGTAAGTTGTGATAGATTTAGTGTTAGAGACTGAACCAGTTTCGATTGTATTACGAAAGGTGGAACCATTAGAATCGGCAGAACTTAAGAGCTAGACGAAGTGAGTATTAGAAGTGATAAACCCGTCGATCTAATACCAACCTGCCTTATAACCTTTCTGTATCGAGTCTATCTTGCATCTTCCGCTTTGCGTAGACTTTAAGCCATAAGAATATCCTGGATTTATAAACTAAGCATGTCAAACCTTTCTGTTTTTCTTTGACATGTTTAAGAAGGGAAGTTACGCTAGAATGAATCTTTTCCATTTTATATCAATTTTCGAGGGCGAAAATTTTTATAAGGTGGGTAGAATGTAGAGACCCTCAGTTTTAAAAATATAAATATAAATAAGTTATAATTTATTTCATAAATTGAAGTTTTTTTTTACCATTAGAAATTATTTTATTATCAGTAATTGAACTAATTTTATAACTATTTGAATTCAATCAAATTCATATTTTTATATATATAAATATTTTATGATGAAATATTTTACATAATTAAAATTATAATTCGAGTAATTTATAAATAATGAAACTTATATGTATATTTTAATTTGATAATTGATATTGTAATTATTTAAAAATAGAGTTTAGATCATAATATTATTGTCGAGTTTGATACTTAATTCTATGAATAAATATCAGTACTCTTTGGTGAGCTTAGCTTTACTAATATTTCACCAAATATCTTTTATCCTTAAATTACTAATATCATTTATATTAATAACTCATATACTTTCAACTTTATAAATATTATTGCTATAATTGTATTATTATTATTACTATTACGTTTATTATTATTATTATTATTATTATTATTATTATTATTATTATTATAACTATTAGATTTACCTATTTTCGATTACCTAATCTATGCTTACGTTTATATTTATATATATATAAATATAAAGACTATGCATATACGTATTAATGTACTTCAATCATTAATTCATTATATATAAATATGTCCACTAAAGTTTATCATAATTGTTATGTATATATAATAAAGAAAAGCTAAGGCGGCTTATATATATATAATAAAGAAAGGCAATGCGGTTTACTAATTAATCATATGTATATAGATATATATATGATCAACATATGTGGGAGGAAAAAAAGGAAAGAAAACGGCGAGAGAGAAGAGCGCGACTGATGTGAACCCTTTCGAACGTTCTGCTTCGATTTCTGAAAATCTATAACTCCAATCAAAAATCTAATCCGGTGAAAGTATTCGTAACCTCCTCCTCTATACGTTGACACTATTTTTGATTAGTAGAAGTTGACAATGGCGTAGTTCCTCTTTTCTTTGGATTTGGCCAACGAGAGTTTTAGGAGGCATAGACGATTCTGGACATTTTCTTCTTCGATAGCTCAGTCAGAAAGCTTCTCCGGAGCTTTGAATATTTTGATTCCGTACGAAGGTATGGTTTTGGTTTCTCGTAGTTAACATTTAATGTCACGTGAAAACTTAGGCTAGAAGACCTTAAGATAGGAATGAACTGAATGTATAATTGATGGTTTGTGTATATGGTATAAAATGTGAGGTTTAGCTGTTGTCAATAATTTGCTGTTGAAGTTGGTCGGTTTGGAAAAAGATTTAATATTGGTATTTGTTTGATTATGAAATAATTTGTTACTGGAAATGATTTGAGTGACTGAGAGGTGTTTGGTTTGATAGTTGGGACCCTTGAAGGGTGGCAGAAATTTGAGTCTTAGAGGAGATAATGCCAAAATTTCTTTAAGAATTGGAGTTTGATTTGAGGTGGTATTTTAAAAAGAAAGAGATTATTATGTGGCTTGTGCATTTGAGACTATTTATTGACCCTCTGTCGCAAGATGTGACCGGGCACTTTAACTCCCCGGGTTCTCCCATGGGCATGCATAAATATGAATATTGAATATTATTGAGCTTGGAGTTTAACTCCATGGAATACTATACTATTGAGCTTGGAGTGTGACTCCATGGAATATTATATTTGAGCTTGGAGTTTAACTCCATGGAATATTATTGAGCTTGGGGATGCGCGCACAGAGGGACTGTCCAATGGTTAACTACCAAGACTTGTCGGGTTGGCTGTATAACCGACAGATGAGACTCATCAGCCATAGGGCAGGCATACATCATATGCATTTGTTTGCTTTGTTTGAGTGTGCATTGCTTTAGTTTGTTTAACTGTTAAATTCTACTTATCTGCTACTTGTTCTACTTGCTGTAAATGCTTCTCTATCTGTGTTTTCTTTGCTTGAATTGTATGTGTATGTTTTTGGGAAATTTCTCCTGACGAAGGTGTGATGAGAGAGGATTGTTCCACCAATGATTTGGAGGATTAGAGGAGACAGAACGTGAATTATTAGGTTAAAGTTAGATTCAGAATTAGAACACCTTAGACAACTTACCTAATTTCTGGTTTAGTTGAATTCTTAAGCTGAAATCTGAGTGTCGAAGTTCTAGGAATGTCTCTGGCTTTCCCGAGACCTTTTATATTAACTATGCGGGCACCTTTACCATACTGAGAACCTCCGGTTCTCATTCCATACTATGTTGTTGTTTTTCAGATGCAGGCCGAGAGGCATCTCGTTAGGCGTCTGGACTCTTGAGGTGGAGTGGTTACTGGGATATTTTGTTATGACATGATGTATATATATGTACTTAGCTTTCTCTCCGCATGACTTATCCTTTTTGATCCTCTTAGAGGTTTATGGAGAGGCAGGATTGTATATATGTACTTTTGGGTTTTGGATATATATGTATATATGTGTAAATATTCTCCGGCCAGTCTTGACTTCGCAGGCTGAGTTAGGAGCTTGATATTATGTATCTTTGGCACTCTATTCCCACTTCTGTTATCTTGTGTTAAATAGTTATGGTTTTCTTAGCACGTAAGCTAACTCGTTCCTTGAGCGTAGCGCCGTTATTGTGCGATTTTTATTTCCCCCTTTTCTTCAAGGCTCCTAGCATACTATAATTCTTCTGCTATTATATGTACTCATTTTATTTTAGAGGTCGTAATACCTCACCACCTTCGTTTTACGACTTAAGCGTAAAGCTTAGTGTGGTAGGGTGTTACACATCCTCCTCCTGATGATCCTGCTCATCGGAGGCCGGAGAGTTGGGAAGCGGAGGTAATACAGCACCTAGAGAAATGAGCGCCTGGTCCATCTGATCCAATCGGCGTCTGACATGGAGTCTCTCGCGTTCTAGAAACCGAAATAGACGCTAGACCAGTAAATAAGTCGGCTCAGGTGCTGTAGGAGGAACTGTCGATGAAGATGGAGCTGCTGCTGTGGAAGAAGATGGGGCTGCTGTAGGGGCTGATGGTGAAGGTGTCCCCACTACTGCTCTGGCCCTAGAACGGCGTCTAGCTGGGGGCTTCTCGTGCACCCAACCACCCCAAGGAATAGTAACCTCCCTGTCATCTGCATCAGGGGGTGGTGGTATCACATCATCGTCTAGCCATGGGACCTCAGCTAGGGCCGCTATACTCGTGACCAAAGTAGGAAATGGAAGTAGGCCACGAATATGCGCCCGCCACATGCACTGTCGGATAAGGCGAGGAAAATAGACGTCCTTTCCCTCCATGACACACCCAATCAGCAGAAGCATCTCCATAGGGATCTCCGAGAAGTGAGTGGTAGGCAAGACATAGTGGGCAAAGATCATCTGCCAAGTCTTGGCCTCTCTGGTCAACTGAGCAAATAGCATCCCCTTAGGCTTGGTGTTGGTCGCATCCATGACCCATGTAGCATCCGGTAACCCAATCACGCGCCTAAGCGCCTCATAATCAAAGGTCATGGTATGGATAGCCATCTCTGCCTGCTGATGGGCACACATGTCATCAGTAATGGGCCGACACTGTAACGCCTCCTCTATCGCAGTCTCAGTGATCATAACCTCTCTACCCCTCAACTGAACCGAATCCAAAGTGGGACGGAAGAAGTTGCAATAAAATTTCTTCACCCAAGAGATGTTAATATCCCCCAAATCTCTGTCAACAAAATCGATACCCAACTCAAGGATCCGACTAGTAATGGACCGGCGGACATCATTGGGTAGGAGCAATTTCTTCTCAATATTCAGCTTCGTTGTTCGATATTTGGAAAATCGAAGCTCACAGTAGAGATTGGGGAACTTAGTCGGATCGGTAGAAGGTAGCAACTGATTTTCCTTTTCTTCATAATTTAACGGATTCTTAGCATAATTCTTGTAGGTGGAGGGGATAGAGGGTGTAGAGTGTTTTCTTTTCTTGGAGGTAGTGGCTATAGCCTTTCCTTTATCCGACATCCTGAAAAATATGATAGAATATAAGCAATAAAGCATGTAGCACAAAGCAAAGAAATTCAGGATGTAAAATAGATGACAAGAAAACATGATGTGAATTGAACTTGAAATATAGCCAACAAATAAGAACAGAAAACACAGCCATAACCCAAGAATTCAAAGTTTCAAACAACAAGCACAATCCAGAAAGAATAAGCATGTTCATCATCAAGACTCAAAAGAATGGTTAAAAGGGTTAAAATGCAAGTTGGGAAGTAAAGAAGTCAATGAGTTAGAAGAAAATGGAGTTAAAAATTAGTAGTATGATGAGAGATGAAGATTTCACGCATACAAATCATGGGCACAATGTATAATGCAAATCCCGGAAGTGGAAAAATAACGAAAGGTAGCCCAAATTCGTAACAGAGACCAAAATGAAATTAGATTTCTTGAAAATTGGGCAGCATTTCGGCTTAAGATTGGACGTTCCCGGGTAGCAAAATGGCACAAACAACATGATTACACTATCAATTAATCTCAGCAGCAAAAAGATAGCATACAGGCAACACAAAATGCACACAGAGCAACTCAAATGTGGCACTTATCAAACAAATGAACAAGCAGAAAATAAACACAAACGGAGCACTTATCAGGCCTAGAATCCTCTATCCAGCCCTAGCTACCTAACAGCAGATATTTCGATCTAACCTAATCATGCAAAATTTGAACTCAAACTAACTAACAGACAATTATAGTAACTAACAGAAATGAACAATTAAAACAGAAAGTGAGCAAGAACCTGGGAGCCGGGAAGAACTGAGAATGGTAAGGGGAACTAGGATAGTGGCAGGGGCAGCAGACTCAGGGATTTGCACCGCCGTGGATGGTGGCGGTTATGGCAGAAGAGCAGCGGCGTTGGTGGTGTTCGGAAGAATGAGAGACTGAGTAAAAGGAGGCCGGCGATAGTGAGAGAAGGAAAGGGAGAGGGGAATGTGAAATAAGGAAAGAGAGGGAGGGGCCGCCGAGCTTCGTCGCCGGCGGTGATAGCCGAGTGACGGCGTCGGGCGAAGGTGAGAGTGAGAGACTGAGGCGGAATGGGTAAGTGAGAAAGAGGTCAGGCGAAGAGGGGTTGGCCGTGTGGTGGTGGCGGCCGGCGGAGCAGTGGCTGAACGGAGGTGGAGAGAGGAGGAAGATGATGGGGAGGGGAGAAGAGGATGGAGAGTGCGTGACTGCGCAGTGCTCTTCGCGCATTAGGGTTATCCCCTTTTTAAATCGGCGAGAGCGCGCACGTCGCGCATCCGCGTACATTGAGAAAACTTGGGACCTACGCGTGAGCGTGCAGTGCGCTCAAGCGTGGATTGGCAGATTATGCAATGGCGCGTGCGCGTACAGCGCGCGCACGCGTACATGAGGTTGGGCCTGAGGCTTGACACACGCCCAACTCTCGGGTCAGAAGCCTAGAGTGGCGGCAGCATGTAAGGGACGCGCGCGCGGCAAGTGCGCGCCCGCGTACGTTGGTAATCTGTGACAAGGCGCGCTAGCGCAATGCGTGCGCTCGCGTCTGTTCCTTCCTGGGCATATGGGCGCGCACGCGGCAAGTGCGCGTCCGCGCAAATCGAGTTGGGCTGGGGGCTTAAAGTTGGCCCAGATCTGGCTCAACTCTCTGGGGCTTGGCTCAAAAAATTGCAGCAGCAGATCGACGCGGGCGCGGCAGGTCCGCATCCGCGTGGACTTTCATGTTCTCATAATCTGCGCGCACGCACGTAGTGCACGTCAGCGTGGATTGTGTTGGGCTCAGGGCATAGTGTTTGCCCAAGAGAAGCCCAACTCTCTGGAATGTGGGTGGTGATGCATCCGCTCAGGGACGCGTGCGCGTACATCGTGCGCGCGCGTCCACCCCCCTTTTTTTTCGAAAAATTTTGCTGGGTGCTCCCCATACTGCTCACAACTCTTTATTCAATCAACCATCATACAATTCACAAAAATGCAATTTGATATTATTCATCTACTACTCAACACAACATACATGTGACTAAGCTAACAATTAAGTTGTACAAACAAATTTATATGAAACATCTACCTACAATGGCAACTCAAAGCACTTATTAGGCAAATTTAAAAGAGTATGGAAAGAGTTTACCATGGTGGGGTGTCTCCCACCTAGCACTTTTAGTTTAAGTCCTTAAGTTGGACATTTTGAGGTGCTTATTGTCATGGTGGCTTATGTTTGTACTCATCCTTGAATCTCCAAGGATCTTTGCCTCTCAATTGGTTGACAGAATTTCCAACCATTTTCATCAAGCTTGGGCAAAGTTCTACCCAAAATATGAGTCCCCATAGTTGGTCTTCACATAGCGAACCGGGATCCCATATCTTATCTTCGCACCCGTCTTCAATTTGATCTTCATACTTTTTCTTTCCGAGTGGTTGACATAAGGGTGATTGACACATAGAATTCTCTTTATTCCACCAATGCTCCCTTCTAGACCCATATACGGTGATTTCCGTTCCATCCTCATTCCTATACCTTAGAGTCTTGGCCTTTATGATTTTTATACCAAATTTCCAACCACTACACAACTCTCTCCTATTCCTAACTCCACAAAGAGCTCTAAGTTGACCATCATATTCAATTAAACCATATTCAAGTGAGAAAGTGAAGCTTAGGGATGAGAGTTTTACCCACTTGAATGTTGTGTTGGATGGTGACTTGGGAAGGGAGACCTCCCCACACTTAGACAATGCAAGGTCTACTTCTTTAGGCTCTTCTTTGGTTGTTTCCACCTCTTCACAAGCTTCTTCAATTTCAACCTTTTCCCCTTTCCACTTGGCTTGGTGTTGTCTTCAAGCACTTCATCTTGCCCAATGGGAGGTGAGTCAATTTTGGATAGGAATTCATTGATGAATAAATCCATCTCTTGATCAACCTCTTCATATTCTTTAATTTCAATGTACACCATGCCAATGTTCTCTCCTTGGTAAATCTCTTTCTTATTGCTCACCAAGGGTATGGGAGGTTGTGCACACTCTTCTATAATTTTAACTTCATGTCCAAGGGAAGAGGATTCCATTGTAGAGAGAAACTCATTCATGATTGAATCCATCTCTTGATAAGCTTCTTCCAAATCTCCAACGATGACATACTTTGGAGGTTGCGCACCCTCCTCAACGTCAATATCAAGCTTCTTGGAAGAGTTCTCCATGATGCTACATTCCCATGGACTTTCAACATCTCCTAAATCTTCAACCACCTCTTCCTTTTCTTCAATGATCATAGGCTTCTCCAATTGTTCCAACACAAAATTTGACTCCTTCTTCTCCACCGAATTTTCCAATTTCTCTTTCATACTTTGCTCTTCTTTTGACCTTTCACATGTGGTCACGGAAGTACCTTGAGTATTTAAACATTGGTGGACTAAAGTATGCACCACCTTGGTCAAATTGGTCACAAACTCAAGTGTATCCCACTTCATGGCTTCTTGTCCTTGAAGTAACAAAGTGAGAGGATCGTCTATTGGGGTTTGGGGTGAGTAAGAAGGTTCATTATTTTGGAGAGAGGGTTCATACTGGGAAGGTGGTTCTTCTTGGTAAGGTTGTGGAGATTGTGTGTATTGAGGTGGTTCTTGGAAGTAATCTTGATAGGATTGTGGTGGTTCTAAGGGTTCTTGCGCATAAAGGTCATAAGAATATGGTATGGATGATTGGTCATATGATGGATATGGATCATAGGAAGGTGCTTGGTATGGAAAGGCTTGTGAGAATGGTTGAGGTTCATGTTGAGGATGAGATTCATAGGCATATGATGGTGATTGTTGAGTGTCACAAAAAGAGTCATCATAGCCGTTAAATTGACATGCATTAGGATGGAAATTATACCTATAGGTATCCGGAGGTTGTTGCCAATAGGAGTGATCAATTCCTTGAGACTCCTCCCATCTTTGATGGTTCCATCCATGGTACATGTTGCCATTAAAGTCCACATTTCCTACAACACAATTAGAGCCAAACTCAAGGCCAAGGTGAGAATTCATAGTGAGAGAACGAAATAAAACTAACAAAAATTAAGAGACAAACAAAAGATAAACCTATTCACAATATTCACATATGTACAATAACCAATAACATAACACCATTGCAAATCCCCGGCAACGGCGCCATTTTGATGATTGGATTTTTGACGGTTTAGAATTTCACTAATGAAATCTCGTTGTAAAGTATAGTTTCTAAACGAAACAATAATCCTTTCATACAAAAAGTTGTTTGTCACAAGTACAAACCCCTAAATTTATAAACCGAAGTATTGGACCTCGGGTCGTTCTCCCTAGGAATTACAATAAAGTGTCTTGTTATTGGTTGTGAGTTATTTTGGGGTTTTGGATAAGAAGCATGAAAAGTAAATGGCAATGAAAATAAACTAACAACTATAAAAGCTCTTGGCAAGATATGAGAACTAGAAATCCTATCCTAGTTATCCTCGTCAATTGTGATGAGAATTGTTCATTTCTACCACTTAGTTAACCTCTAACCATGGAGGGAAGTCAAGTGGATGAATCAATTTGATTCATCAAGTCCTAATCAACTCCTAAAGGAAAGACTAGCTTTAGAGGCATTCAAATCAATTAGCAACTTCTAATTATCAATCAACAAAGGAATTAGATAACTCAAGAGTCACTAATTACTCTACCTAGGCCAAGAGGAACAAAGCCTACACTAAAATCCAACCAAGCATTTTATCAAACACTTGGAAGGCACATAAGAAAAGCATAGTAAATTGAGAACAAAAATAGAATCTAACAACAATTATTGCAAAGAATTAACAACAACAATCAAGAAAATCACAATTATCATGAATTACCTCAAATTGCATTATTGAAAGAGGAAATAAAAGAACAACAATCTATCCAAAACAAAATGAAGAATTACAATTATTAAAGCACATAACTAGAAAGAGGAAGAGGAGAAGATTAAGAATTGGCAAAGGAAAAGTGAATCAAAGCATGAATTAAACCTAGATCTAAGAAGAGAGATTAACCTAAACCTAATCCTAATTCTAGAGAGAAGTGAGAGCTTCTCTCTCTAAAACTAATCCTAATTATGCTATATGATTCCCTAGATTCAATAATGATGCCTTCCCCTCAATCCTTGATCCTTTTATTCCTTCCTATCAGCAATTGGCGCCAAAAATGGGTTCAGAAACCCTCTCAAATCGCCAGGCACGTGTTGCTTTAATGAAGTCATGTGCGGTCATCGACGCGTGCGCGCACGGTACGCGTGCGTGTCCCTGGCCGATTCTGCAATGTGCGCGCGAGCGCCTTGTGCGCGTGCGCGTGCTTGGCCGAGATCAATTCTTTTGTCTTTTGTGCTTCTCTCCATTTGCATGCTTCCTTCCTTGCTCCTTTGATCCATGTCTAGCCTATTTCAATCCTGGAATTACTAGCAAACACATTAAGGCATCTTATGGAATCAAGGAGAAATTAGAATTCATCAAAATAAGGCTTAAAAAGCATGTTTTTACACTTAAGCACAACTATGGGAGAGATAACAAAACCATGCTAATTCATAGGCTAAATGTGACAAAAGGTTATCAAAACACTCTAAATTCAATACAAGATAAACCCTAAAAATGGGGTTTATCATGGAGTAACCTAGAAAATAGGAACTGCATAATCCCTTGTTATCCCTTACAAAATGTCCACCGTGGTGAAAAATAGGAACTACATAATCCTCCATTTAACTGCAAGTACAACATATTTGAAATCATCAAACCGTAAACTACTCTATTTTGAGAATTTTTGTAAATGAACCCTAACAAACCATTATACAATCACAACATAACAACAAATCATTATACTCTATAATTGTCACAAAACAGAAACTCAAAACCCAAAATACTCTGTAATGGTGACATTCACCATTGTACTTAACTAATTCAAAATTCCATAAATATAATCAACATAAGAAGAGAATACAAACTCACCTTCCTCAATGAGCATATTCAACGGTTGTTACATCCACTTCACTGGGTCATGCATGTGCACCAATCGTTGCTGCCGTTTCAGGAGCGACGTGTCAATAGAGTAACCCAATGCTAGCGTTGGTGATTGAATTCTTCAACGATAGTGACAATGGTGCTCTGGGAGATTAAGTGCGATGCAGTAACATCTACCTTCTCTGTAAAAGTTTGAAGAATGTGAGGGGTTTGGTTTCTATTTGAGTAGAAAGGGGTTGAGGTAAAGGAGAAGAAGCGCGATCTTGTGTCTCCCACAAAAAAGCAACGTTTGGTGCCAAGCCCTAAACGGCGCCGTTTTGATGAGGTGGCTGGGACTAATTTGTCCTTTTATGACACTTTGTCCTTCTATGACACTTGTACATGTTGCTGGACATGTTGGAGAGGAATTGTGCCACTTCAGTTTTGTCCGGTGGCATAAAATGGAGAAATGGATCTGGGGATTATTTTGGTCGCTGGAGAAAAATTATGGAAATTGATTTGTGTATTAATTTTTTTTGAGGACTAAAACATTCGATTTTAAAATTCTCAGGACTAATTTAGGAATATACTCTAAAAAAATTGAAAGATACCGTAATAAGAATCAATTGGAAGAAAAAACTCATATACAGTGTGATAAAATTTATGTAAATAAACAGGATGTGAATAATATTAATTGGTGTACTAATTTGTTGATAAAAAATAAAAGTGTGTTTGTTTATACTTTGCTTTTAGGGTTTAAGTTTTAAGAATTATTATTTAGATTTTAGGAATTATAGTTTAGGGTTTAAAATTAAGATTTTAGAGCTTGTGGTTTATGGTTTAATAGTTTAGCTTTTGGATTTATGATTTAGTGGTTTAAGCTTAGTGTTTAGGTTTACTTATGATTTTGGATTTAAAGTTATTACGTAGGGGTTTAAAGTATAAGAATTAGGATTTAGAGTTTAGGGTAGAGGGATTTAATGGTTAAAGTTTTAGGATTTAGATTTAAGTAATCGAACGGTTTAAGATTTTGAGTTTAAAATTATTATTTAGAGTTTAGGGCATAAGAATTAGGAGTTGGAGTTAGGAGTTGGGATTTGAAGTTTAGGTTTGGAATTTAGAATTAAGATTTAAAATTTAAGAATTATGATTTAAAAAATAGGATTTAGAGTGAACAATTCAAGAATTTATGGGATTTATATTTAAGATTAATTAGAAATAACAAGTGTTATTGTTTTATTAAAGAAATCACAATGATAGATTAAGCATCTAGCTTTGATATAATATTATAAAATTCATTTATATATTTGTGTTAATATATATATATATATATATATATATATATATATATATATATATATATATATTAACACAAATATATAAATGAATTTATCATGTAACTTTGGCAATGCTTACAAATTTTTGTTAAAATTAAAATAATTTTCTTTTACTATTTGATAATGCTTTTAATTTTAAAAATAAAAATAAAAATATTGTTAAAATATAAAAGAATATGGTCTTATTAATTTTTGTAATATTTTTTAAGTATTATTAAAATTATATATTATTAAAAGTTGTTACAAGTATTATATTTTGAAAGAATATAATCTTTAGTTTATTTATAAGTGTGAGACAATTTTCATCTCATCTTTAAAAATTTTAATTTTTGTGTATTCAACTTTTTAAATTTAGTTTTTGACTACTTTTTAGTTCTAATTAATCGCAATTCTATCGTTTTAGTCTTAATCTCTAAAAACAAACGCTAGTTTATAATTCGTTTTACTAGTATCAAATTGTTTGAGTTACGTATGGATTGGAATGTTATATTTTGGTAGTGAAATTGATATTTTTTAAAATTTTAAAAAGTAAAGTGATATTAATTTATTTAATAAAACTTAATAAAATTTTTTATTTTTTTATGGGATAAACTCGTTTTAAGGGATTTTTTATTTAAATTAATTAAACATATTATTTACTAAAATTAGTAACGTGAAAAAAGTATTATTTTAAATTGATATTTCACATCTTGAGTATACTGCTTTGAATTTTATCAATTACACAAGATGCGTGTTGTGCACGCGGGATAAGACGCATTTATAAAAAGAAAAATACTATTCATCTAATGATCTAACAATAATTCGGTCTTTAAATATCTTTTAAATTTAATTATTTTATTATATTAATTTTTTAATTAACTAATTAATCATGTTTTCTATTTTAAAGGAATTACTATCAATTTTATTTAATTTAAATTTTATAAATAATATATCTGACACTATTATAACTACCTCGATGAGAATGATCGAAAAACTTTAAAAACTAAAAAAAAGTAACATTTTTCATTTCAAAATAATTCAATTAATTAATCTCCACTGTTTATCACATAGAAAAATATAAATAGATAATAAAAATATTAAATAATATAAATAATAAATATATCAAATGTTTATTTTATTAGATGTATGAATAATTATTTTAATATTAAAATTTAGATAAATAATTTAAAAATATAATATATTTTTATTTGATTGATAGTTATTCATATTATTTAAAATGGTCATTATTTACCTAAAACTCCCGCTCATCAGATTTGTCAACTCTCTCTCGCATGTAAACTTGAAACTATCAAAGTTATAAAAGAGTAAATTAAAAAAAAAACAAACAAAAGTAATTAAACAAAACTTTATAATTTGCAGTGCAAATAAATAACTACTACAGATCAGGGTTAAATAACTACTACAGATCAGGGTTAAAGATCGGGAGAATATTGCTTTCTTAGCTTGTTCATCATGCATTGAGCAGGCATACACACCGAATAAAATCTCAGAGAAATATTTACTGGAAGAAAAAGCGACAAACTAAAAAAATATTGATGGAAGAACTGCGACGAAGACCCTCGAAGATGCTGCTGCGGCAACAAAAGCGAGCTGGAGGCAGCGACGTTCAAGACGAGGGAAGGCTACGACGATTCTGATATTAAGAGGGGGCTGGTAAGTTCATTCTTTAAAGAATAAGAGAAAAATTATTTTCTATCTTCGTTGTATATCAATAAATCTAGTTTATTTTTATATGTACATTTTGAAATGTAGCTTCAATTTCAGATGTATTCATAATTTATTTTGTGTACAATTATATTATTTAGATGCGCTGCAAAGTTTTAATATAATATTTTAAATGTGTTTAGGACACATTTAAAATAATAATAAATAACAAAATTAACTTATCAACTAAACAATATCATTTGTTCTCTTTCTTATCTAATTATATTTTAGCTCTATATGATTGTGTTTGAACATTATTTTTTCTTTCTTTTTCTAGTAATTGTTTTTTGTGATAATTTTTTTAATTATTATATATATATATATATATTCATAACACATCTAAAATAATAAGATAACATACAAAATACTTTTGGTATACATCCAAAATTTATTTAAATTTGTGTGTTATATTTTTCTTAACATAAATTATTTTTTAACACATTCAAACTAATAAGATAATACACAAAATACTTTTAGTATAATTCAAAATTCATTCAAATCTGTGTTTATATTTTTCTTAATATAAATAATTTTATAACACATCAAAAATTACAAAATTGCACACTAAATAATTTTTTAATACATACGAAACTCATCCAAACATAATTGTGTTAATTACTCTTGTTAATTAGAATCGAAAAAATCATATATATCAATTTTAAAACCAAAAAAATTTATTTTGATAGTATTATTTTAATTTTAATTTGGTTAGAGTTTAATTTTGGTTTGTTATTTTTTATTTTGTTAGGTTTAAATTTAAATTTAAATATTTTAACTTTAAAGAGATATAATTTTAAATTTTAAATATATGAGATAATATTTGAGACATAATATTTAAAAATAATTATTAAATAGATAATAGTGGGTTAAAGTATGAATTATATGGATACCTAATTACACCATTAAAAAAACACAGAAAATGGATACTAAATTAAATACCCAAGATATACTCGGTAAGAAATTAGACCTGAGTGTACTCAAAATATATACAATAATACAAGTATGTTTATTTGTATTGATTTTACACCTATTTTAGATGTATTTAAAATTTCAAATTGTTAGTTTTTAATTAAAAACTTTATATATCTTTATTTTTTTTAAATTGAATATATAAACATAATTGATAAAACATGTACAATAATAAGAATACGTTTATTTGTATTAAATTGAATTAAATTATTAATTTAAATTATATTTATTTAAATTTTAAATTAAAAATATTATTATTTTAAAATTTTAAATTATTTAAATAAAATTAGATAAAACAAAAAAATAAAAATAAAATGAATACCATGCTATTCAAAATATTATATCGATTTTGAAATAACATACTTATATGAATTAAGAGTATTGCTTAAAATGATAATTTTTCTTCACATTATAAATTTCAATAAATAATATATTTAATTAATTTAAATAAAAAATTCTTCGTTTTAATCTAGATTGTCATGGGTGAGGGCAAATTTTGGAGAACGATGGACTTCAATCAGCTGGATTTCAATCATTTTATTATTATTATTATTATTATTATTATTATTATTATTATTATTATTATTATTATTATTATTATTATTATTATTATTATTATTGTTGTTGTTGTTGTTTTTTTTTATGATATTTTGATTTTTGTTTTTATATTTACTTTTAGTCTTGAAAGAATAGTTTATTGGATAAAGTATTAAATTGATCCTCTACGTTTGGGCTAATTTTATTTTGGTCTTTAAGGTTTAAAGTGTCCTATTTGAATCCAAAAAAGTTTCGTTTAATTTCAATGTAGTCGTAAGGTCAAAGTTAAATAATTAATAGAATGTTCTACATGATAGTAGTACAAGAACAAGGTCGATAATTTGGAGAACAAGTACAAACTCTAGAGGTACAAAATCAATCGTAAATACATCAATACATTATTTTATTATTTTTTATAATTTAAATGAAATATTTTCTATATAACTAAAAAAATTATAAATAAATATATTGATGCATCCACGGTTAATTTTGTACCTTTGAAGCTTGTATTTGTTCTCCAAATTATTGACTTTGTTCTTGTACTATTGTCATGTAGAACATTCCGTTGATTATTTAACTTTGACCTCACGATAACACTTGAAACTAAATAAAAAATTTTTGAATTCAAATAAAATACTTTAAATTTTAAGGAGCAAAACAAAATTACGCCCAAACATAAAAGACCAATTTAATACTTTATCCTACTAAAAACTAATCATGCACCTTCTACATTTATATCAGCCAAAAATAAAAAACATGAGCGCATGCCTGAAGACAACAATAACAAAAAAAATTTTATTCAAATTAACAAATTCTTAATACTACAATATTACCAGATCTCACACCGTAATTAACCCATAAAGGTTTATAGTATTACTGCTTTTTTTTTTTCAGAACTTGTCCTTCTCTACTAACGTCAACTCTTTTCAGCAGATGCTAAAACATTTTTGTTTTAGTACCGTAGTCAAACTTTTTTTTTACATTATGAATCCTTCGTAAGCAAATACAAGTACAAAACATATTGAAAGCCAAATCAACTTTCCATCATTAAACATAGTTCAACATAGTTACATAGCAAACAATTATCATTATTTAGGGTTAATGCAATAGAACTTTTTATTCTCTTTTAATTTAAAAGCTATTACAAATTATGCATACATTTTAAAAAAATTTTGAATTTATAATATGTGAAAGAAAAAATTTTGGGAGCCAACTACAACCTAAACCAACTTAAATTAATTTTTTATATTTTTAATTTTAAAATTTAAAAAATTAGAATAATAAAAAGTTATATATATATATATATATATATATATATATTTTACTTTTTAATTAATTGACTCTAGTTGATTACCTCTTAGTTAGTTTTCTAACAAAATCGTATATAAAAATATCTTCTGTATATTCTTTTAGATTTATATATGTCAATAATAAAAATTTATTTTTGTTGTCAACTTTTGTATTCGTCAAAAGAACATATTCAACCATATGTTCAATATTTTATTTTTGAAATATAATTTCACAGCTTCAAAATTAATCCATCCAACCTTCTCATGATGAGCTGGTCAACAACCGCTGCTATATATCCCCCTACGATGCAATGTTAAGAAATTAATATAACTATATAAGACTAAGAAAACTTTTTTACCTCAAAAGAGAATAGATACTAATTTCAAAAAAATTTGTCCATTTGAATTCAAAACAAACGAGTATGATCATAAAAATAAAATTCCATAATAAAATGAGTTAATTTGAGTGTTTGACAATAATGATAGAGAATTAGAGATAATAGTCAACTTGATCAATTTATAAACTCTCGTTAGCCTTCAACTCGACAGGTTACGAAATTTTGGTGAAAGCAAAAGAGTTGTTTAATCAATGTATATGAGAGAGGGCAAGAGAGGGAGTGAGGGAATGAGGGTGAAACTCAGTGAGGTCAACGACCATGTTATTGGAAGAGATAAGGGGGAGAGCGTGGGAGAATATGCATCCGTTGTCAGAGAGGGTTCTTTTTTAGAGGATTTCGAAAAGCCACGGGTCTCTTTTAGAGATAAGGTCATTGATACAGAGAAGTCTAAGACCTTTGTTTTGATAGGGTCTTTATCTAGGGATGGTATTGCAACGGTGGTGATAGGCAAGCAGAGTGACTCGCATCTACCGAGTATCAGTTTTATAAAAGAGGCAAAGAGCTGTTTGGTCGAAGGTGCTGGATAAGCATTATGATTACATAGCTCTTACACATAAGTTTCGGATAGTATGGCGCATCAAAGAAGGGTTTGATCTAGGATTTGAGTATAGCACATCAAAGTGGACATGACCACTAAACTAGCAAGAGACTTATGTTCAGATTGGCATGAATTGCCAGTAAATATTATCGTTGAGGACATCACTCATGAAGTGGAGTATGAGAATTTAAATTTGATTTGGGCTACTTGTGCATGGTATAAACATGATAAAACAATGTGATCAGAGAATGAGTTCTCAAAAAGGAAGGAAGTATGGTGCTATGGGTCACCGCAAGTTCAATGAAGCCCTACCGCCAATACCGCACAACGATCAGGAAATTCAAAAAGAGGTTTGAAACGGAAATGCATGATTTAGGCGAGGAATTAGGAGTTGATAAAGCAGACTCCTTGGCTCCTAACATGCATGATATTCATGTTAATAAGGCATGCAATGAAGATGGGGAGGGCTTGCAATAAGTATTGCGTAAGAAAAAAATTTCAATGGAACAAAAGCAAGGTTTAAAGGCCCAAGATGGATAGAAGTTTAAGACTGGTTTGAGAAGAGTTCCAAAGCCCAAATCAATTAGAATCAGGATGGGACAGCGAGGGAAACATGAAGGTGTGCTATCTCTTTCGCGTAGAACTCTCGCACGCAAGATTGCGAGAACCGGACCAGTCATTAAACCGGTCGAGTGACGTTCAATGATTTAATCGGGGTCCAACTGTGGTTGAACCAGTTTTTTAAATATATAATAAAATTATTAAAAATTCAATACACAATTTTAGATATACAAATTCAATAATTTCTTAACTAATAAAATTTAAAATTTTTATAATTTGACATAATAATTTATTTATATTTTATCATTAAAAATTTATAAAATAAAAAATTATTAATTAACTTCTAAATTATAAAAAAATAATCAGCAAGAATACTAATTGCAATAATTTTTCTTTTCGATACAAACATATCCCTCTCAGACCAGGGAGAAAAATAAACTAGAAGTACAAACTAACAATCTACAAAAAAATACAATAAAAATGCAGGCAAAACTCATAAAGGGATAAAATTATTCATGAATCCAAGATTAATCAACAACAATAATCGAAGAACTCACTGCGGCAGAAAGTAGAGGAGGCCTGGAGTCCACGGCGGCAGAACAGAAGCTTGGCAAGACAGAGGTGGGCAACAACAGAAGCTTCGAAGTGACCAGCCATCGCCAACGACGACAGAATCTTCAAACCCTGCTTCTGACAACCAGACGACGCCGACGACAAAGGCTTTAGAGTTCATACGATGACGCCGTCGACAGAAGCTTCAACCCGCGATGGTGGCAACTGCTTGTGGTCACTGTCGGCGTCATTTGTGGTAACGATGGTAGAGTGTCTTCTCTCGTTGGTTGGAGGAAGAGGAAATTAGGGTTGAGGGAGGACGCGTAGTGTGTGTCTTCGTTAGGGGAGAACATTAGGTTAGGTTAGTTGTTTTTTTTCAATGTCAAAATGACACCGTTTTAAGGAAAATTAAAAAAACCAGAGCCTTTAAAAATCTGGCAAGTTCACCCAGTTTATCGATTAACTGTCAGTTCGACCAAATTTTTTTATCGGTTTTTTACAAGACAGTTCTGGAGGTCAACTGGATCGGCCAGATGACCGATTTTCAGTTAATCCGGTTAAACTTATTGGTTCGGTTTGATTTTCAGAACAATGCTCGCACGCCATGGCTCTTCTCTCCGGAAACGCCCACGACCTTCCTCCTTGCAAAACTCGTCGGTTGATAAAAATAAGGGCATGACAAAGGGCGCAGCTAGAAGCATGGCGGAATGTGCAATGTTGGGGGCAGAGGGAGACAACTCTTGAGAGTCAGAATGTTCCAGAGCCGCAAGGCAAGCCTTTTCTTGAGGTTGGTGATTCAATTTAGATTCTTTTGTTATTTTTTTGTCCTTATGTTTATGGATAGTTTAAATATAATTATTTAGAATATTAGAGATGCTTCTAATAAGTTTTTCCAGGTGTATTATAAGGAACTTGTTAGAAAATTTAGACATGTCTTTTTTATTATGGTTAAAATTCACTCCTCTTTTCAACATTTGAAATTGTTGAAATGAAAGGTGCTTGTTGGTATCATGAAAGCGAAGGGGCATAAGGTGAGAATTTGGCTTCTATCTTCAATGCAGGGTGCTTGTTGTAAGTTAATTGATGCTTTCAATTAGGGTATTATAATTGAGGTTTAGTTGGATAATTTGATTTGGAAGGGTAGTGATATTTATGGTAGTCCCAAATTTAATATGAGGATTCTCTTTTGGGAATCTAGTTGCATAGTCCTTGGTTTTCCAAGGGCGTTGTATTATTCTTGATGATTTTAATGAAGTCATATTTTCTCATAAATATAAGGGTTGTCACTTTTTGAGTCCAAGAGCAGATCGGTTTGCTTCTTCATTAGGGATAGTAATTTGTTTGACCTAAAGACTATTAGAAGAAGGTTCTCTTGGTACAGGAGGGTGAAAAATAATATTGAGGTGGCAAAAAAGCTTAGCTGGGTTTATATAAATAGTGGTTGGTTATCTCTTTTTTTAGAGGCCTATGCAAAAATTTTAAATAGACTTTAGTTTGACCATTGTCCTATTCTGGTGCATTGAAAAGGTCGTCCTCAGCCTAAAGGGAATAGACCTTTCTGGTTTGTTGCAGCTTAGACTACTGGTGCGATATTTTATAAACCACAAACTAACTGGCAAGTGTATTGGGTCATACCAAGTAATACCTCAGGTGAGTGAGGGTCGATCCCACGAGGATTGATGGATCAAGCAACAATAATTGAGTGATAGACTTAGTCAGTCAAACAGAAAGTAATGTTGGGCAATATAAAAGATATTAAACAATATAAAGAATATTGAAGGAAGGTA
This sequence comes from Arachis hypogaea, assembly GCF_003086295.3. Lineage (NCBI taxonomy): Eukaryota > Viridiplantae > Streptophyta > Magnoliopsida > Fabales > Fabaceae > Arachis > Arachis hypogaea. The sequence goes on from NC_092040.1 coordinate 107,037,712, forward strand.
TGTAAATAAATTGGAAAGAAAATATGGAGAAAATAGTTAAGGTTTCAGAGTTATCTATTATTCCGGATTAACTTTTCTTACTAACTATTTTAATCATGTAGGATTTAATTTATGGCAAACTATATGTGACTAGACCCTAATTCCTTAGACCTTTCTAGTCTCCTCTAAAATTCATCAACAACCAATTTCTTGGTCGATTAATTCCAATTAGAGGGTGATGATCAAATTCCATTTTATATGCCACAAAGACTCTAATTACCCAAAAATAAAAGGATTATATGTCACGTATCCTGTTAAATCCAGATAATTAAAATTTAGGAGAATATGTTTTCAAGCTGTTGTTCAAGTAAAGAGCTTTTCCAAGTTTTACAAGAACTCAAATAGAAAGAGGGTCATACTTCCATTCTACCCAAATTCATAAGATGAAGAGCGAAAACAATTCTTAAATTATAAATCCATATATGAATTAAAATAGAAAAAGCAATAAAATCAATCCATATAAATAGACAGAGCTCTTAACCTTAACAATGGAGGTTTAGTTGCTCATGGTTCCGAGAGAAAATAAGGATTCAGGTAAAATGTACTGAGTTCCAATCTGATTGCCTCCAAAGTTAACTAATGGAATTTCTTTTTATAACTAATCCTAATTAATTTAAAATCTAATTATCTAAAATAAAAAATAATATCTTTTCCTAAAAATAAGATTTGAATTTAAATAATAATAATCAGCAGGTCTTCAGTTGATGGGTGGAGACCACATGTTTTGTCCATTCTGCAGCTTCTAATCTGTGTTTTCTGGACTGAAAACTGGGTCAAAATAGCCCAAAAATCGCCCTCAACATTTTTCTGCATTTTCTGCACGTGGCGCATGTCACGCGTATGCATCAGTCACGTGTACGCGTCGATGGTCTTTTTCGCAAGTCACCCAGACGCGTCGGTCACGTGCACGCGTTGCTGTGCAATTCTTCAAATCATGCGTACACATCAGTCACGCGCACGCGTCGCTATGGAAAGCTCCAAATCACGCGCACGCGTCAGTCACGCGTATGCGTCGCTCCTCGCTGCCATCTCCTTTTGTTCTTGTGCTGCAGACACTCCATCAAATCCAGCCGAATGTTACCTAAAATAAACAAAATTGCAAAAGACTCAAAGTAGCATCCATATTGGCTAAAAGATAATTAATTTTTTATTAAACTCAACAAATTATATGCAAATTCACTTGGAAAAGATAGGAAAGATGCTCACGCATCAACTACTCACCCCGGGTACAGGGATACTATGAACAAGTCATGGTGGTCTGGCTATAGTGGGATTCATGGCGAGCTATCAAAAGTCCAGAAGAATTTCTTAGAATTTAATTCGAAGGTGTTCGGTAATATTTTTGTTAGAAAATATGAATTAGAGTGCTAGATTAATTCTTTACAAAGGTGTTTGAAAGTGAAGGATAGCATTTATTTGCGCCAGAAAGAGCAACAGTTGATTGAAGATTATAATAATACTCTAGTGCAAGAAGAGCTCTTGTAGTTCCAAAAATTCAAAGAGCAGTGGGTATAATTTGGGGAGAGGAATACAAAATTCTTTCATGTTTAGACTCTTGTGCGATGAAAGTATAATAAGATAGATAGCCTTTTGCTCAAGGTTTGAGTGTGGGAGACTGATCCAGAGGTTCTAGCTCGGGAAGCAGAGTCTTTCTACAAAAGCTTATTCTATTAGGTGGATATTATTAATTTGAGTTATCTTGGTGATGTGCCTCTTCCTTCTCTAAATGAGGAAGATTGCTATGATCTTACAGCGCCAGTTACTATGGAGGAAGTTAAGACAGCTAATTTTCACATGAACGCTTTTAAGTTTCCGGGCCCAGATGGGTTTTAAACTTTCTTCTTCAAGAAATATTGGACGATCATTGGTTCAGATGTTTGGAATATGGTTAAGCAGGTATTCTCCGGTGTTGTCGTTAATCCAAAGATGATGGAGACTTTATTAGTTCTAATTTTAGAGGTTGAAACACCGATATCTATGAAGAATTTTAGGCATATTAGCCTTTGCAATGTGGTTTACAAGATTATCACGAAAGTCTTTGTTAATAAACTATATCTTCATCTTGCGGATATTGTTGGCCTTCTTAAGGAGGGTGTATTTTGGAAAGAGGAACTCCTAACAACATCAATAGTGCACAAGAAGTCTTTCATTTTATGAAAAAGACTAAGTTAAAAAAAGACATTATAGTCTTTAAGATTGATCTAGAGAAAGCGTATGACAGAGTTGTCTAGAGGATTTTGGCCAAAACTCTCAAGAGCTTTGGTTTTTTCAGTCCTATAATCAATCTAATTATGAACACTGTCTCCTCTTTGTCTATTCTTTGGAATGGGAATCGACTGAATAGTTTTACTCCTAGCCGGAGTCTACGGCAAGGAGATTATATATCACCATACCTTTTTGTGTTGTGCATGGAGAGATTGGCTTACTTTATTAATCATCAAGTTTAAATAGGCTTATGGGAGTCAATTGCTGTTTCTAGAGGAGGACCAACAATATCTCACTTAATGTTCGCAGATGATTTGCTTCTATTCTGTAAAGCTACAAAGAGACAAGTACAAAATATGATGGTGGTTTTGCAAAATTTATACAAAACATATGGGATGAAGATTAATGTAGAGAAGTCTAAAACACTTTGCTCCAACAATGTATCTGCAACAATAAAAAGGATATTCACTGGGATGTTCTCCATAAGATTTTTCTAGGACCTGTGTAAGTACCTTGGGATTACTCTTAACCATTATAGAGTGACTCAATTAGTTTTTAATGGTGTTCTGGATAAGATTCGGGGTAGACTCTGCTTAGTTAATTCGGTAGTAGTTGCTATTCCTATGTACCAAATGTAGGTCTCTATTTTCTCCAAAGGGATAGTCAGTAAGTTGGAGACTATGATGCAAAATTTTTTTTAGAAAGGTCAAGTTGATGGTAGAGATTTGGATCTTGTTAGTTGAAACTTGGAAGGTGTTGGTTACTCCAAATAAGTATGGGAGTTTGGGTATTAGAGATTCTTATTGTGTTTTACATGGGAAGCTAATTTAGACCTTTTTCCATTAGCCAAAAATAAGTTATGGGTCCAACTATTAACATCAAGATGATTGTTTTGATTGTTCTAGGGACATGGACTCTTACTTTTGGAAGAGTCTATGCAAAGCTTGAAAAGTATTGGACGGAGTTGTTTGGTGTATTGGAATTTAAACAAGAATTTGTTATTTTCTAACTGGAGGAGAGAGAAAAAACTATCTAATGAGATGTATTATATTCATATTTCTGATTCAAATCTCCGGATAGAAGATCTTTGATTGTTTGGTAGGTGGCACTTGGAGAACTTTTATTCCCCTCTAAATCAGAGTCTGATAGGTAACATTCTTTCTTATAATCCAGATGTGCAAGTGGGTTCGTAAGTGGGTTAGTGTTAGTTCGGGTCTGATTCGAAGGTTTATGACTCGCACAATGGTTACTTGTCGTTATGTAAGAAGCAATTTGGTTGGGAGAAGCGGGGGATTTGGCTTTGACTTTGACGACAACTTATTTTGAAGAAGCACAAATTTTTGGCTTGGCTTTGTTTTAGGGAGGCTCTGCCTACTGCAAGTTTTCGCTTCATGAGAGGTATGTCAATCTCAGATAGGTGCCCAAGATGCCTTTCTTTCTAGGAATCGGTTTTACATTGTATTCGAGATTATCTGAAAGCTCAGCTTGTGTGACACAGGTTGGATATCTCTTATCATCTTCTAGATTTGAAGAATTGAATCCTGTGTCATAGCAAAGAGCATCATTTTAGATCCTTTTTCGAGACTTTGATAGATATTATTATTATTATTATTTATCATATTATATTATTATTGTTATTATTATTATTATTATTATCAATATAATTAAAATAATTAAAAATATTTTTAATTGATAATTGATAAGTAATTTAATAATATATTAAATATTAATTTTATATAACTGTAATAAAGATATTTTTTAAATTAGTATAATTATGTGTTATTACTTAAATTTTAATTATAGTATAATTATAATAAATTTATTTTTATAAAATAAATTTAAAAAAAATAGTGCATTTATTTTGATGAGAAAATAAATTTATGAGGAATTGACATCTCATCTCATTTTTATTAGTTTGAAAAAAACCTAATTTTAATATATTAAGTAGATAAATGGATAAATAGATAAATAGATAAGTAGATAGATTTGCAAGTCTATGAGTTGTTGTAAGTATATAGTGAGATCTGAACTTTCACAGTTACTTAAACGAGTAAACTAACTACTCGTATAATTCAAACTAGTTAATTAATTTATGGAAAATTTTAGGGGTTAGCAGTTTTATTGAATTTTGGCCAGCATGTAACCAACAGAAAAAGGTGAGCCATTGGATGAAATCTCACACCAATCTCACACCATCAAATTATCATTGATGATTAATTGATGGCTAACAATCACAAAATTGCTGGCCCTCTAGTATTGCTCTTAATTTATTATTTTTTATATAATTTGAGTATTTTTTATTTTATTTTTTTATTTTTTCGGCATTGGCATATACTAGGATTCCTATTCGAATTTGGTATCTTCTTATTTGAAATCTGATATGGCTTTCACTCCAAGCTTTGCTCAGATAAGATCGTAAGGAGCTCGTGCAAAGTGCAAACTCTTAGGAATTAGGATCCCGCGCTCCTACTCCTTCTACACTTCCAACCTCATCCTTCTCAGATTCGTCGGACACAGCGGCACCGCAACCAACCACGCTGCAGATTTTAGTTTCCGCTTCACCGCTTCTGCAGATCTGCACCTGAACCTCTCTTCTGTGCTACACTGCTACTGCTTACTGCTCTCGTGCTCTATATTTACCTGTTCTTACTTGGTATCAATTTATCTCTATTCTTTTAATTTAAATTTCAAGTTAAGCAATGCCGTTCAGAACTTGTTCTTAATTAACATCAATCAGCACAACATTTTACCGAAAGTAATGAATGCAACTCCTCTAAGCTACCTTTTGTCTCACCCAAAATCTTTTTAAGCTGATTTAGAGGCTTCAAATCCCAGAATTTTATCAAACAAAGCTTTGAGGATATGGGGAGCTCGGAGAAGGTTGTTGCTGTGATCATGGTGGGTGGACCCACCAAAGGTACTTTGTTTTTTTTTTTTTCTGGAAATTTTTGGTATTGAGGAAAGTTAGAGTCTTTATCATAATTGGTGTTCTGTCTGGGTTCCAATTTTTGTTTGTTATGTTGCAGGGACCAGATTTAGGCCTCTTTCATTCGCCATTCCGAAACCCCTTATCCCTTTGGCTGGCCAGCCAATGGTTCATCATCCTATATCAGCTTGTAAGAGGGTATGCTTGATGCTTCTTTTTGTGTGTGTGTGTGTGTATGTTGTTGATTTGTTATTGTTGTTGGTTCTTTTTTTTTTTTTTTAAAGAAAGAAAAAACTACATTTCACACTGTTGTTCCAACCAAATTGAGGAAACCCTGAAAAAGGAGGAACTTTTACTTTGAATTTCGATGTTGACTTGCTAAGAGAACAGGAAAAAAAATTTGGATTTCTCAATGTAGGATACTGATGTATAGAGCAGAGCTGGGTCAAGGTTGATTGAATAGTAGGCAAACTTGTGTTTCTATATTTTTAGGAGAAAGAAAACAAAAAGGAAATTGAATTTCTCAATGTAGTTGCTGATGTATTGACTAAGTCTGGGTCTATAGAATTCAGGGAATCTGGAGATAGAGATAGAGATTGAGTGAATCTGAATGGATATTGTTATTCTGAGAATGATATGTTGTACATGAGTTTGTATAGGGGATACAGAGTGGTATTAGGGTCTCTTATTACTTAGTCAGTTATTACTGTCAATTCTGTATTGAGCATTGAGATGTAATCTACTAATACAGTCCTTATCCTACAGCTTCACTCTATTATGATCTTGCTTGGTTGAGTGGACCTGTGTTTGTTGAGTGGTGGGTGAATTCATGTTTATATATACACACACATACACACACTCAATGTAGATATTGATGTATAAACCAACACTGGGTCTGGATTGATGAGTGGTAAGCATACTCAATCACTTCCCACTTCCCAGCATGTTGGGAGAGGCAGTCACAGTGCTAAATTAGTCATATTCTTGGTATTGGGATCTGAACACCGTGGTAAAGGTTAAAAAAAGAAAAGGAAAGATTGAAGATACTGATGTATAGATTTTTATTCGCTAATTTAAAGACACTATAGGGTTGTCCAATTGAAGTAGCTGACTCTATTTATTGGTACAAGGCTTAGCTAATGTTGTAATCTAAAATTCAAATTGAGTTTCCAGATTGATAATGGATGAAGCAGAGATGATATGAATGAAAATTTTAAATTATTTCTACTTAGTTTTTGTCTTCTACAGATACCCAATTTGGCACAAATATATCTGATTGGATTCTATGACGAGCGGGAATTTGCACTATATGTCTCTTCGATTTCAAATGAGCTGAAATTACCAGTAAGGTGACTACTCCTTACTTATATGGCTCCTTTTATCATATAAAAAAAAATTAAATAAATACTTAAGGTATGCTTTGAAGCCCTGTTAAATTGCTGAACTGAACATGGTGTGTTACTGGTATTTTATCTAGATACTTGAAGGAGGATAAACCACATGGTTCAGCAGGTGGTCTTTACTACTTTAGAGATATTATCATGGAGGACAGTCCGGTTAGAAACACATCTCCTACGACCTATTTTACGTTATTTTGCTGGTTAACTTTATAAATGCTTTATGTCGAAGTTCTAACAGATGGACTGCATTGTTGTATTGCAGTCACATATCTTCCTCCTAAATTGTGACGTCTGCTGCAGTTTCCCGTTAGCATCCATGCTTGGTTAGTATGTGGTTATTAAGACAGTAGTTCTTCAGAGGTTCGACACTACTGACCTCTTTCTTTATTTACCTTTTGTAGAAGCACATGTAAAGTATGGTGGTATGGGGACAATGTTGGTAATCAAGGTCGGTGCTTGAAACTATATTGCATACATATCCACATCTATTTAAAGGAATGCAGATGTTTGTTTAATGCGAAACTATTTTTTACGTTTTCCTTCTGTGATTATATGGATTTCATGTGTAGGTTTCGGCTGAATTAGCCAGCGAATTTGGGGAGTTGGTTGCGGATCCAACAACTAATGAATTGCTGCATTATACTGAGAAGCCTGAGACTTTTGTTAGTATTCGGTTTGGCTCTTATCTCTTTATTTTATAAGAAAATAAAAATCCAATGCTGTAGCGTGCTTCTGACTATGCCTAGTGTAGACTAACCATTTTACAATATGCAGGTTAGTGACTTAATAAATTGTGGAGTCTATATTTTCACGCCCGATATTTTTTCTGCCATCCAAGATGTATCCACAAATCGAGAAGGCAGAGGTTGGTCTCTTTCTGTTAAAGTTTTGAAGGCCTCAATTTTAAAAGTGTTCTGTTCCATGATTTAGTTCCCTAATCAACAATATTTAAACAATAAATAACACATAGAACAAGCATTGTTTCTTTTATGGCTGGTTCACATCTTCAAAAGCACCACACAAACAAACATGTGTGCAGTCAAAATAATGCATCTTGTCCCCTGGTTTTCCTCATACAATACTTTCTTTTACAATATATTATTACAGGTCTCAAAACTGTATACATTTTATTTTTCCTTTATTATTTCTTTTATAGCTTTTGTCTTTGCTGAGAAAAATTAGTACTAAATTAGTTACCATGTCCAACCTTTCAAATTCCAAATATCCATATCAATTATACTCCTTGGCTCTTCCAAATTCCAAACATCCATATCAATTATACTCCTTGGCTCTTCGTTAGAGTATTGGCCTATATATTGCAAAATGGGAACAACCTTAGTTTTTCAATTTATGTAAAAAAAGGGGGGCTAGTTAGCCTAAGTGCCACATTTATCAAGAAGACATGTACACAAATGGCTTATCAATTAGATACTTATATTGGATTTCTTGTTTATATTGAAGGTAAAGGGCAAAAAAAAGGAAAAAAAAAAGAGAAAGAAAACTATTTGGAAACAAATAGATGGACTTACGCTTAGCTGATTTTGTAATGAAGTCCTTTCTATTATTCATGTAAGAAAAATATGGTATATTTTGATGACACAATGGATGTCTGCATAGTAAAGCATTCTAACAATTATACTTTCAAGGAAGGTCTATTTGTACTCGTTCTTTCAAATTCCTCTGCACTATATTTGATGCATCCATAACATTGAATTCGATGCGTCTATGACAAGAAAGATTGAGAACAAGAATATCGGAATGCTTTCCTTTGATTTTTTCCCCCTCTTGCTCTGTCTGCTAGACTGCTAGTTAACTTTGTGCTGTGTAATTTGGCACCAATGAAACTTTATTTTTCATTATTTATTATTTCTTAAAAATTTCAGCTATTTCCTTTTGTTTTGACACTGCAGCCAATCTTCGTCGTGTCTCCAGCTTTGAAGCACTCCAATATGCCACGAGGTTGATTAAACCCCCCTACTTTTTCTTTGTTTTGGTGTGTAGCAAATTCGAGGCAATTTTTCAATGGCACTAATTGCTTATAAATATTTGACTCCATTGTTCATTCTTGATAATTCAATGAAAAATCAGATGCAGCACATTGATTCCCAAACCTTTTTTATTGCACATATTTCTTCCTTTGTAAAACTGCAATATCTTCAAGGGTTTTGAAATGTTTTTCCTTCAGGAGTATTCCTCCGGATTTTGTAAGACTGGATCAAGATATATTGTCACCCCTAGCTGGAAAGAAGCAACTATATACATATGAGACAAATGATTTCTGGGAGCAAATCAAAACTCCAGGGTAGGCTTGTGCACTATCTTCATATTACTCTAAGCTTAAATTGTGGAATTTTTGGGATTTCACTTGGTGTTTATACATGCATCAACAGAATATCCCTGAAATGCTCAGAGTTGTATCTTGCACAATACCGGCATACTTCACCGCATCTTTTATCCAGTGGAGATGGTACAAGAAGTGCGACCATTGTTGGTGATGTATATATTCATCCATCTGCGAAAGTTCATCCATCTGCAAAGGTAGTCCCATTCTTGCCTGTATAAGATCATAAATCCTTTCCATTATTAGACAAAAATAATAAGATTGAGGTAATACATTAATACATTTTCTGCTATATTCACTAAAGACCTGCTAAATGCCGAGGGATTAAGCAGCTCTCCGCATTTTTGTTGACATATGTTCCTATTATACGTAGGGTGTGTTTGCGAGTTTCGAGGTACTAGAAATCAGGATACAATCATATCATATCAAAGTATCAAATATTTCTCTCAGGAATCAGGATTAGCATTGATATTTATCATCATTCTCTTAGTAGTATCAGGGTTTTACTATTGTTATGCTAGTATTACTCTCAGATAAGACACATCACATAGAGTAATATATTCTTTTACTAGGGATGAAAAGGTAAATTAAATTAAATCTCATAAAACCCCCAATCTGGGAGAACTTGAAAATTGGGAGTTGGAAGGGTTTGGAGGGTTAACAAAATTTTCCAAAACCCTTGCCCTCCTAATAATAAAACTCGTGAACGAGGTTTAACCCTCCAAAGCCTTCCCCTCCCCTCCAAAACCAAACTCGTGAACACCCCCTTAGTGTTTTTTATGGATAATAACCAGTTATTATAGCTTCTACATTGAGAATTCAAGGTGTATCTTTTATCATAATGGGACATGTTCCTAACTCAGAAATGCAAAAATGCTTAACTAGAGTATATGATATTTCCAAATAGTATGAGTGAATATATTATGCTAAAGCTCTTCTTGAGTCCATACTATTTACTATTCTCTGGTGTCTTGCCAGGAAAGGGTCTGAGAATTTTCAAAGGTTGTTCTTTGCTTTCAACAAATATTAGTACAAGGTTGTCCTTTTTGCTTCTCTTAGGTGTGTTCTCCTTAGATCTATTTCTTTGGTTGATTGACATGCCTTGTTATATGGCAGAGTCTATTATTACCTACATGCTTTCTATTTCTTTGAGAATACCTTACCTTCTTTCCAGTGATTTTTTTCTTTCTAATGATAAACTCCTTGTTCTGTAAAAAGAACTGCAAACTAATTTTGTTTATTCAGCAGATTGGTCCCAATGCTTCTATCTCGGCAAATGTTCGTGTGGGTGCTGGTGCCAGGTTAATCAACTGTATCATCTTGGATGATGTTGAAATTAAGGTACGGAACTGAATGCCTAAGATGTCTCTTCTTTACTACCTATAAACATTATGTATGTGTTATTTATTTATTTATTTATTCTCTTGACAGGAAAATGCAGTAGTTATAAATTCTATTGTTGGATGGAAGTCATCAATTGGAAGATGGTCACGAGCGCAGGCAAGTTCTGTGCATTTCTAATAGTAAAGTGGATAAAGCTATAATAGAGACAATTGGAATATAAAGGAAAATTTTCAACAATCAAAATTTCCATTACATTCGCAATTTAAATTGCCAATTAAAAAACTTATATTACCATCCATTCAAGCTTTCTGTGGCTGACTTATAGTGGAATTGAGTGGTTCAGGCTGAAGGTGACTACAATAAAAAGCTTGGTATAACCATTCTAGGTACACTTCACTGCTCACTTAATTGCTTATTACCTTAGTTTTGTTTTATTGGTTATTTTGATTTTGTAATGTATCAATGTATCTGGATACAATCTTGTTTCTGGGTAAATTGATACAAAAGTTACCAAATTTTTATCACTAGTTCTCAAATTTTATGTTTGTTGCATTTTCAGTACTACTAACCTTCTCTTTGTTCTCCCCTTCAATAATAATTTAGGAGAAGCTGTGACAGTGGAAGATGAGGTGGTGGTGGTTAACAGCATTGTTCTTCCCAATAAGACTCTTAATGTCAGTGTACAAGAAGAAATCATCTTATAATCCAGAGAGAAAGTTTATGTATAATGGACCACTAAGAAATGCTCCATTTGAAATATCATATCCTACTAGAGGCTCCTGGAATTTTTGGCTTATATATTTGAAAATTTGGCTGAGCAAGTAACAATGTAACATATTATAAAAGAAAACTGAGTGTTATAATTTTTGTTAATCTTGGGTATGCTTGTTAGTCCTATTAGCTGATATGTTTGTTGTTTGAATGAGATGGTTTTTATCACTGATTCCGTAAAAAATTTATCATAGTAAAAGTTGTATTTCAGTTCAAAGGGAGAGGGAGAGAAAGCAAAAGTTTACTGTGAATTTCATACCATAAGTTCATTTCTCTGGCTTCCCCTTCAAGCTTCAAAACAAAATGTTGTCCTTGACTAATAGAAGATTACATAGAACCTCAACAAAGTGTTTGGTAAGGACTAAGGACCATTTCCACTTTACTTAGTTAGGCTTTGTTTGTGAGTTTGGAGGGAAAGAAAGGGGATAAAGTAATGAGTTTCCTTCTCATGTTTGGAGTATAAAAGCTGATTATAAAGGAGATGAGGTTTTGACATTCGTGCTAAGTGAGGTTTTAACAAATGCATGAAAACAAAACTCAGCTTTGAAAGAGAAAAAAGCTTCTATAGGAAAATGAACATGTAAATTACATAACACTGAAACGTGTATAAAATTATATGGTGCCCATGCTGAATGTTGCAGCTTAAATTCCTATGGTGCAAGACACTTAGGAATTTCACTATGTGTAAAACTTTGCTTTAGAAGAATGTTATTACAGTTATAGAATAGGATACTACTGGAGAACAATTCTGCCTCAATATGAAAGAAAATTTTGTTACCAACTTCAATCTTAATAGAAGTTTTTAAGAATGACAATCAAATTAGTCATTAGCAAAATAAACAGATAAAATAACCTTTAATATGTTAAAAAAATAAATTAAGTCTTAATTTTCCTATAAAATAATGTAATTAACTAATTGAGAAACGTTTAAAATTTTAAGAAAATAAATTAATTTATCAATTATTTTATTAAAAATTAAGTTATCTAATATTCTAAAAGACTGAGCATTTTTTTCTTGGGCTAAAGTCTGATTAATTAGATACAAAAAGTTTTATAACCCAAATTTCAATGTTGTAGAATATAGTACAAAAATTGTCAATTGTAGCCATAGCGGCAATGAATGTAGACTTGTAGAGTCTCAATCAAACAAGAGTCTTCCACTCTTCCGTCATTATTTAACAGAGAGGAAGGGGAAAACACAAAAATATTGTATACACAAATTTCGGGCGTACCCCGTATACACTTTTACTTTACATCATATGATACAAATATAACATCTGGATATAAATTATTACACTCTCCAACTTTTCCATTTTTCCTCCAATTATGAACACTATGCAATCATTCAAATTACCTAATATACTAAACACTACTTTGGCACAAGAGCTCTTGAAAAGTTATATTGATCAGTTTCAACGACTCTCAGGCGTTGATGACAAGGTTGTTTACAGAAGGAGGAGGATTGGCCTCAAGAAGAGTCTCAAGTGACCTGGCTTTTGTGCTGCGAACTCTACCTGCTTCCTTCAATAGCTCATTCAACCTTCTCTTCTCTTCGTCGACATCGGGGTTTGCTGTGCCGAGTTTTTCCTCCCTCATACCAACAACATATTCCAGAAGCTGAATTGCATCCTCCAGCCTGAAACAAAATATCAAACCCCTTAAGGAGAATCGAAGAATTATATCACCCCATCGTGGAAAGTGCAAAACTATTAAAGCCGTAAACAATTCATTTACTCCCAAAATACCCTTTTGAGGGTATGGTGTTAATATAGGGAGATATAGCTTGTGGTGTTTGTTTCATTTTTGTTTGTTTTTTCACTTGAACTATGCTCCACATTGTTGTGTTTCAATGATTTTCATAAACATATCTAATCAGCGTCCAAATAGACATGCCAAGTGTTATAATGTAACCATTAACTTCAAAAGAAAATGTTGCCACCAAAGATATAGAAAAATGTGACTATGATGAAAAAGTGCAAATTACCGCACCGAAAATGCTGACGAGAGTGCACTAAAATTGCAGACTGGAGATAATAGCGTCAACAAAATTCACAATCAAAAGGCGATTACCTGCCAACTGCATCATAGGTTCCAGCAAGATTACTATATACCCCAAGAGTGTCGGGATGATATGGTCCATACTCATGCTCCAAAATATCCTTTGCTTCTTCAAATAAAGTTGTAGCCTCGCTTAAGGCGTACTGCTGCACACAAGCAAGTCCCATTTGATTAAGGACAATGCCGAAGAATGCTGATCTCTTCTCTCCAATAGCACGGAACTTGGAGATAGCATTCTTAAAAGTACTGTAAGACTCGGCATAGTTCCCCATCATGTAGTGCATTACCCCAATTTGAGCTTCAATCCCTGCAATTGTACTTTGTTGACCGGGGGTGTCATTGTATATCTCCAGTGCCTTCCTCAGTAGCTTGAGTGCCTGCTCGGGCTCATTCATCGACTCATAGATAGTTGAAACATTTGTAAAACCACTAGCAATCTCCTCTGGAGGAACTCCAGCCATTGGATTCTCGTATATCTTGAGTGCACTCTCACAATATGATTTTGATTCCCTTAACTTTCCTGTCCTGTTGTACAAATCTGCCAAGCGCACAAAGACTGTTCCCACAGCTGGATGATTCTCTCCTTTGTAGGTCTTGAAAATTGTTAACGCTTTTTGATAAGAACAAACAGCCTCGTCGTATCGTGACAAGGATAAGTATGTGTCTCCAATACTGCAGTCAACAGCTGCTACATCTACTTCTTGGCCATTTGCTGCCATTGCCATGCTGGCTAAAACAAGATGCTCAAGAGCCGCTTCGTGGTTTCCCTTTGTTTCACATATAAGGGCCATGAGCCGCCTATCAGCAGCCTCTTCAAGAGATGGGGCCGAACTATTTGCTTTATGAATGTCAAGAGCCATTTGGCATAGCCTTTCAGCTTCATCAAATTGCACTGCTTGCACATTAGCTTCCGCCACATACCGACAAGTTTCACCAACTCTTGGGTCTGTTTCCCCAAGAACTTGTCTCTGGATTTCAAAACCTGTTGTGTAACACATAATTGAATTTTCAAGCTGACCCAGCATAGCATAGGTGTCACCTAGCTGCATGTAACCGGCAAATTTAGCAAGAGCATGCTCTTGACCTTCGTCGATAACAGGAATCTCAATTGAGCGCTCAAGCATTGGAATTGCCTCATTATATTGACCCAAGTTGCAGTATATTGCTGCCGTAACATGTAAACACATTACCAGCTCCAAACTCGGTTTCTCATCACTGAAATTCTCGAACAGTCTCAGTGCTTGTAGAGCTAATTCAAGAGCTTTCTCTGGATTATCCCCAGACGAAATCAGATTTCTTGCTTGCTTCAGCAATATTGGTGCCCTCTCTGGATTAACTAGCACTGACTGAGCTGACTCAGATTGGCTATTCGAAACCAACTTTTTCAGCGGAGAATTCTTCGCTTTCTTCACCCCAGTAACTCCTCTAACTGGTTTAGGGCTAGCAGGAGGTTTGGCAGGAGGTTTGGCAGGAGATTTTGCAGGAGACTTTGCAGGAGACTTTGCAGGAGATTTTGCCATACTTTTTCCCTTGGGTCTTGATTTTGGTGAAGCTTCGGCGCCCAATGGCGGGTTTGATGTTTTGACTGATTTTTCTGAAGAAACAGAACTTGTGGTTGCAGATTGGATCTCAGGATTCACATCCAATTTCTTATCATTGGATACACTACTGGCTCTAGAAGACATTTCACCACTAGAATTACCTCGCTGCCTCTTTTCCTTTTCCACTTCCTCTTCCACTTCCTCCTCCATTATCTCCACTTCCCTCATCCTTCCACCAACTAAATGGTGCAACTCCGAATCAATTCTAGACTCATCGGCATCAGATCCAAAACTTCGTCTTGATGGCGACTGATCGGAACTCTGCATGTCACAAACATTTTCATAAAGCTGCTCGATCGAGGGCTCAACCTCAACCACCCGATCAGCCGGATGATGCTGACTGGAACTTTCATGTCTTGGAGGACTTCGGGAACTCCTTGGAGACTTGACAGAAGTCAAGTTTTCCTTTGAGGGTGACTGATTACCATTCATCTCATTAGTCTCCCCATCTTCATGAACTCCATTCGTAACAATTCCCGGCATCTTTAATTCTCTCTAGAACTAAAACTCACTGAACAACCTATACAAAACAAACAATCTACAAAGAAAAAATAAAACTATTTGCCATTTAATATTCTCAACAGATCAAATAAAGAGGAAGAAATCCAAAAGGAGATCCAAGTCCTCCTTAAGATATTTGACAACCATGATAAGCAAAAAAGGGGAAAAAAAAAAAGGAGATGCAACCGACAATATTAACAAGCTAGCAATAAATTCATGCCTTTTTACCATTCAAATATTATAGAAAAACACAGAAAATAAAATATAGTTACTAATCCAACTTCAACTTTCACACAAAACTCAAGCCAAAAAAAATAAAAAATGTACGAGTTAAAACCTTCATCTTAAGCCGCTTTCAATTTCCATCCTTTCAGAGATAATCACACAACTGCTATGGAACTTGGATCTCAGACAAGCTCAATTAACACAAACACATAAATCAAAAAGCAGTTAATCTTATCACAAAAGAAAAAAAAAATAAAAACAAAAATTTATCATGGCACAAGAATGAAGTCAAATGAGCACGAGGAACCTAATTGAACAAAAACCAAATAAGCAAATGAAATTAACGTGTCTCTTTTCTTTTTCTTTTTTCTTTTTTCTTTTTCTTCCTTGTTCGGTTTCAGAGGCATAAAAATCAAGCAAAACAAATAGAAACAAACTTGTAAACAGAACAGAAATGAAAGCATAAATACCTTAAGCAGAGGAATTGTCTCTTGCAGAGAGACAAAGATTTCAGTATATATTTATATAGAAAATGAAGAAGAAACTCAAAGACCCTTGTTGGTGAGATTTATGTGCGTATATAATGTGACAAATGAATGAAACAGAGGTACCAGAATGGTAATGGAGGAGGTGAGGGGCAAAATCGAGAATATAGGGATAAATTAGTAGTAAGTAACGATATTGTTTTTAAGGATATCAAAAAAGTTAAAAATAGAAAAGGGGGAAGTAGAGGAATTAAAAAAAGAATGAGAAAAGGGATTGTGATTGGAGAAATGGAATGAAGTAAGAGAAAAAGGAGGGAAGAAAGAAGATGAAGGAAGAGGACTTCTCTGCTAACCGTGCTTACCGTGATGTGTTCGGTTTGTGTGTAAAAAAGTGTTGTTTTCTTTGCTTGTCAATTTTACATTTCGCATTCTGCCACGTGCCTTTCAGCAGCTTTCTTTTCTTTGTTCATATTGTTGGGGTCATATTTGTGCCGGCCTTTCAAAATATGTATTTAGACTTAGAGTAAGTTTATTTAAAATAAACCAATTTGGATTGGTAGAGTCATTAACTTATTTATAGACTTTTAAATAGAGTTTAGATTCGATAAATTAGTTTTTGATTTATCGAATTTGAGAATATTATAAACAACTAAAAAAATGTTTATTTAAAGTAATAATTTTAGAAGTCTTTTCTTCAATAAATAAATTAAAAATCAAAGTTCTAAAAATAGAGATCTATAAATTTAATTGATTCAACCGAATTTCGATAAAATAAAATATAAAACAATAAATAAGTACACAAAAGTACAAGCGTTCTCGTATAAATCCAAAAATCATATTAACATTTGATTGATAATCTTGCCTCATATTTAAGAATTAATTAAACATAAGTCTAATAAGATTGAATTATTGACCATAAGTTAATACCATAATAACAAAGCAATGATATCATAAGTTCATAACATAATACCAGCAACAACAAATCAATAGAAATTTAACGATTCCAAAAAAAATTATACTACAAACAATTACAAAATGCAATTAGAAAATTACACGAGTAAAATTTTAAAATGATTTTTGAAATTAGTTGAGTGCACTGAAATAGTTTTTTAGATTCTAATAACAAAGACATCTATAAAAATAAAATAAATTCTACCCAACTTTTTTTAAAATAAGAGATAAGCTATTTTTTATGATATGTTTAATTATTATTGGATCAAATAAATTAATTTATTATAATTAATATTAACTCTTAATTTAACTTATTTTATGATAATTAAAAGTTTTATTTAAAATTATAAATATAATATTAAATATAAATCATAAGCTTTATATGATTTTATTTTATAATTTCATGCACATAAAAATAATTATTGAAAAAACTTCTAGTGATAATGACCAAAGATCAAAGAACTCATCAATTAATTATTACTGATGTCAGTTAAATGTATTCTTATTTTGGAAATCTCATCACTATTTTTCGTCTTTATTTTGCCGTTGAAATTAAATTTTAAATGATTTTATACTTGAAAATACTGGATAAATACATTTACTAAGTTCACACAACTAGGAGAAGAACGAAAAATGTAGAATACTAGAACAGATTTTGCCTTGGTTGCAAAAAAACCAAAACTTTTGACTGACTATTATATTACTGATTACTATCTTCGGTTCATAATCATAAGGAATAGCAAATTTTAGCCCTATGTAATTACTCTTCATCATAATTATAAAATAGAATTTTCTAATAATTCTTATAAATTAAAAAAAAAGTTATACTTTGATTAATTAGTTAGGTTATCATCATTTAAATTAAATTAAAATTAATATTAATCATGATAAATCAATACATTTTATCAGGCACAGAACTACTCATACGAAAAGAGACAGTAGTCCCCCCTAAATTTTAATTTTTTTTTATAAATTATGTATAAATTTTAGTTTAGTCTCCCTTAAAATTTTAATTTTAGTTTCTTTATATTAAAAAAATTAAACTTTGATCCCTCCCTAAATTTTATCCTAATTCCGCCCTGCATTTCATAATTAGACATATTATAACGGATAACTTATCTTTTATTTTAAAGAAAATTGAATAGAATTTACCTAAAAATAATGTACCTTAAAATTCTCAAATATTCAAATTATACTCATCTTTTATCTTTAACCTCAACTCCATCACCATCTCTTCTTTTCCAAGTTTCAAACTTTTACAGCCTTCTAGTAACTTTCATTATAGAACAAATTACCATTATTACCTTTCACACCATCCTCCACCATCTCAAATGTTGAGTCTCTCTTCCTTCCAAACCCAACATCACCACCGTTCTTCATTTTCTTTAAACTGCAAACCTTGTAAAGAAACTGCGTCTTCGACGCCTCCTTAAACCTGACAACCTCGCATCTCAAGTAACACCCACTCAGCTGGATCTTCGTCGTCGCTATATCATTGCCTTTGAGTTTTTTCCAAGAATGTTTGGGATCTTGCTCACAGAGTTATAGCAGTTGGAGTTTGCTAGGCCATCTCTGCATTGGTAGGCTCCGGTGATGGCTGGCGGCAAAGTTCTTCTACAATAAATATGGGACGGGTGAGTTCATAAGAGTTTTGAGATTTTGAGAAGGGGCGCCAAATGGATCTTGAAGCTTTTAATTGGGGTAACCTTTGTAGATTAAGGTTGTGGTATTTGAGGAGGAGGTTTGTGTCAGAATTTGAAGGACGAAAAGGAGGAGAAATGGAAGCGAGAGTAAGAAGAGAAAAGTTTGGAATTTGGGAAAGAGAAATAGTAATGGAATTGAGGTTGAAGATAAAGGGTGGGGTAATTTGAAAATTTTATTGAAAAGTCAACAAAAAATTAGTATTTCATTACTTTTGTCATACAAAATCCATCATTTATGGGTACAACCTTGGTTTTCTTATTTGTTGGGTACTTTTGTCAATGTTCAAAAAATTCATAGATACAAATGGTTGTTTTTCCTTTTTAATTCTAAAAAGAAAAAATCTATTTAAAAATAGACTAACATTAGCAGATATAACTTTAAAGTAAAATATATTCACACAAATTACATATCATATGAATAAAATTTATATAATGGTGGACCTATCACAAATATCTAGCACAACATTAATATTTAGTCTTTGGACAAAAATATTAATTTATAAATGGTATTTTTAATACAGTAGTCAAACATTGGTAATAAATCATGTCAAACAATAAGTTTATCTTTGGATAAATTTATTGTTCACATGAAACCAAATAACTATCACATGTTTACTACCACAAATGTGTATATAATTTGGCTAAGTACAGAATTTTCTTTGGGCCGATCCATACCTGCATAAAGCTATAAACTATGTACACATAAATTCATTTAATGCGGTTTAAATATTTTCAATTCACATCATCAATCAATACACAATTAAACAATTGATTCAAATTTCACTCAAAATCTTATAAAAATGTCAACAGAGTCTCTTCTAAAATTTGGATTTCTCCACCCTTCAAGGGTTTCATCGCAACCAAATATCTATCAACCCTTCTCAACCATACCCAGCATCGGTGGCGGAGCCACATAATGGAAGAGGGGGCAATGACTCCCTTAATTTTAATTTTTTACATGTAAATTATATGTAAATTTTAGTTTATCATCCCTTAAAATTTTATTTTAATTTTATTTTATTGTGTAAATATTTTTGGCCTCTCTAATATTTCATCTAACTCTGTCCCTGCCTAGCATAATCCATAAAAAAGAAGAATGAGAATCCTTTACTAAAACGATGAAATTCACGCAAGTCAATACTTTCAAGTTCTAAATGATTGTCTATTAACACCAAACAAATAGAAAATAGAAAAGTAGGCAAAATTCACTCACGAAAGTGATGAAGATGGAAAACTGCATACAAATTTGTTGAAAAATTGATGCACTCAATTAAGAATTGACAAGTGATAATTTCAAAATAAGGATTAATCAAGTTATGGTCAGTCACAATAAGCAGCAACAAAGTATAATGCAGACAAGTCCAGCAACAAATTTTTAGTAAAAATGATCTTAACACAGTAAATGAACGCAATTAAAATTATCCAAATAATTCCTGTATCAAAATTAATCAAAATCAGCAATAAAACAGCGACTCGTCAATATAGTCAAGCATTTTCCAAACAATTCAGCATAGTGAACCAGCCAATAGCTCAATAATTTAACACTTTTCAGCAATCTCAGAACCTAATCTAACATATTCTAACATATCCTAACCACATAAGTCCACTAAATTAACTAAATTCTACTAAGTAATTAATTAACTTGAAATAACAGAATTTAAAATAACAAAATTTAAAAGAAATAGAGTTAAAATATAAAATTTTAAATGCAGCACAAGTAAAAACGGAAAACAGGAGTGGAGGTGTAGTGGCGACAGAAGCATAACTCACAGGGAGTTTGCTGTAGCGGCGGCAGTAGAGTTTACAGCAACAATAACGGCGTTCCAAATGGCGGCGACTTGTAGCAGTGATAGCGGCATTCCAGACGACGGCGGCGACATTTGCAGCAGCGGTGGTGGCGGAAGTTGACGAAGATGAAAGATGAGAAGGTTAAAGAGAGAGTGGGAGGGTGAGTGGTTAGAGAAAGAGAGAGGGAGAGAGAGAGAGGAAGGTGAGAGGTTAGAGAGAGAAAGTAAATTCGAAATGAAGGAGGAGGGATTTACGATTCACCTTTAGGGCACGATTACCGTCGAAATTATTGGTGGATATTTTCGACAATAATGCTGTTTGGATCACTAAAACACAACGTTCTATAAAAGTGTCTACCATCGAATTTTTTCGACGGTAACTCCGACGCTAAGTTTGGCGCCTCTTTGGTTTGTTTTCTCTCCAAATATTACCGGCGACTTTATCGTTGGAAGAAGCTATCTGCCGATAATTATTTGGCTGACAAATCCCACAACAAAACCATCGCTAAATCTTCTGAGTAAAACCGACGCTAATGTACGACGTTAAATTCGATGGTACTCAATATTTTTTTGTAGTGTAAACATTAAAATCCAAATAAAATAATATCTTTAATTTTATTCTCATTTAATTTTAAATAAAAAATAATAATAATTTTTTTAATTAACATTTATGACAAATAAAATTAACGTAATATAAGTTATTTAATATAAAATAACTTAATTTATAATTATAATATATATATATATGTATATTATCCATAATTAGATTAAAAAAATATCAATTTCTAATTTGCGACATAATTTAAGGTTTCTTTTTTTTTAACTAACAGTTTAAAACTGTTTTATTAGTAAAGTTATTTAGCAAAAGTATTTTTTATATTTTAAAATTAACTATTATAATTAATTATCATATATTTATATATAAATATATTTTAATTTAATTTATTTTTTAATATATATTTTATATTTTAATATATATTTTAGATAATTAATTTTGATGATTGATTTTAATTTATACTTTAACATTTTTATTACCCAATAATGCGATTGTTGTGTGGTTGGAAAATATGTTAGTCAGACAGACTAACCGTCACACTCGGGAAGTTACTTGCCTCCTTTATAACCCCATTCATGATAATGTCTCTATAGTATTTCTTTCTCTAATAATATTTTTATCCAAAATTTTGTTGAACAATATAATTTGTTGAATTAATTAATTTAATAATATTTTAACGCATTTTTTCTTTCATATACCCTTATTCATTAATTATAGAACAATTCATATGTATACTAAATATTGAATTTAAAGAGAGATAAGGTGAGATTAATTTAACTTAAACACTTTAAATATTGTTAAAATTTATAACCTTTTGGTATTGATATTTTTGTAGAATATGTTTTTAGTTAATTTTTATAAAAGATCAATTTGTATTTTGGTGCTTATAATTTTTTTAATTCTATACAATAAAATCTAAAACTTATTTATTTTAATAATTGTTGTTTGTATTAACCGTTAAGTGATAATGTGCTTGATGTGAATTGATTGACACATCAATATTTTAGTTTATATTGTTATTATTTTACGGAGTAAACTGATTTTGAAGACAAAAATAGGTCATTTAAATTTTATTAGAAAAAATGTTATTTTTATAAATATCAAAACAAAAATTTATAATATTATATAAGAAAAAATATTCTTAAACAATCATTTTTTCTTAAAAAAGTTTTTTATATTGGTAAACAATATTATGTATACATAAAAAATTAATCATTAAATTAGTCATTATATATTTTTGTATAAATATACACATTTTAAAAAAATAATAATAAATTTTTTTTAATACTTTTGATATATTTAATATATTAAAAATATAAAAAATTAATTTTATAATAATTTTTATAAATATTTTTTTATAATATACTTAACCTATATCTTTAGAATATAAATTAACAAAAATTTTTATTTAATTTTTTAATTTATATTTTATATTTTAATATATATTTTATATTAATAATTAATTTAATAGTTGTTTTTTTGTGTACACTTATGGTAATTGATTGTAAGTAAACTGAAGGAGTAATAATAATGGCAAAGTGCTTGTATTGCTGAAGCCATTCATGAGTAGTATTGTCTACTTGGTTGATTGTGGGAATAGATTTTTTCAATTGTTAAAAGAAATTGAGGGAGTAAAGTATAATTTTTAATTTTTAATTTTTTTCAATTTTTTAAATTTTATTTATAAAATTAATAATAAAAAATTATACTTTATTTTTTTAGTTGTTAAAAAAAATGGAAAGAGTCTGTTTACAGTTGATTGCTCTCTCTGAATTCGTGGGAGGGAAGGAAGGAAGTGAAATTGTGGTGCATTGAGTGAGCAACCCAATATAGCATGTGAAAGGAATAAATACAACTAACAGCTAGGTCTTGGTGTCCCCCAACCCAAGAACTGTTGGGGAAGCATTAATGTAAGGTAATTGGTGAATCATCATGATTTCGATACCATATGGGGAGAATTATATTTTAAGATCCTTGGACTATTATTACCATTTGCCTACTTTTACACTTGAAAACGAAGTCCTACTTTAAAATCCTGTTACACCTTTAACCAACATCATGAAATAATTACAGGGGGTAAATGAGTTTACACTTTACAGTATTGAAAAATTAATTAAATCTAATTGATGATGATATAGTATCCAAAGATTCCTATTTTGTCAATTGACCGTAAAAAAACGAGGGATTCTTTTTTTAACTCCTTTATTCTTGTCCCGTGGGCGTACTTCAAATAAGTTACTCAATTATAAATTATGAAAACACAGTAAAAAGATTTAAACACTTTAAGCTATTTTGAAAAAAGAAAAATAATTTTAAAAAAGAATTCTTTGATATTTTTATCTATTAATTAGTCTTAGTCCTTTAAATTTTGTAAAGTTAATTAACATTTGTGGTTCCTAATAATTGCTCCTGCTCCAACATTTTTTTCTTTTGTGCAAGATGTATTGAAATTGAGCTTATAGAGATTCGGCGGTGGTGGCTCTCAAGACAACACACTATTGTTACCTGGAAGTGGCTCTGTGGATGTTGCGACAGAGGCCTCTCTGAACCCGGTAAGCTCCCAAAATTTGGATGATGCTATATCAATGATCTCTTGCATGTCCGTTAATTTGCCTTCAAAAATAATTTGTTCTTTCCCTACCATAATCCATGGAGGCACTCAAGGAAGAGATTCATGAATTTTTTATAAATTTTCCCCAGCATCTTTTCAATTCACCTTCCTATTGATTGTTCTATTTCTTGATCTGTTCTCAGATTGAAAGGCAATAAAAATCAGAATCTTTGTGTCTAAGGACAGCCTCTGAATAGGTGAATATCTATTTTTTCTCCCTTCCAGCATTTGGAACAAAGGTTTATATCTCTGATTCCTCTTTTTTCAGGTTAGATTTTGTGGGTAAAGCACGTGAGATTAATCTCCAAACAAAATTCAAAGTCCTTTGACTTACTTTGGTCTTTCAGAGTTGTTTCCAAGAGAAGTCTCGATGCTGGTTTGGATTACTTCCTTGTGCTAAATTTTCGGGCTGGGACCTAATGAGATGATACGCCTTTTTAACCTCAAACTCTCCTGTTTTAGAATATTTTTAATAGTAGCAATCTTCTTGCTGGTTGATGTTAAATGGTAATTTTAGAATTTGTTCAATCTCAAATTGTAAGAAAGTTTGTTTAATTATCTCCTCCTTCCATATTAATGAGTTTTTATCGATGAGGTTTTTCACTGTGGCTTCCTGATAAAATTAGAGCAAAGGCTCCAGATTTTGAAACCATTTTGTTGAGGAAGCCACGAGTCACCCTAAATTCTTGTTGTTCTGCCTGAACCAATTCTCCACAGCCCTCCTAAATTAAGCCCACTTAGCATACCAAATGCTCCTCCAAGTATAGCTAGGCATGTACCCAATTTCAGACTTCATAAAATTTTTTCTGTTAAAATATTTAGCTTTTAAGGTCCTTGCAGCTAGAGAATCAGGATTTTTGATAAGTCTCCAACTTTGCTTGGCTAAGAGCGCTTGGTTAAAAGATTCAAAACTTTTGAAGCCTATTCCCCCTTCTTCCGTAGATGCACATAGCTTTGACCACTTTATCCAATGAATCTTTCTCTCTCCATTTTTGCTTTTCCGGTAGAATTTGCTAATAAGGCTTTCGATATGTTGGCAAATACTCTTGGAAAGTTGAAAGCACCCCATAATGTATAAGGGTATGGCTTGGGTAATAGATTTAATGAGCACTTCTTTTTCCACTCTAGAGAGACACTTTTCCTTCCATCCTTTTAACTTCTTCCAAACTCGATCTTGCACAAAATAAAAAATCTGGTTCTTTAACCTACCCACAAAAGTTGAAATTCTCAAATATTTTGAGTGATTTTCCACTGCCTTTATCTCTAACCATTCTTGTAGAAGCTTTTGTCTAAGAAGAGGCACATTTCGGTTAAAGGAGAGTTTGAATTTGTCCAAGTTTACTCTTTGTCTGGAAGCCAGTTGGTAGGATTGAAGGATGTTCTTAATCTTTGTTATATCTTGGTCTGATGCTCTCACAAAAATTATGCTATCGTCCACAAAGAAAAGGTGAGAGATCTTTGGGGCTTGTCTTGCAATCTTGATACTTCGAATAACTTTTCTTTCTTGAGCTTTTATAAGCAGTCCAGAAAATACTTCAGCACCAAGGATAAACAAAAAGGGGATAGCGAGTCCCGCTGTCTAATGTCCCTAGATGGGGTGAACTGCTTAGATGGTGTCATATTTATGAAAACTAAAAAAGAAACTAAGTTGATGCATCTTCCAATTTGTTCTGTCCACCAATCCGGGAAGCCCATGGCCCTGAGAACTTCTACAAAAAAACTCCATTCAAGTCTATCATAGGCTTTTGCCATGTCCAATTTTAATCACATATAACATTTGCTGTCCGTTTTCTTCTTTCTCATGAAATGGAAAATATCAAAACAAATCAGCCCATTGTAAGTGATCAATCTTCCAAGAACAAAAACACTTTAGAAATTGCCCACAATTTCCGGTAGGACTAGCTTTAGTCTATTGGCTATAGTCTTCGTTGCTATCTTGAAAATGACATTCCATAAGGAGATTGGCCTGAATTCTCTTGTGTGCTTCGGATTTTTTGTCTTGGGAATTAGGCATATGTAGGTCACCTCCTTCGTTAATACAATTTAGCACCCAATTGGTTGTGTCTTTCCCAACTACATCCCATATTTTTTGATAGAACAGAGCTGGTAATCCATCCGGACCTGGGGCCTTTGATGGATGCATCTGGTTTAATGCTCATTTGACCTCCTCTTTTGTGAATTTTTTATCCAGCACATTAAACACCTCTTGTAATACTCTTCCTCTCACTACATCAGTCATCTGTTCCATATTTTCTGTGCTCTCTGTCCTGAAAAGTTTTTTGTAGAAGTCAATAATGATTTCTTCCATCTTTTCCTCCTCTTAAAAAACAATAACAGCCTCATCAGCGATCCTTTCAATCCGATTTCTCTTTCCTCTTTGGGCTGCTATTTTATAGAAAAACTTGGTATTTTTATTACCGGACTTTAGCCAAGTAGCTCGAGATCTTTGTGCCCACCAAACTTTTTCTTGGCGCAGAAGGTCATTTAAATCAGCTTGAATCTCCTTTACTTCCTTCACTGTGTCCTCGGTTTGAGTGAGAGTTATTAGTTTATTTAGTCTTTTTTGTTTCTCATTTATTTTCTTTGAGATTATCCCAAAACTCGCCTTTTTCCATTCGGATAGGACTCTTCTATAATTCTCTATTCTTCCATTAATCTAATTTGAGCTGCTATTCCATGATCTTTTCACCACATGTTTGCTTCTGGGTTTCCTAGCCACACCTCTTCGAATCTGAACAATTTGGGCCTTTTTCTTCTTTTCAATGCTCTCCTTTTACATCAATGAGAATGGGACAGTAATCAGATTGGTATTTTTGGAGATGCCGTACTACCACTTCTAGAAAGGCTTCTTTCCAGTCTATAAATGCCACTGTCATGTTCAGTCTTTTTTGAATGTTTACAGCTCCTATTTGGTTGTTTGACCATGTAAAGACGTATTCTATAAAATTCAAATCAAGTAATTGGTTTATCTACAAAGTCTCTTGAAATCCTTTTACCTAAGTGTAAATGACTGGTAAACCTCCTTGCTTCTCCTTTTATTCAAGGACCTGATTGAAATCACCGAAGACAAGTCATGACATGTTTCGGGCTTGCCCAAGGGTGTTCAAAAGATTCCATGACTCATATTTGTTTGTTATTTCTGGATTGCCATAGAAGTCTGTGACTCTCCAAATCTGTTCACTCTCTTCTGCTTTTACCTCCATGTCTATTTGGTTTAGGGACATGGAAGAAATATTAATTTGGATAGAATTGTCCCACAAAACTGCAAACCCCCTGCTCTGCTTCTACCTTCTCCAGAACAGTCAACTCCTGCAATGTTCATCATTCCTCCTCTGTTTCTTATCCTATTTAATTCGTCTACTTTTCTCCTAGTTTCCATTAGGAACACCAGGTTGGGAGCTTGTTATTTTAAGAGCTTGTTTAGGGTTCTCACTGCACATGGGTTTCCAAGCTCATGACAGTTCCAACTTATAAGTTTCATTGGTTTAAGCAGGACTGCTGCCTTGCAGCCTCTGCCTCTCCTCCATTTTGTTCTCCTTTTTTGTTGTTTTGTGCTGGGGCCTACCTCTTCATCAGACTTCATGACATCCTTCTCTTCATTTCTTTTTTCTTTGATTCAGTTTCTGGTTTTGCTTGTATTATAGATTTGGCTTGGTTTGTTCTTGCAAGTCTCTTCCACCTTTTTTTATTGTCTGCTTTGGTAGTCTCTTCATTTTCTCTTTTTTGGCTTTTGTCATTTGTGTTCTTTTCACTTTCTGCTTTCTCCTTTATAATCTCTTTTTGTTTTGTTTCTCCGTCAACTTGCCTAACCTTTTCTGCATTTTTGCTTTCTTCTTGCACCTTCTCTTGCTCTTCTGCTTTCTTGTTCGTCTCTTTCTTGGTTACTTCAGCTTCCTTTTCATCTGTTGAATTCTTTGTCTCTTTCATTGTTAGGTTGGCCATTTGCTTCAACACACTCCATTTCTCTATCTGTCTTTTTTTCTTTTTCGGTCTGGACATTATTCTTTTTTGGTGCCATTTATTTTTGTTCCTTTTGCTCTATTTTGGTTCCTATAATTTCTACTCTGATCCAGGGCCCCATCCCCTTTGTCTTTGAGCTACTGTCCACTTCTTCTGCATTCTTGCAGGATGCTTCATCGTGTCCTATTCTTTCACAAAAATAGCAACAAGTAGGTGATCTTTTATATTTGAAGTCCACCCATGTCTGGCCATCTTGTTTGCTTCCCATCTGTATGCCCTTCTTGATTGGTTCCGTTAGTTTTGTCCATATTATTGCTTTGATAAAACTTCCTTTGTCGGGGGCTAGCTGTAAATAACTCGCAGTCAATGACATCTCCTACTTGAGCGGCTATCTTCCTTCCCAAAGTTGTGGTTTTGTAGTGTTTTGGCATATTCCAGATCTAACGTTTGATCTGTGCTTTTGAAAAATCTATATTTGCTGGGTTAGTTCCTCTTTTCCATTTTTTGGTCAGTAGCCATGAGTTCCTGAAAGTTCAAGGTTCCCCTTTTAGCACTCTCCTCATATCTTCCTTTTGAAAGAAGAATTGGTACAGTTTTGGCTTGATTTCTTCAACTCTGAAACCTTCTGATTTTCTCCAAATGTTGTACATAGCAGTTTGCACCCATATTGGGTTGATGGACTTTTTTTGTGATTAGCTTTCCTATCACATTGTATTTGTATTTTTCTATACCCTCCTCTACATCTTTCTCTTCGTACTCTATGTACTCCTCGTCCTCTTCTGGTGTGTTTTTTGTGTTTGTTATATTTCCTTTTCATATTTGATTGCTAATGTTTTCATTGTCAAGACTTGACTGTGGGGATCAGCACGTAGGCGATTAAAAATAATTTGTGAGGCAATTGGCACTATTCACTACACTACTTGAAACTGTTGAGTGTTGCTCTAGCAAACCTTACAAGGAGAGAGGATTTACAGTTTCTTAGTGGAGTTAATTTATTAATCCTGCAATTATCACGATAGCTAAAAAGCTATCGTGCAAGAATTACACACATTGTGTCATAATTATTCTCATCTCTATCAAGTTTATAAAAACATCAATAAATATGTAATATATTTTCTTTTTACCAAAAATAGAGAGATTCAAACCTATGACCTCTTAGACGAGTATGAGTAGACTATACCATTTGAGTTATGACTCATTGACTATGTAAAATTGAAGAACCCTTTATTTATGTGTATTGATACTACTGTTAATTAATCCAAAAAGTGCAGAGAACTAATTTTTTAGTTAGTTAATACTAATTAATTTTAGAGTTTATTATTTATAATTAGGAAGTAGAGTTAAGAATTTATAATTGAGTAGAGTTTAAATTTTCTTAGTTAGCCAATCCTAAAATTTAAAATAAATAAAATAATTTTAAAAATTTAATTAATATTAACTGAAAAAATTAATTACCTAATATTATTTTAATTAATCCTAACTATATATCCCAATTTTATTGTAGTGTACTTGAATCTGACATGTTAAATTTATATATATATATAATACGAAAAAGACAATTTCTCCTCACGTTACAAAACAGCTGAGGCAGAATTACGAAAGTTTTCAAATTAAACTAAACTTAATTTATGCAAAATAAGGATTGAATACTTTTTTCTCTTCTTCTTTTCTTATTTTTAGGGTCAACACTCAACAGTGACGATTCGTTCAATGACTTTCCGTCGGCATCACAAGTTCACAACAACTTCACAAGTATTTATTTATTTGGATTGGGGTTGGCATCACAATTGAAAGCTTGAATTTTATAGAGGTTAGCAAAATGGAGGCGGGCCTGTGCTACTGATTGTCAAATGGGCCACATATAAGTCAACTCGCCCCTCTTGTAAGGAAACTTAAGTGGGAGCGTGGGACATTATGCTATAGATTTTGTATTTTTTATTTGAGATTAAAATAAATATGTGGTCTCTTGATGTTTATTGAAATTAGTTTCGTTTTTTTATTTAGATCTTCTAAATTTTAAATTTTATTTTAAAAAATAAAGTATAATTTTTTAATTTATTTTATAAATAAGACAAAAAAATATAAAAAAATCATTTAAAAATGAGAAATTACACTTTATCTTCTAAAATAAAAATTTAAAATTTAAAAGATTCAAATTTTATATTTTTAAGCAGGATACAGAATTTAGATTATATTAGATTCTAAAATAATAAGAGTTAACTTACAAATATTTGCTAGAGTTTTTTTCATCTCACACCGTATTTGATATGATAAAAGTTAGTTTGGTAAATTTTATAATATTTTTATTGTAATGTTTAAATTATTTAACTTATTTTTAAAAATAAAAATAAACATTTAAAATAAAAAATAAATTATTTAAAATTTATTAAATATTATTTATTTCTTTTTTTAAATAAATTAAGCACAATATCAAAACTACCATAACATTTATCCGTTAGTTTTGCTAAAAAATAAACTACTAATTTTTTTTCTTAAGATGTCATTGGCTCATTGCCGAGTTATCCTAATTTGTGCCAAAGAGTTTTACAATTTGACATGAGTTAACAAAAATAATTGGTATGTGTATGTATATTTTTTTAATGCTTGCATTCTCTCTCTCTCAACCCAAATATATATATATATATAAAAAAGTAAAAATTAGGTTGATAATGATTTTGATTTTGGATTAATTAATATTTAAAAAATAAATATCAATTTAGTTTTTTACGATAATAAATAGTGGACATGTTATATTCTTTTATTAATTTACTATGTAAAATTTAGTAATTATGTTTTTTATGTACCATTAACTACTATGACGAATTTATTTGTAAAAGATTGTCTCGTAGATAATAATTTTTTGAATGAAACTTCATCTGTTTTGGTAGGATTGGTAGTAAACAAAGAATAGTTGATAAATGTTATATGAAAACTCAAAAGATAATAATATTTCACTATTTAAAACTACATCGTTTTTATACTCATGTATTGGTAACTAGACATTCACTATTTTGGATAATGAAATACATGGATAACTTCATTTCGTTTTATACTATTTAATGACGAAAGGACATATATATCTATAGTTTGCTATCATGGAGAATTTAATTGATATTTTTTTTCTTCGAGAGCTAATCATTTTGAGATCGAAATATATTTGAGGATCTAATTGTTACTTTACTGAAGAAAAATTAACTTAGTGTGTTAGATTGATGTCCAAAAAGTAGGTTGTAACTCTATTCCCTTTGACTAAAGGTTTGTTTAGGTGAGTTTGGAAGAAAATGTTTTTTTTTTCAAATTATTTATTTTTTAAAAAATCTTATAGAGAAGTAAAAGTAATTTTATGTTTGGATATTTTATGCAAAATAATCTTTTTATCTATCAATTATGTTTAAGTATAATAATACAAAAATACTTTTTATTTATGTATTATTAAAAAATATCTGGTTTTTAGAAAAAAATATCTTTTAAAAAAATATAAATTATAGCTTTTTAAAAAGATATTTTTTTCTAATATTTTTATTTTTACTACTAAAAATTTATTAAATATATTTAAAAAATTTTTAAATATTTTTACTTTTATTACTATTTTTTTAATTATTATCAACTTAATGGTACCCAAAGATGCACTAAGAGAGTAGACGATATGTTCTAAGCAATGTTCAGAAATTGAACTGGACTGGCTGATTCGATGGGGTTAATCGGTAACCAGTCTTTTGACCAGTTCGATTAATGTAAAAAATCGTCTGACAAAAAATCGGTCGAACCCACAGTTAATCGGTGACCTGGTAGAATCGATCGATTTTTTGACGGATTTCAAAAATTTAAATTAAAAAAAGTAAAAACCAAACCCCCCTAATAAAACCTACCCGGTGATGAGCAGATATTTTATACGCTTTTTGATGTTATTTTCTTAGTGTTTTCAGTATGTTTTGTTGAGTTTTAGTAGGTTTTTATGCAAAATTCACTTTTTAGATTCTACTTTGAGATTTTATGTTTTTCTTATGTTTTTAGGTGATTTTTGGGTGATTCTGGCAAATTTTGAAAAAGTCTAATTCAAAGGCAAAGAAACGACAACAGATGCTGTCAAATCCTGACCTATGTGCATTCAAACAAGCATTTCTAGAGTTATAGAGGTCCAAATGATGCGTTCTCAACAGCGTTGGAAATCTAACTTCTAGAGCTTTACAACAATATATAATAGTTTATACTTTACTTTGAAAATGAAGACCCAAAATGGGCGTTAAACGCCCAAACTACCCCTGTGGGACGTTCAACGCCCCAAAAGGACCAAGGCCAGTGTTGAATGCCTAAACTTAGCGTTCAACGCCCCAAGGGGAGCAAGGAAGCAGCATGGACACTCCTTAGATGGTGCTCAACGCCCACTCCTTCAAAGTTAAGAAGCCAAGTTCAACCCAAACACTCACCAATTGGGCGCCTTGTAGAACACACATTAACATATAAAAGTGATGTCACAAAAGAAGTATACACTTCACTTATCCTAGTGTGCTTGAGATGCTTTAAGTGAACTTGTAAGGTAAAACAAGCATTGAAGAAGTATGAAAGCATTCAAGCTAAAAACATATGGATGCATATGAACAAGAAGCACAATGCATTGAAGTAATTGCACAACATCCATCGAGAAGTTACCTAATCGAGGAAAAGGATTCAAATCACATGGTGACCAAATCATGCAATTCAAAAAGATTAAACATGCTTGAAGGCATTTCTCATCACTTGGTATTCTTAAAAGGTAAGCATGAAAAACTCAAAATCAAGTAGCAAAATATAACCTCAACAATAAAATCCAACAATATAACCTCAACAATATAACCTCAACAATAAACATAATGATGTTAAGATAACATCCCTTGTTAATACTCAACAACAATTAATGGTAAACAAGAATAACAATCCAACACTTACAATGAAAAAAGAGAAAACAAAATGAAAACTACCTAAAACTAACTAAGCAACTAACTAACGTACTAATTAGTTAACTAAAATAAATGGTTGTCAATGGTGCTTGGGAGTGTTGGATGAGGGGTAGAAGAAGGGAAGAAGAAAAGAGGAGGAAAGAAATGGAAAGAGGAGAAAAAAAGAAATGTAGTGAAGGAAGGACATCCGCGCGCGCGGATGGTAGTGGAATGGGCACGAAGCGACCGCGCAAGGCACGCGTACGCATGCCTGGTGAACCGGAGATGAGGCGCGCACGCGTCCATCGCGCTTACGCGCGGGTTGATGTTTGTGCCTCAGGCACAAAGTTCGCACAGTGCAGGCGCAACTCTCGGGTCATTGGCTGGGGGTGGAACTTCTGCATCCACGCGGACGCGTCATGTGCGCCTGCACGTGGAATGGCCGAAAAGCTTGGGCACGCGTACGTGCACCGTACACGTACGCGTGGATGGTGCTCTGTTTTTCAAAAAAATTTCTATGTTTTTGCACCAATCCAAGCATTCCAAACCTCCAAACAGCTACCAAAACACCATAAAACCTTATTTAACATACTAAACTACCAATTATACTCAACAAATCAACCAAAAACATGAATTTAAACCAATTTCTACCAATATTTACAAAAGAGAAAAATGAAAAGATTTTACCATGGTGGGGTGTCTCCCACCTAGCACTTTTGTTTATTGTCCTTAAGTTGGACTTATGGGGAGCTCCTCTCAAGGTGGCTTGTGCTTGAAGCCATCCTGGAACATCCACCAATGCTTGAATCTTTAATAAGCTCCATTCTTCAAAATTAATAGCTCCAAGCTTTGATGGAGTTCTTCACAAACCATGGGCTCCCAAAAGTGGTCCTCATCTTGTAATCCGGGATCCCACACTTTATTTTCACACCCGTCTTGAGGTTGATCATCATTAATTCGTCCGGTTGGCAAGCAAGAGGAATTCTCATTTAAGCAACCAAACAACATCCTAGACCCAATCAATCTAGTTCTACACCAACCATTGCAATTAAGCTTTGAACACGTAGCCATCATGAACCTAGAATGATATTTCCAACCACTAGCCATCTCCTTTTTGCTCTTAAAGCCACAATATATCTAAGTTGACAATCCGTCTCAACCAAACCATATTCAAGGGGAATAATAAAGCTTGAGTATAAGGAATTTACCCACTTGAATGAAAGAATGGATGGTGGTGGCTTGGGGAGAGGTATCTCCAATGTCCTTGCAAGCTCTACTCCCTTGTTTGCTTCCTTGTCAATCTCCACCTCTTCATAAACTTATTCATTCTCAATCCTTTGTTCATCAACTTCATCTAACTCTTCTCCATCACTCAAGTCATAATTGGAGGACGAGAGAAATCTACCTCCACATCACTTTCAAATTCATTGGGAGAAGGTTCTTCAAATTCAAAGGATTCTTTACCAAGAAAATTGGATGCATGATCTTCATCACCAAGGAAACTCAATTCTTGCTTCATTCTCTCCAAGTCTTCATTCAAAATTTGTTTTGGAGGTTGTGCACTCTCCTCCTCAACATCAAATTCAATCGCCTTGGAGAGGTTCTCTTCGACTCTAGGTTCTCAAGGAGGTTTCGCATCTCCTAAGTCTTCAATCACTTCTTCGTCTTCTTCAATGATCATAGGCTCCTCCAATTGCTCTAATACAAAATAATATCCCTCATTTTCCACCAGAGTTTCCAATCTCTCCTTCATGCTATGCTTTTCAATTAATTCTCCACATGTGACCATGGGAGTACTTTGAGTGCTCAAGCATTGGGAGGCCAAAGTGCTTACTACCTTGGTCAAGGTAGCCACAAATTCTAGTGTCTCCCTTTGCATTTCTCCTTGTCCTTGAAGTATAAGGTCAAGGATTTCATCCATTGGGGATTGGGGTGGATAAGAGGGTTCATTGTCTTGGAGAAATGGTTCATAATAGGAAGGTAGTTCTTCTTGGTAGGGGTATGGTGGTGTATATTGAGGTGGTTCTTGGGAGTATGGATATTGGAATGGTGGTTCCATGCATGGCTCATATGGTTCAAAAGGTGGTTGGTAGGATAGATATGGATTATGGTCATATGGAGGTGCTTGGTGGTAGAGGGCTTGTGAGTATGGTTCATGTTGAGGATATGACTCATAGGCATATGGTGGTGGTTCTTGAAAGTCACAAGGAGATTCACCATAGCCATTGGATTGATATGCATCAAAGAGTGGCTCTTGTTCATAGTCTATTGGTGGAGGTTGTTGCCAAAAAGATTGATCATATGCATATGGCTCCTCCCACCTTTGGTTTTCCCATCCTTGATACATGTTGTCATTAAAGTTCACGTTTTCTACAACACAATTAGGGCCAAACTCATAGCCAAAGTGAGAATTCATAGTGGAAAAACAAAATAAAACTAACAAAAACTAGAAAACAAGCAAAATACAAGCCTATTCACACTATTCACATATGTACAATAACCAATAACATAACACCATTGCAATTTTTCGGCAACGGCGCCATTTTGATGAATAGATTTTTGTGTGGTCTAGAATTTCACAAATGAATTCTCGTTGTAAGTATAGTTTCTAAACCAACAATAATCCTTTCATACAAAAATTTGTTTGTCACAAGTACAAACCCCTAAAATCTATAACCGAAGTATTCAAACCTTGGGTCGTTCTCCCTAGAAATTACAATAAAGTGTCTTGTTATTGGTTATGAGTTTGTTTGGGATTTTTTTGAGGTTTTAGACAAGAAATACAAATGGCAAAGAAAATAAACTAACAACTAACAAAGCTCTTGGCAAGATATGAGAACTAGAAGTCCTATCCTAGTTATCCTCCTCAATTGTGACCACAAATTGTTCATTGCTACCACTTAGTTAACCTCTAGTCATGGAGGAAAGTCAAGTGGATGAATCAATTTGATTCCTCAAGTCCTAATCAACTCCTAAAGGAAAGACTAGCTTTAGAGGTATTCAAAATAATTAGCAACTTCTAATTATCAATCAACAAAGGAATTAGATAACTCAAGAGTTACTAATTACTCTACCTAGGCCAAGAGGAACAAAATCTATACTAAAATCCAACCAAGCATTTCATCAAACACATGGAAGGCATGAAAGAAAAGCATAGTAAATTGACAACAACAATGAAATCTAACAACAATTATTGCAAGAAATTTATAACAACAATCAAAAGAAACACAATTATTATGAATTACCTCAAATTGAATTGAAAGAAAATAGAAGGAACAAGAGTAGATCTACAATAAAATATAGAAGCAACATAAAGGAGATTACAACAAAAGAATAGAAGAAGAATGAATGTAACAACAAGGAATTGAAAGGTAAAAGTAGATGAGAGCAAAGATTAACCTAGATCTAAGAACTAAACATAATCCTAATCCTAGAGAGAAGTGAGAGCTTCTCTTTCTAAAACTAACTCTAAACTAATCCTAATGAGTGTGAATGATGGAATCCCACTTTGCTCTTCAATCCTTGGCCCTTTTAAAGCACCTTAGCGCCAAAGTTGGTTGCAAACTGGGCCCCACAGCTCCTGAGAATTCGTTGGGCGCGAATTCACTTAAAAATCAAGTATCAGCATCGACGCGTACGCGCACAGCACGCGTACGCGTCCATGGGCCATTTCGCAGGGTGCGCGTAAGCACTTGGTGCGCGCGTGTCCATGGACAATTTCAATTCTTTGGCTTTTCATGATCTTCTCCACTTTGTATGCTTTTCTTTCACTCCTTTGATCCTTCCCTAGCCCTTTTCAACCTGAAATCACTTAACAAACAAATCAAGGCATCTAGTGGAATCAAAGGTGAATTAAATTTAGCTAATTAAGGACCTAGAAAGCATGTTTTCACACTTAAGCACAAATTTGGAGACAATCATGAAATCATGCTATTTCATTGAATAAATATGGGTAAAAGATCATAAAATCCCTTAAATGAAACATAAGATAAACTCTACAAATGGGGTTTATCAGGTGTCTCTTGGTATTTTTCTTTCAAGCTTTTCAAAAATCTATGTCTTTGATCTTTAAAATTTTTAAGTTTGGTGTCCTTTAGTGTTAGTCTTTCTAAAATTTTCGAAAACTTAGTGTCCTTAATTTCAAAATTTTTGAATTTGGTATCTTTTAGTATTTTTCCTTTTCAATTTTTCAAAAATTCCTTTTATTTAAATTTAAAATTTTAAGCTTGGTGTCTCGGTTGGCAATCTTATTTTTCTTGCTTATCTTTTCTTTAAATCTTATATCTTATATTTTCTTTCTTTGATTTTTAAAATTTTGCTATCTTATCTTTCTTTTAAATTTAATTCTCAAAATTTTAGTATCTTGTTAAGTCTCTCTCTCCTTTAAATTTTAATGTTTTTTAAAAAATCTTTAAATTTTTTTTAAATCTTATCTTATTTTTTCTCTCTTTTGATTCTTTTCCTAATATCCAATTTTCAAAATTTTTTCTTGATTTTCTCTTTCTAAGTTCAACACTTTTTAAAATAAAATATTTTCTCTTTTAAACTTTAAAATCTTATCTTATCTTATTTGACCTTTTCTTTTCAAATTTGATTTTTCAAATCTCTAATTAACTCTTTCCTTTTAAATTCAAAAATTTCAAAATCAAATATTTTATTCTAATTTTAAATCTTTTAATTAGTTACTTGTTTTATTTTAATTTTAAAAGATTGGTATCTCTTTAATTCTTAATTTTCTTTCCACTTTTTCAAAATCTTCTAACCTCTCTCTCTTCTATTTTTCGAAAATCTTCTACCTCTTTCTCTCTCTTTAATTTCAAAAATCTTCTTTCTTTCCCACTCTATTTCCGAAAACTTCTTCCTTTATAAAAGACATCTTCTTTTCTTTTCTTCATCTATCTTTTTATCAAAGGACCTCTATACTCTGACATAGAGAATCTTTTTTTTCTTTTCTTCTTGGTTTCTTTCTTCTTGTTTACGAACAGGAGTAGGGATAAAGAACCTCTCTTTGATCCGGATCCTGAACATGAAAGGACTCAGAGAAGGCGTCTGCAACAAGCTCAAATGCTATAAATGAATGTGTCGCTCCAGAATCAAACAAAGCAGTTAAAGAATTACCAACTACTTCACAGTTACATCTGATCAGTGTCTCAGATCCATCAACACCTGCTGCAGAAGTAGTGAACACTCTTTTCGGTTGCTGTACTCTGCCAGTCTCATACTTCTTCTTCTTTGGATAATTCCAGGCTAGGTGCCTGGGTTGTCCACAAAAGTAGCATACCCCTGACCCCAATCTGCATGGGACTCCAGGATGACACTTTCCACACCTCTGACAACTTAGATTGATCTGTGGCTGGTTCCTATACCTTCTCCCTTGATTAGCAGTGTTATTCGGCCTCTTAAAGATATTCTGACTCTGATTGTATTATGGGACGAAGCCCCCACGCTTAAAGTTTCTGTCTCTCAGTGCGAAATTCCTTCCTTGATCCCTCTCAAAAGGCATCCTCTGACTTCCTCTTTCCATTACTATCTTCCTCAGACACTCCTCAGCCACCCAACTTTTGTTTATAAGCTCGGAGAATACTCTAATCTCCATTGGCCCAACAGAACTCAGAATATCACTCTGGAGTCCTCCCTCAAATTTTATGCACTTCTATTCAGCAAAATCCTCTGGAGTGCCTTGACAAATACGAGAAAACCGGCACAGTTCTTCGAACTTGTTAGTGTACTCAATAACAGTCATCTGGCATTGTTTTAATTGTAGCAACTCAAGCTCCTTGGCGTTCCTGACTGAATTGGGAAAGTACTTTCTATAGAACTCTGTTCGGAACACTTTCCACGATACCACAGCACCATATAGTTGTAGGAGTCATGTTCCTTGCCAGCAATACTGGACTTCACCCTGAAACCGATAGGTCCCAAACTCGATCCACTGTTCCTCAGGAACCTGTTGAGCCTGCAGCGCCCGCTCCATCGCCTGAAGCCAGTTATCCGCTTCAGTAGGGTTTGAGGTCCCCCTAAAAGTCGGAGGGTGCTCCTTCAGAAAAGAGGCGAGTGTCATGGGACCCTCTTCACCGTTATTCCCATTATTTCCATTATTTATTTGATTTTCCAACGCCTTGGTTGTTGCCTGCATAGCCGCAGCCATATTTTTCAGGACAGCCATAAAATCTATAGGGTTGTTCCCTGCCAGTTCAAAGGTTGCATTGCCTAATCTACCTCCTCCTCGCCTGTCACCGCGTCCGCGAGTCGACATCTGGTTCCTATACACACCAAACAAGTGATATCAAGTTGATCAATCTCAATATCGCAAATCTAGTGTTTCAAGTCCCAAATGCATGCTCATGAACATTTATACCACATATATCAGTTAGATATTCTAATAACACAGAGACACACACATAGAGAATGCATAGAAGCATAGTCAATCTGTCCCTCAGGCTCTACAGGAATGAACTGCTCTGTTATCATAATGTAACACCCTACCTACCACACAGAGCTTTACGCTTAAGTAATAAAACAGATGTGATGTGGTATTACGACCTCTAAAATAAAACATATATACGTATAATAATCGAAAGAACGTAGTATACTAGGAGCCTCGAAGAATAGGTAAACAAAATCGTAAAATTAAAAGCACAATGATAAGGAATATGGATTACTTGTGTACGAAGAAAGCTAAGGTTCATAAACATATATATACAGAAAACAAGAATAGAGGGTCAAACGTACAAAATAACAAGCTCCTAACTCAGCCTGCGAAGCTAAGGCTGGTCGGAGAATATTTACATACATATCTATATATGTATATATATCCCACAACCCAAAATACATACATGAAACCCTAGCTCTCCATACATCTCTAAGAGGTACAAAAGTAAAACAAGTCATTTGGAGAGTTCTATACATATGATCATATATAAACAGAACACAAAATAATGTCCTAAAGATCCATTTCGCTGCATAGCTCCAGACGCCTAGCGAGGCGCCTCTCGACCTGTATCTGAAAAACACAAATATCCATATGGAATAAGAACTGGGATTTCTCAGCATGGTAATGGTGCCGTATACATAAGATATAAGGTCCCGGGAAAGCCTGAGACAATCCTAGAATGCCGACACTTAGATATAAAGCTTAAAGAACTAAAGCAGAAACCTTAAATCAAGGTAGTTATCTAAGGATTCCTAACTTAACCAAAACTTAAACCTAAACCCTCAATCCTCTTCCTTTCCTCCTACCCTCCAACACCGGTGAAACCGCACACACTAACAAGAAAATAATGGCAAACAGAGGTAGAATACAAGTATTGCAGATAACAAATATACAATTAACATAGTGAGTTCACTTAGGCATTCTCAACTAATACACAACAATCAATTCAAATAATATGCAATGATGCATGCCTGTCCTATGACTGATGAATCTCATCTGCCAGTTATCAAGCCAACCCGACAAGTCCGGCTGCTAAACCCTAGACTATCCCCCATCGCGCATCCCCAAGAGTCCATGCAAAGATTTTTCTCATATATAAAATCTGCTCATTGGGGGTATCTTTCCCGGGAGTTTATACGTGCCCGGTCACCCTTATGACGTAGGGTCAACAGAGTATCGAGTTTCGACCTGGAACACGTGGTGGCAAGCCCGGTACTTTACCCAGGAAAACTCGTATCTTAGATAAAATTGAGTGCATACATAAACATTTATAATCATTCATAATCATTGTACAATCATTCATCACAGCCATGGCATCACATATACTTCACTTCTTTACATTTTTCATACATAATTCGCCATTTTTCAACCTTACTTCATTCCCAAGTTACCACCTTTTCCTAGCTTCATCTCATTACTAGGCATACCACTAAGATCTAGGGGCTAAAAGAGTAAAAATAGAGGTTTAGAGGTTTAAAATTAGATTTTAAAACACAAAATTCATTTTGCTGAAAACAGGGGTCACGCGTACATGTGGGCGTGCGTTTTTCCTTCCTCGCGTACGCAAGGATCTTGCTCGTGTACGCGAGATGCCCAACCCAAAAAGGTTGGTCGCGTACACAACCCCTCAAAAATCACTGCTCGCGTATGTAAGATGCCAAACCCGAAAGGGTTGGTCGCGTCGCGTGCAATGGTCACGTACGCAAGACATGAAGAATGGCAAAAATGTTGAATGCTGCAGAATTTTCAATTTTGCATTCCGAACTTCCGATGCACATAACTTTTTTGTTTTAAAACATTTTTCATTCGTTCTTCGAACGGAATAAACTTCATGGACCCAATTTTCATATGAAACAAATTTGAAACATTTTGGGAGTCCGGAAGCCGAGTTATGGCTCGCTGAAATTCGGCCAAAATTCAGATTTTCACAAAAGTTTATAAACCTTTATTCTTTCCAAAACCAAACTCAAAATCAACCTGCCGTACACAAAAACAGCACCACAACACACCATTTACAACACCACAATCTCTACATCCTACCACAATCAATCATATCTCAATATCACACAATCTCATACCTCAATTCCTCAATTTAACCAACAAGATAATCAACAATCCATCATCTATGCATATTCAATATGATCAACTTATCAATCATCATTCAATCACCTTTTAGCATTCCATTTCCATCATAAACAATAATCACCCACAATTACTCAATCCATATTAACAATCATTATCAAAAGTACTAAGCTTTTAACATACTCTATCATTTCGACCTATCCTATGGTCATCTAGCCTAAGTTTTTACAAGACATTATATATTAAATACAAGAAACCAAAACCATATCTTGGTTAATTTCCTTGTATAACCCAAGACAACCCACTTAGGCAAGATTGCAAGCCCTCAAAACCAAAATTCAGCAACTAGCACCAACTCCAAGCTTCCAATTAAGCTTCCAACATTCCCAATTTGCTTCATATCACATATATATACACACCTAACACATTTATCACATATACATACCCAAAATTCAATACCCAACACATTTAATCAAGGAAATAGCTAGGGTTCTAGGATTCTCACCTTACTCAAGTACCAATGAAGCAAGATTAAACGTTTACCTCAAGCTAATCGGACCTATAACATAAAAGAATCAAAATCTCAACACCCACTTATACAAATTTTTGAAAACTTGGGGAAGGAAGAACTGAGACTAAAACTGAGACTTTTTTACCAAATTAGGCACTGGGCTTTGTAGAGGTCGTCACTGCAGACGCGTGGCTGCAAACGGTGCGGTAATCGAAACTAGAAGTGAGAAGATATGGTGGTTTGAAATCAAAGCCAAGGGTTTGTTCTTGTTCCCCTTGCCTTGAGCTTGCTTTAGCGTGATTTTGCTGAATGGAGGAAGAAAAATAATTCTTCTTTAAGTGTATTGGGCTGATTGGTTGGGCCTTGGGCCCAATATGGGTCCAGTTTGTCCGGTTCGGCTCGTTTGTCTCAATTTTTGGCCAAATTTTTTAAAATTAGTGTCAAAATTTTTATTTTAATTAGCTCTATCTTAGTATGTTATAAAATTCGTATTTCTAATTTCTTTTATTAAAAATTAATTTATTAATTAATTATTCGCTAATTTTATGGGGTTTACAGTTCTAGCGCCGCTACCAGCAGTAGCAGCGTCACCTTCTCTGTCCTTGTGGTATTGTCAAACCCAGCGCCTCTGTCCTCGTCGTCGTTGGCCGCCCATCTTCTCCTCTTGGATCCCTTCTCCTCGCGTTGCCAAGTCTGCTCACTCGTTGTTGGCATCACTATCTCTCCTCGTCGTGTCGTCAAGCCACTTCAGTTCTCGTCATCTTCGGCCTCCCTGAACTCATTTCTGTCCTCGTCATCTTCTATTGTCTCTGTCTTCGATCTCGGATCTCTGTCGAGCTCACGGCGATGTGCGAACATTCTTCCTTGTGCCGTGGACTCTTCACCGTCTCTCTCTGCCGCTGTGGAAAATGACACAATTTGATTTTGTTATTTTTCCTCTTTCTTGAGTTTTTTGGTAGTTCAATTTATTTTTTTATTTTTTTAATTATAATGATTATGATTTGCTGTTTTTATATTTTGGATTCTGATTTTT
Source organism: Arachis hypogaea (assembly GCF_003086295.3). Lineage (NCBI taxonomy): Eukaryota > Viridiplantae > Streptophyta > Magnoliopsida > Fabales > Fabaceae > Arachis > Arachis hypogaea. The sequence goes on from NC_092040.1 coordinate 107,080,151, forward strand.
GGATAGAATAAATTCTGGTCGTTGTAATTATAAAAAAATTTAAATTTGATTAACTATTTAACTCTGTTGATTAACAGAAGAAATTTTGGTTGCTGCTTCTTTTGTTATTCTTTTGTTTTATTAATTTTGGATTAATTTTGTTGATTTGAAGAAACTAAATTACACAATTGATGCCAATAACTACAACAAGCTTTTTTTAAGAGATAATCTACTTCATAGGAATTTTTAAAAAAATTGATGGTATATTTTTTTTATGGCTGAAGTTTTATTTTGTTATATGTAATTGATACTGTATGTGATTCTTGTGTTTATTTAGTTAAAAATTTATTGAATTTAAATATTAAAAATTATATATTAATTTTTTATAATTTTATTTTATATTTAATTAAATCGGTTGAACTCCAATTGAACCATAATTAGACTATTAAACTATTAAATTGGTCATTCTGTCGATTTATTGATTGGTTCGATTCATGCAACTTTGAAATAAGATCGAGGTTCTAAAAATCAGTTTAAACCGACCGATCAAAGTGTAAACAAAAAAAATGAATCAATCAAATGTTAAAATCAGAAAATTTAAAAACTGCTTTTGAACCGAATGGTCAAACCAAATCATAACCCGACCGATTTTTTGAATTAAACTTAGACCGCCCCGTTTTGTAGCACATTAGAGCAAGGGAGCTTACCAGCCCCAGCCCTAAGCCCTGCTCCTAACCAAGACGCGCTCCTGCCTCTCTTACACTCAGCCAGCCCGAGCTCCTCTCATCGAGCTCCTGCTCCGCGTCACTTCCATCCAGCCACCGCCTGCTACCGCCGCCAACGCAACTGCGAACTTGGAAGCCATCGTCGCGGCGTCGCATCTTCCTTCTCCTCCGTCACACAGCAGCCGTCGCAACTTTCTTCCCCTCCATCGCGCAGCCACCGTCGAAGCCTCCGTCGCGCAGTCGTCCCGCCGGCACCAGCTCTGTTCCACCTTCAGCCTTCGATCGTGCTCCACTGCTCCCTGTCCCCCTCTTGCGCCAGCTCTGCCCTGTTCTGCGCTCCCTCAGTCCCTGGTATTCAAATTATTTTTTGTAACTATAATTGAATAATTTTTCATTAATTTTGTGAACTGTGAACTATTATTTTTTTTGTTGTTAATTTTGTGAACTGTGAACTATTAATTTTTCTTGTTGTTAGTTAATCTGTGAACTGTGATTTTTCTTTTAGGATTGTGGATGATTTTGAATAATTGTTGTTAGTTAATCTGTGAACCTTGCTGTTGTTACTGGGTTGAATAATGGTTGAATAAGCGGTGAACCTTGCTCCCTCTCCTTCATACTCTGCTCATTGCTCACTGCTCAGAGTCTCATGCCAAAAGTAATGGTTGTTTTCTTGCTTTTTTTTTTTCGGTGCAGAATCACTTAGTTGGGGATTTGGTTAAATTGGGGATAATTGTGCAGAACCATATATGCTTGAAAGTATGACTGGATGGAGGTTGCAGTTCTTATTTTAGCTGGTTGTTGTTTTAATTAGTAGGTTGCAGTTCCAGTTCTTGTTTCGATTGGTTTAACTTGTTTTTGTTAACTTGTTTTGTTATGTTGTTGATCTTATTTTGATAAATTGTGATTGTTATGCTGTTCTTGACATTTTGATAATTTGTTAATTTGGTAAATTGTTTTTGTTGTGGATTGTTGTTCTTAATCTTGATCTTATTATTGTTGTTTGTCATTGGATATTGTTAACTAAATTTTGTTATTGGCTAGATGATAGTATCAATCAATTTAATTCATTATATTTGACTAATTCATTGTTCTTGACTTCTTGTCATTGGGTTGCTGTTTGATGATTATGTATTTGGGAATTTTGATGATTGATGGCAAATTTTAATGTTGGTATTTTATATTTGGTTGTTTTTTTATTTGACTTTTGAGTTTATATTTGAATGATATTATAACATTATGGTTGATCTAATACTTTTAATTTGGATGATATTTTAAAATTTATATTACATTAGAATTATGTTTTAATGTGTTTATTTATATTTTATTTATTATTTTATTATAAAATAGTTATTTCGGTTGAACCATCAGTTGAATCGATTAAACTAATGAACCAGTAAACCAGTAACTAGAACGGTTCGATGACCGGTTCAGTTTTCAGAACCTTGGGTAAGATATACAAGATAGGAAAACACTACCGATACACTTGAAAATTTTCCTATATAAGATGAGATCTGTTGCCATATGGTTAACCTAATGATTATTATTATTTATTTATGCATGAAGTTTTATACAGGAACCGCTTCATTACATTCCCAACCCCCAAAAGCTTCACCTTTGTTAACGCAGTTCCTCAACACTTCTACAACCATTCTTCATCTCAAACAGACCCAGGCCTTTGCTCTTAAACTCCTCTCTCACCAACCGCATCAATACAATCACTTCTTGGGTCGTTTGTTTCTGAGGATTCTCCGTCTTAATGTCGAAATATCTAATCTCTGCTATGCCCACAAACTGGTTGATGAAATGCCAAACTGCCCAAACAGCTTCCTTTGGACATCCCTTATTCGCGCGTTTATATCTGGTACCCAATTTCGCCATGGAATTTCCACCTATGCTAGGATGCACCAAAATGGGGTCTTGCCATCTGAGTTTACCTATTCCACAGTCCTCAATGCATGCGGACGTATCCTCGCCACGTTCGAAGGGACACAAGTTCATGCTAGGGTGGTGCAGTCAGGTTTCTTGGGGAACAAGTTTGTGCAAACTGCTTTACTTGACATGTATGCGAAGTTTGGTAGTGTTTTCGATGCAAGGGTGGTGTTTGATGGGATGTGTGATACAGACCTAGTTGCATGGACGGCAATGATTTGTGGGTATACCAAGGCGGGGATGATGATTCATGCGAGGTGGTTGTTTGATAACATGGGGGAGAAGAATTCTTTTACTTGGACTACTATGGTTGCAGGGTATGCAAATAGTGGAGACATGAAATCAGCCAAGAAATTGTATGATGCCATGGACGAGGAGAATAAGAGTGTGGTCACGTGGGTAGCAATGATAGCTGGTTATGGGAAGTTCGGCAACGTAAGTGAAGCAAAAAGGGTGTTTGATAGGATATCAACGCCACGTTATCCGTCAGCATGTGCAGCAATGCTGGCTTGTTATGCCCAAAATGGGTATGCAAAGGAAGCTATTGACATGTATAAGGAAATGAGGCAATCAAAAATTAAAATCACTGAGGTTGCAATGGTGGGTGCTTTATCAGCATGTGCACAACTTAGGGATATTCAAATGTCAAGTACATTGACAGAACATGTTGAGGAGAGTATTTATGGTATATCCTTCTATTATTACTTTGTTTACTGCACTTTAGTGTTAACTCAATCTCTTTAGCTTGAACCTCTTGATACTAACCTTCGCGCTCTTGTTTAATTGGGTTTTGACCATTGTTCTTTCATTTTAGATAGGATATGTATTATATCCAATTCATTGATCCACATGCATTCCAAATGTGGAAACATAAACTTAGCTTGGACGGAATTCAGTTGAATGAAATACAGAGATGTGTATAGTTATAGTGCAATGATTGCAGCCTTTGCTGAGCATGGGAAATCACAAGATGCTCTAGGTCTTTTCCTAAAGATGCAGAAGGAAGGAATATAGCCAAACCAGGTTACATTCGTGGGTCTCCTCAATGCATGTAGTTCTTCAGCTCTCGTCGACGAAGGTTGTAGGTATTTTCGGACTATGACTGAGGTATTTGGTATTCAGCCCTTACCCGAGCATTATGCTTGCATGGTAGATCTGCTTGGGAGGGCTGGGCAACTTGAAAGGGCATACTGTCTCATAAAGCAGAATGCAAGCGCCGATGCAACCACCTGGGGTTCTTTATTAGCAGCTTGCAGGGTTTATGGCAATGTGGAATTTGGTGAGACAGCTGCTAGACATCTCACCATGATTGACCCTGAGGATTCAGGAAATTATGTGCTTCTAGCAACCACTTATGCATCGAAGGACAAATGGGAACATGCAGAAGAAGTTAGGAAGTTCATGAGTGAAAAGGGAATGAAAAAACCTTCAGGGCATAGTTGGATACAAAGAGAGATAAGTGGATAGTTTAGAGATGAAATATTTTGATTGTTAATCTTCTGCTTGTTAGATACATTCTTTCTGCCAATGTAATGGCATGAATTCCTTCTGCATTTCCAAAGTTCTTTCCGATGGTGGATGCTAGAGAAGAAGCACATTCTTTGTTAAAACAATGTAAGTAACTTTAGTCTATTACTATGGATTGTACCTTAAAACAATAGTTGCAAGTAATTAGATCACGTTTTCTCTTTGCTTTGTGGAGATCAAGATTTATTTTTAGGATCATTTTTGTTGGTATCTCTTTTTCTTTGAAGGTCTTCCAATTGGTGTCTTATAAATTAGGAGTAATATGAGTGGGTTTTTCTTGTTTCCCAGAACTCTTAACTTAGGACAGTAAGCCAATTAGCTGCCACATTCTACAACTACATATCATGTTGTCCAAATCAACATTGACCTTCACTGATAATCGTTGAACTCTAAATACATTTCCAGCATCATCTCCTGATGAAAATGGCCTCCAACATCATTTCCATTTCTTTTTATCATGAACAAAGTACATTGAGGTTGTTTGCCATAGTGTAAGAGAGAGATCTTCTTACAAAATATTCTATCAATCCTGAGTAAGGATCAAAGTGCAGATATTCTCATAAAGTATTGTCCCCAGGGCCATCTCAGTCATGTTACTCCATGTTAGGATTGTTTGATATGTACAATCCAATTTAAGGGAAAATGTTGCTTGATTTTGTTTCTTTTTTCTGTAATTTCTTTCTATTTTCTTCGTGTTTATGTTCTTTCTTGCTCATGCTCATCATATTTCACTAGATTTCCTCTTCATATCTCATTTTATTGCAAGTTGAGGTTTGTCCAAATTGAGAGGGAATGTCTTGTATATAAGCTTAGGATATTTATGTTAGTTGAGTTAGTTAATTGGGATGACAACTCAGCAAGTTAGTTATGCAAGTGACAAGGTAGTCAGTGTCGAGTACATGAATCAGCTAGAGGGAGAAACATGCCAATACCAATAGGCATAGATAATATATAATAAGCCAGTCACGGGTGATGAAACTTGATTATTCTATCAATTCCAATTTTCTCATTTCTGATTCCTCTACTTCCCTCTTTCCTTTCTCTGCATTTTTCATCTTCACCTCTTTTTCAGTGGCATATGGAACACAGTTTTAACAGAAACTACATTTTTTTTTTGTAAAATCTTTCTATATTAACCACCTGCTACTCTATGTGAATTGCACATTTTAAACTTCAAAAAGGTAAATTGCACATCATTAAAAGTTAAAGGGGAAACAAAACAAAACAAAGGTAGAAGGAAAACTAATAATTCATTTCTTTTTTTCCCCCTTAAACATTACAGTATAAAACATTAACTCTGAAGAGGATCACATTTATTAATTAATTCATCGATTGAACGTGCAACACAGCTCTTCATGTCAATTTGTCATCATATAAACCCAAAAAAAAGAAGAAAAATATTGGATTGACTAGCTAATTAAGCTTTGCAAGCAGTAGATTTATGGCGAGTATTGCACTTAGGTATGCATCCAAGAATTGTTGTGTTATTAGAAGGGCGAGGTTTGTATGTTTTGAAGAACTCGGGATCCTGCTCCAATGATTCTGTGTAGTTCTCCAAAATGGGAACTATCTCATCAAAATGTGGCCTCTTATCTGCATTGCTTGACCAGCATCTGTTTATTAGGTCACTTAGTGCCCATGGACATTCAGATGGCAATGGTGGCCTTGCATTCTACACAAACAAAATACGAATAAATAAATACATAAGTCCCACAATTTGAGTGTGATTAACGAAATGTATATTTACGAAAGAAGCTACTATAGTGGTTATCTCATGCATATACATGTCCGTTTGAGCATGTGATTCTCTCTCCCAATTATTATAAATAGAGTAATATCTTAAATTAGTCACTAAAACTTTTTAGTAAGACAATTTAATTCTTAACAAATTTTAATTACTAAATCAGTTCTTAACTTTTTATCTTGTTTGACATATTAATTCTCGTGTCAAATTTTGGTAAAAAAAAGTTAGACAAGACATAACAGTCTTAAAAAATTTTTAAAATTTCATATTAGTTTCTCTCTGTAGACGAACAATCTGATGTAAGGACTTTCTATCTAACGAAATAAAAAATTAAAAACTAATTTAATAATTAAAATTTGTTGAAGACTAAAGTATATAACTAAATTTTTTAAAGACTGATTTGAAATTACTCTTATAAATCAACCAGTACACCTCAAAATCAACCACCAGCAGTCATTATGCATTTTTAAATTTAGATCAATATCCTTTAAAGTGAGAGAGTTGGCAAAGTGATGAAGTGAAAAACTAATCACTATTAAATTAAAATAGTGAGACTTACATGCAATGAGAGTTGCAAATTCAATGAAAATTAAGTTCTCATTTTATCACTTTATTAATTTTCTCACTTTAAATATCTAAATTCTTTAAATTTGCATATATGTTGTGAGAGAGGATAGAGAAGTCCTAATAATAAAACCATAAAGCTAGCTAAAATATATCAAAAATTGCTACAAGAATTTAATTTGCATACAAAACTTTTACGTAGTTATCTAAAACTCTGTCACGAGTAAAGTATTTGACTGTCACCCAGCGAACTTTAGAAGTCTTATAAACAACCACCTAAGTGATGATAATAAAACACTTTTACATATAACAATTAAACTATTTATAACAATATATAAAAACAAATTTTGAAATACGGTTTTACAGAAAAGTTTATGGGATTCTTTAGCAAAAACATTTACAGATCATGCCATTGGATGGATGATGATATAAAACTTAAGTGTATAAAAATCGATCTCAAACATATATTATGCCTTGTGGTTGAGTTTAACTAGTCCCATGTTCAGAAGTCAGCACATTAACTTATCCAAAAATAGAAAATTGGAAATATAACCCTCTTGATGCAAGTGTATGCATACTTTATAGTATTTTATAAAGGTTAAGATCCGAAGTATATCTTTTGGATATTTGTAGCATGCGTTAAGGGAATGAGCATGAACAGTTGGAAAGGACTAATATATATAACACCCCCCCCCCCCTTTCTCTCTCTCTCTCAAGTTACTATGAGTAAAAAACTTTAAATATACATAAATGTATTAAAAATGTACACATATTAACTAAACTTTTTATTTTAAAAGTTTTTGTATTTTCTATAAAAGCTTCTTAAAAAAAAAAAGAAGAAGACAGAAAAGTTTCACCAAAATCAATAATTTCAATATCTACCAAAATAGCATTAATGAAATTAATTATATGACACTTTGTTTTCTGGCGTTCTGTGCATGTGACAGGAGGGAGTGGTAGCCATCATTGTTGATTTTCTCATAAATATTGATACATGGCACATACCAAATTTTTTAATGTTTTGGAAAAGTTCAAGAACCATCTTAAGATGTCAGGCAAAAATAGATAGTGAAACATCGCAATCTTTTCTGCGGTGTGTTTGATTCAGTTTTCCCCTGATAAAAAAACCAATTTCTTTTCTAATAAAAAAATCACTTGAGTTATGACATATTTACATGAAAAAATAAACTTAGTTTCACAAGACGTAAACAAAACAGTTTCTAATAAAAATTAATTTCCAATTTTTTAATTATATAAATAAATCAAATTGTTAACTACTTGTTTTTTTCCCTAGAATCCAAAACATAGGCACTCTATATATTTGGTAGCAATTCAATCCAACGTTGTTAATTGAATGTGTCTTGCTTAGATAAGCAAAGGAGCTATCTTATCAGAAATCAATAATCATGGCCACATGCTCCACTCTAAATATTGTAGACAATGCATGATTGTTGCCCACCCTTGCCCCCACGTTTGAGAAAGATCCGGGACACATTAACCATCAAGGTCCTACTCAAATGCATGCATAGGACATGCATAACAGATAATTAAAATGTAACATATACCTATACATGCTAAATTAATAATTGAATTTGACAAAGTATTATTGGCAAAACAAGTTCATGCATATTCAAGGCTAAATAAGAGTTTAATCATTTCTATTTCTTGTCACTGTAAAGTTCCTTTATATTGACATTCAATGAGAATATGAGATGGTATCATCTAGATAAAAAACAAAAATTGTTTCTTTTTGAGAGTAAATATGTAAGTTATCTACTTTTGTTTATGCAATAACACCTATCTGAATATGTATATAAGAGAATTTTACACTTATGGTGAATATATATATATATATATATATATATATATATATATATATATATATATATATATATATACTCCTATATTTTATAATATCACTCTCCCCATGAGTTTTTTGGATCGTATGTATGTATGAATTTATAGTAAAAAAGAATGATATTATCAAAATGGAAGTAACAATACCCATATCCATGTATATATATAGAGAGAGAGAGATCATGTTGATTTTCAACCACGGCATCAATGAAATTTGTATTGCATGTTTTAGCACAAAAGTTAACAAAATATTTAATTTGGTCTTCAGTAGTCTACAGCTTTAATCAGTTATAAAACACTGAGTTAGTAGTTCTGATAAACATATACTACTCTAACTGTGATTTGGGACAATTAGTTGATACTAATATGTCTAAAGTCAAACAGCAAAGAAACAAGCCAACTTTGTTCAAACTTCACAGCATGGATGCTATAAGCCTTTAGAGGTGATTAAGTATATTAATCATCTGATATATTCTGTTAACTCACAATTAAGAATATGAATGATACAATTAAGTAAATTCTGATGCAATATATACCTTGTGGGAAACTGCAAATGCAGCTTGCTCTGGTGTCATGTTTTCAAATGGTGTCTGTCCTGTTAAAATCTCCCATAGAACTATGCCAAAACTATAGACATCAACTTTCTTAGTGTGATGCTTTTCTTTGATCATTTCCGGAGCCATCCACCGGTAAGTTCCGGTGAATCCTTTCGCGCTACCACACTGAGATTCCAAGCAAGAGATACCAAAATCTGCTACTTTTACACACATATCTTCCCCCAGAAGCAGATTTTCTGATTTGAGATCCCTATGAAGTATCCCCTGAGAGTGAAGATATTGCATCCCCCGTGCAATGTCAAGGGCTAATTTCAGAACAATTTCGAGTGGAACTGAATTTGATTGTTGCTGATGCAGATATTTTCTCAATGATCCGCCGGCTAAGTATTCGGTAATTATACAAAAGACAGGAGGTTTCTTGCAGGCTGCAATAAACTGCAAGATCAATAGAATGTCAATAGCTGATTGAAAATGTATAATAATCTAGCTATTATTCAGCAGCTGCAAATTTTTAAACACAAACAATGCATTCTACTCTCATGAATAAGAAACTGCCTTTTAGAACTATGTAGTAGTAAGAATTAAACCAAATTAGAACGCAATACTTCCCAAAAATAAAAAAATAAACACTTAATAAAGAAGAACATTCACATAGACACTGCAATCTATTCGATTCCGTGCATTAGGGCAAACCCTAAATAAAGATGATTATTAATCTCTTGTTCAGTTTTTCAGACCGATGAAATGGAACAGAACAGAAAAGGACTTGTTTGGCAATTTCAACTATTATAATCAGAAATGTAGTAAATCCCTATCTACCACTCAATTCCTCTTCTCAGATAATAGATTCAATCTACCAAGTTAATTACTTAATGGTAAAACTATCTCGTAGTCTTCAGAAGATTTCAAATTACTCAATTACTCAATTAGTAAATAAAGACAATAACATCAACAACAAGGACAGGGAATCCAAACTCCAAAAGTGATGCTTCAGCATTGAACCATCAGAAAGAAATTCAAAGTTAGCTACCACAAAAAAGAAGACTTATCCACAATTAGACTAGACTCCAAATCATCAAAGTCATCATCTTCAATAGCATGAGAATCATATCTCGAAGCTACAAAGACTTGTCATTGGTATTATGCATGCGGTCCTACGTTCAAACGTGATCCCGTCATGTAACATTCCTTATTCTTAAAATAGCAAGAACAGAACGATTGAGCTTGCGTGCTTAGAGGGAGTCCGAACCCGGAGAAACTCAAATTAAGGAATTATAGTAAAAGAACCGCGGACTGCCTGATAATAATATTAGTGGCTGTTTCTAGTTTTAAACTTATAACCTTGAGAGAACAATAAAGAGTCCAATACAAAAAAAAAGAAGAGAGAGTCTCGGTGGCACTCACAGTGAGGATATTGGGATGGCGCAAGCGGAGGAGCAAGGAGACCTCAGAAGTGAATTGTTTCTCAAGAAAAGAAGCAAGATCCTCATCCTCCTCAGGCAGGCTTACAAGCTTGATGGCCACATCCTTCTGCTTGTATACACCTCTGTAGATCCTGCTGTGCCTTCCCGTGGCGAACTTGGAACCAATGAGAAGCTGAGACATGTCAGCACTCCATTCCTCTTCGCCTTCTCCCTTGATCGCCGCACCGGGAGACACCAAGTACTTCGACCATGACACCGCCCTCTTGTACTCCCCAAGGGACAGCCTCCTCCCTGACGACCTCATGCTCCCATTCCCGTTCCCTTTTTGCTTCAACCAATGCATATTCTTCTTATTAGTACAAACCACTCACTCCTCAATACTGCTCGCCTCAAAACTTGTATATACAAAAACAATCAATCGGAATTGCAAAGAATAAAAATTATGAATAAAGGTATTCAGTTTTTTTTTTTTAAATCTGTGACCTCCCTTCACAGGAATGCAGATCCGGAAAGATATAAAATGATTGGAGTTTTAAACAAATGCAGCAATTTGGAAGGTGGCTAAGTAATGGTTTTCAATTTCATGGGTTAATAAATAAACGTACTTGTTCATGAGATAAACTACATTTTACGGATACTGATAATGGTTTGGTCTCGTTGAAGGTCATGGAATCACGACGAATTTATGAAGAGGAGAGAAGAAGAAGATGACAAGAGAAAACCAGGACCAAAGACGGAAACAAAAAAGCTCACAACGCCTTGCGAGTATTTTAACCAAAACGAAGAAGAGTAAAAATTAAAAATTAAAAAAAATTAACGACAGAGGATTTCCCTCAGAAGAAGACAGATTGAGATAAAGTTTTCTTTGTAGATTTCCAACTTCCAATTGGGTGCTTGCACCAGGAAAGAGAAAGAAAGGGAGGGTGTAATAGTAATAGACCATGACCCTTTATTTGGATTTGGATAGCTAAAGCAACACTTTATCCGATAATCAATTAATCAACTAATAACTTAAATTAAATTAAGAAAAATACTACTGGTCTTTTAAAATTTAATTTTTGGTTAATTTTTTTAAGAATTTTTATTATGATACTTACTTTTATGTACTAATTATTTAAAAAATTAGAGAAATTACTTACTTTTTATTTTTTTTCTTCATCTAAAAGTTGAGTAAAAAAATATTTAAAAAATACTTAATTACACTGTTAAATTAAAAATAGTATATTTATATTCTTTTTATTATTTTAGTTCAACATATGCTGGCTCGTCCCAAGAGTGTTAGGAGAAAAGATTGATACTTAAAGACGGAGATTAAGAACAAAAATTAAATTAAGTTTTTATATTATTTTTTATGCAAAATGTATAAGATTGAGTTATCTCTTGATATTTTGTTTAGTTTAAAATAAAAATAAAGACTTAAACAAATGAAATTACTAAAATATTCTTATTAATAAAATTCTACTGCTTTTTCTTTTTCCTTTTCTCTATCTCTTTCTCGAACTATATTTATACGTCGTGTCGTGCCACCTTGTTCGAGTGCCGTCGTGTCGTGTACTTTTTCTCTCATATTCTCTCGCACTCTCTCGAGTTAGTTTCGCGTCGTGTCGTGCCGTCTATGTTCAAGTTGTGCCTTCATGTTTAGGTCCATCGTGCTATTTCTGTTTTCTGTTGTGTTTGTTGCACCGCCGTAGTTCTAGTTTAGCATTGTCTCAATCTCTCTCACTTTTTTTCTCTCTTTTTTTTAATTTTAATTTTGAAATCTTTTTATTTATGACTTGATTAATATATATTGTGAGATTGTTGTTGTTTTTATATTATTGTTATTGTTGGTGGTGAAATTTAGTGATGGTAGATGTGTGTAGAGCTCGCAAGGGGTAGGGTAGGGTAGGATTTAGATTCTATCCTAACCCTACTTGCGGGTTGAGAATCTCTCAACCCTAACCCTACCCGCATTCTAAAGTTCTAAACCCTACCCTATTCGACTCTACCCACAAAAACATAAATTTTTTTAAACAAATATAAAATTCAACCATTCCAAATTTCATACATATTAATAAAATAGAAAATAAAAAACTAAGTTCAAATGAAAATTAAAAACAATCAAATCTTTAAGAAATCCAACATAAAATTATAAATAATATGATCATCAACTAATTTAGTGGTTATTTCAAGTTTTTATAAGAGAAAAATTGTGAGTTCAAGATTCACTTTCTTCATTACATACATAACTTTTACATATATATTATATAATATATTAGGAGTACGAGTAGGGTGGGGTAGGGTATACCCTAAATCCATACCCTACCCTACCCGCAGGCAGATTCGTACCGTATTCTACCCTACCGGTAGGGTAGACAACCCTATCCAAATGGATTGGTCTGGATTGGTATCCGCAGTTAGAGTATATATTGCCAACCCTAGATATGTGGTAGTGGGGTGAGAGGTGGAGTGGAATTAGGGGTGAAAAGTAAACTTGAAATATAAAATTTTAAATGAGAGTATTTCAACCTTTTTTGTTAGTGTTAATAGGTTTAATATTTGTAAATTTATATAATTATCTTTTAATACGTTTAAGGTGTTAGTCTTTAGTGACTTAGAAATATATATATATATATATATATATATATATATATATATATATATATATATATGTTACATTTAATGTAAATGCATAGGTAGGTGTATTATAAGTTGTAGTACTGTTTAGATCTCAATTAATGGTTTAGAAGTAACTAATATGCGCTAGTTATCTGATTTGGGAATTGCAACGACCACGGTTACTTTTGTCACATCGTGTGACACTAGGTCTCCCGCCGCCACCCATCCTGCTTTCCTATATAAGGGAGGTTGGATTTGAGCATATAGTAGAGTTAAGGGATTCTATATTTGACGGTTGCTTGATCTTTGTATTTGTCGAGCGGTGGAGGTCAGAGACCCATACGTTCCACCTTCTGTGGAGTGAGGTCAGCATTACGCTTGAGGATGTTGCCTACCACACTGGACTGCGCACAGCTGGAGAGCCCGTTGGGGTTGTACCAGAGACTTCCAGCGGTGGCGCCAGCACCCGACATGGGAGTGGGTTGAGGATTTATTGAGCGCTAGGCCACCACCATCGCAGGAGGGAGGGAAGCAGGTGTTTGCAGTTAGGATGACGTAGCTCAGGGACCGAGTGGCACATATTCATGATGGGGCAGCCCTGGAGACTCTCTGATAGTATGCCCGATGCTACTTGATGATGTTGATTGGGGGTTTTCTGTTCACAAACAAGTCGGCTACACTTGTACCGTTGAGATGGCTGCCACTGCTAGAGAATTTCGATCGATGCAGCCAGTTGTCTTGAGGGTCTGCACTTCTCTGCCATACCTACCACTCGTTGTGCATGGCGGCTTCCCGTAATGTGATGGACATTACGGGATGTATGCCTCTTCTTGTATCGTGGATCTACCATAGGTTCCCGTGCTTTAGTCCAGCGGGTTACGACATCGTCAGGTTCCCAATTGCTTCCAGGTATATGAAAGTTGTAATCAATTTGTTGATTACCATTAGTAGACACATAATATATATTGGAATGTAACTATTTGTAAAATTATCTTTGATCCATGCAGGTTGCCAGGGCTAGGGCAGTAGAGCAGAGATCATCATGATAGCAGGATATTGAGTTTATGTCGTTGTATCGATGCACTGACATTTGATAGAGTATGATAGAGTGTGATCTATGTATTTTTTTCAATCTACCATTGGTATATCATTTAATTAACAAAAGTTCCTAAATGTTTTTAAAACAGTTTCGCTGTACACCATACGATGATGCAGAGCTACGTCAGATTGCGTCGGACTGGATCATGACTGACGCGGAACTTTATACATAGTGGGTTGTCGTCCCTATCCTCTGCTTTCACTTTGTTGAGTTCCATCACGTTGACAGGGTGAATAGGCAGTTAGGGGGCAGCAGCATAGGCCAGCAGGCCCAATGAACGCCGATGAGTATCTCTTCAAGACGACCAAGGGAGATGATGTCTGGTAGCCAGACCAGCATCGCTACTTGTACGACCTATTCAGGGGCCATTACCAGGCACATGATTTGGTTACCATCGACGATCATCCGGACCTCCGCCTGACACAGGAGTACCTCACCTGGTGGCAGGAGACTTGCAGAGTGAGATATCTTTCTGGTGATGACATCCTGGCCGATCCCAGAACAGCAGCCCCATCGACTGATATCCTCCCTGCAGCCCCTGATCACAGAGATGAGATACAGTTACCACCGGATGCCCCATATCGGAGGCGACGGGCAAGGAGACGACTTCGTAATGATGTCCGGAGAGCAGTACGGCAGGCACGTGGTCAGCATGCCCGTAAGGATGGTGGGGATCCTCAGGACGGAGTTCAGCAGTTGTTAGACGAGGAGGCTGAGTACGCCTAATAGGAGGAGATGCCAGAGGATGTCATACCCAGTGCACATGCAGAGCAGCCATCCGACACATTTTTTGCTGACCATGGGGCTGACGTTGCTACGAGGCTTATGCTGGGTACCTCCATCCCTGGTCACCACCCGACTGATGACACCGCTTGGGAGCAGCCCCAGTTTGACATTAGATCCAATGTTGAGATAAACATCGATGATATTTTCCAGATCATCGGGGCGACCTGTGATGGGATGGATGACTAGGCCAGTCGTTATCGTCACCGAAGAGATGATACCGACATACTTGGGACATCGAGCGGTGTATCCACCCAGTATGGGACAGCTCTTCCAGGGTGCTATCAGACTCCTCTTCCACCATCGCACCAGTCTGGTTCTGCGCCATTATCCTACTATCAGATTCTATCCCAGCCACCACCGCCGCCAGGTTTTGTCTGGCCACCACTTCCTACGCCTCCTCCCATGATTGTAGCAGCTCCTCCTCCGCCACCACACCAGCATCCACCACCCACTTCCAGCCAGTCAGTTGTTCATTCTCGTCCATACCGTCCTCCCAGGATGTCTCATCCTCGTGGATGTGGGAATGGACACCACTTGGATCTTGCCGCTGGACGACGTTAGTTATTATTATTACTATGTATTTTGCTTGTTACTTATATTTATAGACCTCCATCACATGTATGACTCTTTTTTAGTGCATTTGAATCTATGACTCAGACTTGTTTATCCATGTGAATATATGTTTTGTTACGAAAATATTGTAACGTTATATATAGAAATTGTCCTGTACACTCGCACGTATCTCGAATGCACTGGGTTAAAGTAAATTACACGCAAACAAGACTAGATATTGGATATAGTGCATCCAAAATATGACCGGCACGTCCCGTATCATAAAACGGGATCAGTGCACCGGAGATATATTCGTTTTTTTATTTTCTCTACTGTATCCGAAATGTGACTAAAAACATATTTTAATAAATATTTGCACGTTTATTTAAATCGATAAATATTATATTTATTTAATTTAAATAAAAAATATTCTCCAAAACTAACATGAGTCAAAAATATTAAATTAAGAGACTAAATTAAATAAATTAAAATTTTAAAAATTATAATAAGACAAAAGTGTAATTTTAAGAATTAATTTAGAGTAAAACACTATAATAAGCCAAGGAGAATGAAATTTTACACAAATAAGCCAAATGAAAAATTGGTTCATGAATCCACCAATGCACATTACTATATAGTTCGAATCATGTTCATTCGAACTCTATTCACACATAATTCGAATCATGTTGATTCGAATTATGCACAAACGTGCACACACACTAATTCGAATCATGTTGATTCGAATTACACTCACACACGCTGCACATAGTAATTCAAATTGAATAGATTCGAATTACTCATGATTTAATTATGTCCATTTTTTATTAAAAATTTAATAATTGATTAAAAAATCAATAATTTAAAAATTAAAAAATATATATTTTATTTCATGCATTAAAAAAAAGCTAACAAAATATTTTACTCTATACAAAATAATTTTAAAAAATGGCTTAAAAGATATTAGGAATACTATAAAAATTTGTAATGTCCTAATAACTAAGGACATTAAAGAAATACTCTACATAGTCAATAATAATTTAGAAATTAAAAAAATATAATTATAACCAGTATTTACCTAAATTACTAGAATATTACAAACTTTTATAGTACTCCTAACATTTTTTAAGCCATTTTTTAAATTATTTTGTATAGAAAATGGCTTAAAATGGCTTAAAATGCACTTTATTCTAGGCAAAATAATTTAAAAAATGACTTAAAAAAATGTTAGGAGTACTATAAAAAATTTTAATGTCCTAATGACTTAGGACATTAAAAAAATATTCTACATAGTCAATACTAATTTAGAAATTAAAAAAAAATATAGTTACAACCAATATTTACCTAAATTACTAGGACATTACAAATTTTTATAGTACTTCTAACATTTTTTTAAGCTATTTTTTTAAATTGTTTTGCCTAGAATAAAGGGCATTTTTAAGCCATTTTCTATGCAAAATAATTTTTAAAAAATTGCTTAAAAAATGTTAGGAGTACTATGAAAGTTTGTAATATTCTACTAATTTAGATAAATACTGGTTATAACTATATTTTTTTTAATTTCTAAATTATTATTGACTCTGTAGAGTATTTCTTTAATGTCCTAAGTCATTAGGACATTACAAATTTTTATAGTACTCCTAACATCTTTTAAGTCATTTTTAAAATTATTTTGTATAGAATAAAATATTTTTTTGTGGTATAATTTAAATAAATTTATTTAAAAAATTTATAAAAAAATATTCATGAGCTATTAAAAATGCGCAAAAGAGTATTGTATGAAATTCGAATTGATAGCTCACTAATATTTTAAAGAAGTCTCGTAATAAAATATTTTGTTAGCTTTTTTTTAATGCATGAAATAAAATATATATTTTTTAATTTTTAAATTATTAATTTTTTTAATCAATTATTAAATTTTTAATAAAAAAATGGACATAATTAAATCATGAGTAATTCGAATCTATTCAATTCGAATTACTATGTGCAGCGTGTGTGAGTGTAATTCAAATCAACATGATTCGAATTAGTGTGTGTGCACGTTTGTGCATAATTCGAATCAACATGATTCGAATTATGTGTGAATAGAGTTCGAATGAACCTGATTCGAACTATATAATAACGTGCGTTGGTGGATTCATGAACCAATTTTTCATTTGGCTTATTTGTATAAAATTTCATTCTCCTTGGCTTATTATAGTGTTTTACCCATTAATTTAAGTACTACTTCGTTACGAATTAAGTTCGAACATTTTCGTAAATAATGACAACGAGTTAGATTTGGTTAATGTAATTAGATAATAAATCTTAAGTCCGTCTCTCACATTATTACGTAGGCTATGTTTTAATTTTTAATAAATATTTTTATTCAAATTAAATATGTATTTTATTATATGTTATTTGAAAATTTTTTATTGAAAAATGTCTTTAATAATGCATAAATGTGCCCCTAAAATATCAATTTTATTCTTTTTAAATTCTCATAATATATTTAAAAATATTAAGGTTATTAAATATATGTAAATTCTCAAAAGTAATTTTTTTTATTATGTCTACCTTAGTTGACAATTTCATTTTAAATATTATGTGTGCTATTCATGAATTTTTATTTAAAAAATAAAGTGTGTTTTTTGTCTTTATTGTTAATAATTTTCTTTTAAAAATATCTTTAATATTTAATTTTATTTTTTAACATTTTCAATTTATTTAATTTTGTTCATAATATTTTTAATTTATATCAAAATTAATTTTAGTTTTTTTTATTTTATCTAATATTTTAGATAGAGTTAATATTTAAAATAATTTAAAAACATTAAAAATACAATTGAATAAAATTAAATATTAAAAATAAAAAAACATACTTTTCTCTTATTTAAATAAAGGGAATGTATTACAAAACATTTGATACTAATTTGAAATGCATTTTTATATCCGCAAAGACCCTGTCTATTACTCTCGAGAAGGATTATTTACACACTTCCTTCACCAAATGTGTTTTTGTTCTTCTTCATGGAAATTAATTTTGGGCATGTTGTGCAACCATGAGATTTTATTTTTAATTATTTTTTAATTTATACATTTGTAGAGAATTGGACGAAATATAGATATTTTGCTGAATTAATATGTTCGTATATTGGATACATTTTGGATATAATATTTTATTGACACTTGATTGATATGTGTGTTTATTATGTTCAACTATATTTTAATAAAAAATAAAAAATCTTTTATGAAAATATTTAGACATACTTAAATATTATCAGTACTAATGTGTCTAATTTTATTTTTAATATGTATTTTTGAAATAAATTTAAATATAGTATATATTATTTATTAAAACAAAAATGTGTCATAGAGATTTTCAATTAAATCGTATTGGATTAAATTAGGGCTGGTAATATATATTCTATCCATGGTATCCAACTCGGACCAATTCGTTCGAGTAGGATTGTCTACTCGACCAGCTACGGATAGGGTAGGGTACGGTGCGAGTTTGCCTGTGGGTAAGGTAGGGTACGGGTTTAGGGTATACCCTATCCTACTCTACCCGTACTCCTAATATATTATATAATATATATATAAAAGTTATGTATGTAGTGAAAAAAGTGAGTGTTAAACTCATAATCATCCTCTTATAAAAACTTGAAATAACCACTAAGTTAGTTGATAATCATATTATTTATAATTTTATGTTGGATTTTTTAAAAATTTTATTGTTTTTAATTTTAATTTGAACTTAGTTTTTTATTTTCTATTTTATTAATATGTAAAAAAATTGGAATGGTTGAATTTTATATTTGCTTGAAATTTTTTATTTTTCTATGAGTAGGGTCAGGTAGAGTAGGGTTTAGAACTTTAGGGTGCAGATAGGGTTAGAATCGAGAAATTCTCAATTGGCGGATAAAGTAGGCTAGAGTCTTAAAAAAAATTTTAACCCGCGGATAGGGTTAGGATAGAGTCTAAACCCTATCCTACCCTACCTAATGCCAGCTCTAGCAATAAGTGAGCAACCACTAAACTAATTAGTTAATTTAGTAATTTAGAGCATTAATTTTTTATTTTTTATTTTATTAATATGTATAAAATTTAGAATAATTAAATTTTATATTTATTTTAAAAAAATTAATATTTCTGCAGGTAGAGTAGGATGGAATAGGATTTAAAATTTTAAGGTACAAATAGAATTAGAATTAAAAAATTTTTAACTTGCGAATAAAATAGACTAAAATTTTAATAAAAAATTTAACCCATAAATAAAATTAGAATAAAGTTCAAACCCTATCCTATTCTATTCATTATCAGTCCTAAATTAAATTGATTTATTCAAGCTTGATTTCACACAATTTTGTATAGATTGATTTATTTTTAGCGTATTCTCTTACTAAATCGTTCTATTCTCTTACTAAATCATTCTATGTGAGGGAGACTATATATATACCGTGTGCACGTGTGTATAGTTATAATAAACCGTTTTAGGTTGAGTTAATACTCAAAATGACTCCTTAAATTTGACCTCCAACTCAATTTAGCCATCGAATTACTAATTTACTTAAATTGTACCCTGAAATTTTAAGACGTGGCTCAAGTTGACCCTTCCGTCTATTTTCGTCACCGAAAAACTGATGTGACACATGTAGTTGACACCTGGCAGCCTCAACAGTTGTTTGACGTGGCAAAATTCTTGTATGCATCAATTTAGCTCTCAATAATTAAAAAAAAAACCTAGCAACCCCATTTCTCCCAAATCATAGTCGTTTTTGGTGAGTTGGGGAGCAACAACCAAGCCTCAGGTAGCTCCAGCAGCTAAGCCTCAGACTCTCCACAATCTCACCTCAGTCTCTCAACTCTCTCGCCTTGCACTCACACAACCCGGTCACAACAGCCAACACACTCACACACTGACTACCACACACAAGCCAGTAATTCGCACTCGCATAATACCACGAATCCACACTAATTCCCAATTCGTCATTCGCGTTTCGGTTCTTCATCAGAGCCATGGTGGTGGAGAACCCACAAGATTCGTTGAAGAAGCTCGAGTACGTGTCTCTTGTTTCGAAGGTTTGCACCGAAATAAAATCTCACATCGAAAACGGTGACAATGTACTGCAGAAGGAGATTGAAGCTGAAGCCAAAGAGAAACATGGTGGTGATAGAGACAGAAAAATACACGGTGAAGATGGGCACAGAGGAAGAGACAGAAATAGAAGGGACAGGTATGATAAATATGATAGAGATGAAAGGCATAGAGATAGGAATAGAGATAGAGATAGAGATAATGATGATTATGATGATGAAAAGGGGATTCTAGGAGAAAGGGAAGGGATAGAGAGAACGATAGGGGTAGGGATAAGGATAAGGATAGATATGAGAGACAGAGGAGAGATGTGTGTGAAGAAGAAAATGGTGGTTATGGTCAAGAAGATGGCGGTGGTGACAGAAAAGGTATGAGGGATCTAAGGCATAGTGGAGGGAATGAAGTTGAATTGTACAAGGTTTATAAAGGAAGAGGTAAAGTCTGATAAGAAGACTTATGCAAGGTTTTTTTTTCAAATTATTGGGGGCTAAATTGATGCATACAAGAATTTTGCCACGTCAGACAACTGTTGAGGCTGTTAGGTGTCAATTACATGTACCACGTCAGCTTTTCGGTGACGAAAATAGACGGAAGGGCCAACTTGAGCCACGTCTTAAAATTTCAGGGTACAATTTGAGTCAATTGATAATTTAAGGGGTAAATTGAGTTAGAGATCAAATTTCAGGGGTCATTTTGAGTATTAACTTTTTTAGATCAGATCAATTTAATAAGGACATTTTAAAAACTAAAGTCAAAATAGGACAAATGGATAAAATGTTGCTTAAATTTAAATGGGTGATTTATCCTTTGAATTACGATAAAAAATTTTACTTATCACTTTTTTACATTAATTTTAATTGATTTAATTAATTAATTTAAAAAAATGTCAGACAAACTAGATAGTAAGTCCACCAACTCACTATAAAATAGAATGACTAATATTTTAAATTTGTTTTATTTTAGTAGAATAGGCCGATCCTATTGTAAAATAAATATATAAGATGTACTGAATATAAAACAAAAATATATAAATAGAAGATTCTAATATTAATATAATTAGCTTAATAATAATAATTCATATATGTATTTACTAATATTATATATTGTATGTATATATATAAAGAGAGAAGTATTCAGAATAAAGAGAGAGAATGTTTATTATCCCCTTCTATTTATATTCGTACAAAGTATTCTTTTTCAAGACCTCATAAAGTTCAGTCTTTCTTGAGGAATTGAATTTCTCTATTGGAAAAGCTAGCCGCCCAATGTATTAAATGGCCATCCATTCATGTATATCATAACACTCCTCCTTGGATGATCATTTAGCATTATTGCCTCGTTAAAACCTTACTGAAGAAAAACTCAGTGGAAAAAAATCTTAGTGAAAGAAAAAGAGTAGAACATCCTTTTTTATGGGGACTGCCTCATTAAAAACCTTGTCAAGAAAAACCCAATGGAAAAAAACTTGACCAAGGAAAAAAGAGTACAGTCTCCCCCTCTTGCAGACATCATTTAATGTCTCGAAATCGGCGCATTCTAATCTCATGTACCAATCTTTTAAAGGAGGATTTTGGGAGTGACGTTGTGAATAAATCTGCCAGATTGTCATTTGAACGGATCTGTTGGACATCAATTGTCCCTTGATTTTAAAGATCATGAGTGAAGAAGAATTTGGGAGAAATATGCTTTGTTCTATCACCTTTGATGTATTCGCCTTTAAGTTGAGCAGTGCATGCTTTATTATCTTCAAACAGGACATTTGGAGCTATCTTATGATCAATCAGTCCACATGATGACAGAATATATTAGATCAAACTTCTGAGCCAAAAACACTCGCGACTTGCTTCATAAATCGCTAGTATTTTGGCATGATTAGAGGAGGTTGCTGCTATTGTCTGTTTCGTGGACCTCCATGATATAGCTGTACCACCATATGTGAACAGATATCCTGTTTGAGATTTCTCTTTATGTGGATCAGACAAGTATCCAACATCTGCATAGCCAACTAATAGTGATTTGGATCCATAGGGATAAAATAATCCCGTATCAACCGTTCCATGAAGATATAGAAAAATTTATTTGATTCCACTCCAATGTCTTTTGGTTGGAAAGGAACTATATCTTGCTAGTAAATTCACTGCAAATGATATGTCAGGTCGTGTATTATTAGCAAGATACATTAGCGCTCCAATGGCACTAAGATATGATACTTCAGGACCAAGGATATCTTCATTCTCTTCTTTAGGACGAAATTGATCCTTTTCCACATCCAAAGATCTTACGATCATTGGGGTACCTAATGGATGTGACTTATCCATATAAAATCTTTTCAAGATCTTCTCTGTGTATGTTGTTTGATGAATATAGATCCCATTTTTTATATGCTCGATCTGCAGGCCGAGACAAAATTTTGTCCTTCCAAGATCTTTCATCTCAAACTCTTCTTTTAGAGTTTTTATAATTGTTGGAATCTCTTCAGGAGTTCCAATGATATTTAAATCATCAACGTACACAGCAATTATCATGAATCCAGATGCAGTTTTCTTTATGAAAACACACGGACATATATCATCATTCTTGAATTCGTTTTTGGCCAAATACTCAGTAAGACGATTATACCACATTCGTCCAGATTGCTTTAGACCGTATAAAGATCTTTGCAATTTGACTGAGTATAACCCTTGCGAATATTCATTGGATGGTTTAGATATCTTTAGTCCTTTAGGGACTTTCATATAGATATCCCGATCTAATGAGCCGTATAAATAGGCTGTTACCACATCTATTAAATGCATATACAGTTTATGATATGCAGATAAACTGACCAAATAACGCAATGTTATCGCATCCACTACAGGGAAATACGTTTCTTGATAATCTCTACCGGGCCTTTGTGAAAAACCTTATGCCACAAGTCGGGCTTTGTAGCGCACGAATTCATTTTTCTCATTTCGTTTTCTCACAAATACCCATCGGTATCCAATAGGTTTTACATCTTCAGGTGTACGGACTACAGGTCCAAAGACTTCACGTTTTGCAAGTGAGTCTAATTCAGCCTTCATGGCTTCTTTCCATTTTGGTCAATAATTCATTTGTCGACATTTTTTGACTGATCTTGGCTCAAGATCCTTACTTTCATGCATGATATTTAATGTCACATTATATGTAAATATTTTATTGAAAATTGTCTTATTTTGGTCCCATTTCTCTCATGTAAAGTCATAATTTATCGAGATCTCATCATTTTCACAATTTTCAGGTACTTGAACGTCTTCTGGCGTTAAAATTATATCAGAATTTTGGATAACTGCAGGTGTCTTTACTGTGTCTTTTTCAACAAGAATAGTATTTACCTCTTTTCTCTTTTGAGAATTTTTATCCTTGGAATCGACAGGCCTGCCATGCTTCTGGCGTGAATTTGCTTTAGTGGCTACTTGTCCTACTGGGACATCAATTCGAATTGGGATATTTTCCGCTGGTATATAAGATTTAGTTATCCTCTTTGTATCGAAAAATGCATCAGGCAATTCATTTGCTATTCTTTTCAAATGTATAATCTTTTGAACTTCTAGTTCACATTGTCCTGATCGAGGATCTAGATGCATCAACGGTGATGCATTCCAATTAAGTTCTATTTCAGGAAGCTTATTCTCTCCCCCTAATATTGTAAATTTTGATTCATCAAAATGACAATTCGCAAACCGGGCTTTAAATACATCTCCAGTTTGTATCTCAAAATACCTCACTATAGAGGGAGAATCATATCCAACATATATCCCCAATTTTTTTGGGGTCCCATTTTAGTGCAAATAGGTGATGCAATGGAAATATATATCGCACACCCAAATATTCTTAAATGGAAAATATTTGGCTGCTGGCCAAAAGCTAATTGCATGGGAGAAAACTGATGGTAACTCGTTGGCCTCAAACGAATAAGTGCTGCGGCATGTAAAATAGCATGCCCCCAAATCGAGGTTGGAGATTTGTTCTCATAAGTAAGGGTCTAACAATTAATTGGAGGCGTTTAATAAGTGATTCTGCTAACCCATTTTGTGTGTGAACATAAGCTACTGGATGTTCAACACTTATTCCATTAGCCATACAAAAAGCATCAAAAGCTTGGGAAGTAAGTTCACCAGCATTATTAAGACGAATTGCTTTGATTGGATTTTCTGAAAATTGTGCTTTGAATCAAATAATTTGAGCTAGTAATCTCGCAAACGCCAGGTTGCGAGAGGACAATAAACACACATGTGATCATCTCGAAGATGCGTCTATCAGGACCATAAAATATCTAAAAGATCCACATGGTGGATGAATAGGTCCACATATATCACCTTGAATCCTTTCTAGGAATTCAGGGGACTCAAATCCAATCTTTACTGGTGATGGCTTTAAAATTAATTTCCCTTGAGAATATGCAGCATAACAAAATTCACTAGATTTAAGAATCTTCTGGTTTTTTAGTGAATGTCCATGATAGTTTTCAATAATTCTCCTCATCATGGTTGTTCCCGGATGACCTAATCTATCATGCCAAGTTATGAATTCATTTGGGCTGGTAAACTTCTGGTTTACAATGGTATGTGATTCAATTGCACTAATCTTGGTATAATATAACCCAGATGAAAGTGAGAGCAACTTTTCTAATATAACCTTTTTATTTGAATCATGAGTTGTGATACATAAGTACTCATAACTTCCCTCATTCATAGTCTCAATATGATATCCATCTTTGAAACTCAACAAGTTTCTTAGAGACTTGGTAGATAATAGTGCGTTATTTATTATAAATTTTGTTCCTCTAGGAAACAAAATTATAGCTCTTCCGGAGCCTTCTATCACATTACCTGAGCCAATAATAGTATTAACATATTCTTCTTTTGGCACAAGATGGGTAAAATATATAGTACTTTTAAGAATAGTGTGTAAACTTGCACTATCCGCAAGGCAAATATCTTCAGAGTATGTCCTTATCATTTTTCTTCAAAAACAAATGATAATAATAATAAAATGAGTAGAAGTACATGCACAGTAAAATTATTCACATGAATACTTAACAAACACATACATATATCAAACTATTCCATCATTGATCAAATAGCCAATATTTTCTGTAGAATCCTTAAAGAAATTAGATACATCATAATGAGTGGTGCAATTTTCATCATTTGAAACAAAATTTGTTTCCTTTCCTTTGTCATCCTTTTTCAAGGATGCTTGATAAAGATCAACTAGGTGCCTTGGGGTACGACATGTACGTAACCAATGGTCCTTTCCACCACAACGGAAGCATTTATCCTCAATTGATATACTTTGCCCATTGTTTCTTTCTTTATCCCACTTCTGGTGAGATCTTTTCTTGTGAACATAGTTTCTTTTCCTTCCATAATTTTTCTTGTTATCAAAATCTTGTCATTTACCTCTTCTGGGGTTATAATTTGCCGCATTTATTTCAGGAAATGGGGCGGCGCCAGCTGGGCGCGTTTCATAATTTTCTTGAGCAACTCATTATTGCGTTCAGCAACAAGAAAGCAAGAGATTAGCTCAAAAATTTTTAAATCTTTTTTCTCGATACTGCTGCTACAGGAGCACATTCGAGGCATGGAAGGTCGAGAAAGTTTTCTCTAACATATTGGGCTTGAGGAGATATCACTGTCTTTTGATGATTGTACCTTTTTTCAAGGTATTTCCACAGATTTGCAGGATCTTTTAATGTGGGATATTCATTTGTCAATCATACGTCAAGATGACGACGAAGGAAAATTATGACTTTGACTTTATTCTTCTTGGATGTATTATTTTCAGTCTCAATGGTATCTCCAGGATCTATTGAATCAATCTGGATTTCAACATCTATATCCATGATAAATAATTATTTCGAAATATATCTAGAGTATTAAATTTAAGATGAGAGAGCTTCAACATAATGAAAATTTGTTACCTGAAGTCTTCCTAAAATTTTGTTAGAGCTTCGTGCTGATAACGTGTTGTAAAATAAATAAATAAATAAGATGTACTAAATATAAAACAAAGATATGTAAATAGAAGACTCTATTATTAATATAATTAGCTCAATAATAATAATTCATATATGTATTTATTAATATTATATATTGTAATGTATATATATATAAAGAGAGAAGTATTCAGAATAAAAAAAGAGAGAATGTTTATTATTATTGATGTGCATCATATGCCTCAGACCCCTTCTATTTATACTCGTACAAAGTATTCTTTTTCAAGACCTCATAAAGTTCAGTCTTTCTTGACGAACTGAATTTCTCTATTGAAAAAGCTAGCCGCCCAATATATTAAAGAGCAAAGTATTGTTTTTGTCCCCAACGTTTTGGGTAAGTCCTATTTGTGCCCCTAACGTTTAAATCGTCCTATTTGTATCTCTAACGTTTATAGAAGTGATTCAATGTTATCCTACTATCAATTATACTAATAAATCAGATTATATTTTTTAGTGATTCTCACTTGGATGTATTCATTTTCAATTAGGTCTCACTTGGATGTGTTTGATTTTAATATTATACCCACTATTGTGTTTAGATTCGATTATGTTCCTAGAAAAGTGAATTATGTAAATGTTGTAGGAATTAGTTTCAACTATTGATAAGCTATTTTTTTGGAGTGGATCATCGATTCTATCCCAGATATTTGTATTCTAACTTTAAGAAAAGATTTTTAAAATTCAAACTAAAGCGTTTATGATGTGTAATTGACGTCAAGATAACATTGAATCACTTTTACAAACGTTAAGGACACAAATAGAACGATTTAAACGTTAGGGACACAAATAGGACTTATCCCAAACGTTGGGGACAAAAACGATACTTTACTCTATATTAAATTGATATCCATTCATGTATATCACAACAGATCCATCCCATTTTTAGACGAATCTTGACGGGATCGAACAAATTATTTATTTTTCTACTCCTACTCCTCAAATTTCAATAAAAATTTATTGAGAACCAATGTGCTAGATAATAAATGTTTTGAAAACATATTTAAAATATTTATCAACATGTTTAAATTTATTTTGAACCATAAAATGTAAATATTTTGGATTTTTTATATAAATATAAATTTTACACATATATACATGTGTATAGAAATTTAGGATAATTCACATAACGAAATAAAATAAAATTTAATATTATATGAATGAACCAAATCGAATAAAATTATATAAATATTCTCATTCTATACTATTAAGTTCGATTTAAGTTATTTCATATAAATCAAATACGTGAATCTCTAGTAAATTGAAGTGACTATATTCAATTTACTAGTAGAGTCACGTTGAAAATTTCAGCCCATAATTAAATTGAATAAAGTTGCTTTGATTTATTTTGAATTATCAAGACCTACTAAATCGAGTTTAACATATTCGATTTATCAAGTAAAATAGTTAATGCAAATCGAATTCTCTTAATTTGATTTAGGGTACGAGTCTAAAGTATATAATATTAGCAGTTTGGGATATTATTGTTATATTTTTATTTTTTATTTTTTGAATTCAATAAAAAATTAGTAATTTTAGTAAATAACAATCAATTTTTTTAATTATATTATTATTAAAAAGTATAAATATTAAACTTTAAATTCTAATTTTTAATTTAAATTCTAAATTTTAATTTAAACTCTAAATTCAATCTCCAAAATTAGAGTATTAAAAAATAATTTTACAAACTAATTCTTTATTTTTTTAATCAATACTTTTATTCATTAGTTCAATTTTTTATTCTAATAATTTAATAATATATTTTAAATTCACACTTTTAAATATTACTAACTAATTAATAATAAAAAATAATAAATTTTACTCACTTTCTAGTATTTTTTTTAATGTACAATAATATACGTAAGCTATTGAAAAGAGTTTTTTGGTGATTGATAAGCTATTAAAAGATAAAAAAAAATTAGAAGCCAATCTGAAATTTTTATTCTTAATCTTAAATCTTTTAATCAAGCAGATTATATATGAATACTCATTAATTAAAATTTAATGATTTTTTTAGTAGTTTATATACATTGAGAATTAATTAGCAATATTTAATCTAATTAAAAATAGTGATATATAAAAATATCAATTAAAAAAAGTAAAGAATTAGATTGAAAAATTATTTTTTAATCCTCTAACTTTGAAGATTGAATTTAGAGTTTAAATTAAAATTCAAAATTTAAATTAAAAATTAGAAATTAAAATTTAATATTTAAACTTTATAATAATAATATAATTCAAAAAATTTATTGATATTTACTAAAAAATATTAATTTTTTTCTTAAACTCAAAAAATAAAAAATAAAAATATAAGAATAATATTTCAAATTGTTAATATTATATATTTTAGACTCGTACCCTAGATTAAAGTAAGAGAATTTAATTTGCATTGACTCATCCTACTTAGTAAATCGAATTTATTAAACTCAATTTACTTGGACTTGATAATTCAAAATAAATTGAAGCAATTTCATTCGATTTACTATGGGCTGAAACTCCCAACGTAAGTTTAGTAATAAATCAAATCTAATTACACTAATTTACTAGAGATTCACGTAAATCGAACTTAATAACTTTTATTTATATAGAATGAATACATCTACATGACCTTATTTGATTTAGGACATTTAGATAATATTAGATTCTATTTCATTAGTTTAGGTTAGATAATAATTATAGTTTAGTGTACAAGATATATATGTTAAAAGTAGTTTATTACATAGTTTGTTAGGTTGTTAATATAATAATTTTTGTAGATTATTTTATCGTAGATCTTGTTATATTAGTTAGTTTTATCTTAGTTAATAATTTTATTCTAATTGAATTGAATTAGTTAGACATTTTGTGACAAAAAAAATCTCTTTTTAAGAATAATTAGTTAAAGTGGGGTATTTGTGTTGGTGTTTTAGGAAAAATATGTGTTGATTTTCTCGTTCGATTTTAATTAACGATGTTCACATTATTAATTGGTTTAGGGTATATAGTTTTTAAAAACGTATGTGAAAGCGGTTTTTGTTACAAAACTGAACTACTTTAGTCATATGTTTGTAGTCGAGGATGCTTTAGCCTAAAAGAATTAGTCACACTATAATACTTTCTAACATTTTGATGTCATAGTTCAGAGAGACCAAATTTAAATATGCGTCGTAGTTTAGAGATTTTTTTTTATAACACCTTGATTGTTGTCTTTATTGAAAGATGACATTCAAAAATATACATATTTCACCTATCATAACGGGAGTGTATGATTATATTTAAAAATGTGACGTATTATCTTAAATTATGTATGAGTAGAGGTTCAATTAGTGAATACTTAAACAATTTTTAGACCTACCATCATCAATAACTTAGAACTTAAATTGTAGACTTAATTATTTTTATACTTTATTATAAACTTATAAAAAGAGCAGTTTTTTTTTAAATGTATTACAGTTACAAACGTGATATTTTTGAAGCAGTATATATATATGGCCACACTAAAAATGAGATACTTAATACTTCAGTAAAAAATGAAAATGTTTGGTAATCAAGTTAAAAATAATTATAATTTGTCTTATTTAATATTTGTCGTAATAATTAATAAATATTAAATAAAATAAATTTTGATTCAATAAATAATAATCGTCAATTCTGAAGTTGAAATAAGACAAAAGAAAAAAAAATCGCAATTTTTGAGAGCGTGTCTAAATACATAAATTTTATGTTTATTTTACTTTTTTAAAAAGATCCAAATTTTTTCTGTTGGCCTCTACTTCAATGTTGGTATGCTAACGTGCGAAGATCCAATTCTGAGGAGACAACGGGGTCTGCGTGAGTGCGTGACTATGGCCGCTGCCTATTTATTTTCCAATTATACCCCTCTGTTTCTCTCCCATTACCCAACCTTACTTTTATGCCACATCGCCACCCATTCCCCTAGTCCCTAGGTACCATGTGGTGGTTTGTACGATTGTACTACACTACTGCTACGCAACAATAGGAGAGAAAGAGCCCATCTTTCTTTATGTAATTCTATCATTTTACGTGGATAAAAAGAGAATTTTATATAGAATTTAAAAATTAAAAAAGAAAGAGAATCGGTTATATTGTATTACGCTAATAATTTCATTTACAAATATGACATCGCTTTTATATTTTTTTTAAGTAAAAATAAGAAAATTCAAATTCGTAATTGACTAAGTGAGTATAAAAAATTATGTTATTTAAATTATAATTTATTTACCATTACTTTTATAATCTATTTTTAAGAAAACTAGTGCAATTTATTATATATATATATATATATATATAATTGTTATTTAGCTAACTATGAAAGTACCAAGCTTTTATAATCTGTTGGTCTAATTAAATGTAATTATTATATGCTTATTTTCAAAAGTTTATTGATCTAAGCATTTGACAAATTAGTGTTAGCTGAATGCCATTTTCTCTTTGGATAAAAGGTATATATAAAAAATTGTATGTACAATTAAAAGTGACATATTTTGATTAACGGAAAGAATATAAATATGTTTTAAATAAGATAATAGTCAGCTTTTTTGTGGTGATCACGGAAAGTTTAATAATATTAATTTTTTTATTTAATGATTCATATGAGCAACGTGATTCTCTTCTAAGAAAAAAGGTAACATGATAGCTTTCTTTTATTTTAATTTATTTTAACTTAACTATTTTGAATAATATAGAAGACGGAAAAGTCTAGGAGACCAGCAATTTTATTAAATTTTGACCAGCATATAACCAGCAGAGGAAGGTAATCTCACACCATCAAATCATCATTAATGGCTAGTTGATGGCTAACGATCACAACATTAACCTACTTATTATTAGTCAACTTGGCATATACTCTAAGGGGATAACATTTTCAGGCATCTATGCGTTACACTTCTTTTGTTTTTATTAACAGAACTTCTCTTTTATTTATATATGTTCCTCCAGTCCTTGCGCAAAAGGTTAAAAGTGAGAATCAAAGCAGCAAAAGCACTAAATGGGAAAAAAAACCTCCAAAAGACAAACCAAACACTAATAAAGTAATAAGACTTCTGTTCATTTGACTACAATATTAAACAACAAAAATCAAACAATAAATTTTAGTAAATAATTACAATAGTCATATTTAATGTTACCTAACATGTGTAGCTCAATATTCAACGTCGTTGGTAACACAATTATGAGCAAAAGAGGTTGGAAGAAAAATTACGCAATTATGATGGACAAAAAGTTAATATCTTTTTATAACTTTAATTTTGATTCAAATAAATGGATAAAAAATTTAAAGTATTTGTATACTCTTATCGAATTAATTTTTTTCTATAGTACATATAAAAGGTATTTTTATAATTATAATAATATATAAAACTAAATATTTGTACCAGCTATGTTTTTTGTTAAATGCCATCAAAAAAATTTAGAGTAATTTATATTAATAAAATAAATAAAATTTAAAATTATACAAATGCTCCAATACAAGATTGGTTGCACACTTTTTCCTAAATATTTTTATATAAATCGAATAAAATTTATTCGATTTAGTATTTACACTATTTATGTATAATATGTATCATGTACCAGTAACAAATCGAATTTAACTATTTTATTCAATTTATTATGTATATTTTATACGAGTAATAAATCAAATTAAATTAATTCGATTTATTATTACTACAAATTATTAACATTTTTTATTTTTAATTTAATAATTGGTTATTTAATATTGTATAACTATCTGTTACTTCTGATTCTGATAAAATTCAAGTTTTTATTCCTATGTCATCTTATAGAAGTATACTTTATAATAACTTTTTAACATTAAAAGTCTCCGTAATAATTTGTTAGATGCTATGAATCAAATTATTATTTTTAATGATTTTTTAGAAATAATTTATTATTCTATTTTGAATTCATAAGTTTGTAAAAAATATAAATTTTTTAGAGTTTGAATTAAAACATAAAAATTGAATTTTTATTTTTATTTATTTTTATTTTTTAAAATATTTTATCTGAATTCAAATGAAGATAATTTTTTTATATTTATATTTTAAAGTTAATAAATAATAAATAAACGTGATTTGATTTACTGTGGATATAATATCTACATAGTAAATTGAATCAAGTTAATTTGATTTATATATAAATAGAATAAATTAAATTAATTTAATTTATATAAAAATATTTAGAACAAGATGTGTAACCAATTCTATTTAAAATATTTAGATAATTTTAAATTCTATTTATTTTATCCAAAAAAATTATCCTAAAATTTATATTTTGAACTTCAATCTTCGTACTTATTATTATTACTAAAACCACTCATTATTTCTATTATTATTATTATTATATATGAATTATTTTACATTAAAATGTATGCAAATTAAATTCATATATATTTTTTTAAAAGTTAACTCCTACAAAATATATAAGTTAATCAAATATAAATTTAATCATTTTAGATTGTCAAAAAATTAATTAATTTATTTATTTATTTAAATAAATATCATTCTCATCTTATGTATGTAGTAATTTATTAATTAATAAAAAAATTATAAAATAGATCAAAATTTAAATTTACCACAAATTAATATTTAACCTTTTATACTAGAAATATTGTAAAAGATTTAAAAAATCAAATATAAATTCAAGAATTTTAACTTCCCACTTTTACATTTTAGTTACAAATTGCCTACTTTTAGAGAATTTAATTTCTCCTTTTTTTAATTTTGAAAGGATTTAAATTCTAATAATAAGACAATGAAAATAACCATTCAAACCAATATCTAAATTATTTTACATTATTATCACATGTAAATCAAAGTCACTTTGAAAACCAGAGTAATTTGTTTGATATAAGGCAGAGAGAGCAGCAATGCCAAGTTAGATGAAGATGATTGGGCGTGTTGGTGAGTTCAATGAAGGATAGAGTAAATAAAATGGTTGGTTGGGCAACTAAGTTCAGCACAATAATAAGTAGAGAGAAGGGCATGTGGGGGTCCCACGACAGAAAGGCTCGTGGTAGGGACCACAAGGTTGGTGGTATCCATGGTTTTGTTGGACAAGCCGTATGGTCCTCTTCCGTATACGGTCTCTGACCACTCTCTCTGCACTCATGACGCATCTCGATGACCCTTCAATCAAAATCTCACATGCACTCTTCTTCTTTCTCCCTCCCATTTTTTTTTTTTTTTTTTTTTTGCCTCGGTTCTCCTAGTCTCCTACTTTCAATAGTAAAGTATGAGTTTTCATTAGTTCATTTGACTAGTGTTTTGGTTTTTTTTTTTTTTTTTTTTTTTTTAACTGGTGTTTAGCTAATAGGGAAAATATTAAAAATGCTTCATAACGAGAAATTAGTAATCACAGCTTTCATATATTTATATGCATTTCATACCTTAATCTTATTTAGCAATTATTAAAATTAGTGTAATTTAGAGAATGTAATAAAAATGGAAGACAATATTATGTATATGTTTTAAAATATTTCTCAGTACTAAAATGAGGACATCTGTGTAATAATTTCGATTTATATAAAATAATTACATCTATGTAACTTTATTATAATTACATCTATGTAACTTTATTGGATTTAGGATATTTAGGTCATATTAAATTTTGTTTTATTTTTTTTTTGTGTGAATTATTTAAAAATTTATGTGTACATACTTGTTTTTTTATGATGTAATGCGTGAGAATTAGATAAATTTTAGGGTTTGTTTATGTACATACAAATATTTAGTAGTGATTATGTACTATACTAAATTATCGGTTGAAGTGATGAATTATCTTTTGTAAGATTAAATATTTAAAATGATCTCTCAAATTCTATCTACATATTAATATTGTTCCTCAGTTTTCGATTGCACTAAATGGGTTCTCCAATTTGAGTTTTAAGTTGCATACACATCCCTCAATCCATTTTCGGCTTGAGTCAGTAAGCAGAGCGCTGACTTGACACTGTCACTGCCACCTAAGACGACTGAAATGGCATCGTTTTGCTTGTAGGCGCAAAAAGAAAAATAAACGACGTCGTATTATTATGCAGGGGTATTGAAAGGTTTCTTGGACGAGGGTTATCATTCACAACTTTTTCTTCTTCTTTTGTTAAACCGTTTCGTCTTCTCCTTTTCCAGAGAATGTCGTGACAGTAGGGCTCCTTCAATTTAACGATTTCCTAAGATTGTTAGCATGAGAAGGAAGGACGCCAACCATAGAAAGTTGCTGAAGCAGAGGGTACCACCATGATGTGTATGAATGAGGTTAGCAATATTTTTACCGTTTGAAAAAAAATTTTTTTGGATACTCATTGATCATTCCTCATTTGAATTGTGTTTTGAGGTAATTTCATTTGCATTTGTTATTTTTTAAGATTATTATGCTATTAGGTTTTTTGTGGTTACTGTGTTAGGGTGAAGTTTATTTGCTCTATTTTTTATGTATGAAAAAGGGGCTTTTTTTCATTAATGTTACTCATGTGCAGTTGTGATACAGTGTTAGTACTGCGTGGATTTAATTAATTTATTTATATACGCTGCAGATGGATGAAGTTTGGATATTATGTTTTATCATGGAGAAACTTTTGAAAAGGGTGTTGACGGAAAGGTGGGTTATTATCCTGATAATAGAAGTTGCTTGGGTGATTTTGAGGCAAATAGATTGGATGTATTTTTATCTGAGAAACTACTTTAAGAAGCTAGTTTATGACAGAATGAAGAAAGTTTCGTGGTTTGTACTTGGGAAGAGTATGGAAGTGGGTTTGAGAAAGTTAAACACTGATGCAGAGTTAAGAGAGATGTGTCAGATGGGTTCACAAAACAAGGGTCTTATTGATGTTTTTATTGAACATGAGGTTTCATCACCTGAACTGCTGCAAGGAAGGAAGTTATGATCTACATTGATCATGATGTATGGGAACAATCTGAATACAATAGGCCTTTGACACCATTGGTCAAGAGAAAATCGGGCAAGCTCCAAACCAATAGGAGAAAGGATGCAGATGAAGGAGGTCAATCTAACAAGAAATCAAAGCTAAGTACCACTTTGAAAAGGTAGCTACGTTCATTTACTTGCAAGTATTGTCTGCAGAAGGGTCATACCAAAAGAGGATGTGAGAAAAAGAGACCTGTCGATGCTACAGACGTTGCTATTGCTGCTGCTGCTGAGGCTGCTGCAAAGGACCCTAAGAATGCAGCTCAAAATTCCACTACAACTGTTTCTGCAAATGCTACAGCAACCACTACTACTGCAACTGCCACTACAACTGCTTTTGTTATAGCAACTGGTACTACTACAGCATCTGCTACCGCTGCAACTGCTGATCCTACCCCTCTTGTGATAGAGGGTGTCCAACAGGCTGAGATTGATCTATCTCAGCTGTCATATTTTGAAGTAGAAGACTCTCAAAAGATATTGTCTCATAATTGTTCATACTATGTATTTTTTAAAATTTGGAATAATCTAATTTCTTTGTCTGTTTATTTTGTCATTTGTGTGCATTGCAAGTTCGTAAACTTAAAAAGAAGACACCAGCAAGACTTGCAAAGATAGCACCTAGAAGAAAGTCACCTCCTCTAACAGGGTCTACAACCTTGGATCCAATGCAGGGAGCTAGTGAAGCCACTGCAGCATGGTTGGCAGACTTCATCAAGTTTGTGCCCACTCCAGGATTCAAACCCCTAAGACAGAAGTGACATCTAAGCTTAATGTCCGTAGGTTTAGGATGTCAACTTCAAAGTTTGTGATATTTTGTTAAACAATTATGACAATGTTCTTTTTGTTTTTTGTTTATTGCTGTTGATTTATAAATTTTTCTGCAACTATGTTATGGTATTTAGGGTGCTGAAAAATAGTTAAAATAATACTAAATTTCTTTTTGATTGTTCTTGTCATCTCTACATTATTGCAGAATTTTACATGAACTAATATTATTTTGAATTAGTTAAGAATTATATTTTATGTTACCTATTTTTTATTGTTGCTTATCCATTTAATAATTGTGTGTTCAATTAAATTTACAAAACTAAAACCAAAGAAACAAGCTAACAAAGAGCACAATCAATTCATGCATCAAAACACACCTTATTTCATTTACAATATTTGTAAAATAGATTATGTTAACATCATGGTCCTGCATTGTAGCAATAACTTTCTATTTAAACCTTCAACAATAACACTAACACAAACACAAATACTACCAAAAATCCTAAATCCAGTACTTAAATCATCACTTTTATATTTTTAACATCTGTTTTTAATTTACCCACCCTCCATGTAATGTTAATCTTTAGCTCATTCTTCTCATTTTCTTCGTCACCTTTCACAGGAACCTTGTCGTGCACAGAATCTTTCCATACAAATAATTCACACCATTTCTTTTCACTAGTATGCAAATATGCATTTAACTTAGCCAAACATCTACCTCAAATTAATAATACTTAAAAATTTAAAAATTTAGGCCACTCACATTATAATTTGGACAACCGAAGATGAGCTTATTAGAATGCATCTCTGTCCTTGACCACCTAAGAACCGGCCAACACCTACATCTGCAGCACTCTGGAACCCGTCTCAGCCTATTTCACACAGTGTTCTTTGTCCAATTTTTCGTCGTAGAGGAGCGATTCAAACTTCTTAAAACGTGACTACCACTCCCTATTATGGGTACAATAGCAATGGCAAAAAAAAAAAGGAGCAAAAACAAGCTAAGGAACAGAATCAGAAAGAAAGGGGAGAAGAACTACATTTAGGAGTTATCATTGGAGGCAAGGACTGAATTGTAAAATTTTGAAAGGTATTCCACATCAGCTAACTGTTTCAGTCGTCATAAGTGGTAGTGGCAGTGCTAGGTCAGTGCTTTGTTTGCTGATTCAGGTTGGAAATGGGCTGTGGGATCTATATACAGTTCAAAGTTCAAACTAGAAAATCCATTTAGTGCAATTGAAAACTGAAGAATAACATTGATGCACGGGCCAAATATGAGAAATCATTTTAAAAATTTAATCAAAATGGAGTAAATCATGTGTAACCTCTCATGATTTAGTTTAATAAAAAGTAAATAAATAAAATATAAACACACAACGATTTAGTAGGCAAGGAAAAAACCATGGAACAATCCATGATTGGTGGCGCCTCTTTCGATCTTTTGTGTTGCGAAGGAAATAAAATTATATTTTACAATTCAATTTAGATTAATTTTAAGATAAAAAATTGATATAATTTATTATAATTTAAATTTTATTAATTTAATTTTTATTTTTATTTTAATTTTATATTTTTAAAATATAATTTTAAAATATTTCTTAATATACCTAGACTATTTTCTGAGTTACAATGATATAATATTAAATTAAGATATAAAATAAAATTTCTAGATTACAATGATATAATTTTTGAAATTTTTTTATTTTTTTTTGGCTCAAATGTAGCTTGTGTTTTTGGGTTGGCAATGTTACCAAATTTTGTTTGGAACTCCAAAATGCAACTTGCGTTTTGTCGGTGTCAAAAACTTTTATTTGAAAACTTTAAAACGTAGAGAGCATTTTGTGTAGAAAATAATATTTTATTCGAAAGTCTTGCCTATAAATACAAAACATAACTCATTTGAAGTTCCTCATTTCCATTCTACTTCCATTCCTCTTTCTTTCCTGTATCTCAAACCTTTGAATTTTTTTGGCAATTAGTAGTGCCAAAAAAGTCGGGTTAGGTGAGGTTGAGACTATGGAAGGTATTGCAAATATTCGAGTGTATTATAACAGTGATATTATACCAAACACACATGAAAGAGTGACTTTTATTTGTGAATATCCGTCTTCATTTGCCATTTCATATACCATGAGTTTTGTGGAGTTACAAAATGGTCTTTGTGAAAACATACAGAGTCACATTTCAAAAAGGGTGAGCAACATTTTGTACAGAAATCCTGTACAAGTATTTAGTGGACTGATGCAGTTTCAACTGATGTCCATCACTGATGACGCATGCATGCAGCGGATGTTCTTTATTTATCAACAAACCTGAGGTCACGTGCTAATTATAGAGCTGTACGTTGAGTTTGAACAGCATACGGGGATGGATGCGGTTGGCGACGATGTCAACGTTGATGAACTCGGGGAGTTATATTGGGGAGAAGATAACAATGACAGCGAAGAGGAGTTTGAAGCCAACTATGAAGTCGATGACGAAAATGATGACGGAGACTTGGCAGGCAATCCAGCAGCCCAAATCGGGCGCATACGATTGTAAGTCAGCACCCCTTTGGCATTCCGTCTTTTATGCGAATTCTGGACCTCGAAGCCATGCATGCCCTGGAATTTCCTGAGTATGCGAATATCGGTATGTTATCTTATGGTTATTAATTAAAGTTACCACTACCATTTATTTTATTTGCCTTGTCCAACTGGTGGTGGTTTGCATGTTCTAAGTGAAGGCAATGCTGCGGTAGAAGATGGTGTTTTAGTGTTTGGAATGGAATTTAGTTCTAGAGAGTTGGTGATATCTGTAATCAAAAGCTACACTATCTCTAGAGGAGTTGATTATACCGTTTATGGGTCTGAGCCATAGACATTCTACGCGAAATGCAACGGTTATGGTGCAGGGTGCGATTGGCTTATCCGAACTAGTTTGATTCGAAAGAAGGGGTGTTGGGCGATCAGGAGATACAATGGCAAGCACACATGCACCATGGGCACGATTTCACAAGCTCATACCAAGTTGGACTCAGACATAATTGCAGATGCCATTAGGCTGTTGGTTGAAGTAGACCCGTCTATAAAGGTAAAGTCTGTTATTGCAGAAGTTCAGTCCAGGTTCAATTACACTGTAAGTTAATGTAAGGCTTGGTTGCAAAGCCAAAAGCTGTCGCAAAGGTTTTTGGTGATTGGGAAGTTTCTTACCAGACTCTGCCAGTATGGTTGAAAGCAATGACTGTGAAGATGCCAATGTCTCGTGTTCAAACAAAAACGCTCCCCATTTACCGTGAGAGTGAGGAGGTTCAAGGTGTAAGAGTTCTCCATCGTATTTTTTGGAGCTTCTATCCGTGTATAATATCATTCAGACTCCGCAAGCCTCTGGTGCAGGTTGATGGCATACACCTATACAAAAATATAAAGGTGCACTTCTAGTTGCTGTTGCACAAGATGGGAACCAAAACATTGTGTCTATTGCATTTGCGATAGTCGAGGGTGAGATGGCAAACGCATGAGAGTTTTTTCTAACCAATTTGTGGAGATATGTTGTTACCATTGATGGCGTGGGAATTATTTTTTACCGCCATAACTCCATCGATGCAGTAATAGCTCGCAGTAACGGTGCATGGGCACCACCAAGAGCATGTCACATGTTTTGCATCAGGTACATCGGTTCCAACTTCTTAAGGAGGTTCAAGACTCCGTATTTGCATAAACTCATGGTTAACACAGGTATTTGATT
Source organism: Arachis hypogaea (assembly GCF_003086295.3). Lineage (NCBI taxonomy): Eukaryota > Viridiplantae > Streptophyta > Magnoliopsida > Fabales > Fabaceae > Arachis > Arachis hypogaea. The sequence continues at coordinate 107,119,995 of NC_092040.1, forward strand.
TCCCTGTATTTGCATAAACTCATGGTTTAAGGCTCCGTATTTGCTTAAACTTATGGTGTCCTATTCATAGTAATTTCATGGCATTTGCTTATGATTAAATGGTTTGTCCAACAGGCTATTCTAAGACGAAACAGGAGTACAACAAAAACTACCAACGGCTTAAAGAGCGGGGTAAGACATATACTCAATGGTGCGACGAGATCGGTATTCAGAGATGGGTGTTGGCATTTGACAGGGGTCATCATTGGGGACATATGACGACAAACTTGGTAGAGTGCATAAATTCTGTCCTGAAGGGTCCACGCAACCTGCCTGTGACTGCCATCATCAGGTTTACTTTCTATCGGCTAAATGAATTGTTTACCCAGAAGAGCGCCGAAGCTCATGAGCATGTCTGCAACGGATTCACGTATTCAGAATTTGCTACCAAAAGAGTAGAAGAAAGCTTTTGACGTACAGGAAACATTGTCGACAATCGGTTTGATAGGCGCAATGAGATGTTTGAGGTTTGCAAAATACAAGATGGTTCTATTTACACTGTCAACCTTGCGCAATGACACTACGACTGTGGCCATTTCCAGGTCGAGTGACTCCCATATCACCACGTTCTTGCATGTTGCGCTAACCAACGTCTTGATTGGCAAGTATATGTGCATGATGTATACAAGATGTCTGAAATTTGCAAGGTGTACAGAGGTGAGTTTGTTCCGAGGGGTGATCCATCTACGTGGGATAGATATGAAGGAGCTAAGGTGATTCCCAACTGAACATTGAGGCGCGCGACAAAGGGAAAACCGAATTCAACCCGCTACTTGAATGAGATGGATTCGCGGGATGTGTGTGGTCCTTGCCGGTGCACTATATGTGGACGGGAGGAACATAGCCGTAGCTGATGTCCTCAGCGCGCTGGTTCAAGCTCCGCCGGAGGTCAATAGTGGTTACGCTTTTTATGTATATAACTTTCTTCTTTATTTTAAACTAGTGTGTAAGCTTTCTATGTTATTGTGCATTTTAGTTATGTATGCATTAAGCACTAAATAATAAATAAATATTTAGATTAAAAGTGTAACAAACTACTTCCAAATATTATAAGAGAATAAAGCTAAATATTGAATAAGAATACGAGTACAAACAAAAATATCTAAATATACAAATCGAGATACAATACTGAAAACAAAATACAACACTGAAAACAAATTGAAAGTCAAAGAGTACACCCTAAAAAAAACAGACTACTTTTAATTATCCTTTTTAATAATATTGACAGCAAATCGTCGAAAAATATCGACGAAAGAGATAATCATCAATTTTTAACGTCAAAAAATACATTTTTTCTTGTAGTAATAATAATAATAATAATAATAACAACAAAAATAATAATAAAACGGTAAGTAAATAGTATTATTATTATTATCATCTTAAAAAATAATAAAAAATAAATAAACATTATTTATTTATCATTACAAAATAATAACGATTTATTATTATTATCCTACGCAGTATTTTATTATTATATTCATGATAACATTTATTTTTCAACAGACTTAATAATAATAATAATAATAATAATAATAATAATAATAATAATAATAAACCATAATGAGAAATAAATAATAATATAATAGTAGTAATAATAATATTAATAACGATAATAGTAATAAAATTATTAATTACAACACAAATAAATAAAATTCGAATAAATATATATATCCTTCATTAAATATTAAAAAAATTACTTATCCATTGAGGATGATCCAAATATTTAATAATATGTTCAGTTTGGTAAAATCATGAACCATTTTTTCTTCCTGTGTACCGTATACTTCTTCTCATACACTTTACTTTTTCACTCTTAACCCTCTTCACTCTTGCTTCCTCACTCTCGTTTCACTCTTCCTCAGCTTCAGTAACGTTACTTCGTTTTCACTTGGCCTCCCCTATCTGCGTTTTGACTTTTAAAGACCAAAGTGACCACCTTCCATGATACGTGTCGCGCATGCAGGTAGGAAGGCTGCAAAACGCAACCTGCGCTTTACTCTGCAAGGCTGATAAACGCAACCTGTGTTTTTCCTAATCCAATGCTGGTCAACACCTGCTCCTGTCAGCATGCAGGGGACACCGGGGCACGTTTTACAACTTGGTTTCCTTCTCAGCCCAATCGCAGGCTACGTTTTGCAGCAACTGCAGATTTTTTGTTTCATCGTCTACAAAACGTTACTTGCGTTTTGCAGTCTACTGAGCAACGCAGGTCTACATTTGTGGACAATTCACCAAACATCCATATTCATGCTTATCACCATTATTTTATCCATAACTAAATTAATTTCTACATTTTTCTGCGAAAATTATAAGCAACTAATAAAAAGTATGCAAAAAAAATTAAGATTACAAATATATCTCCTTATATTTTTAAAAAGACTACTAATATATCTTTTTATAAAATACAAAACCTTAACCATCGTACAAATCCTTATTAAGTGATTGTTCTATTATGTTGTACTATTCTATAAATTAAATTAGGGATGAGTACGGGTCGATTTGGTTTGTGTTTAAGGTAAAATTAGAATCGAATCGATCAAAATATAATTGGTTCGGTTTGGTACATATATCCGAACCAAACCAAACCGATTAAGAACGGATTGGTTCAGTTCGGGTAATTGAGTACTCGATGACTTTGAAATTCATAAAAGAAACAAATTTTTATCTTAAAAATTTAACAAGTACAATAAACGTGTAACATCAATAGAAATAATCCAAATATATTAAACACCAAACACATTAAAAACTAAACTCATTAAAATCCAAACATATTAATAGTGAATAATCTTTGTCTAATGAAAATACAAAAGTGCAATAAAAATATTAGAAGCTAAATACAAAAGTCTAGTGAATAATCTTTCAAAGAAGCTAAAATCAAAACACATTAAAATCCAAACATTAGAAGCTAAATACAATAGAAATATTTGTCTAGTTTTCAAAGTGTTAGGGTTACGAGTTGTAAAACTCACTAAAAGCCATATTATTTATTCTTTTATTTAATTAATATATGATTGGATTCACGCATTGGTTTGGATTCCGCATTCCTAGAACCGATACCCAAACTGATCAGTAACAAAGGTAATCGATTTGGTTCGGGTTGAAATCGATTACCCGTTAGTTCCAGAAATAATTTAATTGGTTCGGTTCGAATTTGAACGGATAATCAGATACTCGCTATCCGTGCTTATCCCTAAATTAAATTAGATAAATTATATTTTGGTTATTATTTGTTAAATCTAATTAAAAATTTAATTTCATTTTCGAAAATTATACTAATGTGTACACACAAAAGTATGTGCGTAAAAGAATATGCATTAGTTATTACAATATTACATTCAAGTAATTACAATATATATTGTATTACATTAATTTACGTATATTAAAAGTCTATAAATTAAAATGATGTTAGCATTATTTTATAATAAAAAAATATAGATAAACAATAAAAATATTAATTAAGATAAATCATGGATATATCAGATATTTAAATTTATTAAAAATATAGATGATTATTTTAATATTAAAATTTAGATAAATAATTTAAAATATAGTATATTTTTATTTTATTAGACTAATTTTAAAATTTATTATTCAGATTGTTACTTAAAATTATTATCCACTTAACAAAGTTTTCAATAGTATCATGTATTACGTTGTATTAGTGCATGTGAGTTGATGGATTTTCGCTACAGCAAGAAAGATAACAAAACCAAACAATATATGTCAATTACCAGTTGTCACTATGATTATGATTTATAAGAAGAAACCAAATCAGACCTAAGAAAGAGCTGTCACGTAACGCTTGACTCTTATTATTATTGGCTACGTACATTTCGGACGCTTGTAGAATATATTTATACTTTACTTCTATATTCATGTCATCATCATTATGCGCAGGAAAATTCTCTATAAGAAAAGTTCATAGTAATGAGCACTATTGTTGTCTTCCATTGGTTTTTTTATTTGTTGGATGTCTTTTTAACTTATTATATGTGAAATACGCGCGCTTTCATGGTTTCACTACAAAAAATACGCTCATTACCGTAAAAAATACCATCGAATTTAGTGATAATTTGTGTGATAATTTTGTCGAAGAATAAAATTTATTGTCAGATTCAACATTTCGCCAGAAAATTCAATAATAAATATAATAATTCTGTCGATAAATTCAATAATAACTAACAAATTTTTTTGTAGTGTTTAATTTCTCATTATATAGCCATGATGGTCTCTTGCTTATTTGCAGTGGCAGAACTTGAATGAAATTAGTTTAGCAAAGAAATTATACAATAATATTTATATTGAAAAAAAACTTGTAAATATAATTAATTTTAAAATTTGTTATTAATATGTTAGACTACTGCATATAGTTAAAGTTAACTAAAAATTTTAATTTAATTTTGGTTAACAAAAAATTTAATTAGTTTAGATTAATAAACTAAACTAATTTTAAATAATAAAATTAACTATTAATCAATTATAAAATTAATAAATTGATTTTAAAATAATAATTAATTTTTAAAAAATTACTGATTTTTGTATGAAAAACTTGGTCTTTTACATAAAAACTATTTTTAATCTAAAAATTATTTTTTTCTTTTTAAAAAGCAAGTTTTTTTTTTAAATTATACAAAATCAATTATAATTTATAAAATAATTTTTAATATTTTAAACAATTGATTTTATTTTTGACCATATTTATCTCTCAAAAATCTCAAGGCTATTTATTTTCATTACAATCAAATAATATATTGCTACAAAATAAAATCTTAACTTTCTAGCAAATAAAATATCCAAATTCATTAATGTAAACAATGTTAATATCTCAATGACATTTAACTAATAATATTAATTTAAAATAAAATAATAATTCTTTATTAATAATTAGTATTTTTACTAGCTATGCTATTATTGGTCTAAAATTAAAATAATACATAAAATGAAAATGTATGAGAAGCGAGAGTCTTTTCATTTCAATTTCAATACACAAAAACACGTGAACGATGAAAGTGAATATTAAACAAAGATACACAAAATGAAAAAATATTAATTTAACTTAAATGAGCTAACTTTGATTTTTTAGACAAGAATTACTAATTTTTTTTATGAAATCTTTGGGCCCCCATTCTACACAAAGCTCCTTATTTGTCTAGTTGAAAAAATATTTTTTTTTAAATAAAAGAAAAAAAAAATATTTTATATATAAATATATATTTATAAAAGTACTTTTATACCGATCGGAAAAAAAAATAGTTATCTGGATATGGTCCGTATATAAATACTTTTATTTAATTTATATAAAATTTGAATTACGGTCATGAAAAAAATATGATTTTATATAAAATGATCTTTTTGAAAAATTAAAAGGTATAGTTATTTTGTTATACATTTACTTATTAATATAAAATAAAATAATTATATAAATTTTTAGTAGCATACTAACTATATTATCTTTTTAATATGGGATTGGCCAAAACTTCAATAATTAAGCATGGTTGGTGCAGTGTTACAGACTATGTATCCCATAGCCGTACTTAATCATGTTTGGCGTGTAGTTAAACATATGGTTGAGACTTGAGATGTGCTAAATCTAATTATTGAGGATCAATCAATAATAGAGTTGGTCATCGTGGAGATTAAGAAAGATTGAGACCTCTTTCAACGTAAAATGGAAGGGAATCGAATACCCACGACCACGACGACGGATTCTGTAAATAATATAGTTACTTTAATTTATTAGTCTAAGATTCTTGAAATTATTTTAATTTTTAGTCTTTAAAATTCGTTTTCGGATAAATTTTTAGTTTACGAAGGCCTTAGTATTTTGGTTAATATACACTTAATTTGTGTTGTTTTTATCATTCGCGCATAAATAAAAGCTCATGATAAGTTCATTTGAAATATTTTCTGTCTAAATTATCATATAGTTCACATGGAAGAGACATCAACAAAAATAATTAATAATGGGATCAAAATTTAAACATCTATCAATATGTGCTCCAAGAGGTTTTAATCCAAAACCTTCTGTTATTAACATTAGGATGGCAAAAAAAAAAAAATGATTAACCTCATTTGTTTGTATTCCTAGAATAAAAAAAAATATGTTTTTTCAAAAATAAATACTTATTTTAATTTTGAATTGTTTGTTAGTGCTTTTAAAATAAAATTAAAACAGAAAATAAGCAATTTTTCTATTTTTTTTTAAGAAATAGATAGGAACCTATTTTCAATAGCGGAATTTGAAGAGAATTTTTGAAAGGGCTAAAATTTACGATAAAAAATTCTATACTTATTTAGTATTTAAATTCAATTAAAAAATTAAGAAAGCATAAAATAGTTATTTATTGAATATTTAAATGTTATTTTTTAAAAATAAAATTCAATTAAAAAACTAATAAAGTATGAAATAGTACGTAAATATATTACGTGAATATTTAATTTTAAAAAAAATTCAATTAAGAAACTAAAACATGAAATAGTATATTTAAATGTCTTTATTTTTTAAAAATCAATTAAAAAACTTATAAAGCATGAAATAGTACGTAAACATTACATAAATATATAGAAAAAGTGAGAATTGAACATAATAAAACTACAGTAAGATTGGATTGATGGTATAGAATTTTAACCAACTAAGTTAATTATATATTATTCTATGCGACTATTAATTTTTTTACAAAAATTTGGGAGACCATGACTGCCCTTTGCCATTGAGAAGTACTGCGAGTTCTTTACATGCGGCTATTTCTATAAAAAAAAAAAAAAATTAAAAGAGTATTATTATACATATAATTTTTTTTGACATGCAAGTTATATAAATTAATTCTAGTTTAATAAAATTCTTACATAATGTATGTATAGAAATTACATTGTTTCTCCGGATATTTTACATTCTTCTTCTTTTTTTTCTTTTTCTTTCTTTATTTTTGTGTTTTTTCTTTTTCTTTTTCGCATATTTTATTTTCTTCGTATATTTTATTTTCATCGTCATTTTTTTATTATTGTTGTTGTTGCTGTATTTTTTCTCTCCTCTTTCTATTGATTTTGTAACATTATGTATTTTTTTCTTTGTTTAATTTTTCCTCCCAAAAAAATTATGAGAATATGAAATAAGAAGATAAAGAAGAAGAAGAAGCAGAAGATGAGGAATAAGAAGAGAAAGAGTTTTGAATTATACAAAACTTATCAGAATACATACACGGATAATTCTTAAACAATACACTCAAATATCTTCGTGTTACACCCAAATATCTTTGTGTTACACCCAAATTTGCTGCAAATACAGAAAAATGTTTCCTTTAATGCTGCATTTTTTCCCTTATTTCTTTCTTTCTTTTAGTTGAATGAATGTAAGTTCATCATCTTCCAAGTAATTTTGCAGCATTATGTATTTTTTTCTTCTTCTTTGTTTGATTTTTTTATTTTTATTCTTGTTAAGAGAGTAAAACAAGAAGAAACTTGAGAAGGTAAAAAAAGATGAATAAGAAAAGAAGAAGAAGAATATGTTGATGATAATGAAAAAAGAAGAAGAAGAAGCAACAAAAGATGAAGAGTTTTGAATTATGCAGAACTTATCAGCACGCATACATAAAAAATTCTTAAACATTACACTCAAATATCTTCGTGTTACACCCAAATATTTTTGTGTTACACCCAAATTTATTGTAAATACAAAAAAAATTTCCTCTAGTGCTTCATTTTTTTCTTTTTTTATTTCTTTTAGTTGAATGAATGTAAGTTTATCCTCTTTCAAGTAATTTTGTACTATTATGTGTTTTTTCTTCTTTGTTTGATTTTTTTGTTTTTATTCTTGTTAAGAGAGTAAAACAAGAAGAAACTTGAGAAGATAAAACAAGAAAAAAGATGAATAAGAAAAAAGAAGAAGATGACGATGATGATGATGAAAAAGAAGAAGAAGAAGTAGCAGAAGATGAGAAGGAGGAAGGAGAAGAGTTTTGAATTATGCAGAACTTATCATCACACATACACAAAAAATTCTTAAATAATATACCCAAATATTTTCGTGTTACACCCAAATATCTTCGTGCTATACCCAAATTTGTTGCAAATACAGAAAATATTTCCTTTAATGCAGAACTTTTAGATTACATTCAATTCAAACCATCAACGATGAACAATAATTTTTCACAAACAAAAACATTATTCACCTGCAGAATCATAAACTACTAACAAAAATATTAATTAAAATCGAACCACACCTCAACACTTGATTGGACTCAAAACAATAACCAATTTCATTCTGGTTCAATTGACAATCTAAACTTGAATTATTCATTATCTTCAACAACAAGATAACTGATTATGGAGGAGAATGAGGAAAAGGAAAAAAGAAAAGAAATTTCAATGAAAAAGGAAGGAGGAAGAGAAGCAGCAGGAGTAGGTGGTGTTGGTGACGACGATAACGAAAGAGAAAAATAATGACGAGGAAGAAGAAGAGGAAGAGGAAGAGGAAGAGGAAGAGGAAGAGGAAGAAGAAGAAGAACGTGTAGTAAGAAGAAAAAGAAGAAAAACATGCAGTAACGACGTGAAAAAAACGTGCGTGCATGAATATAAATTACTTATATAAACTTGTATAAAAAAATAACTTGTACGTAAAGAATAATACAAAATAAAAGGAGTTGAAGAAAAAAAATCTATATAATGATCAATATTTTAATTTTTTTCTCTATCTATTTATAAAAAGACAATATACTCATTTAACAAAATATAAAATCCTAACCACTATTAATAAAGAAAATTTTTAATTAAAATATTATTAAAAAGATAACATAGCTAGTATTTTTTATTAAAAATTTATGTAACTATTTTATTTTATACCAATAAATAAATATATAATAAAATAATTATACCTTTTATTTTTAAAAAATATGGTGTTACGTAAAATAATTTTTTCATTCATGATCATAATTATAATTTTATACCAAAAAAATTCTTATATATTTATCATATCCAAAAATTGTACTACTTTTGATTCTGATATAAATATCACTTCTATAAATATGTACAAATACGAAATAATTCTCTATTTGTATTTCTAAAGAAGTACTTTTCTCAACCCTACAAATAAATATGGTCATTATAACCACTATTCGTTCATGGGGTTTTCATACAATTAAACTAAACAAAAAGTAGTGGTAAATAACTACTATAATTAGCTAATTTTAAACGACTGTAATTAATAATGATTAATTTTGTATTTGTTAAAAAATAAAATTTGAATAATTACTAATTAATGATAATTTAAAAAATTAGAATTATCAATTGACCGCCCTCCCCCTTTTCCTTTCACACGAACGTATTTTTTATCATCAACCCCCAACGTGATTCACCCTATTCTCAGAATGCCAGATCATTGCACCAAATATTGGCCTCCATGCTGCTGGCATCTTTATTGGTATATACGCCCGAAAAGTCGCCCCTAACGCCGTCCGAAAATGCGACCCACCCATCTTTGGATTGTCGGATTTTGTCAAGACCGCACGCACTTCCACGACACATCCATATAACTCAAGAACACATCCACCCAAAATAAAGACATCCATCCAAAATAAAGACACATATGTCTGAAATGCGACCCACCCCTCTTTGGACCGCCGAATAGCTGCAAACAACGCTTCCATCAAGACCGCACACGCCTCCACTCGTATTCCTGCCATATGCACCACCCAAAATAAAGAAACATTCATATAACTCAAAGATACATCTACTCAAAATAAAGAAACACCCATTTAACTCAGAAGAAATATTTAATCAAAACAAAGACGACTCTGATAAAGTGACAGTTGGGGAGGGACTCGCGGTGGGGAGGGTCGATTTAGCCGAGCTGGTGGCATGAAATTCAACGGGGTTTGAGTGTACTGGGATGCCGTTGGTGGAAGCTTGTTGAATTGGGCCTTGCTGGGCGCGGGAGGAAAAAAATTGGAGTAGAGGCTGTGAAGTTGGGTCTTCGTCCCACCCTCCACCTCACATCGAACCAAACCTTAGGTTCACACTGGTGCACGGCTGCCGCTGGGCATCGCACGGCCGCCATCCATCGCGCGCGGTAATGTGCTCTGTTAGGCGTGGTCGGTGGTGGTCTTTGTGCTCTCAAGGTCGCTAATCATCCGCTACTTCGTCGCGGCCCTGGAGTAGTGGTGCTCCGACTTCGTAGCCAGGTATGTAGCAACCTTCCCGTTGTTCCTTGCCATTCATGTTAGATAAATACACACACGCATTTTTAGACCTTAAAAAGAAATAAATTCTAGTTCCGTTGGTCAGAGTGAAGGCTTGAAGGATGTTTGAGTTTACTCCTGTAAGTTGTAATCTTTGGTGTGAAGTTTGTATTTGAGTTTGATCTGTGTTAAAAGAAATAAGGAAATTTGTCGTCAAGTTGCTTGGTGAGAACTGGATGCAGATTCCAGGTTAGGACCGAACCACGGTAAATCATGGATGTCTCTGTCTGTAAATGCTTGTCGAGATTTGTTATTCGATTCGTGTATATAACTTCCAACAAAATCTAATGTCAGCCTCAGTAGATTAGTTAAAGCTATGTCCTAGTCTCAACCTCTTTTTGGATACTTTTTTCTTAAAATTTGCAGAAAAACTATCTGCTGCTGTGTGAATACATCGGTCATGCGCTTAGTATACTTTAGCCTGTTTTATTAGATGATGATTGCAAGCTTAATTTGAATACTTGTTTGAAGATTTTGTAACAAAAAGTGCCGATTATATTATTGGATTGTAACAAGTAGCCTTCAACTAAACTCTAAGGAGGATTACTCTAAACTTGATGATCAATTGTTATTGATATTTCAAATAGCTCAATCTCATAACATATCTTGTGAATATCAACTCAAAACAGATTTCCTAGAGAGCCTGAAGATAAAATTCTGAAGTCAAATTTTTGTTAATACAGTTTAAGATGACCTTTTTTATTTTTCAGTTTGACATATATATCATTGTATAAAAAAGTAGATGGAAGTGTTCTTACGGGATGAATTCCTAGAATGAGTGTTCATTTTTTGTTTGATAGATAATAAGAAAAGACATAAAAAGGCAAGCAAGATCCAAACAAAAAAGAAGAATTCCACTGAAATGGGTACCACTAGGGAGGTAGGTTGGTTAATGAATACATAGTTCTTGACTAGGCACTTATATGTTATTGCTCATGTATGTAAGTTATAATGAAGGTTGTTCATGAGTTATAAATAGATCCTGATATGTTGTTAAGGTTGTGACACACATTATTGTTTTTTGTTTTTTACTTCCAGCCGTTAAAAGATGGAGTCATTTGTGATATAATGAGTGCTACATAATTAGATAAAACTTCCCCCAAGATATAATGTGTTACTTAATTATAATGATTTTATGTTTTTGATTTTCCAAAGTTGATGAAATCTATGGTAGCAGAATTTCAATGCAGTGGTTATGTCTTATTTGTGGAATAGAACATACCCTGGCTAGGGAGATATGTGGTTGATGTTTTAACTGTATAGTTATATTGATTATGTGTTGCCTTTTTTGTGGTTTTCATGTAATTAGGCTAGAAATTTGCACAACTTTATCTGATGGAGTTCAAGCGTATGTTCAACCTTGATAGTGAAGGCTCGGATGGGGGTAGTTCTTATTAGGGGTGTAATCGGCTCGGTTCGGTTCGATTTTGGACCGAAAACCAACCGAACCGACCTGATCGGTTCTTCAAAGAGGCCAACCATTCGGTTGGCTGCTGCTTGAGCAACCGAACCGAACCGAACCGAACCAACAACGGTTTGGTTCGGTCGATTTTTTCGGTTTTTTTACACCTGCTTATCTGAATTTAAAATGCCATAAAATGAAATTTAAAACCTTCAATAAACTAGAATAACAAGAGTTTATCACATTCAAATCCAATTCAAATTCAACTTAATTAAACATAAAACAAAGACAATTAAAAATGTCTAGCAAAACAACAACAATAAACACAGTTTAAATCGAAACATTCACTTTAAAACAAATAAAAGCCAAACAGCCACCATGTTTAATCAGAATCCACACCAGACTCATCCTCATCTTCTCCGGTTGGTGCAATTTCTACAAAAATAAAACAAGAAAATCAATATAGATTATAAACATAATATAGATTATAAATTATAAACATAAACCATAAAAGGAACTACAAATTTCTTTTTTGCATACATAATTTAAGTTTCTCAAACTCTTCAATAAGCTCCTCAAAATCAGTTGTTATTGGAGAAGCACGAAGCCACTTTTGTGTGCATATCAATGCCTCAACTGTCTTTGGAGTTAAAGAACTCCTATAGTTGTTAAGCACGCTTCCACCAGTGCTAAAAGCTGATTCTGAAGCAACAGTCGAGACCGGCATTGCTAAGACATCTCTAGTTATTTGGGATAAGATAGGATACTTGCTAGAATTTATCTTCCACCAATTCAATATGTCAAAAGTATTTTGATCACGAGACTTCTCTAAACCATCCATCAAATACAAATCCACCTCATTCTTGTTGATGATCTCATGAAAATGAACCTCCTTGAAAAAATCACCAGCCATGTTGCCATCAGGTACTCCCACATCTGATGCACCATCCATTATTGCTGAAGTAAATGATCTACCCCATTATTTGCACTCACATAGCAATCAAACATCTTGGAGAAGGTCTCTTTCACTTTTGCACCCAAAAAATCAGCATCATCCTTATCATATAGCTTTTCAAAGCTAAAGTTCACAAACTTCAACTTGTATCTAGGATCAAGAACCACAGCAACAAAAATCATCATATTGATATTTTTTATGTTACCCCAATACTTGTCATACTTAAGCTTCATCCTCTCAGCCATACTCCCAAGTAATGGATCTCGACTATCACAAGAAGCCTTGAACACTCGCAAAATCTTACAAAACTCATGAAAATATTGAGAAGAAGTCACAAGCAAACTACCAGACACACTCTTTGTAACATCATGAAAAATTTTCAAGAATTCCATAAAGTGTTTTGTATTGTCCCAATCAATATTCCTCGGAATACCACCTTGCATTAGAGCATATTCTGTATCTCTCTCCCCTAGCCTCTTGAACGCCTTTTGAAACTTCAAACCACTTTCAAGCATAGTGTATGTAGAGTTCCATTTAGTGGGAACATCGAGTTGAACAGTACACTTGTCTTGTATCCTAGCTTCCTTTATGAAATTTTTGAACCTATTCATGTGACTAGGGGAAGCACGCACATATCTAATAGCATTTCTTATCTTACTAATAGATTCATGCATCTCTTTTAATCCATCATTAACAACAAGATTAAGAATATGTGCACAATACCTAACATGCAAATGTTCTCCTTTCAAATGATGTAAATTCCAATCCTCCATTCTAGTTCTTAGATAAGATATTGCAGTATCATTAGAACTAGCATTATCAACAGTAATTGTGAACACTCTAGATATCTCCCACCCCAAAAGACATCTCTCAATTTTTCTACCAATTGTTTCTCCCTTGTGGTTTTTAATAAGACAAAAATTGATAATCCTCTTTTGCAATTTCCAATCATGATCAATGTAATGAGCAGTGAGACACATATAATTCAGATTTTGCACAGAAGTCCAACAATCAGTAGTTAAACAAACAGATTGATTCGGTTGTTTGAACATAGTTTTCAACCTATTCTTCTCACTAATATAAAGATTCCAACAATCCTTAGCAACAGTAATCCTTCCTGGAAGTGGAAATCTAGGTTGCACTATACTCATATAGAATCTGAATCCCTCCCCCTCAACAAACTTGAACGGTAGCTCATCAACAATTATCATCCTAGCAAGGGTTTTTCTACACATTTCAGCATCAAAAGTAACTGCATTATATACCCCTTCACCCTCTCTTTTTTGTTGGAAGGTAAGGATTGTTTGACTAGGGTCACCCGAGTCCCTAGAAAATTTTTTACATTGATTCAACAAATGATAACGCATATTAGTTGTACCATTTCTATGAGAGTCACATGCATATGATGCACCACACAAATTACATTTAGCCCTAGGATGTGATGGCTTGGACTTAGGATCCTTTGTAAAGTGTTCCCAAGTCCAGGATATAGGTCTAGAAGGTTTTCTGTTACCTTCATTGGCTTCATCCTTGCCATCCTCTTCATCAGTGTCCACATTGCTTGGGGCTGGATTTGTAGGAGTTGCTCCCGAAGTTGCACCCACATTAGTCATATCAACCTTCCTCTTCTTTGATCTAGGATGGGGCGGGGGTTTGGTAAGCGCGCCGCTGTCCGTTGAGGAACGTACCACGGACTCGACATTTTCACCCCCAACTTCAGGCGTCCGTTCATTGGGCACCTCATTGCTTGTTGGCTGCATACATATAAACAGAACAATGAAAAAGTAGCATTTTTAACTCATGAACAGAACCAACAGTTTTGTTTCCATCAACAAAACCACAACAACTCATAAGCAGCCAATCAACAATTACTTATATATTAACAAAGAAAATAAATTTGGTTGATATCAATACCTTCCACCAATAAAATAAACAACTTCTATATAAAATAAACCAATACCTTCCACCAATGAATCCACTTGACAAAAGTGCAGAGTTAAAGAAAATATGCATACAACATCAGCAGCTAGTACTGCTAGATGAAGCAGAAAAGTGAACAAAAAGTAGACCTTTAGTAAGACGGAACAGAGATGCAGAGATATCCATCACAAATAAAAAGTGATAAATAACTGTCATAAGATTTTTAAAATAAATTCACTCTCTTTTAAGTGATATCTAAACTGCCAACATTTTATGTGTGATAACTGATAACCATTCCAACAAGAAACTACCTTCTTTTTTTAATCTTTTTCTCTGTTTACGTTAACCACACTTCTCATATAATAAGTTGCTTGAGTTTTAGAATTTAATAAGCATAACTATGTAATACCAAGAAATGGTTAAAAAAGTATTGTTAGATAATAGAAAGGCTTATGCACATCATATGCCTACAAGTACAAACCTAAAACAAGTTTTAAGCATTGCTGTTAACACAATCGAACTATTTTAGTTATTCATCATGCATCACTGTCATATCACTTAATAGTACTGGCAAAGTCATAAATATTTGACCAATATTCGCAAAGATATCATGGTCTCTTTTCAGCATCTTTAAGTAACATTTCAGTAATATACTAAAACTCAATATTTACTTTATCATGTAAAAGGCAACATGAAAAGGCTTCACCACATGGTTAGCAGCTTAATCAAATCAAAGAGACTCATTAGTAGTTAACAAAAACAACACAGCAACATTAACTAAAAAACAAATCACTAAACATTTGGATATTTTTAACACAGCAACATTTTCTCAGATCTAACAACTCCAGAACTTCACTTTTCCTGTTCATTAACTTTGTATATTTTTAAATAAGTCTTCCAAATCACTAAACATACAATCAGAAACTCACATAACAATACAAATAAGGCAATGATCAGTATCACAAGAACAAGAAAGAGTAATCAAAGAGACTCACTAGTAGTTAACAAAAACAACACAGCAACATTAACTAAAAAACAAATCACTAAACATTTGTATATTTTCAACACAGCAACATTTTCTCAGATCTAACAACTCTAGAACTTCATTTTTTCTGTTCATTAACTCTGTATATTTTTAAATAAGTCTTCCAAATCACTAAACATACAATCAAAAACTCACATAACAATACAAATAACCAAACACAAAATCTAACCTCTGACGAAGACATAGTTCTGTTTCGTTTTGGGTTTTTGCAGGAGAGGGACTGGTTGTTCGGCGACTCGGCCACTGGAATCTTGCTCGGCAGTTGGACTGGTTGGACGTTGGAGTGCTGCTCGAGTGCTCGACTTTGGCTTTGTTGCTCGGCGACCCTGCGACGGCGACCCTTCGACGGCGATGATGAACGACCTCAGGCTTCGAGCGACGATTGGCGAGTTCTCCGTCTCCCTCAGCCTCTCCTTCTCTCAAGTATGGAGCTTGGAGGTGGAATCGTGGAACCTTCGAAGAATGGGGGAGAGAGGTGTGGGTGACTGGCAGACTGGGTAAGTGGGTATAGGGTAAGGTTCGCGGCTGAAGAAGAAAGCTAGGTTATTTTTCTGAGTTTCCCTTTTATACCTAGGTTAAGGGGCAACTAAGTAAAATCACACTCCATTGAACCCTCATTCTTCGGTTCGGTTCGGTTCTAGCAAAGGCAACCGAAAACCGAACCGAACCGATTGGTTTAGTTCGAAAAAAACAAAAAAACTGGTTTTTTTGGTTTTTCAATCGGTTGTTGTAAAATTTGGTTCGGTTCTGTGATAATTTTCGGTCTGGTTCGGTAATTTACACCCCTAGTTCTTATGATTGTTGCGGACACTATTGTGCGAGTGACGACGAATATGACGACGAAGAGGGCTTTGAGTCTCGGGGGCGGGGAGGGGGTTCTGACGGTGGGGAAAAAGGTGGAGGGGATGCTATTGATGGTAAGGGGTCAAGCGGGGCAAAAAACCTGGGAGATGGTGGCCCAAGAGGGCAACTTGCCGCGGATGACTTGGGTAGAGAATTTGCCACGGAGGAAGATGCTTATGCTGCCTACAAGGAGTTCGCCAGATTCAGGGGTTTTGGAGTTCGGAAGGGAGATGTGCCCCTTGTTAATAGGGTTTTGGTAAGGAGAGACTTTTTCTGCCATCGACAAGGCACAAGACATCCTAAGCACTATGACCGTCCGGATTGAGTAAGGGAGGAGAGGCTAGAGAGTCGAACGGATTGTAAGGCAAAGTTGAAGATTTACTAAGATGTGCAGCATAACATGTGAAGGGTAAGAACTATCTTCGATGAACACAACCACGATCTTGCCCCAGCAATGTTTACACATCTCCTTCCTAGTCACCGAAAGATAAGTGATGGCGACAAGGCATAGGTGGAGAGTTTGAAGTAGTTTGGGATCTTGACTTCGAAGATAATAGCGTACATGGCTGGGCAGTCTGGTGGGTATGGCATGCTTAGATTTACAAAACGGGATTTGTATAATTATGTGCATGAGCAACGGGTTGCACGAATATGTGATGGTGATGCGGCAGCAACCATCAGTTACTTGAAAGGTAAGGCAAATGCCGACATGATAACAGCTGCACGGTACACACGGACCTCAGACAACCGTTTGGGTAGCTTATTCTGGGCCGATTGTGAGATGATGTCGGATTATCAATTATTTGGGGATGTGTTAGCATTCGATTCCACCTATCGCTCCAACAAGTACAGGAAGCCACTGGTGGTTTTCTCTGGGTCAAATCATCACAAACAAATATCGATTTTTGGGTTCGCGTTGCTTGAGGATGAAGAGGTTCGCACATACATGTGGGTGTTGTTGAACCTACTGGATGTAATGGGACAAAAGAAGTCGTGTGTGGTGGTCACGGATGGGGACAAGGCGATGCGCATGACGATTGTGGAGGTGCTGCCAATGGTGACACATAGGCTGTGTGGTTGGCACTTAGAGAAGAATTGCGTCAAAAGGGTTAAAGATACGGAATTTCGAAAGGTTTTTAAGAAATCTCTATATGCAAACTTCGAAATCAGCGACTTTGAGGAGTACTAGAAGACTTCGGTTGTGTCTCTTGGACTACATGATAACAACTGGGTGTAAAGCACATATGAAATGAGAGAAAGCTGGGCAATGGCCTACCTGAAGGGCACCTTCTGTGCGGGATACAGGAAAACTTTGAGATGTGAAGGGATCAACGCTTTCATTAAGGGTTTTCTTAAATCGACTGATAGCATTTTGGAACTGGTACATAGTCTGGACCGGGTTGTTAAGGACTACCGGAATAATGAAGTTATGGCCCAATTCTATTACATGTATTATAGTCCGGTGCTAACCACTAGCCTAGAAGCGATGGAGCTATTTGCATCAAAGGTTTATACACGGGCAGTGTTTAAAGAAGTAAAGAAACAAATTAAGGGTGTGGCGACATTATTGTTTCGGGGCAGGGACAGCATTAGCACAACATGTGTGTACAGGTTTTCAAGAATCGGAAAATAGGACAAAACACACAAGGTGTTGTATGATTCGAACGAGGAAAAAATTAAGTGTGAGTGTTCAATGTGAAATAGTGAAGGGATTCCTTGTTCTCGTATCTTCTGTATAATGAAGTACGAGGGATTGGAAAGAATACCACATGGTCTTGTTCTGAGCAGGTGGTGCAAGGATGCAAAAGATTGCATATCAAAATCGTTGGAAGTTGCAGAAGGGTGGTGGACGAAATTGTGATCCTTAAAATTGGTCTCCTTGTACTTATATGGAATTTGAAATCGGCACGAGTGATCACAACTCCGTTCAACTAAACCAGCAAGTGTATTGGGTCGTCCAAGTAATAAACCTTACGTGAGTAAGGGTCGATCCCACAGAGATTGTTGGTATGAAGCAAGCTATAGTCACCTTGTAAATCTCAGTTAGGCAGATTAAAGTGGTTTATGGGTTTTCGAATATTAATAATAAAAAGAAAATAAAAGGGATAGAAATACTTATGTAAATTAATAGTGGGAATTTCAGATAAGTGTATGGAGATGCTGTGCTCCTCTTGAATCTCTACTTTCCTATTACAGTCATCCAATCCTTCCTACTCCTTTCCATGGCAATTTGTATGTAGGGCATCACCGTTGTCAATGGCTACATCCCATCCTCTCAGTGAAAACGTTCCTATGCTCTGTCACAGCACGGCTAATCATCTGTCGGTTCTCAATCAAGTTGGAATAGAATCCCTTGATTCTTTTGCGCTTGTCATCACGCCCAGCCTTCAGGAGTTTGAAGCTCGTCACAGTTATTCAATCCCAGAATCCTACTCGGAATACCACAGACAAGGTTTAGACTTTCCGGATCCTCATGAATGCCGCCATCTATCTAGCTTATACCACGAAGATTCTGTTGGGGAATCTAAGAGATATGCGTCCGGCCTAAGGTAGAACGGAAGTGGTTATCAGTCACGCGCGTTCATAGGTGAGAATGATGATGAGTGTCACGGATCATCACATTCATCAAGGTGAAGTGCAACGTATATCTTGGATTAAGAATAAAATTGATTTGGATAGAAAATAATAGTAATTGCATTGAAACTTGAGGTACAGCAGAGCTCCACACCCTTAATCTATCGTGTGTAGAAACTCCACCATTGAAAATACATAAGTGAAAGGTTCAGGCATGGCCGAATGGCCAGCCCCCATGGTCTAAGGACTAGGCGTCCAGAGATGTTAATATGATAGTAAAGAGTTCTATTTATAATAAACTAGCTACTAGGGTTTATAGAAGTAAGTAATTGATGCATAAATCCACTTCCGGGGCCCACTTGGTGTATGTTTGGGCTGAGCTTGGTCTATCCACGAGCTGAGGCTTTTCTTGGAGTTGAACTCCAAGTTATAACGTGTTTTGGGCGTTCAACTCCGGATCATGACGTGTTTCTGGCGTTTAACTCCAGACAGCAGCATGTACTTGGCGTTCAACGCCAAGTTACATCGTCAATTTCCGAATAAAGTATGAACTATTATATATTGATGGAAAGCTCTGGATGTCTACTTTCCAACGTCATTGAGAGCGCGCCAATTGGAGTTCTGTAGCTCTAGAAAATCCATTTCGAGTGCAGGGAGGTCAGATTCCAACAGCATCAGCAGTCCTTTTGTCAGCCTTTTTCAGAGTTTTGCTCAAGTCCCTCAATTTCAGCCAGAAATTACTTGAAATCACAGAAAAACACACAAACTCATAGTAAAGTCCAGAAATGTGAATTTAACATAAAAACTAATGAAAACATCCCTAAAAGTAGCTTGAATTTACTAAAAACTACCTAAAAACAATGCCAAAAAGCGTATAAATTATCCGCTCATCAAAGGGCATCATGGACGGCTGCTTAGACATGGTGCCTGTTGTGGGGCGACGAGTTTGGTTACCAAACTTGGGTCGGAAGATGCTGCAGATTTTGTTATTGCTAGGGACGGCCTTGCTAACCTCGCTAAAGCGCTTCAGCGCAGAGTGTATGACAGGGTTGGAAGCCAGCTTGGCCTATCGCCACAGGACAGGATCAAGGACCCAGAGGTGTCGAAGACAAAGGGAGCTCGGAAGAAGGGCAAGGAACCCGAACCTGGTAGTCAGGGTGAGGATCGGAGTAAGTGGAGATGCTGCACAAACTGTGGCGCTCCTAGGCACACTATAAGGACATGCGCTTGGCGACGGGAACCCAGTGTTGCTGGCACTGTTGGTGGAGCGAATCCAGGCTTCGTGTCATGTTCGTTGCCTGTCCCAAGCGTCCCGTGGCCGACAAGATATCCTGAAAAAGACAAGGTTAGTTTTCAATTTTATCCAAATCTAAAATACATATGCTAGCTGGGTTTTAATGATTACACCATATGATCCCCATAACATAAGCAGATTAATATGCATGGTAAAAGATTGATTACATTGGTCGAGATGTATGCTCGAACAGATTCTGGATCAGTTTCTGACATAGATAGCCAAGTAGTAGTTTTCGTTTAGGGTGGTAAGGCCACCAACAGAAGAATAATTGGTTCATTGGTAGATAGCTTCCAGAATTTTGTTCAAATGTGTATAAAGGGCATTCTTGATATCTTATTTTGTTGTTCCGGTCGTGCTAAGTTCGATAGTTGTGACATATTTTGTGGTGCCATTTAGTTTCAATATATGTATCATGAATCTGCATTTCAAAATCAATATATTATATCAGAAACCTTAATTAGTTGAATTTTGCATTGCATGCATAAATTCTTGTGTGGTTGAATAATGGTAACGTATGTGACTATGGTAATTAGAGTTGGCAGGGCATTCACTCCGAGAATGGTGAGACTGGCCACATTGTTTCAACTAGTGCCGACGGGACAACACCGACCTCTATACATGGGTTGAGCCATCAGTTTAGCAGCCCCGTATGGGTGTTGGGGGTGGGGGGCCACCATCTTCCTCGGGAAGCAACACATTGAGCAGTTTTATGCATCACAAGGTTGCTCGGGACACAACGGGGAGTTGCACCGACATGCTACCACCCCAAGTATTAGTGTATTACTAATCCCACAAGGCACACAAATGAAGAACTCTTTGAGCAGTTGATAACACAAGTATGGCAATTTGATTAAGGTTTTAGCTGTGTGTTGTGTAATGGAATTATGTTTTCTTAGTATTGAGTTGCAAGAAATGTTGGCTGACCGTGTTGGTTTGGCCGCCGTGAATAGAATATCTTGGGTAAGCCATCATTCAATAGGAGACACGGAGATGAAAGTTGATACTGTTCAGGATTTGGTTTAAATTTATCAGGATCCTATCTTGTTGGTTCAAATTAAGGTGTGCAACGACTTTCCTGGGTGCTTTGAATGAAATCGATTGGGTGATAGCATACTCTCACCTGTGTGAATTAAGGGTTGGTTTTTATGTTGTTAGAATCATGGGGTTAACAGCGATGACGAGCATGTAATACCATCGTAATCTATTAGTGACTTCTAATTTAAACTTGTCAAGGGATAGCTCTACCAGTGGAAAACACTTTTTAGGACCTTTAGAGCACATTATAGGGAAAGTATATAATGGAGTTACATAAATTATTTATAAAATGATTCTTAACTGTTGTGATATATTTTGTTGTGATATATTTAGTTTTGAGAGGATTAAATTAAAATTATTTAATTTTAATTTTTTTACTGCCAAAAAAATGTTTTGGTCATGATCATAAAAAAGATGATTTAATTGTTAAAAGATAATCATAAGAATATATTTTTTGTTTATTATAATTATGCATAAAAATATTTCAATATACATATTGAAATGATAACTGTAAAAATAAATTAAAATAAATATTAATTGGAAAAATATAATTTATATGACAATTTTTTACTCATTTATTTTTTTTCTCAATAACAGTAAGTATAATTTAGTCATTATACGAGAATAAACATCAACATGATACTTTCTTAGTTTTAGGGATAAAATTATGACATGAATTAATAAAATTCAAGAATAAAAACGTATAAAAAGAATTATAAAATAATATTTGTTATCAACTTTGAAGTCTAAATGCATAAAAATTGTGAATTCTACTGTTATTTTGGGAAAGAAAATTATTTCTTAAAGAGAGTGGTTATTTTTTGGTAAAATTAGAGCCTCTCAATTAATTAAAATTTTTTATTATGATGCATTGACGTTGGATATACCGAGAGCTTACATCGTTAAATTTGTTATAGAATATAATAAATAGTGTTGCTCATAAGTAATATTAGAATGAGTTATGGAATTTTTTATACATAATTTAGACAAGGCTATCTAATGGAGCTCTGTTTAAGGGTTCTGTCAAATACTTTGCCCACATTGTGATGTTAAAAGTTTTCATTCATGTTGTTACGAACCATCGTAGTGATACTTAATCCATGGTATTTTGACCAATGCATTCTGATAATACTAGCTAATGGTCACATTTGTTGACAAAAAATATCAACATAAATAAAGAAGTAAGTGAATGGTTCGACCATCATTTTAACGTGGTGGAATCTTGTAATAATTAAAAGTTTCTTATAATTCTTATGGGGCAAGCGTGGATAATATAGCAAAGTAAAAAATCTGATGATTCACATAGGCAAAATAAGCAGTAGTTCTATGTGAGAGTTTCACATTTGATCTTAGAGGTACCCCGACATTTTCAAAAGGCCTCATGTAGACAGTATACCATCAACTAGTAATCATATACATGATAAAAAAAAAGGCAGGGGCTAACGATTGACACTTTTGCAATAAAAAAGTAACCGCCATGGGCACATTAAGTATGACCCGGGGCTGTCAAGGATCAACCAAAAAAATATTGCCTTGAGTGAACCTATACAAAATATGTACTACTGGAACGATTTCTAAAGAAACACACAGCAATCTTAACCAACTTTCAGTTGCCAGTGTGCAAATGCTTTGGAGACAACTTGCTGTGCCAAGTGGTCGGGTGACTTCATGACCAAGTCCACTGCTAAGCGCATCCAGGTAGTCGTGTTGACATTCTGAAAAAACACAATGTAAAATTCAACGTTAGCAACATGTAAACGATCCTGTTCTACATACGTGCCTCATATTGTAAACGGGTGGCATAGGAAAACACGAGTCACTGTACCTGTACCCCGTAGCCTTGCCATAGGTGCCCTCGAATCATCCAGTGGGTGACTCACATGCCACAGTCCATACTGTTTTGGCATAAATTTTTGTGGTTATGCGGTTTTATGTTGTAAGTTCCAAGTTCAGAACCGAAAAACAGCACTGACTATATAAAAGCATTCATGAAAGTTATTATGATACGTAAATGCGTGAACTTATGAGGCAGATTCTTGGTGAGGCACTTCAGGCTCCTCAAACTCGAACGCGAAAAACTTAGGATGTAGCACGCCTAGTCTCGATAGCCAGGACCTTCCCAACGTCAATGTCTCCAGGTAAAGTACCTGCTTCATGCAATTAAATTAATTTCAAATCAAATAAATTATATTATTACAGTAATTTTCATCTTAAAATAAAAGATGACTAATAAAAATGTTTATCTTACGTTGACTATTAAATAAAAAATGGTTAAATAAAGGATAATAATAAAATAAGAAATCAAAATAATACTGTTTATTCATTGGTTTTTTATTTTTAATTTAACTTTAGTTTGTTTTGAGACAATATCAGTTGAAAAAACCTTTATAAATCTGAACATTATAAAGCACCCATTTCGTAATTGTATTAGAGTTGAATTTTCAAATGATTATTTAATGCCAAAGAAGTCGATGTTTACCACTCGCAGCATCGCCATTTTCCTTGCATCCGCTTCGTGCGGATCTCAAAGTGAATCTAAGTATATCAATTTCATACGCAGCATGTCGATGATCATCAGGAACCAGTGCTGGTCGCACCACATAGGCTGATACACCTGTGCAAATAGCCAAACCAAATAAATTATGTATTGCACAGGTTTGTACATGTAGTTGATGCATATGCAACAATGGAAACCATGTGCGTACCCGAGTTGTCTAGTCCACCTTACACCGCATGTATTTGTTACATATGGATGTCATGTTCGCAGATGTAAGCTTCCGACCGCCCACTGCTACTTGCTAAATAATTTAAACACATGCGCAAGTTAATGTCATCCAAGAGCACCATCGGAAAAAAATACCTTTTAGAAAAACTATTCTAAAAAATAATACATTTACATTTCTTTTGTACTGAGTACGTGACTATTAGTAATAATTAGTTTGAGCAAACTTAAAAAATGTTTCGGTCACACACTATGTAATAAAATTAATTAGAAAATTTTAATGGAAAATAAAACCATAAAAAACTACTATAATTTTACTGGAAATTCTTATACCAACATAGTTGTCGACAAGAACTTTTGTCCTTAGCCAGGGCACAGACAAATGCGGGCCAACTTACAATAACATCTACTACATCCTTAGAAGGCTCGGGATGCAAGGCTGACGATGTAGTAATGGCGTTTTGCTTCATCAATGTAACATAATGCACTCCTTTCTAACCATCTGATGGAGTTGTCACTGTTACCTTGGTAAGGAATGAAAACTTTGGTTTTTTTTTTATAGAAAATGTGCTGACATAAGCCAGAAATCTTGCATTGGTTTTAGGATAATCAGTATGTATACGTTGCAAATAGAACCAACCATATTCCAAACTAAGCATTTCACTGCCCCTTCATACTTAGTGTGATGACATAGACTTACCATGATGGTCATAGGCAGGAACCAACAATGATGATTTGATGCACTTGCTAGCATGCGAACCACATCATTTAGGACCTACAGTATTACCAACACATATAAACCGTCTTATTAAGGGTTACACTAATTAGTTAATCAACGGAAAAATCAGAGCAACAAACACACGTAGTAGGTATCGGGGACTCACGTCGTCAACAACTTCGCACTTAGGGGCAAGAGTCATGAGCGCTCCCCTGCAAGCTATGCAGTCACCGACGTCAATCAGAAGCTCACTATGGTTAACACAAACATTCACATCAACCGATTAATATACCCAAGCATTAGATGACTAGCATTGAGGGTAGGGCACTAAGATCTCAATGGGGACAGGGCAGTAAAATGTAACGTAATAATCCTGAGCTGATTGTCATTGGTTTGCATACCTCTCTTGAAGCTCTTTATCGAAGATATAAGTTGCAACGACCAACTTCACACCTGACAAATTCATTTCGTTGTTTGGCGGGAAGAAGTTCATGGACTACAAATAATAATGAAAATCACTCAGTTCAAGCGGATGCGACACCCTGAGCAGACTAGGCAGTTAGAACTACTCATTTGATTACCCATATATACTTAATCACCTTTGGAATGCGTTCGACTTTCATGCTTAGTAGCCGGCCTAAGTTCATGACTCCTTCTTTTTCTAGGGCAGGTGCATCACGCCCTCGCTGTCTAGCTAGTCCTGATGTCTCCAAGCCCCTATTGGATTTAGTGTGCCGCGCTGTCTTCTCCGGGTCGTCGTCTGAGTTTAGATCCACCTAAAAATGGTGCAACATGATTATGTCGTGACTACCAGTGAAGAAAATAAATTAGAATCAACTACAATTCAAAGAAATACAAAAGGTGGCTGGGTACGCACCACTTCGGGGACATGCATAGATCGCAGCGCTTTTCGAGTTGGGAACAGTTTTCGGGTGGGCTTCTTGTTTCTCTTGGTGAAAAAAAGGATGTGATCAACAGTGAAGGTGGTGTCGATTATGGGAGTTGATGCCGGATCAGGCGGCTGTGTTTTTTTCCCCACGATAACTCTTGCTCATAGGTTTCGTGGTTGTCTCATTCCCTTTGGACCGATTGATGTCGCTTTCCCTTCGACAGATTGAAGACTTTTGTTGGGTTAGAAGGTTGACAGCATCCCTTGCACCACCGCATCATGGCGACGAATGGCTTCGGACAATCTCCTGATATCGGATTGCATCCCGGATACGCTACTAACCACGCTCATTGCTATGGGAATATGTTCCTGCGAGGATTTAAGAATGCATTTTAGTAATCACGAAGGGTGCGGCCAACAAGGACGGCATCGAAAGACTGGTCTTTGATGCTTACATTGTTGGACCCTAGACACACGGAATCGCAGCTTGGTGCCGAGACGAGTGGCTCGTCGTCCACTTCCAGAGTTACCCTGAAAGAACAATGTCAACTAAACCGTTATCATGTACCACAATGCACGACACAGCACACAACGTTCATATCATAATCTCACCAAACCGACAAGGAAGTAAGCACTTGCTTATCTGATAGGGCTTGTCGTCAGCCATTTTTGGACACACAGCAAGGAACATCTCGAGCTGGAAGGGGGAGCGGCAAGGATCCCTTCATTTCATGTGCAACATTGTCGCTTGGCTTTGGGCCAAACGAGAGACGACGGGGACGCCTGCATCGAAACGCAAAGTATACACTTCAGCATTCGTGCTGCACAATACAGCCCCATTCCCTTGAAAACTATGACCCCTTGTGGCAAGAAGTGATGTGACCATGGATTGCAGTCTAGGGACCCCGTGGCCGGTGTTGGCGCCCTCCAGCAGCGTTCGCCGACGAAGGACTCCGTGCTTGTGCATATACCGGCAAAGGCAGACAAGGTCGCCGTTCAAGCTGACGAAAACTAAAGCTCAGCTGCATGGGTATATCCCCGACCCCGAGAACAAGTGACGCAAGGCCATGCAGTGGCTGAGGGGCCATCCCCTTTGGTCTCATGATGGGAGCGTGGAGGATGGGGATCCGACTCGTATCAGTCGACGCCGGTTGGGGTTTTACTGCCAGTCAAGTTGTGATGGGTTCAATCTTTCGCACCGACCTCGTTAACATCTTCGATACTTACAAGACTAAACCAAGCTGTGCGTTCAATCACCCCCTCCCCCCACCTTGGATCGGGTTACCATGTAAACCCGCCCTCAATGATTGCCTTCCATGTTAGGTTGCTTTCTTAGGTGGTCCAATTCAGAATACTGAACGTAGAAGTGGGCTACAAGTAAGCCCAGTCCTTTTCTTCCTTCCTTACCTCCCTCCTTCTAATTTGAAGACATGTATCTCTTTGCACTTGGGCTTATGCAATATAAGCCCGTTGTAACCATGCATTGTGTTTTTGGGTGAAATTAACTAAGAGCCCAGTTAGAAAAAAATTGTTATATGCTAGCAAGGACTTAAAAACCACACATCTTCATGTCCAAAAAAAAAAACCACACATCTTCGTTTAGGTTAATGCAGCCCAACATTTCGCATACCTTGAAAAGACGCCGTTTCTCTTCCAAAAATTAGGAATGACGACACGAAAGACCACTTTCCCTGTGTCCATGGATAGCAAGATTCTGTAAAATAAATTCAGAGACGACCTAATTTCCGATTATCTCGTGCAAATTAAAGACAAATTCACATATCCACATCACTAAAGTTTGCTACCTATTAAGTCACTAGCTCCCCAAAGTCACGAGGAAAGATGCTGTGAATCTAACACTAACACAAGCATGGGGATATGTATAGGGTATTAATAGTTATGACAAAACAGAACGATGGTGCATTCCAAAGATGTGGTCTATGCTTAAAAAAGAAGTAAATTGTGAGATATAGCGTAATCACGATTATACTCACTTGGGGTACAAGGACAGGTGACTTGGACCGGGAATACTTTCTTGCACGCGAGGATGAACGTGTCCGCTCTCAGTTGGCCCTCACGGGTACGGAAGACTCCCCCACCTGGTAACTCTTGTCTCCTAGCTTCATAAGAGTCCTGCATGCTACTAAACAGTCTCTAGCGCTTTCGAAATCACATGGGGGCTCAGAAAATTGGAAATAGATAAGGTCACATTCATGAAAGAATAATGCATAATTTATCATATACGCTGTGTTTTTCGAAAGAAAACCGACAGAGAAGGAGCTCAAACCGAAAAACACCATAAATCTCAAGTAACCCAGTAAATGAGGAAAATCACAAAGTCTCCTATAGCCCCGTATTGGCAATTTTATTGTATTTGTTTGTAAACCCAAAAATGACATCGAGAGAACTTCACAGCATCAAATTCATAACCACACAGTGCAACATCCAAACAGGCCAAATAAGAGAAAAATGCCTCATTCAACCGGTGAGGCACAACAGATCCAAGACTCGATATACACTCAGCCCCATTCCCTTGAAAACGATAACCCCTTGTGGCAAGAAGTGATGTGACCATGGATTGCGGTCTAGGGACCCCGTGGCCGGTGCCGGCGCCTTCCAGCAGCGTTCGCCGACGAAGGACTCCGTGCTTGTGCATATACCGGCAAAGGCAGACAAGGTCGCCGTTCAAGCTGACGTCGGCTAAAGCTCGGCCGCATGGGTATATCCCCGACCCCGAGAACAAGTGACGCGAGGCCATGCAGTGGCTGAGGGGCCGTCCCCTTTGGTCTCATGATGGGAGCGTGGAGGATGGGGATCCGACTCGTATTAGTTGACGCCGGTTGGGGTTTTACCGCCAGTCAAGTTGCGATGGGTTCAATCTTTCGCACCGACCTCGTTAACATCTTCGATACCTACAAGACTAACCCAAGCTGTGCGTTCAATCACCCCCTCCCCCACCTTGGATCGGGTTACCATGTAAACCCGCCCTCAATGATTGCCTTCCATGTTAGGTTGCTTTCTTAGGTGGTCCAATTCAGAATACTGAACGTAGAAGTGGGCTACAAGTAAGCCCAGTCCTTTTTTTCCTTTCTTACCTCCCTCCTTCTAATTTGAAGACATGTATCTCTCATCACTTGGGCTTATGCAATATAAGCCCGTTGTAACCATGCATTGTGTTTTTGGGTGAAATTAACTAAGAGCCAGTTAGAAAAAATTTGTTATATGCTAGCAAGGACTTAAAAACCACACATCTTCATGTCCAAAAAAAAAACCACACATCTTCGTTTAGGTTAATGCAGCCCAACATTTCGCATACCTTGAAAAGACGCCGTTTCTCTTCCAGAAATTAGGAATGATGACACGAAAGACCACTTTCCCTGTGTCCATGGATAGCAAGATTCTGTAAAATAAATTCAGAGACGACCTAATTTCCAATTATCTCGTGCAAATTAAAGACAAATTCACATATCCACATCACTAAAGTTTGCTACCTATTAAATCACTAGCTCCCCAAAGTCACGATGAAAGATGCTGTGAATCTAACACTAACACAAGCATGGGGATATGTATAGGGTATCAATAGTTATGACAAAACAGAACGATGGTGCATTCCAAAGATGTGGTCTATGCTTAAAAAAGAAGTAAATTGTGAGATATAGCGTAATCACGATTATACTTACTTGGGGTACAAGGACACGTGACTTGGACCAGGAATACTTTCTTGCACGCGAGGATGAATGTGTCCGCTCTCAGTTGGCCCTCACGGGTACGGAAGACTCCCCCACTTGGTAACTCTTGTCTCCTAGCTTTATAAGAGTCCTGCATGCTACTAAACAGTCTCCAGCGCTTTCGAAATCACATGGGGGCTCAGAAAATAATGGACATTACGCCCTATCGCAACTGGCTAAAAGACCATAGACATTGGAGCTTTTCTTCTAGCAATGTCGAGGCGGTGCTAACTTTAATTTAGACCGATTACAAAGTTGGACCATATTACCCTAACCAGTTTCTCTAAATAGCAAATGATATACTTGCATGACTAATCCATTACATGAATGTATACCCGCACCACCTTCTCCTTGTCCAAAATGGTAATTAACGTGTGCCCTTTTCCTAATGAATCTTACAGAGTGCAGATAGGTCTGTCATTCCAGACGTCGCATCCAAGTCGGCTGAGTGCAAATGGAAAAGCGACTTTGGCACCAAACCTAAGCCTGAGAAAACCGGTGTGCAACCGGCCAAACCGGAGCGCCATTGCGACACTGTCGAGATTTAATCAATATACTTTAACCAAGGAAAAGGGAACATCATGAAATGTAGACTAGTTAATTAGGTACTGAAATGAAAAAAATTAACCTTAATTGCACCTTTCAATGTAAATCTTTTGAAGGTAAAAATATATAGAACCTTATATTATTACTTCACATTCACTGGATTATAACTTCTTTATTAACATTTGTGGAAGCCGTGTTCATCTTTGGATTTAAAGGTTAAGTTCATATTTCTTCATGTCTAAATGCATTTTTAACTATCTTTGACCGGTCCTATCGCTTCAATAGGTTTCTTCTTGGTTGAACCGAGAAACCAGTGAACCAATGCTAGGTCCGTACCATGCTTATACAAACTTATGAATAGCAAGTGGTCATACATGTCCATTGCACAAGCATAGGATTCCACTATAATTTGCTATAGATACTACTCTCCCTCCTTCAACTACATTGCACACAATCAGGCTTAAACTCATGTCACCGCACATATATGCCATCAAAATGCCAAGGCTGCATGGAATAACCACCATGGATGCAACTAAACCACCCACACGTTGCAAGATCAACTTCCACGACCTCAACGGTACTAACCGAATCGAACGATGGGAATGGGTGAAATTGGCAAGGAGTTTATCATTCTTGTCTTTAATGCATTTTTTTTAGTTTCTTTGCTATTTCATATTGTTATGTAAATTTTTAGTAAATTTGGGTTGATTTGATATTTATGATTTGGGAACGAAATTTACTTTTTTTATGGATATCAATTTTTTAAAAATGCACTCAAAGACACCATTTTGAACAAAATAAAGGGTACAAAAAGATGAAAAATTAAATTCCTTGAATTTAAAATGACAAGAAATAAAGTGAATGACTTCAATTTAAAGAAAATAACAAATACCTTTAACACAGTCCAAAAACTTTGGAAGGAAAATAACGAATTAGAATTTAACACTACAAAAAATTACCAAAGTAGCGACCAATTTAGCGACTGATTCTGGTGGTCACTAAAATATTAGTCGCTAGTTTGAAAATAGCGACCAACTTCGGTCGCTAACCATTAGCAACCGATATTAGCGACCGATTTTCAACCAATGCTACCAAACTAGTGTCAAACGATATTAGTTGCTAAATCGATCACTAATAAAATAGGTCACTAAATGGCAACCATTTTTTTGGTCGCTGAGAAAATAGGTTGCTAATAAAATTGGTCGCTAAAAATAGAACCATTAATTACATACAGAAAACAAATCAAAGGTAGCAAAACTCAAATCGACGGGGAGAGAAGGAGAATACCTTCTTGCGACGGAGCAATAAGGAAAGGCGATGTGAGTTAGAAGCGGCAGCGGAGAGTGAGATCGAGATCAAGGTGAGAAAGATCGTTAGAGTTAGATCGAGATCGAGCTGAGAGAAACAGTAAGAGCTTGACAGTGAAAAGAACGTGAGAGACGGTGAGCCAGCGACGAAGAAGGTTGATGGCTTCAGGAAGTAGACGATGACACAAATGAAGAGGGTGTTGTGCTTCCGGTGATGGTCACATTAGGGTTAGTGAGAAGTGTGAGGGATTTGAGGATGGTGTTACTTGGTTAGGGTTAGATTAACTCATTAACTTTCTTTTATTTAAACTAAAGACTGAATTAACGACAGATTAGTTTATAACACTATTTTTGCATTTCTGTTGCTGAATCGGTCGCTAAATTTTGAAATAGCGACTGATTTAGTGACTACATCTTTAAAACAATATTGTATAATTGGTCGCTAACTTAACGTAGCGACCAACTAATTTTAGCCTATTTCTTTGTTGGTTGCTAAATCGGTCGCTAAATTAAAAAATAGCGACCGATTTTGTGGCCAAATGAACCAAAGATGAAATTTTCTGTTTTTGGTTGCTAAATCGGTAGCTAAACTAAAAAATAGCGACCGATTTTAGCGATCAATTTCATTTTGGTCGAAGGAAAATATTATTGGTCGCCAAATTATTTGCTATCAGTGACCAGTTTTGTTGGTCTCTAAAATCGGTCGATGAATAAAACTTAGCGACCGATTTAGCGACAAAATTTTTTTCTCCTATAAATCTTATATCGGTTGCTAAATTAGTCGCTATTAGCGACAAATTTTTCCGTCGCTAAAATCAGTTGCTATTCTGATAAATTCTTATAATGTATTAATTAAAAAGTAATTTAGGTAACACCCTCTTACAAGTAAGAATTGTATAAATCTAATAATCGTAGCTTGAAAACATTAGTAGAAAAAGGATCCAGTGTAGAACTTTGGTGAGGAAATTTGCAAGTTGGTTTTTGAACTGAATCGACATAAGATGAATGAGACCAAATAAATATTTTTCACGAACAATATGACAGCTTATTTCAATGTGTTTGGTTCTTTCATAAAAAATGAAATTTTTGACGAAATGAGTATGATTTTGAAGATGTGTTCGAAATTAATGTTGAAATTGTCCTTAGAAAGTCACATCCCAACCGCTTATCTTCTATTGAAGATGAAAAAAATAGGGAGAAGGGATTCCATTTGGAATCTCCTATGAAAAAAGAAGAGGATGATCTAGATAAAAAAAAAGCTGAAAAAAAAACTGGAAGAAGCAGTTTAAGCTCGATGTGGAGGAGCTAGCTTATTAAAAATTAGTTAGTATTTAATAAGTGGTTTTGTTTTATATAAATTTGTAAAATAATATAATTATTATGACATCTTAATTAATTCTAGAGTAATTATCCAAATCAGTCTCCAAAAATTTTAAAAGTGGATATTTTAGTCTTTAAGAAAAATTAATACATAGATCAATCCCCAAAGTTTTATTCAGACAGACAAATTAGTTCTCAATTTATTTTTCGACAGAATAATTACCCAGATTAATTCCAATAATTTTAAAAACAGATATTTTAGTCCCAAAAAAATTAATATACAGACAACGTTATGTCTGATAGAAGACTGTTATGTCTCATGAAAAAAAAAGTTTGAAATTTACCTGTATATTAAATTTTTTGAGAATAAAATGTTTGTTTTTAAAATTCTTAGTCTGTCAAAAAATAAATCGAAAACTAATTTATCTATCTGTATTAATTTTTTTAAAAACTAAAATATTTACTTTTAAAATCCTTAAAAACTAATTTGAATAATTACTCTTAATTCTAATTAACAAATTTTATATATCCCAATGATATTAACTTAATACAGTTATCTCTTATAATTTGTACACCACTCAAAATTAAAAGAATTAATACACACTAAAAGTTTTACATAACTACGACATCATATTATAAAAGATTATAATTGCTAAAGATGATATGTATAATAAACTAATCTATTAAGAATTAGTTTAGAGTAATTAATCAACAAATATTGCTTCTATTTTTTCTCTTTGTACTCTCTCTCACTCTTTTTTACAATTATTAAATTATATTATAATGTATAACTTTTGATTATTATTTTATTAGTTATTTAATTATATGCATTTTTATTAAGTTCAATTATCAAAAAACTTAACCATATTTTTATTCCAATTATAAAATTAAAAATACCTAAAGGAAGCATAAAATCATAGTTAAAAAATTTCAAAGATTAATTAAAAATAATAATTAAAAATTTTTAATTTCGTAATAACTAAGTATAATAAGACTATAAATTATCCTATAATAACTAACATCGTTTAGATGACAAATTTTATATTGTAATATGTATACTAACAATTATGTATCTAACAAAATAATAATATCAACAATAACAACAACAACAAAGCCTTATCTCACTACGTGGAGAATATCAACAATTTAAGAATAATTTTTTTAAATATGTTTAAATTTTTTTAATATAACTACAATTAATTACACATTTTATTGAATATTAAGTTTAAATTTAATTAAACATAAATTATTACTGTATTTATCTTAATACCTCATTTTTTTTAGATTTCGTTCCAATCAATGTTCAGTAACATATCGAGAATAAAATTAATAAATTATTGATATTAATCTATTTAATTTTATCTTTCTCAAAATTACCACTAAGAAAACAAATTATAAGAAAACTTTTAAATCATTCAGTTGTAGGATAAAATTATAACTTAAAAAAATAAAGAGTACAGAAAGAAAACAGAGAATACACAGCGCTATAAATTCTATACATATTTTTTGTGACATAATCATTTATATATAATCACCAACTCTAAAATATTAAAAGTTATTGTATGACAATTCTTCTTATTTAGTGGACCAATCCTAAGATGTATTAGGCTTACTGGATCTTCTCTTAGTTGCTCAATTTGTTAATCACTCAAATAATTATTTAATAAATTCTCTCTCTGGTAAAATGATAATCAAAGATTTTTAATTTTTTAATACCTAAGGATTATAAGACTATAAATTATCCTATAATAACTAACAACATCAAGATGAAAAATTTTACATTGTAATATGTATACTAACAATTATTTATCTAATAAAATAACAATAGCAACCATTTTAAAATAATTTTTTAATATAATTACAATTAATTACACATTTGATTGAATATTAGGTTTTCCTTTAATTAAACATACATTCTTGCTGTATTTATCTTAATACATCATCTCCTTTTAGGTTTCGTTTCAATTAATTTTCTTTAATATGTTGAGAGTAAAACTAATAGACTATTGATATTAGTCAATTTATCTTTATCTTTCTCAAAATATCACTACAAAAATAATTTTTGTTGACTATGTTGTAAAATCATTACCTTAATGGATATTTTTAATTTTCGTACATTTTTTCATTTTTTTAGAGCCATAATTCTAAGATATGATAAAGAATAAATCAAAATAAAAAAATAATTATATAATAAATACAATAACCATTATAAGATTCAATATAAAAGAATAGACATGTATTAAATATAACAAAAAAAACACAATAAAAAAAGTACATAAAGAATATAGAAGTACACAAAATAAATGAAAAATTAAATTTTCACATTTTATAATATTTTATTTATTTATTTATTTATTTATTATTATTATTATTATTATTATTATTATTATTATTATTATTATTATTAAATAAATAAATTATTTTAATAATTACACATATTATGTAATAAAAATCAACCACATGCTAATGGTAAAAGTAAAAAGCAATAACATATTAAAATTTATGTTTGTTTTATCTGAGTTTGTAATACTAATTATTTTCTTCTTGTTATATTGACTGGCATCCAATAATCTATTCCTTCTTTTAATTAAAAAAATTAATATCCTTGATGCTGATTTCACACTTATTGGATTTACAATGTCATTTCATCTATTGGAATTAAGGAGCAAGATTGCCCTCCATTTTTTAGAGATATTTTAGTAAGTACGAGATTATTTTCGGATGACACTCTCTTTACGAGAATCTCACTTGGTTGGCATTTATTCATATGAATTTTTTTAAAAAAATATTTGCTGAATTATTTTTGTACCTTATATATTAGAGAGCAAATCACATAATTAAGCCAATGAGAAGAGAATATTATTCAAATCAGCCAAATTAAAAAGTGATTCATGAATCAATCAAATCACGTCTTTATGTAGTTCGAATCAAGTAAATTCAAACTTGGAATACATGTAATTCGAATCTACACGCGCACACACACTAATTCGAATCAACCTGATTCGAATTCGAATGAGGCTATTTTGAATTACACTGGATTCGACTATAAAAAGAGTTCGAACCTACCTCATTCGAATCACTCTTCCATTCTCAGAACCTACCAAATTCCAGAGAAAGCAACCCAAATTCGCTCCGACAAAGACTCGAGCAGAGTACTCAGCTGATGGGAGACGATCTGGATAGGCTATATCGTTTGGATGGAGTTGCTCATATAGCTGGGGTCATCAACGACGAGGTTAGTGGATAGAAAATTTTTTGACGGTGGTTTATTGTAATGGTTTTGCATGTGGTTTATGTGAGTGGTTTATGTTAGTGGTTTAATTAAGTGGTATTGGAAGTGGTTTATTTTAGTGGTATTGCATGCGGTTTTGTTGGCGGTTTATGTTAGCGGTTTATGTTAGTGGTATTGCTAGTGGTTTATGTTAGTGGTTTTTCATGCGGTTTTGTTGGCGGTTTATGTTAGTGGTTTATTTTAGTGGTATTGCAAGTGGTTTATTTTAGTGGTTTTGTATGCGGTTTTGTAGGCGGTTTATGTAAGTGTTTTATGTTAGTGGTTTATTTTAGTGGTTTTGTATGCGGTTTTGTTGATGGTTTATGTTAGCGGTTTATGTTAGTGGTATTTGAAGTGGTTTATTCAGTGGTTTTGCATGCGATTAATGTTAGTGGTTTTGCATGTGGTTTTGGTTGGTAGATTTGCATGTGGTTTATGTTAGTGGTTCATCTTAGCGGTTTATGCATGCAGTTTTGCTAGTGGTTTATTATATTGGTTTTGAATGTGGTTTTGTTAGCGGTTTCCGTAAGTGGTTTATGGTGTTAGTGGTTATTCTTAGCGGTTTTTGTGAGTGGTTCTAATTATGCGGTCCATCTTATGCGCAGCCCCAGCGATGCATCTCGAGCATGCGGCGGCAGCAGGAAATGCGACTCGATGAGAGGTACATTTCGTACTTGCAAATGGTCGGATTATACCATCTTGCGAGATTGAACGATAGATGGTTCCAATTAGATGAGCCCCTTATCAGTGCCTTCGTCGAGCGGTGGCGTCCCTAGACGCACACATTCCACATGCCGTTCGGAGAGTGCACGATCACACTTCAGAACGTGGCGTATCAGTTGGGGTTGCCAGTGGACGAACGTTATGTCAGTGGTTGCCTAACAAATTTTCATATATACATCTAGGGTGGCCGCCCAGCTTGGGTGTGGTTCCAGGAGTTGCTTGGCATGTTACCTCCTGCGAACCAAATTTGGAAGTTCGCAGTGAACTGCAGTTGGTTCTATGAGACTTTTGGAGAGTGCCCCGCGGAAGCCGATGAGGAGACAGTGAGACGCTTTGCTTGTGCCTATATCATGATGTTGTTGGACACTCAGCTGTTTGCCGACAAGACCGGTAACCGTATTCACATCATATGGCTACCTTACATGGCTAGGATTGAGGAGATGGGTGGCTACAACTGGGGTTCGGCAGCACTAGCATGGTTGTACCGGTGCATGTGCCGAGTGGCCAACAAACATGTGGTGAAGTTAGCTAGCCCTTTACAGTTACTTCAGTCCTGGATCTTTTGGCGCTTTCCTGGATTTAGGCCTCCTGGGTACGATACGTTCAGCTGGCCATTGGTCTCGAGGTACCATTCTCAGACTATTCTATTTCGAGTTGTATTATTTAATTCCTGTTGAGGCGACGCAGAGGGGTGCCGGTCGAGTTCCTGACATGGACCGTGTTAACGACATTCCGGATAGGCATCGGGTTGAGAGGAGAGCTCGCGTCGGGACACAACGGAGCCAGCGTGAGTGGAGGTGGCTAGACCAGGCCTTGGACGAGGGTGACGCGACCGGTAGAGGTGGAGGTAGACGACGAGGACGTGGAGGCAGATAGAGAGCACGTGCTGTGGGTACCGATCAGCAGGGTCCTAGCGGGGGAGACGTTGGAGGCGATGCTGGAGTAGGGGGTGTTAGTCCCCATCATGGCGGGCATGGTGGCGAGTGGTACCGGTCTGCTATGGGTGATGGTTCTGGCCATCGTGACGGCAGACTTGGATCAGGTCCTCTCAACGATTACTTCGTTGGTGTTCACGGTGACGACCAGACACTTCAGGAGAGTACCCCATGGGTTAGCCTGAGGACGATGTATGAAGAATTGCTGGCCAGTGATGGTCTTGATGCAGATTTCGGGGGGTCACACTTCCTAGATGAGATCAGTGCCATCATGCAGGAGGATGAGCTGGCACGTTGGTGGGGTCCGGTGACAAGGACACAAGCACCGTTAGATGTCGATTTGAACGAGCCTCCTACCGCGGCTACTCCTGATTATTTTGCATTGGGTCGTTCCCCTCCTTCCGCATATACTGTTGGGTTACATTCAGTTGCCGGGCCATCTAGGGCACCCGTCCGAGGAGAGTCATTTCCTTCAGGGTCTGCCTCACGACCGTTAGATGTCCAGCCTAGGCCAACTGCACAGCCAGCACCAAATGACGATGAGGATGAGATCGAGGACGAGGAGCTGCTTATGCGAAGAGAATCTAGGACACGGGTTCCCCGTCGTTGTGGCACCGGTTCGCACCTATTTAGATGTTTTCTCTATGCTGTATGACTTTTTTCCATGGTCAGTGATGTATCTTAGCCACCTTTATTTATGTCTTTCATGATCAGTGTTGTATGATAGCCACCTTCAGCTATGTCTTTCATGTATGTGTAGCATCAGAGTTGTATTTTGGATATTTATGTTTATGTTCCCTTATTGCTGTATCGTCTTTCAGTTACTTTGAAAATGGGTGTACATTGTTTATTTAAGTTACTTCGATATTTTGGTTATCATGAATCATTTCATTTGAATGTTTCGTTATTGCATTATGTGTTTATCGGAGATGTGATACTACACGTTGGATGTGGAACACATTCAGTAATGAATAACCCATGAAAAGTACATGACATTAACTTTAACAATTTAATTCTCTCAACAATGAATAACTAAGAAAACATAAAACACTGGAATCTAAAAGCGAATGTGAACTCAACATAGTAATACAGCTAACACTACACCTAATCATGTCTCCCCGAAAGGCTTGGTCCTCCAACCTGTGGGCAACTCCGACGTGTGTGTCCAGGTTGCCGACAGAGGCCACATCTCTTCGGCATGTTCGGATCTGTCTCGTCCATAGTGGTCCATATCCTAGTAGACCTGGGATGACCCTCGCTCGCACGCCTCTTGTTCGAGTCTGGGATCTCTGTCGGCCCATCGTAGGGTGGCCAGAAACCCTCGGGGATGGGAGGTGTGAACCCCATCCGGTACACACTGAACACCGAACTAAGACGATACACCTGATGGACATAAGGCTGCCAAGTTAGCCGTGAATAGTCACAGCATGCCAGGGCGTGCGGACACAGAAAATGATGTGCCTGAAAAGTATCCGCAATCACATGTCTGTGACCCAAGTGAAACCCTGTAGGTACCCAGTGAGAATGAACCAATAGGAGTCGTCTCCGCGACGGTGAACTCCGAGTTATCTCTATCGTACAAAGTCAACGTGAAGTACTTCGCCTTCTTCAGATTAGCCTCGATACACTGCACCAAGTGTTGACTGAATTGTTGGCCAGTACCCAGCTGGGCCTCAGCCTCTCGTCCCTTGCGGACGAATAACTCGGCCAACCTACCATAAGTTGCCTTGACCAGCGAGCACACAGATAGATTCCTGACCCCCTTGAGTATTGAGTTAACACACTCGGAGATATTTGTCGTCATGTGCCCGAATCTCCGACCCTCATCACGATGCTGTGTCCACAATGAATACTCAATCCGGTTCGCCCACTCACACATGGCAGGGTCCTCAGACCGCAGAATATCAAACCAGTAATCGAATTCCACCTCGGTCTTAGCATACGCTGCATTCACAAGGAGCCTCCTTGCGTCCTTGCCCTTGCAGGTCAGGGCGAAATTTACTGCCACATGTCGAATGCAGAATGCGCAGTAGGCAGCTGGAGGTAGCCATCCTCCGTCTGGAGCCTCGAGGACGGCCTTGATGCCGTTATGCCTGTCCGATATAACCAGCAGCCCCGGCAGGGTCATGTGCTGACGCAGGTGGGAGAGAAAGAAGGACCAGGACTCTGCATTCTCACCCTCAAACAGTGCAAATGCAATAGGCAAAATGTTGGAGTTCCCGTCCTGTGCAATCGCGACGAGCAACATTCTGCCATACTTGCCATACAAATGGGTGCCGTCAATACTGACCAACGGCTTGCAATGACGGAATACCTCGACACTTGGTGGAAATGTCAAGAACAGTCGGTGAAAATAAGCTTGTGAGTCGTCCACCTGTCCCCCAACTCGAACAGGGCTCGTTCTAAGGACTGCAACAGTACCAGGCATCGTCAACTGAACTCCTAACACCCACCTAGGGAGGTCGTTATACGACTCATCCCAATCACCATAGATGTGGACAACAGCCTTCTGCTTCGCTAACCAGACCCTCATGTATATCGGCCTAAACCCAAAATGTGCGGTCGTGGCATTTAGGAGCACCTTGATGCTTACGGATGCATCAGCCCTAACCATTGGCATGATGAATGCCGAGATCACATGATAATCCAAACTAATGTGGTCGCTGGAGATGGAGGTCGCCAGACAAGTATGTGGTCCGTTGTACCGTTTGACCTCCCAAATGCCCTTGCGCTGCTGGAGACTAAGCCGAATCAACCATGTGCACCCATTCCCAAACTCATAACACTTTCCAACATACCGGCGATAGTCAGACTCCACCACCTTGTATTGTACCCTGCGTCGGATGCTGTAAGTCTTCACATTTAACACGGCCTCATCTTTGTCCTGAAATTGCTGACCAACCTGAAACTCTGTCAGACCTGCAGACCCTTCCGTATCTCTCGCGCCAAATCCAGCAGGCTCCCCATGAACCCCCTCCTGCCTCATGGCATCCAAGTCCAAAGATGAAAAATGAGGAGGGTACTGCTGTGTGCCAGAGCTAGAACCACCTCCCGCCCCAACAAGCTCACTCGGTCCAATATCATCGCCATTGTCATCAGCAATGATATCCAGGTCCATATCATCGTCCTTTGGATCATCCAACAATGCATCTCCAAGACTAGCCGGTGTAGCACACTGTAAAGGGGTCGGCACAAAATCACCTATTCCAACCTCACCCCCTCCACTTCCGTTGAGATCCATAGCGAACAAAGGGGATGCGACAGGCTGGACCGCAGGTTCATACAGAGGGACGTAGGAAGATGCACCCGCAGGTCTAGAGTTAGAATCGACTACCGTGGCTACAGTGGGGTATTTCGGTTTGAACCCCCCGAGCTCGATACCACGTCAACCAACTTCGCCAACAGTTCTGGTGTCCTCACTTCGGGAAACTACCGGCGACAGTAAACCAAGACATGCAAGTCCTCATCACTCCCAATCGTGAAACAATCATACTTCACGAGTTCTTAGAGTACCGAGATTGGAATGTGATAGAAAAATTTCTTAACCCGTTTCACGCCTTCCAGACCAAATTTCTACAGTACAGAATTAACAAGGCCATCATAGCTCGTCGTAG
The DNA here is from genome assembly GCF_003086295.3 of Arachis hypogaea. Classification (NCBI taxonomy): domain Eukaryota; kingdom Viridiplantae; phylum Streptophyta; class Magnoliopsida; order Fabales; family Fabaceae; genus Arachis; species Arachis hypogaea. Next base: position 107,161,110 of record NC_092040.1, read on the forward strand.
GTCTCATGAAAATACTAAGAGGATCCTTATCAGTGAACTTCACACCGGATCTTGTTTTCCTCTTAATCGTTCCTCTATGGTGAACCAAGACTACAAAACTCTCCTCACTAGCCATTTTCCCCCTCTAATGAGATCAATTCACATTTACACCATATATATACTCATCTGGTCCTTCATAATTCGAACCAGGCTAATTCAAACTATACATGGTGTAATTCGAATCAACCTGTTTCGAATTACATAGGATTGTGTCTTCGGGAGTAATTCGAATCAACATGGTTCGAATTACTGTTAGTGTGTAATTCGAACCAGGTGAATTCGAATTAGATGTGGCTGAGCTCATGTATAATTCGAATCATGTAGATTCGAATTATATAAAAATGCAGTTCGAGCTTAGCTGATTCGAACTACATATAAACATGTTTTGGTTGATACATGAACCTGATTTGGCTTTGGCGGATTTGTGTAATATTGTGCTCCACTTGGCTTATTTATATTTTTTGCCCTATATATTATTATGTATTCTTTATATACTTTCATTATAAAAAAATATATTAAATAAATTTATATTTATTATTAATAAAAAAATCTAATAACAAAATAAAAATTAGTTTATTCAATCATTAATTTTATTTATGAATAAATCTATCAGTACTTTAATTTTCATAAACAAAAATAGTAAATTATTATTTTTCGTAAGTTCAAAGACAAATTTTATTCATCAATTAATAAATAAAATTATCAGCATTTTTTATTTTTTATGTATAAAAAGTAACTTTTTTTTAATATAAATTATGTAAAAGTTTATTTGTCAAAATTGAATAAGTCTTTAATTTTATTTTTATTTGTCAAAATTGAATATGTTTATTTTTTCCGAATGAAGTTTATCCATAACAGAATAAGCTTAATATGGCCATGATTGCTAATAAAATTCTCAGCCGAAGTTTTAGCGAAAAAACAAAATGCAACTATGACTATACTTTCTATTGGTTAATGTATACTATGAGATATAAATACTAAAATACAGATTAAAAAGACATAGATACAAATTAAATATATGGATGTATATTTTATATTTGGTAAAATAAATACACAAACTACATTAAAATATTGAAAAATCTGTAATATTCTTATCATTTATCTTTATTATCACCACCCAAATATTTTATCTATTACCACTTATTTTTCTTTTTCACCATCATTCATAATTAAAATTAAATAATTTAAATAACAAAACATTCTAATAATTTTAACAATAAATTCAACTATTAATGGCAACAAGCTGCACCTCCATGAGAAGCAAAGAGGTTGTGGTATTATTAGGGATAAAATTAGTATATGAAAAATTAATAATAATAATAAGGGATAAAAATATGTGTAAAAATTGTGTCTAATTTGTTGTGTTTTTATATTTTAATATTTTGCAAAACGCTAAATATATCTATTATATATGCATTAGTGTGCTACTGTATCTATAAAAAATTTGTCTTTCGTCAAATAAACAATAAACATGCACCACCATATTTATATCTCTAATAAACATAAACACTGATCAAACGAACTCTATATTCTCACATAGTCACACCTACAAGTTAAATAAAAAATAAAAACCCTCTTATTCCAATAATAATAAGAGCAATGTTAGGCTAGCAACTTTTGTAATTGGTAGTCATCAAATAGTCATTAATGATAATTTAATAGTGTGAGATTGGTGTGAAATTTCATCCAATGACTCACCTTTTTTTGCTGGTTACATGCTGGCCAAAATTCAATAAAATTGATGGCCCCTAGACTTTTTCTAATAATAATAATAATAATAATAATAATAATAATAATAATAGTACTTACCTACAAGTTAAATAAAAAATAAAACCCTCTTATTCCAATAATAATAATAATAATAATAATAGTACAAGTCCACTAGCGACCCCAATAAAAAAAAATCAACTAACATTGACCCCAATAAATGCCAGTATGCCACAATCAAATAAATTTACTCATTGTATGACCAAAAAAAAAATTCACTCATTTATTTTTTCTTACGTTAAAATCACCCATATGTAAAAAAAATAGCCACATAATTATTGTCCTTAAATTAAGTCATGAATAACAAAATAATAACAGCACCCTAATTGGCCAGGATCACACTCACACTCTCAAGCAAGGACTTTCAGAAATTATTTTAGTTCATCAAAATTATTATCTTATTTGACGCTCTAACATGAATCAATGAATGTTGTGTGGTTCTTCATCATCATTAGGGGACTCCAAGATAGACAGTCTCAGTTTTTTCACTAAACCATTCATTGTCACGTTGAATTTGTCACCTATCTGCAGTAATTAACAGTAATAAAAGTTTAGAGAAAATCCATAATAATTATTAAAGTTAGTTCTTTACTATCATTCATGTTTGATTTTATATTTCTTCTATTTTATATTGTTAAGTCGTTTTAATTTTCAATGTTTTCATAAATCAATATATCCAAATGTAATTAATTGTACACGGAATACTGATTTATGAAAGGATTTGTTAAGAAAATTAAACGACTTATTAATATAATTTTTTTGCCACTTATGCTCCAATCATGCAAGCCATGGTGGTTATGTAATGCTTAGTAATTATGTCATGGTTAAAAAAATTAAAAATTGTGTAAAATAACTCGCATGTCATTTTGATAGATATATTAAATCAATTAAAGAGAAAAAGCAATTCCTTTATAGAAAGGAAATAAATTGCATGAAAGAAAATTACAAGAATTTGAAAAGAAAATTAACACAGGAAAGGAATTCTACATAAATGAACTCGAAATAAGCTCTGATATTTGTTGGGATGTGAGTATGTAGGAGTGTTTTCTAAAGAAAAATTCAAACACCTTGCTTTTTTTGAACTTCCTTAATTTATAGATCAATTCAACCAATTTTACGTCGCCTCTGAGAAGTCCAAAAATAATTGTTTCCGCCAAATGCAAAGTCAAGTAAATGTCTTTGTGCAATACACCATCGATCTTAATATGTTATCTGCTAACCTCGTTATTTGACAAGTTATGGCAAATCGAAACCCCTTTCTATCGACACCTTCTTTTGAGTTGTCCTCCTTTGTAATTCGACCAACAACACTTCAATCTACAAACTTTTCGAATATCAAATTCTTCGACTAACAAATTACTCTCTAGAATTATTATTGTCATCGAAATCCTTTTTTAAAGATAAAATAATTAATCTTGAATAAACAAATAGATAAGAAAGAAAGTCCATATACATGCTTAATAACCGTCTCTATTAGTCCGATCCCATTAATTATGCACATCCCGCATGTCACTAATTAATTACTCTCTTCTCTCTCTATTCTGCACTTCAGTTTTCCATAATTATTTAATTAAAATATCATTCTCATTTAAAATTCAAAAAATTTCCAAAACCAGTTATCTTCAAGAGTTTTCCTCTTCACCTTCTCCTTCCATCATCATCATTATCGTGAAGAACTCTAAGCTTTAAACTTTACCACTCTTTGCAATTTTCTGGTATGTTCTACCTTGTCTCATTCTCATGTTACTATTAGACACTTCTACCACCTTCACCAATTTCCATTAAACTTCTTATTCAAAAAAAATCTCATCTTTATTTAAATGAACCAATTATTTTCGGATCATACATTATCAAGTGATTTTCCTTTCTCATTCTAATCAAATTCAGGAAATTAGTAATTAAATCTATCTCTATTCAACTTATACAAAAATGGACACTTCATCTTCCCTGGCAATATCTTTAGTGAAAACCAAAGAGAAATAACCCGTAGAACATAAAGAAGAATAAGAAACCACAAAATTTTTAAAAAAATCAAGTTTGAAAGTCCTTTCAACAAATGTGAACATCATTATCAAGGATTCAAAAGATACCACCAACGACAAAAAGACCTTATTCCCTTTTTCTGGCGAAACGAACTTCCTTATTTCCCAGTCCCCTGAACTCCCCAGAACAAGCAAAAAGGGTTTGTCACTATTTTTCTAGTAGCAAACCCCAAGACTTATTGATCATGCTCATCCATTTCGAAACAACGCCAAAATTTCTTTCAAAAATACAAATTTTTTTACTAGGTTTAAAAAACTAGAACCTTTTAAGACAGATGAATGAAAGTCTCGAGAAATCTATGATTTTCTTAGACTCTCATACTTCCAACCATCAATACACTATTGGATGAAAACTACCAATAATTTTTATCTATCATGTGGAATGCTCAGAGCTACGCTTTTCGACATAGCAGTTATCACAGGGCTTTCATCAATTGGGCCTGTAATTATTTTCGGCATGAAACCTGAGCACAAATATAACATTGTCGAGAAGAACTCTTCTGGAGAATTCATCAGGCAAAACATGGGAGAGAAAGGCACACCAGTCACAGATGTTGAGCATGTGGCCTTCCTATACTACTGGCTGAATGCTATAGTTTTTGTTCGAGAAGCATTTTGATGCAAAAATTATACATTCCCCTTGTTTCTCTCATTCATGAAAAGCATAAACTCAATATGACCTAGCTACTTTTGGAAAACCTGTATGATGAATTAGGACAAAGGGTTGGCAGTGTAACACCCTACCAAACAGAGCTTTATGCTTAAGCCGTAAAACAGAGACGGTGTGGTATTACGACCTCTAAAATTAAAATATATACATAATAAGAGTTGAAAGAATATAATAATCAATGAGCCTTGAAGGATGGTTTAAGCAAATTCTCGAAAGGAAAAGTGCAACGGTCACGTAACAGAAACTTGTGTACGAAAAAAAAGTAAGGACATATACATATAATAAGATTGTAGTGTCAAAGATACAGAATATCGAGTTCCGGACTCAACCTGCAAAGCCAAAGCTGGCTAGAGAATATCATTTACATATATATACTACTCAGATAATCGAAAATACATAAAGTAAACTCCTAGTTCTCCAAAAAAAAGCCTCTAAGAAGGACAAAAGTGAAACATATAAAGGAGAAGTCTATACATATATCTACATATACAAAACAACACCCAAAAGACAGTATCCCAACTCCGCTTGTGATAAGGAACTCCAAACGCCTAAAGAGGTGCCTCTTGAACTGTATCTGAAAAAGACAAAATATGTATGGAGTGAGAACCGGGGGGTTCTCAGCATGATAATGGTACCAACATACATAATATATAAGGTCCCGGGAAATCCAGAGGCGATCCAAGAACACCGACGCTCATATTTGAAACTTAGAATTATAAATTTTAAGACCATAAACAAGGTAGGTTATCTAAGGCATTTAGGCTCTAATCTAATTCTAACTTAAGTCCCTCACTTCACCCTTTCCTTCAATCCTCCAAAATTTTGGTGGAACTGTCCTCGTCACTCCTTCGCTAGACAAGGGGTATCTCAGTTGCACAGAAAAGGAAAACGCAAGTAGAATTTAGATATAGCAAGTAGCAAGTATAGCAAATAAGCATAGTGATCCCAAAGGCAAACCAAAATAATGCACAATCAAACAAAACATACATATGCATATGATGTATACCTGTCCTATGGTTGATGAGTCTTATATGTCGGTTATAAAGCCAAACCCGACATGTCCGGTAGCTAACCCTGAACAGTCCCTCGTGCGCGCATCCCCAGGAGTCTATGCATATATTTTTCTCAATCATTTATCAAATTCAGTTCATTGGGGAAATTTCTGGAGAGTTAAAGTGCCCGACCACATCTTGTGATGTAAGGTCAACAGAGTATCGAGTCTCAACCTGGAGCAAATGGTGGTGAGCCACTACATCTATCCAGGAAAACTCGTATCTCAGATAAAAGGAAGTGCCCAAGCCAAAACATCTTTCAAGTTCAATTATTCTTTTTCATCATGGCCAATATTTATCATATACTCAATGTTTTTGCACTTTTCAATCATAATTCACCACTTCATAAACTTCCTTCACTTCTCTAAGTTACCACCCTCTCAAGGTTCAACTCCCTCATTATGATTAAAATTAAGTTTTAGAGTCTTAGAGAGTAAAAACAGAGGTTTAGAGGTTAGAAAATAGGGTGAAAATCACAAAAGGCATTTTTTCCAAAAGCAGGGGTCTCGCATATGCGAGCCTTATCCACGTATGCGAGTACGCTAAACAAAATGGAATGGCCGCGTATGCACGCCATATCTCACGTACGCGGGGTTATAATTCTCCATCTCGCGTACGCAACCATTGTCTGTGTACGCGAGCATTCTAGACAATAGCGAATTCCTGCGTACGCAGCCATATGTCCCCGTACGCGGGCCTTATATCTTCTTAAAAAGCTGTTACAAAACCTGCAGAAACACTTTTACATACCAAACTTTTGACGCACATAACGTTTTAGTTAAAATCCATTTTTTGTCTGTTCTTCAAACGGCATAATCTTCACAGACCCAATTTTCATTTAAGATAAGTTTGGAAAAGTTTGAGGGTCCGGAAGTCGAGTTATGGCTTGCCGAAATTCGGTCAAAATCAAGATTTTCACAAAATTTGCTAAACTTCCATTTTTACCACATTTCATTTCAAAACCAATATTCACTCTTCAAACCATACCCATTGTGTATAAATTAAGATTACAACCATTCCATCTCCTCTCATTCACATCATTCTCTCAATTATATTTAATTACACTCCAAACAGCCAAAACCATATAACATAACTCATCATGGTTCATTATCATCATTAAACATCAACATCAACAATAAAAAATATCATTTCTCATTAACTCCATAATATCATTATTCATCAACTCATTATCAACATAATTTCATGTTTATATCAAGGTTACTAAACATTAACATATTCACACATTTTCAATTTATCCTATAGTCTGCTAACCTATGTTGTCACGAAACATTATATGTTATCTATGAGAAACCAGAACAATACCTTAGACAATTTTTCCCTAAGCCAAAAACACCCTCATATCACTGTTCCTCAAGTGCCCACAGCCCCAAAGCCTCTCCAAACAGAATTTCAGCCACCAAGATCCAAAATTAAGCTACCAACACCATTAATGAATTCCAAATCAACATAATTGAATCTATTTCCACAACATATCACCATAATCAATCTCAAAGGTTACAAACTCACAATTCATAGGAGATTTGAGGGTTCTTACCTTATCCATGCACCAATAGAATAAAACCCAATAGTTTCCTCAAGCTAGTTTAATCCTAAACACCAAGATATCACATTTCAATAACCAATTTTCCAAATTTTCAAAAATTGGGGGAAAGAGAGACTGAGGATGAGATTGAAAGTTCCATACCAAATTGGTTAGTGGGCTTTGTAGAGCTCGACGCAGTGGTCGCGTGGTCGCAAGTGGTGTAGCAATCGGAGCTCCGAATTGAAAATTATGTGGGATTGAAATTTGTGTCAAGGGTTTGTGTTCTTGCTTCTAACCCTTTCCCATTTCTCAGCGTGTGGGTGTATAATAGGACGAAGAAGCTGAGTTTTGTTTATTTTATATGATGGTCCATGGACCCGATTTGGATTCGGTCCAACCGGTTCGAACCGACATCCCAATTTTGGGTCGAAAACTTTAAAATTAGTGACAAAATTCATATTTTTAATATTTTTATCTCATTGTATTAATAAAATTTAATTTCATAATTTTTTTACTAATAATTAATTTATTAGCTAATTATTTACTAATTACGTAGGGTTTACATCCTACCCACCTAAATAAGAATTTCGTCTCCAAAATTCATATCTAGTTACCTGAAAATAGGTACGGGTAGTCTTCTCTCATTTTTTACTTAAGTTCCCAAATGTATTTCTCAATTCCAGCTCGACTCCAAGCAACCTCTATTAACAAAACTCCTTTTTTGCATAGTCGCTCAACACTGGTATCGTCAATTTCTAACCGGGTTTACTTGACGCATTAGATCCTCTCTCAGTTGCACATGTTTAGGTTCTAGATTCTAAAACATGATTGGTATCAGAAACGTACTTCTGAACTGCGAGACGTGAAATACGTCGTATCGGTTTGAAAGATGTCGAGGTAGAGTTACCCGATATGCCACCGGCCGAATTCTCTTCAAAATTTGAAACAGTCTGTTTTTGCCACTAACTCAGGTCCCAATACACTTCTGCTTCAACCCCTTAGTCTTGATTGCTCATCGGTTCCAATTTGTTGAAGTAACCTTCACGAATACAGGACTTCCTTCTTCAAACTTTAAACAAAATTTCTCTCCTTAGGTCTAGATAACTCTTCTTTCGGCTTTTCATAGTGAGTATCTTAACTCGAATTTGCTTGATTTCTTCTCCATCATCTCGGCTATCGCTTCGGAAACTAAGATGTTTGATTCTCCAATTTCATTTCAATACAGTGGCGATTCATGCAATGTTCAACCTTACTATATTTCTGATGTATAGTCTCACCAATTTCTTCAATGAATGGTTTGCTTTGATAGGCGAAAGATAAGTGGACTTGGTTACTTAATACGCAATTATGTAACGACATCAAATTCTGTCCCAGACTCCAGCAAATCATTACGAAATTTGTACCCATATCTTCCCACTTTCATGGTGAAACCCCCAAAGACTGTAGCATTCCGGATAGCTTCTGGTGCTCAATCTTCACCTTCTCATATGTCAAACACTCAATCACATGTGTCGACACGTCGTCCTTCATTTTTGGCTACTCAAAATATCCTCTTTGATTCATGGTACGTCTTAGTAATTTCAGGGTAAATTCAAAAATCCTCTCTTGTGAGATTCAGACAATAGTTTTCGTCTCAACTTCCGATTTTGACATAAAATCCTCTCTTCATTCCTCCTCTATCACCCTTGGTATCTGCTTGATTTAACAAGCTTTACTATCCTTAATAGCACTCTATCGTCTTGATGTGCTTCCCTGAATTTCAGTGTTTCCATTTTTTGTAGTTGCAATTGATTCAGTCCGACACCTCCATCCACTTTCTCAACACCCAAATTAAGACTACATCCTTACTTATAATTCCTCCTCCTAAATCATCATCCAAACAACACTCAGAGACCTCCTATTTAGGGCGTCTGTCACCTTATCACCATGTTACATCTGCGCGCATCCTAGGCCCTGGGATAATGCATCGCAGTAATTCTAAATAGTTCATTAGGTTCTGGTATCACGAATACTGATACTAAGGCTAATTTTTCTCTTCAGATTCGAAAGCTTTCTTCGCATTTAGGCATCCATATAAACGGTGCATCCTAACGTATTAACTTAATCACAGGCAATACGGTTGACAAGAATTAAGGCTCCAAAACTCTTCTTGATGTTGCATACCTGCACGCTTCATATTTCGCGTTCAGAAGTTTTTGCTTTAAGAAACTATCATCTTGAGGCTTATATCTAAGAATCTTACGAGATGCTTAACTAAGCTCGAGTTGATTTCCGAAAAGATATTAAGCCCAAGGGCGATCAAACACCACAAACGGTGTGCGCTAGAAAACAGAAGGATGTCTTGTATGGTGATTAATCCAAACTTTAGAAAGTAACAAAATGCATAAGGGAAAGAATTAAGGTGCATATTAAGAAAAGAATCCAGATAAAAAACTTTGATAGAAAGAGCAAGGCATAATGAATCAAATAAGTCTTAACTATTTTTAAAAGATACAAGGATGCGAAAAAGGACACTCAACTTTTAGCAAGTCTCCAGCACTCAAGAATTGTTTGATTTTATCAAAACAAGCTCAAGTTTATTTTGAGAGGGACCATCCCATATACAGATACATGCGTGTAAAGAACAAAATTGGAAAAACGATCAATTCATCAAGAAAACTGGGATAAATTCTAGCGCAAGTTATAAAAGAAAGACTAGGTCGAGTCGCGAAAATTCGTTAGCACTCTCTCTCTCTCTCATAAAGCCTCCTATTGCCTTCTTTCCTTGACATAACTAGTACTCCCCACAAGAAAACACTTGGTCGAACAAATTTCTCTTCCAATACTCCCTCAAACTGAATCCTAAGTTCTGTCGATTCTAGCGGTGTCTTCTTATACGACACAATCAAGATTGGTCCACCTCTCGGCATAAGTTTATCACAAATGCAATCTCTTTCAGATGTAGAAGCTCTGGTACATCTTCAAGAAATACCTCGAAAACTTTCCTCGTAGTAGGATTCGGACAAACTTCACTCGCCACCTAACCAATTAGCAATTAGAAGATAAATCCTTGTCATTCCTCTCCACTACATTTCATAGTCATTGAATTTGAATAGCAACTCTGTTCAGTGGTCAGCACTCCTAATCCTTATATACAACTCAAATTGAACGCTCAAATTAGTTCAACCCGCTCTCGCTGCGTCACTTTGATCTATTAGCCTCCAAGACCTGACCACTTCCCTATGTTAACCAAAAATCGCTTTATCTCGATAATTGAAGATCATCAGGTGCTAATACATTTAGAAAAATCATGGTTCTCACAATATAATTTCATATTACGAAGAAATACTACAATCCTTTGTTATGTAAGGCAGTTAAATCACCGCAGGTACTAGTTCACAATTACCTTGAATCTGAAAATCAGACTTGGATGTATCTCGACTTTTTCTATGTGGAAAATTCTAAGACATATGCCCAGGTAACCCACAACTATAACATAGACCTGTACCCAAATGGCATGGCTTGTTCGGATGATATCCTCCACATTTCGGGCACCTCAAATCCTCTGAATACCTCTTCGTTTGTGTTTCCTTACCATGTCGCTAGCGATTGCCATTTCACTTGAAATTCTGGCTCCCTGAGGTAGTCTTCTTTCTTTTCTCCTTTCTGTAGGACTCTCAGCAGTCACTTCTTGCCTTTGCCATCCTTGTTGGTACCCCTTTATTCTGATTAATATCTCCTCCATCATGCCCATTACTGCCTTAATTCTGATTAATATTTATCTCCCTAACTGTGTGTCAATTGGTAGGAGAGGTTGATGAGGATAAATAAATAAAACAAAAGAAGAGTGGGAGATAACCGTTTGTCAATTGGTAAGAGAGGTTGATTAGGATAAATAAATAACCGTTCTTATTTTTCTCTATTTTATTTATCATGCATCAACTTCAAGCTTCCATGTTTCAATTTTTAGGAGTGAGCACAATTACTATATTTATTCTCATCATAAAACTTGAATACGTACGAGTTTTCTATTTTTCAAATTTAAATCAATCCAATTGAATCTATAATTTAATTTAAAAAATTTTATGTACTCTTTTTGAATACTAATTGATCAAACATATCCATTTTAATCACTTGTATCAACTTTTTTAAGTACTAATTATATGCTAAAAGTTTGGATTATGAATGTTATTAATATTATTTATTATTTTTAGAAAATATATTTTTATATTTATAAATACGTGTATATCTCATTTACAATAAGATAGAGAAATAGATTTCGATAATCATTTTTTAAATTATTTATTTCAATAATTATTATATTTATTTAATTTATTAAAATAAAAAATGTAAGTGTTATTTAATTTTTATAGAAATAGGTAGAAATGGGACGAGTACTCACAGGACGGGTTAGAGTAGAGCAATCTACTATCTGTAGATAGGGGTGCAGCGTATAATAGTGAAGTGAAAGGAGGGCGGAGCGAGGTCGGATAAAATAAAAACTTGTTCCTACCTGCCTTACTGTCACTCCTATGTATAAATATACAATGACTGATTTTAGTGTATAAATAATATTTTTGTTTAAAAAATTCTCCTTGAATTTTTCCTGGCTTACTCTTGGGGGCTCTCTAGGCCCAGATCTGTGCCCATGTAGTCATGCAGTTCTTAAGCGTCCTCTTGTGGGTCGGTGGTTCTCAGTTAACTTGTATTGGGGGCCTAGTTAGTAGTTACAGTGATTACCTGTGCTAACCCAAGAAAAAAAAAGGCCAAAAAATTCAACAAGTAATAAAAAAGACCAAAGATTAAATATATATACTGAGCTCCACCACCTAGGATTTCCCTCCCCTTGGAGGTTCTTCCCATGTAAACTTATTTTTCTTATCCAAAATCAAGGTAAATTAACAAAAATCCACCTAAATTATTTTGTTGTTGTTAAAAATATTTTTAAATTTTATTATGAATAAAAAAGATTCTCAAATTATTTAAAAATGTAACAAAAATACACATTCATAAGCTGAAATATCTTACGTTAACAAAAGAGAAAAGTGATATAACAAATAAAACTTCTTATGTAAAAAGATTCTAACCGGCAAGTAAATCAAGTCATGTTTTTATGTTACCGGAGCAAGTCTTTGATCACGAGTAGGCATTTTTGGCACGTTTTAAAATTATTTGAGAGTATTTTTGTCAATAATAAAATTCAAGAGTATTTTTGTCAACACTAAGATAATTCGAATACATTTTTTGTGGTTTATCTCCAAAATTAAGCAAACTAAAAATAATCATCAAATTAGTTCATATATTATTTAAGTCTACTTTTTTACAAGAAAGTTACCTTCTCCACCCTTGCTTTTGAAAGACAAACAATAGTGGAATTGTATCTACACACATCATCCTGTACAGCGAGCATCAACATTTTTTTTTTTGAAGGCACATTCCGACACAGGAAAAGGGTAAAAAGCAACAGAGAACTCGAGTACACGAGAAAACTAACTATTATTAAGTTCACATGGAGCTGCGGGTACAAAGAATGTACCCAGAGATAAGTGAGCTAATAGCAAAGGCAACAAAACCAAGGAATGCCATACTAATTGAGGCACTTGCCATCTCTGTGAACTCGTCTTTCCCCCAATTCGATTGCCAATCATCGACCCGGGTGGCTGCACATGATGATGCCGACATCAGAAGATATGCTAAAACCTGCTCATCAATTTTTGCAGATATATTAATTTTCAACAAGTAAAGACTTTGGTTCTTGCTGTGAAGGAAAATTATGTACATAGGAATCAGAGAGTTATGCATCAAATTTCACTAAATGCAAGTTATAGTATAAATATTGCATTTGAATAAGAACTTGGACAAAAGAAAGGTACTCATTATCTATCAGCTAATTGGGTAATTGTTAGAGGCCTACTACATACATGGTCACATATATTATTCAAATCATAAATATTCTTAAGTAACAATGAGAATCTGAAAGTCCAAACTAAAGGTGAAGGATCTCATGACTTGCCTGATCAACAAAGAAATCAAAGTGGGAGCGAAGGTGGTGGTTGATCATGTGTTTCCCTGTGACTAGTTGATAAACCAGATCAAATGCTTGTAATCCTGCATATGCAAATGCAATGATATTCACAGATAAGCAATACCTGCCATATCATTAAGGCTTAATCATCACATGTATCCACTACTATAACAAAAAAAAAAAAAAAAAAAAAAATTGGTAGGATAAACTGACTCAGAAAAACCATGTCCAAAAACAAGTAGCAGAAAGGAAGTATAAGCTACGGTTTAAAAGACCAAATTATGATACATAATTAGGCTGTAAATTCTACTAAGTATTGCTTTACAATTAGAATAACACCTACAATAATGGCTCCCTAAACCCCTCACACTCAAGATCGAACACTTGTAGCATACACTATACTAGAGACTCCATGTGTGCAGGTGGCCCAACAGCCCCAACATACAAACACAGGGTGGCTTTGATATTATATTAGAATAGCACTCACCGATTCAAGACTATATCCTCACATGTGAGACTTCTAATACCATCAATGGGTTTTAGGTACCATATAGAAACTCAGACGTATGTTCAAGGATAACAAAGCTTGTATGAATAATTTAAACGGGGAATTAATATTATCTAGTATTTGTCTATTAGAGATATAACCATTTATGTGCATCCTGATATCATGATAGCCGAACATATTTCTTCCAATAATCCATACCAATATCATTAAATAAAATTTGAATCTGGTCAAAGGAATATGAATTGGACTAACAATTATCAGTACTGAAAATCCACTGAACTTAACTGAACTAATGTGGATCATGAAGTTCTTGCCTATATAACTCTTATGCTCTAATCATTATTGAAAAGAGAATTAACAATTGTTATAATAATAAATAATTATAATAAGAAAGTTGGGAGTACCTATATTCCCTGTAGCGATCAAAGGAATCGCCACTCCAACCCTGAGTCCTATCGGAAGCCATAACCGAAAAGGAGATCAGGCACACGACAACCTCGCTCACCCGGAACCCTAGCGCCGCCTTCCTCAACGCCTCCTCCCTCCTCCACTCCCCCTTCGACTCCCTCTGCGGCGGCATAACAGGAGGCGGTGGTGGCGCGGGAACGACCGGCGAATGATGCGGCGGATTCTGGCGCCTCGTCGATTTTTCGGGAGTGTACTGTGTGAACTTGTCGACGGCGACGATAGCCTTGGAATTGTCGAAGGGCTTCGCCGGCGATTCCTCCGACGACCAGTATATCGGCGATCCCTGCGTGTTGGCAGCATCCCACCGCGGTGAAGTGTGGAACGGGACCGGCGACTCGAACTTATTCGACGACTCGGAGTTTTTAGAGAGCGATTTATTCATCGCGGTGATGCTGCGTTCTTTCTATTTTTCTGCGATTTTCAGTTCCCTGCGCTTCGCGGATTTTCAAATGAGATAAAAGAAGCAAGGAAAAGAAGGAAAGGAAATGGAGTTATAGAGAGGTGGAAAGAAGAAAAGTTCAAAAAAAGAGATCAAAAGAAGAGAGATTAAAGAAAGATAGAAAGGAAAAGGAAAAGGGTGTTTCGGTGGAGAGAAAAGAAAAGAGAGGGAAAAAGAAAAACTAGGAGCTAAGGGATTGTGTTTGTGGGTGAGTTATAGCCTGCACCGGTCCAATTAAGGAGAAGAATACACCGGTAACTGCTGACACAAGTTTCTACTTTGGTGTCAGGTCTTTTGGATTTTTTCAAAATTACCTATACACTTCTTTATATAGTATTATGACACTTATATTTATACATATTTCCATTCCAACCCCTCTGTATAAATGAGCTGTGGACTGAGTTGGGATAGTCGCTGACAAATGGGGGACGACCGTAATCCGGCGTCTCAAGTGATGCGGAAACCCTAAATGTACTGGATCTAGGCTGAATGGTTTCTGTAGGTGTTGGCGGTGAAATTGTTTCAAAATCCAATTTACGGATCGATCGGTGGCATTCTTGTTTTACAGTTTGTATATGAAGATGATTCTGACCCTTACTTTGCTTTCATCTCTCTTTATTGGGATGTTTGGGATTAACGGGTTGAGATTCCTGCAATACTTTTCTTCATTTGGATCTTCTCAAGTTCAGTTTTTTTCACCCTTGGATTGATCATATTTAGCTTGAGTTTGTTTTTTTACTTGTTTTGGATGTGGATTGAGTTCAGAGGATGTGTGCAAAGGAGTTGAAGTGGAAAGGGGGCCTGCAAGCCTTCTAAGAACAGCACTTATATGAATGTGAGTGCAATCCTGGTTGGAAGCAATCTCTCTCTTCCCATACTCAGGTTTTCTCCTTTCTTCCTTGCATAGTACCCAATTGTAAGAACTCTCTCTCTCACTCTCAATTGTCTAAGTGGTGAACTAGTTGCATTAACACATGGTGGTTTTAGGGTGCATAAAATGCTATGTAGTTAGTTTTGTTTCTGGTCATTATTTGGTACTATGTCAATGAGCAACTTTCTAAATTTAACCCAGTTATTATATGAAGCAATTGACTTGCTACAAAGGATGTAGCTTAGTGGAAGATTTTACTCACTGAAATGCATTTCTGGTTGAATTTGTTCCTTAGACTAAGATGTTAAACTAATATTTGAAATCAAGGGATTAAATCAATTTTAAGTCTTAATGGATATATATTAAATCAGAAACGTCTTAATCAAATCAGATGATTTTAACTTTTCAACAGTAGAGCATTGCTAAGAATTAAGATATGGCCAGTCTTTACCCTAGACCCTCACTTCTACTGTTAGCTTTTTGCGATTTTGACTTAGGTGTTCAATTCTAATAATGACTATGAACCTTCCTTGATAACCTTTTTGTAATTGCAGGTACCCTGAACTACTCTTGCATGGAAGCCCCTGCCTCTGCTCCACACAAAGAAAGAAGATCCAATGAATCAGTGTTTGATGGTAACATACAGAAAATACTGCTGCCATCAAATGTTGCTGTTCAATTTCTTTTCGTGTTTATATCCTTTTTGATCATGTAGCTTGCTTTTGGGTTGATTGTGGAGGTGGGTCATGTAACAAGACATCACCCTTCTCCTACAGTTGCCATTGTGATGTTGGATATTACAATATTCTCAATGCCACTGCCTTCCCTTGTGTCAAACTTGTAAGTGTTACAAACCTCACCCATGTTTCATATCATTGGTTTAGAAATGTGGAAAGGTATAATCTAATGTTCACATTTTTCCTAAGGTGCTATTGGCATTGGTTGCTCTAACCTGGGAATTCCAATGACGAACTCATCTACCACAACACCGCCACCAACATTGTCCGCGAGCGGTAAGAATGAAGCTAAGGTCAATGCTCTTTGGTAAAATCACAAATAGGAGTTGCATAACTTGGCTTTATCAATTGTGATTCATCTAAAGAAATTTCATGGAAAATCAAGCGCTTATTCTAAGTGCTTTCTCATCTGAAATCAGCATTCTAAACCAACTATTTATTGCTACATAGTTGTTTAGGCTGCTTACAATTTTGTTGAACCTTGTTGAAATCAATTATTACCTTCTCCTTGATTTTTTGGGTTTGCAGCTAGCTCAACTCTCCAAGGAAGCTGTATTGGGTTGCTTATGTTGATAATGCTCATGGCTAGTATACAATTGCATTAGGGCTTTTTGTCCTTGATCTTAAGACTTGAGAGTCTCTCATTCTTATTTTGGTCGGTGAACCCTACATGTTACTGATCACTGAATAATGCCACACGGAGTTCAATCGCATGATTATTGTAATGTTATTGACATGGAAGCTATAAGATTATAGGTTATGGAAGTTGCATCTTTCGTATCTTTTTTGTCTTGTTATTTCATAGTATTTACAAAAAAAATATTATTATTCTAGACAGATATATTCAGGACCTTTGCTCATATATTCCTTCTTTGCAAACTTTGTGCATTATATTTTTTTTTCTTTTTTGATAGAATTATGATTTTGGAAACTAGGTGAGCAAAAACATCACTCGTTGACTTATAATATGTTAGCTCTATAATTTAGTCGTGAAATGTTAAAATTTGGGCTCAGAAAAAAAATAAACTCAAAGTGTTATTATTTTCTTACTAATTAAAACCAAAGAAATCTAGTATATAAATTAAAAAAAAGTATTTGTTAGTAGTTAGTAACTGTTTTTGTCACCCTACAAAATTGAATCCTTCTCCATGTTTGCTTAATTGGTAATGAATTTATGGTCCATATATGCAATATCATTATGATTTGTGTCCAATATTAATATCAAATTGCCTTAAGCATGAAATAGGAAGAGCATCATATAAAACCGTAGTTTTGACTTATAAAAAATGGGTTGGCTTATTCGGAAACTAGAGTATTGTTGTGTGGATCGGAGCTTTTTCTTGCTTGTCAATTTTCCAAAAAGAAACGAAAAGAAAAACAATTATTGTTAACCAAAGAGGGTAATAAATAGTTGTGTAATGCCATTGAATACTAGGTCCTAAGTCATTAAAAGAAGCAATCTATATTTATTTTTATGCGTATATATTGGTTTAATTTAGATTATATTAGTTGCTAATGGCTGCATAAATCAGGCACAATTATTGTGTTTCACAAAAAATGAATAACTGGATTAAAAAGACAAGGCCTGCATGAAGTTCAGTTCAAGCTAACTAGCTAAGGAGGGTTATAGGGTGTGAAAAGGAAGAAGAGAGTATCCCGTGATTTCTTGACAATGACATTTACAAACTAGTCCCAAATGGGGGCTAAATTAAAATTCCTTCCATTTACCACTTTATCCCTTCACCGGTGAACATTGCATCTGACACATGCCACCTCACCAGTCTTCATCTACACGTGTCACTCTCTCAAGCTGGACAACAATGCAAAAAGGACAAGGTGCATTCTTCTCCTCAATTGGACTGGTGCAAGCTATAACTCACCGTGTTTGTGTGTGGCTTCCTTTAGTGTGGGCCGTGCCACGTCATTGCATTTGTTATGCTGAGGAAAGCTTAGCATATTACTTTTATTAAAACCAATTGTTTGTTGCCATGTGGGTCAATCACTTGGTAATTGTAGACTCTTATAGTAGAGTGGACTATTTACTATTAATTCAGTTCTTGATTTGATTAGTGAGGGTGCATGGTAGGGAAGGTTTTACTTCCGCATTGGATCGGAAGCTTGAGTCGTTTTCTTACCTTGCATGTAGTACTATTTGGGATTTGACTTTAGTCATACTGGCACTAACTTCAATCAAGGTGGCAGATAAAAGTACATAATCATTCTTTTATCTTCCAAAATCTATACCGAGATAATAATGAGATGAATCGATGATAAATGTACTCTATTTGGATAAATTTTTGAAAAAAAAAAATCAAAATGTAATTATTTCTTTTTTTACAAAATTGTGATAATAAATAGTTTTTTTATTAAAATCAGATTTTAGATTATTTTGATTTTATAAAAAACATTAATTTGTAAAACTATTTTTTTTAAAAGAAAAATCAGAAATACACAGATGCCATGTATCATAAATGTATGTCCCATTAGCTAGTGGAAGTGTGGAACCAATTCTTAACTTAACCTAACCTTTGAGCCATACGAATGTGGCCTAATAACTTAAATATGTCTCATGCAAGTAACAGGAGTAAAATATAATTTTTAATATTTTAAATATTTTATTCAAATTTTTAATATTTTAAAATTGTTATAATGTTATCTGATTATTAATTCTATTAATAATTTTGTAAAAAAATGCCATGTAGACGTTATAATTCATTGTGACAAATTAATCTCATATTACCAATAGTAAAAAAAATAAAAAATTAAATAAATAAAAGAAAAAGTAACATTAATATATGAGTGAACAAAATATAATTAAAATTTGGGCAATTCACTTAATTAAATAAATTGGCCATCCATATTACCATAATACACATTTTACAAAGTGGATACTAAAGTGTATTTTTTTCATAAACTATGTAAACCGCAACAGGGGTATCATGGTTTACAAATGAACGTAATCCGCTACAGGGGTGTCGCAGATTACATTGGAAGAAAAACATCCATAATCTGTGATAGAGGTGTCGCGACTTATGTGTATTTTGCAGACGTGCATAAACCATTACAGGAGTCTAGCGGTTTATGCTTTAGTCTGTTTTGCCTATAAATACCAAGTAAGATAGGGAGTGGATCATTTGAGGAAAGTCATTTTCACACTTTCACAAATGGATAGTGAGGAAAGCTTGATGGTTCTAGTCCACTGCTCTGGTAAAATATAAAAAAAGTAATAGGCATGGTGTTAAGTTCATTGATAAAGAACCACTGAGCATTTTTATTCGTTCGACTGATACTTTGTCGGATTTGAAGAGGAATATATTGCAGAAGGCAGGGTTGTGTGGGGCCAAGTTGGTGAAGAATGTATTCTACAAGATTCCGATGGCGGTTGTGTCAAGTGGTGTAAAGTATGAAACATTTGTCATATGGTCGGATGAAGACATGGGGATCTTGTTTCATTGTCGGCGGAGTTTTTCGGAGGTGAGAATACACGAGTTATTTGTCAAGTTGGAAGAACGTGTGGACAGTTCCGGGACTTCAACGCCAAATCCTCAATCGACGACGGCGGGGTGCTTCTACTTCAATGCCTGTCGTTGCACCTGATTGTCTCCTAGCTGCACCTTCACTTATTCTAGCACCGGCAGCTAGGTCACCTGGTTTGATTACTGGTCTTGTTGGTGGTGGTGAGCCGAATCATGTTGAGGACGCGATGCGGAAAGATGATTCGGACGATGAGCCGGATCACATATCAGGGGATAGTGAGGAGGAGACTCCAGTGGCCCCACCTTCCCCTCAGGGACCATCCAGTTCTGGGTCCCACCAACAACCCCCGCATTTCTCGATGTTGAACCTGGAAGCCGTGAGTCAACAACCGGATGATGCACTCACCTTCGATTACCAAGGATTACACGACAGCAATACTTCTGGGAAATTTCAGATTGGTCAATCTTTTCCGACTAAGGAGGAAGCTGTGATGAGTGTTAAGGATTATAGCATTCGTCGTGGAGTTCAGTATCGGATTATGGAATCTGATCATCTGAAGTATGTTGGGAGATGCAAAGAGTTTAGAAACGGCTGCACCTGGATGATCCGCGTGGCACTTCGGCAGCGGAAGGATAACTGGGAGGTTAGAAGGTACAACGGAGCCCACACTTGCCTGGCCACTTCGATTTCGAGCAACCACCGACAGCTCGATTACCACGTAATTTGTGTGAGGATCTATCCGTTGGTTAGGGCGGATGCAGCAGTTACCATAAAGGTGTTGCAATAAGCTACTGAATTCTGGCCTAGTTACAGGAAGGTGTGGAAGGCAAAGCAAAAGGCAATCGCCCAGATTTACGGAGATTGGAAAGAGTCGTATGTGGAGTTGCCCCGGTGGTTCCTTGGGATGTAAGCAACGATGGATGGAACCGTAGCTTTGTTGAAGACTTCTCCAGTGCGTGTAGGTGGAGAGGTTGATGAGTCTACAGAGTATTTTCATCGACTTTCCTGGACATTCCCTCCATGCGTTGAGGCTTTTAAACATTGCAAGCCACTAATCAGCATTGACGGTACGCATCTATATGGGAAGTATGGCGGAACTTTTCTTCTGGCTATTGCGCAAGATGGAAACTCAAATATATTGCCAGTTGCGTTTGTACTTGTTGAGGGGGAGAATACTGAGTCGTGGGCTTTTTTCTTATCCTACTTGCGTCAACATGTGACCCCACAGGAAGGAATTCTGGTGATCTCTGACAGACACAACAGCATTAAGGCTGCATTGAAGGCACCAAACAGTGGTTAAAAACCGCCTCATGCATATCAAGCGTGTTGCATTCGACCAATTGCAGCTAATTTTGCTCTCAGTTTCAAGGGTCAGGATGTAGGGCAGATGCTCGTGAATGTGGCGTATGCCAAGACTGAGGCCGAGTTTGACTACTGATTTGATATTATGAGGACTGAGAATCCGACCATGTGCGATTGGGCCAACCGACTGGAGTACGATAAGTGGACCCAACACCAGGATGGGGGCAGACGGTTCGGCCACATGACGACGAACATATCCGAGTGTGTTAACTCTGTACTAAAGGGGACACGGAATCTGCCAGTTACTGCACTTGTCAAATCCACATATGGGAGGTTAACAGAGCTTTTTGTCGTCCGAGGGTAGACAATAGAGGCGCAGTTGGGATCAGGCCAACGGTTTTGCCAGGCACTAGTCAAGGCGATAGAGCGCAACTTAAAATATGCGAGGTGCTTCACGGTTACTCTGTTTGACAGAAATCAGTCTGAGTATACCGTGGCTGAGACGACTCCTACCGGTAACTTCTCGGTTGGGACGTATTGGGTTTCCTTCAGAGATCGCACTTGTGACTGTGGGTACTTTCAAGCTCTCCATTACCTGTGCTGCCATGCGATTGCATGCTGTGCTCAGTCCCGGTTAAACTGGGCTACGAACGTCCATGAGTTTTATACCATGAGTAAGGTGTTTAGCGTATACCGGATGGGGTTTTTGCCTCCTAGTCCAGAGGGTTTGTGGCCACCGTACGCCGGTCCTACTATCGTTCTTGATCCTAACATGAGATGTGTCAGAGAAGGGCAACCGAGGTCAACAAGATTCCGTAACACCATGGATGAGGCCGATACTAGTCGGCCGAAGCGATGTGGGCTATGCAGACCGACAGGACATACTTACTGGACTTGCCCTCAGCGAGGATCCGCCCCCAGTGCCGACGCATAGGTGTCATTAGGTCGTCATGATTAGCTTAAATTTTTCTTTCCTTATTTGTGTTCTTATCTTGTTTTAGTTGTACTTACTGTTAAGTAAAGTTGTACTTGCTGTTCGTTTTACGGTGACATTGTTATTGTTAGCGATTCTCTATATAGTTATGATTCTCTTGAGTTAAGGTGTTCTAATTTTGTTGGTAATTCTATGAGTTCAAGAGACTAATTCCAATTAAATCAAAGTAGGAACCTATGTTGCGTTATACATAAAAATTGCAAACCAAACTTTCATCCAAAAATTCATTCTCCATGAAAAATGAACTAAGTCTACACTAAAATATAAACCGCGACACTCCTACCGCAGATTATGTGATGTTTTTCTTCCAACGTAATCCGCGATATCCCTGTAGCGGATTACGTTCATTTGTAAACTGCGATATCCCTGTCGCGGTTTACATAATTTATGAAAAAAATACATTTCGATATCCACTTTGCAAAATGTGTATTATAGTAATATTGACGGCCAATTTATTTAATTTAGTGAATTGTCTTTAAAATTTTGTGTTATTAGTGATATTTATTTATTTATTTAATTTTTTACATTTTTTTACTAATAGTAATATAGGATCAGTTTACTAGAGTAGATTACAATGTCTACATGTGTATTTTCATCATAAAATTATTAACAGAATTAATGATAAAATAATATTATAACAATTTTAAAACAAAAACTTAAATAAGATATTTAAAATGTTAAAAATAACTTTAAATCTTAAAAATTTAGTCCAAATATTATTAGGAATAAAAATAATATTTTGACCCATTTTATTTCAAGTACCAATTATACTTGTGTATACACTCTTATAACTACTTAGAATATTTTTTATTTTACTTTTTTTTTCAGATTCTAAAGATATTTGTTAAGAGAATTTGCTAACAAGTCTTCCTAAAATTATCAATTTAAAAAAATATTGAAAGAGTATGCAATTTAAATTTTTAATACATTTATTATATATTTATTTTTGTAAAAATGAAAACTTCTAATAACAATAATTTTAACGAGTATCCTAAGAAAACCATATGCATACTTCTCTTCCGAGTTCCAATTACTACCATCATAGCTCCCAAACAAGTTAGACTTCCCTTTCCTTCATCGCCGAAAGAAGACTTTCCTTTCCTGCTTCCCCCCAAAAATATTTCATTACATTATTAACCACCAATTCTTTGCAATCCACTTATAAACTGCCCAGATCTTTCTATAATGCTCCCATAATAAGTTGCTAGATTAATATAATGATATTTGTTGTCTTTAACATCTAAAGATAGAATAATCGAAGATAATAAAGGAAATCCATCCTGACCAACAAGCCTTACAATTTAGAGGTGACAAGAGATAGAGTTTGAATCTAACTCTAATCTTATACGTGAGTTAACATTTTTTTATAAATTCAATTTTATTTTATTTATGGATTGAAAATATTTTAATTTTAACTCTACTAATTCTTAATCCACATAAATTTAATTTTATCTATAAATTATCAAAAAGATGCAATATTATATTATTATATAACTTAATGATAATTTAAAATAGAACTGATTTTTATGTAAAAAAAAAGACATATTAAATTATTAATTAATGATCTTCTCTTAATAGTAACAAATCTTTTGTATTTAATGAAAGGTCTTTGATTTAATATCCACTTAAAACATATTTTTATACAAGTATATAACATTTACATATATAGGGTGCGGGTTAATTAGGTAGGGTTAAAGTTCAATTCGCACCCTACCCGACCCGCACAAAAACCTTATCTATTGCGAATCAGGTTGACAATTCTATTTGACCGGATTAGATCGAATTGGATACCCACGAATAGAGTATACGTTCCCACTCCTAATTATAATGTAGTAGTAAAGTAATCAGATTTCTTTCACTAGTGGGACTATCTTTAGCAACTTCCTTTAAAATATAACCCACTATCTACCGGAAAAGCTACCTCCTACAAACTTTAGTACCATTTACACATATAAAATCAATTATAAGACACAACGTGCCAAATAATGTAGTTCTAGCCTTCTCACAGGATACCTTTTGTTCTTTACTCCACCAAAAACGCTCTTAAGTTTATATAGAAATCTTCATGCAATGGGCAACAAAAGCATCTTTCTCCCCAACTTATCTTGAGGTACCTTTTCATGAAACTACAATTTATTGAATAAGGTACTATTTTAACTCAAAATTAATTTATTAGTGATGCGGAGGAGCTAAACTAGATCCCATGCTAAATTAACTTGTGCGAAGAGGATGGTGGACATCCAATCGACAGTGATCCACTGAAATTGACCTACATGCATTTGACTCAAACCTTAACTATTAGAAACATTGCTAACTTAATGATTAGGTCATATATTGAATCTGTTATATCATAAAGATGCACAAAGAAAAGGACTACTATGAGAAATGGAATTGCCCAAATGTATATTATTTGAATTTGATTTTTGAATTGAAAACTCTCATTTCAATTCATTCATTTATTTATTTGTCCACTTATATGATTATCTTAGGAGGAATATAATTTTCACAATAGTGTTTATATTGTCTTATTAGTTATAGATATAGTATTATTTTTTGTTGAACAAACGAGTTCAATACAAAAAAAATAGAATGACAGTAAAACAAAGTCACAAAAACTAACAACGAAAATAAAAATTAAAAGCTATCTCTAATGTTATCTCCGGCATTGCCATTAATAATAGAAGGGATCCAAACAATTTCACTGTCTATAACTGGTCAATGATCTGTGAAAAACTTCTTCTACACCTGCTTCCTTGTTATGAAAGATCCGTCCGTTCCTTTCTAACCAGACGTTATAAATAACTGCAAAGAAGCATATGAGCCACTTGTTGCACTTCTCTTTTCTGTTAACAACACCTGTCCAACTCTTAAAGTGTTCTTTCAGCGAGTTCGGAATAGACCACAGCCTCCCAAAATCAGTCACGCACACCATACCTGCAAAGTAAACTCACAACCAAAAAACAAATAGTAAATAAATTTAACATCTTTATTACAGAAAACACATAAGTTATCACCTTGACTAATAATCTCCATCATTTTTTTTGAAATAAGAAGCTCAACATAGTAAGGTGGAGCATTTAGAAAGTCCAGAAATAATTCCCACCCTGTATAACTGTTTTTTAATATTTACTCTTTTTATCAAAACAAACCAAATAAATAACTCTACTCGTTGTGAAACCAAACCCTTCCATAAGTTGCAAACTCACCCTATCGTATTTTCATATTTTTCAAAAACAGATATCAATTCAATTTTCATTCCACAAGCCTCAATAGTTATTAGCTCTTTTGGTGAACCATCTTTTTATCCAAACACTTGGTTTATAACAGAACACCTTGTGCTAAATTCTAAATTGTGCCTGAACTCTATATGTCACAAACAGAATGCGTTTATGGTATATATTGAAGATTTTGACATTGCCAAGAAGTCAGTATATCATTGGCACATGATGATAATATATCTATTTCGAAAAATCCTAAAAGTAGAAATTTTTTTTGCTGTTTTTCTGTATATTTGGTTATTAGGCATACTATAAGACGTGTCCTTTAGACACCAGTCATGGCTCATGCCTCATTTTGTGCCGGGTCAGTAATTTACTCTTTTTTTTTGTACATACTAATTTACTCTTTATTTATTCTTATTTTATATTATTACTTATTGGGCCTTCACAACAATCGAGTTTTTATTATTTCATGTCTTTTGTGGAGACTGGAGAGTGGTATACAGAGGCACAATCCACATGCACATAAAAGGTCAAATAAGGTACTTCCAGAGTTCCTATCGTACACTATTGTGTCATTCAGCAAAATTTATATACACAATCTCATAGTAATGACTAAAGGAACAAGAAGAAATGGCTAACTCATGAAAGGAGTAAGACCTTATAAAAATTACAAGCGCCTGTGTATGAGGGATAAAGCTATAAACCTAAGGAAAATACATAGTAGTCGAATTCTCAATGTCCTGCTCACATAGAAAAGAGAAGAAATCAGACAGGATGAGGGAATCATGGCTCAATCTGGTAATTTCAGCCGGTTGAATAGCACCAGAAAACTTTGCTCTGGCACAACATAAAGGAAACCAAGATCTGCACCTTTCATGTATGGTCCTATGCCCTAAATATGACAGCAGCAGAAACCAAAGAATGTCAAAAGAAACAGTAACAAAACAAGTATGCTAGTAGAAATATCGGTCAAGTTTGAACATTTAAAAATAAATAAGTAAATAAAAACTGGGACACATGCACTATCAAGTTACCTTGCCATTAAGTTGGAGTAATTCTCCCTCAACCCATTTTGGATTTTGAAATCCAAAGTCTGCTATTCGCCCTTGGCCCTTATAACTTGCAACCTTTTCATAAACGAGTGTATTCAAGCTTAGTTGTATATCTCTAGGACAATCCGAAATGACCCAACTCAAAGACAGAAACTACGGTGAAGAAGAAAAGGAATGCAAACCAACATAAAAGTATGTAAGGGGTAGGAGAAAGCTTCTTGAAAGCAATAAATACATACAGACATGCAATCACTAAGAGCAGACTAAAGCAATATAATACGTGAAAAGTACTGCCAATTCGCAAAAATCGGAATTAAATTGAGCATGTAGTTGATGCAACAGCAAAGTACGAGGTTATAAATAAAAGAATGTTTGGATACGGCTCAGTATTAAGGTTTGGAGTTCGCAACTAAGCATACCACGATAAGAATTTACAACCATATACGCAGATATGGTGGTATTAAATTGTAAAGTGCAATTACCACTCCTAATTCATCAGGATACATTCCACGGTTGCTGTTACGGTTGACTCTGCCGATTTTAGCACGGAATGTCACCTGCATACCCAAAACAAAATTTAACTTTCCTATAATGAGCACATAGTTGATAGAACTATATGATACAACAAGGATTATTATCGGATTCGAAATGCACAAAACCTGGCCAGCAGGAACATTAAGATCCCCTGTCAACTTCACTGCCTCAACATATTCAAAGAACTCCACATCTGAAGGGTTGTTTGCATTGTCGGCATCATTCCAATGTCCAAATTTTCTCCTCAACTGTACTACTTCCGTGCCATAAGGGCCAAATGCACCAACATAGAGTCCTACATGTCAGCCAGAACAATTTATTTATAATGAATTTTTCCGAGGTTACAAATTACAGCAGTGCAAGTTGGTCAAACGGAGAAGCAAACTGACCATCAAAAGGATCAAAACCCCCTCTTGGAGTGGAAATCCGACTAAAATATGTATCTTCAGATAACCTACTTCTTTTCTGTGCTTGACTAATAGCAAGTTTGACAATTTCACGCATGTTTTTGGTAACCTAAGTAATTGACATGAAAATCATAATAATCAGATACAGTTTAAGAACTTCGGAAGGGAGGGGCAGAATCCACAATCATCTTTTCCAAGGAATTTTTTGAATAAGCTTACTACAGTCACAAGCATTTGACAATAATAGCTAGAATAGTAAAATAAGCCAATTCTGAAGATAAGTTAATAAAAGTAAAATTGACACAATGTCACATTTTTTTTGGAAAGTTATATCCACCTAAAGAAAACGAAATATTATTTATGCAGTATCAAATCCATCTTCTGACAGTGTACTAAAAATCAATAAACCAATGAGTAAATTACACTAATATCTCGTTGTTTATAAAATTAACATAAATATCTTATGTACAAAGACCCTTTGCAACTGACTTTCCAGGGATATGCGAACAGGAAAATAAAATGAAGACTGGTCTAACTAGATGTTGTGGTTGATAAGCAAAACTGATACAGAATAAAAGTTTATCATCCGGATGATTCATTATATGCAAAAAGATGCAGACTTATCATCGTAATCATAACAGCTACTCTCTCCATTCTGTGTTAATAGTGGAAAAATAATTATGAAAGAATAATTGGAGAGAGAGAGAGAGAGAGAGAGAGAGAGAGAGAGAGAGAGAAGAGAGAGAGAGTCCAAAGAAACACAAATAATACGGACATGATCCTTTTTCCCCCTCCCCCCTCAAAATGACAATTTTGCTTGACCCAAGAAAGCATTCCTTAATTCTACCAAGTATGCCTTAGCAGAATATGTTTGATTAATCTTTTTTAAACAATGATCGAGAGCCTCTTATCTAAATCTCACCTTAGAAGCAACTTTGTCAGTCCAAAATGCCTTAGCAACCTCAGGAGGCATAAGCTCTGTGAATCCTTGTGCTGCAAGAGCTGCAACTTTGATATTTGACACTTTACTTTCTCTTGTATCAAGATCTAGATTTCTCCTAGGAATGTGCAAGGCAAAAGAATCTCGTTCCATATCTTTAATTTCAGCAGGAAGTCTAGTAAAGTCGTCCTTAACAGGAGTATCTTCATCGTTGTGCACGACTCCACCAATAAAGAGCTTCATATCCAAATCCTTTTCTTCTCCAGAGGTATCACTATCTCCTCCTAGAGTGACCCCATCAGGTTCGTCCAGATTATTATCTTCCTCTTCAGAATTCTCGCTGGAGCTTGTTTTCTTACTATCTTCTTCCATCAACTGCTTAATAGATTCATTTTCTGCTGCCTCTGTTTCAACAGTGATGTTCATAACTTTAACCTTCAATCCTGGAATTTTTTCTTTAAGAAAATTTATGACACTTTTAATGCCCTCCTCGGTGGCCCCGTCAATGTTACTGTTTTTATCATCATTAGGCTCAGCCTTCTTTTCATGTTCCTCTACCTCAACGGAAGAGATATTTTCAACCTCAGGTTTGGATGGGCTTTTAGCAGGTACAGATGGAGGTTTACTCATTGAATTTCCTCTGTTTCGCCGTAAGTACACTACCTATTAAATGTTACCAGATGAGACATCATTAGCATTAGTGCCTTACATGCATAACGCGAAAGCTAATTATACTATACAGAACGGGTCAGCTATGATTAGCTGTATTAAACTTTTTTTTTAAATAATAATAATAATAATAATAATAATAATAATAATAATAATAATAATAATATGTTCTGATTTCCAATCCTAAAATTCATTTTATGTTTAGCTTAGTTTCCATTACTGAATATTTGCATCAGTACCCCAAATTATGTTTCTTTGGATATCTATCGGGTCATGAATCAGAAGTATCTTCGATCAGATCGAAACAATTCAAATCATCCATGTTTCCTTGAATCTATGGGTAATATTGACAAATTACAAAAAACAATATTTTGTTAAAAATTTTGCATGTTACCTGCATGTGATATGTGTCATCACCATTTTTTACCACATAAATTTCAAATACTGGCGTCCCATTGGATGCTGTAATCAACTGTCTGTAGTAAAAAGCCAAACACAAATAAGCAATTTTTCCTAATTACAAGAATAGAAATTCGAAAGCTGGGGAGAACATACCTTGGACTGTAACTCTTGCCAATGAATCTACCCATACCAGGACTTATATGAATTATTCTACCAAAAGGGTCATCTGAATTTTTTGAGTACCCCACCCACCAACCCACCTGATCATACGTAAAGATAAAATTGGTGTTGGACATCAGTGGATACAGTTCACAGAAAGTTGTTGGCATTACTACCATAATCAATACACACAATTACAATTACAAGTCATGATCACAACTAGGTTCATACCATTTATTATATATCGGCTTTCTATAGAATATCTCTATCTTCCTAGACAACCGAAATAATTGTTTCCAATGCAGTACAGTGTCTCTATTGCAGGTTCTTAATCTACAATAACAGGCATACCACTCAAGCTCCTATAGTCCTATGAATAACTTCTATTGATATTATCCACAGTCATAAACTTATAACTAACATATTTGACAATGACAGTTTCCAGATTTCTTCCAAAGATATCTCTTTCTATACTTGGTGAAAATACCAACTTAGAAAATTAAGAATTTTAACATAAAATCAAGTAGTTAGATTGTCACTGATGAGTAAGGAAAAAGTTTTTGTTAGCCCCTGCAAATCAGACAAACAAATTTTCCAAACATTTGTCACCTCTTACTCTCTCCTCGCTCTAGACTCTGATGGTTATTGGTTTTGATTGGCACATGGCCTTTAAGTTTTCAAAGAACACAATGTGAGAAAGAAATATGTAATAGTTATTTTATAGAGTAGATATTTTAGCTGTCTTCCCAGTGGGGGCATGCACGAGACTGGTATGCCATGGTTACTTGTGTTTCTTTAAATCATTGTTATAGTGGAATTATCCAACAAGTTATTATTAGACAAACAAGAAAGAAAGAAACCACTTTCAAAATTACAGGAGGAAAGCTTTGACTTTTTAATAACAGCTGATAGTAAAAAGCAAAGGAATACCAGCCCACTTCCCGTGTTCCTACATAATCTTGAAGCGTCATGATAGCGTTCATCATCTATGGCATCCTGGACATAAAGAAATATGATGTTATAATCAGTAAAATCTCTAAGTAGGAAAAATTGAGAGAATGAAAGTCTAACTAATCCAAACAAAAATATTTGTCTAACCTTCAATTGAGCCATAATTTCAGAAACACTGTCCTTGGATGTTGCTTCTTCTATACTTCTCTTCAACTTGGCTGCTTCCTGGAAGTCTTCCTTTTCAATGGCATCTTCAAGTTGAAACTGAAGGGCATGAAGTAGAAATCGTCTAAGTATTTACAATCTACTATTTACTATTTACACAAAGTAAACACTCTACTTTGTCCACCAAAGTCCAAAGATACAAGCATCAACTTCTTCCCTCAATATCAAAGTATAATAAATTTAGACCCTCACTCATGGCAAACATCATTAAACTAGCCCCAAATTAGGCTTTTGTTACACTCATTTGTCTCATCGGATTTTAATATCTTTAGATATTTAAGGGACAAAGCTGGTAAAGCGTTTCTGCGTACACAGTTACACTTAATTGTCTTTGTTCAACAACAAATATATTTAATAATATGCATAATTGAGGCACTAAGTTAATGAATTTCTTTATTTGAGAACAAAGTTTATGACTCTTAGCCAAGTACATCTGCATGAGAAACATAGTACTTCATTTATTTACTTACAAAAACCACCTCAGCTTTCAAAATAATAAATTAATAATTACACCCTGGAAAAATCTTCCGTTGGCTTCTGCTTTTCATTTCTCATAAACATCATCTCATCATCGTTTAATGGAAAATCAACGAAATTAAAATACAATAACTCCACAAACCACAACGGCTCTATGTCCTTTACTGAACCAAATGATAATTATTGTTATTAGCAGGATAAATATCCCATAATACTTCATTTCATTCAACTATCATCATAAAGTCAAAACAGTATTACAATTTTGTCCTGCTTGGGTATAAACAATAACAAAAAATAATACTCAAGACTAGAATTTAATTGTGAGTGTAACACAGAATGTAAGCATGTGAATTGTGACACTAAGACAATTACAGTGCATCAGAACTAATATCTATAATCTATACTTCTATTTCTATACTATATATACATAAATAAAATGGGGATTAACCTATTTGGTCAAACTTCTATAATCCATAATACTCCACTTTTAAACTCCCACAATAATTCCCCAATTTACCGAAGTTCACAACACCACGTCCAATTTCTGTCCTGTAGCTAAATTTCAATCTCAATTTTTGTTTTCTTTTCGAATACTATGGTGTTTAATCTGAAGAACAATCGTGCCTGTCAAATTGCTTTGAACAATAACATGAATTAGAGGGGGAAGGGAGGGTACCTTGAGAAGAGAAACGAAGCTCTCAGCCTGTTCAATTTCAGAGAAATGGCGGCACCATCGGTTCCAATCCCACTTATTGACAGAAGAAGATGAAGACGAGGATGACGATGATGAAGTCTCGTAGTTGGTACAGCGGCATAAGTGGGTGCGGGTCCTTCGGGGGAACACTAATTGAAGAGAAAGAGGAAGAGAGTAGTTTTTACTGTTGTTGTTGCTGCTGGGAGCGATACAACTCGGAAGGAACTTCTTTGGGATAGAATCAAAAGAAGAGGTGGTGGATATGGCCTGGGAGACACCCAAGGTGTTGGCCACAACCACCATGGTTACGGTTACGGATAAAAGAATGGAGTTTGAAGAAGACGATGATGGATGCAAAATTGCAAATTGATGTATTTGTTGTTGGGGATAAGTTTTTCTGATGGCCAAAGGATACGTGCAAATCACTACACTGGATTAGTACGGCCTCAAAGTTAATTACTTTTTATCATAATTTTTTATTATAATTCTAATTCTAGGATACTTAGCCACGTATTAGTTCTTAATAATGATTGAACACTATATATATATATATATATATATATATATATATATATATATATATATATATATATATATATATATATA
Source organism: Arachis hypogaea (assembly GCF_003086295.3). NCBI lineage: Eukaryota > Viridiplantae > Streptophyta > Magnoliopsida > Fabales > Fabaceae > Arachis > Arachis hypogaea. The sequence goes on from NC_092040.1 coordinate 107,193,360, forward strand.
TATATATATATATATATATATTGTTAAGTTAAATTTGAGCTGTCATGTATTTTTAATGTTTATTAAGATTAAATAATCTCGTTTCATTAAATATTTAGAGTCAGTCACAAAAAATATTTATAGTCAAAATTAAAAGTAAGAGTAAATGCCTAAAATGGTCCTAAAATTTTAAATTGCTACTCAATTTAGTCCCCAATTTTTAAAAATGACCAACTAAATCTTTAAAATTCTCAGAAGTGCATCCTCGTTAGTCTACCGTCTAAACATTGATGATGTGGAGCGTGAAGTACCATGTGGACATTCCAACTGTATGCTGATGTGTACCAAACTTGAATTTGATTCAAATTTGTATCTGAAATTACTTAATAATACTCAAATTAGTTCATTTTCAATTATAAAGCACTAATTTTCAAATTATTGTCTTCTCTTCTTCGACCTCTCTACTATCTTTTTCTCTTCTTCGATCTCTCTGCTATCTTCCAGTTCATCTTATTTTTTCGTTTGCGTGAGTGATGATGGGTGGTAGGGAGAGAAGACAAAGTAGCTCAAGTAGGAACAACTTTGCAGTGAGACCTTATAGCAGCAAAAAAATGCCCAATAAGGGAGGTAAGAACGTTGTTTTCTACAACTGCAGGCTTCAGATGATGATGAAGTACTCAATGACAGCAGAGAATTCTGGTAGACCATTTTATGGTTGTCCAAACTATAAGGTAAGGTTATGGCTCTGAATAAAATTAAGATAGTTTTACTTTGAATTTGGATTCACTTGCGTTTTTTACTTTGCAGTATGAAATTTATTGTGATTTCTTTCGCTGGACTGATGGATGTGAAAAACTAGTTTATGCAATACACATTTCACAAGAAATTTTGCATTAGTTTAATAGGAGGATAATATGCTTAAAGAGTGATGTTGAAACCTTAAAGATGATGATAATGGTGTTGCTGGCTTTTGTACCTTTGGTGTAAGTAAGTGTGTTTAGGTTTAGCTTGTTGGATTTTATTGTAAATAAATGATGAATGTATTATGAAATTTTAAATTTCTCAAGTGGTATGTAATGTCTTGATGAAGATGCAAAAAAATAAAATACTAATTTTGCATGAGTTCAACTCTTGATTCTCATTGAATTTCTAGATAGCCATTCACCTTCTTTATTGATTGCATATGCCCATTGAATTTCTGGACAGTCATTGCTCTAACACACTTCCAAAGCAAGCTCTTTAAGTGAGTCCTTTCATTGTTTCTAGAAGTTTTGCCAAAGGGGACACGCACAGGTGATGCGCACCTGGCATAACCTCACACAATGTTAGGATTAGACCCTACAAAGTAACAATATAGTCATTCAATATATGTTACAGTCACCGATAACACAGATAACTTAATTCGGAATAGTCTTTCAATTTTTTGTTATTAATGCAAAATAGTCCTTCAAATTGTGTTCATTAATTCAAAATGATCCTTAAAATCATATATCATGCTTCTAATTGAACCTTATAGCCTATAGGTTACCTTCTATATGTCAGAGATGAAGCACTAACTATGCTCTGTCTGATCTTCAATATCTTCATGCAAGAGCTCCAAGAACCACTTTCAGGTGTCTTTGTTCTCAACATGAACAGTAGCCCATACAATTGGATATACATGGTTATTTGCGTCCTAACCCATAACGCACAATAGCCAACCTCCCTTTATATAGTCTGTACTGGAGTGAGTCCCACGTGGACAGACTCTCTTTCCTGAAAGTTTCCTGCCCAGCTGTCCAAGTTCACGCAGGGGAGGAGGGGATGACGTTCAGGTCACCTCCCGGCTCAGGTTCGGTAACCCATCGGGTCGGTCAGACGTCTGGATCTGGGTCTTTGGTCTCCGTTGGGTTGGGCTAGAACATTAAGTAAGGTATTAAGTAAGGTATCTTTCTTCAGTGTTCATCTTTCTTTGTTTCTTTTCAATGGAAAAAGGTATTAAGTAAGGTGTCAGTAAAAGGCATTAAGAGAAAAGGCAAAGAGAGTTATCTAGAAAAAGTCAAAAAATTATGTCAAACTATTTTGTATATTTTTCTATTTTGTACACATGATCCTAAGTGGAATCTCTTGCTAAGTTGGGTGAGCACTTAGTGGTTGCAAGTCTAAGGAGTGACCTAGCCAAATCTAGTTTGGATAGAAATTGGGTTTGTCTTAAATAAGATTGGGTTGAATTCTAAAAAAATTGGTGTTTGTAATCATTGTAAAAGATAGTAAAAATTTCACCACTGTTGTAGGAAGACTGAATGTAGGTCAGATTGCATATTATGACTGAATCAGGATACATGACTGTGTGATTCTCTCTTCTTTACTCTTCTTCAGTTTTACTTCAATATGAGACAAAATAAAAGTGTCTCCGACATTGTTTATTTCTTAGAAGTCACAGCTATCCAAAAGCTAAGAGTTGCTATGTTCCTGATCGCATCGTGAAGAGACAAAATAAAATTATCTCCTGAAATCTCAGTTTGACAGATTTGACAACAACTAAGTTCCATTCCAGTCAAAAGCAAAAGCAATAGAAATTTAAAAAGATGCCATAGAATCAACTCCCCTTTCTCTAGGCCATTTACAAACCTTCAAAAAATTATATATGTAAAGATTGAATTTCTATTTGTATGGTAAGATATTCGCTATTTATTTATTATTTATTTATTTCACCTAATTTTTTGGACATTGCAGTATTTAAATACTAATTTCAAAATTAAATAGGATATGACTCAAATAAATAAAATATTTTATATTTAGTGTATTTTTGTGGCTAAAAAAATTATAATATAAGATTTTAATGTGTGATGTACATATATATTGTCCTGTCTGTGAATGTCCTAAAATATGAATATCATTATATAAAATAGCAAATCAAAAGTATTGATTTGATTTTTTTTTACTTCAGGGTTAAAGAAATTGTTGGGTACTATTCTGAGACTTATCTAGAACCAGGGTGATTTGGGCTTGAACATGAGGTCCAGACTCTTTTAGGTAAAAGATCTGATATCTTCTCCGGCAAAAATGAAGTCGTCCGAATTTTTTGTGAGGAGGTGGGGATGGTATCTACAATTGAGTTTCCTGTGCTAGCAAAGTTTGGTTATTTTGGGATGCTGTATTTTGTATTTATGCTATGTATATATGTAAATAGATTCTCCTCTGTATATATTTTATGTTTTTTTCTCCTAGAGGTGACTTGGAGAAACAGGTGTTTATTATGTAACTTGAGTTTTATTTTGGGTTGTATATATATAATTATATACTCTAGCCGGCCTTAGCTTTGCAGGTCGAGTCTGGAGCTTGATATCTGTATTTTTAAAACTCTGATCTATATATTATGTTTTTAGCTTTCTTTTGATCTCACGTATCTGTTTTACGATTAAGCTTGCGAGTGTGACGCGATTTTCTGTTTTCACTTTTGTTTAGGTTATTCTTCAAGACTCCTAAATATGAATTCTTTCTATTATATTTATGTAATTATTTTACTTTTAGAGGTCGTAATACCTCGCCACCTCTGCTTTACGACTTAAGTGTAAGGCTCTGCGTGGTAGGGTGTTACACTTACATTGGCGTCCGAACTCCACCCCGGGCAAGTACCTGGAGATGGTTTTTTACGAAAACATCATCTATGCTAATAAAGCTGTGGGAAAGGATTTGTTTCTCATTCCAAGCTATTGCTCATAAATACCCATTGATTCTGTAATCTTAGATTTTTAGGGTTCGGCTCGGGATTAGAAGGTGGAGGAAGAGTTGTTTACTTCCCCGAGCTAGAGGAAGGAGTTGATTGAGGAGTCAGATTGGCAATAACTTTTACCAAGGATGACGCACCTGAGTCTGATTTAGAAGGAGAGGAGAGGTCGCCAAATTCACCAACTTTTTTTAACTGGATAGTTCGGGCAACAACATTCTTCCTAGCAGTACGAAAGGTTTTCATAGCAGCCGACTTGGGAGCCATCTTTTCTGCACGACATCAAAGTCAAACTACATTAACTAACAAAGCAATTAGCAAAATCATATCTATAAAATGGATAGAATGCTACCTAGCTCAGGTCGGATTTGGCTCGAATTTCCTAAGTATTTCTTGGTATCCAGATAAAGAGCTTGGCCCTAGTACTCCTGGAATAAGGCAATTACACTCTCTTCGACCTCATTCAAATCATCTAGGCCATACTTAACAACTACAAGGTTCTCCTCCCAGTACAAGCTAAAAATAGGCGCATCCCTTTCATTCAGAAAGAAAGGTCGGACACCCTTAACGGAACAGATCTTTAAAAATTAATTTTTGAAGTTAAGAAACGACTCATCGTTCCCCTAAACAACTCGAAAGGAGATCCAGCCCTATTTCTTAGAGTTGAAAGGTTTGGTGATGACACAAAGATAACAGAAGACCTTCAGAAAAGGTAAGACGTCAAGCTCCCAGCAAAGAATTTGATAAATCTTTAAGAATCCCCAAGAATTGGGATGAAACTGGGAAAGGGCAACCTTACAAACCCTAAGCACATTGGATTTGGAGTCGGTAAAAGGAAGGCTAACCCCTAATTTTGTAAAAAAACACTCATACACATATATGAAATAGCACTCCAAGTTACTAAATTGGAGAAAACACACCCTCTCCTCAAGATTGGCAACTATGATCTCATATCTATGCTTATCCTCTCAATTTTTACAAAACTTATGGTGCCTACGAAAGATCTCAACATACTCTCTATTAATACCAGGGACGAGAGTAAGAACATATATATCTACCTAGGTCAGGTCGGATGGAACCTTAGAGGACATGTTGGGAATAATTGACCGAGACATACAAGCTATACCTACAATACAACAAACAAAGGAAAATTGTCATAACAAGTCAAAAAGTCGGGTAACAATCACAAGAAGTCGGGTAGTCATCAACAATACCAACAAATGATTATAGTTCTTACAAATTCTCATAAACATAAAAACTAACATCACATTATCAGATACAGAAATGACACCATCTTCAACAAATAAAGTGACACCATTTGGAGACAACACAACATAAAAACCTCACACTTAGGTTCACCAACGACAGTAACAAACAAACGTTCAAATACAAAAAAGAAAAAGAAGCAAAGTTTTCCAAATAATTTCTCAAACAGACAAAAGAAGCATTGCCAAAGGTCATAACAACGGCATTGCCCAGAACATAAAACTGAGACATAAGTTCAAAAGATGAGAACACTAACCTTAAGGAATGCGAAGTGGAGAAAGGGACACTTGAACAGCAAGATACGAACGTTCTACTTCAAAGTATAGACAAAGTCTTCTAAACCTCGAGGAAAAAGAAAATCTTAAATGCAAAAATGGATGCAAGAAAAGAATATTGAAGGAATTTGTTGAAAGAAAGAAGATGATGAAGTACAAACGTTTCAGAAGAAAGGCGAAAAATAAAAAAAGAGAGAAATGAGTTTGAGTATTTAAAGGTGTAAAATGGTGATCTCACAACCCTTTATTTATGGCGCACGGTTACCAAGGTAATCATAGAGTGATGTGCACAAGATATGAAAAGACGTAATATCTTTTCATTTAAAACACGTCGAGTACCTGACGTGATACCTGAAAGGCGGTATGTCTGACCTAATACGCTAAATCTACAAGGAATCAGTTTGATCTATAAATGCTTAAGTCTGACCTTTTAAAGATCGGATTCAAGAAGAGGTATTGTATACTCTAACCCAAAAATATAGCCAGACCCAAAAGGAATAAAAGCCCACCCAACGAAGGTGGCCTCATCTACTCCTACCCGACCTCATAGAAGTCGGACACGATGACGACAGTTCAGTCTTACTTATTTGAATAAGTTACTAACTCCTAAGATATCTCCTATCCATCTAGAAGGGATATCTAAACAACTTCCCTAGAAAAGAGGAACGGCCATCCACCATTCAAGATGGAACTACTCTAAAAGGTGGTTATCTTTTCTACTATAAATACACTAACATACTTAAGTATATTTAGAACTCAATCTACTAAAAACCTGCTTTAAAACCTTGCTAACTTGAGCATTGGAGTCCCTTGCATATACCACCTCCACCTCCTCATGAAGAACTCGGACGGCGGCACTTTGGCATCAGCAAAGTCAAACGCTATTCTAAAAGGAGTCTGAACCTCACGTTTAGGCCCAAATCTATCTGTTTCAGGTAAACCCTCAGAACAAGCGTTAAGTACGATTTTGGTTTCTAACGTAGAGGCCAAAAAATTATTTCGTCCCCGGCCTTTTTTTTCGCTACAAAATGGTCTCGAAGGTTTCAGTTTGTTTTAAAATCATCCTTCGGACGAAAATACCCTTCCCTTTCTTCCCCAAAATCAACCAGAAACAAAAGCAGAACCTGAAGCTAAACCAGAAGTGGAAGAACAGTAGAAGCAACATCAATGAAACAACAACAACCAGACGAAGAAGAACAATGGCAACAATGGATCATGTATACAATTAACCATTAAAAGAAATTCAATAACCTAAGCCAATTCTATCAAACCTAAGCTAATTCAACAACAACAACAACAACAACAACAACAATTCAGCAGCAACTTTTAGCAATTCAATAACCTAAGCTAATTCTATCATACCCACCTAAAATCAACTAACAGAAAATCAAAATCCAGCTAAACTAATCTAGAATCAAATCAAGGAACTAACACTAATAAAAAACAAAAATTGAAAGCAAAATGGTAACTTGGATTATGAAAATAGAAAATAGAAAAGAGGGTCAGGGGAGACAGTGGTGGAGCGTTGATGGTCTGGAGGGAGGGAAACGGGCAATGGTGGCTCTGGTTCCTTTTGCGACAGGGATTGAGGAAGGGGAATAGGCAGTGGTGGCCTGGTTCCTTCTGCGTCAGGGATTGAGGGAGGCAGGGGCGAGATGGCGTGAATAGACAATGGGGAAGAAGGGCTCCACGTTGCTGCGCGTTGGTGGAGCAGGGAAGGTTCGCCGACAGTGAACTCTGGTTCGAGGAGGTCCGAGACAGGGAAGGAGAGAAGGAGGGGAGAGGGTCGCGGTTGCTCTGGAGTAAGCGCGAAGGGGAGAGGAGCAGCAGTGGCAGCGAGGATCAGCGGTAGTGGCCCTTCCCCTTCTCCTTCCCCTTTCCTTTCCCCTTCCCTTTCCCACCTTCCCTTTCCCCTCTTTTGAACCAACTCCTCAAGCGTGTGTGATTCCCTTCCTCCTTTTCCCCTTATTCAATGTTTTTTCTTTAGTTAGGGTATTTTCGAAATTAAAATTAAAATTTGATAAAAATGACGATTTTAAAACAAACTGGAACATTTGAGACCATTTTATAGCAAAAAAAAGGACTAAAAACAAAATAAATTTTTAGCCTCTACATTAAGAATCAAAATCGTACTTAAACCCTCGTAACAATAACTATGCACACCAATAATGGACAGCTATATATGCATGCAAGCTTATAGATATAGTCTGTTAAAACAAAGAATACTATATATTTTTGGTATATATTCTCTTGCAAATCATTATTGGGAAACTTGTATACAAGATGATAAATTCGGTTATTATAATAAATAAAGTATACAGATTATATTAAAATAATAATCTGAAATAAATTTATTAATATTATTTTTAGATTTTTAATATTAAAATAAATTTGGTAATTGGTTTATGGAATGTCTAAATAATATTATAATATTATTTTTAGATTTTTAATATTAAAATAAATTTGAAAATTAATTTGTGGGATGTGTAAGCCATTGATTTATTGATACAAAGGATGCGGAAGTGTATCAACGTGAGTAATTGGGAGGGCAAAACAACATTGGACCTAATTGAAGCTTTTCCAGAGATTCAAAGAACATCATTGAAGGCTGGAGCAAACCATGGTTCATCAATTCCTGATTTTAAATCATAAGTTATCATTTGCAGCTTTTTTTTTTCCTTCTAAATTTACATCTTTATTATAATTTAGGAAAAATTTTAAATATACCCGAAATATTAAATTCCAATCATTTTAACCGTTGATTAAATATATATATATATATATATATATATATATATATATATATATATTATAATTAAAATCAACTGTTAAAATAATTAGAATACCAAAATATCAAAACACTTAAAATTCTTTTTATAATTTAATATATTTATTTAATTATGACTGAATCCTAGGTGTGATTGTCAATTCGATTTTGATAATTATGGTGGACAGTGGATCTTAACATGCATTGGATAAACAACAATCAATTTTGACTGATTAGATTGGAGCATTTCTTCTCTATTTCTATCAATTTCCATTGCTAAAAAAAATACAAAACAATGGAAAGTGATCTTACCCTAGGTAAGAAGGAACAAAGGTTTATAGTTTCGAAAATAGAAAAAATAAACTGCAACATACAACTTTGAGAATTTTCAACTCTTACAATTATTAGATCACTATACACACATCTGCAGGTCCAACCCTATTTTTTCCTAAGCGAAAAAGGTGTACTTTCATCTATCAAGTGTTATTTCTGCAAGATTCCTCAGAAAAAGGAAACTGATCCCATTTTTCATGGATCAAAAACAGGAAATTTCTAGTAGACAATTCCAAAAGCTTCAGCCAATCGCTGGATACGGATATCTGTCCTTCAACTTCCTTAGAATGGGTTAGAAATATAAAAGTTCAAAAAGAAGTATAATTTTCTGTAAAGAGTAACAGTAATGCATTTATTTCAACAGAGCCCTGGTCACAAGTTAGACACATTTCTTGTTGTACCAGGTACAACACCATTTTCGGCATTTTCTAACGCGTTGTCTGTCTCCCCATTTGGCCCTGTAATTTCAACATGCACTGGGTGGACAAGTCCTTGTAATCTCAACAGGTAACTCTGGCTAGAAGGTTGTAGTTGCACATATCTGGTTGATGTTCCAACACTACTCTCAGAAGACTGCTGATATTCAGAACGAATATTGGACAGAGCACTAAGATCAAGATTTGGAAAAACCGAGCAACGACACTGAGGACATTTCACATTCAGCTGAAGCCATTCGTCGATGCATTCAACATGAAAATTGTGAGCGCAAGGAAGACCACGAACCTGCACATTAGGTAAGAAAACAGTTTTCAATTGCTCTTAATGACATATACTGTATCAGAACTTCGTTGAAGTATAGAGCTGCAGTAATTTGTGAAGATAGACACAGCAGAAGAAAGAGTATACACATAAATCATTTAACGTAATGTGATTGATGGAACATGTATTATTTTAGAACAATATTTTGTTATTATCGCTAAATAGAGTCCCATATATTCAGATGGGATGAGAAGTTTTATCAATCATTCAAGTAGTTAGTTAAAAGCATGCTTTTCAAGCACACAGCATAAGGCCTGATCTATTATATACCTCATTGCCTTCACGGAACTCTTCTAAGCAGATGAGGCATTCACTGCAGTCAGTTGGAACAGCCTTTAGGCTGAACCTTGGGAGTTCCTGAATTAAAGCTTTGACTGCTTCTCGCTACATTCAACTCGGACACGAAAGTCAACTATTAGTAAACTATGGTAGAGAGATATAAACATACATAAGATATTTAAATAAGATGTTATATATGAAACTGCACATTTTTTTTTATTTTTTAATTAATAAAATAAAAAAGGAAATTAAATCAGAAATATAAAAATACAATATATTTCTCATATAAACATAATCAATATACCGTCCAAAACACAAGATACTGATACAAATAGTTTCATGCGTCATGACAGAAGCCAAACAATATATTTTTAATTATCACATAGGAAATAACGTTTACTCTGCTATCTGCTTGCAAAAGAATAGAATAACCTGAGCTGGAGTTAGGTAAAGTCCAGGATGATATGCAGCAGCATCTTGGTTCATGCCCCTTGATTCTTGACCTGCAGCTTCAAATGCCCAATCAGGCACTCGGATCATTTCAACTAGAACCTAACAAAAGGAAAATAGCTATTTTTATCAACACTGTCAAACTACAGAGAACCAAATAGGTATTCATATTCAACTATTTTTTATCAAACGTCAAACCACTAACATCATTAACATATAATCTGTATGTGGTTTTGCCTCCAGTCTTTTGTACTGCCTTTATTGGATCTTCTACCAATAGATATCAAAATCGATTTGGTAACTAAGTCAGTGATTCAACCGATGGCCCGGTGGGTCAATGGTCAAACCGTTTAAATCAAAATTGATCAATTTAATATTTAAAAATATAATTTAATATAATTTGTATAATGAGAATCATAATTAATGTAAAAGAAAAAATGACATCAAAGCATCACAAACAAACTCATCATAATATAATTAGGACAAGGAGAATTGTAGGATTACAATTTATACATGGTATCCCCAACGAGCCATCCCATCAATTATTACTGAAATCAACAAATATTAGTTGATAAATATGAATATAAGAGAATCTTTTATGGTCCAATTTTGTCAGCAAGGTGGGGAAGGCAGTAGGAAGAGGATTTCTTTCCACATCATTCCAGATGCCATTGAGAAATACCCCTATGAAGCCAAATATAACAGGATAATAATACCAAATAAGTATTGAATAACATGGTCCACATTAAAGATAGCACTTACCCCATATTCAGATATAGGAATACCCTGTTGGGCACGTAATAGATGTGCTTGTCTTCGTGTCAACCACTACCAAGCATTCAACATTCAAAAATGAGAACAGACACAAAGACCTAAGAAAAAATTAACAGTATTCTGTGTTGCAGAAACAAGAACAGCACAACATGCAGAGGAAAAAGGAACTTTGATAATAGAAAGTGGAAACAAGTCACAGAAAAATGGGTAAAAACAATGTAGTACTAACCTTCCCCATTGACATGCAAGCAATACAAATGAGTCCACAGTAGCTAAAAAGTAACCAGATGAGAAAGCCATATTTTTTACCATCTCCATTCAACTGCAGGTAATTAGTTGCGTCATGCATCATACACTTGTTTATAAAGTATCATTGAGGAGTGAGGAGTAAATGAAAGCAAGCACATACACAAGTCTTGGAACTGATGAACCACAGAGAACCAATTATAGTCCAAACCCAAAGAAATGGATAGAGAAGCAATGCAAGGATTGAAAGAACAACCACTCTTCCACAGAAACGAGCATATCTCTGCTGCCACCCAAAATCTCTAAAACAAAGATGGGTAAAATAAAAGAGCAAGTGAATTAGCACTGGGAATTAACATATCAAAACATTAAGGTACTACTGCATTTCAGTGATTGTAGTAACGTAAAATTTAGTGACATGGACCCAGAAAATTCATTGTCCACAATTTCAGATATGAAGATAACCTTTTCTGTAAAACCACAGGATAAAAGAAGTTAAGAACCACAAAATTTCAAGAAATTATCCTGCCTTCTGCACAATAGTAACAGTATTACCTAAGTCATACATCCAGGCAAAGAATTGCTGTTCTTTGTTGGTATAAAAATGAATATGCTGCCCACAACTTTAATTTCAAAACTAATTGTAATCCATACTAGAAATAGTTAAATCAGTTCCATGTAGATTGATTCCACCAACATGATATTTATTGGTACCAATATTATTGTCTGTACATGATCCATAGTTATAAAATGCAGGATTTCAGTCATTCCAAGATGAGGACTACCTCAGACTGGAGTATAAATATCCAGCTTTAGTTGATGAAATGGATTGAGGAATGACTTAACAAACATCAACTATGGAGTAACTAAGGTATATTTACACGAAATTAACTTTATGACTAAACTCCTCTTCTAAATTTATTTCTTCCCACTACTCTACCTTGTGTTTAATAATAGGGGTATAATTAAAAAGAAAAGAAACTAATTACTAATATCTAAATTGTCTGAATGGACAATTAGTTGTGGAAAAACAAATTCTCCAGATAAGGCAAGTATTTCCAACTAGAGAAGTATACAGCAATTCATCCTACTTTAATTTCACCAAGGGATCAGCCAATGCAAATTCTCTTTATTCAAATTGGAAGGAGAATTCTAAAAAACAATAACATCAAAAGTTGAGAGTTTGGGAGGCCTTACAAACCCATTCCAGAAGCAAGTCCATTGTCAACAAACATCAAAAGCCGGAAAGTAAACACAGCAGTGTAATCAATCTGAACCATTCAAAGAAACCAAAAGAGCAAATAAGCATAAATCACTCGACAACTTCTCTTATCAGAGAAGTAAAATTCCAGCACTATTAATATAAGGAACCCACCATAATCCATAGATGCAAAGGGTAGCTACAAGATTGGTAGCGCTTCCAACTGATTGCCACAACAACTCTACAAGTCAAAAATGGTCAAAGAATACAAATACACTTGCACAGTAACTATTCGTTGCAGAAACATAAGATCTTTTATATTCTTTATTTTTTCCTTATAGCATTTTTTTTTTACTAAATAATTCATCAGAATCTAATATGCATATCCATTGGACATTTGCACCTAATCAATCTGGTTTGACTGATAAAACTCTTCTAGCTCAATTTTCTCTAATTTTTTTCCTCGTCAATTATGAATGTGGAACCAATCAATCAAAGATTAATTACTGGAAATCAGCATAATGATTCGAGTTTTTGAAAGGATACACGCTGGTGGCGAGCATGGATAGGAAGAACCCATCGTACCTGCAAAGAAGAGAGTGAGTTGCATATGAAAATTGTGGGTTTAAGTAAGAGACAGGAGAATGAAGAAAGAAGGATTGAGACGAACCACTGGAAATTGACGCCCCTAACGGCCATTGCGAAGGGAGGGGAAAAAGGGGGTTCAGGAAAACCCTAGATTGAAACGGTGTCGTATTGAAGGATGGCGGTTATGGAAGAGTGGGAAATGCATGAATGCAAGAGAGGGGGGTGAATTGTTTGTGGAAGTGAGAAGAACAATGAATCACTGAAATGGAGAGGGACCTCAACTCCAGCTTAGCTTTGATTTCCAGTTTCCTCTGTAAGGAACTCGGTCTGAGCTAATTCAGTAATTCAGTAATTTACCTTAACACATAAACACTTAATTTATTTTTTGTTTTGTTATTTTTTGGGTGGAATGATAGTTTTAGGAGTACTTGCAGTGCATTTTAAATCGGTTTTAAAAAATAATCCGATCTAAATTATATAATTTATTGTAGTTTGGATTGATTTGATTTTTAAAAATAATATTTTATTATTAAAAAAATAATTTTAAATTGATAAGACAAATAAATAAATCAATTTTATTTTATATTTATTAAATAATAATAATATAAAAAAACTAATAAATTATAATTCAAATGACATAATCTTTTTATACTTATTTAAAAAATTACGGATTCGAGTCTTCTTATCTTCGGTAAAAAAATAAAAAAATAAAAAATAAAAAACAAAATAAAAACTAATAAATTATAATTTAAATGACATAATCTCTTCGTATTCGTATCGCGGATCCGAATCTCTCATAGCAGTTGCAGTTAACATGGAGGAAGTTTCGGGCTAAGTTGTTTTTTCACATTAGATCTAGATTAGCTAGCGAGCTAATCCATCCCTAATTAGGAGGCCGATTTGGTATTTTAGGCTTATAGAACAAAATTCTGCTTGGGCTCCTGACATTTAAAGGCTACTATTTTACTTTTTTTTTTTAATTTTTGAGAGGTTTTTGGTTGATTGAGACAGTCCATGTTCAAAGTGTAATAAGGAATGACCCAAAAAAAAAATCCAAAATGAATACAAGTGGCAATTGAGGCTTTGATTAAGTAGTTAAATATATTGTCTCTTAATATATTATATTCAAATTTAAATTTTGATGATAAGCAAGTAATAAATAGGATCCTTAAACGTGTGTGTAGTAACGAATGACCTTTAACTCACATGTCATATTTCTCTTTCTCCAATCTCCACCTTAAAAGTCTTCGGTTTAACTTCTGTTGACTGCAGTCAAGGAAAAAAAAATTAATAAGTGTGTGAAGAGTGTGTAAGTATATGTTAAAGAAATGAAAAGTTAAATATACTTATCTATTATTTGTTTATTTATTTGTATTTATTTTTATTTAGGGTAAAGTATTAAATTGGTCTTCTATATTTGAATGTAATTTTGTTTTTGTCTTAAAAATTTAAAGTGTCCTATTTGAATCCAAAAAAATTTTATTTAGCTTCAACATAGTCCTACCCTGAAGTCAAAATTAAATAATTAATGGAATATCCTATATAACAGCAGTACAAAAATAAGGTCGATAATCTGGAGAATAAGTACAAGCTCCAGAGGCAAAAAATCAACTGTAGATATATCAATACATTTATTTATTATTCTCTTTAGTTCTATAGAAAATATTTCATTTAAATTATAAGAAGAATGATAAATAAATGTATTGATGCATTAACGGTTGATTTTGTACCTTATACTTGTTCTTTAGATTATCGACATTGTTCTTGTACTGCAGTCATGTAGGATATTTCATTAATTATTTTCTTTGACCTCACGGTGGAACTATATTGAAGTTAAATGAAATTTTTTTTAGATTCAAATAGGACATTTTAAACTTTAAAGACCAAAATAAAATTACGTCCAAACATAAGAGACCAATTTAGTACTTTACCCTTTTATTTAAAAACATATTATTCTTACATTAAACATCATTGACACCCATATAAAAAATAAAAATATTATTTATTTATTTATTTATTTATGAATTTTAATCATTAAAAAAGATAAAAATAAAAAATAAAGCAACGTGTGGAAGAGAGAGAGAGCAAACTACCAACAAGATGATAGAAATGATTCCTTGTTTGTTGCATTTTTACATATTGTCATAGTTTTTTTTATTTTATTTTTAAAATTTATTTTTAAGATTTAGACTTTTGGGTTTAGGATAGCTATGATTTTTTGTTTCAAAGTTAGAAGTCTGACTTGAACCCGAAATCTTTAGATAAGAATAGAAAAATTATGTCATTTGCATTATAATTTATTGACAGGATGGTGTAAGATTAAGAAAAAAAATTTAACTCATTTGATTAAAAAAAATTGTATGCATTACAAATATTATCCACCAAAGTCCATCACGTGGCCTCTATATCTCGTAATAAAAAATCAAAACTTATAAAATATAAAATCTCAGTATCTAATACTGTTTTGGACATTCTCATTGGGTAGGATCTTGGCGGTTACATAGCTTGAAACACGAAAGTTACTTAACTCATGGCTTAAGTCACACACAATGTGAGAACCTAAAGTAATAATCTTAATGAAGTCAAGCTTAAACAATATTATTTTCATATTTGAATTTCATCTTAGCTTACATAATGTCTTTAAAAACTTAAAATATAATCATATTGTTAGGCACATAAATGAGGAAAAGTACGTAATTAAAAACCTGCAACCTCAGAAGGAAATATTGTTACAACAGAAGGACAATTGGCACTCAATCAACATGATACAGGTCCAAGAAGGAGAACTAGAGAGAGAATTAATAACAAGAGGCTAGTTGGTTATGATCCTCAGTGATTGCTTGTACATTTTTCTTCCTATTATGTTGTTTCTTTTCCTTTCTTCTCTGCTCCCTTATTCTTTTTTCCTCTATTTGCTTTCTCATCTATTGTTCTTTTTCAATTCTTCACGTACTGTTTATGTTTGGAGTAATTGAGGAATTACTATACCTTTTTGTATCATTCTGCGGCACTATTCTTTTTTATTTCTCCATTTCTACTTATAACTCTCATATATGCTCTTTACTTACTAATTATTTGTAAATTTTTCAATTAAATATAAATGCATATCACATTTCTTCCTCTTCTTATTATCTCTGAGCTCCACCCTATCAATTGATGCTTTCATCACTATGGCCGTAGTTGACAACACGCGGATGAAAGGCATGAAGGCCGACATTAAAAAGCTATTCCAGATGTTCGAATCCATCACGGAGGACAACAGGTCTGAACGCGCCTGTGCTTCCGAAGCCACTAATCTCAAAATCGACGCCATCCAAGATTCTCTTACGCAGCTCCTTCAGGACCAGTACAGGCATCAATCTGAAATACCTGAGCTCTCCCATGGTTCGAACTCAGGCATTGTTCTACAGTATCGTTCGTCTCTGCAACCTCGTCGGGTGAATTTCAAGTACTGACGCTTTGGGGTGAATTTTTTCAACGGACTAGTACTTTGATTTTTTTTTAGTTCCCGAAATGAACAAATTGAAATTGCTGTGATTCATATGACTGGTGTTACCATCCCTTGATTTCAAATGTCCTAATATTTGCTCAGTTTTGCTCATAAAACCAAGTGAGATGGGCAATTGAGCTTGAATTTGGCCCGTCACTGTTCGAGTCACCACTAGAATTTTTATTTAAGCTGCAGTAAGGTGGCATGGTAAGCGAGTATTATTCAGAATTTGTTGCTTTGGCAAATAGTACTCACATTGATCCTCCTAAGGCACTTCAAGATTGTTTTGTTAGTGGACTGAAACCTGAGGTACAGAGGGAGATTAAAGCTCAATGTCCTCCATCTTCAATGAGGGTTGTGTCCTTAGCTAGACTCTATGAAAAAAAATTGACTTCTTTGTCAAGAACCACATGGCCCTGCTGCTCACAAACCACAATTCACAACTCCCAATTCTTCTCCATCCCTACGCCTTCCCAACTACAATGCTCTTTCTGCATTACTTCCGACATCATCACAATGCTCTCACACTCCACCACTCAAAACCCAGTTTAGAGGTTGACCCCTGCTGAGATTCAGAGTAAATGGGAGAAAGGTCTTTATTACTGGTGCGACGAATAGTTCTCTACCAGCCACCGCTGTACAAATCGTCAATTCATGTTGCTACAATTAGAATGAGACGAGAATATGGCCTCTGTTTGTGACCTTGTAGAGCTGGTGTTACCGGATAGCACAATTGAGTCCTTGAAATGTCAAGTGTTGGACCACCATTTGTCCTGTAATGCAATGTTTGGTACTCCAGGATCATCTACCATTCGTGTCAAAGTTTTCATAAATAGCTTAGAAATGCAGGCCTTAATTGGCGGTAGTAGCTCTGATAGTTTTATCCGACCACGCATTGCTAAGTTTTTTAATCTACCTATCGAGCCTGCTGTGGCAATTAAGGTGATTGTTAGTGATTTCACAATTTTGACAGTAAAAGAAAAAATTGCTAATCTGGACATCAATGTGGCAGGTTATACCATCTCTATACTTGAGGTATATGTCCTTCATGTGGCACGTGGTGATTTAGTTATAGGGGCTACTTAGTTGATGACCTTAAAAGCACATATTGTGGATTATGATGCCTCATTCTTGCGCTTTTTGCACCAAAAAAAGTTTGTAACGATTTGGGACGAGAAGAACTCTGTAGCTTCTCAGATTCAATTCCACCATATTCAAATGCTGGTCTCTACACATGCAATTGTCGAAGCCTTCACTCTAGAACTTCAAACACCAGATGATACCTTACAGCCCAGTTTACCAGTTCCTGTTTCCTTAAACTTTGCTTTGGCTTCCTTGTTGTGTAAATACGTCGCTATTTTTGCCACGCCATCATGTCTCCCTCCGGAGTGCACTCAGGATCATAGCATTCCATTAGTGGCTGGGGCTAAATTTGTGAAAGCTCGTCCTTATCGGTATCCCTAAAGCTTGAAATCACAAATTGAATCGATGGTACAAGACATGTTACAAGAGGGGATAATCCAACCCAACAAGAGTCCCTTCTCATTACCAGTCCTCTTGGTAAAAAAAAGGATGTAACATGGCGATTTTGTACTAATTATAGAGCATTGAACAATGTCACTATTAAAGACAGTTTTTCTATCCCAACTGTTGATGATTTATTGGATGAATTGTTTGAGGCCACTGTCTTTTCTAAGTTAGATTTACGATCCTGCTACCATCAGATTTTAGTTAAGCCTGACGACCATTTTAAAACAGCTTTTTGTACTCATCATGGCTTGTACGAATGGCTGATAATGCCTTTTGGCCTCACTAACGCCCCTGCTACTTTCCGAGCCTTATAAATGATGTCTTCAAACCATACTTACGTAATTTTATTGGAGTTCTTTGACGACATATTGGTGTACAACAATTCTTTTGATATTCATCTTGAGCATTTGGGATTGGCATTGAAGCTGCTAAAACAGAAAACTCTCTTCGCCAAGCTTTCTAAATGCCTTTTTGGAACCAATGAGGTGGATTATTTAGGTCACACGATTATAGGTGGTGGTGTTCTCATGGAATCAGCCAAAGTGCAAGCAATTCAAGATTGGCCTCAACCTAGTAGTGTTAGACAGCTTCGTACCTTTTTAGGCTTCATGGGATATTATCGCTGCTTCATTAAAGGTAATGCAACCTTAGCTGCTCTTCGTACTGATTTGTTGAAAATGGACGCTTTTGTTTGGTACAATCAAGCTACATTGGCATTCCATCAATTACAGCAAGTGATTTTCACTAAATCAGTGCTAGCACTACCTAATTTTAACCTTCTATTTGAAGTATAGACAGATGCATCAGGTATGGGTATTGGTGCTATTCTGATTCAGCAACGCCATCCTATAGCTTATTTCTCAAAGAAACTTCCTCCTACCTTGCAGAAGCAATCCGCCTATATTAGAGAGTTTTATGCAATAACGGAAGGAATTGCTAAGTTTCGACACTATCTCTTGGGCAAAAAATTTATTAGTCGAATTGATCACAAGAGTTTGAAATCTCTTTTGGAGTAGAATTTGCACACACCTGAACAACATAAATGGCTTCAAGACCTCTTTGGTTACGATTTTGAAATTCATTACAAGGCCGGTACTGAGCTTATCAAGAAGTTTTTCTGGTGCTTGGTCCATGTTGACTTCTTGTAGCACCTTTGAGTTGCAATTGAAAGGGATGCTGTTCTTTCTGAGTTGATGCAAAATGTGCTTCTAATTCTACTGAGGATTCCAATTATACTTGTCACAATGGGTTACTATTGTGGAAGAACCGTTTGGTTATTCCGCCAAATAACCACTTGATCAAGCTCATTCTTCATGAATATCATGATAGTGTGGTGGGAGGCCATATGGAAATTGCAAAAATAGTAGAACGAATTTGTGATCAATTTTATTGTCCTAATATGCAAATGGATATTAGACATTATGTTCTCACTTGCTGCACTTGACAACAAGCTAAACATGAGGCTAAAGCACCAGCAGTGCTGCTCAAACCATTGCCTATTCCTTTGCAGGTGTGGGAGGATATCTCCATGGATTTTATTGTCTTTTTGCCCGCTTCATGTGGTTTTTCTGTGATCATGGTCGTCATTGATCGCTTAACCAAATATACTCATTTCAGTCCACTAAAATCGAATTTTACTAGTAAATCAGTGGCTGAATCTTTTATTCTTAATGTGGTGAAATTGCATGAATTTCCAAAATCAATTATTGCCAAGAGACATATAATTTTTGTTAGCAAATTTTGGCAACATCTCTTCAAGTTACAGGGCACTCACTTAGATATGAGTTCGGCTTACCATTCTCAGACGGATGGCCAGAGTGAAATATGCAATCGAACTCTAGAGATGTACTTGATGTGTTTCTGTTTTGACAATCCTAAGAAGTAGCTAGAGTTACTTCCCTAACTAAATTTTGGTATAATCCCTCATGGCATAGCATCATCAAAATGACTCCATTCAAATCACTCTGTGGTTGAGACCCCCTTTTCTTGTTAGATACGAACTCTCTCATGAGGATGAGCCATCCTTGCAGAAACTACTATTAGCTAGAGATAAATTGCTTGATCAGCTTAAACTCAATCTTGGCAGATCCCAAAAATTCATGAAACATTTTGCAGATAGACATCGATGCCACTTAGAATTTTAGGAGGGCGATTTAGTGCTAGCCAAATCGCAGCCATGTCGCCAACATTCGGTGGCATTGCGGAAGCATCAGAAGCTTGGGTCGCATTATTTTAGCCATTTTAGAATTGGAAGAAAACTCAGTAAGGTAGCTTATCAATTAGAATTACTGCCAAAATTCCGTATCCATAATGTATTTCATATATCGACACTCAAAAAATTTTGTGGTAACCAAGAATCCAGTATCTACCACTGCCTTTAACTACAACTGAGTTTGGACCAATTCTGGAGCCTTTTTGGATTTTATCCCAACGCTCCATCTTGCATGGTGACAAGGAAGTTTTATAGTGGCAAATTCAATGGGGACATGACACTGTCATAGAAACGAGTTGGAAAGATGTTGATCAATTCCTCAAGCTCTTTTCCGAATTCAACCTTGAGGACAAGGTTGCTCTTGATGAGAAAAATAATGTTAGGCACATGAATGAGGAAGAGCCCGTAATTGAAAACTTACAATCTCAGAAAGAAATATTGTTACAATAGAAGGACGGTTGGCACTCAATCAGCATAATACGGGCCTAAAAAAGAACACTAGAGAGAGAATAATAGCAAGAGACTGGTTGGTTATGATCTTCAGTGATTGCTAGTATATTTGTCTTCCCCTTGTGCTGTTCCTTTTTTCTTTTTCTCTGCTCCCTTATTTTTTTTCCCTCTGTTCCCTTTCTCATCTATTGTTCTTTTCTAATTCTTTAAGTACTGTTTATGTTTAGAATAATTGACGAATTACTATACCCTTTTACATCATTGTGGTATTATTCCTTTTTATTTTTCTATTTCTGTTTATGACTCTCATATATGCTCTTTACTTACTAATTACTTATAAATTTCTTCAATTAAACATAAATATATTTCACATTTTTTTCTTCTCTTTTATTATTTCTGAGCTCCACTCTATCACATATCAAAAAAATAAGTCAGCCACCTCTTATGAGTGGCAATACAATATAAATAAAAAAATCATTAGTCTCGTATATAATTTTATAATTTATACATCTTAAATTATCTATATTTTATCTAATAAATTCTTTTAATTTAAGTATTAGAATCTCTTACCAATAATATTCTCATCACCAATTTTTCAAAGTCTAAACTGCTATATCAACTCAAGAGTTCTTAGGATTTTCTTCAAACAAATCTCTTGCACAAGTATTCTCATCCCTTGAACATATTTGATATTATTTTAATCTTTGAAAAATATATGTGGTGTCAAATAAATTAATAATTCATAGAAAATAAAAACTAAATAGGCGCTGTAAGTATTTTTACACTCTATCAAGAACAACAGTGAAAAATGCAATGGCTTCAAATCACCGTACCCCAAATTATTATATCTGCAAACTTGACTTTCAAAATGTACTATTTGAAATAACTAAAATTTATTTTCTGCAGCGTTCAAGGAAATTGGCGCATTTACTGCAGTCTCTACAATCAGACCAAGAGCAGAACTTATTCATGTATATATATCATTTTTATATCATTTAATTTAATATCATTTACATACGAATAACGATAAAATAATGTACATATCCAAAAGACCAAAACTTTAAGTATATACACGGTTAAGTGTCATGATATATTTTAAAAAATTATATTTAACGGTATTTATATAATATTTTTAAAAATATTAGAAAATTACTAAAATTTATTATTTTAATTATTAATATTAAAAAATATATAAAATATATAATTAAATTAATAAATTAAAAAATTAAATTAATAATTAAATAATAATTAAAAATAATAAATTTTAATAATTTTTTAATATTCTAAAATATTTAAAATAGTTTCAGATAATTTTAAAATATTTTAAAAAATTTTAGAAAATTCTAAAAAATCATAGAATATTCCACTGCACTAGCAACATGAATCGATAGTGGTGTGAGAGGTGAGTCATCCTGCACAAAAATTGAGTGGATGGATCCATTACTACCAACATCACCAATCTCGACAGAAAACTTCATCACTTGTTTCGCCATGATTCTTCCATAGATGTCAAACATGAGTTAAAAATTTGTCTTACTGTTTCTCATTTACACTGTAAACATTATAATTTACAAAATTTACACGTATCTCGTTTACATTATAAATAAGATATACATGTGTCACGCGTATTATCTTATATAGTGTATAAAATATTTTTTACATTTATTTAAATAAAAAATCCATAAAACATAATTGCAGTGTTGATTCTTTTAATTTTTTTATTAAAAAATTAAAACATAATATTATTATTATTATCATCATTATCATCATCAATAGTTTTGTCGCTTCTACAGTTATACCATAGTTTAGTTTTAGTATGATTTTGAGAGATGGTATTTCTTATACATGTATGACTATCATAATGTACTTTTTTATCATTTAATAATATTATTTTTTTATAAGATTAATTCTGATAAGTCAATCACAATTTATTCTGTATTGTACACATTTAGCATAAAATATTGTTAGTTTTGATTCATATATCTTATAATCGATTTCTCTCCAAATAGTATACTCTTTAATTGCCGCAATAATAGCTTCTTTAAAATTAAACTCTATTCCAACAACAATTTTACTGTCAGCAACAATAGCAGAGATTGCTCCAATAATAAAACAAAATAAATCTAAATATTATCCTACTACTATTACTACCTCATAATAACAATAATAATAAAATAATGATAATAATAATAATAATAATAATAATTTGTAATAGTACTAATAATAATATAAATAATAATAATAATAATTACAAAAATTATGTTTTCATTTTTTACTTAAAAATTAAAAAAAAAACACGGCATGACGGCAATGCCATTTTTGTGTTGCAAAATTTTGAAAAAAAAATTTAAACAAAACGTGATTGCCGTTTTGTGATTTAGAAAATAAAATATTATTTTTCACAAACAAAACGTGGTAATGTTTTGTACTGTTTGAAAAATAAAAAAGTCTCATAATAATGTAAAATTCATATTAACAAAGATAACAAAGCATAACACATATTTTATTATAAGGCGAAATCTCTAGTGTAGAAGGTGTTGAGCTTTCTATATGTGTAGACATGATGTGGTTACTAGCAGCTTGTGACACATGTGTGAATTGGGAGACAAATGTGACATGTTGTAGTATTGGTCTCCTTTCATGTTTTTTTTTTTAGTGACTAGGTCTCCTCTTATGTTTAAGTCTGCTGCTAATATGATGTGATATAAAAATGTTGTTAGCTTATCTAATTACTAATTACATTAACGGTAGCTTTTTTTTTTTTTTGCCATAACATTAACGGTAGTTAATTCACGTGAGATGAAGTTGAGCGTAATTTTGTTGAAATTTTTTAATTTTTAGAATGATTAGGAAAAATTAGTAGACTCAATTTGCTATGGTAGTGAAATATTGGAATAAAGAAACATGACAAGTTTATTAACGGATTAAACATTAATAAACTTAAAAATATAATTTAAGAAAATTAATCTAAAATTAAAAAAAAAGGCAAGTTTAGACTTTTGCTTTTAAATAAAAAAAACATATAAATACATACCCAAAAAATTTTTTGTAACATTAATTATTGTGCAATATAAAATTTTAATGTATTAAAAAATTTATATACATATTTATTTTAATTTTAAAATATAAAATACTTAAATTATAAAAATAATTACAAAATATTATTATATATTCCTCTGCCATTTAGTATAAGAATATAATAATAATGATGGTTCCTAAACCTAAATTAAATTCTTATCATACCGAAAATTTAACTAATTCAATTTAATTTATTTTTTTAATCTATTTATTTTTTAAAAATATTGTAAAATGATATATAGATATTAATAAAAAATGGGTCAAGGACTAACCATAGAGTGACACATGTCACTAACAATCCACGTCATTATATTATTAATAGAAAATGGGTCAAAGACTAATGTAGTACACTTTTGTCGATCTCAGGGACGTAATTAACGCAATTAGAATATCAAAAATGCTTTTAATGCACAACGCCAATATTTATGAACTATTTTAGGATTTAACTGATTAGTATACAGAAAACGAAATACGTGAATTATATAATTATATAAATTTTAAAAAGTATCAATAATATGTTATAGGGTGTAGATGTTTTAAAATTTATACATAAATCGCTATATAATATAAAAATGTATGTGAAAATTGATTATTATCATAAATTCTTATAATGTGTAGATATTTATGTAAAAACTTAATACTATTATAAACTGCTAGAGGATATAATATTTTATGTGTTTTATTTTTTTTTTTTCGTTCTACTATCTTGTAGTATCTCGTTGATTTAATATCTATGTATTATTTTATGATGTTTTTATTAAAATAAATAGACTAAAAAAGTTTTAATCAGTTAAATTGAATTATTTAAATTTTTAGTATGATAAGAATTTAATTTGGGTTTAGGAATCATCATTATTATTATATTATTATACTAAATGATGGAGGAGTGCATAATAATATTTTGTAGTTATTTATAATTTAAGTATTTTATATTTTAAAATTAAAATAAATATGTATATAAATTTTTTAATACACTAATTTTTTTATTGTACAATAATTAATGTTACAAAATATTTTTTTGGGGATGTATTTATATGTTTTTTATTTAAAAGCAAAAGTCTAAACTTGTTTTTTCTTTTAAATTTTAGATTAATTTTTTTAAATTATATTTTTAAGTTCGCTAATGTTTAGTTGGTTAATAAACTTGTCATGTTTCTTTATTTTAATGTTTCATTGTCATAGCAAAATTGAGCCTCAGTAGTTTTCTCTAATCATTCTAAACATTAGAAAATTATAACAAAACTAGGCCCAATTTCATCTCACATGAATTAACTACTGTTAATGTTATGGCAAAAAAAAATTACCGTTAATGTAATTAGTAATTACAAAACTAACAACATTTTTATATCACATCATATTAACAGCAGACTTAAACATGAGAAAAAACTAATATTACAACATGTCACATTTGTCTTTTAATTTAGGCACGTGTCACAAATTACTAGTGACCACGCCATGTCTACATACAATACTGTCAAAATTAGTTGCAAAATGACGCTTTTACAAATTTTGAGAGTCAAAGGCTATTAATTAGTGTGGGAGTTAGGACTATCGCAAGTTATTCATATTGATGAACAGAGTATCAGCATAACACCAGGTTCCCATTTAATGTCCTCTTCAATTGCCGTACAAGCCAGAGAGACCTACCACATTCAATTTTCACTGCCTTGATCCAGGCAACTGATTGCTTTCCTTTCGTTTATTTTTTTTATTTGTCATTTTTTACTTACTTAATCTTACTGGTTACTCCACAGTCCACACGTAAGTGAAGAGGTTGGTTTCAGAATTTAGATATACTACTTTCCTAATAGGTTGAGAAACTTGAAGATACTGATCATTTATAACTTATAAGTCACACTAGCTAGTATAGAAGAAATGAATAATACAGCTATGACTAATAAAATTTATTATTTTTATTAATATTTAATAAATTTTAAATATTAAAAATTAAATTTTAAATTATAAATTATAATAATATAAAAAATAAAGTGATAGCTCAAAATATTAGTTAATATTAATAAATTAAAAAAGATTAGTGTCCTAATATTTATTGATAAAAATAGATTCTCTTAAAAAAACAGAAATATTGAATAACTATAAAATATTAATAAAAAATATCAAATTTATTATTTTTAGTTTTATTTAATATAATTTATAATAAATAAATACTAAATAAAATAAACTTAAACTATTTAGGTAGATTATTTTTTATCGCCCTAGTCCTAGTATTACCTGTAAGAAAAATGAGAAACTCGCTAAAAGTGGTAAAATAAAATTGATATGTAGCAACTTTGTGATCAAACGAACCTACATTTTGCATAGCATAAAACAAAATACATGATAAACTTTTTATATATACACATTCTAAAATCGATGACTATATTTGTTATATCAGCTATATTGAGTTTAAAGAAATAAGAACAATTATTTGATGATGACTAAATTTTATTTTTTTAGATTAAAAATTTAATTATGTGTGTAATTGAGTAACAATAATTTATTACAATTTAAAATTCTATTTTCTACTGAAATTAGACTTTTAGTTTTTTTTTTTCGAAAAAAGAACGATAACAATATTTCTATTCTGCCTTTAAATATGAAAACTACAAAAAATCAATACTACTGCTGAAATTTTGTTTTATGAGAATAAAAAGGATCGGACTCAAAGTCCCTTATCAGATTTGAACCGATGACTTACGCCTTACCATGGCGCTACTCTACTACTGAGTTAAAAGGGCTCTGCTTGATTCAATTCCTTATTTAGCAATAAGCCAATATGTTATTGTGCAGAAAATTATAGAAATTAAAATAGACCCAATAACAAGCTGATAAGACCTAATGATGTTTTAGATTCATGATCAAAGTATTCAGCTCATTCACTTACTAATGATCCAAGAAATAGTTGCTAATCACTAACTTAGATGAAAAGAAGCAATTCATTTTTCTCTGAAGTAAAGTCAAAGTGACGGAACCTATTCTTTCTCTTCTCTCTTCTCTAACCTATGTGAAGAAGTTCAAAAAAAAAAGCAAGAAAAAAGAAAGTCTGATTAGGGTTCAAATAAAAAAAATCAGATTACCAAAATTAAAAAACAAAAGAGAAAAGAAAAAGAAAGTTAGAAGCTAGGGCTCAAAAGAAAAGACCAAATTTGAGGGTGAATCGAAAAATTATTTCCTTCTTTGTACTACATTTGTTGCTCATTGAAGATGCTTTATTCTTTCATGCACAAAATAAAAAACCAGAAGAAAATAGAGATTATGAAACTCTACTACAAATTAAGGGTCAAGAATTAGACTTGGAGTCAAAGCATTGATAAATGACTCAAATCCTTGAAGAAATTTGAAAAAGGAAGAAAGAGAAGCAGTTAAATAAGAATGCATATTTGCTTTATTCGCTGCTACTGTCCTATCTCTTATCTGCATTGCTGCTGATGTATTTGGGGAAAAAGAAGTCAACTTTCAAGCCAAAGTCAAGATTTAAAAGCCAAATTCAAGATTTGAAAGCTTTACTCCTCTATTAAAGGGGCAGATGGGCAGAAATTGAAGTAAGCAGTGAGCACACAAGTTTGGGTTTTTATAGCTTTTAAACTAACATTTCTTCTCCTTCATGAGTTTACATTAAATTTTCTGTTCTTCATTGTTCATCTTTTTTTGTTTCTTTTTAATATAAAAGAGCATTAAGTAAAGAATCAGTAAAAGCTATTGAGAGAAAAGGTAAAGAGAGTTATAAGAAAAAGCCAGAAAATTATGTCAAATTTTTTTTTGTATGTTTTTCTATTTTGTACACATAATCTTGAGATAATTCCCTTGTTAAGTTGGATGTGCACTTAGTGGTTAAAAGTTTAGGGATTGAACTTAGCCAAATCTAGCTTGAATAGAAGCTAAGTTTGTCCCAGATAGGATTCGGTTGAATTCTAGAAAAATTAGTATTTGTAAACATTGTAAAAGATAGTGAAAATTCCTCCACTGTTGTGGAGAAGTTGGATGTAGGTCACATTGCACATGGTGACTGAATCAGGATACATGGATGTGTGATTCTCTCTTCTCTACTCTTTTTCTGTTTTACTTTGATATGAGAAAAAATAAAATTGTCTCTTGTATTGTATATTTCTCAGAAG
The DNA here is from genome assembly GCF_003086295.3 of Arachis hypogaea. Taxonomy (NCBI): domain Eukaryota; kingdom Viridiplantae; phylum Streptophyta; class Magnoliopsida; order Fabales; family Fabaceae; genus Arachis; species Arachis hypogaea. Next base: position 107,220,861 of record NC_092040.1, read on the forward strand.
TCATAGCTATCCAAAGGTAAAAGAGTTGTTTTGTTCCTAATCGAATCATGAAGAGACAAAATAAAATTGTCTCTTGTAATTCTAACTTGACAGATGTAACAGCAACTAAGTTCCTATTCTAGTCAAAAGTAAAAAGCAAAAGGAATTCAAAAAGGAGGCCACAGATTCAACCCCCTTTCTCTAGGCCATTTACAAACCTTCAATTGGTGTCAAAATTTGGTCTCAAGAAATCAAGCTTCACAGCTAGGAGAAAAGATCCAAATAGCCAACAACATGGACTCGAATATTGTGGCTTACATACTCACTGAAGGTTAGTCCAACAACAGACCTCTCTTCTTCAACTGCAAGAACTACAACTATTGAAAGGAAAGAATACAAATATTTTTCCAATCTGTTGACTATAATATATAGAATGTCATCATGAGCGATCCATAAGTTTCAACCAAGACAAGTGAAGAAGGAGCTGTGACACCTAAAGAAGAAGCTAAATGGAATGATGAAGACAAGAAAAAGGTGAAGATGAACGCTAAAGCAATCAACATAATGCACTGCTCAATTAGTTTTAAGGAGTACCGGAAGGTATCAAGGTGAAAAATAGTAAAAGAGATTTGGGATAAACTCCAAGTCACATATGAGGGCACTGAACAAGTGAAAGAAACAATAATCGACATGCTAAGAAAAGAATATTAGATGTTTGCTATGAAGGAAGGAGAAACCATCGATGAAATATTCGAGAGATTTTTAGTCATCATTAATAGCTTGGATGCTTTGGGGATGACTCACACTGAACAAGTGTTAGTGAGAAAAATACTGAGAAGCCTTATCAAAGAGTGCGAAACAAAAGCAACTGTCATTACTGAGAGTGGTAACTTGAAACAGATATCATATAATGAGTTGAGAGGAAAACTACTTGCCTATAAAATCACCCATATGAACCGTGATTCAAAAAAGAAAGGATTGGCCTTGAAATCTATTGTTAAGTCATTGGAAGAAGATTTCAATGACCGTTTATTAGATAACAAAATTGTATTTTTTGATAGGAGACTAAAGAGATTCGTGAGAAGTAAAGGAATGAGCAAAGAATTAAGCTCTAAGGAATAGAAAAGATACCTCAGTAAGATAATCTGTCATCACTACAAGGAGGCCGGCCACTTTAAGCGTGACTGTCCCAAACTCAAGAAAGAAGACAAGATGAGAAAGGACAAGAAAAAAGTTCTGATGACTTCTTGGGAGGACCTGAAAAATAATTTTGAGGAAGAAGAAGATTCTAAACATGAAGCTCATGCTTGCTTTATGGGTGATCAAGATCAAGCTGAAAAGGCAATTTATCGCATCTTAACAAATGATGAACTTCATCAAATGATTGATGATTTAACTAGTCATGTTAGAAAAATTTTGGATAAATGCCTTGAATATGAGCCTGAAAATGATTCTTTAAAAGCAGAAAATGCACACGTGAGAGAAGCTGAAAATACAGTTGATTTAGTGGAAGAATATAAACAACTTAAATATGAAAATGAAACTTTTAAAGGGAATTATTCAGTTCTTTCTTTAATGGATAGAATTGAATAAAATGAAAGGTTGCACAAAATGATTAGAGGTTTAAATCAAGACATAGCTAATATTTTACAAAGTTCCAGAAACTTAGACATATTACTAGCTAGTCAAAGATCTTTGTTTAAAAAATATGGATTTGGGTATTTTGATAAACATAAAACTGTTTTTACAAAATCAAGTGTTAAAAATGAAGTCTCAACTTTCAAAAATAAAAAATTTCAAACCTCATATCACTTTGAAAAACCAGCAAAGAAGAATCATGATCAAACATAAAAGAAACATGGACATTCTTCTCATCAATATTTTATTTTTGAAAGAAAAGTTGGGAATAAAGTGTGCAAGATTGTTAGAGATTTCAATTCTCTTGAGAAACCAAGATAGTTTAACATCAAAGGATCCAAATTGATTTGGTTATCTAAGGTCACCTAAAATATTATGCAGATTTGCCTTTGATGCGGGCCAGACATCGATCGAGAAATTCTCAATAGAATTTCGTTGTAAGTATAGTTCCAAACCAACAAATGACCTGTGTCAGAGTTTAGTTTATTGTCACAAATTCAAATCAATAAAAATCGAGAGTTTTAAATTCTGAGTCGTCTCTCGAAGAAATTGCAATGAGGTGCACCTATAATTGGATATGAGGGAAAGGGGTTTGAAAGCAAAGGACAAGAAAATAAAGAGCAAACAAGGAATTTAAATGCTAAAAGACCTCTTGACAAGGTTTAAGAGTCAAAGTTTCCTATCCAAGTCATTGACCACAAATATAACAATTAAAAAGAAGTTAATCCCACTTATTGATCTTAATCCACAAGTCATAGCCAACTCACTAATTAGCTTAGTAAAAGACTAGCGTCAGTGGAAACAAAATCAACTAACAACCCTAAATCACCAATCAATATTAGATATCAATGACTCAAGGTCACCTAAGTCTTCAATTCCAAGCCAAGAGTGCAAAATTTACTCTAAAACTAGAAAGGGCATTTTGTCAAACACTTGAAAGGTATAAAATAAAAATATGGTAAATTATAAGAATAATAAAATCTACGACTACCAATTATAAGAAAATAATAATAACAATTTAATTAAGCAACAACAAATATTAAAAGACATCAATTGCATTAAGAAAATTAAAGTTAACAATTATTCATAAACTAAAATTGATAAAATAAAGAAACTAACAAACAAAACTAAACAAACTAAGATGCTAGAAAATTAAATGCAAAGAAAACTAAATTAAAATAAGATTAAATCCTATAACTAAAAAAAATTAAACTAAAAATCCTAAATTTCTAGAGAGAAGTTGGAGCTTCTCTCTCTAGGAATTCTACCTAAAGCATGGTTCTACACCATTACTATGACTACTTTCCTCATTCTCCTTGAGTCTTTCCTCCATATGCATCATAAATGAGTTGAATTGGGCCAAAATTTGATTTGAAATCGCGAGCCACGTGTTTACTTAAGTAAATCACGTGCCGCTACTATGTGTACGCACAAGCCATGTGTATACACAAATTCTAGGTAATGCGTACGCATGCCGTGAAAATCTCCAATATTCATTTCCTCATGAATTCTCCACTTTTGCATACTTTTTCTTTATTTTTTCAAGCTATCCTTGCCTTCTAAATCTTGAATTACTCAAACAAACAAATCAAGACATCGAATGGAAGACAAGTGAATTAAATTTGACAATTTTCAAGCATAAAAAGTATATTTTTCACAATTAAATACAATTAGGAGAAATTCACAAAATTATGCATTCTAAATGAATAAATGCAAGATAAGTTGATAAACTCCACGTTTTTCTATCCAAAAATATCATAAAATATGGATTTATCAACCTCCCCACACTTAAATAATAGCATGTTCTCGTGCTAAATATCAAGAAGGACAAGATCAAAGGATCTCCGTTTATTAAAAGTAAACTATGCATATTTATTCTATCTATTCTATATATCTATCTACTTATGTCTATTTGTATTTACTCAGTCAAAACAATTCAATTTCCAAGAAAACATATAAATTTAAAGGGCTTAAATAATGTAGCAATCAATGCAATTCCCATAAATTCATTTGAGCTCCAAAAGATTGTAACAACTTGAAAGATAATAAATAATAAAAGGTAGAAATATAGAATTGAGCGATTGAATCCCTTACCGAATGTGTATATTCTCTAATTGCTCAAGTATATCGGGTTGATTCACTCAATTCTCTTCTAATCTTGCTTTTCAAGACTTGTTTTTTTTTTAGCAATCAATAATTATTCAATATATGCATACAAGTATCATGAGGACTTTTCTAAGGATTGTAATGGGGTTAGGATAAAGGTAGGATTGTATTTGGCTAAGTGGAGTTAAAAATGAATCTTTGATTAGCTTAAACTTTCACCTAACCTACAACAACCTATTCAATTCTAATACAAACTTAACTACCCATTATTCGCTTCACACATACTCATGCATTCTTTTCAATTCATATCACATATGCATTTATTTTTCATACTTTCTTTTTTGGAGTAATATTTGTCCCCTTTTTATTGTTTTCTCATTTATTTTTTTTCTTATTCTTTCTCTTTTTCTCTTTTTTTTTTCAAACTTTTTTTTCTTTTCAATAACATAATATATAAAAAAATGTATATATGGTTCAACATTCAATACATGAGTATGTACCAAATTTCCAAAATTTTAACAAAAATACAAAATATCCATTTTTCTTTCTACCAATGTTTTTAAATTCCATTTTTTCACACTTAGATGATGCACACTCTCACTAGCCTAAGCCAATCAAAGATCTATATTAAGGATATTTATTATTTTTTGCTTAGGGTTAATGATGTGCTAAAAATAAGAACAAAAAAGGATTAAATAGGCTCAATATTAACTAACAATGGTAGATAAAAGGATAAGATCATTTGGGTATAAAAAATCAAACAAGTCAAATATTACAATTATAGAGAGAAATAACACACAAAAGAATGAAATAGTAGTTAATGTAATGCAACCACACATTAAAGCTCAAATCTCACTTGGTTGTGAGTTCTAACTCTCATCTATGTTCTACAATTACTTTTCAAACAAGTTCAATAAAAAAAATTTGAACTCGAATCAATGGATGCCCTATATATGCAAAAATGATCTTGAAAATTAATTATTTTGACTAAGTTTATAATATGAAAATTAATTATGTATGTATGTACGATGCAATTGGATGAAAAATCAAAATCTTAGGTTCTTTTCCTATTCTCTATCGATCCAAATCATCATATGCATATTGGAAAGTAAACCAGGTCTAATTATCACATTATCCAATCACAAATAAAATCTAAAGATATATACAAACCATATTAAAAAAGAAAAATATGCAAAATTAGAATAAGTATCTAAGTTATGTACAAACCAAAATAAAAATTGTAATAAACTAAAAATACTCAAAGTATCAAAATATTAGCAAATAACCAAAAAGTATAATAAAAATCAAAATAAAAGTGTTTGGAAGAAAAAATTTTCACCCAACAGCCAATCTGGTTGTTCGATCTCCCCATACTTAAAAATATGCACGGTCTTCCGTGCAAGACAAAATAAAGCTAGAGCTCTACTCGTCTCCACCTTTAGCTGGTGGATCCTGCTCCTCCTTCGAGAGGGTCACCAATGTGTCAGGCTCCTCTGGTGGTAGGTCACTACAACTAGAAACCCTCTTCAAGTACTCATAATGTCATTTGTTGCGATGCTCCATCTGATCAATCTTCTGGAATAGCTTGAAGACAATGCTGTGGGTTGGCTGTGATGCTGGTGGTGGTGGTGCTGTTGAAGAGGTGCCAGCCTCAGAAGTGGATGCTTGGATGTGCCCTCTGCGCCTAATAAATGGCTGGAACTTGTACCAGTCGCCAAGAGGTATGATCTTTTTGCTTCCGGCAACTGTAGATCTCTCATTAGTGTCCTCCCAGACAACCTCAGTCCTCAAAGCTAATTGAGTGATCAATCAAGAAAAAGCAAGATTTCTAATATAGTAAGCCCGACCGATGTACTTCCTTATGAGTCTTGGAAGATATAATTGTTTACCCTCCAAAACACACCAGATAAGACTCAGGCATGTTGTCTTGGCCTTTTCCTTTCTCTTTCTGTTAGTCATCCTGTTAAAGAGCAAAGAAAGTGGGTATGAGAGATGTAATTACAAGACAATGAAATAGAGATTATACAAGCAAGCATCAAGTAGCATAAGACTTAGGCGAATAACCAAGTAATTGTGAAGTGGAAGGAGGAAAGAGAATTAATTAGATGTGTGAGTGAAATTATGAAACAAAGTCAACCAGAAATCACACTCCAATCAATAACATCAATCACAGTTAGTTGTATTGTCTATTTAACCAAAAAGCATGAAAACATGGTTGCTATGTACTTAGGAAAAGAAAATAGGTTAGTTAAAAAAGAGTTTGTTGTCATGTAACATAGCAAACGTTGGCCCTTAGAACTTGAAAATTTTTCAGAAAGAAAAAAATAGACTAGTTCACAATCCAACTTCACAAATCATACATTATGCCAAAATAAATTATTTAAAGTATGTGTAGCACACATAGTTAAGAAAATAAGAGTCAACATATCATCAAGGTATAAGCATAAGCAATTGATGTAAGAAACAATAAAAAAAATGTTCAACAAAGTGATCATAGCAAGTTCAAACACCAATATGTTTTCCAATACTAAAATCACAAGATTGATATACAAATTGAAAAGTTAACGCCTAATGTAACCCAAACCAAATAAACATAAAAAAGTGAATTATTCAAAAGGATTACATAGGTTAAGAGTGTGTCAATCTTGCGAAATTAGGAAAAAATGCCTCAATCAGGCAAAATACACAAGTTTTTGTCATGTTAGAAACTTAAAGTAGTCACTTCAATACATTTAGGTAAAATTCTAGGAAAACAAGCATTGAAGCAAGAAATTGACCAAAAATTTTCATTAAAAAGCTTTTGAGGCAATTTGACAACTATTTGGTATGAAAGGTCATATCAACACAGAATATCATCAATAAGGATCTTACAACACCAATTCACAAAATGCAGTCCAATGAAACAAAAGCAGCAGGATATCTCAGCATAACAGCAATAAAACAATAAATCACCACACAATCAAATAGTTTCCAAATAATCTCAGCAGCAATCAATTATTAACAAAAGAATCACGCAATCAAACAATTATCTACATGAACTCAGTAGCAATTTAGCCCTTAATTCATAGAAAATCAAACAAACAGATTCAAATAAGTAAAGCAGCAAATTTAAAATGACAGCAAGAAAACATGAATCCATCATCAACCATCAGACTCAAAATAGCCCAAACACATTACAGCAACAATCAGAAACTAGTGAACTAAATAAACTATCCTATCTAACCTAATAACCTACAATCAACTACAGTAAACTAATCTAACTAAGCTAATAACGACAAATCAGATTAACATAAAAAATTAATTTGAATGAACTGAATATAGAAGAAGAAGGAAATGAATCGAAAACCTGGAACTGGACAAGTTGAACTGGATAGAGGAAAGGGGACATGGGATATTACAGCAGCACCGTGGGCAGCTGCTAGAAGGTTCTAGCGGTAGCAAGCTCGCCAGAAAGAAGAGGGAACGGAGGTTGTAGTTGCTCGAACAGGGGTGAAGAATTAGAAAAGAAGAAAAGAGAGAAGGAAGGAGGGTGGTTGTGTCGGCAGTGAGGAATGGTGGTCGCTAGAGTGGTGGTTGAAGAAGGTCGTTGAGGTTGGAGTGTGGTGTGGTGGTCGGGTATAGAAGAATGAAGAAGAGGAAAAGCTGAACTGTTAGGACGTGCGAATCAAGGCATTCGCATAAGGGGTATCATTTTTTAATGCATGCGTACGCACAAGGGATGCATACACATGAGTTGATGATGCGTACATATGATCTGTACGTACGAAAACGTGATGGTTCAAGAAGGACATCGTGCATACGCACAACCCATGCGTACGCATGACTTGGACCCCTTTTTTTAAGGCAACCTAAGCTTAAAAAAGACTTTCTAACCTATATTTTGGCATTCTAAAAACAAAATCCAACCCAAAATAAACAAAATAACTAAAAACACAACAAAAGCTATAAAATTAGAAAATCAAATTAAGAAAAACAAAGCAAACTCTAAATTAACAAGATTTCTAACTCCTAAAACTATTTCAACTATTCAAACATGCAATTCAAAATAAAAAACCACCAAATGAGGTTAATAACTAAGAGAAATAATTACAAGAATGATAAAAGAGACAAGGTTTAGAAGATTTTACCATGGTTGGGTGTCTCCTACCTATCACTTTTTTTAAAGTCCGTAAGTTAAACATTTGGTGAGCTCTTGACATAGAGGCTTATGCTTGAATTCATCTTTGAACCTCCACAAGTTCTTGGACTTCAAATGATCTCCAAAATTCTCAATTAAGTGCACCAAGCTTTCAAAATCATTCAAACAAGTAAAGAGCTCCCAAAATTATTCATCACCTTGTATTTCGGGATCTCAAACCTTATTTTTGCACTCATCTTCTTGTTGATACTCATGGTTCTATCCGAGTGACAAGACTTCAGAATTCTCCCTTAAATACCAAAGCTTCTTCCTATATCCATTCAATTGAGCATTGCGCTAACATTGGAACCCAAACCTTGAGGTTTCAATCTTAGTGAGCCTTGATTTATGTTGCCAACCGCTAACCATATCTCTCTTGCTCTTTAATCAACAAAGAGCTCTAAGTTGACCATCTGTTTCTAGCAAACCGTATTCAAGTGGGTTAATAAAGTTAAAGGACAAGATTTTTACCCACGTAAACGATGTGACAGATGGTGGTGAGTGGTGACTTAAGAAGAGAGGCTTTCAACGGCTTTAGCGATGTGATCTCCACTTCCTCTTGCTCCTCTTGGATAACCACCACCTCTTGACAAGCTTCCTCAAATTCTATTTCTTGCTCACCAAATTCTTCTAACTTTTCCTCATTACTCAAGTCATATCTCGGAGGTTGTGCATGGTCCTTCTAAGATTAACTTCATACTTCATAGAGGAAGGTTCAACAATCTCAACAAGATCATTAGTTAGAGCAGAAGTGTCTTCAATCTTAGAATCCATCCCTTGCTCAACTCCTCCTAACTCTTCAACCACTATTCAAATTCAATGCATTCAACAATCTCCACATGTTACAATTTACACATTGGCTCCTCTTCTTTCTCTTGAAGCTTAAAGCTCTCTTCCACACAACGTTCTTCAGTTGAAACTAATTCTTCACATCCATTAATGGGAGTTCTTTGATTGCATAATGTAGTGAGGCTAACCGGATTAAGGTTTCGGCTAAGGTAGCCATGATAGCGTTGTGACGCTCGATTGATTCTTGCTTTTCCTTTCTTACCTCACTTTGTTCTTGAAGAAAAAAGTGTAGAGTATCATTCATGGAGGGTTATGGTAGAAATGTTGGCTAATTGTGTTGGAGGTAGTCATCATATATGGGCGGTAGTTCATAAGAGTGGGAATATTGAGGTGGCATATATGGAGGCGATGCTTCAAGAGGGCCATGAGAGTATTGATGTTGGAATGATGGTGGTTCTAAGTATGGTTCATATGGCTCACATGGTTGTTCTTGAGGCACATAAAGTTGGTGTGGATATGGATTAGGATCATATGGAGGTGTTTGGTGGGAAAATGGGGGTGTGTGATTATTGTAGTTGAAGGTGATATTGAGGAGGTGGTTCATAGACACATGATGGTTGAGGTTCATAACCATAGCAAGGAGACCCACCATATCTATTGGATACGTAAGCATTATGGGGTGAATTGTGATAATAGTAGACTGGAGGAGGTGTTGTTACCATAAGAATGTGGCTCCTCCTGCGATTGAATTTTTGATCCATAATGCGAATCATCATTGAAATTTTCATTTCCTATAACATAGTTACGACCAAACTCAAAGGCAAACGATGAGAATTCATAGAGAAAAGAGAAAATAAAAATAAAAATAAAAGATAGTAAGAAACAAAGAAAAACACACTTCTAACTACTAGCAAAAACAAGCGAACAACCAAAAAGTAAACTATTCACAATATTAACATATTAACAATAACCAATAACAAGCACACATTGCAATTCTCCGGTAACGGCACCAAAAACTTGATGCGAACCAAATGTCGGTCTAGAATTTCTCAATAGAATTTTGTCGCAAGTATAGTTCCAAACCAACAAATGACCCGTATCATAGTTTAGTTGTTGTCACAAATTCAAATCAATAAAAACTGGGAGTTTTAAATCCCGGGTTGTCTCTTAAAGAAATTACAATAAGGTGCACATATCATTGGCTGTGAGGGAAAAGGGATTCGAAAGCAAAGGACAAGAAATTAAATGACAAAAAAAAAAAAAGAGCAAACAAGGAATTTAAATGCTAAAAGATCTCTTGGCAAAGGTTGAGAGTCAAGGTTTTCTATCCAAGTTATTGACCACAAACATGGAAATTAAGAAGAGTTAATCCCACTTTGTCATCCCCTAAACATCAGGAGAAAGTCAAATAGACATAATTGATCTTAATCTACAAGTTCTAGCCAATTCAATAATTAACTTAGTAAAAAATTAGCATTAATGGAAACAAAATTAACTAGCAACCCTAAACACCAATCAATATTGGACATCAATGAGTCAAGGTCACATAAGTCCTCAATTCTAGCCAAGAGTGCAAAATCTACTCTAAAACTAGAAAAGGCATTTTGCCAAACACTTGAAAGGCATAAAATAAAAATATGGTAAATTGCAAGAATAATAAAATATATGACTACCAATTGTAAGAAAATAATAATAACAATTCAATTAAGCAACAATAAATATGAAAAGACATCAATTGCATTAAAAAAATTAAAGTTAACAATTGTTCGTAAACTAAAATTGACAAAATAAAGAAACTAACAAATAAAACTAAACAAACTAAGATGCTAGAACAATAAAAAGTAAAGGAAACTAAATTAAAAAAATTAAATCCAAAAACTAAGAAGAAATCAAACTAAAATTTTAATTCCTAGAGAGAAGTTGGAGCTTCTCTCTCCAGAAATTCTACCTAAAGCATAGTTCTATGCTACTACTATGACTACTTTCCTCATCCTTCTTGAGTCTTGCCTCTGTATGCATCAGAAATGAGTTGGATTAGGCCAAAATTGGGCTTGAAATCACGAGCCACGTGTTTACTTAAGTAAATCACGTGCCTCCACTCGTGCATAGGCACAAGCCATGCGTATGCACAAATTCTAGGTGATGCGTACGCACAAGGCATGCGTATGTATGTAACACCCCAACTTTTGACATGTTATGACCAATGTCAAACGTTGGGGTGTTACAAGTTGGTATCAGAGCAGTCCGTCCTTTGAGCCTTGGAATGGACTGACTATGCTTCCTCACATACTCTGAATCTTTTTATGCCATACAGTTAGGATATTTTGTATTATATTCTGTATGAAGGTCTGTGAACATCCATTATAGTAAGATTAATACTTGATTTTGATATATTAAGACTTATCACCTTAATATTGATTATTGATATTGATAGGACTCAACTGGCTGCGAATAGGCGAAGACGCCCTCGATTGGAGGGAACAAGTGAGGGAACTATCCTCGATGCAACGACTATTCTTAAATCTGTAAATGCCATGGCTACTGTTGTACGCGATTCAGTAGCTGCTACTAACTGAGTAGCTAAACGTCTTAACTGCCACAATGGGACTGAAAGTTGCCATGGAACAAGAAATGGAAACGGGAATGGCGACGAAGGTGAAGATGGATTATGCAATGATAACTGGCCAATGACTTTAGCCTCTTTCTTGAAAATCAATCCGCCGTAGTTTAATGGAAACACTAGTGCTATATGAGCTGACGTAGGGATGGCAATGGGTCCCCATGGAGGCCAGGACATGCCCCCCGTCTCCCGTCCCCGCCACCCATAATCCGTCCCCGTCTTTGCCCCGTCCCCGCGACGGGTAACGGGGACCCTGTATCTGCCGGGGATCGGGGTCTCCTCGGATATCCACGGATTTTTAAAAAAATTCAAAAATATTCAAAAAAATAGCAAAATTGAAAAATAAAAGATACATAATGGTCAGTATTGTAATCCAATTCCCAATTTTCCAGTAAGAATTCAAACCCCAAACCCTAAATTCAATTTCACAGCAACAAAATCAATCTCTAAATCCAAATTTACCAGTTAACAGAATTCAAACCCTAATCCTAAATCCAATTTCACATTAATAGAATTCAAACCATAGCAATTTCATCAATTAAAAATCAAAATAAATATTAAAACGGCAAAGCAAAGACGGACTAGAGGCAAAGCTTCGAGCAGGAAGCAGTGAGCGACACAGTGAGAGGAGGAAGGTGAGCAGAAGTAGCTCTCCTATGACGGTGATGAAAGACGATCTTCTCTGGACGGGGACGAAAGCGGATCTCGCTCCTATGACGGCGACGACGAAGACAACTCTCCTCTGGACGGTGACGAAAATTGTGACGGTTCTCCTCAAGCACGCAGCGTGAAGACGGCTCTCCTCTCGTCTCGGATGGCTGGTGATGTCGGATTTGAAGAAGATGATGATGGCAGAGGCATGACTAGAGCAGTTTCATCTTTGCAGAGTAGAGGCGACACAGGTGCAGGCAGCGCCAACGCTGTGAAAACCAAGCACGGTGCGACACCGGCAAAGGTGGAAGGAAGAGGAAGAGGGTGAGACCCAAGAGAGTCAGAGTGATCTGATGAGAGATTGAGGGAGGAGGCAGAGGCGTAAATTAGGTTTTTAGGTTTCCATCATAATATATATATATATATATATATATAAGAATATTTATTTAATTTCATCTATACGAATATTACACGGGTATCACGGGGCGAGTACCTCTCTCCCTGCCCCCACCCCATTTATTAAATGGATATCTGTCCCCCGTCCCCACGGGGAGAAAATGACCCCCAAATCTATCCCCCGATGGGTAATTCCCCGTGGATACCTGCTCTGTTGGAAAAAATTGCCATCCCTAAGCTGACGATTGGTTTAAGGAAATAGGATGATCACTGCGAGCACAACAAATCCCCGAAGCATAGCGTGAAGAGGAATGTGTAAAGAAGTTGGTGGCAGCGCAAACTACCTAAAGGAATTTTCCAACAAGGGATTTCAATTGTAACCTCGCTCCTCAAAGAAGAAACTTTAAAGTAACTTGGTAGCCAGATTTAGGCAAACAACTGCAACCAACCCAAAATAAATGGACATGCATTGTGTGTGGAAAGAATCATGAAGGTAGACCCTGTCTGTTGAAGTCTGGAGTTTGCTATAACTGTAGTAAGCCTGGACACATAGCCAAAGAATGCACACGACGAAGGATTGAATTCGCTTCCCATGGACAGCAACAGCCAGGGAGGGTATTTGTTATGGATGCGGGAAATACTACCAAAACCAATCCTCTCACTTGAGGTAATGAAATTTTGAGAACAAAATTTTTTTAGGGGGGTAAAATGTAATCACCCTACCCCATGAGACCTGTGATTTCTCATTCTTTTCCACGTTCCCTAACGTGCATAGGTATATATATATATATATATATATATATATATATATATATATATATATATATAGCATAGATAACGAATTATAATTAGAACACGTAGTGCTAAAACATTTTTAGTGCTTCCAAGTGACAAGTTTTAGTAATTAGATAATTACCGCTATAGTTAATTTGTTTCTTTTAAACTTAGCTGCCTATTAATAATTCATAAGTAATGAATTAGTAGAGAAATTACCCTAGATGTGTTACCAACTATTAACTCAGTTTTTCCTTCCTCCCTTTCAAAGTTACGGATTTCTTTTCTTTTTTCCGGTTCAACCGAACCAAGCTTCCGTTAAGTAAACTAAACCTAAGGGAACTCTGATTAAACGTATCTCCTCTCATAACTGAACGTGTTTCAAAGGAAACCATGGTCACCGCTTCATACAATGAATGCTGTGAAGTGGTGTGACAAGGAGAGGAAGCCACAAAGCCTTGCTGCATCAGCTCATCCTTCTCCATCTTCTATAGATATATATAGCAGAGCCAAACCTTTCAATTCCTCTGGAAACTACACGAAGAGAAAAAGGAAGCAAAAGTGGCGATTGATCAAGGAAGGGAAAGAGGAAGTTGTCAACAGTGTACATCACCATCAAGAAGGAAGAAGAAGTCCATCAACGGAGCTACAACCCAAAGCCAAAGAAAAAACCCTATCCTTTTTTCTTTCTGATTCCCTTGGTATTTTCTCATTAGGTAAGAATCAGTAACTCTGTGCCTTATTGTTCTTCCTAATTCAGAGGCTCTACCCTTGTTAAACTTTAATTTCTTTAAATGAGGACCAACCCAATTAAATTCATCCCATTACAAGAGTAAGACTCCTTCTCTTGCTCTATGTGTAGCTCAGCCAATTGGCCGTGTAGACTGATAAAATTTTTTAATTATGTTTGTTAGGGTTTTTTTATTTAAGGTAGCAAGAAACAGACCTTGGATTGTGAATCCTCAAAAAAAAAGGTAAGGTTTAAGATTGTAAATTAGATATGGGTGATTGTTAGATATAATCTTGATTGATGATGATGAGCTAACATGATTGACGTTGCTGAAAATTTTGTTAATTGGTTGAATTATTGTTGTTAGATGTAATGTAGATTTTTATTGTTGTGAAAGTGTGATCATGTTATGTTTATTGTGTAAATTCTTGATGTATATGGATTTGAAGCTCTTGGGCCGAATTATGGTTTTAAGTATTAACCTTGCGAACTACTAAATGCTTTTTCATAATAAGTAAGTTAATCACGCTGAACCGATAAAGGCTTATATTAAAATTTGCTTATGAAATCCGAATCTAGAGCCAAGTAGGTCCTTACGACAAGTAACACCTAAGTTTGGCATTGGTCATGACGTGTCAAAAGTTGGGGTGTTACAACGTACAACCATGAAAATCTTCAATCTTTATTCCAGCTCGACTCCAAGCAACTTTTACTAATGAGACTTCCTTTCCGCGTAATCGCTTAATACTAGTATCGTCAAATCGAACCGGAGTCACTTGAAGCGCCAAATCCTCTTTCAATTGAACTAATTCAGGTTCTAAAATGTGTCTAGCATCAGAAGCGTATTTTCGAAGCTATGACATGTGAAACACGTCGTGCAGGTTCGAAAGATGCGGTGGTAGAGCTATCCGATACGCCACCGGCCCGATTCTCTTCAGGATCTAAAACGGACCGGTATAACGAGAATTCAATTTCTTTGCTTTGATCGCTCTACCCACTCCTGTTGTTGGAGTAACTCTTAGGAATACATGATCTCCTTCAACAAATTCTAACGGTTTTTGTCTCTGATCGGCGTAGCTCTTCTGGCGACTCTGAGTGGTTAGCATTCGACTTCAGATTTTCTTAATCTATTCAGCAGTTTTAGCTACTAACTCAAGCCCTAACAAGCTTGTTTCCCCAATTTCATATAAGCATAGTGAAGATTGGCAATTTCTTCCATACAGAGCCTCATACAGATCTATTCCAATGCTCGCATGGTATCTGTTATTATACGCAAACTCCACTAGTGGCATATACTGATCCCAGCTCGCCGGTTGATTCAGCACACAAGCCCTCAACATATCCTCCAGTGTTTGTATCGTCCTCTCCAATTGACCATCAGTTTGAGGATGGTACGTGGTACTTAAACTCAATTGAGTTCAAAATTCTTTCTGAAACGCCCCCCAGAATCTTAAAGTGAAACGAGGATCTCTGTCGGAGATTATGGTGGTAGGCACACCTTGCAATCTTACAATTTTCTTAATGTACAAACATGCTAGCTCTTCTAAGGTACAATTCATCCGAACGGGTAAAAAGTGAGCTGACTTCATCACCCAATCCACAATCACCCAAACCGCGTCAAATCCAGCTCGAGTTCTTGGCAAACCCGACACAAAATCCATGGCGATGCTTTCCCACTTCCATTGTGGAATTTTTAAATGTTGTAATGTTCCAGACGGTCTCTAGTGTTTAATCTTTACTTTCTGATAAGTCAAACATTTTGAAACATGCAATGCCACATCTTTCTTCATTCTTGGCCATTAGAACATCACATTCAAATCATGGTACATCTTGGTACTTCCCGGGTGGATAGAGAATCCGCTCCTCTGCACCTCCTTTAAGATATCTTGCCACAAGTTCCTAACATTTGGTACACAAATCCTACCCTTGTACCTCTATATTCTGTCTCCGTCCCACGAAACTCCCCATCACTTTTCTTTCTCAATTGCTGGCAACACCTTCTGAAATTCTTGATCGTCTTATTGAACTTTTAAAATTTCGAACTTGAAGTCACTAGAGATCTGTAGTTGGTTTAAGAATACACTCCCATTAGATTTTCAGACACCTAATCTCAAATCCCCAAACTTCCTCACCAACTCCTCTTCCTTAATCATCGTCCAAGCGACCATCAATGACTTTCGACTCAATGCATCCGCTACAACATTCACCTTCCCTGGGTGATAACTTAACTCAAAGTTGTAATCCTCCAGTAACTCTATCCACCTCCTTTGCCGCATGTTAAGCTCCTTCTGATCAAAGAGATGTTTGAGACTCTTGTGATCAAAGAAGACTCGAAGCTTCACTCTATACAAGTAATGCCTCCAGATCTTTAATGCAAATACAATCGCCGCCAATTCTAAGTCATGAGTTGGGTAATTCATCTCATGAGGTCTCAGCTGATGCAATGCGTAAGATACCACGTTCTGGTATTGCATCAACACACACTCCAGACCTTTCAATGAAACATCGCAATACACTTCAAAAGGCTCATTAGGTTCAACACAAGCACAGGCGTCGTAGTCAGTTTTTGCTTCAAAACTTGAAAGTTCCCCTCACATTATGATGTCCAGGCAAATGGCGCATCCTTTCGAGTTAACGTTGTCAAAGGCAATACAATTTGTGAAAAGCCCTTGATAAACCTCCGATAATATCCTGCCAAACCTAAGAAGCTTTTAATCTTCGTCCCTGATGTAGGTCGTCCCCAATCTATTACTGCCTCAATCTTAGAAGGGTCTACAATTATTCCCTGCTTACTCACTATGTGACCCAAAAATTTTACCTCATTCTTCCAGAATTTATATTTAAAAAGTTTAGCTTACAACTTCCTTTCTTTCAAAATCCGCAATACGATCCGCAAGAGTTCTGCGTATTTCTCCTCAGTCTTAGAGTAGATTAGAATATCATCAATAAAGACGATGACGAATCTATCCAGGAAAGGACGGAATATCCGGTTCATATAGTCCATGAACACAGCAAGGGCATTGGTTAGCCCAAATGACATCACAGTGTATTCATAGTGACCATATCGAGTTCTGAAAGGAGTTTTTGGGATATCTTCATCTCTCACTCTTATCTGGTGATAATTAAACCTTAAGTCATTCTCGGAATAGACACCAGCTCCTTTTAATTGTTCCATCAAATCATCGATTCTTGGCAATGGGTATTTATTCTTTACAGTTACTTTGTTCAGTTGTTTGTAATTTACACACAGCCGCATACTTCCATCCTTGTTTTTCACCAACAACACCGGGACTCCCCACGGAGAAACACTCGAACGAATGAAGTTCTTACTCATTAACTCCTCCAACTGAGCTTTAAGTTTAGCCAGCTCCAAAGGCTACATTCGGTAAGGCGCAATTAAAATTGGTCCTGCTCCAGGAACTAGCTTAATCACAAACTCGATTTTTCAAGAAAGAGGAAATTCAGGAATATCCTTAGGGAATACTTTTGAAAATTCATTCGCAACTGGAGTCTGATTCAAACTTTGTTCATCGCCCGACACACTGGCAGCCAATAGTATGAATTCTAAACACTCACTTTCACTACAATTCATCATGACAGAATTCAAGTAATATCCATTTGCCACCACCGGTTCTTCTGAACCTTCCGACATAAACTGTAGTGATCTTTCAGAACAATCAGGTAAAATGTGATTCTTTGATAACCAATCCAATCCCAGAATGAGATCGAGGCCAGTCATTGGCAGACAACTTAAATCATGGACAAAAGTTTGGTGCTTAATTCAGAATGAAACTTGTTGACAGCCTAATCTAGTTACGACAACCTCAGAGATAAAAGTATGTACTTACAAATCCTAGGCTAACATGGTTATCTTCAATCCTAATTCACTATCTTTCTCAAACGATATAAGCGAATGTGATACCCAGTATCAAATAAAGCAATTAAGATTTTACCACCAATTTCACAATTACCTTTAATAAGAGTGTCTGATCTTTCAGCATCATCCACTGTCATGGTAAATACACGTCCCTGCTGTTGAACTCTCTCAGCTTCCTATCTTTTTCTCTCTGGATAATTCCAGGTTAGATGTCTGGCTCTACCACAGTAGTAATATACACCCAGTCTAGCTCTACACGGAGAGTTCGAATGATATGCCCCACATCTCCTACATGTCAAGATATTGGGAGGATTCTGAATCTGCTTTTCTTTACCTCTTTCCATGTTGTTGTTATTATTGAATCTCCGGAAGCTATTCTTACCCAGATGTTGTTGTGGAACATAACTTCCTTGCTTGAAATTCTGTCCTCTAGGAACAAAATTCCTCCATTGATCTCTCCCTAACAAAAGCTCGCTGATCACCCTTGTTCAATGCTACCTTTTTCACACAATCCTCAGTAACTCGACTCTTATTTACCAGTTTAGAGAAAACTGTTATCTCCATCGGGCCCACTATACTCAGGATGTCACTCTGCAGACCACCTTCATATTTTATGTATTTCCATTCTTTAAAATCCCCCGGAGCACCTGACAAATCCTAGAGAACTGGCATAGTTCCTCAAACCGACTAGTATACTCTGCCACTGACATAAGACCCTGCTTCAGCTGTAGAAACTCAAGCTCCTTCGTCATCCTTACTGAGTTTGGAAAATACTTCTTATAAAACTCGGATTGGAATACATCCCAAGGGATTGCAACATTATCTCGCTGTAGAAGGCATCGGGTCCCCTACCACCAATACTGAGCTTCACCTATCAGCGGATAAGTAGCAAACTCAACACACTAATCTTCAGGCACTTGATGCACTCTCAAAGCTCGTTCCATTACCTGAAACTAATTATCAGCCTCTGTGGGATTTGTGGTTCCTCTAAAAGTTAGTGGGTTTATCTTTAGAAAAGTTGTTAAGGTCATCGACCTATTTTTGCCACTACCACCATTTTCGTTATTAACTTGCTGACCAATGGCCTCAGCCATTGCCTGCATAGCAGTTGCCATGTTTTCCAAAGCATTCATAAAGTTCACGGGATTATTCATAGCGGTTTCAGGTTCTGCATTAACATTCCGACCTTTGCCTCGACCGCGTCCGCGCCTACGAGTCATCATTTGATTCCTGTTTACACCAAACAAGTGATATTAAGGTGATCAGTCTCAATATCTCAAATCTAATGCTTCAAAGTTCCAAATGCGTACTCATAAACAAATATGCCACATATATCAATTAGATATCTCAATTAGCATATACACACACCCAGAGTATGCCCAGAAACAAAGTCAGTTCGTCCCTCAGGCTCTACAGGAACGAACTACTTTGATACCATAATGTAACACCCTACCACACGGAGCCTTACACTTAAGAAAAGACTTATATAAATATAGTTGAAAGAATTCATATCTAGGAGTCTTGAAGAAGAACTAAGCAAAAACGAAAATAGAAAATCGTTTCACACTCGCATGGTTAATCGTAAAATGGATAGATAAGATCAAAAGAAGGCTAAAAATATAATATATAGATCAGAGCTCCAAAATATAGATATCAAGCTCCAGACTCGACCTGCGAATATATATATATATATATATATATATATATATATATATATATATATATATATATATATATATATATATATATATATATATATATATAACCCAAAATAAAACTTAAACTACAAAATAAACAACTGTTTCTCAAAGTCAACCTCTAGGAAGGACAAACATAAAATATATACAGAGGAGAATCTATAGACATATATATACATAGCATAAATATAAAAGATAGCATCCCAAAATAACCAAAGTTCGCTTGCACAGGAAATTCTAGACGCTCAGCGAGGTGCCTCTCGACTTACATCTGAAAAACAACAGAAATATGTATGGAATAAGAACCAGAGGTTCTCAGCATGGTAAAGGTGCCCGCATAGTTAATATAAAAGGTCCTGGGAAAGTCAGAAGCATTCTTAGAACTCCAACGCTCAGATTTCAGCTTAAAGATTCAACTTTAACCTACTATTTCACTTTTTGTCTCCTCCAATCCTCCGATCACCGGTTGAACAATCCCTCCCTATCCCCATCCCCTACCTCCGCCAAGAGGGATTTCTCAGAAAACATACACATACAATTCAAATAAGGAAAACACAGATAGAAGAGCAATTACAACAAGTAGAACAAGTAGCAGATAAGCAGAGTTAAACAGTTAAACAAACCAAAATAATGCACACTCAAGCAAAATAAACAAATGCAATGATGTATGCCTGTTCTATGGCTGATGAGTCTCATCTATCGGTTATATAGCCACCCGACATATCCTATTAGTTAACTATTGGACAGTCTCTCTGTGCGCGCATCCCCAAGCTTAAAAATAATAATCATGGAGTCAAACTCCAAGCTCAATAATATAATATTCAAAATCCATATATATATATATATATATATATATATATATATATATATATATATATATATATATATGCATGCCCATGGAAGAATCCGGGGAGTTAAAGTGCCCGGTCACATCTTGCGACAGAAGGTCAACAGATAGTCTCAAATACACAAACCACATAATAGTCTTTTTCTTTTTAAAACGACACTTCAAAACAAAACTCCAATTCTTATAGAAATTTCGGTAATATCTCCTCTAAAACTCGAATTTCTGCCACCCTTCAAGGGTCCTAACCACCAAACCAAATACCCCTCAATCATTCAAATCATTTCCAGTATCAAATTATTTCAAACTAAAACAAATACCAATATTAAATCTTTTTTCATAACCAACCAACTCCAACAGCAAATCATTAACAACAACCAAACCACACATCTTATACCATATACACAATCCATCAATAATTCGTTCAATTCATTCCTATCCTAAAGTCTTCTAGCCTAAGTTTTCACGTGGCATTAAACATTAACTACGATAAACCAAAACCATATCTTGACCAATTCTTTCCTAAACTCGGAACACCTCAAAAACCTCTTCTTTTACAAGTTCCAAGCTTCCAAACGTCAATTCCTCAAATTTAATCACCTGAATTTTGTTCCAAACTGTCCAATTGAACTCAAAATCAACAAGAACACAATCTAATTCACACAATATCACTATAATCATCATAGGGTTCACTAATTCAATAATTCACAAGGGTTCAACAGTTTCTTGCCTTACACACGGATCAATTGAAAAAACTCAGTGATTATCCGCTGCTAGAGTTCACCTAAACCGTCAAAATCATTCAATTTATCAATACCTAAACTCTAAAGTCACAAAATTGAGGAGGGAGAGAACTGGATGAGAAATGCAAATTTATTACCGCTTTGCTCAGATAGAATTGATGAGAATTTCAAGACGAACACGTGGCCGCTGACGACTCGTCAATTGGAGCTCGGAATTAAAATTTACGAAGAATTGAAATTTTTTACAAGGGTTTTGTTTTCTTTTGGCATTGAATCCCTCTCTTCAGCATGCTTCCACGAGACAATGGGAAAGAAAGGGTTTGGAGTTGCTTATATAAGTGGACCTTAGGCCCGGTTTGGACCCGATTCGGCCCGGTTTTGAACCAAAATTTTTAAAATTTGTGTCAAAATTCGTATTTCAATATTTCAACTCATCTAAATTATAAAAATTTAATTTTTTAATTTCTTTGAATAATAATTAATTTATTGAGTAATTATTTATTAATTTCACAGGGTTTACTGTAGACATAAAAGTGAATTTGCGAAGTGATTAACTAAGTAACGAGGTGTTGATTATGCTGAAAAAGAAGTAATTGACAATGATGAGGACAACAATGATGATTTGAGATTGAGTGAAACATGATTAAGAATGATATATACAATGATGAATCGTGATTAAATTATTTGAGACACGAATTTCTCTAGACACTTGCTCCAAGTTGAAATTCGATACTCTGTTAACTCTCTGTCACAAGATGTGACTGGATACTTTAACTCCTCCGAAGTTTCCATAGGCATATATATATATATATATATATATATATATATATATATATATATATATATATATATATATATATATATATATATATATATATAATTTGAACTTGGGGATGCATGCACAGAGGGTCTGTCCAATGGTTAGCTGTCAGAACATGTCGGGTTGGCTATATAACCGATAGATAAGACTCATCAACTATAGGACAGACATACATCATATATATTTGAATGTTTTGATTGAATGTGCACTTGTTTTAATTTCCTAATTGTTTAGCCATGTTTATCTGCTATTTGCTTACTTGTTGTATCTGAATCCTATCTGTGTTTTATTTGTTTGCCTTGTTTGCGTATGTTCTCTGATAGACCCCTCATATGGCCGAAGAGTGGTGAGCACTGTTCCACTGGTATTTAGGAGGTTTAAAGGAGACAAGAGTAACGAATTAGATGGTAGTTAGGAATCCATTAGCTAGATTACCAAAGTTCCTGGTTTAGAATTAAATTAAGTTTAATTTATGAGTGTCGAAATTTTAGGATTGTCTCTAATTTTTTCAGGACCTTATATATTAACTATGTTAGTCCCTCTTAGAGGTTGATATGGAGAAACAGATGTTTATTCTGTAGTTTGAGTCGCATTTTGAGTTATATATATATATATATATATATATACACACACACTTTAGCCGGCCTTAATTTCACAGGTCGACTCTGGATCTTGATATCTGTATCTGATCTGTATATATATATGTTCTAGCTTTCTTATGATTTTGGTTATTCGTGTACGCTTATCATTACGAGAGTGATGTGATTCTAGTTTTAATTTTATTTAGCCTATTCTTTAAGGCTTTTTGTTATGATATTCTTTTAACTATATATATATATAATAGTCGTAATACTTCGTCACTTTTATTTTATAACTTAAATATAAAACTCTATGTGATAGGGTATTACAAATTTTACGCTATTTTGAGGGATTTAGTACTTGTTTATTAAAAATGTTCTTTCACAAAAAATGTGTGATGTGTATGTTTTATGTTTGGACATCTATTGACCCACGTCATCTGCTATACGGACATGGACTAAATTTCAGATGCATGTGGTTCATATATATATATATATGAATGTCACTATAAGAAATAGACTTTAGTTTTAAAACAATAAAAGCAAAAACCACGGTGGGGACCTTGAGACTGTACTGTGTCGCCGGTTTCTCATTAATTACAACTTCAATTAAAGCTATATTCATATATCACCAATTTTCTTGGCCATAATAAGTACTACAATACCGGGAAAGGTTAAGCATTTGTTACCCGCTTTAGGTGTGAGTGCCTTCTACGTACTATTTTGGGAATACATCGTTTCCTCCTTCCCCACCATTGTTTCCGAGACAACGCTTTTTATAAAGGTGGCTACTCCAATGAAGATTTAATGATTATCATCATGTGAAGATACATCATTTTGACCATTGGATGATAGATTGTAGGGCTTGATTTGATTTGAAGTAAAAGTGTTACTTTTATTTAAAATGTTGCTAAATAAATAAGTTACACTTTTTGAACAAGGATCATCATGAGAAGATGTTTTTGCCATCTTCATGGGAGTAGTTGCCTTTTATAAATGCTGTGTTTTATGATACCTATAAAATATACATATTTTAATTTTATAAATGAGTGGATCTCATTTTTTAATATTTATATTTAGGTAATTTAAGCACAAAATTTATACACACTTTAGAGTATTCCTTTATAAATTCACGCACAAATTGTCAATTTGGCACGTAAAGCTTTCATTGGTTACATTTCAAAGTTGCCCCCGATACCTTATGTCTCAAGCATGCGAGGCATGCCAATTACTAAAGGTATTATCATCTTATGAATTTAAAATTTTTAAATATTTTAATAAATATATTAAAAATTAAAATTTATATTTTTATAATTTCTTTAATTGATTTTAATATGTGTGTCCAGGACGCATATTACTTAAACTCTTAGTTATCTATATATATTTTTAATGTAAAACACACAACATTTTATATCGCTTTATATGTGTTAATTGTTGCTGCTAATTTCAATTCATTTTCTAATATTGAAACTTTGTCAATATTACGGCAGTTGTAGGTGATGATTATTAAAATTATCGAAAAATAAAAAACAAAAGTTTGTCAATATATATTAATAATCTACACATTTTAGTGCTAGTTAATTACTTTATTACGTACGTTATTTATATATATTCACAAAAATATTATTTTGCTGAAATTAGAATATATAAAATCTAATAATCTTATGTATAGACAAATCTTCATCTTTTATTAAGAAAATTCTAAACAATTTAAGAGTATATATGGAAACTATTAAAAACTATTTTCACCTCAGAAAGGCTGGTTTGGAATAGAGCATATCATAACCATTTTATTTATTTTGAAATTTTATAGAATTGCTGAAAATTAAAATTTATAATTTTGTTATGTTAAAAACTATGTTCTATGCTTAAAATTTTGTTATGCTAAAAATGATGAAATTATAAGTTTTTCTTGCAGGAATTTGGAAAATGGATTCTGCAGAGGATAATTTTGATCGATATATTTTTTGTTTCATTATTATGTAATTTTATATTAATTTAGTTATCTTAAAAAATAATTAGTTTTGATACATTGACAATGTAAAATATTTTATACAATTATATAATCATAATCGTTCTTTTAAATAATTATTTATAAGATTAATATAAAAAATATTTATTTTTATTAATATAATATTATATAATTAAATATACGTATAAAATAATTTTATACTTACAATACATCAAAATTAAATTTAAAAAAAAAATAACTTAAAATAGGTCAGTCTACTTTAAAATAGGACAGATTTATTAAAAATTCTGATCTGTTTAAATTTAGTAAGTTGACGGTCTTACCTTATTTTAAGAGTTAAAATGGGACTAATAGCTTAATTTGACACTTGTAATTTGTATTTGTTGTGTGCGTAGGCTTTGAATTCAACCTTTTTCAAATTAAATTAGCATGAGGTCTATGCATTCAAAGAATTTTTCATATATGGAAAAGTTGAAGTTTTGCATCATAGTGATGACCATCAATGTATACCATAATTAATTAACTGATTTATATATATTGATCCAAGCTTGCCTTTGGTCCATCACATTCATAACCCAACTGGCATGTGCTCCCAGTAGCAGGTGTTAGTTGTTTAGTGCACCTACGATGCACGCGCGCCTAGGCAAATGAGTTAAGGTCTGTGTTTTAATATTTGAAGCTTAAAAACTGCCTTGGTTTCATATTGTACTTTTATATTTGTGATTCTTATATATTATATTTATTATTATTTTTTTATAATATAATTTTTTTATCCTATTAAGTAGAATAAATTAAAAAAATAACTATAAATAATAATAATAGTAAAAAATTATGACATATTAAAAAAGAATATTAAAAATATTAAAAAATATAAATAATGTTATACATTTAAATATTTTTATTAATCAAATCCACTTAAATTAGTTTAATATTAACAAAAATTAATTATAAATAGTATTACTCCAAATCTTTGTTTAATTTTTAATTGAATTTGATTCATAAAAATATTTAGATGTGTAATATTACTAAAAAAATATTATATAAAAATATACTAAAAAATTATAAAAAAATAAATATACTTAAAAAAATAATATTATAATTTAATATTATATTTTTTTAATAATTATCTATCTAAAAGTAATTTTAGTTAATATTATTTAAATAATATTTATTTTATTAAAATTAATTTTAATATATAATTATCAAACATAAATTATATTGATACAAATTTAATTTTACCTAAAATAATTATATAAAATAAATCACTTTCATTAACATTACCAGACTCATTAAACATATGTTAGATACTCTTATCTTGCTTTCAGCTTCCATTAATGATTATAAACTCGATGAGAAGGTACTTCACTTTATTAATTATTATCTTAAACCATTTGTGTTCCACTTACTAATGCCCAACCTAACCGTTTGTTACATCCGCGCACTACACAATTCTTAAACAAAATCGAGGCCACGATGTTGCCATATTACACTCTCTGAGGAGTATTTGGGTAAAGACAAAAACATATTAAAAAATAAATTATAATTTAAAGTTTTTTAATTAAGATGCATTTAATAGCTACTACACTCCATGGTGCTAACATGGATAAAGTATACTATAATAATCTTTTTAGTAGTGAGTGTGAGTTGAATTTAACTACAAAAAATATTCGGTTTGGTTCCAAAATTACATTCAAATCTTAATTTAATTTTTAAAATTTTTAATTGATTCTGTGATAAAAATTATTATAAAAATTAATGTGATTAAAATTTAAAAAATTTAAAAATTAAATTAAAATAATTAAAATTTTAAAGACTAAACTAAAATTCAAATATAATTTTAGAGATTAAACTAAATATTTTTTCACAAAATATTCTAAATATATAGATGTCCTGATTGCTCTCCATACGTTTTAAGGGTGATTTATTTTTGTACGGAGTATAGATATAGATTTTTGTTTTATCGAATTATGGAATATTTTTTTAGAAGATATTATTTTGAATATGAATCAAATATTGCCAACGAGGATTTCAAATCGTTTATATTTTTTTTTATACATTGGGTTCGTATTTAACTAAAACTAAAATAGATTTTTGTTTAAAAAATGTATTAGAAATATAATTATTTATATATATCTTCATATTAGTTTAAGTTTTAAAAAATGATTTTATATGATATTAAAATTTTTATGACAAAAAAAATATAAAATTTGATTTTTATTATTTTTTAAAGAAAAAAATAACATAAATTAAATAAAAAATGATAAAAAAAAGTTTATACAAAAATTCAAATAAATTCAAAAAAAATTCTATTTAAAAATATACTAGATATATAACTATTTATATATTTTTACTATTTAAATTTTTAAGAGAAATAATTTTAGGACAGTTTGATTATGCCTTAACCAATGATTAATTTTTGTTTCAAATGTTAAGAAAGTGATAAAACCACTCCTCTAATATATTTGATTTGATTTCCAATCAATTTAGTTGATATGTCTTAACATTTTCTTGATTTGTAAACCATTTCAAAAGCGTTTGAACCGTTTTGTTTAGAACTCAATTTTCAACATGTTTCAATTTTTTAAGGTATTAAACGTCTTCATTTTTTGGACTTAGCTTTCTTATTTCATTGTATTGCTTTCAACAGTGTCGCTCAAATCCTTAAATTCTATGGTTTTGATTCATCAAAACATAAAAACTTTTTTATATATACGAACCTTTGGTTGTAGGACTATGTTAATTAATCTAATGAACTTGATGAATTAACGCAATTTGAAGAATTTTTAATTTGAGTGTCATCAATTTAGTTTAATGCTCGATCATAATAAGAAACTCCCAATTTCTTTGTTCAATTACAATAAACCATCTCCCGATTCGACTTAGGTTATATATATAGTCTTAAATTTGATTTCAAAATTCATCTATATCCTTTTTTTAAAATTTGATGGTGAATGAATGCTTATAACGACACATTTCAATTCAAAATTAACACCATTGGTTATGGGGCATCAAAGTGATTAAATTATTCTCATGTGACGTCAAAGTTACGAATCAGTTCAACATGGAATCAATAACTGATACCAACATTAGGTTAAAAAGGGTGTGGTCCTTCTACATACTTAGCTTAAGATAGGATGCTTTACAACAATATACACTTTTCTTGTGTTTACAGAAAATTCAGAAGTAGAAAATTAACATTTATGTTTTTTTTTCCTTCATTGTTTGAGAAGTAATAAGAATATAAAGCAGTTAAAGAGAGAACATTTAGTCATTATTTTTGAAAATATTCGCTTACAATGCAAATTTATCCCCACGCTGTATCCCTTGAAAAGTTGTATCACTTTTTAACGTAATAATAATGTACTAAAATTAAAGTAACGTTACATATTTAAGTCTTTTAATGAACTAAATTCAATCAAATTAAATAATAAAATTTAGAATAATATTAATTATAACTAATTTTTGTTAAGTTAAACTAATTTAGTTAGACTTGGTTAACAAAAAAATTAAAATAAGTAGTATTATTCCTAAAATTAATGTTCTTAAATCTTAATAAGAATTTTCTACTGAACCAACAACCAATCTTAAAATAGTATAAAGTTATATCATGGTTATTTATTATTAGAAGAATAAAGTATTGTGTTTGTCTTTAATGTTTGGGATAGATTTTAAATTTATTTTTAATGTTTAAATCGTTTTATTTAAGTCCTTAATATTTTAAAATTGTCTTAATATTATCATGTCGTTAGTGATTTATGGTGGGACAAAATTGAGATTATTTTAAAATATTAGAGACTTAAACATACAGGACAAAAATGTTAAAGATAAAAACGATATATTGCTTTTAGAAGAATTATAAAATCAAGTAAAATGATAATAAATTTTAATAGAATGAATTGCATTATTAATTTAAGATTTTTACTCAAACTTATAGAATTATTAGTATATAAACTTTCAAAAAAAAAAGAAAAGAAAAAATATGTACATATATAATAAAGTATAAATAATATTTTTTGTTTCTAATATATCGAACTTTTTTAATGTTTATTTTAATTAAATTTTATTTTTAACTTTTTAATAAATTTTAATCTTTTCTTCAATAATTTAAATTTTTTTACGACAAATAATTACTTATTTATTTTTTAATTTGTCTCTTAACCAAAAATAAATTCACTTAAAAAAATAGTGTGATTAAGAGTAAAATTAAAAAAATAATTGAATAATTATCTACTAAAAAATTGATATTATTAAAAAATAAAGTAAAAAATTATTTTAAAATTAAAAATAAATTTAAACTAAATTAAACATTAAAGAATTTTGATACATTAGCGACAAAATGTACAATTTATACTTTATTGTATATGTTTTATGCTCTTTTTTTTTTCACAAGTTTATGCATAAGTCATGCTATAAACATTTTATGATGAGTAAAAATCTTTAAGAGTAAAATTATAAAAAAAAAATTTATTTAAAATGAAAGTAATGTGATTAAATGTAATTTATTTAGATGTGATTAAAAAATAATTGAATAACTATGTACAATAAAAGATTGATATTATTAAGGGAGAAAATTAAAATTTATTTCTATGTATTATTTTTTCTCAACATTTTTGTCCTATTTAAGTTTTTAATATTTCAAAATCATCTCAATTTTATCCCATCGTTAATTCTGTTAACAAATTTCTAACAACAAGACAACATTGAGCCAATTTTAAAACATTAAGAACTTAAATATGACGATTTCAATGATAAGAATAACTTTAAAAATTATCTCAAATATTGGAGACAAAAACCATGTTAAAATTTAAAAAGTTGTATTATATATTTTATATTATTATTAGAATAAAGATTATTTTTAATTAAAATTAAAATATAACATAGTTAATATTTGTTGTTAATAAATTTTAAAATTAATTTATTTTATATTAATAAAAAAATATATAATAAAATAATTATATTTGTTTTCTCAAAAGTACCATGCAATGTAAAATAACATTTTATTCATTAAACAATACTACAAGTCAACATAATTTATTTTTTTTTATCAAAAGTTAATCAGTAATATTTAAAAATATTAATTAAAAATATAACATTGAACTGCTAAATTAAAGACTTTAAATTACTGACTAAAAATATTAGTCAATATAAATTAAAATTGGTGCCGCTTGAACTTTTCTCTTATTCATTATCTGTATATAAAAGGAGATTAAGAGGAATTTAGTACATAATTATTGAATACCATTTTTTTTTTACATCTCTATTGATGCTTATTTTGTTTTGTTAGTTTTAAAAATTTAAATCAAATAGTGTCATTTATTAAGATAATAAAGTGTTTATCAGCGATCTTGATTACTCTCACTTTTGTTATCATTAAAGATATTTAATAAATACAAAATGGATTACTAAATACAAAATGTAATTTTATTAAAAAAAGTACTTACATATTTGTCAAATTTAAATATAATTCAATTGTCTTTATATTCTACTAAATAATCAAATGCACTTTTATAAGTATATTCAAATATAAAATATTTTACAAACTTTATACTTTTTAAACTATTTAGAAGACTCATAAGAAAGTCAGAATAAAATTGCATCTTTAGATTTTTTTAATTTTTTAAAAGAATTTTGACTATTCACGTAAAAAAATCTAAAAAACAAAAGTCATCAACTTTTAAATATAGAAATATTTCATTTTTGTTATACTTGTGAAAAATTATATTAAAATTTAATTTTTAAATTTTTTACAACTTTATTTTTAATTTGTATTTTTTAAAATTATTTTTATTACTTATTAGTTATTAACATCATAAGCTTTCAAATATCAGTCGATAGTTTACCCCTCCATAATCTAATAAAATACACATCTCTATTTCATATAAAAAGTAGTGTCATTTTTTGCTCTGTAAAAGCGAATTTGTTTAGGCTACTTATCTAAGAAGTAGATTTTGTCATCTTTCTTATTTCGAAAAGAGGAGAACAGGCAAAATTAGTTCGGATAAATGTAATCTAATACAATCATGCAGGCAAAAAAAAAAAAAAATCATATTATTTATTGGACGGGTAAAAGTCCAAAATTTAGATTTGTTGACAATTTAAAAAAATACGAAAACAAATAGATAAATTTTAATTTAAAATTTTAAAAGTGAATTTGTCAATAATAAATGATCTTTTATTATTTTTAAATTTTTGAAAAATGAGTTTATCAATGACGAATTATTTTTTTATTTTTTAATATTTTTAAAAATATAATGTCAATGGCGAATTTTAATCACCATATTTCAATAAATAATAATATTACACAATTCTTTTAAAAATTAATTACTAATATAAAAAATATTAAAATATTAAATATATATTAAAAATAAATTAAATAATACATATATCTAATATATTATACCTAATTTTGGTATACACGTGTGATTTTTGAATCTAATAACACTTCAAAAGACTTGCCGTCCACTTCTCCTCACTTGTCATGCTCACACTAATAATGAAAACCAAGATACTTTTAGCAAATATACACATATATTCACATAAGGTATCACCATGAAGTTTTTTTAAAGGTAAAAAGAACGTTCCTAGTCATTGATGATATTTGTCCAGACTCCAGAGTAAAGCAAAGCATGTCCACTCAGGTGTTTGAGTGCCCTCCCTTCTCCACTTTTTCTCTCTTCTATTCTATATCTTACGCTCTCCGTCGGGGACATTAACACACAACACAACACAACCAACTCAAAATGAGTATCAGTCAGTTCATCTTCCTGCTCTTGTCACTCTCTTCTTTCCATGTAAGAACCTCAACTATTCTTCTTTTTTTTTTATTTCTACTATACATAATACATTGTATTGCATATGTGCATATGCCTCCTTTAACACGAGGTCTTTAAAATTAATGCAGGTTAGTAATACTTCTCAAGCAAGCAAACAACGTTACCAATATTTTTCCAACGTTGAAGCAAAGATTAATCCATTCACTCCCAAAGCTTCTCTCATACGCTATTGGAACACCCACGTCACAACCAACCTTCCAATTCCAAACTTCCTTCTCTCAAAGGCTTCACCTCTCACACCAAAACACTTGGCCACACTCAATAAACAACCTTTCACTTCTCTCTGCTCCGCACCAAAACTTTTATGCTCCTTCGAAACGCAACAAAACGACGACGTCTCGGCCCAAAACGGCGCCAACTTCGCCATTTACTCAAACAAGCGTTTCAGCAACTACGGCTCCTCCCAAAACGGTGGTCTCGACTCGTTCAAGAACTACTCCAACAACATCAACGCCAACACCGACTCGTTCCGCCGCTACAGCGCCGGATCCACGCGACACGGTGGCGCGTTCACCTCTTACTCTGAGAACGGCAATGTCGCCAACACCGATTTCGCCTCCTACGGCTCCGGCGCCACTGCGAGCTCCGGCGAGTTCCGCAACTACGACAAGCTCGTCAACGTTCCCGACCTCAGGTTCACCACCTACGATTCCAGCGGCAAGAGCCACAAGCTTTCGTTCTCGAGCTATGGTAACGAAACGAATTCAGGAACCGAAACTTTCACGAGCTACGGTAAAAGAGTTCGCAGCGGAACCAGCGAGTTCGATAACTACGCTGTGAGCTCCAACATTCTTCAATCAGAGTTCACGAGTTACAGCGAGTTAGGATCCGGCGGCACAAATGACTCGTTCAGGTCTTATAGCTTCTCCGGGAATAACCCTAAGAATAGCTTCAAGAACTACGCCACCGGTTCCATCTCCGGCACGGACATGTTCACCAGTTACCGGAACCGGGCGAATGTCGGCGAAAATACGTTCCAGAGCTACGCCGGGAAATCAAACTCCGGCGGTGCGACGTTCGCGAACTATGGCCAATCCTTCAACGTTGGAAATGACACGTTTATTAGTTACGGGAAAGGGTCTTCGGGTCGGACCCAATTCGGGTTCAGGTCTTACGGGTTGGGACGCGCGTTCAAGGGTTACAACAAGCAGGGCGCGTCGTTTTCGGAGTATCGCAATTTCAGCGCCACCAGTGGCAAAATTGTAAATAGGTGGGTCGAGCCCGGTAAATTTTTCAGAGAATCGATGATCAGAGAAGGAAACGTTGTACCTATGCCTGATATTAGGGATAAAATGCCTGAAAGGTCCTTTTTGCCCTTGTCCGTTTCGTCAAAGTTACCGTTTTCTTCCTCCAAGGTTGTTGATGTGAGGGAAATGTTCCACGCGCGGGAGGGCTCTGCAACGGATCGTGTAATCACGCGCGCAATGGAGGAGTGCGAGAGAGCTCCGAGCCGAGGGGAAACGAAACGGTGCGTCGCGTCCGCAGAGGGGATGATAGAGTTTGCCACGTCAATGCTGGGTAACAGCGTGATCTTGCGGACCACGGAGGGCGTGAATGGTTCCGGCACGAGCGTGATGATTGGGACGGTCTACCCAATCAACGGTGGAGATGTGACAAAATCTGTGTCATGCCATCAGAGCCTGTACCCTTACCTGCTGTATTATTGCCACTCTGTTCCAAAGGTGAGGGTTTATGAAGCAGATATACTTGACGTGGCAACGAAAGAGAAGATCAATCATGGTGTTGCCATCTGTCACCTTGACACGTCAGCGTGGGGCCCTGATCATGGGGCCTTCTTGGCTCTGGGGTCTACCCCTGGAAAGATTGAGGTGTGCCACTGGATATTCCAGAACGATGTGACGTGGACCACTTCTTGAGGAACAAAAGATGCATGGAAGAAGAAGAGACAAGAGAATCTCTACTTTGGTTTCTTTCTTTTTGTTTAGAGTTAGTACTATATTATTATTCTGGGAGCTAATGAGATTGTATTGCCATGCAAATTATTGAGATTTCCTATGCGGTTAATATGTAATTTTTTGGAATTTTAAAAATCGTAATGCTAATAATTCAGTTTCTCAGCTGCGCAGTGTCTGTTGTGGGGTGTTCAAGAGGTTTCGTTTCGATGGCCATGGCTCATGACATGTTTTTTTTCTTCTATTGATGAACTTCTAGTGTTCTAGTTGCGCTGTGTTATATAATATGGAGTTCGTTACATCTTAATTGATTTTGGCCTTTAACTTGTTGAGAAAGATGTGGTTAACCCATCAAAAATCGGGGTTAAATTGAAAACTCTTCTTTAACTTCGATGGTGTCTGCAAGATTCTTACTATGAGCATTATTTTTTCTTTTATATTTACTACACTTCCCCTGTCACTTAAGCAAATAGGCTTTCCTTTCTTTTCTTTTCAATTTTTTTTATTCAAGACCAAAGTCTCAACACACGCCTTTAATGCAGAATACGTAGATCAACAAAAGTATATAATTAATGGAAAAGTATAGGTAGATAATGAAAATATTAAATAATGTGAATAATAGATATATTAAATGTTTATTTTACTAGGTGTACGGATGATTATTTTAATATTAAGATTTAGATAATTAATTTGGAGGTATAGTATATTTTTATTTGATTGGTGGTTGTTCATATTGTTCAAGATGGTCATTGTTTATCTAACACTTCCTATAATTAATAAAAAAGAACAAGTGTTGTTTTAGTTTTTAAGAGTTATGATCAAAATTAAATTCGTCTCTAATTTTATTTTTAATTTAAAATGGTCTTCGACACTTCATTTGATATTAAAATAATCTTTTTCACCATTTTATCCCTCTTTCACTAACACCTACTCTCTTACCTCTTTAATCCCAAATCCTATCTTTTTCATTTCCACGGTCATATATTCTTTTTCTCACTCACACACACGCACTTTCTTTTTTTCTTCTTATTCTTCTCACTCACACACACTTTCTTCATCTCCACCGCATCTCTTTACGTTAGTGACTTCTACCTCGATGGCAACCTCTACTCCGACGACGACCTTCTTGAACAACAACAGCAGTGTAAAAAGGGATATCAATCGTTGTGACTGCGATAATTTTCAGATCTTCTTTCCGTGCTTGCTTACAAGATGGAGGAGATGTGAATGAGTGACAAGGAGGAAGAAGATAATGATAAAGAAAATAATTTTGGAGATGAAGGTAGAGGAGGATGTTTGGTTTAAAGGAAAGGATTTTGAAATCGAAAAAGATCTTACATGAATTTTGATTGAACGATAAGAATGAACTCAAGTCGAGAGAGAAGGGGAGAGAGAGAAAGAGAGATGAAATAGAATGTGAAAGGAGGCTGAAGATCGCGAGGAGATGGCAACAACAGAGATGCTCTTGCAGTGATTTTCGTCACAGCTGAAAGAGGTTGTCGCCAAACTAATCCCTGCTCCCCTCCTACGTCGTTGCTGCTGCAACCACCTTCTTCATGCTTTGCCATGAATCTGCCTTCATTGTGTCCTTCTTGCAGCGTTAGAGTTCACTCTCAAAGCTGCTGGAAGCCGTTGCAATCACCGTTGGATTGATGATTTTTTCATTTTTTTTCATTTTTTTTTAAAAAATCTGAACCTATTGTTTTTGTTGCTAGATTTGAAGAATTTAATGTTATTGAATTAAAAAAATTTCTAAAGTAGTGGTGGTGGTGACTATGAAAAGGAAGGCAATGGTGATGATTGCAGGGTGAAAGCTGGTGTAGCGAGGGTATTTTTATCTTTTAAAAAATTATTGTTTTTAAAAGAATGATTTTAATAATACTAAATAGAATGTTGAGGATCATTTTGAACAAAAAAAGGTTAAAGATGATTTCGGTTTTGACCCCAAAGCTTAGGGATCAAAACAATACTTATCCCTTTAATAAAACATGGATGAAACAACACGAAAATAGTAAAAAAAATGGAAATAAAACACACCAAAAGTGATATACAACCAAACAAATTGCATTAAATTAGACAGACTTTTTCAAATTTGATTGAGTAGACAATCTCATATTTCTATAAAATTTCATTCCAAACTTTAAATTTATCTCTAATTTATATATTTTTAAATTTTAGGATAAATCATATGAAAATAGATCGAGGTCACAATAATATTAATGGTGCAAATTTTGAGAATATCCACAACTGAACCGGCAAGTGCACCAGGTCATCCAAATAATATTTTAGATGAGTGAGGGTCGATTCTACGAGGACTGATGGGTTGAGCAATAATGGTCGACTGATTGGTTTAGTTAGGCAGGCAGAAAAGTTGGTTTTGTGGGTTTGAAAAGCATTAAACATTAATTCAAGAGTAAAGAAAGCAAATAAGAGAATTGGTAAGAAATCAATAAGAAAAAACAGTTAAGGTATCGGAAATGTTTACTTTTTTGGATTAAGTTTTTTTACCAACTATTTTAATTATGCAAGATTCATTTCATGACAAACTGTGAGTAACTAAACCGTAATGTCTTAGTGATTTAGTCTCCTCTAACCTTCATCAATCGCCAATGTCTTGGTCACTTGATCCCGATTAGAGGGTTAAGTTCACATCTAGTTTATGGCCACAAAAACCATAATCACCCAAAGCTAAGAGGTATATGTCATGTATCCTGATTAGTTCAAGTAATTAACAATTTAGAAGGATTTTACTTTCAAGCTATTGTTCAGGTGAGAGACCTTTTCTAAGGATCAGAAGAACGCATATAGAATAAGGGTCATACTTTTGTTCCACCCAGATTCATAAAATGAAGAACGAAAGTAATCCTTGAAACTAAATCAATACATTAATTAAAACAGAAAAGCAATAGTCTTAATCCATAAAAATAAACAGAACTCCTAACCTTAACCAAGGAGGTTTAGTGGCTCATAACTTACAGAGAAAACAAGAGTTCTGAAAAGTGTGAAAGTGCGCAAGAGAGAAGATCCCCCCAAAAGGTGAATATTTTCTCTTTTATATCTAACCTAATTTTTTATTTGAAAATAAAATAAAATAATAAATTCTAAAACTAAAAGATATTGTTTGTAAATAAAAATTATAAAGATAAAATAAAAGATAACTAATAAAAGCTAAATCCACTCGAAGATACTTCATTGACGAGGCTTCAATTCGGATTGCCTGGTGCTAAATGCCAGTTGGGCGTTTAGCGCCCAAAGAGGTAGAAAGCTTCCTATTTTGCAAGGCTTGCTCTGAGCGTTTAGCACCCAAAGAGGTAGCCTCAAATCTTCTCTTTTTAGCATAAATTTCTGCTAAATTACTCTGAATCTCACCTGAAATAAATAAAAACACTAAAACACTCAAAGTAGCATCCAAAGAGGATTTTTGTATTAAAATAATATAAAACTTA
Organism: Arachis hypogaea; assembly: GCF_003086295.3. Lineage (NCBI taxonomy): Eukaryota > Viridiplantae > Streptophyta > Magnoliopsida > Fabales > Fabaceae > Arachis > Arachis hypogaea. The sequence continues at coordinate 107,257,444 of NC_092040.1, forward strand.
ATAAATTCTAACTAAAAATGACTAAAAACACTAAGGAAAAATAGGTACAAGATGCTCACACATCAATTAAACAAATATCTTAAAGCAAAAACGATTACGATTTTGTCTCAATTTTATTTTTCAATCATTGCAGATAGCAACGTTGATGTTTTTATAGTTAATTGTAAGAATTCATCACGATTTATCTTGGAGCAGGATACATCAGTAAATCATTTAAGACTTCAACTATTTAAGATTATTAAAATAGTGTATATAAATCATTGAGAGTTATTAAAAATTTAGCTTGGTTGAAGTAGGGATGACAATGGGGCAGGGTGGGGGCGGGATATGTCTTCTTGCTCCCCATCCCAGCTCCTGTTCTCCATCATGGGAGAATATTGTCTTCTATCTCTATTTCTTACAGGGACTCATTCCCTGTGGGGGCCCCATTCCCTATCTCTTTAATAGTTTTGACTGATCATTAATTTTCATAAGAATAGAGTTATAAGTATCCATCCTATAAAAAAATAGCAAGCCTTTATACAAAAAAGTTTAAATGGAAGGACAACGACTTCTTTCAAAATGACGCAGTGGGAGGACACGACAACAAGCCAGAGCACAGAGCAGTGGATAAGGTGAGAAACGCGACAACGGAGAAAAGAATGGAAACAACGACAAAGTTGCAAAAAGGAGAACAAACACACCCTCAAAAAGGAAAAAAATGCCGCAAACAAAGAGAAATATGCAGTGAGGGTGATGGCACGGTAAGGGGTGACAGTGCAGTAAAAAAGGAGAGTGGCGAGGGGTGACTACAGATAATATAAACTTAATAAATTCTAACTAAAAACGACTAAAAAACTAAGAAAAAATAGGTACAAGATGCTCACACATCAATTAAACAAATACCTTAAAGCAAAAATGATTACGATTTTGTCTCAATTTTATTTTTCAGTCATTGCAGATAGCAACGTTGATGTTTTTATAGTTAATTATAAGAAGTCATCATGATTTATCTTGGAGCAGGATACATCAGTAAATCGTTTAAGACTTCAACTGTTTACGATTATTAAAATAGTGTATATAAATTGTTGAGAGTTATTACAAATTTAGCTTGGTTGAAGTAGGGATGACAACGGGGCAGGGCGGGGGTGGGAGATGTCTTCTTTCTCCCCATCCCTGCTCCCATTCTCCATCATGGGAGAATATTGTCCTCCATCTCTATTTCTTACAGGGACTCATTCCCTGCGGGGATCCCATTCCCCATCTTTTTAATAGTTTTGACTGATCATTAATTTCCATAAGAATAGAGCTACAAGTATCTATCCTATACAAAAATAGCAAGCCTTTATACAAAAATTCTAAATGGCAGGACAACGACTTCTTTAGAAATGACGCAGTGGGGGAACGCGACAGCAAGCCAGAGCACAGAGTAGTGGATGAGGTGGGAGATGCGACAGCGGAGAAAAAAATGGACACGACGTTAGAGTTGCAAAAAAGAGAACAAACGCACCTTCAAAATGGAAAAAATGGCACGAACAGAGAGAACAACGCATTGAGGGTGATGACACGGTGAGGGGTGACGGTGCGATGAGAAGGGAGAGTGGCAAGGGGTGGCTATAGATAATTTGGATGGAGTATGAACGACGTTAAGAATTTCTGAATTAATTCTAAACTATCAATTCAATTATTATTCTAAATTAATTCTTTTTGTTCAATATCATACTTAATGATTTCATCTTACCTTAATAAGGTTGGAACAATGTCTAGAGGAGCTCAGATGTCAAGTCAGCAACCACGTGATAGAGCTCATGCATTTTCATCCTCAACTAATAGTGCTCCAGCATCCCGTATTAATGAACCATTTCATGCACCACGCAATGATAGATGGCTGGCGCCGTCAAGTTGAAGTGATGACCCTCAAACTCCCACAGAATGTACAGAGACTCGGTATCATGATGAAGTGGCTATTACCTTCAGAGGATGAAGATTACGACCTAGAGGTGTAAAATCCAGTTACATAATAAATAAACTAAAACTATAAACATGATGAGAGAAAGGTTTAGAATAGAAACCAGGACACTTATTTTAAAGGTTTTGTCCCAAGATAGGACCAAAAGACCAAAAATCACAAAATGGGCCTATGTTGGCCCAAAGCCCAAACCCAAGGCACGAATCCCCTCTCACTTAGCAATAATTCAGCACACATACCCCTCATTTGAAAGAGAGGCACATATAGAGAGAAGAGAGGAAGAACAAAAACCATAAGCCACTATTCATTCAAATTTTCAAGTCCACATAACTTTCAATCTGTACCTCCGATCAAAGATTTGTTTGTGGCTGCGCGACCACCTTGTCATGTTCTTCGATTCTATCTAACTATTGTGGTAAGAAATTTCAAAATTATTGCCCCATTTTTCATTTCTCTTCTAAATTCGAGTTTTGGGTATATAGTGTTGATATTTTTGTGATTTTGATGTTTAGGAAAAACTCAATTTTGAGTTCTAACGAGGTTTTGACCTGAGGTTACGTGAAATAAGGTAAGAAAAATTTTTTCTTTGTTTTTCCGAAATTTGGGTTAAGAACCTAGTACGAACATTATGAAATTTGTATGTGATTAGATTATATGGATTAGCTTGGGTTGTTTGGTTGAATTGGTGCAGTTGGAGTATATGGTGTGGTTGCGAAACAATTGGTGGAGGCTTGGAGGAGTTGGTTGAGGCTTGAGTCTGGTTGGAAAAAGAATTCAAGTGTTGGAAAAACTCCCGTCGATAAGGTACGGGTTTTGGTTCCAGGTAGGCATTATGTAAAGTTATGTGAAAGCCTAGGTTAAATACCTTAGGATAGGTTTGAATAGAATTGGTTGGTTAATGATTGATTAATTGTTGAGAAATATTGTGAATATGCAAAATCAGTATAATTGAGTTTGAATATAATTGTGATTGAATAGATGTTGTAATTGATTGCCTATTGAGATTTTGATATGAAAATTGGGTCGGAGGGCCGTGATTTGGTGAAGTATCCCCTATTTGGTAAGTTACGGTAAGTGGTGTAAGTGTCATGTTGTGAATTGTGATTGAAATAATAAGTTTGGATAGATAATTGATGAGTTGTGGTTATTGTTATGAATTTATTTTGATGATTTATGCTATATGAGTTGAAATTGGGTTGATTAGGCTTGATTGGTTAGCAGGTGATTGAATATTGATAAATGAGTATTGATGGTGTTTAGAAGTGGTTTGTGATGGGTTAGAATGAGGTAAATTGGATAACATCATGCAGATTTTTGATAAAAATAGATTTTTGACTAATTTCGACCGGCTATAACTTTGCATTCGGAGTTCGGAATTTAATGGAACTTGTCTTAAATTAAAGATAATGACGAGAGATTTAAAATGGTTTAAGAATTAAAGAAAACAAAATTTTGTAGAGGAAGTTATGAACAATTGAAAATTTATAATTTAAACTGAAATCTGAGATGTTGCAGAAAAACCAGAATTTAGGCCTGTGTGCACACGCACAGGGTTGTGTGCACGCACTAGTCAGAACCATTGTAAAGACTTGTGTGTTAGCATGACGGTGTGCGTACGCACGCCAAGGGAGATCTTCAAGTTGTACGTACGTATGAGGGGTGATGCGTACGCATAGGTTCTATTTTCACAAAAAGTCTCTGTTTTTTACTAGTTAGCTTTTCTGTCAAGCTTGTAAATCCTTGTAACCCCTGAATAAGGTTCAATAGCTAGTTTTTAGGCTCTGAATGAGTGTGAGCATATTGAATGGATTAAATTGACATATTGAATGAGATTGTGGATTGAAGGATCGAAGTTAATGATAATTGATGAAAGCTTGTGGTTAATGAACCTATTGAATAAAAATAATAACTAATTGAGATCTGAAATGGCAAGGACGGTGGTGAATTTTGCTTGTGCATTGATTGATATTTGTTCCGAATAAGGACAATGGTTATTCCCGCTTGTTTGAGGTGCCCGGTAAGGACGGTTAGTTAATCACGCTTACTCGTGGACTAATGTGATTGGCAAGCATGGTGGTAAATCTCGCTTGCTTTTATGGAACCTACGAGTAAGGACATTTGGTTAATCCCGCTTACTCGAGTCGGGTTTGGCAACATAACCGACGCGTGAGCTCATGGCTAGTAGGACAAGCATGCATCATGTGCATCTTTGTGCAATTTCTTGAGTGTGCATCTTGTGTTTATTTTGTCTAAGTGAATATCTCTGTTTAATTGCTAATTGTTATATATGTTATAATTGCTCTTGATTGTGTTTACACCCTATTACTTGTGTTTGCTACTGATGAATAAATTGATGAACCAAATACTGATTGGCTATGATGTTGAAAAGAGTAAAATGCTGAGATGTGTGGAGGAGAACTAAGAATATAGACCACTGATATAGATGAAAACTTAGTGTGTTACCCTGTTTGGATTGACAAAATTCTAAGCTTGAATCTTGTCTGATTGGAGTTTAGGATTGCCTAGCGAGTTCATGCAATTTTTACATCATCTCCTTTTGGAACTGTTACCTTACTGGGAACCTTTGGGTTCTTACCCGTTGCGGACTTTTTTGTTTTTCAAATACAGGACGTGATGCACCTTGCTAAGCGTGCTGGATTCTCTTGGATAGCGAAGACTCCTTTCCTATTTTGTATTTTGTGCTTAGTAATGTTTATTTCTCCACTTTTGTATATGAATTTGTATATCCCTCTTAGAGGTTTCCTTTTGGAGAAACAGGGTTATATTTGGTTAACTTCTAGGTTGTAATACTTTCTAGTCGGCCTTTTCTTCGCAGGTCAAGACTAGTATTTGCCTATGTATCTCCTTTTGAATCGTATATATATATATATATGTGTGTGTGTGTGTGTGTGTGTGTGTGTGTGTGTGTGTGTGTGTGTGTGTGTGTGTGTGTGTGTGTGTGTGTGTGTGTGTGTGTGTGTGTGTGTGTGTGTGTGTGTGTGTGTGTGTGTGTGTGTGTGTGGTGTGGTGGTGCGTGCGTGCGTGGTGCGTGCGTGCGTGCGTGCGTGCGTGCGTGCGTGCGTGCGTGCGTGCGTGCGTGCGTGCGTGCGTGCGTGCGTGCGTGCGTGCGTGCGTGCGTGCGTGCGTGCGTGCGTGCGTGCGTGCGTGGTGCGTGCGTGCGTGCGTGCGTGCGTGCGTGCGTGCGTGCGTGCGTGCGTGCGTGCGTGCGTGCGTGCGTGCGTGCGTGCGTGCGTGCGTGGTGCGTGCGTGCGTGCGTGCGTGCGTGCGTGCGTGCGTGCGTGCGTGCGTGCGTGCGTGCGTGCGTGCGTGCGTGCGTGCGTGCGTGCGTGCGTGGTGCGTGCGTGCGTGCGTGCGTGCGTGCGTGCGTGCGTGCGTGCGTGCGTGCGTGCGTGCGTGCGTGTGCGTGTGCGTGCGTGCGTGTGCGTGTGTGTGTGTGTGTGTGTGTGTGTGTGTGCGTCTTTTGTTTCTGTATATTGACACACGTGTGTGATGACGATTTATCGCTTTTATTTTATCCTTCCTTAACAAGCTCCTAGTTAAATTATATTTCTTTGAATACTATGTATGAACTTTTTCGTTTAGGTATCGTAATACATCACCACCTCTATTGAGTTGTTTGATGACCACATTGACAACTTGTTTGATTTCCAAGAAGCCGAAGGTCAGAACCATGACAACAAACGCAAAGATACAGATCATTGGAATGTTACTGTTATTGGTAAATTTTTTCCCCTATTATTGTTAATATTGATTTTTAAAATTCCTTAATTTTACTTCCCTTTTGTGTAACATTTATCTTGCAATATTTTTTTATTTCTTAGAGAACGGCATGACAAAAGGGACGAGTCTGAGCATCAAGGAGGCTATAGCATTTCCTCCAAATAGCACGATCATACTTCTGTTTAATAAAGAGTTGCAACCGGTTGGTCAGGCGGCTGGATTATTAAGTGATTTTTTGGGAGTTTGTGTGCTTCCCAGTTTTCCATTTGTAAAAAGAGTTGGAAGACAGTGAACAAGGCTACCAAGAAATATGCATACAACATGGTTAAGGTAATCTTTTTAGTTTCGATATGTTAAGGCAATTTAGTTATCAATTTTTTTTGAGTAAAAACTTTGCAATGAATATTTTGTATTGCTAGTAAAATTTTCATATTTTGTGTTTCACATGTTTAAATTAGAATGTCTATCTTATATGTAATAATGCTTTCTAGATTCTTATATTGTTATATTTTTTAATTTTAAAGTAGATTTTATTTTTAGTTATTGATATTCTTCACATTATCATAGTCTTATGTCTGTTCATTGATTTTGGTTACTGACAATTGTAGCGGATCTTTCAATATGAGGACGACGCCAGAGAAAAAATAAAGTGAGAAATTTTGCAAAGGATAGGAAAGAACTGAAAGGATACAAGACACAACTTGTATCATAAGTTTTACAATGAAATAAAGACTCTTGAGAAAAATGTTAAGCGTCACCCATCAAGAATAGATGCAAATTACTGAAAATGGTTTCTTGAATATTGCTTGAAGGAAGAAACAAAGGTAACAAATAATATTTTGTATTTCTTTCCCTTAAACCATATATGGCTACGTAAAAGACTCTTTATATTTTATTAATTCATCCCATTCTCATTTGTATTTATTTCGTTGTTGATAGAAAAAGTGTAAACAAAATGTTTTAAATCGTTTGAAGCAAGTTTACACACATACTGAGAGTTCCAAAATATTGGCAAGACGAAAAGACGAAGAGGTAATAAATAATTATTGTGTTTCAGATTTTGCATCATTTTCCTAAATATAGTGTTGTTATTTACATGATTGTGTCAATATTAATGTTATAGGAGCAACTACAAAGAAAGCGCATTAGTAGAGGAGAGTTATCGACCACGGTTCATAAAAAAAGAATGGCTCGGATATCCATGACGATGCGCGTGTTTTTAGTGTAAGTAATGTTTTAAAATTTTTTACTTCTCTTTTTGTATTCATCATGCTAAACTTAAAACTATTATAACCCCAATTATGGTATATTTGTAGGAAGTAATTACGAATATTGAGAGTCAAGATGAATCTTCAAAGCAGCTTTCACAAAATAATTCGCTTGCATAAGTTTTTGTTAAGGAGCACCCAGAACTAGTTCGTGGTTTAGGTGTTGGACCATATCCCACCCAACTTTTTGGTAGTGCTACTTCACAATAGTTGGACTTTGGTATGCAAATTGAAGAGTATTAGAGAACGATTGCAGAGTTAAAGCTTGAGGCAGCAGAAGAGAAGGCGAAAAGACAAATAATGGAGAATCTTTTGAAATATCTAATCCAACAGTAATGAAACAATTTGCCACTGGACGTTGTTGTAGAGCTGGATTCTTTGGGGAGTGCACTGACTTCATCACGCGTAAGGCCATATTTTTCTGACAATCATGACATGCAACAAAAATAATCAGTTTGAGTAAATCGAAATAGATACTATAGAATTTAATTTGTTTTAGTGTTTAATGTTTATTTTTCTAACATGACCTAATTTTAGTTTATAAAGAATGATGTGCTTGTGACAATTTTGTTATATATATATATATATCTTTTCCTTATAACATTTTATTTTTTAATTTGATTAAAATTTCTTAATTTCTATTAAATTAAACTAATAAAAAAACGAAATAAAGGAAACAAGCATATTGATATTGACATAAAATAATAAAAAACGAAAAAAATATCTTTTTTAATTATGTTTATTTTGCAGCGGTTACAAACCGATGCTAAAGTGAAAGGCATTTAAGTTTCCAATTATAGCAGCAGATATAACCACTGCAAAATTGAATGCTGATTTTGCAGCAGTTAATAAAAATCGTTGCTAACTGTTTACCTGCGACTTATTTTGGAGCGGTTATTTAACCACCACAAAATATTTAGCGGCGGTAATATGGCTCCAGAACCGCCGTTATCTACTGAAAATGTTGTAGTGTTTTCAACGGTGGCAATAGTCATCGATGATCTTCCATGAGGAGAAGGCGATTGGATTATTGAAGTCTTTCATGAGGAATGTATGGTAGTTAGATTAGTTTTGATTAGTCTTTAACTTTATTTTATCTGTGATATTAGGAAAAATGAATTTGTATTGTTTGTACTTAAATTAGGGATTGAGAGAAATAAGGAGTGAAGTTAATTAGGGTTGGAAAATATATAATTTGAAGATTTTGAGTATTTTTTAGTACTTAGAGAATTTTATCATACGAAATCCATCTTTTATATATACCATTTCAATTTTATTATTTTCGTAGATAATTTTGTCAGCGTATATAACTTTGGGTAAAAATGATAACTTATTCTATATGATATATAAAATTTAAAAATTATATAATTAATATTTAGAAAATCTGGAATAATAGTAATTAATTAAGCACATACCAGCCACTAGTATATGTGGTGATGATGTAAATAATAGCGTAAAATGCATATTTAAATCAAATGGAGCCTAAAATTACACAATTCACCCAAAGAAAAAAAAATTTATATGGATCTCTCAATAGGATGTTTTTATATAAATCGAATGAGCCCTATTGGAATTATCCATTCCAACACTAATTCAAATCAAGTCAATTCGATTTACTAGAGAAATATGTAAATCGAATCTAACCAATTCCATTTATGTATGCATGTATTGTCCTATTAAATCGAATCACATTGATTCGAATTATGCATGCAATTGACGTGCCTAGTAATTCGAAACAACCTGTTTTGATTTACACCTCGTATTGTCCTTATATAATTCGACATCAGGCCTCAGGTGCGAAGGACGGGGAGGTCCATCCTGTAACGAAACCGGCGCTGTATCAGTAATACCAACTTCTCCGTCACCACTGCGGTTTATATCAGCTACGAAGGACGGGGAGGCTACCACCATTGCCTCAGGTGTAATCACAGGCACGAATGAAGAGGTACCAACAGGCCTCGAACTAGAACAGGCTGCCGTTGTTAGAGCTTGGGAATTCCGATTCGAACCTCTTGAGTTGGAGACCACATCTACAAGCTTGGCCAATAGCTCAAGGGTCCTGACCTCGAGAAACTTTAGATGACAATGGAACAAAACCTCCAATTCCTCGTCACTTTCTATGACAAACGAATCGTATTTCATATTATTCACAAAACTGAAATCGAAATTCGATAGAATAACTTCTCAACCCGTTTCACGTCTTGCAACCCCAATTTTTGGATTATAGAATTCAGGAACTCAGCAAAGCTCGTTGTAGGTTTCAAAAAAATACTGAGGAGATCCTTATCAGTAAACTTAATTCCAAAGCATGTTTTTTTCTTAATCGACATTCTATAGTGCACTAACACTAAAAAACTATCCTCACTAGTCATTATGTTTCACTCTCATGGCAGTAATTCACGTTCACATCATATTTATATACATTGGCATCACAGTAAATCGAATTTACCTTATTCGAATTATATAAGGACAATACAAGGTGTAAATCGAAACATGTTGTTTCAAATTACTAGGCACGTCAGTTGCATGCATAATTCGAATCAATGTGATTCGATTTAATAGGACATTTCATGCATGCATAAATTGAATTGGTTAGATTCAATTTGCATATTTCTCTAGTAATTCGAATTGACCTTATTCGAATTAGTATTGGAATGGATATGTCGAATTGGGCTCATTTGATTTATATAAAAAAGTCCTATTAAAAGATTCATATAACATTTTTCTTTTTGGGTGAATTGTGTAATTTTTTGTTCTATTTGGTTTAAATATGTATTTTACTCTAAATAATATATATGGTAAAAATTCCTCAATGATTATATGTTCATTGTCTTGGTCACGCCCATGTTGTTTTTCCAACATAAAAAGACGTGAAGGTGGGCATTGATCATAAAGTGCGTGACAAGGGAATATGTAAGGCAGTGGAGACACGAATGTTATTAAAGGGAACCCGTTATGGGAGAAAGTAGCTTTACTAATAATATATAGTTTGCAAGAAAAGCGAAGAATTCCAAGGTTGTTATTCTTTCTGATGATGGGATGGTGCTGATTGCATGCACAGTACACTACTACCAAGCTAAGGTAATACGCCATGATGCCCCTTGCATTGTGCAACAATATAATGTCTTTCTCACTTGGGTGTGTTTGTGTCAGTGACTACTCTCATTTGAGGAGTCTGAAACTGAATGTGTGTGTAGTAAAGGGCAAGGAATCGTTATTGATGTAGTGCGCATGTTTGCAAGAGCGTATGGATCGGAGTTGGTGAGGTGATTGTGGGGTCAAGTGAGAGTGGAAATATTTATTTAGAAAAAGGTTGAGACTTAATTCTTTTTAGTTTTTAGTTAATAATTAGTTAATATTGCTTTTTTATTTTTGTTTATTTATTATCTTAGTGACTAATTATTTGATAAAAAAAAATTAATTCTCTAATAAATTATATTTATCTTTTATATATGTATTGTGACAAAAATTTTAAAAACCAAATAGATAAATTAAACTAGTAGAGTTAGATATATTAAAAAATTTAAAAATTCAACCAAAGTTCAATTAGAATTGAGTTAGAGATAATTAAATAATATAATTATGTATATAATATATATTTTTTTAGATAAAAATGATTTTTTGTGTTTATCATTTTAAACTAATTAACTACTAAAAAGTTGTAACAAGTTTGACTCGTTAACTGATTTTTTGACTGATTTTTTTAATTTTTTAATTGGGTCATTACCAACTGATTTCTATCTAATAAATTAAATCAGTTTAGTAATTAATTTTCGATTATTCCATCTGAACTAATCAATTTGATCCGATTTTCAGAATCATAATTATGACAGATATTGCTTTCATAATTTTAAAAAAAAATTATTCTATAGTAGGACTACTAAATTGTTTACAAAATATTATGTGATTAATATTTTTTGATAATTTATTTTATATTTGAATCAACACCAACAAGTAACAAGTAACGCTCAATTTTATTTTCTACTAAAAATATTGCCCTTTCTAATTGTTTATTATACACGTGTCTAACAATTTGGTGATTTAAACATTTATAATATTAAAAATACTATTTGTACACTAAAATCAATTATTATATATATTTGATAATTTAATTTATTTTTAATGTGTATTTTATATATTGTGTATTTTATCCTAATAACTAATTTTAATATATATATCTAACATGATTGATATAATAATATATTGTACTTGTTATTACTATTTATTTTATACCTTCCTCTAAATTTTGGTATGAGCATTTCGAATTGATATTTCAAACTCTTATTTTCATGTTTTGAATATATTAAATATTAAATTAATACATACCTTTTAATTTTCAAATAATATTACTAGTGTATGTATATTTAAGGAAAAAAATTAACATATTGAAAAATATATGCCTTTTGAAACATATAATTGTGACTAGCCAGATATAAAATGGCATGCAAACCGTGCAGCTTTAAGTGCAACCCAAGAAATGGAGAAGGCTCAAGTTAGCGTAGCCATGGTCCATAAACTAATGATAGGTGATGGGTGTGTCTAGACTTAGACTCTGTTTGTTCTTTGAATCTTTGTTGCTATGACAGGCACATACAAGGTGTGGCAAAATGAGGCGACCCCTTCTAATATAGGTCCCTTTATAGGCTTTAATCCTTTTAGACTTTTAGGAACATGTTTTATATATCATATATTATATTCACGCATGAAACAATGTATCCCGGATTCATATCTTTAGCAGCTGCTTGAGTTTATTTCCCTTTCTTAGATGTTTGACATGCAGTTCGGTGTATTAGCTTTTGCTTTTGTGTGTTCCTTATGCTTTATTTGTCTTGTTTATGGCTGGTGTCCACTACGCTTTTCTAATGAGTCCTTAGTTATGAGTTAATCATGTCTAGGGGTGTCAAAAATCCTCAGCAGGCGCGGATCCCCGCGGAGACCACCCCAAATGGAGCCCCGATGGTGGGGAATTTTCTCCGTGGGGATGGGAATGGGGAGCAAAATTCCCTCGAGACAGGCGAGGGGACCCGAGCGGGGATCCCCGCCCCATCCCCGATAATTTTCCGAATTGTTAAATTTACTTAAATACTCTTACTTTATTTCTAACATAGGGGGTATTTTAGTAATTTCACCCATTAAAAAATCTTAACCCTATATTCCCTTCTCACCTTTGTTGTTGCGCCCTCTCTAACTCTCTGTTCCCATCCAAACCCCAACTCTCCAGACTCCAGTCACTCACTCACTCTCCACTTTGTTCAAACTTCAAAACCCTCACAGCTAGCCACCGGCCACTCTTGCGCCGTCACCCTAGCAGCTTCACCGCGTCGTTCTCTCTCCTCAGGTACGGCGTCCTTCTCCTCTCCACTTCTGCGTCTGCGTGTTTGCTTCCATTCTCATCACTATATGTTAACATATTTGTCTCTATTGTTTTAACAGAGAACATGGAGATGTTTGTTGGAAGTTTTATGCCGACAATGAAAGAATATTTGATGTTAAAGACTTTGTTTTATTGCTTTCTTTATAATGGAAGTTGCATTTTAAGATTTTATTTTATGGACTATGATTTGCTATGTTGTATTTCTGGACTTATAATCTTAGATAAGATATGTTTGTGTGCTTGTAATAATATTTTTTAGTTTGTTTTTTTATTTTTTTGATATTTTTTACTATAATTTTCATATGAATGTTAAATATAGGGAGATGGGGAATGGGGTCCCGCGAAAAACGCAGAGAATACGGGAAACGGGAATGGGAACAATTATCCCCCCATGACGGGAAATGGAGCGGGGACGGGGATTAATTCTGGGGGCGGGAACGGAGAGTAGGGAAGCATCCCCCGTCCCCGCCCCCGCCCCACCCCATTGACATCCCTAATCATGTCCCTCGTTCATATATGACAAGAGACTATTCCAATAATATATATATCGAAAGTATAAGAAAAAAAAGAGAAAAAAAAAGCTAAAATATATAAACAAATGTGGTTTAACTTGAGGCTTATTCTTATACACATATACGTAGAGATGACAATTATATATGTATATATTAAGAGAGTGACATTTTGTAAAACTTCAACTAAAATCTCGTGTACATTCAAATACCCGGCATAAAGTATAATTACAATATTATTGATGTGTAATATATACAAAGAATAATACTTCACATAGGTAGACAATAAAAATATTAAATAATATGAACAATAGATATATCAGATGTTTAATTTAATAGGTATGTAAATAATTATATTCATTATTTTTAATTAGATGGTTATTTTTTTAATTCAATTTACTCATGTATGTACAGTTAACAATGACTGCATGTTCAATTCACTAAGTGTACAAATAGTTATCCTAATGTTAAGGTTTATGAGATAATTTGGAGGTATAGTATTTTTTTATTTTACTAGATAAATTCTAAAGCCTATTATTCATATTGTTTACAAAATTATATCTACCTAACAAAACCGAAGTCTTTTTATTAACCAAATTTAATCAAGTTGATCTAATATAAAAATTGAAAAAGAAAAAGAAAATAAAAAAAAGTAATTATTATAAGGGTAAAGTATGTTTTTATTCTTAACATTTGTGATTTTCTTCAAAAATATTCTTAATGTTTAATTATATTCAATTTTGTTTCTAATGTTTTCGATTTGCATCAAAGTTATTTCCGAATGTTAATTTTATCTGAAATATTGAAAAAAAATTGAAAACATTTAAAGATAGTTTTACAACAAATAAAAAACGTTAATGATACAATTAAATAAATAAAAACATTAAAAACAAAATTAAATAAAATTAAATATTAAAAATGTTTTTAAAAAAATTACAAACCTTAAAAACAAAAATATACTTTACCTTTATCATAATTACTAATAATAAGACTCCTCTACTAGTGACTAGGAATTTGAATGGCAAGCAATGATGTCAAAGTAAGTGTTAGATTAGGCATTTAAAAAATAATTGAAAGACAATGAATATTAGTTCAACATAGTCTATATTTTTATTTTTATACTTTTTAATTATTATTAAAATAAATGAATAATTTTAAATGTAATAAACATATAATTATAGTTTAAATGGTATAATTTTATTATACTCATTAAAGAAATTATGAGTTCGAGTCTTTCAATTTTTTATTAAAAAACATATAATTATAGTTTACATATATACAATTATTATAAATATTAAGTTAAATAAACTAATTTTAAAATATTATCTCCTAGTATGACTCCCACGACACTTGACTTAGCAAGAATCAAACGAGGAGATTTTGTGTGAAAGTCGTCGGTATCATCATATAAAGTCATAAGTTCCTATTTATGGAGGAAGCCTATAGTCAGCGCCGAACTAGAAATTTTATAGAGTAAAGTATCGTTTTTGTTTTCAATGTTTGGGGTAAGTTCTAAAATTATTTTTAACATTTTAATCGTCCTATTTAAGTCCCTAACGTTATAAAATTGACTTAATGTTGTCCCGCCGTTAGGAATCCGTTAACAGAATTGACGGCGGGACAAAATTGAGACGATTTTAAAACGTTAGGAATTTAAATAGGACGAAAATATTGGGACAAAAACGATACATAGTGTTATATCGAAAAATAATATTTTCGATCAAAATGTTATTGAATTCTTTGATAAGCCAATGTTCGACAAGTTTAGACTTCGATCATTGCCAAGTGCCAAAATAATATTTCGATCAACCTCCAAATACATGTTAGAATTAACTTTGGATTGGAGTCAATTAGGTACTCCGTTATGTACTCTCTATCAGTCGATTGACTTAAGTGTGGAAATCGAAGAGACAGACTCGACGGAGGTCAACTATGTCGAAGAAGAGGTCGACAACAATTTGTTAGTCGAAAAAGATAAACAAATTGTGAACTTAGAGGTAGAGAATAACTTTATTGGATTCCTTGAAGATGGTCAATCGATGAAGATGATGATTCTGATCGATTAGGACTCATCGAGAGAGTGAAGCAATCGAAGGAAGTTACTAAGTGAAGATAGTTGGCGGAAGTTACAGACTCAAAGAGGGAACAATTATTCAAAGATCAACCGCACGTGGAAGTTATATTTGAATTTGATTGGTCGAGAACTTCTATAAATGAGTGAAAGCTCGAAAGAACAAAAGTTGGAATTTTTTCGGAGAAAACACTCACACTCACTCACATCCCCAGCGATTTTCTGAGTCAGTCAAGAGTCTTTTTCTTTGAAAGGTTCCTTCCATGTCTTTACTTTTCATTTAAATTCCCTGCAACTTTCCTTTTTATGCAATTTATCTTCTTTGCAATGTCATTTCGATTCCTTTAAATTCAGCAACGTTTATCTTTTTCAACCTTTACCTTTTAATTTGTCCTTTATTTTTCCAAACACTTTTTCTTTCTGCAATTACATTTTCCTTTTATTCAAGTCATTTAAATTTTATTGTTCATTTCAAATTTCTGCAAAGCTTGGTTCTTTCTTCTTCATTATTGTCAAATGCATAGATTTTGATGCAAATAAAACTGGTACCTACAAAAGAGGAGTAGGTTTCGCTCCCAGACCATTAGAATTGAACCACCATTGATTTGCTAAAAATTGACAAAACAAATTGGCACGCCTAATGGGACAGTTTTAAAATTTAATTGTGTCAAAATTTGTTGCTTTTAACTGTTGCATTGTGCATGCAGTGTTGATATTTGTTGCATGCGGTTAATAATAAGTGGTAGAATTGTTACCATGTCTGACGAAGTTTCAAATGGCAATGCAGAAATAAGTAATAATTTCCCAATAACTGCTAGACAAATTTCTGCAAATTTGATTCCACATGCAGAGTATAATTCTGGGGAGAATATTGCAGTTATTAATGCAAGTGTTGGTGGTAGTGGGCGAAATTCACGCCATAGGATCACCACAGTGCAGAATCAACCGCAAGTAACCGTAAGTTGGCTTCCATTTGGCCTTTCTTCTGGCTATATGCCTCCTATGGGCAATTACATATTTCCGGTCAGATTTGGAAATGTGCCATGATCGATGGTGAGTTTCGACAATATATTGACGAAAGCCATCATGATTTAGTCAACTTGTTGACTCACCAGATGACTACTATTTTAAATCCTATCCTAGCTGATAATGAGTCAAAATATGATCGACTGGTTAAACAAATTTACTATACATAGAAATAAAATTTAATTTTATCATTCAATAATATCAATTTTTTACTATACATAGTATTCAATTATTTTTTAATCACACCTAAGTAAATTACACTTAATCATGTTACCTTCATTTCTAAATAAATTAAATTTTTTTATAATTTTACTCTTAAAGATTTTTAGTTATAATGAAATGTTTGTAGAATGACTAGTATATAAACTTGCAGAAAAGAAAAAATAATATATATACAATAAAATATAAATTATACCTTTTGTCTTTCTAATGTATCAAAATTCTTTAAAATTATAAAAAAATAACTTTATTTAAAATGAAAGTAATGTAATTAAGTGTAATTTATTTAGATTTAATTAAAAAATAATTGAATACTACCTACAGTAAAAAATTGATATTATTAAAAGATAAAATTAAATTAAAATTTATTTTTATGTATCGTTTTTGTCCCCAACGTTTTCGTCCCCAACGTTTTCGTCCTATTTAAGTTCCTAACGTTTCAAAATCGTCTCAATTTTGTCCCGCCATCAATTTTTTTAAACGGATCCCTAACGGCAGGACAACATTGAATCAATTTTAAAATGTTAGGGACTTAAATATGACGATTGAAACAATAGGGACAACTTTAGAACTTACCCCAAACGTTAGAGACAAAAATAATACTTTACTCAATTTTATAAAAAGGAACTAAATTAAACATAAAATAAACTAAATATTATAACAAAAATTAATAAAATATAATTAAAAAATTTAAATATTTTAAAAATATTAGTATTTTAATAATTTTAACTATTGATTTTTATTATAAAAAATATATAATATATATAATTAAAATAAATGGTTAAAATTATTGGGAATATAGTATTTTAAAAATATTTAAAAAATTGCTATAATTTATAATATGTATGTCAAATCAATAATTACATTAAATAAAAGCTACATTTAACAATATATTTTAAGATTTTAATACTTTTAGACTTGTTTACCGATATTTATAAGACTAAAATAATTAATTATTATATTTGAAGTAAATTTTAAAATAATTACCTTTTTAATATATATAATTATATAATTTAATAAAAAATCATCCTTCATCTTATTTTAATAATCATTATCGCTGAAAAAGATCATTTAATTGTTGTTATTGTAACAGAAAATAAATAATTTTAAATTTTTATTTAAGAAGAATACATAAAAAAATATGAAAGAATAAAATTTTATTTAAAAAGAAATTGTTATTTTATTTTATTTTGATAAACTTAATTTTTAAATTTGTTAGTTTTTTATTTTTATTTTAATCTATATTTATTGTAAAGTTATTACATATTCATACATAGTACATTTATACTCTTTTATTTACACACATCTTTCTATTGTTATATTGTAATACACATTACACACACTGGGTTATTTACATGTAATTATTTTATCTCTAATATATTAACATATAATTAATTAATAATATTATACTACATATATTATTAGTTGTTAGGTAAAAAATATTATTATTTAAAAAAATTATGTAAAGAAATAATTATAGATTGATGTTTTTGTATATTTATATTATAATATTTATTTTTTATTAATTATTTGATAGTCCAATTATTTTTGAAGTTTTCAATTGACAGTAGACAAAGAGTGCAGAAATGACTGCAAATGTCATTTAAATTTGCAAAAAGTGACGTATTAAAATGTAATTATCAATTGACATAGAAAAGTCTATAAATAGGATGTTAAAGTCTTAAGCTAATATTGTAGGGAGTTCAATTCTTTTAAAAAATACTTAGAAATCAAAAATTTTTTTAGCCATTTCGACATCACAGAATAAAAATTGAGAATTTAAGTAATTCTTCTAAACTCAAACGCTTGTAATCTACTTTTTCAGTTTTTCTTAATAAAATTTATTTGCTTTTCTATGTTGTTTTATTTTTTATATTTGTCTTTCCTTCTTTATCTTTCTTTGATTTCTGTTTCTTTTAATTTTCACAATTTTAGTTTATCTCTCGCACCTTACATTTTTTCTTTTATCTTTAATTTTGTTTCTTTAATTTCTTTTAACACTACAATTGAAACATTAAGATACCCACATTTTTTGTTAAAATAGAACAAAATTTGAGTAAAATAAATTGGCACATCCAGTGGGACATTGTCAATAGATTATAATTTTATCAAATAAAACAACAAAAATTTTGAACTTGTATGTGGTTGCGCAATGATAAAATCGTGTTTTCATATACGGGAAAATCAGTGTCCGTTGACATGTCAAGTACATCTGCAATATCTTCTACTACTTCCAGTGATAAGATTAGACGAAGTGAGTCTGAAAATATTCCTGTGATACAAGGAACTAACTCTACTATAAGGCAACTTGAACAACTTTTCAAAAATTAGGATTTTGAAAAAATAGGATTAGGATATTAAAAACACGCCATATAAGCCTAATGTGAAACACCCTCCACATACTATCCTCGCCTACCCGCTTTTGCAACATGAATGCCATCTCCTAAAATCGCCGTTTCTTGAAGCTCCAGCAATCGTCGCACGTTGTTGCCTCATCCGCCATAACCGATCGCATCACGGTGCTGGTTCCCTATGCATCGAAACTTCTTTGTTGCGACACGGTGATCTCCACGCAGCGTATCATGCGGTGAGATCGGACCATCGACGATGTGCTCTGATTACTGCAAGTCCCTTCGATTGGAGTTTGCCGCCGATCTTTGCCGTGCATCCTAGACGACCATTCTTCCCGCTTCCAATTCTCTTTGTTGCAATGTTCGACTATGCATGCAGGGTCTTGTGAGACCCCATCGGACCTTCAACGTGAGATAGTTTCTTTTTGTTTAACTTGGGATTTTGTTTTATTAAATTTGAGATTTTTTTTGTTACACTTGAGATATTTTTTGTAAAACTTGGAATGTTTTCTTTTATTAAACTAACTATGGGATATTTCTTTCTGTGTAACTTAGAATGTTTCTTTTATTAAATTGGAATTTTTTTTGTTACATATGGAATGTTTTGTTTTATTAAACTAAATGTGAGATATTTCTTTCTGTTTAACTTGGGATGTTTCTTTTATCAAATTTGAGATTTTTTATTACACTTGGGATGTTTTATTTTTTGTAAAACTTGGAACATTTTGACTGTTAAGTTGGGATATTTCTTTTCTTAAACTTTGGATATTTTTTTCTTAACCTTGGAATATTTTGATGCTGGTCGCCCCCGCACAACTTACAAAGGAGTTGCGGCGGAGGGTACAACGACAGCATGATGGATGGTTGAAGACGAGGTATTGGCGACGCGATGAGATGGGGTTTCACGTTGACGAAGCGGTTATAAGTTTAAAATTCTATTTTTAAAAATTCAAAATTTTATTTTTTAAAAGCGGTTACAAGCTTAAAAATCATATTTTAAAAAATTCAAAACTTTATTTCTTTAATGATTTTGAAAAGTTATTCAAGTTGACGAGTATCCTAGTTGGTTACTGGTGCGCGAAATTAGAACTCGTACAACTTCACTGGCAAGTGCACCGGATTGTCCAAGTAATACTTTAGATGAGTGAGGGTCGATCCCACAAGGATTGTTGGATTGAGCAAGCAATGGTTATCCTGTTGTATGTAGTCAGGCAAACAGTAAAAGTTTGGTTGTTGTTGTAAACACATAGACAGTGAAATAGCAAGTAAAGAAAGCAATTAAACAGATCTGGATTAAAACAATGATGAGAAAACAGTTAAGGCTTCGGAGATGTTTACTTTTTCGGATTAAAACTTCTTACTAACTATTTTAACAATGAATGATTCATTCTATGGCAAACTGTAAGTGATTAAACCCTAATTCCATAGCAATTTAATCTCCTCTGATCCTCATCAAACGCCAGGGTCAGTTGTCATTAAATTCAGACAAAGGTGAAGTTCAGTATTCTAGTTTATACCACAAAGGCCCTAATCACCCCAGATCCCAGCTGAACAGATGTTCCCATGTCCCTAACAGGTTGTGGATTAGCCGTCTAGGAGGTGTGTGCTCAAGCTGTAGATCAGGCGACCTTGGTTAGAGTATCACAAGAACTCATGTAGAAAAAGGGTCATACTTCCGTTCCACCCAGTTTCATTTAGATTAAGAACGAGACACACCTTAGAGAATTGAATCAAACATAGATTAAAATAGAAAAGTAATAATATTAATCCATAGAAATAAACAGAGCTTCTAACCTTAACCAGGAGGTTTAGTTGTTCATGACTTACAGAGAAAATACAAAAGTGAGTTGTCCCCCTCCCAGAGGAGAGATCCAATGTTTTTTCCGGGGAGGAAGAAAGTCCCTTATTTATAGTAAAAATCTCTAAGACTAAACTTATAATTCAAATTCAAATTATATCAAAACAAAAGAGATTTAAAAATTACAAAAGGAAAATAAAATAGGCTAAGAAGTGCTAAATCCACTTGAGAGGCCCAAAGAGGAGTGATTCGGGCTGCTGGGGGCGTTCGGCGCCAGTCTGAGCGTTGAACGCTCAAAGGGAAGTGTAACGATGCTGATTCTGGCCCCCTACTGGCGTTCAGCGCAGGGAGGGGGAAGTTTCTGGTCCCTCTTAGGTGCTAAACGCCAGGCTCGGCGTTTAGCGCCAGTTTTGGCAATGATTTCGGAAGAAATGTATAGACTATTATATATCGTTGGAAAGTTTTGGAAGTTGACTTTCTAACGCCATTAAGACTGCGTCAATTGGATCTCTATAGCTCAAGTTATGCTCGTTGGAATGCAAGGAGGTCAGGGTTGACAACATCTACTATCCTTTCCTCATTGTTGCAAAAAACTCTGCCAAATTCACCCGAAATTCACCTGAAATCATAAAATCACCACAAAAACTCAAAGTAGCATTTAAAGAGAATTTTTGCACTAAAATATAATAAAACTTAATAAAATCTAAGTAAAAATAATATAAAAATAACTAGAAAAAGGGTAACGATGCTGATTCTAGCCCCCTTGTAACACCCTCACTACCAGAATGTCACGCTTCCGGTTGCGCTACTCTAATAGTTCGGGTATTACGACAACTTCTAGACTTAATAATAATAAAATATGAGCCTTTAACTCGAATACCGGATCGCTATTTCTTTGAGAAATCAAAATTTCTTTTTAATTTGATAATAGATTTGCATATACATATACACAAAACTTCTTATACAAATAATTTACAAATATTAGATACATACATATCATACAGCTCTTATCCCTCTTACAAAATTATAATGACAAAGGCGAGGGAAAACTATGACGAATATATATACAAATAGATGTATTATGTATATTATGTATATAAATATTCTCCGGCCAGCATTAGTTTCGCAGGCTGTGTTAGGAGCTTGTTATTATATACCTTTTGGTTCTCTATTCCTAGTCTCTATTATCTTTTTTTGTTAATCTTAGTTTTCTTCGTACGCAAGTTTCTATTTACGTGAGCGTTACGACTTTTGTTTTGACTTTTCTTCAAAGGCTCTTAGTTATAAACTTCTTCAAACTATATTATATATGTAATTTTGTTTTTAGAGGTCGTAATATCTCGCCACCTCTACTTTATGACTCGAGTGTAAGGTTTTGTGTGGTAGGGTGTTACATTAACCCTATAGTGAGAACCCTTTCGAGGACGATGTTCTCACTCTCCTACAAGTGTTTCCTTTTCAGGATATGGGCGAAAAAGTTACGAAGAGTTTATTTTGTTTTTATTTATATGATGTATTGTATTGTTTTAGATATTATTTTTTTCTCTCATCTTTATCTTTATACATTTTGTAAGAGGGATAGAAGTTGTATTATGTAATGCTTGTAAGTCAATATTATATATATGTTTTGTGTAACAGCCCAGACCACCCGCTAGCACGATATTGTCCGCTTTGGCACACAAGGCCTCACGGTTTTGCCTTTGACGATAGGGATGATAGCCGAAGCTCCCCGCACTCACTCGTCAAAACGCGTCATGCTAGGGAGAGGTATCCACACCCTTATAAGGCATGCTTCGTTCCCCTCCCCAACCAATGTGGGACCTTACAATCCACCCCCCTAAGGGAGTCCAATGCCATCACTGGCACATTGATCAGGGAGCCCAGCACCCTCGCTGGCACATTGATCTGGGTTCTGGCTCTGATACCATCTGTAATAGCCGAGACCACCCGCTAGCACGATATTGTCCGCTTTGGCACACAAAGCCTCACGGTATTGCCTTTGACGATAGTGATGATAGCCGAAGCCCCCCGCACTCACTCGTCAAAACGCGTCATGCTAGGGAGAGGTATCCACACCCTTATAAGGCATGCTTCGTTCTCCTCCCCAACCAATGTGGGACCTTACATTTTGTAAGTATGTATTTATGTTTTCAACTAAAAGTCTTTTGAAAGGTTATGCGATTTTAAGTTTTAGCCAGACTCTTATCTTAGTATTAAATATATTTAGAGTCGTTGTAACGTCTGAGCAATTAGAGTGGCGTAGCTGGAAGCTTGACATTCTGATAATGAGGGTGTTACAAATAGGATCAAGTACATGGAAGATTTTCTTTTACACATCTACAATCCAAAGCCACCAATGTCCTCCATGGCAAATTGGAAAAAATAGTTGAAGTTTGGGTAAATAAGACAATATTTTAGTCTAAATGATACAGAATAAAAGAATTATTTAAGAAGTTTTAGAAATGAAAACTCACAAATAGATGGGATGCTAGATTTTTCTTGTCTAGAAAAGGAAAATACTCCTTATATTCATTGATGTTGGTGGCCTTCTTGGTTGCTAGATTAATGTACTTGTCCTCAAACTTCATCAACATGTTATTTTGTACCGAAATAATAACTTTTAGCATACAATGTATTTTCAAAATGCACCAAAATTGAGGTTAGAATTTAATGGTAGTAGAGCTTACCACAATATCGGATGGAACACAGTATATCTGTTCTTCAAATTTTTTAGATTTCTTCTTGTTGAGAAGTTACCACACTATGGAGACCACCTATGAAAATAAAGGACCCAAATTAAATTACATATATAGAATAATAACTCGTAATAATAAGCATTAGTGTTATAGCATAAGAATTTACTAGATTTTCTACAAATTCTTTTGGTTTTAAAGATGCAAAGTAATATCTAGCTCCCTCGATTATATTTTCATGCTTCAACCTAAATATGATCTCCCATTTATTGCTGGTCTCATGTTTGAAAGTCTTGATATTTGCTGCCCAATAGTAGCATTTGTCCCTAAGCTCCTCTGTTATTTCTTTTTGCTTGACTGGAGTCTTGAACTTTTCAAAGAAGCTCAGACTTGGTTGTACATCGTTGTGGACTTGTCTCCTTGACAAATTTCAATGATGTGGCAACCCCAGCATCCATAACCTCAACTAACTTTTCCAACTCATCAACCAACACATGGCTCTCTTGGGTTCTAATTTTTGGATATTTTTCCTTGTTGGTTGGTGGTCCATACTCTTGTGTAATTGTAGCTTCATCAGTTGATTACTTCTGCCAATGTTAAAGGATGGTGCACTAAAGTCATCATTTAATGCAGCATTTGCAACCATCAGTAATCCAGCTTTGAGATCTTGAGCCGGTGGAGGACTGCAACGTGACACTTAAAATTTTGTAAGAATGCACCAAAATTGTCAAAAAAGAAATTTGATAAATTAGAACTTACACATTAAGAGGGACTTCATGCTGAGTTTCTTTTAGGAGAACTTCCTCGGGAGCTTCTTAACAAGGTTGTGGAGGATTGCAGAACGAGACATAAAATTGGTTAATAAAATACCAAGAAGAATTATGCACCAAAAAGGAATTTAACAAGAACTTACGCATTAATAGCTTCTTCTGGCAGATTTTCATTTGTAGAAGGGCAGGAGTTTGTTGTTGATTATATGGAGGGTTGGAGATAGAAGGTGCAATCGCTCAAAGTGGCACTCTAATGAAGGCAAACAATAAAAATTTAGGAGTGATGCTTAACAAATTTCGGTGCAAATCATTAACTCAATGATTAAAAAACTCACATATTCAATGATTCAGATTGTGACTGAGTTTGTTTTGGTAGCACAAGCATTTAATCTTCGGGATCAATCCCAAGATTAATATTTGGGATACTCATACTAAATAAAATTCGGTGTCAGTTAAGTCTATAAAATTAAATGAAATATAAAAACTTATTATTATGAACTAAACTGAATACTTTACTGACTTGTTAGATATTGGTGAATCTTCCATCCTTTCCTGCAATTAGAATTCTATCTCCATTCTTACTTGTTTAATTGGTACTGCTTCCTCGATAAGGTTGGCTCCATCCAGTACTTCTTCTTTTATTTTGAATCTGAAATACACCGAAATTATGTCAACAGAGCATCTCAATCATTGAATAATAACAGAACTTTTTTTATGAGAATTTACGTAGTTGCAAGCTACAAACTCTTTTTTTTCCTTTTTTCTTGAAAAAAAAAATTTTAGTGCCAGTTTTTTTCTTAAAAAAAAGATATCAAATTAAAAAGCACATTAGAATAGGACAAGAAATAAAGAAATGGTAAGAAAAATTACGTGGGATCAATTGGTGCATTTAAAGACTTCTGAAAGCTTGACTATAAAACACAGGATTATTCTCACTTGATAGATTTACAGGTGACATTTTAAGAACACAATAAACATTATTCAGTAAAACTAGACTAATTACTTCAATTTTTAAGAAATTTTAGCAAAGAAACAATATAAGATATTGAATCTTACGTTTGTGAAAAATCATAGTGAACTTTTGTTGAATCGTGGTCACTTTTTGGTTCTTCAGGCTGAACAAGCTTTCTTTTTTGGTGGCATTGCTTTTTTGGCCAGCATTAATGAATCTACATTTGATGATAACTTTTGGCTTGAAATGAGTGGATTTCATCACATAAACTTGTATTTATTCATTTAAATAGCATGCTTTTGTAAATTCTCTTTCAATTGTACCTAATTGTTAAAAACATGCTTTTTGTGCTCCAAATGATCAAATTGATTTCACTTTTATTCCATTCGATGTCTTGACATGTTTATTGAGTGATTTCAGTACCAAAAGGCGAGGATGACTTTGAAGAAGTAGAGGAAAAACATGCAAAGTGGGAGAATTCATAGAGAAACAAAGGAGGAGAACATTCGGATACGTGCGTATGCACAGGTGTGAAAAATTAGCTAGCATGCGTACGCACACGTGGGAAAACTGGCAAGTGTGTGTACTCACACAATGGTGCGTATGCACGAGTCTGAGCACGTGCCTCATTTAAGAAATCACGTGATGTGCGAGCTGGAGGCCTTTTTGACCCAATCTTTAATGTTCTGAAGCAAAAAGGAGAAATTCACTCAAGGGGGAACATACCATACACCATCATATCATCAATTTGCAAGGTTTAGGCTAGTTTTTCATAGTTTTTCCTAGAGAGAGAAACTCTCACTTATCTCTAGGGTTTATTAGGGTTTATGCAATTTATACTTTAATTTTGAAATTTAGCTTGTCTCAATTGTAAGTTGTGCTTAATTTTCTCACCCTTTGCACTATACTTACTTAGATTCTCTTATAATTAAAGTCACTGTGTTAGTATATGCACTTGAGAGTTTTTGAATTTTATGTTAATAAATTTGATGTTTTAAGGTTTATATTACTTGATTGAATTGTTAGTATTGATTGTTTACATTGTTTGGATATAGTTTTCATTTAATTTTGTAATTTACTATGCTTTATCTTCATGCCTACCAAGTGTTTATTGAAATTCTTAGTTGAATATGGAGTAGATTTTTATCCCTTGACTTGGGGATTGAGGAACTAGGATCTTAGAATCATTAGTGTCTAAAATTGAATGGTAGTTTTGAGTTGTTAGTTGATCTTGTTTTCACTAATGCTAACTTTTTACTAAGTCTAATTAGTAAGTTAGTTAGGATTTATGGATTAAGACCAATTATGTCTACTTGATTTTTTTCATTGTTTAGGAGTTAACTAAGTGGGATTAACTCATTGTAATTACCATGATTGTGGTTATAACAATGTTAAGATTCCTTAACTCTCAATCCCTAGTCAAGGCCCTTTTTATGCGTTTGAACTACATTTCTCATTAGCTCATTGCTTTAATCTTCCATAGTTTGATTTAATTGTCTTTTAATATAGTGGTAGCTTAGTCATTACTTTTTATTCATGCTTGCTTACTTAATTGTTTTTCTTGTTTATCAAGTCTAATCCTAGTCATCTAATTGTTTTTGGTTTATTTCACTTCTAATCTCTTTAATTTCTGTTTTTATGCGTGAAAACCCTTGAGTTCACAACCAATGATGCGTACTTAATTGCTAATCCAAGAAAGAATGACCCAGGATTAACACTCCCAGTTAATTATTTTGTAGCTTTGTGACATACTTATTTAAACTTTGATTCGTGTTGTTTGTTAGTTTGGAGTTATACTTATAACGAATCCATCCTTTCAAATTGGCGAAATTCCTAACTGACATCCGACATGCATCAAGCATCCTGGAAAAGAAAAGAATCATCAAGTAAACAAATACTTTTAAATTTACAAATAACACCGAAAGTAACACATACTTTTCTGTAGGCTTATCACTTTTTTTCTTCATCCTTCTTTCTGTTTTTCCTGGATTTCTTCACTTCTGACAATATAAACAAAAATTTCTGTTTATGCAAAAAATTTTGATGAAAAAACAAATCATAGTTTTAAAATAGTAATTTCTAAATCTTACTCATCTTCAGAGTTAGTCTCTATTTGTAAAGATGAATTCACAATAACATAATTCCTCTTTTTAGATTTCATCCTGAAAAAGTAAAAATGCACGAGGTAAATAAACACAATAAATATTTAGAAATTACATCGAAAAGTAACATTTACTTCTTTACTCTTCTTTGTGGTTGTTTTCTTCTCTTTGGTGTCTCCTTGTTGTCAGATTCAGAATTAAACTGATACTCAGAGTCAGCCATCAACTGCATATTTGTTTTTCAGTCTATGCCCTCTAATTCCTTTGATGAGGAAGATGAGCACATAAGTAGCCCAATTTCATTCTGGAATAGTGTCCACATGAAAAATTGGTGGCATATGAACTGAAAAAAATTTGTTTATTGTTGTTGACAACAAGAAGCATTTCTAGATGAATAGAATGAATGTTCTCTTAAATTTTATCTGATTTTTAGGTCCATCCAGGCTCATCTCAATTAAAGACTTTGTCAAAAATGACAAAGAAGAACCTTTGAAGCCTTCTACAATTTCTTTCTGCTATTCATTGATTTCTTTATAGATAATTTTGTTTGGAAAGTAATCCCCTACAAGAGTAGTAAAAATATTTTAATAACACAAAAATAATGTAAAAAAAATACCGAAATTTGATTGATAGAATAGATTACAAAAAAAAATTTTACCGGATGAATTTAAGCCAAGAGCATCCCTTATCTTGGTAGGGGTGATCCTGATTTTCCCACACCGTGTGTCTAGGGAGCTATTATACAAATCAAAGGAATTAGCCAGTTCCTTCAGCAGTTTATGGGTCACATTCAAGCTCGAAAAATGTTTCATCACTCCAAATCTTAATTCGTCCACAAGATTTTTTTTCATCACTCGTTTTGCTGAAATCATGAATTTTCTGTAAATAAATAAAAATTATGTTATATAATTATATTTATACAACAAAAATAGAGTTGTTTTAACAATATATGCTTACATTATGTATTGGTACCTTCTTCTTTGAGATGTTCTTCTCAGCAACTTTTTTTATTGTCATTTTTACTATAAGGAATAAAGAATTAGGTTCATAGATAACAACACTATATTTAACTCATGAAAATCACTTAACTATGCACAAAATGAAAACCGAAGCACTATAGTAAGATTCTATGGTCTAATTACACTAAATTTAGGACAAAAACACCCATTGCATCTCAATTAAGTCAAAATGTACCGAAAGTGCTTACTGATTACTTGCCACAAGCTCAGTTCAAAACATGCAAATCACTCAAACATACACAAAAGACATGAAAATTACTCAAATATGCACAAAATGATAACAGAATCACTACAGCAATATTCTATGGTCTAATTACACCAAATCTAGGACATAAATCAATTGCATCTCAATTCAGTCAAAATGCATTGAATATACTTACTGATTACTAGGCACAAACTCAGTTCAAAACATGCAAATCACTCAAACATGAACAAAAAAGCACATACAAATCAATTTTAGATCAGAAAATATTAATATAAGTTAAATCACACCAGAAGCACTACAATAACATTCTTACACCGACCTAACATAGTTATCACAAATGAACATACGAAGAGAACATTCGTATCTACATTATCGCGAGAACACAAACTGAATCTGCTAAATATACAGAAATATGACTATTTAGTGTTTTGCGATCGCAAATGCGAAAGAGAAAAGTGAAAAATATGGACGATTTACCCTCAATAATCTTTCGTCTTCTCTTTTGTTGAAGATTTCGAACATAGCTCTGAGATTTTCTTAAACTTTCGCGAAGATTTTTACAAATTTTTGAAAGATTTTGAGCATAGTTTGAACTTTGAAGTTTCTTTGTTGCAGTTTTGAGGAAGACAATGAAACCATTTTTCATATTAATGTGTGCGGCTTCGAAACGTCATTCGCGTTAGTGAACAGTGGCGTCAGTGTGTGTTTTACATGCTCTCTGTTTTGAAGTTAGTTTTGTTGGGCTTAAGCCAACTTGGTTGAAATTAGATGCCAAAAAGGCTTCTAAGTGTTGCATAACTGCTCTATTTAAAGGATTGTCACTGACCAATGAATTGCTGTATACATAAGATGAGTTTCGAACTCCAAAATTTATTTAAACAAACTAATAAACTAGTCACAGAAGATTTTATTGCTTTTTTTTGGTCTTTGAGATTTTATTGCTTTATCATGTATAATATGCAACATTGTATACAATAATGTTGGGTCGATCAGGTTCAATATGTTTTTTCTGGATAATTTAAAATTAGGTTTGATATTAAAAATGACCCAATAAAAACTTAATTCTGAATCTAGCTAAAATGCTAAACCCCCACCGGATGACTCATACACTCCCTTACTAGTTAGCCGAGTTTTGGTGGTTGCCAAACACTATTGCAAGTTCTTAACTAACTTGAGTTGGTCAAGCGATTAGCTCACTTGTTCATTTAAGCAAATTTCAAGAATTTAAATCCCACCTTATGCATTTAACAATGACAAACTTTTAAATATACAAGTTTTCATTTCTCAAGCGAGGTGACCGAGTCATTGTAGAGATAAGAGCATGCTTAGCACATAGATCCAATTTAATCACTTCAATCATGATTACAACATAATGAAGATCGTACAAAGGTGATGACTTACAAGGCTATATGGGAAACATTGCGAAGCTATAAGTAGTACTCATACCCATAAAACCCCAAACCAAGAAAAAAGATAGTTTAGAATAAAATAAAACAAGAGGTATATGACTTTACACAAGAAATAAAACTTCACAAACTTCTTCCTATACCCTCTACTATACGTTCCTCTTAGTGGCATTCAAATCCTGTTTTCTGACCATAGACACATAATTGATACTTAGTGAGATATTACTTTAACCAAATAGTATGTTGGACCAAGGAGATAAGCTCAAGGCCCTCGGCTTTTGCGAAAGCAAAGACAGCCCTGCTGCTGATCAGGCGGGATCATACCTCCACCTTTCGATGTATCGATCGCCTCGAGCAAGGAAACTACCTCGTCCATCTCAGGTCGTTTATCAGGATTCGCGTCCCAGCATTTCTTCATTACGTTTGCTAGAGAGCTAGGACAACATCTTGGTATTTCTGGTCTCAGATTCTAAAATTTTAACAGAAAAATGTAATCAAATCATGATCATGGATTCAAAGTAAATGTGAATAACCCGTGACAAACATGTGCTGCTCAACTATGAGTTATAGCCAAAACCAGAAGATACACACACACACACACATATATATATACCTGGCGAACGACGGCTGAAGTAATCTCCGAGAAACTGAGGTCGGGATATGGCATGTCACAGCAATATATTTCCCATAAACAGATTCCAAAACTGTACACATCACATTTCCTGTTATAGGGGTTGCCATTTAAGACCTGGAAGCCACCACCCAATTTATGGATGAATATGTAGTTAGTTATACCATGTTTGTGAAGAAGAACTACTTAGTATTGTCCTACTAAAAAGAGTTGGTTATATGAATTAGAGGATGACATAGTATCTTGTCATAAATCAAATTTACCATGCTTTATCAGTAATTAAATTAGAAACTTTTAAGGTCACCCTCTTGTTTATATTGGCCCATGATATTCTGCATTATTAAGGACCCGAAAACCCATTTCAGATTAAATGAAATATGTTTTGGAAAAAGCAAGCGATTGCAGTAATGATCAACTCTGCCATACATGGAAGAACAATTTCTAACTGGTACTAATGACACACCTCGGGAGCCATGTAACCAAGGGTACCGGTCTCCCCAGTCATGTCATTTGGATTTGACGCTTCAACACGGGCGACGCCAAAATCAGCAATCTTAACCGTGCGTGTCTTATCCAACAGCATGTTCTCTGTCTTTACATCTCTATGAACAATCTTTTGAGAATGAAGGTAACTCAGCCTGCAACAAACGAGTAATTTGAGCCGTTATCTAGATAGATTATGAGAGTTGCTTTTCTGAACTTGCTAACCACTATGCAATCAATGAAAAAATATTGCATAAGCTAAATACCCTCTTGCAAGATCAAGTGCCAACTGGATGACAACCTTAAAAGCCAACTTTCTTCTTCGATTCTTTATCAGGAAAGATTTAAGCGCACCTCCAGCAAGATACTCCACAACAACACAGCAAATATTGCTTGGCAGGCTAATTAGACCATCATCAGTTTGTATCTGCAATTCTGAAGATCCCATTGTTGCTCCTATGAACTGAACAAGATGAAAGAGTTATTTGAAAATTTCATGACCAAAACCACTTATGTCCTAAAAAATAAGATGCTAGAACACCCAAATTGAGAATACATGTAATGAAGATGTAGAATAACTTTCTTTCTGTCAGAATAGAAGTGAAAATGGTGACATGTCGATGCTTCCAAAGTACAGATTTATTAAGATTTCCTTTTTTTTTTTTTAGTTCAAAAACTGTTTCAATAAGATTTGGTTATAAGCTATTTTGAACCTGAAATAAGCTAATCAACACAAAAGCAGGCATGATATATAAATTTCAAAGTATGGTGCTTTTTAAGCATGTCCAACCAAATGGAAGTTCCTATACACATCCATTTCCATTTTTTAGTGACTCTAATTTCAATAAATTTCTATGAAGTTATAGTGTCTTCCTATATCAATAGAGTATCCGATCAATTAAACACTTAAAAGTTTGAATTCTCTAATTTGCCGGACTTGATGTAGTAAACAAAGTCCTTGAAACTGCTATATGATCTGAAAACTTTAAGAACCTGATGTCACAAGTAAAACTGAAAGGAGTTATAAATAGGCATTAGAGGCGTCAATTGACTAACCCTCCGCAAAACAGCAGCTGATGATATGCTGTTATAACAACTAACAAGCTCAACCAACAACAACAAAATTAACTGAGAAGAAATGAAATTGACCTTTGTCACATTTGGATGATCAAGTTTATGCCAAACAGCAACTTCTTGTGTAAACGCCGACCTCAGGGCTGCGATTTCAGCATCTGTCCGTTGCCCTTCTTCACCATAGTCCAGCATTTTAACTGATCATTAAATAATAAACACAGGATTGGTTAACAGTGGAAATGAAAAAAAAAAAAAAAGAAAAAGAAAGCAAACCAATAACTTCATTGAAAGCACAAGCAATCTCAATATAACATTGAAGATATATTTTATTCCACAGTCACCACACAAAAACAACAAATCAGGATCGCATGAATTTTCATGTATGAGCCCCAACATGCAAAGAGATTCAAAGCTACTCATCATCAATCACTATAAAAGAAATGCAACGTAACTAACTGCCATAACTTTTGATCAAGTGCTTGATCCAACCGAATTTTGCTCCAAAAACTTAGACTATCAAAGAAATTGGCTATGCTTAGCCGTGATCCTATTGAATTAAAGTAATCAATAACAACAACAATAATAATAAAATTAATAAAAAAAATAGTAAACAGAGAAAGAGAAGAGAAGGGGTTACCAGCAACATCTTGGCCATCATAGACACCACGGTGGACAGTACCAAAAGTTCCACGGGCTATGACACCTTTAATGATGAGGTTAGAAGGGTCAATTTCCCACTCCTGCCTCTGCTTCTTGAAACTAGAAGAGACAACACTCTTCAACTTGGTGGCAGTGGCAACAGCAACAACATCTTGTTGTTGTTGTTCTTCTTCTTCTTCTCCACCTTGCTTCTGCTTGTTCTTCTCAATGGTCAGAACCTTGTTGAGGTGCCTCTCAAGCTGCTCATCAATGGTCTTGAGATCAATCTGATCAGCTCTAACAAATCCATCATTCCCTTCCTTCATCTCTTGTTCTTGTTCTTGTTCCTTGTGTCCTGAGAATTGTGTGGTTATTGGGGTAAGTAGGAATGTTGAGGTTCAATTATTTTGGGATGACGATGAATTGATGATGATCATTCTCTTGTTTGTGTTGTTAGAATTTGTTTGTTTGATTGATTGAGTCCGCAAAATTGCCGCGGAGACTCCAATCATCCAGTTGGGCACATGGAAATGCCCGGGGCACAGCGTGTGGCCACTGACCCACTTGGTCTCCTCCTTCTCCTTCTCCTTCTCTCCTCTTCTTTAACTCATTTTTTTTTTATAGGCTCTTTAACTCATTTATAATTTTCACTCTTACACTAGTGTTTAGCGTTAAGCGTTCATTGTTCTTCTATTTATTTATTTATTATTCTTTTTCTTGTCTTGTTTTTTATTCCTCACATTATTCTTCTTTTCAACTTCTTTTTGAACGGCGATTTTTCTTAAGATATTTTTTTATTTAATAATTTTGGAGAAGAAGTGATTTGCCAATATGAATATGAGTAGAGTCTATCGAAATCAAATTTAGCTAACAAAAAATTGTTAGTCTTCTAATTCGATTCATTAAGAATCGAATCTATTTTAATTCATAGAAATTGAGTTTATTTTATAACCGACTCATTAAAATTTGAGCTAATTTTAAAATTTATGATCTACTTACAGAAAATTCACATACTAATTTTAACTCACAAATATAATTTATATAAATAATAAAATATTATAGCACAAAAATAGAAATAAAGGATAATGGTATTAAGTAAATTTACATTTCTCGAAAGTATTTATGGAAAATATATTTTATCAATCCAACTATTAATCATAATAACATATAATGAAGATTATGTATACTGAATTTTATTTAAATCAGACATCAATAAACATAGTATGTAGAATTATTTTTGTTTATGTATATTTTTTTAATAAATTATGTTAAATTACTTTTCAAATATACAAAATGTATATCAAACAATTGACATAAATAGCATTTCTTTAATCATTGTGAATAAAATGCATTAGGATCGAGAGGATTTGAATTTTCTAAAGTTTGAACATGGATGAGGTATAATGGGTATTGATCTCGAAAAAAAAGGGTTTGAGAAGTGTTGTTGTGAAAGTTACTTGAAATTGAAGATTTAGAAAAGTCTGGCTTGTCAATCTATAAAGTGATTAATTAGATAAATTATTTAATGAGATTGAAGGGCTTATATCGTGTTTTAGTTAGATTGTTATTGGCTATGAATGATTATGTTCTATTTGAGTTAGTATACAACCTTGATCTCGAGTCTAGGGTGTCGTATTAGAGACCTCATACCCGTAAGCCGTATGTAACGGTCCAAGCCCCACCCAGTGAATAATAAAGGGTGCGGAGTAAAGTTTTCGTGGTGTTATTGATGAATTTGTTGAGGATTGTGATTTTAAGTTGAGATTATATGGATGATGAAGAGAAGTGAGATTAATATGAAGCTTATGATGAGAACTTGATTAAGTTGAGATATGTGCGAGAGATTATGATTGAGAATGACGATTATGTCAATAATGATGCGACGGGGATTATTATGATAATGGTAAATGATGATAATTGATTTTGATTGAGGATGATGATGGTAATGAGAGATGATGATGATTGATTTTGATTATAATTGTGAATAAAGTGAAATGAGATTGATGGTGAATTTGTTAACTAAATTGACTCTGATTGAGATATACCTATCTGAGTAGATGTAGTGGCGTTGTTCCACTTACTCCAGGTTATGGTTTGATTTTCTGGGGTAGATGCAAGAATGGTAGTTTTGTCCCGCTCGCTTTCAGTTTATATTTGAGTCTTTCGAGGTAAATGCAATGGTTTGCCCCCACTTGCTCCTGGTTGAGAATGATATGTGATTATTTAAAAATTTATCTGAGTCACAAATTTTTCTGGGTAAATGCAATGGATCGGCTCCACTTGCTCCAGGTTGAGATTTGAGATTCTATTGACCCTTCTTCGCAAGATGTAGTTGGACACTTATACTTTTTCGAATGTTCCCCCAATGCATTTGATATATGAATATGAACTTTTGAATTTGAAAATGCGTGCACGCAGGAATTGTCCAGGATTCACTACCGGACATGTCGGGTTTGGCTATATAACCGACAAATGAGCTCATCAATCATAGGGCAAACATGTATCATATGCATTTGTTTGGGTGTGCATCTTGTTTTTTGTTTGCCTATTTGAATAATTGTATCTATCTTCTATTGATCTAATTGTTCTATCTGTGCTCTCTTTTTGTGTATTCTTTGTATTGTTTTGTCTATGTTTGAAAACTGAAAGATCCTTCATGCTGGTGGTGGTGACGCTGAGGGTTGTTCCTAATGAAGTAATGGAGGTTGAGGCAAATTAGACTTGATATTGTCCTGATACTCCAGTTTATGTACTGATGGGTAGAAATGAGCGATGTAAGTTTGTTGGATAGAAAGCCCTTAGACATATCTTTGGTCATTTTTTCTTATTATCCAATTTACTTTACGAAATTGTAAACTAAAGAAAATTCATTATGATCTTTTTAAAGTAAATTTTCTCACATAACTTTTCCAAAAAGTTATTTAAAAAATAAACTGTTTTTATAATGAAATTCTTTCTATTTGCAAGTACTTCTTTATTTTGATGGTATTTTCTTTTCTACTGAGAACCCGAAAGTATAATATTCTCACCCCTTTTTATATCTAACACTTCAGTAATAGGTTCGGGAAGTTTTGGCTCGAAGCAACGACCGAACTATAGAGCTATATGTATTTGTATTTTTTGTTTTTGGTTTAGTTGAGATTTTTTTTTCTCGTCATTTGTCATTTTGAGTTTTTAACGAGGCAGGATTTGTATTTGAGGAATTTTGAATAAGTATATGTATTTAATATTATGTGAATATAATTATGTGATTAAGTGGTTTAAAGTAAAGACTTTTCGATTTTTTAATTAAAAATTCGGTTTGTATTCGCGAATGCTCAATATTAAATAAATATAATATAAAATTAAAAGAATAATGATAAATAACACCTAAACTTTTAGTGCAATTATGAAGTGCTAAAAATTAGAGTATTATAATTTAATACTATTTATTTCCAAATTAAACTTAAATAATATACCATATACTAAATACTTCGAATACTGAATTTTTTGTGGCGACCTACTATAGACTACGAACCAACTACAATCTAATGGTGTCTTATGAAGACAATTAATTTGTTATCTTAGATTAAAATATGATTTCCTTTAACAAATTCAGAAAGCATTTTGGCTAAATAACAAATTTTTGTGTTAACATTTAAAGATAACTTTTTTCTTCACCTTTGCAAAACAGGGCCTATAAACATCAGATACACATACACCCTTCCAAGTAATAGCGTAACAGAAATTTCAATTTTCTGGTGGATTGTGCGGCTCATCCAGTGAGTCATCTCCAACCCTTGTTTGTTGCACTCGCATTGAAATCAAAGCTCAAGAGGGATCTAGTACAACACACATGCCAACACCAAATTTCATTAAAGAGATTATCTATATCTTTGTAGGGGTGAAGCTCTTTGTATCTATATTTTTGTAGGGGTGAAGTTCTTTATCGTATAATT
Source organism: Arachis hypogaea (assembly GCF_003086295.3). Taxonomy (NCBI): domain Eukaryota; kingdom Viridiplantae; phylum Streptophyta; class Magnoliopsida; order Fabales; family Fabaceae; genus Arachis; species Arachis hypogaea. Next base: position 107,293,661 of record NC_092040.1, read on the forward strand.
GACCTTATTTATTTGATGGTGATCACTTAGATAAAGACATTTATTTTATTTTTTTCTAAAAATATTTTTATGTTATATTTTAATTAGTTTTTGTATAATTTATTTGGTATTTCTCATTATATATTATTAAATTCCTTAAAAGATTTTTTTTTAAATTAAAAAACAATAAAAAACATTTAATTTGGACTAAAACCAAAAAATAATAGATTAACTCTTCGACTTTTTTTTAGATTATTTATATAAAAAAATATATCACATTCATCAAAATATATATATATATATATATATATATATATATATATATATATATATATATATATATATAACAAGCTCTAACCTCTTAAAATTTTTATAAATAAAAAAATAATTAATTTATATTCATACAATATATAAAATAATTACTATATTATTATTATATTATAGATTAAAATTCACTAATTTGAATTTTCTTTTCGTTTTTAATGTAAGCATTAAAAATAAATAAAATTTTTATACCTAAATGTAGTGTAACAAAATATATATAATATTAATTAGTTCTTAAAAAATTCTAAAAAAATAGTTTCTTTCATTTTAGTAAAATAACTATTTATTAAAGTAGACAAATTAATTATTTTCTTCTTATATACAGTTTTTTTAAGACATAAAAATAATTAATTAGAACATTGGTTAAGATAATTAAAGTCACTATTTCATTAAAATTTTAATTTAAAGAGAAATCCTAGTTAATTTTGGTATAGAAATTTTGAATTTGAAAACATTGATAAAAATTATATTAAATTTTGATTTATTTTATTCTCATTTAAATTAATTACTACATAAGTTAAAGTTCTGTTTTGAAGTTATATTCGAGCTTTAATCTGATTTTTAAAGTTTCAATTTACTTAGTTTGATTTTTTAACTTAGGTATCCGTGACTCATATTAGGGTTTTAAGTGTTTAGCTGGAAAAAAAATTAAGGTAAAAAAATTCAATTGTCACATCAAATAGTCGCTAGAACGTATAAATGTAGCAGTTGTTAGTCCATCTCAGCATGTCGTTAACGATTTTGTGAGTCTGTGACAAAAATAATATCAGGAACTAAAGTGAATCATAACTATTAAGTTGGGAGAGTAAATTGAGTAAATCGAAATTTTTGAAATTAGATTGAAATACAAACATAATTTCAGAGACTAATAAGTATTATCTCTTTGTTGACAATTAAGTTGTTTTAATGGTAATTAAGATCTAATAATGGTTTATAATAAAAAAACAGTCTTTTGCAATAATGAACCTATAGTAGTAGTTAGGGGTGTTCATAGATTAAATCATATTCATAAATTCACAGTATTTATCCGTATCTGATCTGTAATTTGTGGATATAATCTGATCTATAAGATGATCGGATTGGATCGAATCAGATCCACACTCTAATCAGATAGAAGTAAATATGTTTAAGAAAATCGGATCCACACTCTTATTATTATTATTATTATTATTATTATTATTATTATTATTATTATTATTATTATTATTATTTTTGTATTTTTTTATTTTTATTCATATTTTAATTATAAACATAAATATAATTTGATTATATTATTTATGAAATGTGACTATCGATGTAGATAAAATTTGGTTATATTCCTTATATATAGTTTCATTGTATTGTATTGCTTATAAAGTTAGATTATAATTATGACAATAGAATTGTTCTGGTATTTTTATATTTGTGACTAATTAGTGGTGTTAAAACATTACTCTTAGTTATAAATAAGGTTTATAATTTAAAAAATTAAAGACTCAATTAAAAAGATACGAAAAAGATGATGTTAAAATATTCTAACTCTTTAAAATAAAAATATTCGAAATTCAATTAAAAATTATTTAAAACTCAATAAAAATTTGTATTCAATGTGTTTTGTATTAAATATATTTAATAACCTATTATATTATATTGGTTGAAATTACCTTTTATAATGTTAATTTTCTAATAACACTTTATTAAAAAAAACTATTTTTTAGAATTTTTTAAAAATTAATTAATATTATATATATTTTATTACACTACATCTTGTTATAAAAAAATTATTTATTTCTAATGCTTATATTAAAAATGAAAACAAAATTTAAATTAGTGAATTTTAATCTATAATATAATAATAATAATATAATAATTGTTTTATATATTGTATGAATATAAATTAATTAACTTTTTATTTGTAAAAATTTTAAGAGTTTGTTATATATATATTTCGATGAATATGATATATTTTTTTATATAATTAATTAAAAAATCTAATAATTAATCTGTTATTTTTTTGTTTTAGTCTAAATTAAATATTTTTTATTATTTTTGAAAAGAAAATTTTTTAAAAAATTTAATAATATGTGATGAAAAACACGAATAAATTATATAAAAATCAATTAAAATATAACATAAAAATATCTTTAAAAAAGATAAAATATGTATCTTTATTTTATTTATGATTTTACCGTGAGTACAATAATAGTTCATGATCCTTGTACTAAGTGCCACATGCCGAACATCTAATGGTTAGCTACGTGATGCAATCGTAAAGTCTTCAAATTAGTCCCACATTTCTATTGGAGCAATAAACTTCTGAAGCCTCTCATGCACCCTTGATGTTTCTACCCCAACTCTTGCTATTTTATCCTGTTTAAATTAAAGTAGATCGCCATTCAATAAAATGATGAAATGAGATTTTTTTTTTATTCTCATAAATATAGTTATCAAAATTAAATCGGCCTAATCAGTTCAACTAAAAAAACAGTTCAAACCGGATTGAGCTGTTCAAAACTGGACGGTTTGCGCGAACAGCAGGAAAATCAAAATCAATGTCAAATGGTGTACAAGCACACATCCCTTGCACATGTGATTTATTAACTCTCTAGGCGACGCTTAACTTCTTTTAAAAAGGAGAATGCAAAGAAATTATATAACTATGACCAAGTCATCCAATTCAATTGTGATCTATCTTATGAATTAATAATCCAATAACCTAAATGGAATCGATTATTGATTCAGTTTTGATAATTATATGTACATAACTAATGATAAAAGAAATTAAGATAATTATTTGCTCTCTATTTTAGGATTCATGTTTTCTTTCCTCTAAATAATTGTCTTTATTTTAATTAGATTTTATTTGGAAAATAATATTAGTCAACCCAGATGGCTAATTACATGAAGAAAATTATTTGAAAATTAAACTGAAAAGTACCTGAGCATGAACAATGTAAAATATTTTGTCCCCCACAGTTGAGAAGCTTGCAGTAACAACTTCAGCACCTTCTTCCTCAAGAACATTAATAACTTCATATAACATGAAGGTCTTGTTTCTCAATCCACAAACCAACACAACTTCTATGCCGGAGCCAAATTCTCTCAGCTCAAGCAGTGGCAATTTTGTGTCCATATTTTTGCACATTATTGTATTATTGTTGTTGTTTTTTGACTCCATCATGACATGCTGCTTCTGCTTCTTCAACTCCTCTATTCTTTCTCTCATATGCTTTATGTACCTTGCTGCCAGATCCAGCTGGTCTTGCTGTGTTAGTGTCTCCTAAACTTACACAAATATCAATTCGTTCAATTTTCTTAATTAAAGAATTTAAAAAATGAAAATATAATCTAAGAATAATATATACTAGATAATCAATTTTTTTTAACCATGATTAACCAATTTTTTTTAAATTATTTTATTTATCTTAAATTCTAGCCTAAATTATCAAGCCTTAACTGTAGATTTTAAATTATAAATTCTAAAAAAAGTTGGTTAATATTGACCAACTAAAAATTAATTATATATATATATATATATATATATATAGAGAGAGAGAGAGAGAGAGAGAGAGAGAGAGAGAGAGAGAGAGAGAGAGAGAGAGAGAGAGAGAGAGAGAGAGAGAGAGAGAGAGAGAGAGAGAGAGAGAGAGAGAGAGAGAGACCTTGGATTTAGAATATTGTGTGAATCTATGGTTGGGAGGAATAAGAGAAGTGAGCTTGAAGCAGAGAGATTTCATGTGAATTCTGCGGTTCCTCTCAATGGTTTTGCGATCAAGTTTGGAAGGCTCATTACTTGTGCTAATTGCTTTCTTCATGTTCCCTAATCAACTCCACTCAATGCCACAAACAAGTACTTTAGTTTTTGTGTTGGATCAGCATAGACATATATATGTATGTTATTAGGACGATTAATGAAAGTTTAATCAGTTTGTGAGGACAGAGAGGTTAGAAGCTTATATAGAGACAAGAGGCTAAGACTAACACGGAGAAGAAAGTGGTCTGTGCATGATAGTTGCGTAATATTCCATTCATTATTGGATCTGTAATTATTCATCTTTGTTTGTTGCTAACAAATTAAAACTTTAAGGCCCAAGCCAACAATAATGACAACTAACTTCTCTCTGGATTCTGCTTATGTACAGTCATGGTCTATCTCTTTCGCCACATGCAATGTTTATATATTATTAGTAACTTGGTACTTTTTTAGATTATTACTATATATGGATGCATACTGTTGTGATGATGCTTATTTAATTTTCAACAAATCGTTTTAGGCTACAATCTTTCATCATATGTCTCTGTCATAGGAGTGATTCTATTTTAAATAATTATTAGAGAGAAATTATATGTCAATCTCATCTAATTCTTTCTTAACACAAATTATGTCGTTCCAACTTCTTAATTATTTAAATGGTATTTGTCATATAATAATTTTAATCTTTAGGACACGTCGTTATTCTTGTTATGTTTTAAAACCGTGACTTAAAGATTTAATTTCCTACGATCACACTTATGGACTGTAACTACTATATATAAAAAAATACTTTATATAGTGTTACTGTTATTAACAGTTACACTTATGGTATTTGTTCTCTGTTTGTTGTATTTCTTCAATCTTCAATCGTTGCTCTGCTACTATGATTCTGTGATGATGTCCCTGTCAATTTTGTCGTCAGCTATTTTACTTCTGTTCTTGTGTTGACAATGGTGGCCAGGGGACCGTGGAATGAGATATACTAATTAAGAAAGATGCAAGACCTTACGTAATCAACTAATTAATCATATACCGCGTTGGCTGGAATCAAGGGCGTGGTCCCAGTCACCCTGTTAGTTAAAGGTATTTATGAGCTACATTAGTATTAAATAAAACTGAAAAAATTGATAAAACAATAAAGTAAAAAATTAATTACTATTAATTTTATAATTTTTATAAAATATATATTTTATTATTTTAATTTAAAAGTGATTAATTTTTTATTTTATTATTTTAAAAAAAATTCCTCTAAAGATATTGAACATTTATTAATGAGAAAAAACATAACATCCACAAAACAAAAGGGTAAAACAATTCTTACTCGAACAACAACGAAATAGAAAAAAAATTCAAATAGATTAAGGTTTGGTTTGGTAAAATTTTTTGAAGAGGTGTTTGTGTTTTTTAATAGCCCAAACTCTTTATTTTGTGTTTGATAAATCAAAAAATCTATGCTTGCAACTTTTAAAAGATTGGGATATTTTTAAAAGCACCTCAGATAGAATTTTTTAAAGTTGACTGATACTTTTCAAATTGTAAAAGTCTAATATAATTTCGAATATTAACTAATTTTTAAATTTAATACTTGTATTTATGTCTATTATAATATTTTTAAATTTTAAATGCTATTTTACCAAACGTAATTGTTGTTGCTTGTGTTTATTGAAAACTATTTTTAATTTGATTTATCAAACATAAATGCTATAACTTTTAAAAAATTATCTTTTAAAAGTTAGTTTTTATAAGCTACTTTTAAAAAGTAAAAATTTTACCAAACTAAGCAAGTTTTTTGAAGAGGTGTTTGTACTTTTTAAAAGCATAAACTCTTCATTTTGTATTTGGTAAATCAAAATGACCATGTGCTTGAGTTTGCAGCTTTTAAAAGATGGGATGCTTTTGAAAGCAATTAAAATGAAGCTTTTTAAAGTTAGTTTGTATTTTTTAAAATTTAAAAATCTAATATAACTTCATATAATAACTAATTTTTAAATTTTACGCTTAAATTTATGTCTTTTATATAATTTTTAAATTTTAAAAACTATTTTACCAAACATAATTATTAGTGCTTGTGTTTATTAAAAGTCATTTTTAATTTGATTTACCAAACATAAATGTTACATTTTTTAAAGAGCTATTTTTTATAAACTATTTTTAAAGAATAAAAATTTTACCAAACTAAACCTAAGCACTACAATAGAAAAAGAAAAAAAAAAAAAAGAGAGAGAGAGAACGTTCATACTGCTTTAGCAAAAAATTCTTCAGTTAGTGATGATGCTGAGGCCATGACTTCTTGAGGAAAGAGGTCGATTTTCTAAAAAAATTCTTATTTTTAACGTTCCAGCTTTTCTAGAGAATGGAGGCGACAAAGCTGATTTTCCTTGTAAGGCTTGTAATCAATCTCCTTCCGATTTTGTTTTTTTGAGCATGGCTAAATTGAACGCTTTCAAATATTTAGAGTTCAACTCCTCTTGATTCTTCTTTCTGCGCAAAGTATCATATTCAATCTATTGCATTCTTCGTTCTCTTTATCTCACCAAAATTGTATTATTTGTCTTTGAATATCTTCAATGAGCATGTTAGGCAATTTAAAACAACCCAGTGTATATATTATATTGCGTGCAAAACCAACCAACTTGATAAGAATTTACCTTTCACTTATTGACAGAGTAGTAAACTATACTTTTAATATTGGAATTTTTTTAGTCACCTTATCTTTTATATAACTGAATGTCTCCTTCTTTAATATGAAATAAAATAACCGAAAGTAATTCGAAGTACTTATCCTAAGAGCGAATATGAAAAACTCTTCGGACAATTAAAAAGGTGTCTCGGATCTGCTGAGGCGTGTTAAAGCTGAAGAAAACAAATGATTTATTAAAGTTGATTCCCTGCCTACTAATCTCACTAATCTTATCCATATATATATATATATATATATATATATATATATATATATATAAAATTAACTCTTTAAATAAATGAATAAACCAACGTTGGTTGGAAGGGGAAAGAAAACGGTAAATATAGGTAGATAATTAAATTAGTTTTTAAAAAATTACACATTTTTTAAATTAATTTTTAAAAATATTTTTATTAAAATTTATTTTTTAAATATTTTAAATTCGTCATATTAATTATTTTGTTATTTTGTTAATGATATCAAAATTTATTAATATAATACATTAAGTAATACTATAATATATACCTAAAAATTTTAATTGACTATTAACATAATAAGTTTATGAAAGATCAAATCAAAACTTAATTGAAGAAAGAACTTGAAGTATTAGAATTTCTCGGTGATGGAAAGTTGAGAATGGTGAAAGAACTTAAGAGGAAACATAGATTAAATATGTTAGGTTTGGTAGAGACTAAAAGATAATTAGTGACAAGGTTTGATGTTTTGAAAATATGGGGGAATAGTGACGTAGAGTGGGAATATGTGGGGTCTAATGGTGCATATGACATGTTGTTGTTAATATGGGGGATGATGGTTTCTTTAATATGAGAAATTGCTATAAAGATGAGCGATGGTTATGTGTTAAAGGGGTACTCTCGGAGAATTCTATTAACTGTGCTTTTTTCTTGGTTTATGGTGCTCATACTAAAGATGAAAACTTGTTGTGTGGGAGGAGTTGAGTTACGTGGCTGGCTTGTGTCCGGGCGTGTGTTGTTATATGGGGGACTTCAATGAGATTTCACAGGTGGAAAAAAGGCGAGGCTCAGATAGCTTTCCTTTGTCGGCGCAAGATTTTAAGAATTGGATAAATGACATGGGTTTGGTAGACTTGCCAATTACTGACCGTAAGTTTATATGGTTCAGAGGACAGTCCTATAGTAATATTGATGGAGCTTTGGTTAGTTTGGAATGGTTTGAGGCATTTCCAGAGACCCGTCTGAGAAGTGGTCCACGGGGATTGTTTGATCACTGCCCTATTATAGTGGAAGATAAGAAGCTAAGGGACGGACCGAGGCTGTTCCGAACTCTAGATTCGTGGTTTACTCATGAAGGATTTCTAAGAATGGTGAAGGAGGAATAGCGAGGGTTAGGAGAGGTACAATTCACCGATAAACTCAATGCGTTGATGGATCTGTTGGAAAGATAGCATAGAGACAACTTTGGGAATATGGACAAGAAAATTATGAAGTTTGAGGAAGAGATTAAGAAGATTGATGACATGGTCGGTAATGGGACGTATGATGGGACAGTGGAAGCAAGAAGGAGGGCACTAGTTACTTGTTGCGAGAAATGGTATGTGAGGAAAGAACTACATTGGAAGCAGATGTCGATGTCGAGGCATGCGAGGGACATAGATAAAAATACGAGATATTTCTACAACTTAGCTTCTGCGAGAAAGAGGAATAATAGGATTGATGCTCTGATTATTAATGGAAGATTGATAAGGAATCAAGTTAGGATTAAGATTGCTATCACGGAGTTTTATAAGGGCTTACATCATCAAGAGAAGTCGCCTATGGTGGGTTTCAGAGATGGTCTGGTGGAAAGAATTAGCGAGGAGGATGTTTTGGCTTTAGAAATGCTACCAACACCTGAGGAGGTTAGAGAGGAAGTGTGGGATTGTGAATCTTCCAAGGCTCCAGGAAGTGATGGCTACAACATGAATTTCATTAAGAAATGTTGGGATGAAATCAGCTCGGAGTTCACGACAGCGATACTGGGCTTTTCCAATCTTTCAGGTTGCCGTCAGATGCCAATGTCACTTGGGTGGTGCTGGCCCCCAAGTTTACTGGTGCTAAAGAAATCAAAGATCCGCGTCTGATAAGTATGGTGGGGTGTGTGTATAAGGTAATCTCGAAGTTCCTGGTTAGGAGAATGAGAGATGTTATGCCAGGGTTAGTAGGTGAGATGCAGAGTATGTTTGTCAAGGGTCGGAAGATTTATCATGGGGTCCTCATTGTATGTGAAACTGTTCAGTAGATCAAACAGAGGAAGAAGGAAGCAGCAATAATAAAGCTAGACTTCTGACGGAAGATAAATGTCGGTCTAGAATTTCTCAAATGAATTTTATTGCAAGTATATATCCAAACCGACAAACAACCCTCAATCAAAGTTTAATTTGTTTGTCACTTAAGCCAAACCCAATAAAAATAACCAAAGTATTTAAACCTCGTGCCGTCTCTCAAGAAATTACAGAGAAGTGTGCATATTATTGGTTATGATTGTATCTTTTGGGGTTTTGGCTTTGTGAACAAGAAGATAAATTGTAAGAAAATAAACTAACAACTAATATGAGTCTTGGCAAGGATCCAGAGTTAAGGTTTCCTATCTTGGAATATCGATCACAATATGATGATTACAAAGGATTAATTCCACTTAGTTATCCTCTAATAATTGAAGGAAAGTCAAGTGGACATAATTGGGTCTAGAACCAACTAACAACCCTAAATCACCAATAGAACTGGACATCAATAATCTCAAGGGACCTAAGTTCTCAATCACAAGCCAAGAGTACCAAAATCTACTCTAAAATCCAACCAAGTATTTTATCAAACACTTGGTAGGCATAAAAGGAAAGCATAGTAAATTTGCAAGAATAATAAAATCTACAACTACCCAAAGTAAGAAAATAACAATAACAAAGCAATTAAACAATAAGAACATCAAACATAAATTGTATTAATGGAAATCAAAGGAAACAAGAGTGCATGAATAATAAAGTGAACAAGTACAAGAAATAACAAATAAAGATAAAAGAGACAAGATGCTAGAACAAGAAATAGTAAAGGAAACTAAATCAAAACAATAATTAAAACCTAGATCTAAGAGAAATTAACCTAAATCTAACCTAATTCTAGAGAGAAGAGAGTTTTTCTCTCTATAAACCTATCCTAAAACATGGTGAAAACTCAACTATGACTACTTGGTTCATCCCCCTTCAATTCTTGGGTTCAAAAGCATCATAAATGAGTTGGATTTGGGCCTCCTTGAGCTCAGAAATCTCCCCCAGTGTATTCACTTTAATGAGGTCGCGTGACCAATATCACGCATGCGCGTCGCTTGGCAAAATTCCTTCTCAAGCATAAGCGTGGATGATGCGTGCACGTGGCCATGAATCCTCCAAATGCTCATTTTTTCACGAGTTCTCCACTGTGCATGCTTTTTTCTTCTCTTTCTTGATCCATTCCTTGCCCTTTTAATCCTAAAATCACTAACAAACATATCAAGGCATCAAGTGGAATCAAAAGTGAATTAAAATTTAACTATTTTAAGGACTAAAAAGTATTTTTTCAATCATTAAGCACAAATTATGAGAGAATTATAAAACTATGCTATTTTAGTGAATAAATGTGAGAAAAGTTGATAAAATCCACCAAATAAGACACAAGATAAATCATAAAATTATGATTTATCAACTTTCAGAAATCATATGATAGAGTCAAGTAGAGCTTTGTAGACCTTGTATTGTAGAAGATGGAATCTAGATGAAGTGGAGGGGGTGGGTTATGGAGTCTATCAGTACGTGCTCTATGTCAGTATTGATAAATGGTTCGCCATCCAAACCGTTCAAGATGGAAAGAGGCTTGCGACAAGGTGATCCCCTGTCCCCGTTTTTGTTCGTACTTGTTGTTGATGTCCTAAATAGGATGATTGGAGAGGCGGTGAGAAACGGTCGTATATCGCCATTGTTGGTTGGGCGAGATCATATTGAGTTGTCGCATTTCTAGTTTGCAGATGATACTGTTTTATTCTGTCCCCCCTGAGGAAGAGACCATCAAGAATTACAGGAGGCTGCTTCGTTGCTTTGAGCTGATGTTAGGTTTAAGTATTAACTTTGATAAATCAATCTTGATTCCTATTAATTGTAGTGAGCAGTGGGTACAACGTATATGTAGTGTGTTGGGCTGTAAGCAAGCCACTCTTCTAGTTAAATATCTAGACATCTTGTTAGGAGCAAACCCAAGGTTGGTTAAGATGTGAAAGCCAGTAATAGATAAAGTGGAGGAAAGGTTTAGCCTCTGGAAGGCCAAGGTACTCAATAAGGCCGGTAAATTGAATAGGCTTCTGGTTTATTATTTGAGCTTGTACAAGATGCCAAAGGCAATCGCAGAGAAACTGATTTCCTTGTAGAGAAGGTTTCTATAGAGTAAAGAGGATGGGAGGAATGTTATGGCTCTGGTTAAGTGGGAAGTGGTGCAGGCTCCTAAAATGTTAAGTGGGTTGGAAGTTGGGGATGCTATGATACGAAACACAGCTCTTTTGTTTAAATGGTGGTGGCGATTTTCTAAGGAGGAGTGTCCGTTGTGGAAGAAAGTAGTCTGTTCCTGTAACAACCTGAATCCAAATGAACTTCTGTCCTCACAGGAATTACCTGTTCGAGGGGGTCCGTGGAAGGATGTTTGTCAGTTACAGTTCAAGAACCAATAAGTCAGACAGAAGATGATTACTGGGTTGTCCATGGAGGTGGGTGACGGGCGACGAACTCGGTTTTGGGAGGATGTCTGGATTCATGGAGGTTCTTTGGATGATTGGTTTCCAAAGCTCTTCTTGGTTTCAAACTAAAGAGGATCAGTGATAGGGGATTGTGGGTTTTGGGATGGTTTAGCTTGGATATGGAATTTTCAGTGGAGGAGGGAATTGTTCCAATGGGAGTTAGATCTAGTGAACTAGCTCCACCACACTTTGAGACTAGTCAAACTTGCACATGGAAAAGAAGATAGAGTGGTTTGAAAATATGATAAACAAGGAATTTTTTCTACTAATTCATTTGTGCAGGTGTTGCAGGTGGAACTGGTCCCGAAGGATATATCAAGTTACAGCTTTACTAGGAGTATTTAGAAAGGTCTTGTCCCACCTAGAGTAGAGCTGTTTATCTGGTTTGCCCTGAATGGTAGGGTAAATACGGAGGAGAGACTGAGTCAGTTTGGAGTTATTCACCAAGAAGATACTTTATGTGTTTTATGTAACAATATTGTTGAATGTGGCCACCACTTATTTCTTGGATGTGGCAAGTATAGTGTGCTTGGATATCATATTTTGGTATGCAATGGGTTTATTCGAGTACAGTAAAAGAGCACTTCTAAAGTTTGACTGAGATCTCAAATAGAAAGGAGGAGTGTAATAGATGGATGGTGTGCTTTTGTGCTATAATTTGGAACGTATGGTTGGAACTAAACCAGAAAATTTTTCAGAACAAAGAAAAAGGGGTTGAGAAGATTATCAACATGTCTTTTCTGAGCTATAAGAAGTGGTTAGGTGTAGATCCCTTCTGTTGTTGATGGCAATATCGGAGATGACAAAGGGAGATCTATTCTTACTTTTTGTTTGCTTGTTTCTTTTTAGTTAGTTGTTTCCTATGGCGTTGTTCACTTTGTTCCACTTGTTGTATTGGACTTCTCTTTAAAAAAAAAGGTGTGTATTGTGATATTATTTAATGTACATATTAATAAATTCTGACATCGTTAGCAGTGGAAGTGACGAAATGACTAATATAACAATATTTAAAAGATAAATTTAATTAAAAAAATTGGGGACCAATCTAAAAAACGAATGATTTTGTAGAGACTAATTTCACTATTTACTCGATAAATATAATAATAGAAGAGTTACCGTTTGAATTTTTGATATGGCTAATTTTTTTGTAATGAATTGGAGAAGTGTGTTATGCATAGTTATAAAAAGTAGGTGTGTTTTTTATGGATACGGAGATAATTTTTTTTAATTAAAAACTATAAACTAGAGACTCAGATTTGAGTGAAATAAAAAATTGGGAGTCAGATTTTGGGTGGAGATAAAAAATTGAGGGTCAATTATGAGTAACAAAACAAAAAAAAATTCAGAAAATTCAAATTGGATCCTCCGATTTATTTGTTCAAAATTTTTTTCAATATTAAAATATAAATTTGGCTCTCAAATTTATAAATTTTATTTAAAAAAAACTATAAATTTAATCTTTAAATTTATAATATCTATACAAAATAAAAATATACTAAATTTTTACATTATTAATAAACATTACTTATAATACAATACAAAAAATAAAAAACCTGATATACATATTTTGACTTGACCATTTGATTCTCCGAGCAGTACTATATAGTCTATACTCTATAGTCTACAGAAACGAAACCCGCGCTTCCACCGACCAGTTTAGGCATTTTTTAACTTTTTCAGTTGAAAGTAAATATTAAAATTATTAATTGAAAACATTTCGTTAAAATATATAAAATTTAAATTTTTAATCTATTTGTTATATATTTCTCAAAATTAAAATTTTACTTTTTTACTAATATTAAAATACTTTTTTTTCTAGACCAGCGAAGTGATAAATGAACAAATGGATATCCACAAACAAAAACATATAAAAATATATAAACTATGTTTTAAGTCTTGGGATTAGAATATACGTTCTATTTTTTTAAGAATGATTTATGTTGTATTTTTGTATTTATTTTTTGTATATTTTTTATTTTTATTATTAAAAATTATTTGTAAAAAGCTAGTGAGAGAAGATAAAATATTTATTTTTTTATATACCACAATAAAATATACAAAAAGATGAACATAATAGTAGTAAACCAAAGCTCAATGTTGCAAATAATTTTTTTGGTTAGACGAGTGTGCTGTTTCCTATCATAGGGAAACCTAAAGGTGGAATGGGATGAGGATATGAGTCGGTTTATTTTGGATTTTGATTTTTTAAATTTTGAATTTTATTTTAAAGAGTAAAATATAATTTTTTATAATTTATTTTATAGATAAAATAAAAAATATTTAAAAATATAAAATTATATTTTATTTTTTAAAATAAAAATTTAAAATTTAAAAAATTTAAATTTGTTTATTTTAGACTCAATTCAATATTTATATGTTATGTTAAGTATTTATTATTATAGTGATTAATCAAAAGTTTTTAAAACTTGATAAATAATAAATTAATCTTTAACCTAAATGTGAAGAAAATTAAGCATAAATTAAAATAAAAATTTAAATAAATTAAAATATTTTTTTTAATTTTATTATCCTTATCTCTTAAATATTTTTTTAAAAAAATATTGTTACTCCATTTACTTTACTTATGTACTTGCAAAAAAATTATTAAAAATTTGTAATGCCGAGTCCACCCTCAGTCCTTTATGCGTTATATATTTTGCATATTGACCAACATAATCAAAGTCGTTCATCACGCATGGCAGGCTTGGCACCGCACATACGGATCATACCAGTTGGTATATTAAAGGGGGCCACATGATCAATATTCAATACATAACGGCTACGGAGATTATGATGTCATGTATTGCGTCTGGCTCCAAATTTCTATTTCAAGCCAGGATTCTTCATGCTAATGACATTTATTTTGTATCGCAGTGTTTATTGTGTTTACTAGTAATGAATTTCATATTAGCAACCGCGTAGAAGACTTTTCAGTTTTAACTAATATATTGTGTGAACACTTGGGCTGATTGAGATTGAGATTGAGATATAAAAGTACAAAATTGTATTTAAATACAGGCAAAAATATTATATTTAAAAATAATAAATTAATATATTTTATATTTATTTTAATAGAAAGAATATAGAGAGATTAACATAAAATATAATTTATGTTTTATTTTTTTAATTATTTTTATTATCTTTTATAATTATATTTTTTGTTATTATATTTTTTTATTTAAATTTTTAAATAAAAAATAAGAATAAATTAGATTTTCATAATTTATTTTATTTTATTACTAAATAAAATATAAAAACACTAAATTTAATATCTGTATTCTTTATGTTTTGTTTTTAGTATCTTGTCTTATCATATTCTCAGAAACAAATGCAAGTTTAGCGACTTCAATCAATAATTTTGATTAGTTTGATCACGGTATTATTGTCTTAATCTTTCTTTCAACTGTAATTCATGATTAATTTTAGCTTGATAGAAATAGTAGATTACATCTCTAATAAACTAAGCAAATAGTATTATTATTTGAACTCTTTTTCTACCATTCTTCCTTATTTGTATGTTATTAGCAGAAAATTTGTGCAATGTACGGATTAAAAATTTCTGTTCTCTATTTCGACTTTTTTTTTTCCTTCAATTCTCTTGAATTGTCACTTTCTACATTAATAAAAATATAATTTTTTAATTAAAAATCAAAGATTTATTTACTCTATCACTACTCAAAATACATAATTTTTTTAATTCTTCATAATTTACAAAAACTTTTTCAATTAGATTCAAATTTATACTATTTTTTTATTCTTATTTTTTAAAACATTCACTTTAAATGTCAACATACTATTTGATGAGCATTTCTTGAAATTGACTAAAGAGATCCTACCTCGCAATACATTATATTTTGTTCAACTTCATTAATCATGTAATATCAAATACAATTTAAAAATATAAATAACACAGTTCAAATGATAAACATGAATAAGAACCATAACCAATATAATTTATGTATATGAAAAAAATATTCTTTGACTTAGCATATTAAAATAATTTATTTCTTAGATAAAAAAATTATTTTGTAAAAATGTAAGTTGTTATTTTTCTTTAATACTAACAAGGTCTATGAAAAAGAGATGGCCAAATGCATAAAGAGACGAGGAACTTAAAAATTTGAAAAAAAATTACTGTTTTGGCCTTTAATCTTGTTTATTTGCTGATTGAAGGAAAAGAGAAAGAGAAAAAGAATGGATATTTGAAATCTCTCATCAAACTTGTTATTTTCTAAGATGAAAGAAAGAAATACAAAGATAAGTGCAAGGCTTCTTTTGTCCAAACTTCAATTCATTCCTACAAAATTCTCAACCATTGCCTTTTAATCTGAATCCTAACTTAAAAGAGAGAGAACAATGTAGAGGACGTTGCTTTACCTTTTATTTTTTTTCTTTTTTGCTTTTTCATATATTCTTTATTCCTAAATATTGTGAAGGTGGCGCTTGAATGAATATTCCACGGTTATTGGAATGTATAAAATATAATCTATTTTTAATATACCATTTAAAAAATAACGAGGTAGTATTCTAAAAATAATTTCTATGGTGTCTCTAAATTTTTTTAAACCTATCAGATTCAATAAATCACGTGACCTTATACCACTACTCTTAAAAATATCTATCCTATCCAAAAAGGTATAAAATTGAAGAAGCATTGAGTTATAAAATAATACTAAAAAGCAGAAAGTCAACTCAAACAACCACCATATGAACCATATGAACCATACATAGAACCACCCAAACTCCAACACAATTACTCCCAAGAACCACCACCTTAATATACACCATCTCCATATCCTTATCAAGAAGAACCACATTCGTATTATGAGCCCTTTCTTCCAACAAATGAAAATCCTCCTATCCACCCCAAGCTTCCATAGATGATACCTTTAGTGTTATTCGCCAAGGGCAAAGAGAGCTTCAAACCACACTTACCTCTACTCTCACTGGTCTCACCTCTACTCTCTAAGCTCTTATATCCCGTGTGGATCTACCCTCTACCTCCAATACTCAACCCTCAATCTCTATTGCACTTTTTTTTCAACCACATAATGATCTCTCCATCCTACCACCACCCTCCATGAAAGAACATCCATATCCATCAATCCAAGAGCAACATGATCCCAATTATGCTAGTAACATGGAACAAGAGAGAAGGGATCATCTTAGGGACTTAATAGATCGGATTCACGTATCCATACTTCAAGAGAAGAAAGAGGAAGCCCAAAAGGTGTAGGTAGTACAGACCCTTGAAGATGAAGGAATAGTTAAAGATGTAGGGGAGGTTGAACAAGAGGGAAGTTCCATCATTGAAGACAACTCTACACTAAGTGACATTAAAGATCTTATTGAAAATTCTTCCATCAGATGTGAAATCAATGTTGAGGAGAAATATACACACCCTCCAACACATGACTTGATCAATGAGGAAGAGTTGGAAGAAGTTAACAAGAAAGTGGGAATTGAAGAAAGTTGTCAAGAGGTGGAAGACATTAAGGAGAAGTTTGATTTTGTACTAGAGCAAGTGGAGAAAGCCGAAATTATCGAAGAGGAAGAAGTGGTTGAAGACTTAGGAGATGTTGAGAGTCCATGGGAACCTCAAGTCATAGAGCCTCCTTCCAAGAAGTTTGAAATTGATGTTGAGGAGGGTGTACAACCTTTAAAGCATATCATGGTTGAAGATTTTGAGGAGGTTGATCAAGAGATGGATTCAATAATTGATGAATTTCTTACTAAAATTGATTCATCCCTTATTGGACTTGAAAAAGAGATTAAGGAAGAAGGTGCACAACTTCCAAGGTATATTCCTTATGAAGAACTAGATGGAATAGATCAAGAGGTAAGTTTCCTTGGTGACGATGATCACGAATCAAGTCCTCTTAGTGATGAATTTGCATCTATAAGTGAACCCCTTGAGTTTGAAGAACCTTCTCCCGATGAAATTGAAAGCAACATTAAGGTGGAGGTCCTTCGAAAAGGTTGGATGGGAGTTGAATATGCTTTCTCAAGATCGTTGGAGACTTCTCTGCCTAGGTTGCCATCTACTCCTACATTTGAGTGGGTAAAACTTATCTTTGTTAGCTTTACTATCCCACTTAAGTATGGTATGCTTGAAACGGATGGCCAACTTAGGAGGCCTTGTGGCATTAAGCGTAAGAGAATGATGTTTAGTGGTTGGAATTGCAAATCAAGACTCATCAAGGTTGAGATTTCAAGAGCTAGATGCAAGGGTTGGACTAGTGATCAATTGGTTGGATCTAGGAGAAGAGTTTGGTACTTCATGGAGAATTCGAATTGCTTACCACCCGGTTGGAACAATGATGATCCACTTAAAGACGGGTGTAGAAATAAGATTTGAGATCCTGGCATACAAGAGAATCAACTTTGGGAGCTCAAAACTTGTGAAGAACTTCATCAAGGCTTGGTGATATCACTTGGAAATTTTGAAGCTTATTGGAAGTCTAAGCATTGGTGGAAGTTTTAAGATGAGTTCAAGCACAAGCCACCATGACAAGAAGCTCACCAAATGTCCAACTTAAGGACTTTAACTAAAAGTGCTAGGTGGGAGACACCTCACTATGGTAAATTCTTCCTATCTTATCTTTTATTTATATTGGTAATAAGTTGAATTTTCCATTTTAGTTGGGTTTATTTGGTTTAAGTTCTGGTTTTGCTTGTTTAATAATGTTTGACATTACTTTGATAGCTTATTAGCTTCTTATATATTAAAAAAAAAGAAGAGGGGAAGCTCACGCGTGCGCGTCGCCGACGCGCACGCGTTATAATAAATGTTTCTCTCTAGTGCATTTTTCCGAGAGTTGGGCTGGAACCATGCAAGTGAGGTGCTAGAGACACAACCCAACCCACGCGTGCGCATCGCTGACGCGTACGATGCATACTTTTCTCTTTCATGCTCGAGCGTGATCCACGCGTACGCGTGGATTTAAACTCATTAACCCATGACGCGAGAACCCGAACCCATTTGAGTACCCTTTCTCTTATCCCTCCATCCACCATTGAAGCTCCCCCAGTACCTTCCATAGCCACCGCCGGCGACCCCTACATTGCTGCCGGCCACCCCTTTCTCTCCCCTTTTCTTCTTTTCCTTCTTCTCTGCTCTCTTCCCCCTTTCACCGTCTCTTCTCCTCATACCTCCATTACCACCACCATCGACCTCCATCAATCACCACCGCCCATACCGTGTGGCGACCCCGAACCGCCGCCGACCACCCTTTCTCTTCCCTTTTCTCCTTTCCTCTTCCTCTTCTCTCACCTCTATCTTCTCTGCTACCCTGCTCTACCTCAACCGCCGCGGCCAGCCACTGCGCCCCTGTGAAGCCGCTACCTCTGGGCCAGCATTGCTTCGCCCTGCCTTTCTCCTATGTCGAACCCCATTTCTGTTATGCTTCTTCCCAGGTCCCAGTTCACCGTTTTTATTACTATTTCTATTTTTAATTAAGTTTTCATTAATTTCGATGTTAGTATTAGTTGTTAATTAAGTTGCAGTTTGATTAGGTTAGCTTAGTTGATTTAGGTGGTTAGATGACTTGAATTGGTTAGTGGATTTAGGTCTATTTAATTTCTGCTGCGTGTTTTAATTTTCTTAGAATGAATTTATGCTGTGTGTTTGGAATGAATTGTATTTTTCCCTGAATGTTACCCTGGATGATGATAACTTTGATGAATTTTTGAGTTTGAGCTATCACCGCTGCTGCATTCTTGTAACAGTGGATCTATTTCTAAATGTGATATGTGCTCAATATGTGAGTTAAAACTGTTATTACTGCTGAGTTCTTGTTTCAATGTAACCTTCATTGTTGGATTCAGCTGGGTGTAATTGTTTAAATTCCTATTGCTTACTTGTAATTGGTTGTTGGATTCAACAAATAGAATACTACCTGAATCCATTACTTTTGTTCATTATGCTGTTTTGGTGTTGTATTTTAAGCCATCATTTTGATTCATTGTTCAGCAAAACATGCTACTTGTTGCTTAATTGGTTATGGCTTAATTTTGCATTGCTATCTGCTGCTGTATGTTGGCTTATTTGTTTATTTCATATGAATTCACATGTGATTTTTGTGTGTTTAGTTGTTGATACATTTATATGAAACTTGGTTTCGTGGATTGAAATTGGCTGATCTGTTTGAATATGCACCTTAGTTCATATGATATACTAGTTGCTGATTTTGTCTAAATTGTTTTGAATTCATATGGGATGAGTTACTGCTTGTTTATATTTGGGAAAGTCCATTTTACTGTCGGAATGCTGCCCAAATTTTTTCCAAAAACTGTTTTACTCTTAACTTCCATTCACGAATTGACTTTAGTACTTTTGAATCGTGATTTATTTGGTTTAAACCAAACCCAATTCATGGGGTGATGGGTTCGCATTTCCGTGCCTTTTGGTTCCTTTTCCACTTGAACTTCTTTTATTAAGAACTACATTACCATGCCACTAATTTTAACCCACTTTTCAAACTTTAGAGGTGGCGCCTAACTTCACTTTTGTGAAGTTAGGCACCAATCATGCATACAAAATTAGTGTTGCTCACTGGATGGGTGGCGCCTAACTTGGCTCCATCAAGTTAGGCGCCACATGAAGCGTTCTTGGAAGGTTTGCCACTGCCTGGTCCACGCTTAACTCCACCATTCTCAAGTTAGGCGCTAGGCTTGTTTCACACATGAAGTTAGGCACCATGATCTTCAAGTTAGGTGCCAAGTTAGAAGTCCAGCGTAAAGTTAGGCACCACAATCATGAAGTTAGGCGCTGTGAGTAGAAGGTTGTGACTCCGAAAGTGAGATTTGCACTTCAACCGGATGAATATCCAGAAATTTAATTTCAGATTCAGAGGAGAGGATGGCAATTTCTGTGCAACTCACACACTGAGGTTGGATAATTGATGGTCCAAGAATTTTATGGCAATCTTTTGGTCACTTACAAGGATGTTGAGGGGGTTAATGAAAAGAATTATCAAAGTTTTATGAGAGAAAAGGTCATTGATTTCAGTCCGAGAAGCATCCGACATACCCTCCATTTACCACCTCCAGATCATACATCTGATTGTTACAGTGAGAGGATACATAGAGATCAGGAACTGGACCAAGTCATTGAAGAAATATGCATTCCTAGTTCTCAGTGGAGAATAAGTGCAGAGGGGAAGCCGAACCAACTAAAGAGCACTAATCTTCTTCCTATAGCTAGGGGATTGTTAGACTTCATCCGAAGGTCTATCATTCCAACTAGCAACCGATCCTAATGCACCATGAACCGGGCTGTCATGATTCACTATATCATGAAAGAAAAAGTGATGGAGGTAGAGGACATTATTCCAAAACAGATATACAACATTGCCTCAAATCCTCTTAAGAAGGCTAGGCTTGGTTTTCCACATCTGATTTACCGCCTGTGTGAAGCGGCAAGGGTAAAGGTGGATAGTGACTTTTCCATTCCTGTTGAGAGGCCAATTACCAAGAAGACCATGGAGCATCTAAGGGAACATCACAGGGTCCCTAGAGAAGATCATGTTAAGGAGGAAGCTCAACCGGACCAGCCTCTATTACCTCAGAGACATTACTTCCCACCTCACGAGTACTGGCAGCAACTTACTTCCTCCATTGAACAGATGAAAATCACACAGGATAGCCGCTGGCAGCAGCTCAATGAATCCATGCAGCAGATGAGGGTGACATGGTGCGGTATTTTATAAACCACAGACTAATTGGCAAGTGCACCAGGTCGTACCAAGTAATACCTTACGTGAGTAAGGGTCGATCCCACGAGGATTGATGGATTAAGCAATAATAGTATTTGATAGGCTTAGTTAGGCAAGCAGAAAATAGTGTTTAGATGTTTAAAAAGCATTAAAGAGTAAAAAAGAGTTTGAAGAGACAGGTGAATAAGTGAATAAATTGGGAATAAAATATGGAGAAGATAGTTAAGGTTTCAGAGCTATCTATTTTTTCGGATTAACTTTTCTTTCTAACTAATTTATTATGTAGGATTTAATTTATGGCTAACTATATGTGACTAGACCCTAATTCCTTAGACCTTTCTAGTCTCCTCTAAAATTCATTGACTGCCAATTCCTTGGTCAATTAATTCCAATTAGAAGGTGAAGTTCAAATTCCAGTTTATATGCCACAAAAATTCTAATTACCCAAAAATAAGAGGATTATATGTCACGTATCCTGTTAAATCCAAATAATTAAAATTTAGGAGAAATTGTTTTCAAGCTGCTGTTCAAGTAAAGAGTTTTTCCAAGTTTTACAAGAACTCAATACTTCCGTTCCACCCAAATTCATAAAATAAAGAGCGAAAATAATTCTTAAATTATAAATCCATACATGAATTAAAATAGAAAAAGCAATAAAATCAATCCATATAAATAGACAGAGCTCCTAACCTTAACAATGAAGGATTAGTTGCTCATGGAATGCGGAATGTAAATTTGTATAGAATTGGAATAGAATTCCCTAATGGAATCTCTTCTAATGGAAGAGAAGTCTCTCCTTTTTATAACTAATCCTCATTAAGTTAAAATCTAATATCTAAAATTAAGACAATATCTTTGCTTAAATTCAAATTCAAATTTGAATTTAAATCAAAATTAATTATAATAATCATCAAGTCTTCAATTGATGGATGGGGACCACTTGATTCCTTCACTCTGCAACTTCTGATCTGTACTTTCTGGGCTGAAAACTGGGTCAAAAGCAGCCCAAAAATCGTCCACAACATTTTTCTACATTTTTTACATGTGGCGCATGTCATGCGTACGCGTCAGTCACGCGTACGCGTCAATGGCCTTTTTTGCGAGTCACGCGGACGCGTCGATCACGCACACGGGTCGCTGAGCAAATCTTCAAATCACGCGTACGCGTCAGTCACGCGCACGCGTCGCCATGGAAAGCTCCAAATCACGCGTACGCGTCAGTCACGCGTACGCGTCGCTCCTCGCTGCCATCTCCTTTATTTTTTGTGCTGCAGAAACTCCATCAAATTTCGCCGAATGCTACCTAAAATAAACAAAATTGCAAAAGACTCAAAGTAGCATCCATATTGGCTAAAAGATAATTAATTCTTTATTAAACTCAACAATTTAGATGCAAATTCACTAGGAAAATATAGAAAAGATGCTCACGCATCACAACATCAAACTTAAACTGTTGCTTGTCCTCAAGCAACCAAAACTAATATAAGTTTAGGATGTGAATTTGCATGAGAATGATTGTTTGATTAAGCTCATGTCTCTTCTTATAGTGGGGTTTACAACTGCAATCCTGAATAGTTTTGGCATTTCACTTTATCCTTTGAAGTTCAGAATGATTGGAATCCATAGGAACTCAGAATTCAGATAGTATTATTGATTCTCCTAGTTCAGTATGTTGATTCTTGAATACAGCTACTTTATGAGTCTTGGCCGTGACTCCAAGCATTTTATTTTCCAGTATTACCACTGGATACATAAATGCCACAGACACATAACTGGGTGAACCTTTTCAGATTATGACTCAGCTTTACTAGAGTCCCCAGTTAGAGGTGCCCAGAGTTCTTAAGCACACTCTTTTTGCTTTGGATCACGACTTTAACCGTTCAGTCTCAAGCTTTTCACTTGATACCTTCACGCCACAAGCACATGGTTAAGGACAGCTTGATTTAGCCGCTTAAGCCAGGATTTTATTCCTTTGGGCCCTCCTGTACATTAATGCTCAAAGTCTTGGATCCTTTTTACCATTTGCCTTTTAGTTTAAAGGGTTATTGGCTTTTTCTGCTTGCTTTTTTTTCTCTCTTTTTTTTTTGCAAGCTTCGTGTTTTTCACTACTTTTTCTTGCTTCAAGAATCAATTTTATAATTTTTCATATTATCAATAATATTTCTCTTTTTTTTCATCATTCTTTCAAGAGCCAACAATTTTAACATTCATAAACTTCACTATAAAAAATATGCACTGTTCATGTCATGCATTCAGAATTACAGAAAATACCACCACAATTAAGTAAATAAGACTACTTTTAAAATTAACTCAATTTCTAATGCAATACATCACTTCTGTATTTTTTATTTGAATTCAAGCTCAGTGAATAATACATGAGACATCTTTTTAGAATTAAAGCAATTAAGAAAAAAGCTAAACTAGTCCTAAGATTCTAACTAATAAAGGATCATGCAACAAACAAAGCAAAATAGCAGAAAATTGGAACGTAACATAGAAAAAGAGGGGAGGAATAAAAAAATGAAAGGAACTCAACCACCTTAGTTATCCTAGCGGTTGCTTTATTCTTCAGGTTATGCTCCTCTGTGAAGATTATTCGCCTCCCTTTTGGTGCCATAGGAATAAACAGAAAAGCTTTAAGCGAAGCGTCAACACCAAACTTAAATGTTTGCTTGTCTTCAAGCAAAGAAAATCTGAAAACAAAAACAAATAATAAGATGAAAGAAGAATAAAAGGATAAAAGAACAAAAGAGAATTAGGATTGGGAGAGAGAGAAAGAAAATTAAAACTGGGCGGCGAACTAGTATAATTGTGCAGCGCATGCAACGCGTACGCGTGCAGCAGGCGTACGCGTGGGGAGCGAAATTTTCTTAATGACACGTAAGCGTCAGACGCGCGTCCGCGTACCCTGGGTTTTTCGCGATTCGCGCGAAGCCAGCCACGTGCACGCACAACTCTCTGTTCACGTGGCTTGGGCACCAATATTTTCATACGACGCGTGCACGTCATGCACGCGCACGCGTGGTGGACCATTTGTGCAAATGACGCGCACGCGTCAGGGACGCGTATGCGTGGTCAAATTTGTGCCTCTAGCACACTTCCAGCCCCAAACCAGCACATGTCTCTGACCAAACACATATTTAAGCCGTTTTTCAAAGTCACGCGTGCGCGTTGATGACGCGCACGGGTGGAATGCCAAAATCACCAATGACGCGCACGCGTGGGGTACGCGTATGCGTGGGCTTGTTTGTGCGAAAGGCTTCATTCTGGCGCCACTACTGCGCAACTCTTTGGTCATTTTTATTTTTTACGCACACCCATCTGACGCGTACGCGTCAGCGACGCTTGCGCGTCGGGTGCTCTCTCTCTTTTTTTTTTCCGGTTCCTGTTATAAAATAACTGCATGATCAGAAAATCAGTAAGAACTCAATAAAAATCAAATACGTAAGAAAACTACTACTACAAAAAATAACTAAGAATGAAAAGGAACGATCATACCACAGTGGATTGTCTCCCACCAAGCACTTTTAGTTAAAGTCCTTAAGTTGGACATGTGGTGAGCTCCTTGTTATGGTGGCTTGTGCTTGTAGTGATCCAGGAATCTCCACCAATGTTTGTAATTCCAATGGCTACTGGGATCCCAAACTAGGCGCCTAACGCCTTTGAGCAAGTTGAAGCAAGTGACAAGGCCCCAAGAGTGTTGATTGTGGGAATGAATCCTAGGGTCTCAAACCTTGCTCTTACATTCGTCTTCTTGTGGATCACCATTGCTCCCACCGGGTGGCAAGCGATCTGAATTCTCACAGAGACATCCA
Organism: Arachis hypogaea; assembly: GCF_003086295.3. Classification (NCBI taxonomy): domain Eukaryota; kingdom Viridiplantae; phylum Streptophyta; class Magnoliopsida; order Fabales; family Fabaceae; genus Arachis; species Arachis hypogaea. The sequence continues at coordinate 107,318,681 of NC_092040.1, forward strand.
AACAACCTTCTAGACCCATTCAATTTAGCTCTACACCAATCCTTGCACTTCAATTTGGAGCATGCAACCATATTGAACCTTGCTTGACAACTCTTGCCACTAACCATCTTCCTCTTACTCTTAATGTCACAAAGAGTTCTAAGTTGACCATCTGTCTCCAGTAGCCCATATTCAAGTGGAAAAGTAAAGGTTAAGGATAGGAAATTTACCCACTTGAATGTTGTATTGGATGGTGATGGCTTTGGAAGAGGTCTTGCAAGCTCCATTCCCTTGTGTTCTTCTTTGAATTCTTCTACCTCTTTGTAAGCTTCCTCAATTTCAACCTCTTCCTCTTGGTAGCTTTTTTCTAATTCAATCTCTTTTTCATTGCTTACCAAGGGCATGGGAGGTTGTGCATCTTCCTCTTCTTCCATATGTAAGGGTGGAAAGTTCTCTAATTCATTGGAGTATAAACTCCTTTGATTGGTTTCCTCACTTTCTTCCATAAGATCTTACATTGTATCTCTTGGGAAGGAATTTGCTTGTGCCCCTTCCTGGTTCTTGATCATCGTCTGCACATAATTCTCTACATTTTTTACACTCGTCTTTATATCATGTAGGAATTCTTTCATGAGGAGCTCAAGATCTGATGGTTTTTGAGATGAATAAGGAGATGATGGCTCTTGATATGAATAAGAAAGAGATGATGGTTCTTGGTATGAATAGGGAGATGGTGGCTCTTGGTATGGGTAGAAAGATGATGGTTCTTGATATGGATAGAGAGGTGGTGGTTCTTGGTATGGATATAGAGATGGTGGTTCCTGATATGAATATGGAGATGGTGGCTCTAGATAGTTGGAACATGGAGCGTTGAAGTTTCTTTGGTTTTGACTTTGCCAACCAAAATTTGGATAGTTCCTCCATCCACCATAATATGAATCACTATTTGGGTGTGAGTAGTAACCCATGTGATCTCTCTCCATTATTTTTCCTTAGTACAAAACACCAAAAAAGAGATAACAGAGGGTAAGATTCAAGCATCCAAATGGTGAAGGAGGAGATGGAAACAGAAATCGCGCCTGCGATATGACCGTCGGCTGCGGTGGTGCCGGCGCTCCGAGGGAACCCCGCCTGGTGTGTCAATAGAATCTGTTGCGGTGGTGGCTGGGATTCTTGTCGGCCGGGGGGTTGCCAGGGCACCGGAGGAGACGTGCTGGGAATAGAGGAATCAGACATCACCGGGATACAGAGGAACAAGGGGCACAATTTGAGGCAACGGTGGTGTATGCGGTAGACTGTGGCGTCGTTGGTAGAAGATAATATGAACGTCGGAATTTTTTGTCGGGGGCGGTGGTTGCAATGGCACAGATTTGGCTGCGGCAGCGAGAGGGAATATACTGGAAACTGGGAGGAAACGAAAGTAATAGGAGTAACCTTCTGTAGTGGGAATGGCTTAAACTACAAATTCTAATTTTTCAAATTTTAAAATTTTAAAATTAGATAATTAATTTAAAAATATGAATTTTAATTATAATTGACTTTCCAATTTTAAATTATTATTCACATTGTTTATTCAAGTCATTATTTTTTCAAACTGAGATCTTGATACAAGTTCGATTAGATATCCTATCGAAAAATACTAAAAATCGAGTGAAACAATTATAAATACCTATTACTAATTCATTATTTAACTAATCCTAAAAAATTTCAAAATTATTAGGGGTATATGATCTTTGTTTTGGTACGGCAACCTGATATTTATTTTTGTACATTTTATTCTGGTGATAGTACATTTTAGTCTTTTTTTATTTTTTTTGGGCAGGTAGATTACACAATCCCTAATCCTACTTTAGTCTTCATACAAGTTTCAGAGCTTCATAGATTGAAATTGGCACGTTACCCGGCCCATTACACAATTCCTTCTAAGAGAATAATGTAACAAGCAAGCACTTCTTCTAATGGTAATAATCAATGGCCATTATCTTTTCGGTATAGTAACTGAATTTTAAATCTTTCAAGAATACAATTTTCCTTTCATCACTCACATCTACCTCACATCTCTCTCTCTCTCTCTCTCTCTCTCTCTCTTTCTCTGGATTGAAAAAAATAACAACATACAACATCAATAATTATCCGAAAAAAGAAGAAAGGAGGATGATGATGAATCCAAGCGACTTGCAGCGGTTTGCGGTGTCAAATCGATTCACAAGGTTCCCAAAATCGTTCTCCCTGCGGAAGAAGGTGCCATGGTGGTACAAAATACTTGACCCACGGTCAAGATTCATCGCAAGATGGAACCGGACCTTCCTTTATGCGTGCATTGTGGCACTGTTCCTTGACCCTCTCTACTTCTACTATCCCATAACGGGTGACAAGGCTTGCATGCAAACCGATTGGTACCTGGGCGTTGTCGTCACCTTCGCCAGAACCGTGGCCGATCTTTTCTTCCTCTTCCACATGGTCCTCAAATTCCGGACGGCCTACGTTAACCCTCTCACTCGTGTTTATGGCCACAAGGAGCTCGTCACGGATCCCCACCTCATTGCCAAAAGGTACCTCAAGCATGATTTCATCATCGATCTACTTGCTACCCTTCCTTTGCCTCAGGTACGCATTATGCACTCAATCAATGTCAATCCATTACTTTCTACATCAAAATAATGAAGTGTGAGTGCAGATTGTGATTTGGTTCGTGATTCCGGCAGTGAAAGGGTCAACTGTAGCACAAGGAAATCACACAATATCCCTGATTGTCCTCATTCAGTATGTTCCCCGATTGTTTCAGATTTTTCCTCTTCAACGTCGAATCTTAAAGACTAGTGGGCTTATAACCAAAACTGCATTGGCTGGGGCTGTGTACAATCTTTGTTTCTACATGTTGGCCAGCCATGTAATGATCATGCATTCATTCACATTCATACTTAACACAAAATCACTTACATATTATAATAAGCAAGGATTTCAAGATTACCGTTATGGTCACATTTGCATACATTTTATTCAGTGGTTATAAGAATTAATTAGAGAAATAAGAGGAATGAGAAAGGGATTCATAAATGAATAGGGTTATATTGTTGTCAGTGCAGGTTTTGGGAGCATCATGGTATGTGTCATCGATCCAAAGACAATTTGAGTGTTGGAGAATAACTTGTAGGAGGGAGATGAATAGAACACACTCTCCATCTTGCAAACCAGCGTATCTTGATTGCAATCTTTTGGATGATCCAGCAAGACAAGCATGGTTTAAGAGAACCAGTGTGCTTGCTGACTGTGATGCTCTCAATGACAAGAATGACTTTCAATTTGGAATGTTTTCTGATGCTTTCACCGACCATGTTTCTTCCTCCACCTTTTCTCAAAAGTATTTTTATTGCCTTTGGTGGGGCCTCAAAAATTTAACGTATGCCATCCATATTTCTCTATTTCTTAATCCCAAATTACTTGTTTTACTTCAGGTAAAATGAGTTTGGCTTGGATTTTCTGAGGAGAAAAGTATTTTTTTTAATTAGAAAATTTAATTTTATTAAATTTAAAGAGTTTTTGGAATTATTTATTTAAAAAATATTTTTTATAAAATTTTAAATGATTTAATTTAATATTTACACAATTCAATTATATCTATTGAATGATCATTTATATAATAAAAGTAAAAAGTAGATATTTAATAACATATAAGATGAATGTTATCCTACTTTCTCTAAAGTAACATGTAAGTTACTCTCTCTTATGTATTATATTTTAATTGGATGTTTATTTTAACCTGAGTTATCTTCTCCACTCTTTCGTCTTCGTGGCGTCTCCCAGGCATCACCGTCTCATTGGTGTTTCGTTTTCACCGTGTTTCGTTTTCTCTTTCCAACCTTCCAACTCTCTCTCAGTGCGTTTACTCCTTCCCACTCCTTCGTCGTTCTCATTACGCCTCGCAAGTATTACCGTCTCATTGGATGTCTTATTTTCTCTTCCCAAATTATTCTTCTAGAAAAAGTACTCCAACTTTTTTCTAATTGCGTTTACTCCACTCCATTGAACTCTTTCGTCGTCGTTACTCTTCTCCATTTCTTTGTTGTGTCGTTGTGCCTTCTAAATATCACTTTATTGGGTGTTCAATTTTCTTCTTCTCTCAGACCGTCCCTGTCTTCCAAAGCTATTATTAATTCTCATGAGATTAAAGTAACTCAGATTAAAATAAATATGACATATTAGAAAGGGTAACTTACAAGTTATTTTAGAGAGGATATGATAGCATTTATCAACATATAATTATGTAAATAAATTTATGTGTAAAATTATGTTATATTGTACGTTAAACTTAAATTCAATTTTTTTTATAAAATAAAATTATTTCATGTATGTTACATTATCTTTTATTATCATCAGTACTTTACTTTACTATTAAAATTAGACTTTAAATTTTAAAGAATAATACATTCTTTATTTTTCCAAGAGCACATTAGCATTCATACTTTTGAAATTATTTTTTAAAAAAATACATTTCATAAAAAAAAAAAAAAACTAGTTCATGTGTTACTATACATTTCATGTATTAGCATGAGCACTTCACCTTTTAAGGTTCTCTAATGGTGTTTTCAACTCTACTATTTGATGTACAGATCTTATGCTCAAGGTCTTAATACGAGCACTTACGTTGGTGAAACCGTATTTTCAAGTTTCATTTGCATCGCAGGTTCAATCCTCTTTGCGCATCTCATTGGTAATATGCAGGTATTAATCAAATAATAAGTACATAACAATAACTGAAGAACGATGATGCCAGTTTTTTTTTTTTTTCAACGATAGTCATTAAAATTAACAATTACATGTTTTTTGCTATTATTAAAAAGAATTATCTGCAATCTTCAACTGCAAGACTTGAAGAATGGAGACTGAAACAAAAGGATACAGAAGAGTGGATGAATCATAGGCAACTTCCACCGGAACTTCAACAACGCATTCGCAGGTTTGTTCAATATAAATGGCTTGCCACAAGAGGCGTAGATGAAGAAGCAATTTTGCGTGATTTGCCTATTGATCTTCGACGCCAGATTCAAAGGCATCTTTGTCTTGACATTGTTCGTCGGGTAAGTCTCCCTTTTATACCGCTTTCGCTTCAAAAATCAAAATATATATTTTGGTCATCGCTAAGACTAAAATTCATATTATCTTAGTGTAAAATTAATAGTTGAAAAAATTAAATAATTATTTTATTTGATTAAATTATTATTTAATAATTTTTAACTACTAACGTTACATAAAAATAAACTATATCTAAATTTTTATCATTTACTAATTATTAAGAGATATAATTAAGAAGTCAATGAGTTATGCTTTGAAATAACCTATGAAAGGGAAATTCTACTGTGCTTACACTGAAAATAAGCATATGATGCTGATAAGAAGTGGTGCATTATTAGACTGTCATCTGTATAAAGAATGAAACAGGTTTTGGTACGGCCATTATGATGGAGGATAAAGAATCCTATTTCCGTGATGTTTATAGTAATTAATTAGATAATTAGTTGTTGCATAATAAAAGTGGATTGGGCATGCAAAAAACCATGGAAATTGAGACTTTTGTTCCTCTTATCTAGGTAGCCCTTTCGAATTTTTTGGGACATTCTTTATTTTTTTTTTACCCTCTTTATTTTTCATTTATCTTGCTCCCTTGGATCAACATCACACACCTGAGTCCATTAATTGTGCACCAACTACGTCATTAATCCAGAAGTAAAATTATGTAAAAATAAAAAATTTTATTTCCATTTTAATGTTTTAAGAACATCAATTTTTATGTGTCAAATAATTCTGATTCATTTAGGATTTGGTTATGGCGCTGGAAAAAAATTTTCAATTTTCTGGACTTAGAAGTTAATAATTTGTTATTTTATACTTGTAAGTTTTGAAAGTATACGGAAAAAATTTGATGAAATAAAAAGGAATATAAAATCAAATAAATGGATAAAAATAGAAATAAAAATTTGATAATTTTAAAGAAAAAATATTTATTCATGACATATAAAAAAGTTTCACTTGATCTCTCTCCGTAAAAATAACAATTTCTATATTAATATTATTGCTATCTGGTTATTGGTTGGAGACTCACGTAATGGGAAATGATTAAACATATATATTAAGGAGTAAAAAAAATATTTTGAATAATTTATTATATTAGCACTACGTTTTTTTTTTTGGGTCATGGTAATAAATCAGAGGTCAAATTATAGTTTTAGCAGATTTTCCAATATGCTTTCACCGATGAACAAAAGCCCCAATTTCTATGGTTTTTTGCGGGCCCAATCTATTTTTATTATACAACAACTAATTATCTAATTAATTACCATAAACATAACGAAAATAGAATTTTTTATCCTCCATCATAATGGCCGTACCAGAATCTGTTTCATTCTTCATACAGGTGGCAGCCTAATAATACACCACTTCTTATCAGCCTCACATGCTTATTTTCAATGTAAGCACAGTAGACTTTTACTTAAAATTTAACTTCATAATCAATAGATCTATATAAGAAAGTTGGCATTTATTTATTTATTTATTTAAACATGAATGGAGAAAGGTTTTGGCCAGCAACATCTTTTAAAATGAAAGAATTTTATTATCAATCCATTTTAGGTGTACATTAAAAATTAACTAATTTGTATGAAAAGATATGGGCATGCATAGGAAATATGTGGAAAAAGGATTATTTGTAATTTGTAAAGTGTGTTTAGGTTCCTTTCTTCGGTCAAATGGATGATCAACTCCTAGATGCCATATGTGAACGTCTTGTTGCATCCTTAAACACAAAAGACACATACATTGTAAGGGAAGGTGATCCAGTGAGAGAAATGCTCTTCATCATTAGAGGACAACTTGAGAGTTCAACCACTGATGGTGGGAGAACAGGGTACTACAACTCTATCATTCTTAGACCAGGTGATTTCTGTGGTGAAGAGTTGCTGACGTGGGCCTTGATGCCCACCTCAAACCTCAGCCTTCCAGACTCTACTAGAACTGTCAAGACTGTTACTGAAGTCGAAGCGTTTGCTCTCAGAGCTGAGGATCTAAAGTTTGTTTCGAATCAATTCAAGCGTCTACATAGCAAGAAACTCCAGCATGCTTTTAGGTGTGTATGTCCACATCATTTCTCTTACACCAGAACATTTCTTAAATGATGATGATACTATTACTGTTAGTGTGTTATCTCATGCAACTCGAGAAATATATATGCCAGATAAAATATGAAAATAAAATAATAAGACACGTGTGAATTTGAATAGCTATGAATAATTCAACGGTGACCAATCATGGTTTCATTATTAGGTACTATTCCCATCAATGGAGGGCTTGGGGGGCTGCCTTTATACAGACTGCTTGGAGACGCTATCGTAAGAGAAAACTGACAATGGAGTTGTTACAAAAAGAGAACTTGTACTACACCAATATCGAGCAAGAAGATGATGAAGGTGAAGAACAAAGGGTAGGAGGGAGTTCATCAAGTAGTGGAAACCGCGCACAGATTTCAACTACCGTTTTGGCATCTAGGTTTGCTGCAAACACAAGAAGAGGTGCCGCTAAGAAGATTGCAATACCTGATAGTGATAGTTTGAAGATGCCCAAAATGTTCAAGCCAACAGAACCTGATTTCTCAAATTTCCAAGATGAAAATTAACTAGCTGAGTTCTCAGATTGTTAAAATAATATCATGTGGCGGTATATTACTATGATAGGCTAATCATTGGTAGCTGATCGACTTAACAAATATATTATAGCAAACTACTAACTAAGGAGGTTGCATTGTTTTATTTGTTAGCTTACGATACAATTTTTATTATTGTAGCTAGAATCCTATTTTGCACTTCTGCACGCTATTGACATTATTATTCATCATACTAACTTCTAATTCTGATTTTATCTAATTTCTCGGCTTAGTCTTACGGATGGAATAACAATAGTACTTATAGTATTTGTTGAGTTAGAATTGATTTTGGATATATTAATATGATGATAAATATTTATTATATTGGATTAAAAGACTAAGTATAATTTAATGTGTATTAGTATTGCAAGCCTAATACTTCATCTCTCAGCTCAACTCATGTTAATTCAGTAAATTTTTACAATACACAAATCAAAACACAGCCCAATGTATATGATGAGAAAAATCAGAACCAAGATAAAAGAAAAGAAAGGTTTTACGTTTGCCAAGAGAAAGGGAAAAAAAGAAGCAAATGGGATATTTGGCATCATTATGGAAAAAGAAAATCAACAAGGACACAAGGCTAGGACAACAACACTACATTAAGAATAGTAGAAGATCAAAATTCAAAAGTTGGTAGAGCAAAAATAAAATATAAGAGCAGCAGAAATAGTGGAGCAGTTCCAAAGACTGCTAAGGTATAGTGAAGCAAAATGAAAAAGCATTGCACGTTAAGAAAGACAGCTACAACGAGTAGAATCAACAAAAAAAAAATGAAGAGCCGGTGATGAAATTTGAAGAGCAAATTTCATACTATAAAGCTGAATTCTCAACAACATTTGAAAATAAGAAAATTAGAGAGAAAAAAATTCTAAGCATCATATCATACATGCAGAATTATTTTCCTTCTTCTTGAGTTTCATTTTAGATTTTTTTTGTTATAGCTATCTAAGTTTTCATGTAACATTATAGATTAACTATAGGAAACTAAAACTATACCTTGCTGATTTCTTTTCAAGCCTCAAAACCTTGTTTCCACAAGTTTTCAAGCCTCCAAAATCTACTTGACTAGCTTCCAACTAATTCAAGCACTCCACTTCACCAATTTAACATCAACTTCACATATATTCAACTTAATTTCATATAATTTCATACACATTCACAATTTCAATACCCTAACCTCATAAAATTAGAAATTTTAAAAGGGGATAATGATTTTTTACCTCACCCATTGATGATTGGGATAAAACCTAATAATTATATCCAAGATTACTGCCATCAAAATTATAAAAATTTCTCAATATTCAAACAAAAAATATGAATCTGAGTGGAAGAAGGAAGAATTAGGCATGAAAATCTGAGTAATTGGTATTGTTTTGGTTATGGTTTGGTTGGTTTTAGATTGAAAATTTTGGAAAATTTGAGGTTATGAGTCTTTCGTAAAATCTGATTTTTTTTTTTAACCAAGTTTGACACGTTATAATTTGGCTCTGGAACCCTCAAATTTGGTGAAACTTATATCTTAAATAAAAATTGGGTCTAAGTAGTTTATGCCGTTCGAAGAACAAACGAAAAATAATTTTTAACAAAAAAGTTATACACGTTTGAAGTTTAGGTTGAAAAATAGAATTTTACAGAAATTATTGAAACCATAAATTTTGGTATGTGTGCCCATATACACTATTGTACACACACAGATCAGAGCATAAGGTGAGACTCATGCGTATGCACAAGCTGAAAATTCACTCTGGTGCGTGCGTAATTTGTATTTTAATCCTTATTCTAAATATTTTTACTCCTCCAAATTATAAAATTTAATTTTCTAATATCCTTTACTCATAATTAATTTATTTATTAATTATTATTAATTTACAGAGTTTTACCCCTTTTCTTTACGAATTTATTGTGTCTTGATACCGGTAATTATGTGTTCAAACTTATTATTATGTTGTGTGCAAGCAAAGACATTTATGTTATGTATTTCTATATATATCATTGTTATAATGTATGCCATTTGAAACTTCTAAAAAATTATTGCAGTGTCAGGGGGTGTATGAAGACAATGATGCTTGGTACAATACAAATAGATCTAATTGTCTAAACACATTTTATTCAGGTGTTAGGCTTATAATAATTAGTAGGCCTCCAAATTGGTTAAAAAGTTATAATAATTAGTCGGCTTCGCAGTTGGTTAGAAAATAGGAAAGACTGGCCTTAACGTAATAAAATAGCCTCATGTTGGGACTTGTCGCAAAGATCTCAAAATGGCAGGAATATTACAAAGCACTTCAAACGATTTATATTTGGATGAAAGACAAAGCAAGTGTGCCATAACAAAGCCAATCATGCATCAAATTTAAATTAATCAAATCCTCATATCAAGGTCACAATAATGACATGATACCAAACCAAATAGACCCAAACTACATCAGTGGTGAGAATTTTTGGAATATCCACAACTTAATCGGTAAGTGCACCGAGTCGTTCAAATAATACCTTAGGTGAGTGAAGGTCGATCCCACAAGGATTGATGGACTGAGCAACAATAGTTGAATGATTGGCTTAGTTAGGAAAACAGAAAAAGAGTATTTATCGTTGTAAACGCATAAAAATAATAATTAAGCAAGTAAAGAAAAGCAAGTAAAGGTTTAGTGAAAAATAATTATGAGAAATCAGTTAAGATCTCGGAGATGTTTATCTTTTTGGATTAAAACTTTTTACTAACTATTTTAACAATAAATGATTCATTCTATGGCAAATCGTGAGTGATTAAACCATAATCCCTTAGCGATTTAATCTCCTCTAACCCTCATCAAACACCACTCCCGTGGTCACTCAATTCAGATTGGAGGGTGAAGTTCAAAAAACTAGTTTATACCACAAAGGTCCTAATCACCCCAATCCCAACTGAATAGATGTTGCTTATCCCCATCAGGTTGTGTGATTAGCTGTCTAGAAGGAGTGTTTTCAAGCTGTAGTTCAAGCAAAATAACTCTCCCGAGAATCACGAGAACTCATGTAGAAAAGGGTCATACTCTCGTTCCACCCAATTCATAAGATTAAGAACAAAAACAAGCCTTAGAATTGAATCAAACATAAATTAAATTAGAAGAATAATAATTCTAATATATAGAAATAAGCAGAGCTCCTAACCTTAACCACAGAGGTTTAGTGGCTCATAACTTACAGAGAAATTGTAAAAATGCGTAAATGAGGAGTCTCCCTCCCAGAGGAGAGATCGAGTGTGTCCTCTGGGGAGGAAGGAAGTCCCCTATTTATAATAAAAATCTCTGAGACTAAACCTAGAATTCAAATCAAAACAAAATCAAATCTAGATCAAATCAAATCTTTTGATTTGCATCTAAAATAAAATATAGAATTCTAAACCTAAAAAATGTTGTTTGTAATTAAAAATTATAAAAAGAAAATAAAATATAACTAATAGATCCTAAATCCACTTGGAGACCCAAAGAGGGGTGAATTCGGGCTGCTGCTAGCTTTTAACGCCATATTAGACGTTAAACGCCCCAATAGGGATCAAAATTCGTGCATGCTAAGGTCCACTGCTGGTGCTAAATGCCAGTTAGGCATTTAACGCCGGCAGGGGGAAGTTATGGTGCTGGCTCTGTCCCTCTTGGGCGCTAAACGCCAGGCTCGACGTTTAGCGCCAAATTTGGCAGTGATTCCAGAAGAAAAATATAGACTACTATATATGGTCGGAAAGCTCTGAAAGTTGGCTTTCTAACGCCATTGAGACCGAGTCAATTAGATCTCTTTAACTTAAGTTATGCTTGTTGGAATACAAGGAGATCAGGGTTGACAGCATCAACTATCCTTTCTTTGTTTTTGCACAAAAATTCTGCCAAATTCATCCGAAATTCACCTGAAATTATAAAAACACTAAAACAATTTAAAGTATCATCCAAAGATGATTTTTGCATTAACATATAATAAAAAGCAACTAGAAAATGAGGGGAAAAAGGGTATAAGATGCTCACGCACAATCAGCAAGGTACTTTCACACATGGTTAACATATATAATAAAGTAGTTTCCTAACAACAATTTATAATAATTGAACTACAATTATATTCATTCTACTGATACAAACTATAATATGGATTTGTCAATGGCATTTGGAAGTCCTCTTCATCTGGAGAAAAGTGTTCCTCCTGCTCCATGGGTTGAGAGTGGTAAGAGCATATACCTACATCAGATAATACGTATTTAACTTAATATTATCATAGAGACAAACTATAACAAAATAATTCAAAAAAAAACTAAAGAACAAACTTCATCAACCTCCTCCCCAAAATTAGGAGTGTAGTAGTTATCTTCATCGACATCATCCTCGTGGCTAGGCTGCTGTCCCTATCGGCGATTTGACTGGCAAGAAAATCGATTGTGCCCAACCAGATGACAAACGCTGCACCGTCTCACGCCCCTAACCAAAGTATGGTTAATTGAGTCCTTCTTTGGCCTCTTCTTGCGACGCACAACAAGTGGGTATTGAACACACCCTCGAGTGTGGATGATTGGCTGACAACCGCGGGTGGGGAAGGCCCAACATTGGTATCGAGCTTTAATCGAGTGATCTTGCTGTGTTCTTCTCAGTGACCATTTCAAATTGATCTTCCCTCGCTGAAGCAAGCACACACATCTCCCTATATAGGTCATTTAGCATCCAATTGCAACAAGTTACCATAGAGTCCTAACAAAATGGTCCCTTGTCAACACATTGCCTCACTTTCGACCGAGCGTTCTTAGACCACCTCTCCAAAGCAAAACTCATTGGGATTTCCATGAAATCAAGATGTACCAGAAGGGCCGCAATATGATCACATGGTATTCCAAGGGATTCTATCCTTAAACAAGAGCAATTAAAATTCTAATCCTTGGGATAGTGCGAAACATGCTAGCCGTTCTAAGAATTGTCCAACTGTGAAATGGTGTATATGTCCAATGTTGGAGTCAACGTACAAGACTAGACCTTTAATGTACATGCACGTGACAGCATTGGCCGAAACAAGAGAAATATCTCCCTCGTTAGTAATTTTGCAGTAGACCTCCAAATCATGTAAAGGACTTTGCAACACCAAGTGTCCAACCATGCTATGCATATCGGATTGTGTTTGTTGAGACCTCATCTCCGATACACAGTGAAAAAATTGTTCAATAAAGTCCTTCAAATTATGGTGGGAGTGAAAAAAGTTACCAAGCGTTGAATGCAAACCCTCGTATTTTGATGTCGTCCAAAATCTACCGAAAAAGTGGCCACGAATGCGAGCTATTACCCACATTTTTCTCCAGTCATAAAGGTCACAAACCCACCGATTATTTTGAAGTTGAAGCTCAGTGACCAATCTCTCCCACCTAGCTTCAAACTCTGAAACCTCATAATAAGAAAGTATGCATTTCTTAAACTCAGATGTAAATATTGAATTTGCCAAATTCGATGTTGCATTCTGGAGGAGATGCCATGCACAGAGATGATGATAAGTCATAGGAAATACTTTTTTAATGGCCTTTCTCATTCCTCCGTTCCCATCTGTGACAACAAACTCAAGAGCTTTTCCCTTCATAACTTTCAAAAATCTTTCAAGTAGCCAAGAATATGTTCCTTACTCTCATTTGCAACAAGGGCAGCAACAAAAACAATGGTTTGGTTATGGTGATTTATGCCAGAAAATACAATCAGTGGGCACATGCACTTATTCTTCCTATAAGTTGCATCAAATGCTACAACATCTCTAAACAGATGGTAATCTAATTGACTACAGTTATTAGACTAAAAAAGTTGCACCAAACGGCCCTTTTTGTTCACTAAGTAACATACAAACGTTTCAAGATTCTCCTCTGTAAATGATTTCAACCACCGAAGATAAGACATTGCATCGCCCGCTATTATTTTTCTCTGTTTATCAATGTGGTTGTATATGTCTCTCTTCAAAAATGGTACATTTTGAAAACCTCCACAGTGTGCACAAATGATGAATAGATCTGTGGTATTTTGATCCCAACTCTCAACATCATAATCATTTGTTCAATTGCAATAGCATTCATCTTCCTATTCCTAGGAAGCATAAATGTAAGTGTTTCGTCAAGCATCTTGTGGTTGTGAACACCCTCAAAGTATGAAATAATACATGCGCCAAACAGCCATATCTAGTCTCAGGCTTAGGCTCCCGCTTACGTTCGTGGGCCTCCTTATCAGCAGCAAATTCTTTAAACCCCTGCCTAAAGCAAACAAACTGTTGTTGTCTCACCTGTTCATTGGTATTTTGCCTTAGCCTTCTCTTCTTTGTGGCAAACTTATTCATTTTTGCATATAAATTATAGAAAGCAAAAGCTACACGTCAATTGAAAAAATTGTAGCAATCTCATCTGATCAAAAGTTATTCCTTTAAAGTTAATTCAAAATCAGCAATCCTGTCAATGCCTTTGTCTTCCCAGTTTTTGTAAAAATCATCACCAACATTATCGCCAGAACCCTCTATATTCGCATCCTCACCTACTTCCAATGAAGGTTCATCACCTAGATAAACATCTGGGTCATCGGAAACCAGTTCTTCTTTATTGCTGACACACAAATCTTTGTCAGCCATAGCCGCTGCACCATGAAAATAAGAGACTACATTTTCCTCTTCCATTCTTGCATACACCCATCGAAAAAAAATATTGCATTTAAAAAAAATATGCTGTAAATATAAAACTTAGATAATGAATTATGGATCAAAACTGAAGCTGAAGTTGATTATAGTAACAACAATAAATCTACATGATTATAGTAACAACAGAAAGGCTTGGGCTGGGCCTACCTATCCCGATAGGACCTCATAAAGGAACGGGAGCAGTTGAAAGGTTCCATATTGCCGAGCCGAAGGGCAGCACTCCTGTACGTAATCGTAGTATGTCACGTCGTCTCGTCTCCGCTGCATTGAAAAGTACCTATGCACTATCTCCGGTTCACTGATAAGGAAGATAGAGTTAGTTGGGACGGGAGTCTACGATGTGATACAATTCTTTATTTTGTTGATTATAATTACAACAATAAATCTACATGATTATAGTAACAACAATTCTTTATTTTGTTCCTAAATAATTTCGTGAAAAATGAATTTAACTAAAAACTGTTTGTTGCATGTAAACCCTGCAAGAATTGAAAAGAGAAGGCGGCGACGTGACTGACCAAATTAAACGACGATGGCGTCGCTGACAAGAGGAGGGGGCGTCGCGGCGGAAAAGGGGACGATGGACTCTCTTGAGTGTGCCACGATGAGATACACTCATACAGAAAAGGAGTTGCTCCTCTCAAACTTTTTAGTTACAAATCTTTAGTAAGCAAATGCTTTCTTTTTTTTTTTAACCCTCACGTACTTTTACATACAATATTCATTGGCCCATCTTGATCCATTTGAAAAACCGACCCATTTGCCAAAAAAAATAGCTACATCTTCTTTTATCATTTCAACCTTTTAACATAGTTTTACAACAAATAAAATTTGTAGGTGCTCAAAATTGTATTGTCAAAAGACCTGCCACATTATCGTTAACTGTGTCAGAAAATATGGGCAAACAATAAGTCTGGTTTGGGAGAGGCTAATGCTAAAAGTCATCGGTTTGCACAAGGTATTAGGTAACATGGGTTCGGGCTAGGTCTAGAGACCTAATAAGCAACGTTTTTTTTTAATAATATGATTAGATTTTTCATTTTTGTTAACATTTTTTATATAATAAATTATGCCTATTTTAATATATTAATATAATACATCAAATTTAAATTTTATATATATATTAAAATTAAAAAAATAAAATACACTTGTTTTTTAATAAAAAATTCAAAAATTAAGATATAATTAAACTAATAAATATTTTTGTGTTCATTTTTTGTTATTCTATAACATATAGGGTATAATATCATAAATTATATAAAACTTTGATATTTGACCTTTTTCTACTTAATCCATATATCTTACTTACATGAGATTATAAAATTTTAGTTAGTTTTACATTTATAATTTATATATTTTTTAAGATTTATTTTATAATATATTTATATTTTTATATATTTATTTATAATTTTTTATACTATTTTATTATAAATTGATGATTTCGATTATACCACTAGTTGAACTTTTAAATTAATAAACCAATTACTAGTAATTCCATGATCGATTCGGTTCTCTGAAGCTTGGCAGTGACACACGCACTGTGTATTTTTGTTCATACATAGGAATCAAAATCATGCATACTATCTTCTTTTTTTTTTTGTTTTTGGTAATGTCATGCATACTATTTACTATTAAATATTGACATCGAACTACGTCACTGCAAAGAGTTGGATGCATGTAATTGGACCAGATCACCTGCTCATCAAATCATAAAATAAATTAAAGTACTTCAATATTCCAGTTTCGTACCATGGCGGCAACCCAAGCAAGATGCATCGAATCTGAAGAATGTTTACGTGTAGATTAGATACATATTATACAAATACAAATAATATATGACAACGACCGTCCTTCTTATTTGAATAATTGTCATGGCTTTGGATTTCCAGCTTCAATTATTCCAACCATGAATGAAAATGAAATGCATGCATCTTTAGGTTATGTTGCATAAATACCGGTATAGTATCCATAGCAAATACATATAACGTATTATTGAGTACGAAACTTTTTCAAAAAATAAGGTGGTATAGGACAATTCACTTTAATAAACCAAATGCAAACTAAAATTATGTGTATCTTTCAATTAATAAAAGATTACGATAAGCTTTAATTTACATTTCTATATAAATCGAATTGATTAAATTCGATTTAAGAAAATACGTATTAAATTGAAGTAATATGCACACTAAATTCTCTAATAAATCGAATGAAATCATTTCGATCTTAATATCAAGAAATTTGATTTAGCCACGTGAAGCAGCCCATAGTAAATCGAAGCCAATAATTTTGATGGTTTTAGTAAATCAAAACTCATAAATTCGACTTATATGCAATTGGTCCTTCTACTAAATCGAACTCAATGGCTATGATTTAGGGTGAAACTTGCTATATATACAAATTGAATTCATTTTATTTGAACTGCAAAACACACAAACTCCACACCTAACTCCACCATCTAGATCCAAAAATCTTGGAAAACAACCCAAGAAAAATCGAATATATACACATGGAGGACGATCCGAATCGTCTATATCGGCTAGATGGAATCGTGCATATTGTTGGCACCGTCCACCTTGAGGTTAGTGAAAGAATTTTTTTTACATGAATTAGTGATTTTATATATGTTAACATAGTTCGCGTGGTAAAAGCTTATAGTCGTTAATTACGGATCATGAAAAAAAATTACTATATGTGCATGTTAGAAATAGTAAGCTATTAGGTGGTTAAATTTTTATAACTTAAAATGGTACATGAGAAAGTTATCTAGGATTGTAGGATATGTTAGAATTTTGAATTTATTAGTCTTATATTCAACGAGACTTGGTTTATGATTAGGGTTAATTATGAATTTTTTGAGTTAGTTGAAAGAATAAATATAAATATTTTTTGAATTTGTGATGCACTTAGGACAGTTTAGTTTTAGCATTTACTATTTAGTGTTTTTTGTTGAGTCCTATGAAAAATTTGTTGGGCGATATTGTAAATAATTTTTTAAAGTTACAGCTTGCAATGTTTATGGTTTTCAGAATTTTATACATTGAACACTGTTTGATTATGATTGTGATAAGAAATCTGTCATTGTCCAGCCCCATCAATGCATTACCAGTATGAGATGGCAACACGCGATGATGTCACGAGGATTGAGGATTTCGATTCAAACCTCTAGAACTAGATACCATATCCACAAGTTTTGCCAACAGTTATGGAGTCCTCACTTCAAAAAACTGACGACGACAATGGAATAAAACTTGCAAATTTTCGTCACTGTTAATAACGAATGAATCATACTTTGCATAATCGCGTAACACAGAAATCAGGATTCTATAGAACAACTTTTCCACCTGTTTGATGCCATACATACCTAGTTTCTGGAGTATAGTATTTTTAAATTCAGTAAAACTTGTTGAAGGTTTGAGAGTCCTTATCAGTAAACTTAATTCTTGATCGCGTTTTATTCTTAATGGACCCTTTATAGTGCACTAGAGCTAAAAAACTCTTATCACTAGTCATTGTGAATCTCACTATGGTGAAACATTCATGTTGAGCTCGTATTTATATACATTAATACTTTATAAATCAAATTAAATGTCTTCGATTTAATCTCATATAGTATAATAAATAGTAAATTGAAGCTAATAGTATCGATTTATCCTAAATCCTACGAATTATTGTAAATCAACTTTAATGAACTCGATTTATCTAACTGGTGTAAATCAAATCCACTTACTTCGATTTAGTGGGTGTATATGATTTAAATCTATTAGCTTCGATTTACATGTGAATAAGAATTTGTATATAAATTGACTTCTATTGATTTGATTTAGTACGTGTTTCATTAAATCGAATTTACATAAAAATACAAATTGGATCTTGAGATAGCCTTTTACAAATTGAAAAATTCACATCATTTTGCCAAGGGTTTGATTTATTAACGTGTTTTGTCTTAAGATATGGTTACAAATATATATTTTATAAAAAAATAAGAAATTAATTTTTTTAATTAATTATATTAACTAACTTTAATATTTAAATTTATAATTTAGAATTTAAAGTAAATAATTTATAATTTAAAAAATAAAATTTAAAATAAATAAAATAATTTATAAAAATTGATTGATATTAATTAAAAAATGATTTATTTTTTATAAATTATATTAAAAGATAATAATTAAATCATACAATAATAAAATAAAGAAGAAGTGTGTACGGGCCGAGTGGAAATGATTAATAGTGTTAAGTTCCTTTCCAAACGATTACAAAAGATCTAAAGGTGTATGGGCCGCGTGCAATTAATTTGAAAACAAACAAAGGGGTAAATCCTAAGAAAGAGCACGTAATTTTAATGGAACATTCAGAAGTCAGACAAGTCCCTTTATGAAAATAATTTAGCTAATTCTATAGTATTTATGATTTGATGTCTAAATTTTATCTAATTTTTTTATAATAAATTTTAAATTCTTAAAAAATATTTATTTTTTATTTTTTAAATTAAATATTAATTTTTAACTTTTTTTTTAGTAAATAAATACCATAAGGTACCATACCATTCATCAAATAATTTTTGGTACATTGAAGCTTAACTTCTTGTGCAATGTGGAGCTTTTGGATTTGGTAGCCTTTTCTAAGACAGAATTATCGGTAGTACTTTTCAAATAACTTAGCAAAATACCCCACTCTAATAAATATTTAATTTACGAAATACTCCGTTCAAAAATATAATTATATTACGTATATACAAAAGATAGATAATAAATTAATTATTTATATAAAATATACGATAAAATATAAAATATATATTAAAAATAAATTAAATAATATATATACTTTTGATATTTATTTAAATGAAGAATTAACTACTTAATTAATTTAAATTAGTTATATATATTATAGTTGATTTGATGGTGAAGTTTTAGTGTGTTATAACATTTTTTTATAAAATATCCATTTTCAGTTCATTTTTCTTCTTTGCTCACTTTTTTATTATCAACTATCATAAACACATATTATTCTTTCACAGTCGCGGTGTTTGATTCGTAGAAGAGGCTCTTTGAATACTCAGCTTTATATTCGTACAACAATAATGTTAGAAAATCAAAATGATTTCACTAAAAAATTAGTCAAATATCTCTAGATGAATTTAAAATTTTTATATAGATAGTATTTATGTTAAGCATTATGATATTTTTTTTATTTGTAAATTGAATAGTTCTAAATTTATTTTCTGATTTATCATGTTTTAAGCATTTAAAGAAAAAAGGAGAATGAAGAGATGGAAGTTAATTGAATCAATTTTCGTGATTCACGTTATAAATTTACAATGATACTGAACGTATTTCCTTCTAATTTAAATGTGGTAACACATTTAATAACTAATATTTTAAATCATAAATAAATAAAACTAATTACTATGTTTATAATTAACTAAATTATTTTATTCTTGGCTGATTTGGAGTTGGTTCATATACTTTTCCTTGGTACCATCACTCATAAGTATATGTGTTTTCCTCTCTTATCTCAAAACTTGCATAAAATATATAACGCATTAAATCCTAAAAATTTATATGTAACTCTTCTGACGAAAAAAAAAGTTACAAAAGTAGTTTTAATATGTTGGAGACTAAAATTTTAAAATTACTATTTATATTTAAGTGAGATATTCATTAAATCTTAAAGTATAAATTAGTATCTCTGATTTTATTCTCATTTAATTCCAAATAAAAAATAATAATAACTTATTCTATTAATATTTATAACAATAAATAAAATCATTCATATAATATGAAATAACTAATGTGATTATAATCAATTCTATGTATGGTCTATAAATATATTAGGAAATTATAATTTCCTAATAATTTCTCATTTGGGATATATATATATATATATAGTTAATCACATCTTATAAATTTTATGCTTGCATCTATATATATTGAGTTAATCACATCTTATAAATTTTATGCTTGCATCTATATATATATTGAGTTAATCACATCTTATAAATTTTATGCTTGCATTCGAATGTTATTTTCTTGATTACTTTAACAATTTAGTATGTCTTATATATCAGTTATGAAATTATCGTAACTTTTATCACATTAGTGTCGCGACAAAATCACAATGATTACCATACTAATATATTCAATGACATAGATCAAATTTGGATGAGAAAATTCAAAAATTACCTATGAAAATGATATTATGAATGCCTATTTTCAACTGGTTCAAGTTTAATAAATTTTATGAGATCATAAGTCAGAAGAAAAACGAAACTAAATACTTTATTTCTGTAAAAATATATATATTTTTAATTTGTCTAAACCATATAAGTATCCAAATTCACATTCTCATTGAAATAATATATCATAAAATGATATAACACCCATATGAACAGGATCTATACGAAAAACTTTGAGTATTTGTTTCTTATAAACTAAATATGTATACATTTATGGAGTTTGTGCTAATTTGCTGATTAGATACTCAAACACTCTAAGCTCACTTGTTTACTAACAATTTAAAAGTTTAGTCTACTAATACATTGCCACAAAATAATTGAAATGGTCTTTTAAATTTATTTTATAATTTATGACAAGTATTTGTGTCTCCAAAATGAATGTCTTTAAAAGGTATTTTATATTCAAGTATTTTAATAGAAAGAGTAATAAATGTTTTTTTAATACATTTTTATAGAATTTCTTATAATGAGCATATAGATATACTTGTAATGGATCAAAATTGCTGTGACATCCAATAAAGTCAGAATCTGAATATCAAATGATTTCTTGCTTTAGTTTCTAACTTCACATGTGTAAACATAT
Organism: Arachis hypogaea; assembly: GCF_003086295.3. NCBI lineage: Eukaryota > Viridiplantae > Streptophyta > Magnoliopsida > Fabales > Fabaceae > Arachis > Arachis hypogaea. The sequence goes on from NC_092040.1 coordinate 107,339,840, forward strand.
AATGTTTTGTTATAACAAAATTTGTTTGTCTACTATTTAGTGATCGAAAAAGTCTATGAGGTCAGCAACTTTATTAAATTATGGCCAGTATGTAACTAGCAAAAGAAAAATAAATAATTCCACACCATTAGATGTAATCTCACACCATTAAAAACATCATTGATGGCTACTTAATGACTACAAATCACAAAAGTTGATAGCCCCCTAGCATTCTTTTTAGTGATATATTCTTAACTTACTCAAATATCTATCAAAGATACTAATAAAGTACACAAATAACTGTAAGTGTACAAATTTATTATCTATTAGACTAGTGCTGGAATATAGTAAACCTTATGCATTTTTAAACTTTATAACTTTTTTGAGACACCTAACGAGACAATACTTGTCTTTTTTAAATTTGAGTATATAACCTTATTTATAATTTTACATGCCACTGAGATACATGAATAATAAAATGTACTTACTCTCATTGATATAAGTTATCAATTACATTTATCTCAAAAAATTGTCATATAAAATCATAATTAATTTGATAAAATATAAGTTACTAATAATAGAAAGTCTCTTTTTTATTCAAAAAAATCTATTTAAAATAATATTAACATTAGCAAATATAACTTTGAAGTAAAATAATATATTCACACAAGCTACATATTATATAAATAAAATTCATATAATGGTAGGCCCATCATAAATACCTATCATAATATTAATATTTAGTTTTTAGACAAAAATATTAATTTGTAAGTAGTATTTTTTAATATAGTAATCAAACATTGATAAATAAATCCTGCCAAATAATAAGTCTATCTTTAAACAAATTTATTATTCACATGAAGTCAAATAAGTATCACATATTTATCACCATAAATGTGTATGTAATTTGACCAAGTATAGAACTTCTTTTGGGCTGATCTATACTTGCATAAACTACGCACACATAAATTCATTTAGTGCGGCTTATCAAATATTCTCAACAAAATTCTGTCAAACAATAAGCTTATTTTCGGATCGACTCATTATTCAGATGAAAACTTGAAAATTATACCTATTTATTACCGCATATATTTTCTATCAATTGGCCAAACACCAACGTTCCTTTAGGCCGATTAGTGGTTGCATAATTAAATAAAAAGTAGACACAAGGTTCAATGTTTATTATTTGGCCAAACAATAACTTCCTTTGAGCTGATTATTGTACACATAAATAATAAGCATTGATTTAGGTTTATCTTAGTTACCCAAGCATATAGTTACCATCAATATGTGTATGTAACTCTGCCAAATATAGATTTTCCTTTGTACTGACTAATATTCGCATGAATTACATGTCACAATATACTTAATGTTTTAAAATAAACTAAGGCTACGTTAGTAGCATATTATTCAACCAATTTATTCCCAGCCAATGCCTACACCACCTTTTCCACCGCCTTAACACCCTTCATATCCATTGGTGACCTACTTAGATAGTTATATTGTCCCAAACCATCCGCTTCCATCATAGCCGCCTACTCAGCCACAGGAGCTGCCTCGTCACCCACAGCCTCTGGCAGACCCACTTCCTAGCAGACCTTAGCGACAGATGCAATCTCCGCCATGTGGCACCGGCCATCGGCATCATTTCTTGGGTGATCACTGTCGATGACATCATTGTTATTGTTGTATATTGTTATAATATATTTTGTCGTCGATGTATTTTAATGTATTTGATTAACTATCAGCAGTTGTATAATGGAATAATATTATAGTTATATTTTGATGTATTTTGATAAATTATCAGTAGTTGTATTTTGAAACAATATTTATGTTATATATTGCTCGTATTGTGCATGTTTCATGTCACAAAGTTAACCTTAGTGAAAATAGCACAAAGTTAACCAAGACTTGTACCACATAAACATATGAACTACGCAAACATAAACCCTAAACCAAATACATACAAAGTAATGACTATAAACTAAGCCTCGTCCGTCTACTGGTTTGAACAACCTTTTCGGGTGTGACCTGTTTGCCTGCATAGACCAAAACTTTCTCTCTTAGTACTCGCACCTGTCCAACTCATTACAAAATCGGGTGAAAATATATCTGCTAGTAAACTTCCTGCGTATGGTAGGGTTAGGACGAAGGCGTGTCCCAAACCACCCCGGCCAAAACTTCTCATCTGGTATTGGCAGAAACTCCTAGTCATACATCTTGAACACAGCATGCTACGTATACACCGGATGGACGTATGGCCCTATTCAATACTCGTGGCGACACAGGCGGCAAGCGCATGATGACATGGAAAATGGAGTGACTGAAAAAGGCCACAATCACACGTGCCCGCCATCAAGCGAATGTGGAACAACCTCTGCGACAAAACCTCGAAAGGCTCCAACTCCTCAACCAGGAATACAGCAAGCCCGTTTGTTGCAATGAGTGACGCGCATCTTCGACATTTTCTCTTTGTTCTTCTCAATAACAGCTATCAGCCATTGTGAAAATTGATTACCCGCCACTAGTTGTGCATGTGCCTCCCGTTTTTTCTTAACGGACAACAACTGCAGCCTCTCGTAGGTGCATCACATGATGGCTAATATCAGTAGATAGTGTGTAGCCTTAAAAACGACATTCATGCACTCGAAGAGGTTCGTCGTCATGTGTCCAAATCGACAACTGCCATCGCAGTGTTGTAGCCAGATCTTTTTGTTGAACCTACCGGCCCAATCCGCCATCCCCCGCGACAACAACATCAAAGCATCTATGTACCATTCGTACCCAGCCTTGCTTGGACTATAAACAGCATTTATGAGATACCACTTTTTCTTAGCAGACTTAAAATGAGACATGACATTCACTGTCATGTGTCAACACAATAAGCATGAAATGCTCTAGGAAGATGCCAGCTACTATCCTTAACTCTCAGTATAGCCTTGATTGCTTGAGATCTATCAGAAATAATTAAAAAGCTTTCCTGTGTGGTGACGTGTTGCCTCAGATTGGTAAGGAAGAAAGACCATGATTTCGTCATCTCGGACTCAACAATTGCAAAGGCTATAGGAAGGATATTGCTGTTACCATCTTGTGCCACCGCAATAAGTAAAACACTACCATATTTGCCATACATATGCATGCTATCGACGGAGATGAACGGCTTGCAATGCTTGAAAGCCTCCACACAGGTAGAGAAGGCCCAAAATACCTTGTCAAACATGCTACAATCATGCACCATGAGGTGCCCATCATAGTACGATATAACATTGATCTCACACATCGTTCCGAGACAACAACTTTACAGGGTTTACAACAATCTCGGCACCTTATTATATGACTCCTCCTAATCACCGTATATATGCACAATCGCCTTTTACTTCGCCATCCAGACTTTTCTGTACGAGGGTTTGAAGTGATAGCTTTGCCTAACTGCACCTTGTAGGACATAGATGCTAATGGATGAGTTGGATTTTATCAACGGAAGGATGACACGGCAGATGAGACTGCTGTCCAACTGTCGGTGGTCCTACGACATGGTGGGTCTAAACACGTGTGCGCTCCTCCCATCCTACGACCCTCCCTAACGAAACAGAACAACCGTGGTTGACAGGTACAGCAAGCATAACAATGACAATTGAGAATATAGAACACAATGAAACTTCAACTTACCAGTATTCAAAAATCTGTCGGAGAACAACACGAAGACTCCGATCCAGGGGCAGCCTGCTTCATGTTGTTGGCAATGCACATGGAATATTAATCGATCTGACTCCACTACTCGTTATTTAGCACTTCTACGAATGTCGCAATTCTTCACACCCTGCATTACTGCATCTCTACTTTTGAATCTGTGGCCAACCCAAAACTCCACACCATCGTCTAAGTTATAATCGTCTTCACTTGTGTTGGAAAATAGATTCTTCTCTTAAATCGCGTCCAGATCCAATATAGCGTAGTGATTGGATACAGATGACAAGGCCAGAATTGGGAGTGGAGCAGGCAGAAGATAACAATGTGATGCCTCAATCGGAGTTTCTAGTACAAACTCCTCCTCCTCATCATCCTCAGAGGAATCGCTCTCGTTGCTATATGCAACATACTCCTCGCCGGGGTTCTCACCGTCAACGTCCATGTCACTGGACTATTAGTAATGTGCAGCAGTTTGGGTGCGAGAGTTGGGTCATCCTGGACGAAGTCTGACGAGCTAGATCCACTGCCACCGACGTCACCAACCTCCACAGAAAGTTCCATCACTTGTTCTGCCATGATTCTCCCATGGATGTCAAATATCAGGCGGACATACTCGTTGCCATGGAGGCAAAACAGACGAAACTAAAAAACTCTATTTTCCATCGGTGCTAGTAACCTATACCCCACCTTTCCGATCTCTTTTCTCCCGCTACCACCGATGCTACTCAATATCAGACTCTTCAACTTGGACAAAAAACTTACTCGCCGAGTACGCAACAAAATGGGATTCTCACACTCAAATATCACCCCATTATCATTATTTCTCATACGACAATACACACTTATAACCAAATATCCACTACTACGTACTAGATATTTTGGCTTATTTTTGGAAGAAATAGTAGAGAAGAAGTAGTGAAAAGTTTGTGGAGAATACAAAGGGTTGCACATCCTTTTATAATTGCTGAAAATTTGTCTTTATGTATCTCATTTACAGTGTAAATGTCATAATTATTCATGTATCTCGATTACAGTGTAAACGAGATAAGATTACACGTATCTCGTTTATATTATAAATGATATATATACTTTATTTCTATGTGGTCTTATCTCATTTATATTGTAAAAAAGATAAAAGATCCTATGCATTTTAGTCAAAGTTATAAATTATTTATTTTAATAAATAAAATATTTATTTTATTTAATAAGAAAAACCCTTGATTGTGACAGATGCTTAAATATTATATATATCACTATATTATTTTATCCTAATTCAATTAGATTTATATTATCTTTTCAGGTCCCTGTTTGGCAATTGTACACGTTATTATATTATTGGCCGTTATGTGATTAGCCCACATCAAGCTTCTTAGTGCTTCTAATTCTCTATCAAAAATGGAAATTTAATTTATAAAGGCCAATTATCCAGAAGCTGTTGCATGGAATATGACAAGTTTATATTAGTAGTGCGAAAATATAAATTATAATGGGTATTGGATTACTTCTTCGCGCACTGGATGAGGACCCCAGCTTGCAACCATGTTAGATCATGTAGACGTCAACACTAGAATAATTCAGAAAAAATCTAGATATATAAACAGGAGAAATTTTTTGTGTCTCTCTACTCTATCACTCTATGTACAGGTCTCACTAGTTACAGGCTTACAGCAATAATGCCCTTCCTTTTCTTTTGTGTAAATAATTATTTTTTATATTAAAAAATTGAATAGTTAACAAATTGAATTATAAAAAATTAAATTATTATTATATTCATAAAAAATAAGTTCTGCTTGATAAAAATAATTAATTATTAAAATTAAAATAAGTTTCATTAAATTTAAAAAAAATTAAATTATCCTTTTTATTAATTTTTTTAGTCTCAATTCTTCAATTATTCTATTATTGTTATTGTTTCTAAAAAAAATTTTAAACTTTAACTCTTAATTTTTTTATTTTTATTTTTTATTCATGATGGTCATCATCATTATCATCACTATCAGGATTATCATCGTTACCATTACCATTATTATTTTCATCTTCATTTTCACCATCATCATCGATGCAGCAAATCTGACATGCATAATTAAACACCGATTTAAGAAATAACGTTGACAGAACGCGGTTATGTGATGTGAGAAGGCGACTATAGAAAAAATTCGCGGCAGAAATAAAGAATATTTATAGATGATAGTTTGTGTGAAGTTGAAAAAAATAAAATAAAAATGTGGCACAACAAATGGTTGGAAGAGGAAAAATAATGATAGAGCACACAAGGGAAGCACCCATTAGATTTCAAAGTAAAACATAGAGATTAGAAGTAATCAGTTAGGAAATGATTAAAAGAGTGAAAGCGTGAGAAGTAGAAAAACAACATCTATGCTATTGAATGTGGTGGAAAGTGGAGACCGATTTGTAAAAGAGCAAGACGTTTGAACTTTGATTCTGCAGATTCTATAGTTAAAGTTTCTTAAGTCAAATTCAAACACTCTTCTTTAGTTTATTAAGGTTAAAAGTTTGAGGCTTTTTTAACAATAACGGTGGTAGAATAATTGAAGAATTGAGACGAAGAATATAATAAAAAAGAGTAATTTAAAAATTAAAAAAAAGTTAATGAAATCTATTTTAATTTTAATGATTGATTATTTTTATCAGGCAGAATTTATCTTTTATAAATATAATATTAGTTTAATTTTTTTATTAAATTTATTAACGTTAGTTCAAAACTTTATAACTAAAATAGTTATTTATTCTTCTCTTTTTTTTATCTTTTTTTTTTTCTGTCTTTTTTTTCATTCAATTCTCTATTTTGTTAATAGCGAAAAATTAGAAAGAAAAATAAGCATTACAGGGTGTAGTAGTTTCTAAAACCATTACATACTGTAGTAATTATGAAAAAACCGTAAAATTTTGTGTTGGATAGAATTGTTACAGAGTATAACGGTCTATGAAAAAATTTTGTTGACCAAAAATTTGCTATAGCAATTTTTAAAAGAATATTATCTTGCATAAACCAAGGCACATAGTAACGGTTTATGCATAGTGTTATTAAAAATTTATTTTATTTATCATCTAATTTGTTAATATAGAAATTAGTTTATGTGGTATTTGTTTTATCGATTTTTACCAAATTGATGGTGGTTCGATTCTAATGATTTGTGAGCGAAACTTACTCCTTTTTTGTAGGTATCAATTTTTTTATAAGTGCATCAAAGATTTTCGAATTAGACGAGCATTTAAAAAGGTTTAAAGGGTATGAAATAAAATAATGGAAGATAAATTGACTGAAATTGAAAAGATTTGCATGAATTTAAACAAAGCGATAGAATGCCTTCAACCGAATCAAAAGACTTTTGACATAGAAATTAAAAGTGATAAAATGTAAATTTGACAAGAAAATTAAAGTTGCTTGAAAGATAAATTGAACATGAGAAGTAAAGTTTTGCAGGAATTATAAATGAAAAGTAAAAACAAGTGTAAGAAACCCTACAGAAATTTGACCCGAGGCAGACTCAGAAAATCGCTGGGATGTGAGTGTACGTGAGTAATTTCTGAAGTAAAATTCCAACCCTGATTTTCTAAGACTTTCTAATATTTATAACTCATTTCCATAACTGACCATTAATGACATGATGCCCCTTGTGTGCAAACTTTTGGATAACCGTTCCCACTCTTTTGCCCAAAAGCGTTACTGAAAAATCCTTAATTCAAAAAAATCTTCGATCTTCCTCATTCGAGTAGCTGTTCGATTTATTATGTCCGTCGAATCCGTGCCAACAGTTACCCACTTGATGCCTGCACGTGCATCTCTAACTTCATTAACGTTTCGAATCAGCTTAACCATCGAAAGTAATTATCTCGACTAACAGTATTATAATTATTAAGAAATTATACTAGTTAATTGTATTCGCAGATGGTTTATTCTTTGATAGAAAGAATGCGACTGTTCAAAATTTATTTAATTTGAGTCTTCAATTTTGATCACACAACAACACGTAAATACATTCTGATTCTATTTGGCTTGGTAATTCAAGAATTAGAAGTTCTAAATTAAATCAAAGATTTTGTGACTATAACTGACAGGACATTAGTTTTATGAAATGGATTTGGATTCTCTAAAGTTTGAATTTCACTTTAGAGAATAAAGTGTAATTTTTCACTATTTATTTTATAGGTGGGACCAAAAATAAATATAAAAAAATTATTTAAAAATAAAAGATCACACTTTATTCTTTAAAGTAAAACTCAAACTTTAAAAGATTTAAATCTTTACGAAATATCTAACAAGAGCTATATTGGAAGATTGAAAGTTTGAAACTATTTTTATAATATAACATAATAATAATAATAATAATAATAATAATAATAATAATAATAATATTAATAATATTATTATTATTATTATTATTATTATTATTATTATTATTATTATTATTATAACTTGGTATGTTTAAACATGCAACTTTTCAACTCATTGAGGGTTACGTTAGAAGATGATGATGACACTATTTTATATTGTTTGATTTTATCAAGTAAATTACGTGCAGAATAATATGTAATAAGGGCAAAGTGTTAATGATTTTCATATTTTTGTTCTAATAATTTTCTATTTATGTCACTTTTTTTTTCATAGAATGTATTCATAGTTTGGTGTATGCTAACTAGCATACCTCTTTTTTAGATAGAATAAAATATAATTAATTTATATTTAAAGTTCAATTATTGTATTTATTAAGGAGAGAGAACAATGAAATTCTATTTTAAATTTAATTATCTTATTTAAATTATGATTAAGGATTCGTTTCACATATATTGATAGTGTAAAAAAATAATATAAAATAAAAATATTTAAATTAATCACAATTTTTATGTCAGTTGCATATTTAACTTAATACTAAATAAGTTCTAAATTAAAGAATTAACATATTTTTTTTTTTAAGCATTATATTTTTTTACAACTTAATATAAAAAAATAAAAAAAAGAATATTATTGATTTGATTGTTATATTAAAATAAAATTATTTAAAAAATTTATATCAAAATAAAACCATTTATAAAAGAGAGTATTGTGTTACTTTATAGGAATTTTTTTATATTTATCATTCTATTTTTATTATTAAATTTGTATTTAACATTGTGTGTAGTATAGAATTTCAATTTCAATTCTATTTTTATCATATATGATTTTGTTTTTATATAGCTTGCTATTTTTTATATCAAAAATGATATTTATACACTAAAATCAACTACTAAAATCAGTCACTAATATATAAATACATATGTGATTTAATTTATTTTTAATGTATATTTATATTCCAACATGTACTTTATATTGATGGCTAATTTTGATGGTTGATTTTAGTGTACACGTAGCATTACTTTTTTTTATAGTACAACAAGTTCTAGATCCCAATAAAAGAGAAAGAAATTCTAGTAGGAGTAGTAAAAATAAAAAACAACAACAAAACATACATGAGAGTGATGATTGATAACACATATTTTATATTTATTTTTTATTTTTACCTATCATATTATACATAATAAAACACTAAACATTAACTATACAATAATTTTTTTGACATTGCCATCAAAATTATTGTGAATTAAAATTTTATTAAAAGATATTTGTTATTATTATTATTTAAATATCTATTTTTTAAAAAAAATATTTTTTTTGAATCATTTATCCATACAAACAATCCTCCTATGCATAAACTATTACTATGTGCCACGGTTTATGCAAGGTAATATTTTTTTAAAAATTGCTATAGTTACTCGCGATTTTTGGTCAGCAAAATTTTTTCAAAAACTATTACCTTTTGATTTTGTTTAATTGAAAATTATTACATATTTATACGATTTTTATAAATATAAAAAAATTATAATTTTATTTACTGTATTAAAAATTTTAAATTATAATTTAATAAATTTAGTTTTTAAACAATTTATTTAAATAATTTATTCTAAAATTTATATATTCTGCATCAAAAATTGTCTGTGAATTCAGTATAGTTGAGGGATTGCTCAATTTCATTTGTATTCATCCAATAATCATTGGTAGAAGGCCTAGGAGCTTCAAGGTGTTTTCGTTTTTGTTTGTTATGCATGGACTTGATGGAATATTTTGTATTAACGATGAATTACTAGTTTCCTTTTTCCTAGGAGTATTAGAAACGGCAGATCCAATATCAACAAGTTTTGCTCCACCCTAAAAGAAAACCATAAACAAAAATGAAGAAAAAGCAGAAATTTCCCGTTGCCCCAGAAGAGAAAGCCAGGAACAAGGTATAAACGAAAAATATTAATATGAAAACACACATTTAATATATGATTTTAAATTTAAGTTTAATGTTAGCTCACAAACTAATGAACTTAACTTATATGATTAGATAATTCAGAACGTTTGGACTATTAAATAGTCTAATAATAAAATATATATTTTAAATTTTTTAATAATTATTATATAGTTTTTATTTAATTTTAATTACAACTTAATCTTTTATATATTATTTAATTATTAAATATATTTTTTATTTTATAAATTATTATTTTATTATTCATCTATCAAATACATACAAAGTAATGACTATAAACTAAGCCTCGTCCGTCTACTGGTTTGAACAACCTTTTCGGGTGTGACCTGTTTGCCTGCATAGACCAAAACTTTCTCTCTTAGTACTCGCACCTGTCCAACTCATTACAAAATCGGGTGAAAATATATCTGCTAGTAAACTTCCTGCGTATGGTAGGGTTAGGACGAAGGCGTGTCCCAAACCACCCCGGCCAAAACTTCTCATCTGGTATTGGCAGAAACTCCTAGTCATACATCTTGAACACAGCATGCTACGTATACACCGGATGGACGTATGGCCCTATTCAATACTCGTGGCGACACAGGCGGCAAGCGCATGATGACATGGAAAATGGAGTGACTGAAAAAGGCCACAATCACACGTGCCCGCCATCAAGCGAATGTGGAACAACCTCTGCGACAAAACCTCGAAAGGCTCCAACTCCTCAACCAGGAATACAGCAAGCCCGTTTGTTGCAATGAGTGACGCGCATCTTCGACATTTTCTCTTTGTTCTTCTCAATAACAGCTATCAGCCATTGTGAAAATTGATTACCCGCCACTAGTTGTGCATGTGCCTCCCGTTTTTTCTTAACGGACAACAACTGCAGCCTCTCGTAGGTGCATCACATGATGGCTAATATCAGTAGATAGTGTGTAGCCTTAAAAACGACATTCATGCACTCGAAGAGGTTCGTCGTCATGTGTCCAAATCGACAACTGCCATCGCAGTGTTGTAGCCAGATCTTTTTGTTGAACCTACCGGCCCAATCCGCCATCCCCCGCGACAACAACATCAAAGCATCTATGTACCATTCGTACCCAGCCTTGCTTGGACTATAAACAGCATTTATGAGATACCACTTTTTCTTAGCAGACTTAAAATGAGACATGACATTCACTGTCATGTGTCAACACAATAAGCATGAAATGCTCTAGGAAGATGCCAGCTACTATCCTTAACTCTCAGTATAGCCTTGATTGCTTGAGATCTATCAGAAATAATTAAAAAGCTTTCCTGTGTGGTGACGTGTTGCCTCAGATTGGTAAGGAAGAAAGACCATGATTTCGTCATCTCGGACTCAACAATTGCAAAGGCTATAGGAAGGATATTGCTGTTACCATCTTGTGCCACCGCAATAAGTAAAACACTACCATATTTGCCATACATATGCATGCTATCGACGGAGATGAACGGCTTGCAATGCTTGAAAGCCTCCACACAGGTAGAGAAGGCCCAAAATACCTTGTCAAACATGCTACAATCATGCACCATGAGGTGCCCATCATAGTACGATATAACATTGATCTCACACATCGTTCCGAGACAACAACTTTACAGGGTTTACAACAATCTCGGCACCTTATTATATGACTCCTCCTAATCACCGTATATATGCACAATCGTCTTTTACTTCGCCATCCAGACTTTTCTGTACGAGGGTTTGAAGTGATAGCTTTGCCTAACTGCACCTTGTAGGACATAGATGCTAATGGATGAGTTGGATTTTATCAACGGAAGGATGACACGGCAGATGAGACTGCTGTCCAACTGTCGGTGGTCCTACGACATGGTGGGTCTAAACACGTGTGCGCTCCTCCCATCCTACGACCCTCCCTAACGAAACAGAACAACCGTGGTTGACAGGTACAGCAAGCATAACAATGACAATTGAGAATATAGAACACAATGAAACTTCAACTTACCAGTATTCAAAAATCTGTCGGAGAACAACACGAAGACTCCGATCCAGGGGCAGCCTGCTTCATGTTGTTGGCAATGCACATGGAATATTAATCGATCTGACTCCACTACTCGTTATTTAGCACTTCTACGAATGTCGCAATTCTTCACACCCTGCATTACTGCATCTCTACTTTTGAATCTGTGGCCAACCCAAAACTCCACACCATCGTCTAAGTTATAATCGTCTTCACTTGTGTTGGAAAATAGATTCTTCTCTTAAATCGCGTCCAGATCCAATATAGCGTAGTGATTGGATACAGATGACAAGGCCAGAATTGGGAGTGGAGCAGGCAGAAGATAACAATGTGATGCCTCAATCGGAGTTTCTAGTACAAACTCCTCCTCCTCATCATCCTCAGAGGAATCGCTCTCGTTGCTATATGCAACATACTCCTCGCCGGGGTTCTCACCGTCAACGTCCATGTCACTGGACTATTAGTAATGTGCAGCAGTTTGGGTGCGAGAGTTGGGTCATCCTGGACGAAGTCTGACGAGCTAGATCCACTGCCACCGACGTCACCAACCTCCACAGAAAGTTCCATCACTTGTTCTGCCATGATTCTCCCATGGATGTCAAATATCAGGCGGACATACTCGTTGCCATGGAGGCAAAACAGACGAAACTAAAAAACTCTATTTTCCATCGGTGCTAGTAACCTATACCCCACCTTTCCGATCTCTTTTCTCCCGCTACCACCGATGCTACTCAATATCAGACTCTTCAACTTGGACAAAAAACTTACTCGCCGAGTACGCAACAAAATGGGATTCTCACACTCAAATATCACCCCATTATCATTATTTCTCATACGACAATACACACTTATAACCAAATATCCACTACTACGTACTAGATATTTTGGCTTATTTTTGGAAGAAATAGTAGAGAAGAAGTAGTGAAAAGTTTGTGGAGAATACAAAGGGTTGCACATCCTTTTATAATTGCTGAAAATTTGTCTTTATGTATCTCATTTACAGTGTAAATGTCATAATTATTCATGTATCTCGATTACAGTGTAAACGAGATAAGATTACACGTATCTCGTTTATATTATAAATGATATATATACTTTATTTCTATGTGGTCTTATCTCATTTATATTGTAAAAAAGATAAAAGATCCTATGCATTTTAGTCAAAGTTATAAATTATTTATTTTAATAAATAAAATATTTATTTTATTTAATAAGAAAAACCCTTGATTGTGACAGATGCTTAAATATTATATATATCACTATATTATTTTATCCTAATTCAATTAGATTTATATTATCTTTTCAGGTCCCTGTTTGGCAATTGTACACGTTATTATATTATTGGCCGTTATGTGATTAGCCCACATCAAGCTTCTTAGTGCTTCTAATTCTCTATCAAAAATGGAAATTTAATTTATAAAGGCCAATTATCCAGAAGCTGTTGCATGGAATATGACAAGTTTATATTAGTAGTGCGAAAATATAAATTATAATGGGTATTGGATTACTTCTTCGCGCACTGGATGAGGACCCCAGCTTGCAACCATGTTAGATCATGTAGACGTCAACACTAGAATAATTCAGAAAAAATCTAGATATATAAACAGGAGAAATTTTTTGTGTCTCTCTACTCTATCACTCTATGTACAGGTCTCACTAGTTACAGGCTTACAGCAATAATGCCCTTCCTTTTCTTTTGTGTAAATAATTATTTTTTATATTAAAAAATTGAATAGTTAACAAATTGAATTATAAAAAATTAAATTATTATTATATTCATAAAAAATAAGTTCTGCTTGATAAAAATAATTAATTATTAAAATTAAAATAAGTTTCATTAAATTTAAAAAAAATTAAATTATCCTTTTTATTAATTTTTTTAGTCTCAATTCTTCAATTATTCTATTATTGTTATTGTTTCTAAAAAAAATTTTAAACTTTAACTCTTAATTTTTTTATTTTTATTTTTTATTCATGATGGTCATCATCATTATCATCACTATCAGGATTATCATCGTTACCATTACCATTATTATTTTCATCTTCATTTTCACCATCATCATCGATGCAGCAAATCTGACATGCATAATTAAACACCGATTTAAGAAATAACGTTGACAGAACGCGGTTATGTGATGTGAGAAGGCGACTATAGAAAAAATTCGCGGCAGAAATAAAGAATATTTATAGATGATAGTTTGTGTGAAGTTGAAAAAAATAAAATAAAAATGTGGCACAACAAATGGTTGGAAGAGGAAAAATAATGATAGAGCACACAAGGGAAGCACCCATTAGATTTCAAAGTAAAACATAGAGATTAGAAGTAATCAGTTAGGAAATGATTAAAAGAGTGAAAGCGTGAGAAGTAGAAAAACAACATCTATGCTATTGAATGTGGTGGAAAGTGGAGACCGATTTGTAAAAGAGCAAGACGTTTGAACTTTGATTCTGCAGATTCTATAGTTAAAGTTTCTTAAGTCAAATTCAAACACTCTTCTTTAGTTTATTAAGGTTAAAAGTTTGAGGCTTTTTTAACAATAACGGTGGTAGAATAATTGAAGAATTGAGACGAAGAATATAATAAAAAAGAGTAATTTAAAAATTAAAAAAAAGTTAATGAAATCTATTTTAATTTTAATGATTGATTATTTTTATCAGGCAGAATTTATCTTTTATAAATATAATATTAGTTTAATTTTTTTATTAAATTTATTAACGTTAGTTCAAAACTTTATAACTAAAATAGTTATTTATTCTTCTCTTTTTTTTATCTTTTTTTTTTTCTGTCTTTTTTTTCATTCAATTCTCTATTTTGTTAATAGCGAAAAATTAGAAAGAAAAATAAGCATTACAGGGTGTAGTAGTTTCTAAAACCATTACATACTGTAGTAATTATGAAAAAACCGTAAAATTTTGTGTTGGATAGAATTGTTACAGAGTATAACGGTCTATGAAAAAATTTTGTTGACCAAAAATTTGCTATAGCAATTTTTAAAAGAATATTATCTTGCATAAACCAAGGCACATAGTAACGGTTTATGCATAGTGTTATTAAAAATTTATTTTATTTATCATCTAATTTGTTAATATAGAAATTAGTTTATGTGGTATTTGTTTTATCGATTTTTACCAAATTGATGGTGGTTCGATTCTAATGATTTGTGAGCGAAACTTACTCCTTTTTTGTAGGTATCAATTTTTTTATAAGTGCATCAAAGATTTTCGAATTAGACGAGCATTTAAAAAGGTTTAAAGGGTATGAAATAAAATAATGGAAGATAAATTGACTGAAATTGAAAAGATTTGCATGAATTTAAACAAAGCGATAGAATGCCTTCAACCGAATCAAAAGACTTTTGACATAGAAATTAAAAGTGATAAAATGTAAATTTGACAAGAAAATTAAAGTTGCTTGAAAGATAAATTGAACATGAGAAGTAAAGTTTTGCAGGAATTATAAATGAAAAGTAAAAACAAGTGTAAGAAACCCTACAGAAATTTGACCCGAGGCAGACTCAGAAAATCGCTGGGATGTGAGTGTACGTGAGTAATTTCTGAAGTAAAATTCCAACCCTGATTTTCTAAGACTTTCTAATATTTATAACTCATTTCCATAACTGACCATTAATGACATGATGCCCCTTGTGTGCAAACTTTTGGATAACCGTTCCCACTCTTTTGCCCAAAAGCGTTACTGAAAAATCCTTAATTCAAAAAAATCTTCGATCTTCCTCATTCGAGTAGCTGTTCGATTTATTATGTCCGTCGAATCCGTGCCAACAGTTACCCACTTGATGCCTGCACGTGCATCTCTAACTTCATTAACGTTTCGAATCAGCTTAACCATCGAAAGTAATTATCTCGACTAACAGTATTATAATTATTAAGAAATTATACTAGTTAATTGTATTCGCAGATGGTTTATTCTTTGATAGAAAGAATGCGACTGTTCAAAATTTATTTAATTTGAGTCTTCAATTTTGATCACACAACAACACGTAAATACATTCTGATTCTATTTGGCTTGGTAATTCAAGAATTAGAAGTTCTAAATTAAATCAAAGATTTTGTGACTATAACTGACAGGACATTAGTTTTATGAAATGGATTTGGATTCTCTAAAGTTTGAATTTCACTTTAGAGAATAAAGTGTAATTTTTCACTATTTATTTTATAGGTGGGACCAAAAATAAATATAAAAAAATTATTTAAAAATAAAAGATCACACTTTATTCTTTAAAGTAAAACTCAAACTTTAAAAGATTTAAATCTTTACGAAATATCTAACAAGAGCTATATTGGAAGATTGAAAGTTTGAAACTATTTTTATAATATAACATAATAATAATAATAATAATAATAATAATAATAATAATAATAATATTAATAATATTATTATTATTATTATTATTATTATTATTATTATTATTATTATTATTATTATAACTTGGTATGTTTAAACATGCAACTTTTCAACTCATTGAGGGTTACGTTAGAAGATGATGATGACACTATTTTATATTGTTTGATTTTATCAAGTAAATTACGTGCAGAATAATATGTAATAAGGGCAAAGTGTTAATGATTTTCATATTTTTGTTCTAATAATTTTCTATTTATGTCACTTTTTTTTTCATAGAATGTATTCATAGTTTGGTGTATGCTAACTAGCATACCTCTTTTTTAGATAGAATAAAATATAATTAATTTATATTTAAAGTTCAATTATTGTATTTATTAAGGAGAGAGAACAATGAAATTCTATTTTAAATTTAATTATCTTATTTAAATTATGATTAAGGATTCGTTTCACATATATTGATAGTGTAAAAAAATAATATAAAATAAAAATATTTAAATTAATCACAATTTTTATGTCAGTTGCATATTTAACTTAATACTAAATAAGTTCTAAATTAAAGAATTAACATATTTTTTTTTTTAAGCATTATATTTTTTTACAACTTAATATAAAAAAATAAAAAAAAGAATATTATTGATTTGATTGTTATATTAAAATAAAATTATTTAAAAAATTTATATCAAAATAAAACCATTTATAAAAGAGAGTATTGTGTTACTTTATAGGAATTTTTTTATATTTATCATTCTATTTTTATTATTAAATTTGTATTTAACATTGTGTGTAGTATAGAATTTCAATTTCAATTCTATTTTTATCATATATGATTTTGTTTTTATATAGCTTGCTATTTTTTATATCAAAAATGATATTTATACACTAAAATCAACTACTAAAATCAGTCACTAATATATAAATACATATGTGATTTAATTTATTTTTAATGTATATTTATATTCCAACATGTACTTTATATTGATGGCTAATTTTGATGGTTGATTTTAGTGTACACGTAGCATTACTTTTTTTTATAGTACAACAAGTTCTAGATCCCAATAAAAGAGAAAGAAATTCTAGTAGGAGTAGTAAAAATAAAAAACAACAACAAAACATACATGAGAGTGATGATTGATAACACATATTTTATATTTATTTTTTATTTTTACCTATCATATTATACATAATAAAACACTAAACATTAACTATACAATAATTTTTTTGACATTGCCATCAAAATTATTGTGAATTAAAATTTTATTAAAAGATATTTGTTATTATTATTATTTAAATATCTATTTTTTAAAAAAAATATTTTTTTTGAATCATTTATCCATACAAACAATCCTCCTATGCATAAACTATTACTATGTGCCACGGTTTATGCAAGGTAATATTTTTTTAAAAATTGCTATAGTTACTCGCGATTTTTGGTCAGCAAAATTTTTTCAAAAACTATTACCTTTTGATTTTGTTTAATTGAAAATTATTACATATTTATACGATTTTTATAAATATAAAAAAATTATAATTTTATTTACTGTATTAAAAATTTTAAATTATAATTTAATAAATTTAGTTTTTAAACAATTTATTTAAATAATTTATTCTAAAATTTATATATTCTGCATCAAAAATTGTCTGTGAATTCAGTATAGTTGAGGGATTGCTCAATTTCATTTGTATTCATCCAATAATCATTGGTAGAAGGCCTAGGAGCTTCAAGGTGTTTTCGTTTTTGTTTGTTATGCATGGACTTGATGGAATATTTTGTATTAACGATGAATTACTAGTTTCCTTTTTCCTAGGAGTATTAGAAACGGCAGATCCAATATCAACAAGTTTTGCTCCACCCTAAAAGAAAACCATAAACAAAAATGAAGAAAAAGCAGAAATTTCCCGTTGCCCCAGAAGAGAAAGCCAGGAACAAGGTATAAACGAAAAATATTAATATGAAAACACACATTTAATATATGATTTTAAATTTAAGTTTAATGTTAGCTCACAAACTAATGAACTTAACTTATATGATTAGATAATTCAGAACGTTTGGACTATTAAATAGTCTAATAATAAAATATATATTTTAAATTTTTTAATAATTATTATATAGTTTTTATTTAATTTTAATTACAACTTAATCTTTTATATATTATTTAATTATTAAATATATTTTTTATTTTATAAATTATTATTTTATTATTCATCTATCAAATACATACAAAGTAATGACTATAAACTAAGCCTCGTCCGTCTACTGGTTTGAACAACCTTTTCGGGTGTGACCTGTTTGCCTGCATAGACCAAAACTTTCTCTCTTAGTACTCGCACCTGTCCAACTCATTACAAAATCGGGTGAAAATATATCTGCTAGTAAACTTCCTGCGTATGGTAGGGTTAGGACGAAGGCGTGTCCCAAACCACCCCGGCCAAAACTTCTCATCTGGTATTGGCAGAAACTCCTAGTCATACATCTTGAACACAGCATGCTACGTATACACCGGATGGACGTATGGCCCTATTCAATACTCGTGGCGACACAGGCGGCAAGCGCATGATGACATGGAAAATGGAGTGACTGAAAAAGGCCACAATCACACGTGCCCGCCATCAAGCGAATGTGGAACAACCTCTGCGACAAAACCTCGAAAGGCTCCAACTCCTCAACCAGGAATACAGCAAGCCCGTTTGTTGCAATGAGTGACGCGCATCTTCGACATTTTCTCTTTGTTCTTCTCAATAACAGCTATCAGCCATTGTGAAAATTGATTACCCGCCACTAGTTGTGCATGTGCCTCCCGTTTTTTCTTAACGGACAACAACTGCAGCCTCTCGTAGGTGCATCACATGATGGCTAATATCAGTAGATAGTGTGTAGCCTTAAAAACGACATTCATGCACTCGAAGAGGTTCGTCGTCATGTGTCCAAATCGACAACTGCCATCGCAGTGTTGTAGCCAGATCTTTTTGTTGAACCTACCGGCCCAATCCGCCATCCCCCGCGACAACAACATCAAAGCATCTATGTACCATTCGTACCCAGCCTTGCTTGGACTATAAACAGCATTTATGAGATACCACTTTTTCTTAGCAGACTTAAAATGAGACATGACATTCACTGTCATGTGTCAACACAATAAGCATGAAATGCTCTAGGAAGATGCCAGCTACTATCCTTAACTCTCAGTATAGCCTTGATTGCTTGAGATCTATCAGAAATAATTAAAAAGCTTTCCTGTGTGGTGACGTGTTGCCTCAGATTGGTAAGGAAGAAAGACCATGATTTCGTCATCTCGGACTCAACAATTGCAAAGGCTATAGGAAGGATATTGCTGTTACCATCTTGTGCCACCGCAATAAGTAAAACACTACCATATTTGCCATACATATGCATGCTATCGACGGAGATGAACGGCTTGCAATGCTTGAAAGCCTCCACACAGGTAGAGAAGGCCCAAAATACCTTGTCAAACATGCTACAATCATGCACCATGAGGTGCCCATCATAGTACGATATAACATTGATCTCACACATCGTTCCGAGACAACAACTTTACAGGGTTTACAACAATCTCGGCACCTTATTATATGACTCCTCCTAATCACCGTATATATGCACAATCGTCTTTTACTTCGCCATCCAGACTTTTCTGTACGAGGGTTTGAAGTGATAGCTTTGCCTAACTGCACCTTGTAGGACATAGATGCTAATGGATGAGTTGGATTTTATCAACGGAAGGATGACACGGCAGATGAGACTGCTGTCCAACTGTCGGTGGTCCTACGACATGGTGGGTCTAAACACGTGTGCGCTCCTCCCATCCTACGACCCTCCCTAACGAAACAGAACAACCGTGGTTGACAGGTACAGCAAGCATAACAATGACAATTGAGAATATAGAACACAATGAAACTTCAACTTACCAGTATTCAAAAATCTGTCGGAGAACAACACGAAGACTCCGATCCAGGGGCAGCCTGCTTCATGTTGTTGGCAATGCACATGGAATATTAATCGATCTGACTCCACTACTCGTTATTTAGCACTTCTACGAATGTCGCAATTCTTCACACCCTGCATTACTGCATCTCTACTTTTGAATCTGTGGCCAACCCAAAACTCCACACCATCGTCTAAGTTATAATCGTCTTCACTTGTGTTGGAAAATAGATTCTTCTCTTAAATCGCGTCCAGATCCAATATAGCGTAGTGATTGGATACAGATGACAAGGCCAGAATTGGGAGTGGAGCAGGCAGAAGATAACAATGTGATGCCTCAATCGGAGTTTCTAGTACAAACTCCTCCTCCTCATCATCCTCAGAGGAATCGCTCTCGTTGCTATATGCAACATACTCCTCGCCGGGGTTCTCACCGTCAACGTCCATGTCACTGGACTATTAGTAATGTGCAGCAGTTTGGGTGCGAGAGTTGGGTCATCCTGGACGAAGTCTGACGAGCTAGATCCACTGCCACCGACGTCACCAACCTCCACAGAAAGTTCCATCACTTGTTCTGCCATGATTCTCCCATGGATGTCAAATATCAGGCGGACATACTCGTTGCCATGGAGGCAAAACAGACGAAACTAAAAAACTCTATTTTCCATCGGTGCTAGTAACCTATACCCCACCTTTCCGATCTCTTTTCTCCCGCTACCACCGATGCTACTCAATATCAGACTCTTCAACTTGGACAAAAAACTTACTCGCCGAGTACGCAACAAAATGGGATTCTCACACTCAAATATCACCCCATTATCATTATTTCTCATACGACAATACACACTTATAACCAAATATCCACTACTACGTACTAGATATTTTGGCTTATTTTTGGAAGAAATAGTAGAGAAGAAGTAGTGAAAAGTTTGTGGAGAATACAAAGGGTTGCACATCCTTTTATAATTGCTGAAAATTTGTCTTTATGTATCTCATTTACAGTGTAAATGTCATAATTATTCATGTATCTCGATTACAGTGTAAACGAGATAAGATTACACGTATCTCGTTTATATTATAAATGATATATATACTTTATTTCTATGTGGTCTTATCTCATTTATATTGTAAAAAAGATAAAAGATCCTATGCATTTTAGTCAAAGTTATAAATTATTTATTTTAATAAATAAAATATTTATTTTATTTAATAAGAAAAACCCTTGATTGTGACAGATGCTTAAATATTATATATATCACTATATTATTTTATCCTAATTCAATTAGATTTATATTATCTTTTCAGGTCCCTGTTTGGCAATTGTACACGTTATTATATTATTGGCCGTTATGTGATTAGCCCACATCAAGCTTCTTAGTGCTTCTAATTCTCTATCAAAAATGGAAATTTAATTTATAAAGGCCAATTATCCAGAAGCTGTTGCATGGAATATGACAAGTTTATATTAGTAGTGCGAAAATATAAATTATAATGGGTATTGGATTACTTCTTCGCGCACTGGATGAGGACCCCAGCTTGCAACCATGTTAGATCATGTAGACGTCAACACTAGAATAATTCAGAAAAAATCTAGATATATAAACAGGAGAAATTTTTTGTGTCTCTCTACTCTATCACTCTATGTACAGGTCTCACTAGTTACAGGCTTACAGCAATAATGCCCTTCCTTTTCTTTTGTGTAAATAATTATTTTTTATATTAAAAAATTGAATAGTTAACAAATTGAATTATAAAAAATTAAATTATTATTATATTCATAAAAAATAAGTTCTGCTTGATAAAAATAATTAATTATTAAAATTAAAATAAGTTTCATTAAATTTAAAAAAAATTAAATTATCCTTTTTATTAATTTTTTTAGTCTCAATTCTTCAATTATTCTATTATTGTTATTGTTTCTAAAAAAATTTTAAACTTTAACTCTTAATTTTTTTATTTTTATTTTTTATTCATGATGGTCATCATCATTATCATCACTATCAGGATTATCATCGTTACCATTACCATTATTATTTTCATCTTCATTTTCACCATCATCATCGATGCAGCAAATCTGACATGCATAATTAAACACCGATTTAAGAAATAACGTTGACAGAACGCGGTTATGTGATGTGAGAAGGCGACTATAGAAAAAATTCGCGGCAGAAATAAAGAATATTTATAGATGATAGTTTGTGTGAAGTTGAAAAAAATAAAATAAAAATGTGGCACAACAAATGGTTGGAAGAGGAAAAATAATGATAGAGCACACAAGGGAAGCACCCATTAGATTTCAAAGTAAAACATAGAGATTAGAAGTAATCAGTTAGGAAATGATTAAAAGAGTGAAAGCGTGAGAAGTAGAAAAACAACATCTATGCTATTGAATGTGGTGGAAAGTGGAGACCGATTTGTAAAAGAGCAAGACGTTTGAACTTTGATTCTGCAGATTCTATAGTTAAAGTTTCTTAAGTCAAATTCAAACACTCTTCTTTAGTTTATTAAGGTTAAAAGTTTGAGGCTTTTTTAACAATAACGGTGGTAGAATAATTGAAGAATTGAGACGAAGAATATAATAAAAAGAGTAATTTAAAAATTAAAAAAAAGTTAATGAAATCTATTTTAATTTTAATGATTGATTATTTTTATCAGGCAGAATTTATCTTTTATAAATATAATATTAGTTTAATTTTTTTATTAAATTTATTAACGTTAGTTCAAAACTTTATAACTAAAATAGTTATTTATTCTTCTCTTTTTTTATCTTTTTTTTTTTCTGTCTTTTTTTTCATTCAATTCTCTATTTTGTTAATAGCGAAAAATTAGAAAGAAAAATAAGCATTACAGGGTGTAGTAGTTTCTAAAACCATTACATACTGTAGTAATTATGAAAAAACCGTAAAATTTTGTGTTGGATAGAATTGTTACAGAGTATAACGGTCTATGAAAAAATTTTGTTGACCAAAAATTTGCTATAGCAATTTTTAAAAGAATATTATCTTGCATAAACCAAGGCACATAGTAACGGTTTATGCATAGTGTTATTAAAAATTTATTTTATTTATCATCTAATTTGTTAATATAGAAATTAGTTTATGTGGTATTTGTTTTATCGATTTTTACCAAATTGATGGTGGTTCGATTCTAATGATTTGTGAGCGAAACTTACTCCTTTTTTGTAGGTATCAATTTTTTTATAAGTGCATCAAAGATTTTCGAATTAGACGAGCATTTAAAAAGGTTTAAAGGGTATGAAATAAAATAATGGAAGATAAATTGACTGAAATTGAAAAGATTTGCATGAATTTAAACAAAGCGATAGAATGCCTTCAACCGAATCAAAAGACTTTTGACATAGAAATTAAAAGTGATAAAATGTAAATTTGACAAGAAAATTAAAGTTGCTTGAAAGATAAATTGAACATGAGAAGTAAAGTTTTGCA
Source organism: Arachis hypogaea (assembly GCF_003086295.3). Lineage (NCBI taxonomy): Eukaryota > Viridiplantae > Streptophyta > Magnoliopsida > Fabales > Fabaceae > Arachis > Arachis hypogaea. The sequence goes on from NC_092040.1 coordinate 107,363,545, forward strand.
GGAATTATAAATGAAAAGTAAAAACAAGTGTAAGAAACCCTACAGAAATTTGACCCGAGGCAGACTCAGAAAATCGCTGGGATGTGAGTGTACGTGAGTAATTTCTGAAGTAAAATTCCAACCCTGATTTTCTAAGACTTTCTAATATTTATAACTCATTTCCATAACTGACCATTAATGACATGATGCCCCTTGTGTGCAAACTTTTGGATAACCGTTCCCACTCTTTTGCCCAAAAGCGTTACTGAAAAATCCTTAATTCAAAAAAATCTTCGATCTTCCTCATTCGAGTAGCTGTTCGATTTATTATGTCCGTCGAATCCGTGCCAACAGTTACCCACTTGATGCCTGCACGTGCATCTCTAACTTCATTAACGTTTCGAATCAGCTTAACCATCGAAAGTAATTATCTCGACTAACAGTATTATAATTATTAAGAAATTATACTAGTTAATTGTATTCGCAGATGGTTTATTCTTTGATAGAAAGAATGCGACTGTTCAAAATTTATTTAATTTGAGTCTTCAATTTTGATCACACAACAACACGTAAATACATTCTGATTCTATTTGGCTTGGTAATTCAAGAATTAGAAGTTCTAAATTAAATCAAAGATTTTGTGACTATAACTGACAGGACATTAGTTTTATGAAATGGATTTGGATTCTCTAAAGTTTGAATTTCACTTTAGAGAATAAAGTGTAATTTTTCACTATTTATTTTATAGGTGGGACCAAAAATAAATATAAAAAAATTATTTAAAAATAAAAGATCACACTTTATTCTTTAAAGTAAAACTCAAACTTTAAAAGATTTAAATCTTTACGAAATATCTAACAAGAGCTATATTGGAAGATTGAAAGTTTGAAACTATTTTTATAATATAACATAATAATAATAATAATAATAATAATAATAATAATAATAATAATAATAATAAATATTATTATTATTATTATTATTATTATTATTATTATTATTATTATTATTATTATTATTATTATTATAACTTGGTATGTTTAAACATGCAACTTTTCAACTCATTGAGGGTTACGTTAGAAGATGATGATGACACTATTTTATATTGTTTGATTTTATCAAGTAAATTACGTGCAGAATAATATGTAATAAGGGCAAAGTGTTAATGATTTTCATATTTTTGTTCTAATAATTTTCTATTTATGTCACTTTTTTTTTCATAGAATGTATTCATAGTTTGGTGTATGCTAACTAGCATACCTCTTTTTTAGATAGAATAAAATATAATTAATTTATATTTAAAGTTCAATTATTGTATTTATTAAGGAGAGAGAACAATGAAATTCTATTTTAAATTTAATTATCTTATTTAAATTATGATTAAGGATTCGTTTCACATATATTGATAGTGTAAAAAAATAATATAAAATAAAAATATTTAAATTAATCACAATTTTTATGTCAGTTGCATATTTAACTTAATACTAAATAAGTTCTAAATTAAAGAATTAACATATTTTATTTTTTTTAAGCATTATATTTTTTTACAACTTAATATAAAAAAATAAAAAAAAGAATATTATTGATTTGATTGTTATATTAAAATAAAATTATTTAAAAAATTTATATCAAAATAAAACCATTTATAAAAGAGAGTATTGTGTTACTTTATAGGAATTTTTTTATATTTATCATTCTATTTTTATTATTAAATTTGTATTTAACATTGTGTGTAGTATAGAATTTCAATTTTAATTCTATTTTTATCATATATGATTTTGTTTTTATATAGCTTGCTATTTTTTATATCAAAAATGATATTTATACACTAAAATCAACTACTAAAATCAGTCACTAATATATAAATACATATGTGATTTAATTTATTTTTAATGTATATTTATATTCCAACATGTACTTTATATTGATGGCTAATTTTGATGGTTGATTTTAGTGTACACGTAGCATTACTTTTTTTTATAGTACAACAAGTTCTAGATCCCAATAAAAGAGAAAGAAATTCTAGTAGGAGTAGTAAAAATAAAAAACAACAACAAAACATACATGAGAGTGATGATTGATAACACATATTTTATATTTATTTTTTATTTTTACCTATCATATTATACATAATAAAACACTAAACATTAACTATACAATAATTTTTTTGACATTGCCATCAAAATTATTGTGAATTAAAATTTTATTAAAAGATATTTGTTATTATTATTATTTAAATATCTATTTTTTAAAAAAAATATTTTTTTTGAATCATTTATCCATACAAACAATCCTCCTATGCATAAACTATTACTATGTGCCACGGTTTATGCAAGGTAATATTTTTTTAAAAATTGCTATAGTTACTCGCGATTTTTGGTCAGCAAAATTTTTTCAAAAACTATTACCTTTTGATTTTGTTTAATTGAAAATTATTACATATTTATACGATTTTTATAAATATAAAAAAATTATAATTTTATTTACTGTATTAAAAATTTTAAATTATAATTTAATAAATTTAGTTTTTAAACAATTTATTTAAATAATTTATTCTAAAATTTATATATTCTGCATCAAAAATTGTCTGTGAATTCAGTATAGTTGAGGGATTGCTCAATTTCATTTGTATTCATCCAATAATCATTGGTAGAAGGCCTAGGAGCTTCAAGGTGTTTTCGTTTTTGTTTGTTATGCATGGACTTGATGGAATATTTTGTATTAACGATGAATTACTAGTTTCCTTTTTCCTAGGAGTATTAGAAACGGCAGATCCAATATCAACAAGTTTTGCTCCACCCTAAAAGAAAACCATAAACAAAAATGAAGAAAAAGCAGAAATTTCCCGTTGCCCCAGAAGAGAAAGCCAGGAACAAGGTATAAACGAAAAATATTAATATGAAAACACACATTTAATATATGATTTTAAATTTAAGTTTAATGTTAGCTCACAAACTAATGAACTTAACTTATATGATTAGATAATTCAGAACGTTTGGACTATTAAATAGTCTAATAATAAAATATATATTTTAAATTTTTTAATAATTATTATATAGTTTTTATTTAATTTTAATTACAACTTAATCTTTTATATATTATTTAATTATTAAATATATTTTTTATTTTATAAATTATTATTTTATTATTCATCTATCAAATTTATTAATAATTAGAAACAAAAATAACAACGAAATAGATCCTCCATTAATCGTAACCTTTATAAATATTTTGGTAATGCGAATTAATGAATTTTTTTGTTCTTGGTCCGTTATATCTATGAACACCAGAGAAATCATATTTCTTGGTAATTCAATCGATTGTACGTAATATCACATGTTTCTTTAAAATTTAATCTAATTGGTAGTGTGACCAATCGATCAAATTTCGCAAAGCAATAATGGCATTTTTTTATTCAATGGATTAACACAACCAATTGAATTTTATACGTGATTAAAGGTATTTTCGTATTCAATCGATTAATATTATAATACAATCGATTGAAATTTGTACATGATTAAAATTTTGTATGTATTTAATCGATTGATATAATCTCTTGATAGAATGAGAAGTCTTCAGATATCGTCACAGGTTGCGTCTCAAACATTCTCGTTTCCAACAGCATTCTTGGCCACATCAAGAAGATGCTAATGCAACTTTTTGTCGTTTATGGTTGCCGGATAGAACGATTTCTGTTCTTCATGAAAATTAATATCCACGTGATATTCAATCGATTGTGTTATATATCCAATCGATTGAATTACCAAGAAATACGATTTTTCAAGCGTTGACAGATGTAACGGATCAAGGACAAAAAAATTCGTTAATTTACGTTACCAAAATATTTATGAAGGTCACGAATAATAAAAAATCTATTTTATTATTGTTTTTGTTTCTAATTATTAATAAATTTGATAGATAAATAATAAAATAATAATTTATAAAATAGAGAATAAATTTAATAATTAAATAATATATAAAATATTAAGTTGTAGTTAAAATTAAATAAAAACTATTTAACAATTATTAACAAATTAAAAAAAACATGTTTTATTATTGGACCATCGAATCCTATGCCATGGTCAACAAATTGAATTTGAAGCCTTATCAACAATTTAATTTTATATTTGTACTAGGTAATCAAAAAGTAATTACAATATAGAAATATTACGTAAAAATTTTCATTCTTTTGATAAATAAGTGATATACATCTCTTTATCACCCACTCTCCTTATCATCTACATTTTTCTGCGTAGTTGGAGTCATTAATGTTTTGATAACAATTGCAAGCTATGATGGATTCTGATGAAGAATTAAAAGTAATACAAGTGTAGTATAACAGCACAAGTATAGTATAGTAGTATTAGAGAAGAGTCCAAGTAATCAGCGTATGAGAGAATTAGATGGAAGGAATGAAGGAATCAATGAATGTAGTCTAGGTTCACCTGCAAGGGGGATCTGAATTAGAATGTGGAGTTTTCAGAGAGAGTGCACAGAGAAAAGTTATCAAGTCAGAAGAGAAGACTCACATTACACACACCCCATCAGGGCCTTTTCTCCCTTTTTATTTACCCCATTTCTTTCCTCTTTGTATCAACACCGCCGCCCCGGAGATTGACCCTGTCCTCAAGGTCGAAGGAGGGGTGAAGTCGTTGCATGTCTTCATATCCTTCCCATGTCGCTTCCTCCGGCGACAGATGCTGTCATTGAATTAACACCTGCTCCTGTCAAGTATCGTTCACTTTGATCATACGATGGCCTAACACCCGGAGGGGCAGCAATTTGCAACCGTTCTCATCCACGGTTAGAGGTTCCGGTAGGATAATCGAAGGTGGTCTGCCCACAAACTTCTTAAGGAGAGAAATATGAAAAACGAGGTGTATTTTAGCAGTGGAAGGAAGCTCCTATGCAACTTTACCCACACGCTGCACCACGGGAAAAGGTCCGAAGTAGCGCATGGACAGCTTTTGAGTTTTTTGAAAGGCCACGGAACGTTGACGGTATGGTTGGAGCTTGACATAAACAAGGTCACCAATTTGAAATTCCAGGTCACGGCGCTTGCCATCAGCCGTGGCCTTCATCTGGGCCTGAGCTCTCCCCAAGTGGAATTTCAAGGTTGTTATCAGGGAGTCTCGCTGTTGCATTGTTCCTGGACAGCTGGAGTGTCTGTAGAGGTGGCGACATATCGGAGTAAAGGCGGAGGATCCCGCCCAAACAAGGCCTTAAAGGAAGACATGCCGATTGCCGAATGAAAGGAAGTATTATAACTGAACTGTGCCCATGGGAGCATCTTACACCAAGTCCTGGGGTTGTCTTGAGTATAACAACGAAGGTACATCTCCAGACACCTGTTAAGCACCTCGGTCTAGCCATCGGACTGAGGGTGGTAAGCCGAGCTCCGCCTAGCATGATACCTTGGCGCATACAACATTGCTCCCAAAACGTGCTTGTGAATACCTTATCGCGATCAGACACAATAGACTGTGGTATGCCATGAATACTCACTACATATTTGATAAATGTTTCAGCAACTTGGGGGGCTGTAAAAGTAGCTGCGAGTGGTAGGAAATGGGCAAACTTTGATAGTCGGTCCACTACCACGAAGATGACCGAATACCCTTGTATCAGCGGTAATCCCGTTACAAAATTCATAGAAATATCCTGCCAAACATCGGTAGGAATCGGAAGAGGTTGGAGGAGACCGGCAGGCAGTAGTGTGGAGTACTTCGCCTATTGGCAGATAGAGCACTGGCACACATAATCCTTGACCATACGAGCCATATCCTTCCAGAAAAATTGGGGAGTTAACCGGCACAATGTCTTTTGATAACCACCATGTCTACCAATGGTTGAGTCATGGCACTCATAAAGAAGCTTCGGGATGAGGGACGAAGTCAAAGGGATTATCAGTCGGTCCTTCCAAAACCAAAGACCCTGTCGGTGCTGCAAATTTCCAGACCGAAGATCCACCTCAGAAATTAAATCCGAGGGGTTGAAGTGCTGAAGATCGGACCGTAACTGCGTGAGAATGTCGCAAGTGAGTGAGGTGACAGCAAGAAATTGGCGAGATAGCCCATCGGCACCTTGATTATCCGAGCCCTTTTTATATTCTATCTCAAAGTCATAGCCCAAGAGTTTGGCCAACCAAGTATGCTGCTCTGGCGTTTGAATGGTCTGAGCTTGGAGTTCCTTGAGACTCTTGTGATCCGTTCGTATCACGAACCTGTGACCAAGCAAGTAGTGGCGAAACTTAGCCACCGCTGCTAAGATTGCTTGCATTTCCCGGGCATAGACGGATTGCTTCTGAGCCGTGCAGGAAAGTTTCTTCGAAAAATAAGCGATGGGATGTCCAGCTTGGCTGAGAATCCCCCCAATACCGGTACCCGAAACATCTGTCTCAAGCACAAAAGGTTTGGAGAAGTCGGGAAGTGCCAGGACTGGTGCATGAGTCAGAGCCTCTTTCAATGTCACAAAAGCATCCGAGGCTGAAGGCGACCACACAAACCCCTCTTTGCACAACAAGTCAGTGAGTGGTGCTGTCAGAGTGGCAAAATTGCATATGAACTTTCGATAGTAACTCGCCAATCCCAAAAATTCCCGGAGTTGCTTTACTGAGGTTGGAGTCGGCCAACCACGAATTGCTTCAATTTTTGAGTCATCCCCTCTCACCCCCTCAAGTGAAACCACATGGCCTAGGTACTCTACTTGTGTTTTTCTGAAGGAGCATTTAGAGAGTTTGACAAATAGAGAATGGTGCTTGAGCACGCTTAAGACATACACCAGATGATGTAGATGAGACTGCCAATCAGCACTATAAACCAGGATATCATCAAAGAAGACAAGGAAAAATTTTCGTAAGACCTCAGAAAAGATAGAATTCATCAAATACTGGAAGGTAGCAGGGGTATTAGTCAGACCAAATGGTATAACGAGCCATTCGTATAAGCCCTGGTATGTCCTGAAAGCTGTCTTAAAACAATCCTCCGGTCTGACACGAATCTGATGGTACCCCGAGCGGAGGTCGAGTTTAGAGAAGAACCGAGCACCAAACAATTCATCGAGTAATTCATCCACCGTCGGCATAGGAAAGGAATCCTTGATGGTGGCATGATTGAGGGCCCGATAATCAGTGCAAAACCTCCATGAACCGTCTTTCTTTTTCACCAACAGCACGGGCGAAGAGAAGGGGCTAGTGCTTGCTGTATGATGCCCTCGGCTAACATCTCAGCGATGATCTACTCAATCTCAGCCTTTTGCCTATGATGATATCGATAAGGGCGGACCTTAATAGGCGTCGTGTCGGGCAACAAGGTAATGGTGTGATCATGTACTCTCGGCGGGGGCAAGCCTTTTGGAACCTGAAAAACAACTGAGTAATCCCGTAATATAGTAGCCAAGTTGGGCACCAAATCAGAAGGTAATTCCAAAAGAGGAGGGGTGTCTGTAACCGGTTCATGGAGCTGGAGTGTATACCTTTCCATAATCTCATCTCTTATGTGCAAATGCCGTAACTGATGAAATTGTGCCGGGGCCGGGTTGGCATCTTTTTCACCCTGCAAAGTAACCATTTCAGCCCCAACCATGAAGGTAATGAATTTTTCCCTGTAATTTACCAAATGGGTGGCGAGTGTCTTAAGCCAAATATCCTTTAAAACCAGCTCCTCACTAGCAATGGGAAGTACGAAAGCCGATATAAGGAGCAAATGATCCTGAATGGAAATAGGTAAATCACGAACCTTACCCTCGCATTGGAGCAAAGCATCATTGCCCACCTCAACCTTGAATCTTGGGGAATGATGAACGGGCACTGCCAGGCGTCGAACCAAAGCCGGGTGAATGAAGTTATCCGAGCTGCCACCATCCATGAGTACGCGGATGTCCCTGCCGTGCACCAGACCGCGGAACCTAATCGACCGTCGGGCAGGGATGCCGGCCATGGCATTGTACGAAAGGTGGAGGGGCTCGACCCTGTCCTCAGCTAGTACCGGCGGGATTTGGTCCACTTCAGAAATTTCAATTGCAGAGTCCTGATCAGTAGGGACTTTCTCTACAGTTTGGATAAGAAAATAGTGCTTGGAAGCACATTTATGGGAAGGGGAATAACGCTCGTCACAGGTAAAACATATGCCTTTTTCTTGCCGAAACTGTATCTCTATCGAGGTTAATTTGTGCATTGTGTTAGGCTTTGGAGGGGTGGGAAGCAGTGGAGGATTTTGAGGCAGTGGTTGTGCAGGGGAAACAGTAGTGAGTGGTTTTGGGGCTAGGGTGGTGGTAGGTCGAGCCGGCGGTTGCAGTGTCTGAGCAACGGCAAAACGCCAGCGTTGGGTGTGGGGCAGAAACTTTTCCTTGAACAATTTGGCAAGAGAAACCGCTTGCAACAAAAAGATCGGTGAACGGGCTTTCACCTCCCGTTTCAATTCCGGATGAAGACCACCCACAAAGCAATCCAAAAGCAAAGCATCATCTAAGCCATATACACGGGCGGCTAGGTCGTTAAAGGATTCAAAGTAAGCATTCACCGTGGTGGATTGTTTCAATTTCAGTGGCTCCTCTCGGGGGTTTTCAAAATGGGACGGCCCGAATTGCTTTTGCAAGGCAGTGGAGATGGCAAGCCAATCAGCCATAGGTTCGAGTCTCTCCCACATCTGAAACCAAGCAAGGGCCCGGCCCTCCAAATTGACGGCCATCAGATCCAATCGTTGGTCCTCCGGGATATCATAGATCAGGAAGAAGCGTTCCACGCGATAAATCCATTGGGAGACATCCTCCGCGCCAGAGAAACGAGGGAAATCCACTTTCATCTGCTGAGGGTGGCCAAAGACAGGGGAGGACGGTCCGCGTCTCAGGAATTCTGCCAAGTGCTGGGCAAACTGCTCCTGTAACGAACCAATTCTTTGTGTGTGAGAGGCGAATTGCTCGATGTAGCCATCCGATTGCTCGGTTAAACGAGAAATTGTAGCTTGCAATGTTTGGAGACGCGTATTCTCTGTCATTGGAACTCAATGGAAGCACCAATTGATAACAATTGCAAGCTATGATGGATTCTGATGAAGAATTGAAAGTGGTACAAGTGTAGTATAACAGCATAAGTATAGTATAGTAGTATTAGAAAAGAGTCCAAGTAATCAGAGTATGAGAGAATTAGATGGAAGGAATGAAGGAATCAATGCCAGGTTCACCTGCAAGGGGGGATCTGAATTAGAATGTGAAGTTTTCAGAGTGCACAGAGAAAAGTTATCAAGTCAGAAGAGAAGACTCACATTACACACACCTCATCAGGGTCTTTTCTCCCTTCTTATTTACCCTCTTTCTTTCCTCTTTGTATCATGTTCTTTCTAAAATTAGTTTCAATATCTCCCAAATCAAATTCCTAACATCCTTCAATCATATTATTACTTATTAAAATATAATTTCTCTACAGAAATTATGAAGGTTAAATTAAAATTTTTTAATAACTTTAATTATGCAACTCATATTTTACATATAGGCTATTAGAAAATAAAAAATAAAATATAAATATAAACAAAAATTAAAAAAATAAATTTTTTGAAATAATTATTAACTTGTTATATTAAAATCAATAAATAAGCATACATATGAATATTAAATAAAAAATATTAAAATAATTAAAATTATTACTTATTAGTGCACATATGAGATAATTTGAAGAATGCAATAAGATGCTTAGTTTAAAAATTGGTAATGTTAATTATAAAAATTTATTAATTATAGACATTATAGGTATGAAATTATGAATATTATGTGCACAAAATTATGGAGGTTATTAATATGAAATTATGGATGTTATGTGTATAAATTTATAGATGTTATGAGTAAATTTATCAATTAAATAAATTAATTTAAGAATTTGACATTTTTTTAAATTCAATTATGATAAAATTTAAAACATCTGTGTTAACTTGATAGTTACTTATGCAATAACTAAAAAATGATATGTGTATGGATGTAATATCTAATAAATATGAATTTAATTTTTAGATGTTAGTTGTATGTAATTATAGATGTTATGTATATGAACTTATGAATGTTATTTGTATGAACTTAGTTAGTACAGTATAATTATAAATGCACATAAAAACACACACAAAAATTATATCAGTTTATTACCATACCTCATCAAAACTAGTGTGGTTTTCTATATTCTCGAAAATTGGTTGACTGGCAATAATCTCATTGGGTGAGTCCGTCTGTTGTTCAAATTATTCTTCAACTTCTTCTAACATAGGTACCATGTTAAAATTGATTTCAAATATCATACTATTTGCAATGATAAAGGCAGACTGCTTGTAAATTTTTTTAGCCTATCCCAATTGTACTTGTAATTGAACTAGAATTGTGATTTTTGACTTCTAAGCTATACGACCTTCAATTCATGATCTTTGTAACAATGATAAAAGTTTTTAACAAGGCTTTCACGCTTTCTAATTCCTGAAATGGTAATAAATGAATTAAAGAAAATAACAATTAAAGCCAATTCATTTAATGAATATTATTACCAGTTCTTTATTATTATTAGTCTTTATTGTATTTTTTAATATAAAATTTAAATTATAAAAAAGAATATTAAGTAATAATTATAAGAATGCCTAATAGTTAGAAATATGATATTAATAATATCATTAATAAGTAAGACTGATAAAAGTATGATAAGTGGATTGATAGAAGAGTGAAATAAAAAATAAAAAATAATAAATGTGCTTAAGTTATATAAATGAAGTAAATTTTAAAAAAATTTAGCTAGTTATGACTAAATTTTGTTATTAAACTTTTTTCTATTTATAAATATTGTTAATTAACTGCGGACTAAAACAATAAATTTATAGTGGCCCTTGTAGCATTATTGATATCATATTTTGCACTTAGGATTTGATCGGTTCTATTTTGATAAATGAATTTATAATTACATCCACTTTGTATGGTTTGCAAAAATGAATCAAATCTAATCCAACACTTTTATTTATATCACTTTGAATTTAAGTACCTCTATCTATGATGAAAATAGGAGAATATAAGTAGAAATGGAAATAAGTTATGTTAGGTCAGATTTTATCCTTAATAAGTTAAGTTTGTAATAAAGTTTATAGTTTTGTTATACATACAAGTATTTTTCATATATAAGTTCATATAAGTTAATTCTAACTTAACAAAATTTACTTACATAATACGCGCGTAAAATTACGTTGTTTCTCTTCTAATATTTGTATCACGTTTCTTCCTCCTATTCCTCCTTCCTTTTCTCTTTCTTTTTTGCATTTTTCCTCTTTTTTTTCGTGTGTTTCATCCTCATTGTCGTTCTTTTAATTACTGTTGTTGTTGTATTTTTTTCCTCCTCCTCTTTTTATTAATTTTACAACATTATGTATTTTTTTTCTTTGTTTGATTTTTTCCTCCTAAAAAAATTATAAGAATATAAAATAAAAAAATGAAGAAGAAGCAGCTGCAGAAGATGAAGAAAAGTTTTAAATTATGCAGAACTTATAAGAATAATAATACACCGAAATATTTTCAAAATACACAGCAAGTATTCCAAAATATACCGAAACGAAAATGGAACAGATTCATCACAATCATAATTCAGATTCAGAACTCCTACATAAAAATTTCGCTAGAAATGCACAAAAATATTTTCTTTAATGCATCTTTTCTTCTTCTTTTTTTTCTTATTTCTTTTTTTTTTTAGTTGAATGAATATAGGTTCATCATCTTCTAAGTAATCTTACAGCATTATGTATTTTTTCTTCTTCTTTGTTTTATTTTTTTATTCTTGTTAAGAGGGTAAAATAAGAAGAAATTTGAAAAAGTAAAACAAGAAGAAAAAGATGAATAAGAAAAAAAAAGACGATGATGAAATCAAGTTCTGAAATTAGTTTTGAACAATTATCTCGTTGTTGAAGATAATGAATGATTCAAGTTCAGATTGTCAATTGAACCAGAGCAAAGTGAATTATTGTTTTGAATCCAATCAAGTAGTTGATGTGTGGTTTGATTCTAGTTAATGTTTTTGTTAGTAGTTTATGATTGTATAAGTGAATAATATTATTTTTATTTGTGAAAATTGTTGTTCGTCATTGATGGTTTGAATTGAATGTAATATAGTTGTTCTGCATTAAAAAAAATATTTTTGTTTATTTGCATCAAAGGTATAAACCAAGATATTTATGTGTATTATTTAAGAATTTTCGGTGTTTTTGTATTGATAAATTTTACATAATTCAAAACTCTTCCTCTTCTTCCTCCTCATCTTCTGCTGCTTCTTCTTTTCTTTCATTATCATCACCATCTTCTTCTTTTTCCTTGTTCATCTTTTTTTTCTTGTTTTACCTTCTCAAATTTTTTCTTGTTTTACTCTCTTAACAAGAATAAAAATAAAAAAAATCAAACAAAAAAGAAGAAGAAACACATAATGTTACAAAATTACTTGGAAGACGATGAACTTACATTCATTCAACTAAAAGAAAGAAAGAAATAAGGAAAAAAAAAGAAGAAAAAAATGAAGCCTTGAAGAAAACATTTTTCTGTATTTGCAGCAAATTTTAATGTAAAACTAAGATATTTATGTGTATTGTTTAAGAATTTTTAATGTTTTTGTACTGATAAGTTCTGCATAATTCAAAACTCTTTCTCTTACTCCTCCTCATCTTTTGTTGCTTCTTCTTTTTTTATTAATTTTTTTAATTGAATGAATGTATGTTCATCTTCTTTCAAGTAATTTTGTAGCATTATGTGTTTTTTCTTCTTCTTTGTTTGATTTTTTTGTTTTTATTCTTGTTAAGAGAATAAAACAAAAAAAAACTTGAGAAGGTAAAACAAGAGAAATAATAAATAAGAAAAAAGATGATGATGATAATGAAAAAGAAGAAGAAACAGCAGCAAAAGATGAAAATGAGAAAGAGAAAGAGTTTTGAATTATGTAGAACTTATCAGAATAAAAATACACTGAAATATTTCCAAAATACACCATAATATTTTCAAAATACACTACAAGTTTTTTAAAAACAATGGGCATGGTTAAAAATTTTAAGAGAAAAAATAATGTGAATATACTAGGCTTGATAGAGACAAAGAAGAATGAAGTTACTAAGTTTGACGTAGTGCAAATTTGGGAAAATGATGCGGTGGATTGGAAATATGTGGGTTCCGATGGGGCTTCTAGAGGTCTATTGTTAGTGTGGGATAAAATAATTTTTAAGTTGAGTAACTGTTATAAAGAGGAGAGGTGGCTGTGTGTGGAAGGGTTGTTTATGAGTAATAATTTTTATTGTGCGTTTTGTTTGGCGTATGGTGCACATGTCAGGGAGGAGAAGCTAACTGTGTGAGAGGAGTTGAGTCTTATTGCTGGAGTATGCCAGGTCCCCATTTGTTATATGGGTGATTTTAATGAGATTGTGAGAGTAGAAGAAAGAAAATGAACTAATGCTTTAACAACATCAGCGGAAGATTTTAGAGAATGGATACGGGATATGGAGTTAGTGGATTTAGAACTGAATGATCACAAATTTACATGGTTCAGAGGCCAATCTTGCAGTCGCATTGATAGAGTCTTTGTTAGCCTAGAATGGCTTGAACAATTTTCTGAGCTATGGCTTAAAGGTGGGCCAAGAGGTTTATCTGATCATTGTCCTTTGATAGTGGAGGACAGTAGATTAGAGGAGAGCCGATGCCATTTCGAAGTCTAGATTCTTGGTTCACACATGACGGGTTTTTCAAAATGGTGAAGGAGGAATTGAGGGGTCTAGGTGAGGTTCAATTTACTGAAAAGTTGAAGGCTTTAACGATACCTTTGAGTAGATGGCACAATGAGAAGTTTGGTGATATTAATTTGAAGGTACAGCAGTTGGAAGATGAAATCAGGAAGTTGGATGATTTGGCTAGTGATGGAGTTTATGATGGGACTATGGAGGCAAGAAGGAGAGCTCTAGTTAGCTTCTGTAAGCGTTGGTATGTCAGGAAGGAAATCCATTGGAAGCAGATGTCAAGGTCCTGACATGCTAAGTACATGGATAAGAACACTAGATATTTTCACAATTTAGCCTCAGCAAGAAGAAGAATTAATCGGATTGATGCATTAGTGATAAGTGGCAGATTGGTGAGGAATCAAGCCAGGATTAAGAGTGCAATAAGATATTTTTATAAGAACTTGTATCATCAGGAAATGTCACTTTTGGTAGGTATTCGGGATGGCCTAGTTAACAAGATACAGGAAGAAGACGATACAGACTTAGAGAGGATGCCTTCATCTGACGAAATAAAGGAAGCAGTTTGAGATTGCAAGTCGTCTAAGGCCCCTGACTGTGATGGCTACAATATGAACTTCATAAAGAAGTGTTGGGAAAAAATTGGTCCTGAGTTTACTACAGCTGTCATGGATTTCTTCCAGTCAGCTGAGCTACCAAGAGATTCTAATGTTACATGGGTGGCTCTGGCTCCGAAGTTTGTGGGAGCAAGGGAGATTAAAGATCTTCGGCCGATTAGCATGGTAGGGAGTGTGTATAAGGTCATTTCAAAGGTGTTGGTGCGGAGAACGAGAAGGGTAATGCCAGACTTAGTAGGGGAGACTTAGAGTGCGTTTGTGCAGGGGAGAAAGATTCATGATGGGGCTTTGATTGCGTGTGAAACTGTGCAATGGTTGAAGCAAAGAAAGAAGAAATCGACAATAATCAAACTGGACTTTCAAAAAGCTTATGATAGAGTCAAATGAAAATTTGTGGATATTATACTTCAGAAAATGGGCTTTCGGCAAAGATGGTGAGGGTGGATCAAGGAATGTGTGTGCACGACGTCTATGTCACTTTTGATAAATGGCTCGCCTTCTAAATCTTTTAAGATGGAACGGGACTTATGACAAGGGGATCCTCTTTCTCCATTTTTTTTGTTCTTGTTGTTGAGGTCCTTCATATGATGGTAGGAGAGGCAGTAAGATATGGAAGGATCTCTCCTTTGTTGATTGGAAAAGACAATATTAAGTTGTCTCACTTGCAATTTGCAGATGACACAATACTTTTTTGCCCCCTGGAAGAGGAGATTATTTGCAATTATAAGCGGCTTCTACGATGTTTTGAGATGATGTTTGGTTTGAGTATTAACTTTGATAAATCTAGCTTGATTCCGGTTAATTGCGAGCGAGAGTGGTCACAAAGGATGTGTAGCTTGTTGGGGTGTAAGGAAGCAATGTTGCCAGTCAAATATCTTGGTATTTCTTGGGAGTGAATTCGAAATTGGTCAAGACATGAAAACCTATTATAGACAAAGTAGAAGAGAAACTTAATATGTGGAAAGCCAAAACGATTAATAAAGTTGGTAAACTAGTACTCATCAAATCTGTGCTTAATAGTCTGCCGGTTTACTATCTTAGCTTATATAAGATGCCCAGAGCAGTAGCAGATAAGTTGATATTTTTACAGAGGAGGTTCTTGTAGAGTAATGAGGATGGAAGGGATGGGGTACCTTTGGTAAGGTGGGATATTGTGCAAGCTCCAAAACGCTTCGAGGGTTTGGGCGTGGGCGATGCAGTGCTCCGGAATACAGCATTGTTGTTCAAGTGGTGGTGATGGTTTTTAAAGGAGGATTGCCCATTATGGAAGAAAATTGTGTGCTCCTGTAATGACTTGAATCCAAATGTCCTTCTTTCTTGTCAGCCAGTTCCTAATACAAAAGGTCCGTGGAGGGACATTTCTCAACTGCAGATAAGAGAACAGCAAGCGAGAGATAAGATTGTCTGAGTGTAATCATTAGAGTTAGGAGATGGTAGAAGAATTCGTTTCTGGGAAGATAATTTGCTACCATGTGGTGTGTTGCAGGATGTATTTTCAAGGCTTTTTTTGCTTTCAAATCAAGTCGGATCTGTAATAGGGGACTGTAGGTTCTGGGATGGGCTGGAGTGGATATGGAACTTTTATTGGAGAAGGGTACTATTCCAATGGGAGTTAGAATTAGTTAACCAACTTCATGGAGTTCTACAATCTATCAGGTTAACAAGTGAAAGGGAGGACAGAATAGTATGGAAATTTGATAGATCAGGAGTTTACTCTACTAACTCATTTGTGCAGGCTTTGCAGGCTGAGACTCTCCCGGAGGACATTACGAGTTATAGTTTCACTTGATCTATATGGAGAGGACTAGTACCACCAAAAGTTGAGCTATTCACCTGGTTTGTGTTAGTTGGTAGGTCAATACTAAGGAAAGATTGATTAGATTAGGCATTATTAATCACAGGGATATGATTTGTGTTTTATGCAAAAAAAGAAACTGAGAATGATTTCCACTTATTCATTGGCTGTGAGTTCACGTGGCAGGTGTAGTGTGCTTGGTTATACGCCCATAATAAATTTTGGTCTATTCCAGGAACCATTCAGCAACACTTTGAGAGTTAGACAGGAGTTCATGTAAGAAAAGTCGAACGTAACAGGTGGCTGGTGCACGAAATTGTGATCATCAATGGCGCCATCAACATGGTACGCACAATTGTAATCTCAACTCTTTTATCACAACTTCGCACAACTAACCAGCAAGTGTACTGGGTCGTCCAAGTAATAAACCTTACGCGAGTAAGGGTCGATCCCACAGAGATTGTTGGTATGAAGCAAGCTATGGTCACCTTGTAAATCTTAGTCAGGCAAACTCAAATGGTTATGGGTGATATACGAATAAAACATAAAGATAAAGATAGAGATACTTATGTAATTCATTGGTAGGAATTTCAGATAAGCGTATGAAGATGCTTGGTCCCTTCCGTCTCTCTGCTTTCCTACTGTCTTCATCCAATCCTTCTTACTCCTTTCCATGGCAAGCTGTATGCAAGGGTTTCACCGTTGTCCGTGGCTACCTCCCATCCTCTCAGTGGAAATGTTCAACGCACCCTGTCACGGCACGGCTATCCATCTGTCGGTTCTCAATCAGGCCGGAATAGAATCCAGTGATTCTTTTGCGTCTGTCACTAACGCCCCGCCCTCAGGAGTTTGAAACTCGTCACAGTCATTCAATCATTGAATCCTACTCAGAATACCACAGACAAGGTTTAGACCTTCCAGATTCTCTTGAATGCCGCCATCAGTTCTAGCTTATACCACGAAGATTCCGGTTAAAGAATCCAAGAGATATCCACCCAATCTAAGGTAGAACGGAGGTGGTTGTCAGGCACACGTTCATAGGTGAGAATGATGATGAGTGTCACGGATCATCACATTCATCAAGTTGAAGAACAAGTGATATCTTAGAACAAGAACAAGCGGAATTGAATAGAAGAACAATAGTAATTGCATTAATACTCGAGGTACAGTAGAGCTCCACACCTTAATCTATGGTGTGTAGAAACTCCACCGTTGAAAATACATAAGAACAAGGTCTAGGCATGGCCGAATGGCCAGCCTCCCAATGATCAAAAGATCTAAAGATCAAAAGATTCCAAAGATCAGAAGATGAAAATACAATAGTAAAAGGTCCTACTTATAGAGAACTAGTAGCCTAGGGTTTACAGAGATGAGTAAATGACATAAGAATCCACTTTTGGGCCCACTTGGTGTGTGCTTGGGCTGAGCATTAAAGCATTTTCGTGTAGAGACTCTTTTTGGAGTTAAACGCCAGCTTTTGTGCCAGTTTGGGCGTTTAACTCCCACTTTGGTGCCAGTTCCGGCGTTTAACGCTGGGAATTCTGAGGGTGACTTTGAACGCCGGTTTGGGCCATCAAATCTTGAGCAAAGTATGGACTATCATATATTGCTGGAAAGCCCAGGATGTCTACTTTCCAACGCCGTTGAGAGCGCGCCAATTAGGCTTTTGTAGCTCCAGAAAATCCACTTCGAGTGCAGGGAGGTTAGAATCCAACAGCATCTGCAGTCCTTTTTAGTCTCTGAATCAGATTTTTGCTCGGGTCCCTCAATTTAAGCCAGAAAATACCTGAAATCACAGAAAAACACACAAACTCATAGTAAAGTCCAGAAAAGTGAATTTTAACTAAAAACTAATAAAAATATACTAAAAACTAACTAGATCATACTAATAACATACTAAAAACAATGCCAAAAAGCGTACAAATTATCCGCTCATCAGTGGCTGATTGGTTTTTTTGCTATCATTTGAAATACGTGGTTGGAAAGGAATACCAAGATTTTCATAAATCAAGAAACATGTGTTGCTGAAGTTATTACCAAGTCGATTAGGAGCTACAAAGAGTGGGTTAGCTTTGTTCCGTCTAGTTGTTGATGGCAATGTCGGAGATAACTATGGTTTTTTGTTTAGTGTTTGTATTGTAACTTTGGACTTTCTAAATACTCCACCTTATTGTGTTGAGTTTTTTGTTTAAAAAAAAGTTTTTTAAAAACATCAAAACAAGAATAGAACAGACTCATCACAATAACAATTCAGATTCAGAACTCCTATATCAAAATTTTGCTACAAATGCACAAAAATATTTTCTTTAATTTTAAATCAGGCAACATCATCAATATGACAAAAATTCAACGATAACGATAATGACGATATGTATAAGAAGAAGACGACAACAATGACTATAACGATGATGATCATGGTGATGAAGATGATGGAGGAGAATGAGGAGAAAATTTTCAATGGAAAAAAAAAGGAGGAATAGGAGGAAGAAGTGGTGTTAGTGACGACGATAATGAAAAAGAAGAAGAAGAATGTGCACGCGTGAATATAAATGATTTTAATGGACTTATATTAAAAAATAACTTGTATGTAGAGAATAATTGTAAAATTGATTAACATGTAACTTATTATAGCCTATTTACTAAGTACTAAGTTTGATTTATTGACAAATTTGACTTGGTCTAGACCTTATTAAAAGTCAAATAATTTTTAAAAAAATAATAAATAATAAAATGAATACATAATCAAGTAAAATAAAAATATTAGATATATTAAAAAATATATAAATGTAATTAAAGAAAAAAGCTTAATAAATAAAAGTTTTAATAAAATAAATAATATAAATTTAAATTTTTATTATTATGTTTTTTTTAAATATAATAAAATTATGTATTTATATATTTTAATATGTTCAAGTTGGCTTACTAGGCCAAACAAATTATTTCATAATCTTGAGTTTAATTTATTAAAAATTTAAATTTTTAAAATAGTTTGAATCCAAATTTATTTTCTGTTAAGTTAAGCCAGACTAAGCATAAAAGATTTTTGATAAATCGCTTAATTATTTTCATTCCTAAATATAAGTAGTAAAAAAATATAAAAATATTAATAAAAAACACACTTTATTTTTATTTTTATTAATTTTTTATAATTATATTTTTTAAAATTTTTAAAATTTATTTTAATTTATTATTAAATAAAATATAAAAATATTAATTTGTATGTTTTTATTTTTATATCTCATTCTCGATTTTTTTTTTGTCTTATTCTCGAATAACAGCCTAGGAGACTGATTAACTTGATTGTTCTCTATTCAAGTATTCATACTTTGGTATTTTGCGGACTATGCATGTCAAGAAGTCTGTCAGATTGAATTTCTGATTTTCTGACTCGAAAGTTTAATTTAAAAAAATCCAACACATCCAAATCATAGGATAAATTTTATCCGAATTATGATTTGCCCCTTATAATTCTCCCTGCACGTCGCACGCAATCATCCAAATTGTTGCCAGTTCCAACATTCCTGAAACCCTATCAAAATTCAAAAAATAATGACTCCGAATAATCCCCATTCCCATCCACCCCCCGATCCCCGCCGTCCCCTATCATTCCCAGCGGTCCACCCCTCCGACACCATCTCTCCTGCCACACTCCTCTCCTCCCTTCTCACCCTCTCCCAATCCATCCTCAACACCACCACCTTCTTCACACAACGCCGCAACGCCCGTGAGGCCACGCGCCAAGTCTCCCTCCTCCTCATCTTCCTCCAAGACCTCCACGCTTCCCTCCTCCCAAACGACGCCGTTCCCTCCCTCTCCGACCTCCACTTCTCCTTCCAGAATCTTCACTTCCTCTTACAAGATTGCTCCCGCGAAGGTGCCCGCCTCTTCATGCTTCTCAAGTCCCGCCACGTGGCATCCCAATTACGGTCACTCTTTCGCACTATCGCTGCCACCCTCGACGCGCTGCCCCTCCACGTCATCAAAGTTTGTTGGGAAGTTAGAGAGTTAGTTGAGTTAGTTAGGAAGCAAGCCAGGAAAGTCACCTTCGAACTCGATCCGGAAGACCAAACCGAAGCCCAACGAGTTAACTCGGTTTTGCAGCAGTTCGAGAGAGGAATCGAGCCTGATTTAAACGCCATGAAGCGAACCCTCACCTACCTCGAAATCAAGACATGGATCGATTGTAACAGAGAGGTGAAGTTTCTAGAAGACGTGATGCTCTCTTCCGCATCCTCTGTTTCCGACGAAGAAGAGGTTTCCTTGTTGAGCGGTTTGATTTCGTTCTTGTGTTACTGCAGAGGAGTGATATTCGAAGACGTTGATTTCCCGTCTCTTCATGAAAATTCCCAATCCGAGGGAAGGAGCAGCGGTGGCAGTGAAGAGTTGAGCTGCGAGAAGCGGCCGCCGGAGGATTTCCGGTGTCCGATCTCACTGGAGTTGATGATTGATCCGGTGACTACTTCCACCGGCCAGACTTACGACCGCATCTCGATTCAGAAATGGCTTAAAGCTGGAAACAGAGTGTGTCCCAAAACAGGGGAGAGGCTCACCAACACAGAGTTGGTTCCAAACACGACACTGAAAAGGCTCATCCAACAATTCTGTGTTGATAATGGCATCTCGGTAGCCAAGCCAAGCAACCGGAGTCACCAGCGCAGTGGAGTATCAGCCGAGGCTGGTAGTCCAGCAGCGGCGCACGCCGTACAGTTCCTCTGCTGGTTTCTTGCCCGGAAACTCGCCTTTGGAACAGAGGAGCAACAGAACAAGGCTGCTTACGAGGTTCGCCTGCTCGCGAGGTCTAACGTTTTCAACCGGACGTGTTTGGTTGAGGTTGGGACCGTGCCGCCTTTGATTGATCTTCTTAGCACCGGTGACAGAACAGTGCAAGAGAATGCAATTGCTGCACTGTTGAAGCTCTCGAAGCATAGCAGTGGCCAGCAATGTATAATGGAGAGCAGGGGTTTGGCGCCAATTCTCAAAGTGCTAAATAGAGGGCTTAGTTTGGAATCTCGCCAAATGGCAGCTGCTACCATATTCTATCTTTGTTCCGTGAAAGAATTTAGAAAAATCATTGGAGATAATCCGGAGGGGATTCCCGGTTTGGTGGAGATGATCAAAGAAGAAAGAAAAACAATCCATTCTTGTTTAGCTGGCAAGGATAGGCTATATAGATCAGACGATGCTATAATGTGTGGGAAGAAGAATGCTGTGGTTGCGATTTTTGGGCTGCTCTTACATCCCCAGAATCACTCAAAAGTGCTGGCAGCCGGAGCGGGTCCTGCAATTGTTAGTGTGTTATCTTCTTCCTTGGACAAAGCTGGTCTCGTCACGGATTGCCTAGCAGTTCTAGCTGCATTGGCCGAGACAGCCGAGGGAGCGAGGGCCGTGTTAGAAGCTGACGCATTGCACTTGATCATTTGGATCTTGAAGTCCGAAACCTCGCGTGTGGCAAAGGAGCACTGCGTGTCGATTTTGTTGTCTCTTTGTGTTCATGGTGGTTCAGGGGTTGTAGCTTTTCTTGTTGCGGAATCTTCAATCATGCCTTTGCTATATTGGATCATCACTGATGGTACCCCTCATGCTGCAAAGAAAGCACGCTCCCTCATCAGAGTTCTACAGGAATTCAATGAACAAAGAACTTCTGGATTGGTTGGGTCCTCATCAGTTTTGCGACAACCATTGATTCACATGAGTTAGTTAGAAAGCTTCTTCCTCCTTATACTTTGTATTCTAAAAGGTATAGATCTGTGAAAGTAGCTCCGTGTTTTTGAAGAGCTAGTTTCAATTAAGTACATAGCATTATACTCTACTTTTCTGTTGCTTTTCCATACATACAGACTCATGTTAGATATAATGATTCTGTTTCAAAGTGTCAAATTTGTAGCCCATATTATATTATACGAAATAAGGTCTAAGGTTGAAGACTTAAAGCACATGGTTCTTGTGATACTAGTGCAGTTCAATTCAATATGCGTTTTTGTTTTCAGTTTTTATTTTATTGCCATGAGGCTTCGTTTCGAAGGGTCTATAAGTTGATGGTGAAATATTCCTTCAAGTGTGTGAATTCATGCAAGTATATACCTCTCTAGTGAACCAAGTTGGGTTGGTCTAGTGGTTAGCTCACTAGTCCGCTTAAGCAAGTGTCGGGAGTTCAAATCCCGCCTTGTGCATGCAGCAACCCATTGGCCAGCGGCAAACCCTTAAATGGAGCTCAGTATCGCGGCGGATTAGTCCTTGAACTGCCGGGTTGGGGGATACCGTGGGAAACCAAAAAAAATATATATATATACCTGTCTAGTGTTTTAATCTAAACTTGTTTTCTATATTCAGATGGATAGATGCCTATTACTTTTCTTTTCTGTCTCTATTGCACTTCTGTTCCATTTTTTCAGTCAAGAAGCTAAGTGTTTTATAAGCGGTGCACGATTAGGTGACCTGGTCTTAAACTTTATCAGAAATGAAATCTGGGTGAAGTATTTAAAATTTCTATTCTAAGATTCAAGTTGTTTTACTTTTTGCTGTTATTCCTAGGAAGAAGTATTTATTTTTAAAGAAAAAAAGGAAACACGGATCCCTTTTGTTACAAGGAGTGGAGTGTGAAGATTCTTTTATTGTTGATGGCAAATTGGCAATGTTGAAAATGAAAATGAAAATGGAATAAGTATTTGTTTTTCTAAGTTGTTAAGTGGTTACGTTTTGGTGTTGGTTTGTTGATTTTTCTGTTTGCTGGCTCTACTTTGTATTGAGTTCTCTTATTTCAAAAAAAAAAAAAAAAAAAAAACCCACGGATGTATCCAAAATTCCAAATGATGTATCCAACCGATCAAAGTTTTCACTACAAGTTTCATAGTTTGGTTGTCATATTGACCATGTTTGAAATTTTCTAAAATATATATTCAGTTTTTTCTTATAATCATTGCATTTACAACGAGAGAAAGTTGATTGCTTTTTCATCAATATTTTTTATAGTTCACATCGAACCACATCAATAACTAAAAATGGGGTGAATTGAATTATCAAAAACTTGGATAAGTTTTTAAAAATATATGAAGCAAGCAATATAAACAAATAAATAAATTAAGAATAAAGGGCAAAACCAAATAGTCCGTGAGCATTTAATGTGTGTTTTTGAGAGACATATAACTTTCTAACCAAAATTAAATACTTGTCAAGCCCAACTAGTCATGATTGATCCAAAGCGATCCAAAGCGAAGTCTATTCCCTGACAAGACTAACAGACCCAAATCCAAAGTTAAAAAAAAAAAGGAAAATAGGATGTTAGGAATTGAATCGACAAGCATTTAACTCATTAGTAGATGCTATGAGGAGTTTAATGATAAGAGGCAATGACCAAATCAATACTCGAAAGATTCAAACGCTGGTATTTTAGTACTTCACTATTATTATTGATAAAATAGTCTTTAAAAGATTTTAAAATCTGACAAACGTACTCTCGAACTCGCCGAAGTAAATTTCCAGCAAGCACAATGCTTATGTGGCCACCGTGTTTTGGTGACTTGACAAACCACTCCCAAAGTTCCCTCCCTAATGCACACTCCCTCCCTTTCCCTCTCCCTCCTTGTCGCAGCCTCCATCCCCAACGCACACTTCTCTCCCATCGTAGTCTCCACTGTATCACAACTCCCTCCCCAACATACACTTCCTCTTTCTCCCTCAACACCACCATTCACAGTAACAACAACTTTAACATTAACAGCAACAACAACCTCCACCACTCTCCCTCTCCAACGCACACTCGCAGTAACGATAGCCTTAATATCAACAGCAACAATAATCTCCACCACTCCCCCTTTCCCAACGCACACTCCCCTCTTCCTCCAGCAACACTACCATTCACAGCAATAACAACCTCAACATCAACAGAGTTGTCCCAAATCATGAATTGTCTCAAATTTTTAGGTTAAATTATCATTCAAAAAAATTAATAACAATGAAACTCAGTGAAAATAAACAAATTCATATACAATAATCAAAATAAAATAAAATAAAACTTAATACAACACCACCAAAGCAAGAATAGAAGAAGAACACCAGACACAGAGGGGGCACGATATGATGGAGCCAAGATGGAACCCAGACAGAGGAGGTATGGCAGTGATTAGGGGCTAGCAGCAAGCAGATACAAGCATTGAAGGCGACAGCGGTGAAGGCGCACAGATAACGCAATGCCACGAAGGAGATAGACGACACTGGCGAACATAGAAGGCCTGACGACGAGATGACAACAGTGCGGTGTCGATGACACTGGCTCTGTAAGACTGAGAAGGTTGAGTTTCACTACTGCTGTTTTGGGGAAGAGTGAGTTGAGAGTGTGAGACACTGTGTTGGGAAGGGGATTAGAATTCAAAAGGGTAAGAGAAGGGGATTAGGGTTCAGAAAGGGGGGATTTTGGATTGAGGAGGAAGGAAGTGCGTTGGGGATGGGGGATTAGGGTTAGGGAGGGGGAGAGAAGGATTAGGGTTAGCGAGGGGGGAGAGTGCGTTCAGGAAGGGGAAGAGGAGAGTGCGTTGGGGAGGGGGAAGGAGAAGTGCGTTCAAAATGAAGAAAGGAAGAAGTAGGGTGGGGTGGGGGGTGGGGGTGGGGATGGGGGAGGGTTTTGCCATGTCATCAAAATGTAGTGGCCATGTTAGCACTATACTTACCGGAGATGTGCTCCGACAAACTCATGGGTACGCTTGTCAAATTTTAAAATCTTTTAAAGACTATTTTGTTAATAATAATAGTGAGATACTAAAATGTCAGCGTTTGAATCCTTCGAGTATTGATTTAGTCATTACCTCTAATAATAATGTTAGTACCAAAGTTGCAGAAATCGATGAATGAATGGATTATGTCATTGTAGTTAGATCGTGATCAAATCGATTTAATTAAATATAAAAATAAAATTATTAAAAATAATAAAATACAATAAAAATTTTTAATAATAATACTAAAATTCAAAATCTCTCATTTTATATAGAAATTTATTTATATTTTATCATTAACCATTTCGTAAATTCAAATTCAAATATCAAAATTTATAATTTTTTTATTGTTACAACACTTACAAAATCCCAATGAGAAGGTGAAGCCAGATACAGCACAATAACATGCAAATCAAAACAAAATAACATGTCCAAAAATCGAAAACAAATATGCCCGAAAGTCCAAAACAAATTAAATAAACTAATTCTAACTATAAGCCGTAACAAACCCACTGAATAGAGAGATGACGTGCAACCTCATTAATCACACTTCATCGTATCAAAAAAACTCACTAACCCATTCAAACCCTTCTTTATATTTGCTAATAACCCCTAAAGCAACTCCCATCTAACTTCACCCACGCAACCTTAAATCTATACACCAAGTGACGTCCACATATATATCTCTTCTATCAGTCATATATCGACCCAAGTGATTACCAACCCACACAGCCACAACACCAAAATATATGTCCTCTAAAGGATCACCACAACCCTGAGTAAACGAAGAAGAAAGCAGGGATGAACGCAAGGTCAGAGGCAAGGAGCTTACCGTGGACTACGTAAAAAAAAAAAGCAGATATGTCACTTACAACAGAAAAGTTATAAAAAAAAATAACAAAAAAATTTATCAATTATTTTTTGCGCTCCTTCTTTTTATATTGGATTCCTAATTTTGTACTCCTAATTTTATATTCGTGAAAATATCTCCAACGATTTCGATCTTACTAAAAACTCTGAGATTGCAAGATGTTAAGTAGGAGTCCACCAGTTACATATCTTCTTATATCCAATTCTTACTAAATTATTTTTAATATGACAGTGTATCTTTTCTCTCTTCCACCTGCATACAATCTCATTGAAGTCTCTCATAAAAATTGACGTAATCCTATAATATAATTCAATTCTTCCCACACATCAAATTTCTCTTCTCTTATATGAATTCCATACACCAAAGAAAACATAACTGACAACGACTCATTTTAAATATTATTTCATCTCAAATTACAAATTAACAGTAAACCACTTGAGACACCCTTCGATCCAACGTATTCTCATCCCACAGCATCACTCCCCCGATTTTTTATTACATCAAATTTTGTCACTATCTCCCACTTAATCTCAAACAAACCTAATGTATTCAATTTAAATTTTTTGTTGAGATTTTTAACCATACTCAATTTTTTATCACCCATTAATTCCCTAACATTTCAAGAACAAATTATTTTAATAAATTATTATACTTTTTTTTTTTAATTTTTGGACCTGCAGTGTCTTGCTTTTTCTTTCTGTTTTGTCAATCTTTTTTTGAACATTTTTTTCATTTTGTGCTTGGAGAATAGCCATAGGCTTGTTTGGATGAACTTCTAAAAAAGATCTTTTTTGGATGAACTTCTAAAAGTAATTTTATGTTTGATATTTCATGCAAAAAGATCTTTTTATTTATCAATTATGTTTGGATATAACAATAAAAGATTATTTTTTTGTTTATTCATTACATGAAAATATTTTTTTTAAAAAAAAGATCTTTTAAAAAAGAATGTAAATTACAACTTTTCAAAAATATATTTTATTTTTTATTTTTTAAGTACTTTTACTTTTACTACTATAAATTTATCAAATACGCTAAAAAATAAAAAATATCTTTTTTTTCATTAAAAAATATATTTTTTTATCAAGATAATAGCGTCAAAACAAGTACATGATATCATCTTTTTTATTGTATAAAATTGCACCTAATTTCAAATCCAAGACACCAATTTTTTCTATTTTCAAGAATCTGCTCCTCCAAAATACTATCTTTGTTTCTCTTTACTTCTTTCATTCTTGTTCGAACCACCATTATCAACCATGCTCTTCCCAACTACTTTTTTATCGTGTTCCAATAGCTCCCCTTGTCCCTTTGTCAATGTTGTTCCCTTTGTGCCGGAATCATTCACAATGTCATCTCTATCACCCGTTCCTTCATCATCAGCATACACACCCAACCAACCGGTCCTTCCATTCAATGTCACCGTCGGGAGAGTAGCGGCTTGGTTCTCTGCCACCAACTCTTCCTCGATCTCATGACCCAACATAAGTGGCGTCAGGGTTGCGCATCTCCATTGCCACGTTGAGCCTCCCTTGCCGTGGCCAGCCTTTATCTTCCTTTCTTCAACACCGATTTGATCTCTCTTGGTCTTCTCCACGTCGGTCTCCAGCACAAGTTTCGAAAATACAGCTTTCTGCACACTTGTCGTGGACCCTTTCCTTGTGTGCCCATCCTATCGTGAAAATCGCGCTCCATTTTCATCAAACTTGATTCGGATTCTAGACCCAACCCAACATTATCGAACTGGTTGATTGAGGAAACCGAGTCCAAAGATTCTTTTCTATTTTTTTTGGACATCCTTAAATTGTTGGGTCTAGCATCAAGCCTACATAGAACTTTCTTTTTCTTATTCTTTTTGCCCCTTCTTTCCAACCCATTAAAGTTACCTTCATCATAAATTCATATTACTGTATTTTCAGAATCAGCTTCATAATTAATATAATCACATCCCACACAATTCGCTCTTCCTTTCAGTTCCTTCATAAATTGTTTGATATGTTACCGTTTTTACATGATTTTATTTTGAATGATAATTAATCCACTCATTTAAAATAATTTCAAGAATTACCAACTTGCCTTGCCTTTATCTTCTCCGTCTTTCCTCAACTTTATCATCACCATATTGGCTGCCTGGTCGTTAAAAACTGTCGGTTTTATAATTCATGCACTCCTTAAGCTCGTACCCACACACTCCCTTTCCACAACTGTTCTTCATTGTTCACAACTATTGTCAAATTTTTTATTAGCTTCTTCATATATAACAATTCAATCCAAAAGTCTCCCGTTCCACTTCTTTCACTAGCACATCGAATTCACTGGTACCTATTATAATATGGACCTATTCATTAATCATATCTACGATATAAGTATCAATTTGCACTCGTCCAACACTAAAAGACATGTACGATTCTGTCACTTTGTCACAACTGATTACTTCTCCCCATTGGCCTCCTAACATACTAAAAGTATCTGCTGACCACAACTTTTTTTTGTGTATTGTATTTGAATATAATGTATAAGACACTAATGTAATATCTAATATTATGTTTAGATACACATGAATAAGACTAAAATAGACATATCTCTCTTGCTCTCCTCTCTCTCTTTCTGTTTCTTACTCATTCTTTGTCATCCAGTTATTGAAGGATAGTGAATGAATGATACTTGCTTTACCTGTTAAATTTTGTTTCTGTCTATTGAGTCTCTTTTGTCTAACTCAACATTCAAAAATTTTTAGGTATAATTTATTTTTGTATTTTTTAAATTTTTTTATTTTTTTACTTTTGAATTTTTTTTATTGTATAAATTGAAAGATTCGATACGTGCTGGATTTAATTTTTTTTATCTCAGTTAAAAGAAGAAGAATACAATAAAAGAAAAATAATACAAAGATAGAAAAAAGAATAGAAAGAATAATACTTTTCTATATTCTCTAATTACCTCTTTAAAAATGACGATGCAGTGAAGATCAGAAAAATCTCAAATTAGAATTAAAAGAAATAATAATTATCTATAGAAAAAAATTCATTAAAAAATTCCATGTCTACCTCTTAAATTTCGTATCTACTATTATTTTTCGTTTAAAAATAAATAAAAAAATTTTAAACAAAGTTTGTGTTTAATCTTTATATTTATCTATCTAAACACTTTTTAAATAATTATTATTTATGTTTCTATATTCGGTCTATAAAAATAAACGCAATCAATAAATATTTAGAGCTAACAAACATGTATATTCTAGCATTGACATTATATATATATATATATATATATATATATATATATATATATATATATATATATATATATATATATATATATATTAGTTAATTAAAAGACCCTCATCTTAAAATCAATCGTTATTTTGTTGAAGAATTTAATTACGATGGATTGTGAAAAACAATTACGTATTGATTTAATTATATCGAATTACGTATCGATATATTTATAAAAAAATATTTTTAAATTTATTATGTAAATAATCATCTAAAAAATTTAATATAATTTAATATAATTGAATGAGTATATATGTAAAATACTATAGATTATCGATATATTAATATTAAGCTCTATCAAATTTAAAATTTTTTAAATTTTAATTTTTCAATTACACAGTAAAAGTAAAAAATTTACCTAGATGTATCCAATGCAATATAGGTATCTAATTGACACATTAGCATTTGACTTGTTGACAAATAACAAAGTCTTACAGTTAAAATAAATCAATTAAAGTATTTAATTGGATAATAATATAAAAAGTGTATGAATTAATTACACATAAATTTATAATCTTAATAACAATTCATGTATATATTCTTCTCCGGTATAAATATTATTGAATATTAATACACAAAATTAGATATGATTACCAATTTACATTTCAACTTTCCTCGTCAATTTTTTCGTTTCTTGAGGAGGGAGACATATATTTATAAGAATTTATTTAATGGGCCGGGCAGCTATTCAACCACTAACCAAGAGCCACAACCACAAATATCTTAACTTTTTAACATGAAACACCATGTTTTAAATGTGTTGCATCCGAAATGAGATTGCAGTTGGTGCTCCTAAAAAAATACTAAAAAATTGTTAAATTTGATTATTTTTTGCCATAATTTATATATAGTTATTAATCTAATTCTAACATACTTTAATTTATTAATGATTAATTGATGACTAAAAATAATAAATTTTAATAATTTTTAATATTTTTTATTGAAAATAATCCTCGCAAAATATAAATCCAAATGAGAAGCCATTATTATTAGAGACGGATTTATTTGCAAGTGTATGGGGTAATTGTCCCATTAAATTTTTAAAAATAAATAATAAGTATATATGGTTTATTCATTTTTATTATTTTATTTAATTTAGTTTTCGTATTATGTATAATAATCATTTTCGTTAAAAGAATTTTACTATGAATATTATAGAGTGTCAACTCTCTAATTAAATGGTAAAAAATATTTAAATAATTACTTGATAGAAAAATAGACATTAATAAAAAAATAAAAAATAATTAATAAAATGTGAGTTGATAGATATATAGGATATTTGACGAAAAATACTTTTAAATTAATATAAAAATTAAAAAAATATTTTTAAATTAATATATTTTTGATATGTTAATTAAATTATTTAAAATTTGATTAATATATTTTGAATTTTTAATATCTAAATATATTTTTATTAAATTTTTATTATTTTTATATATTATTTTTATCTTTATCACTAAAATTTTTTGGATCCGCTGCTAATTATTTTCTCTTTGTAGTTCGTTCAGTCCCCATCTTGGCCCTATTTCAAATTGCTTTATTTAACACCTACATGTGTTCAGTTATTAATATTTAATAAATAAGCTGCCCATCATAAGATTCTTCACCGACATATATATTGATACTGCATCAGGGCATTGTCTTAGTTGGGAAACTTAAAGCATTTTAAAGAGTTGGGGAAAGAATCCATTTTTGTGGATGATATGGAAGCCATACTGCCATACACATGGTATGGAACTTGCTGGGATGCCCCTAAAGAAGTAGTATTTTAAAAGTGACCATTTTGTTGGATGTTCTTGTATTTGTGTTTAGTTGTTGGATTTTGGTATGGTCCGAAGTCCGAACTAAGCAAGGCATTAAAGACGTGGGACACGTCAGTTAATGTTACCGAATTATCATGTTCCCATGTAGTCTTGGAAAAACAAAGTATTGTGATTAAGGAAAATCATACTAAATAACTCTGATATTTGTCTACAATTTTAATTTTAATTTTATCACTAGTATTTTATAAATAATCTAACTTACCTCCTCGCTAAAATTATTAATAGTTAATAATTTTTTCTTCTAAATTTATCCTTTTTGTACCATTTCTTCTTTCTTTTTCCAACCAATTAGGCAACCATAACAATACCTCTTTTAATTATTTTTATAAATTCATATTTATTGGCGTTCAAACTGTCAGGGTAAAATATTTTTTTATTTTTTTCTATTATTTACATTAATTACGTTTTCAGGTATATGTTATATCAATGAAATATTTAAATAAATTATAAAACAAAATAATAATATAAAAAATTATTCAAAATTAATTAAATAGTAAACTTACAGGTTTATTCAAAATAATTAACTAAAATAAATGAATTTTTTATTTAAATTAAATAAATATATAAATTATAAAATATATAAATGGTGATGTATTTACAAAAATACATTATAAAACATATTTTGAATACTGAGAGATTAATCTAAGATTGAGTATATCTTGATGTCTGAGACTCCGTATTGTGACCGAATGACACCAAATCATATTCAGGGTATATCCGAAATATGTATTAAGATAGAGATCATATATTGAACACCCAAGATATGCGAAAATTGAGAATAGGATCTCAGTATCCGAAATATATACAAGTGGCGTAATTGTGGTCTTAGCATTCGAGATACACTCGGATACATATATAAGGTTACAACATTCGAAATTATTGTGTATAACCATCATTTTTTAAAACTTTTTGATCTTCTAAATGCTTAAGTTCGAGTTCCTTCAAAAAAAATATGACCCTCGATAATATGTCTGTAATGAAGATATCAACAAACTAAATGCTACTTGATACGTAGTTGAATGCATACGCATTCTACTACCACGCATCGAGTGATCTCTCTTTGTTTTGTGATTTTTTAATTTGTGTATAGAATTTAATCTTTATTTTGGTGGTAATAGTAAATGGTAATAGTGATAAGCAAAAGATGAATAAATAGTAAGTAGTGAGTGAAAGTTAGAGAGAATACTTTTTATTTTATTTTTATTAGTAATATTTTGGGCAAAAAATTATTATTTGGATAAAAAAAGTCATTTTTAAAAATAATTAAAACAGTGAAGATGATTTTAAAATAAAAAATATTATAGACAAGATAATATAATTTTAATTTTAACAATAAATTTTGAGAACGAAAAAAGTACTTAAGGTTTTTGAATTGAATATTTTCTTTTGAAAACATCCAATACTCAAATAATTATACATTTTACAACATCATTTAAGGACTCTTTTATATATAGTTTATAGAAAAATTCTATGGTACTTAGTGAGTCACTGAGGATTGAAGGCAATTTTTTTTAAATAAAAAATTAAAAAAAATACATTCTAAATACATCAATGAGACATACATCACATCAATTTGTAAAATTTTTAATCATGTTGGAATTGATGCATCTATGGTATTATTATAGAATAAAAAATGGGATAAATTATTAGTTATATTTGAGTAAAACTAAAATTAAAATAATTTCACTCATAAAAATATACATTAATTTAATATTTATTAAAATATTTAATTATTTTTTTATTTTTATAATTTTATTAAATTTGTAATTTTTATAATTAAGTTTTATAAATTGACATGATGTATGTTTCACTCGCTTGTTTAGAATATTTTTATTTAATTTAATCTTTTATTTTTTATGTTAAAAAATTTGCCTTCAATCCTCAATTACGGACACGTAAGGTCAGTATATCATGTTTGTTTTTACGGTAAGCATAATAGAACTTCTCTATAGTCTATATCCATCTTTTTTTTATTGTTGGTAAAAATTTTTGACTCAATTATACTACATATACAAATTTTTTTGACTTACAAATCATATAAGTTGGGTTAAGCCCAACAAAAATTACTCTCACCCAACTCAAGCGTGTTAAACATATAACACCCTACCACACCCAACTTTACGCTTAAGTTGTAAAATAGAAGTGATATGGTATTACGACTTCCAAAATAGAAAGTATATATATATATATATATATATATATATATATATATATATATAATAGCAGAAGAATATATTAGTCTAGGAGTCTTGAAAAATAGATAAGACAAAAATCGCGAAATAAAAGCGCAACGCTCAAGAAATGAGTTAACTTACGTGTTAAGAAAACTATAACTATCAAGCATAAGATAATAAAAGTAGGAGTAGAGGGTCAAAGATACAAAATAACAAGCTCCTAACTCAACCCGCGAAGTTAAGGCTGACTGGAGAATATATATACATATATATACAAATTCAAAACCCAAATGTACATAAACAAAATCCTGTCTCTCCGTAAGCGTCTAAGAGGATCAAAAGGAACAAGTTATGCGGAGAGAAAACTAAGTACATATATATACATCACTACACAATAAAATAACCTGATAACCACTTCGCTTCAGAAGTCCAGACGCCTAGCGAGGTGCCTCTCGACCTGCATCTGAAAAAACAACAACATAGTATGGGGTGAGAACCAGAAATTCTCAGTATGGTAAAGGTGCCACACACATAAGATATAAGGTTATGGGAATGCTAGAGGCAATCCTAGAACGCCGACACTCAGATTATAGAGCTTAAAATATTAAACAGAAGCCATAAAATGTGGTTTTCTAAAAGTATCTAAGCCTAGCTTAACTTATTCTTAAACCTAAGTCACACTGCTTTTCCTCCATACCTCCATCTCCTTCGACAAATCATAGACAAATAAGTAGTTAAAAGTAAACACAAGAAGGTTACAAGTACTGCAGGTAACAATTATACATTTAGCATAGCAAGTACACTTAGGCACATCCAGTTAATGCACAAACAAGTAATTCAAGTAGTATGCACATGATGCATGCCTGTCCTATGTCTGATGAGTCTCATCTGTCGGTTATCAAGCCAACCTGACAAGTTCGGTTTGCTAAACCTTTGGACTGTCCCCCGACGTGCATCCCCATGAATCTATGAATAGATTTTTCTCATATTTATATCAAATCGCTCAATGGGGGTACCATTCCTGGGAATTTGTGAGTGTCCGGTCACCCTTACGTCGTAGGGTCAACAGAGTATCGAGTGTTCAACCTGGTACACGTGGTGGCAAGTCATGGTACTTTACCCAAGAAATCTCGTATCTCAGATCATTTAATTAATCAAGCCAAGTATCATACATGATCATTCATTTGATTATTCAAGTCAAGTATCATACATGATCATCCGTAACATTTCATAATCAATTCATCACTTTTTAGCTTTACTTCGTCTCCAAATTATCCCCATTTCCTAACTTCATCTGATTATCAGGTTTAATACTACTAACTATGACCAAAGGAATGAAAATAGAGGTTTAGAAGTTTGAAATAGGGTTTAAAACTCAAAAATCTTGTTTGCTAGAACAGGGGCCACACATACACATGAGAGTGTAAAAATGCAGCTCGCGCGCGCATCCCCTTGTCATGCATACGCGTAAATGAGTACTTCATGTCATGCGTACGCATGGCCATGCTTACTAGCTCCTTACGCGTACGCATAGAACCAGTCGCGTACGCTTCGCCGAAAAATTCCATGCCACGCGTACGCGTGGACGTACATGCTTTCAAAAAAATCAGATTCAGCAGCAAGCTGCAGAATTGAAAAAAGGAAATCAGTTTTTAGTTTAAATCTTCCAACACCCATAACTTCTTCAATTTAAAATATTTTTCACCCGTTCTTCGAATAGCATAAACTTCATGAACGCAATTTTTACTTTAAAACAATTGGAAGCAAATTGAGGGTTCGGAAACCAAGTTATGCCTTGCTGAAGTTCGACAAAAAATCAACTTTTATAAACTTTCAAAACCTCTTTCCCATTCAAAACAAATCCCATGATACCAACACAACAACCTGCATTTGCTACACAAAATGTCCTCCTTCCTCAATACAACAACCACATAAAAGTCATACTTCACTCCAACAATAATTACATTTACACATGCCAAATCCTACAACCAGAATGTGAGAATAAAGGAAGGATAAGAGTAATTTTAGGAAGTAAAATTAAAATTGAGTTTTAATAGGAGAGAACTCAAAATGTTTAGTAAGGAGTTTTTGTCGGAGAATTTTATTCCTATTCGTTGAAGTTATAGCATAGAGATACTATATATACGTCTCAAGAATTGTAATTGATATCATCAACAATAACAACTATATATATTCACATCTTCTTTTCATATTATTATTATTATTTTATTTTATTTCCTTTTCTCTTTAATAATTATATAGCGAGTGCATTATTGTGAGTAGTGTTCAATTTCATATTACTTTGTAGCTATTAGAAGTCAAAATTCCCCTGCAGACTCGACAATTGGTATCAAGAGCCAACATTATATTATTCATTATTTGAGTGGTAAAATTCAATTTTGAATATAATGGCTTCTACTAGTAGTAATGTCAAAGTAGGCAAATATGAAATCGAGAAGTTCAATGGGAAAAATGATTTTTCCTATTGGAGGATGCAGATGAAAAATCTGCTTATATCACAAAAGTTACACAAGGCACTAGCAGGAAAAGAGAAAAAGCCGGAAGGAATGGAAGATGAGGATTGGAAAGAATTAGATCTTGAGGCACGGGCGGCAATAATCTTATGCCTTGAGAGGGATGTTGCTTTCTTGGTGAACGAAGAAGCAACTGCAGCAGGCGTCTGGTTAAAGTTAGAGAGTAACTTCATGACGAAGACTCTAACTAACAGGATCTACTTAAAATCCAAATTGTATACATGCAAGATGGAGGAAGACACCTCAATCCGAGAATATATCAATAAGTTCGACAGGATCATATCAAACTTAAAGGATATAGATGTGAATGTTGATGATGAAGACCAGGCACTCATATTGTTACTTTCATTACCGAAGTCCTATGAAAATCTGGTGCAGACATTGATGCTGGTGGGTGACACTCTGACCATGGATGAGACGAGGGCATCACTTTTAGCAGATGATCTACGTAAGGTTGCTACAAGTGTAATGTCATCTTCAATTGGAAGAGAGTATAATGATCAAGCACAAGGATTGTTCGCGGCTAGAGGAAGGACTAATGAAAGAGGAAAAGGTAATAAGCGTGGAAAGTCTAGGACAAAATCTAGACCTCACGCGGAGAGAACATGTTTTAAATGTGGTGAGGCTGGACATTTTAAAGCAAATTGTTCAAATAAGAAGATAACTTTCAAGAAACAGAACAACGACAACCCAAAAGAAAAGCAAGAAGCAAGCTACGTCTCAAATGATGAGGAAGATTGTTACTCTGTGACAGAACAATCTTATGAAATCTTCGACAAGTGGATTCTTGATTCAGGAGCCTCTCACCATATGTGTCCAAATAGGAAGTGGTTTACTACCTATGAAAGCATAAATGGTGGCACAGTTTTAATGGACAATGATCATGCTTGTAAAACTGTGGGATTGGGTACTGTAAGAATCAAGATGCATGATGGTGTCGTAAGAACCTTAAAGGATGTGAGACATATTCCAGACTTGCGGAAAAATCTGATCTCCATAGGTTTGTTGGAGAAAAATGGTTGCAAAATAGTTGCGGAAAATGGGGTACTGAAAGTTGTTCGTGGTTCTTTGGTAGTGATGAAAGGAGTTCGTCACGGTAATCTTTATTCCCTTTTAGGGACAACAGTTATAGGTGAGTTAGCAGTTGGAATCGGTCGAAGTAGAGATCAAACAGATTGCACGAGAATATGGCACATGCGGCTTGGACATATGTCAGAGAAAGGTCTATCATTGCTTTGTGGACAAGGTTTGCTGAAGAATATGAAGAAACCACAAATGGAATTTTGTGAGCATTGTGTGTATGGAAAGGCACATAGGGTGAAGTTTTCTACAAGCAAGCATAAAAGCAGAGGGTTGTTAGACTACGTGCATACTGATGTTTGGGGCCCGGCTAAAGTTACTTCCAAGGGTGGTTCCAGGTATTTTGTTACTTTTGTTGATGATTATTCCAGGTATGTTTGGATTTACTTCCTCAAACATAAGAATGAGGTATTCGATACTTTTAAGCGATGGAGAGCAATGGTTGAAAACCAAACAGGTAGGAAGCTGAAAACTCTACGATCTGATAATGGCACAGAGTACACGGATGGGGCTTTCAAGGAGTTTTGTGACCGAGAAGGCATTACAAGACACTGGACAGTTAGAGAAACACCACAACAGAATGGAGTCGCCGAACGACTGAATCGTACGCTACTTGAGAAGGCAAGGTGTATGCGCTCTAATTCTGGGTTAGGCAGAGAATGGTGGCCAGAATCGATTGCTACAGCTTGCTACATAGTGAATCGATCCCCACATTCTTCTCTAGATGGAGACACACCTTATAAGGTATGGTCAGGGGAACATGCAGATTACGAGAAACTCAGAGTCTTTGGATGCACAGCCTATTATCATGTTAAAGATAATAAGCTTGATGATAGAGCTAAGAAGGCAATCTTTTTGGGGTATCCAAGAGGGGTTCAAGGCTATCGCCTTTGGAGTGTAAATGATTCTAAGTTTGTAATTAGCAGGGATGTTACCTTTGATGAACGATCTATGGTAGCTTTGTCTAAAGATGTGGTGCCAGATGATGGTGATGTTGGAAAAACTTCAAATACTCAAGTGGTGGAGATAGAGTCTAAATACCAAAAAAATAGACTCTAATAATGTTCAGGTGGAGCATCCTAATGCTACTCGAGATGACGCAGAAGATGAACTTGATCATGAGGAAATTCAGCGAGAAAATGCACATGCATTACAACAGCAGCAGCAGGATTCTTTGGCATCTACTAGGCCAAAGAGGAATTATAAATTTGTTCAGAAGTTCGGGTCAGACAAGCCTTTGAGACATTATGGGCAGCTAAACCTGGTAGATTATGCACTCTCAGTGGAGGATGATGAGCCGGTCACCTTCAAACAGGCTATCAAAGACAAAGATAGAGAGAGTTGGTTTGTCGCTATGGAGGAAGAGATGCAATCTCTTCATAAGAACAAGACATGGGATGTGGTCCCATTGTCCGTGGGAAAGACTGCAATTGGTTGTAAGTGGGTGTATAAAAGAAAAGAAGATCCTACTAAGTCAGATGGTACAAGATTCAAAGCTAGGTTAGTAGCAAAGGGATTTGCACAGAAAGAAGGTGTTGATTACAATGAGATATTTTCTCCTGTGGTGAAACACACTTCCATACGGGTGCTTTTAAGTCTTGTCGCTCATAGTAATCTTGAGTTGGAACAACTAGACGTGAAGACTGCATTCTTGCACGGTGACTTAGAGGAAGAAATCTACATGTATCAACCTGAAGGTTTCAAGGTTGAGGGTAAAGAAAGTCAGGTATGTCGCTTGAGGAAATCGCTATATGGATTAAAACAATCTCCTCGGCAATGGTATAAGCGATTTGACTCGTTTATGTTAAAACAAAGTTTTTCCAGAAGTAATTATGATTGTTGTGTATACATTCGTAAGCTTCCTGGAGGTGATTATATCTATCTTCTATTGTATGTGGATGACATGCTTATTGCCTCTAAGAGCAAGGTAGAGATAGATATGTTAAAGGTTCAACTTGGTAAAGAATTTGAAACAAAAGACTTGGGTGCTGCACGAAAAATATTAGGCATGGAAATTAAAAGAGAGAGATCAAGCCAAAAATTGTTCTTGAGCCAAAGAGGATACATTGAGCGCGTCATTGAAAGGTTTGAAATGAAAAATGCTAAATCGGTGGTAACGCCGTTGGCTCCACATTTTAGGCTCTCTGGTAAACAATCTCCCACAACAGCAGAGGATAAGGCTTACATGGAAAATGTACCTTATGCTAGTGCAGTCGGTAGCCTAATGTATGCTATGGTATGTACACGCCCAGATATTTCACAGGCAGTCAGTGTTGTTAGCAGATTCATGGCAAACCCGGGTAAGGTACACTGGGAAGCAGTCAAGTGGATATTAAGATACTTGAAGGGTACCATTGACACAGGTTTATGCTTTAGTGGAAAATCATGTCAAATCAGCGGCTTTGTTGATTCTGATTATGCTGGTGATCTAGATAGAAGACGTTCTATGACTGGTTATGTATATAAAATACAAGGTGCTCCAGTTAGTTGGCGATCGATGTTACAAGCTACAGTGGCACTATCTACTACAGAAGCTGAGTACATGGCAGTAGCAGAAGGGGTGAAAGAAGCATTGTGGCTAAGGGGTCTTCTAGATGATTTGGGGTTGAAGCAAGATTGCGTGAATCTGAGTTGTGATAGTCAAAGTGCAATTCATTTGGCTAAAAATTAGGTTCATCATGCTCGTACTAAGCATATTGATGTAAGATATCACTTCGTGCGCGATGTTATAGAGAAAGGTAACATTTCTCTTATAAAAGTACACACAGATGAAAACCCTGCTGATATGTTGACTAAAGTAGTGTCAGGAAACAAGTTCCAACACTGTTTGGAATTGCTCAATATTGCTTCATGTTAGGCATTACATGGAGAAATAGAAGAACTACGATTGGTTGATCCTGAACAAGGACACGTACGCAGTCATTGTAAAATTGACACAACCATATATGAATACCACACTTTGATCGTCCAAAA
This sequence comes from Arachis hypogaea, assembly GCF_003086295.3. Lineage (NCBI taxonomy): Eukaryota > Viridiplantae > Streptophyta > Magnoliopsida > Fabales > Fabaceae > Arachis > Arachis hypogaea. The sequence goes on from NC_092040.1 coordinate 107,403,086, forward strand.
TTTGAGTAGATTTCAAATTGTGACCGAGGTGGAGAATTGTGAGAATAAAGGAAGGATAAGAGTAATTTTAGGAAGTAAAATTAAAATTGAGTTTTAATAGGAGAGAACTCAAAATGTTTAGTAAGGAGTTTTTGTCGGAGAATTTTATTCCTATTCGTTGAAGTTATAGCATAGAGATACTATATATACGTCTCAAGAATTGTAATTGATATCATCAACAATAACAACTATATATATTCACATCTTCTTTTCATATTATTATTATTATTTTATTTTATTTCCTTTTCTCTTTAATAATTACATAGCGAGTGCATTATTGTGAGTAGTGTTCAATTTCATATTACTTTGTAGCTATTAGAAGTCAAAATTCCGCTGCAGACTCGACACAGAACCATAGCTCACAAATTACATAATTATATCCTCAAATCAATAATTACAATTTGCCAAACCATCAACTAATCCACAGCACCATACCAATCCATATTTAACAACAAAATACTAAGTAACAATACACACATACATTTCAACCTATTCTATGGTCATTTAGCCTAAGTTTTCACAAAACATTATATATTAAATGCAAGAAACCTAGACCATACCTTGACCGGTTTTCTCGTAGTGATCAAGACAGCTTATTAACACAAGCACAGCCCAAAAACCTCAACAAAACACTAGTATTTAGCTTCTTCCAAGTTTCAATATCCACAATTTCAAGCTTCAATTATTTATTCACAACCTAATGCACATTTATAACACATATATACCCACTTTAATATCCAAAACATAAATTTATATTTAAATCGAATTTATGGTATCCTCACCTTGCCCAAGCTTCATATAAGTAAGAGTGAACGTTTTTCTCAAGCTAATTGGATCCTAAAACATCAAAAAGTAAGGAAATTGAACATCTCTATTCAATTTTCAAAAATTTGGGGGAAGAGAAGGCTGAGAGTGAATAAGAAAATTACCAATGAAATTGTTCTGATAGAAATGTAGAGTTCGACGTGGTGGACGCATGACCGCAAACAGTACGACGATTGGAGCTCAAACGAAGGAGTTACGGTGATTTGAAGTACCGTAAGGGTTATGGAATGCTTCTCTTCTCCTTCCCTCATGTTGTGTTTCATCGCTATTTATTGCTGAACTAGGGAAGATGAGAAGCCTGGGTTCATTTCAAGTGCTGGGCCGGTTGGGCCTATGGGCCCGATTTGAGTCCGGTTCGACCCGTTCGGTCAAATCTTGGGACGAATTCTTCGAAATTAGTGTCAAAATTTTTATTTCGATGAGCTCTATCCTAATTTAATATAATATTCTCATTTCTAATTTTCTAATTTTCTTTATTAGAAATCAATTTATTGACTAATTACTTACTAATTTAACGGAGTTTACAAAATACGTGCATTACTCAACCGTTTCCAAAGCGCGTTATTCACCATTATGAACAACTCTTCTTCTTCTTCTTCGATCAAAACCACAACCATCAAGATTCAAAGAATATTCAAAAACTTTGAAGAAACTTTCAAACTCCTTGCCAAGACTCGACGAAATCAACAAGCAAACATGTTAATTTATATTTATTTTTGATCATGCAAGATATTAATTTAGTGTAATTTATAAGTATTAGCTATATTCTTTGATTTTTTTAATGATGAAGAAAAAAATGTGCTATTATTGTTTAAAAAGATAGAAAAACTCTCGTTTAACATAAAAAAATTTACATAAATAATTAAAAATATTTATGCAAATATTTATAAATGCAAGACTTTAGAATTTACATATAATGTGAATCAAGCTAAGTCATTTATAAAGTTAAATTTATAAGTATTAATCAACCACAAAATCAATATAGATAAAGAGTATTTATAAATTAATATATTAATATTAATTATTAATATTAATATTAAATATAAACAATTAAAGATAGACTATTTTGGCTTAATTTAGGGTCCATTTGAAAAGTTTTAAAAGTAATTTTTTTGAATTTTTTATTTATAAAAAATAGTAGTATTAATGTCTGGTGCAATTTTTAAAATTAAATTACAATTTTCTAAGAAGTTATTATTTATTAGGAACTTATAGAGAAATTAAAAAAAAAAGATTGCTCTCATAATATTACATACTATTTTTTTATCACATTTTTAGAATTAAAAATTCAAATACAAAATAATTTATTTATAAATTACTTTTAATATAATTATTTATTGTTTAAACTATTTTAAAAAAAAAACTTAATTAAACTCTCTATTTAAATTGTACCTTATTCTATAACGGATGTATCCGTACATAGATAAATGCTTTGCTGGTTTTAACTGTAATCAAGTTTCTTTTCATTCCATAACCAAAAGTTACGTTCAATAACCAAAAGTCACAACTATTAACTATACAAGTTACGTGACTTTTGAATTGAGTACTAAGCATGTAGTGAGTGAGTATATATATATATATATATATACACACACTAACCCTCTATTTCGAAGCATAAGAAACAAAATAATATAAATGTGTGTTTTTAATTTCTTATTCAAGAAAATTGAAAATTTATTATTATTTTTAAATAAAATATTTATAGATTTTATTATATTTTAGAAAAATATTATTATTAACTCTATAATAATTAAATATGGAAATAAATATTTTTTTTAAAAAATGTCTTAAAATTACAACATAATTAAAATTTTGTCATCTTCATATTATTTTTTCACAATTTTTGAAAGATATTTAAGAAAATGGCTCAAGATCAAACACCATATTTAAAATTATGAATAAAAAATTTATCAAGTTAGATCGTTTTGATGGAACAAATTTCAATCGTTAAAAGAACAAAATGATTTTTTTTTCTTAGGATTCTTAATCTTGCACATATTATTGATCCAAAGACTACACTTATTATTGATGCCGTTGAAAATGCTCCACCAAAAGAGAAGAAAAAGATTACTCAATTAATCAAAGGATTTCCTTGATGAATTTCACCAACAATCAAAGAAAGTGTTTCATAAAGTTGATTCAAAATCAAGACAGAAAGGTCGATGAGGTTTTTGTGATAAATCATGATGGCCAAGGACAAGTAGTTATTTATCTGAATTTGGACTGACTTTGAGCAGAAAACAAAAGAATTAAGGTAAAGTAAGAAGAAAATTACATGTTCACTATTAGACATAGGGTCTCCATTAAAATCTATGTTGTTTTAGATGAAACTCGATATGGAATTTGAATCAAAATTAATGTCAAAATTACCTTCAGAGTAAGTCGACCATGACACGAATTCACCATTAATGAGTAGGCCACTCAAGGTCGAAATGTCCATAAGAGTTAAGCTCATCATTCCATGAGAAAAGTAAAAGTTGTTGGTGGCAGGACACTAAAAGTACAAACTAGCCCATAGTAAAAGAGTAATGTAAGACAAATAAAAAATAGCTAATTCTAAGATATGAATGATATTTAAGAATTCTCAAATCAACTTATATGTAGATGCAAGTCGAGACATCCAAGTCGAAAAAAGAGGACTCAAATTTTTAGGAGAGCAGTTTTAAAAACTTGATCAGTAAAATATGAAGCCTTGACATTATTACAGAAAATTAAAAGTAAATGTTCTTGTGGTGTAGGGAAGAAAGAAAAAATAGAATCAATTTGCTTTTGAGTTGCCAAAGGACCAAAGAACGAATACAAGACTCCATTAACTAAGAATGGAAAAAATACCTAGCGACACTTGAGATTAGAGGTTTCTACCTTTAGGTTTTAGGCTCTTAAAACTCCATCTTCATCATAGAATGCTTTTTCAGCCACTAATAATGGAGGAAGAGGAAGGAATTTATCTCCTTCTTAACTGTGAAATGCGTGTTACTCGAAAAGAAAATGATTAGGATTTTCAGGAGACAAGCTTCTTGAAAATTGGGGATGATTTGATTTAAGGAGTGGAACATTTTATTTAAGAAAAGTCTCATTAAAGCTCAAAAAGTAAAAAGTTATGCATTCTCATAAAAAGCATGCGTGTTATTTTAAACGAGGCATAATTGTTTTTCAAATTTTAAAGAATTCGAAAGGTTACACGTGCTCGACACGAAGAATATTAAAATTGGTACTTTTGAACAAAATAACAAATTTTAAAGGGATAATTTGTTGGTACGAAAATACATTTTTTTCGACAAGAAGACGTTTTGACTGCCAATGGTTTTGACTACAAAAGCAGAGACAGGTAAGTTTGAAGTTGAAAAAAGATAGTGTAAAGATTATCAAAGTCGAAAGATAGTTATTGCTTTTTCTTGAACATCAAGGTTTGCTACTCGACCATCAAAACCAAGTGGAATACATGGGACTTGAAGATCAAAGAAGACGTAGGTGTTAAAACTTGAGGATCAAGATTATTTGTGGTTAAAATAAGGTTATGGTTGAAAAAAAAGAAAAAGAAGTAAGATAGTAGACAACATACTTCAAGGCAAGTTCATCTCTATGACTTATAAATAGTTGAGACTTAGAAAAAGTTTCGGGACTTCAATCAAAAATACTAAATCATCACATAAACTCATAAAATTCTCAATCTCTACAATGCAACAAAAGAACATAAAATATAAATACATGTGAATATTAGAAATCAATATTTATTTATTTATTTATTTATTTTACTTATTTGGTTTATTATCGTTTATTTTATTTAAATTTTATTATTATTTTACTTTGATCAATATTTTACAATTTTTATTGTTGTTTATTCTTTTAATATTCTCTCACTAGTAATTTTGACGTAAAATTGTCTTTGATACCATAATCAAATAATTTTCGAATCGAATTCACTATTTTTTCAAATAAATTATATCTACTTTTCGATATTTAAAATATTGATATAAACTTAATTTTAACATTCTATCAAAACACACCGTCGAAATTAAAACACACCGTCGAAATTACAAAAAATCTAGTGAAACAATTACAATAACCGATTGTTAATGTTTCTAAGAGCTCATACACAGGATATCAATTTAATTAATTTCTCATACTCAAGAGATAAATGCATGACATACACGTTTCCAAATATGTCGACGTCCAACAGCCCCACATAGCTACTCACTTATTGTTTGGACAATTCCAATAATGTCCTCTCACTTTCGATGTTCTCTTTCTTTTTTTTTCTTTTTTTTATAAAAAGAAAAAACACATAAATAATAATATTTAAATGCAATCAAAAGAAAAATACATTTCAAACAAACATAATTGGCTATTTAACATAATCATATATAAGTTAATTTCATAAAAATATATTGTAATTTTGTAAAGTTCGTTTGACGACCTTTTGATTAAGATTAATTGTAATCATATTAAGATTTATACTGAAACAAATAGTTAATGATGTAGAATTAATTTAACTTGATTCCCATGTAGCACTCAAAAGCTAAATGATCTTGTTTGGTTATAAAATTTTGTAGAGCAATAACATTTCTTACATAAAATTATATGGTCGCAAAATTATATGATTATAACAATACTCTCACTCCCTCTCTCTTGCTAGTACCATGAAAATTTAAACCTTAATTACGCACATGAATTAAAAAATATTAGAAATATCTTCTAAATAAATTCAAATAAATATAGAAATTACCATCCTTAATTATCATATTTTCCTATATTTATTCTCTCTTATACACTTTCTCCCCGTTAATTATCTAACAAGGTAACCAAACAATATATATAATCATATTTACATGAATTCAAAAGCGATTAAAAATATAAAAATAATACAATGGTGCGTAGTTGAATTTTAATATGTATACAAAGTTTAACTATTTTTATAATCGTTTTTTTAGAAAATATATAAAAAACATCTATAAATATATACAAATAAATAATAATTGATATAATAATTAACACTGATGTGATGATATACTTTAAAAGATGTCATGAAATTATTTTTTTAAAAAGTTTAAATTATTAAAAATAGGTATATAAATATTTAAATGTTTAACACGTCTCTCATGCAATAGTTTATTTTTGGATTTGTGTACATTTTTTGTATTAATTTTTTTTTATTTATCTTTTACTTTAAAAAAAATAAAAATTAAACTCCAAATTTGTTTGTCATAGAAATTTTAATAATATATTCTAAAATCAATTCTTCTAAATGTTTAAATTAATAATGTATTCTCAATACTTACTTGAACATATGGATAAATTAACCCTTAGACTAATCAAAGTTGGTTACAATGGAAAATTATTTTGTGATTGAGAGCTACAGACATTTTAGAAATATAAAGATTTGTTTGTTTGTCCGGCGTCGAACATGTATATCTTATCCTCGTGTATTTCTCTGCTCTGAAACAGTTCCTTATTCTCACAAGCCAGCTTCACTTAATTAATAATAGTTAAAGCAACTATATATCTTTAATTTGCAGCTTCTTAGTTGAGCAAAAGTTTTCAAGCAATGGCGAGTCTTCCGCTATGGGGGCGAGTTAATGGATTTAATAATCAAGAAGGAGAATGTGTTTATGGGAGCAAGAATCTTGCAAGGAAGTTGCTTCTTCATCCTCCTAACTTCAGATCTTCTTCCACTCATGATAATCTTCTTCAGGTATATATATATATATGCATCGTCATGATATACGGTTACATGCATATATGTCAATAAGTTAAATATTTTATTTAAATATTAAAATCACCTACCAATATAAAATACATATTAAAATATACATGATATATTATTAGTATTATTTTAAGTATTTCTTTCTTTTTTGTTTAAGATCTAAAGTCAAGTCGGCAATAGGGAAAAAAATTGCATTCAGCATTGTTTGTGGTTTCTAAAGAGAACAAATTTGATAGGATACTAAATTTGCTGACAACACATGCATACTCATCAAGCAGAGGTTTGAGTCTTAAGAAAAAACAAAAAAAATGACTATTGTATTCTGTTTGGTTTTTTACTTCAGAAAAAATAAATTAGGAATATAATTAATTAATATTAAAGAATATTGAAGGAGAAAATGGGAACTAAAATATAGAAACTCAAATAAAATACTTAATAATAGTCTAATAACTAAATTGTGAGTTCAGCTATATGTTTAGTGTTTCACTCGCATCAAACATATTACTTCATGAAGAAAATTAAATATTTTTAAAAAAATTCAAGAAATTAAAAACCCCAAAGCATCTATAACCATCAATTATAACTAGATATTAGGAAGTGGTTATTACTATTTACTACATCTATATATAGGTAATTTTTTGTTTTTCATACTAAATACTAAGGTTTTGAAAATTAGACTGGTCGAATTAGTTCAACCAATTTAACTGTTGTCTAACTAAAAAATTGTTTTATATTAAAATAATAAATAAATTATAAATAAATATTTAAAAATATAATTATAATTTAATATAAACTTTAAAATATCACTAAAAAAAACGTTGTGTATCGTCAAATTTTTTATTAGAAAAATGAAAAAAATTCGACGGTACTAAAATTATCGTTGGAATGAATCAGACGGTATAAATCTCGTTGGTAAATATTTACTATCGAAATTTTTTCGTCTGACGGATAACCAGTTCGAAAAACCAATTAGTTACTGACACATTTTTTCGACGGTACTGTTGGCACCAAAAAATGTTGTTTCCCACACTATTACTGTCGAATTATTTTCACGGTAATCCGACGGTAATGTCAATTTTTCAAAAAATTTGAAATAAATAGTCAATTTTAATTTTTAATTAATTTATTTTTCACATAATTAATTGTCAATTCATAAATAATGAAAACCTATTATTTCAAATAAATAATACAATGTTCAAATAAATTAAAGTCAAATACATCAAATAATACAATAAAACAATAAAACAAAACACTAATAACTACAGATCCAATTAGTTCTCATTATCGTCGTCGTCGGTCCTGCAGCCCTGAGGAGGCGGCATAGAAGGCGGTGATGTCTGTGTACCACCAGCAAAGATAATGCCAACGGCGTACATATGAGCTTAGTACACCTCCATCTGAGCCTTCATACGCTGAAACCGCTCCAGCTACTCCCTGCACTCTAGCCTGAAGTCATCCGTATCCGTCATGCGTGTGAGGATCTCCTTATACCTCTCCCAATCATTCAGCTCCTAAGCCTGCTGGTGAAGGCTTCGTTGGAGCTCCTGCACTTGTAGCCTCAAATCCATGCCTTTCTCGGGCTCGACGGCTCAATTGGTGGCAGAACCTGACAACAGCCTCAACGTGGAGGTGCGGAGGCTGCTGGAGAAGAATGACCTCATCTTGTATATGTGGTTCTTGTACAGAATTGAGGCGGTCTCTCATCAAACTGCATCGGGATCAACGACTGAAGCTGCAGAGCCATCAACAGTGTTATACCCACTTTGTTGAGATTGCTAAATCGCGACCTCTAATCTCTATGTGTAAGACTCCTGTGTAACACAAGCTATTGTGATTAGTATGATAATATATAGTTAATCTCTAATAATTTTATACCAAATGATCAGATGTATGTTTACTCATATAATCGCCCTAAGACCGCTGATCACCAAATCTCGCTTTGTTCTCCTTTAGCGTCCCATATAAAGTGCAGTTGTAATAAAGAAAATTTAAAATTAATTAATCAAAATAGAAGATATAAACTAGTTAATAAGGTTTGAAACTTAAAGAAAAAAGTAATTACCGCCCATTTCGAAAACCATCGCTCTCTGATTTCAACGGGAATCTTCTTGTGCTGGGCCAGGGATGGTCGTACATCAGCTTAATGACATTGATCATCTCCTGAGTACACGCGTTGTTGTTCAGTGCAAACTTAACAACAATTCACAAACAAAACAATATGACAATAACCATAATCAGTAAACAAGAAACACTAACCAGGCAACCAAACCTAAATCCAATAAACAAGAAACAAAAACTAGGCTCCTGCAGCAATAACCATAATCAATAAACAAAAAATACTAACCAGGCAACCAAACCTAAATACACTAAACAAGAAACAAAAACTAGTCACTTAAAGCAATAACCATAATCAATAAATAGGAAATACTAACCAGGCTACTAAATCTAATCCACTAAACAAGAACTAACCAGGCACTTACAACAATAATCATAATCAGTAAACAGGAAACACATTCAGTCATTCAAACCTAAATCTACTAAACTAGAATCAATTTGAGGTACTTTCAGCAATAACAATAAATAGGAAAAGGGATGCTTATCCCATACCGCCATCAGACCAAATGGTCAACCGTACAATGGGAGGTGGTGGAGGGGTATCAGCTACCTCGCTTCCGTGGGAGGACTCTGAGGCCGCGACATTCGTCGCTGGAGGCGGCGTTGCCGTGGCAGCGGCCTGCTAAGCAATAGAAGGTGGCGTCATCGCCGTAGATGGAAACATGTAGTTGGGGTGGGACCATGATGAATGGTCGATCTGCTAAACCCGCAACCTGTGACACTATTGGGGTAGTCAGAGTACAGGGAGAGGATCCATAATTTTTGGGGATACCGAAAGAATCCCTCCCTCTACCACGACCACCACCACGTCCACGACTAGTAGCCTGATCCCCAGCACCTCTACCTGTCATGATGTATGTAAATAGCATACCAATTAACAGAAATTCAAAACAACAAATCAACAATAAATAATAATACCAATGTAATTCTTATAATGAATACCACAACATTAAGTTCAACATTTGATGATATAAACAGCAAGTATCTTAGAATAGAACCATTTCAACCATAATATGTATTATCGGATCTAAATCAGATACTAAGTGTGGAAAATACTTCAATCAAGCAACTTGGCATTTACACACAACATATATACACAAACTCAATTAGCAAATAATTTCCAACACATTACAATCCTTTATCACAAAGAGATTTAGTTAACTATGCCAAGCATATATCAGACATCCTAAATCAGATAGTAGGTATAACATGTAATTTAAAATGGACAATAGACATAGAGGCATATAAACTCACACTTGGCGTGCACATACATCAAAGATGCAAAATCAACGGAACTAAGTAACAGTTGACAATTCAAATTCAAGTCAATGCTATTCAACTAAATTTCAGCAATTGTTCAACAAAACAAATAGTCTTTTAACATCAACACAAATTCAACATATTCAATACAAAATCAGTAGCATTATCCATCAATTTAGTCAATTTTCAACACTTTCAGCAATATAACACAAACCAATAATTCTAAAATTAATCTATCTTAACCACCTAAAATTCAATAAAATAAAAAAAATTAATTCTAACTAAATTAACTAACTAAAAATAAAATAATGAAACAACCTAACCAAAACAAAATTTGAAAAAAAAGAAAAATAGAGTTAAAAAAACCTAGAATGCAGAACAAGGAGACAACAGAGAAGAGGTAAAGATGCAGCAGCACTATGATGTTGTCGGAGCTAGAGGTAGCGGAAGGATGGTCGTTGAAGGCTGGGTAACTTGCTAAAGGTTGGGCAGCAGCGGCGCGATGATCATGGGGCGACGGTGGTAAGGCGGCACGAGGAGAAAGGAGAATAAGGAAAACGGGAGAAGAAAGGAGGGGTCGATGGTGGGTGGACTGCGACGGAGAAAATGTCGTGATAATGGTTGTCTCGGAGGTGGTAGATGGTGGTCATGCAGAGAGTAGAAGAAGTGAGAGAGAGAGGGATGGTGGTGATGGTGGTGAATCATGAATGAGGGTGAAAAGGGTTCGTGATTTGAATTTACGCCCTGTTTTTGTCGGATTTACTGTTGAAAAAATTCAATGGTACACCATTGTGGGTAACCAAAATGCAGTGTTTCACTAGCTAATTGGGGGTACCGTTGGATTTACCGTTGAATTTTTCCGATGGTAAAGGATGCGCCAATTTAATTTTTTTCTCCAAATATTTACCGGGCGGATTTATCGTTGGAAACCTAGATCTTCCGGTAATTACTTAACCTTACGAATTCGTCGTCGTTACCACCGGTAAATTCGACAGTAAATATGCCACTACTCTGTGACACTAAATCTAATAGTAAATCCGACGATACTCAATATTTTTCTTGTAGTATATCTTGCATTACGTGAAATGTTATCAACTAAAGTCCTAGAATCTTTAGAAAATGTACAAACTTAAAAATTAAATAACAAAGAAATCATCTAGCATAATTAAATAATAAAATAGTTAAACAAACACAACAAATCAGAAACACATCACTAACAATAATCACAATACATTCAAAATTAATAATCAGTAAACTAAAATCACAAATTCACAACACACATCAGCAGCACAACCTTTAAAATAATTAATATAATCAATAATCAAATAATAAATAAACAGCAGCAACAAAACCATAACAAATCAATAAACAGTTAATTAAAAATACAAATTCACAACACACAACAGCACAGACCTTCGAAATAATCAATAATCAATTATCAAATAATTAATAAACAACAGCAGCAAAACTAGAGCAAATCAATAATAGTAAATTAAAATCGCAAATTCACAACATACAATAGGACCTTCGAAATAATCAATAATCAATAAACAGAAGCAGCAGAACCAAAGCAAAAAAGACAAAAAAAATGAAGAATAGCTGAAGAACAAGCGAGCACTGAACCACTAACCTTCAAAGACAATGCCGATAGACCGTTGACCACGACAAACGACGCCGACCAGATGACGGCGAGCATCTGAAAATGATGACGAGCAACTGAACATGACGGCGAGCAGATGATGACAACGAATGGGCCAATCTCGCGAAAGAAGAGAGCATGGGTTGGAATTCGAAGACTTGGAGGTAGTGGCTAGATGAACGGACCGACGACAGTACATTTGAAAAGATTCTAAAATAATAGGCAATACATTTGAACTTAGTTAAAAGAAAAAGTTGAGTACATTTATGACATGGCCGACCTTCGAAATGCTTGTCCCTAGTGATGTAGGCTTGCAACTTTTCTTGAGGCTTATTTTTTTCTTTTATTTTAAATTTATCCTTCTTTAAGTCACAAACAAAAATTATTAGCAAATATATGGAATTATATATCATCCAAATAATAAGGTTTAAAATTTTAACATTTAAATTATATTTATTTAAATTTTAAATATTTTAGAGTAAAATATGTTATTATTAATAAAAATTTGAGAGTATTATTTAAATAAATATAGATAAATATACATATTAAAAATTTAAAATATTATTTGAATATATGTACTAAAAATTTGAATGAGTTAGTTAAATAAAAAAATTAAAATTTAAATAGAATATAATTCTATTTAATTCAAATTATATTAGATTAAATCAAAATAATTTGAAAAATAAATTTAAATTAGCACTGTCAATCATTTGCATAAAATTGAATTAGATTGAAAAGTATAAATCAAATCAATATTATCCAAATCGTTTAAAATTATATTATTTTTACCATTTGAATAAATTCAAAATGTACTACAAAATATAATCTTATTTCATTGATAATACAAATGATAGATATAAATATATCCCACTCACTCTATGCTGATATATATAGTGAAACTCGTGTATAAACCGTTGGATTCTTTTCACGGTTTATACATGTTTTATATTTTCACAGAAACGGCCTCTACCTCTCAAATTTTTTATCAATATAAATCGTAGAACCTCTCCAGCGATTTACATGTATTTAAATCTGTGAAATTTCTTCTATAGTTTATATAAATTTATAAAAAGTTGTATTTTCGTATTCAAACTGCAAAAATTATATTTTCTTAATTTTAAAAGTTAAATATTTTATTTTCGTAAATTACCCTTTAAATATATTATATTTTCCTAGGAATAATATGGCAAAAGTGTAGTTTTCATCATAATAATAATAATAATAATAATAATAATAATAATAATAATAATAATAATAATAATAATAATAATAATACCTTTGAAGTTTTGAACGTTCATTGTATTAATTGTTTTATCATTATATAGTAATCATTGTTTGGTACGTATGGGCACTAGATGAGCATCATATACACCAATGGCAATAATATATATATACACCATTAGTCTCGCTATTTTTATTCATTTTATATCTAATTTTTAAACACGGTTAAAGTGAAGTATCGCAAAGAAAGAATATAAAAGGTCAAGAAAATTTATTATTTTTAGTTATTATTTTTAAATTTAATTTTTTTAATTTAATATTTTAATAATTTTTTTAATTTATATTTTTAAATATTAATAACTAATTAAAAAAATTTAAATTAATAGAATTTATTATTTTTAATTATTATTTTTAAATTTAATTTTTTTAATTTAGCCATCCAATAAAGTTTTTTCAGTTTATATTTTTAAATATAATTTCGTTAAATAACTAATAAAAGTTTAACCAATAATAAATTAACAAATATTTTTAAATTATATTTTATATTTTAAAATTATAAAATTAATAATTATTAATTAAGTTATTTAAAATTAAATGATTAAAATTTATTTACGTATACCTTTTTTTTTAATATTAAGGCTAACTGCAACCAGAACTCATCAAACCTTAAACCTTCAAGAAGTCAACGCTTTAACGAATCAGTGATTGTCGCTACCCCCCGAATGTTTCCTTATTATAGTGAGTGCTAATAATTATATATAACATAAAAACATAGTAAATTCTACCTATTTTTTTCTAAAATAATATATAAATTTTTTTTATATTGTATTATATTTTAATTAGTTATTTATCTTTAATTTGAGTTATTATTTTAACTATAATTAGATTATATTGTAATTAAATTTTTAAAAGAGAAAAATGTATAATTTATTAAAAGATTATAAACTAATTGTTTTTAATTTTTTAAATTATATTAACGTGACCCTAATCTTAAATTCTTCTTCCTCGTCCCTCTTAGTGTCACTCAATAACTCTTCTTCACCTGTCAGCCTCTCCTAAAATCTCAAACGACCGAACTCCAGAGTTCAAAAATCACGATCGCCAACTCTTCTAATTCGTCTCGCCAATTCCGATACATCTCCAACACTACGCGTGTCTGTGGATCCCTTATTTTGCGTCGTCGCGTTTTCTTGTTCCGGTACGTCTCTCGTCGTTGCGTCCTCGTCTGTTGCTGCTGTCATCCCTGGTCAGAGTCTGCTTCGCTGTGTTTGGACAGGTTGATTTTCTCTCTTTTTTGTGTTCTTAAAATTCTCTATCAGTTGACTTATAATTTAATTATAATCAAAGAGCCGATGCTGCTTGGAAAGCGCGACAAGGATGAAAGAATGGAGAAGGACAAAAGATTAGGATATATTTTCTGTAAATCATTTGGAAAAAAAGTTATATTTTAATTTTTAATATTTTAAAAAATTGTATAATTAATTATCTATTTTAAAAATTAATTTAATTATAAAATAGTCTATCTATAATTAACTTAATAACCAATTAAAAAAAGACACATTATACCAAATAAATTACATATTATTTTATACAATCTAATTAATAATTTAACTGTTGAATCACTAATTCAATTATTCAATAATTTAATTGTATGTCAATTATCGATTCAATAAGTATAAGTTAAAAAATTTTAAACTTTATCAATAGCTCAATTAACTTTAAGTACGACAGATGAATGCAATAGAATAATTTAATTAAAATGTATAAATAAAAAATAAAACTAATATTATATTTTTTTTTAAATAATAATGAGAATAATATGAATAAGTACACAACATCCAAAATATATAAAGACAATAATCAAGTGATGAATTGCCTTGCCACATCTCTCTTACTATTTTCAATCTAATGAATATTATAATATTCATGTAGCAGGTTGTTTTCGCCGTTTCTTATAGAAAGATTTGATTAATCCTTTGTAGTTCACAATATAGTCCAATTCTTTATAGAAGAGTTCCATTCTTTTACTTTGCTATACCATTACATTGAGGTATATATATATATATATATATATGAATTGTCTATGAATATTATTTTCCAACAAGATGTAGCAAAATCACCATATTTGTATTATTTCCATTGTCTATCCTAAAGCACTTTGATAATTTTCCTTCTAATTTCAAGCTATGATTACGCTTTGAATTCTTTGAATATTAGGAAACGCTTTGACTTCGTCATGATAGGAAACATCTATAGCCATTTCCATAAAAAAATATTTTACTAAAAATTATTAAAAAAAACCTTTTTCATATATATTTTCAATAAATTGATGAATACATAAAAAAATTTTAAAAATTATAATTTTAGAATACAATATAAATAAATTCTATTTTCATTTATTGATTACAACAGAAAAATATTTTAGTAATAAATTTTAAAAATAGTGACACATTAATAAAAAAATATAATATATTCTTAGTCACTATGTTTATTTGACCCCAAAAAAAATTAATTTTATGTAATCAAATAGCTCTCTCTCTCTCCTTCCCTCTCCTTGAGGGATGTCGCCGCCACCACCCCGCCTTCAAGGTAGTGCCAGCCTTAGCCTTAGCTTCTCTCTTTCTCTCTATCTTTCGTCCACTTTCTTTCTTCTCAAAAATGATTTTTCTCAATTTTTCTTTATAAATTATTATAGAGTGTGATTTCTCTCTATTTACTCTTTATGTAAGACTAAAAAAAAACGTGTCAGAATTTGAAAAAAAATGTTAAATAATAAAAAATTATACTTAATAAAATAACTAAAAAATAAATTAAGAAGAATTGAGAGGATTCATTTTTTTAATTCTATTTTAATAACTTTTTTGTGGTGTTTTTCCCTTTGTGGTGGTATTTTTTTGTTTCCTTTATGATTAATGTTAATATGATGTTAAAAATCTGAAAAGAAAATATTATAAAAAAAGATTTTGGTTTATAAAAAAAATTTTAGATTTAAAAAATGTTTAAATTTATGTAAAAAAAATATTATTTTACTATTTTGTAGCACATTTATGTAGATATAAAAAAAATTTATATTTGTCTTTATTTTTATTTTTTAAGATTTTTAGTAATTGAATATTAAGCTTCTCTTCGATTATAATTCAACATATAAGATATTTATCTTTTTTTATGTAACATTTATATTGTTACGCTATCTATAAGTACCGTTTAATTTTTTTGTGAAGGAAAAATGATTTCTTCCAAAAAAATATTGATTTTAATACACCTTTTGGTCCTAAATAATTATTTATAGTTGGAATTTGATTTGGTTTTAAAATAATGTCTATTTAAGAAAGTTAAGTGCTTTTTAAAAAGTATAGATAGATAATAAAAATATTAAATAATGTGAATAATAGATATATCGAATGTTTAATTCACTAGGTACATAAATGGTTATTTTAATATTAAGATTTAGGTAAGTAAGTTAGAGTATAGTGTATTTTGTTTGAATTGGTCAATTTTAAAAGTCAGTTGTTCAAGAAATTGAGAAAGTTATTGGTTATCTAGCATAATCCAATTTTTTTTAACTAATAACCCTATTTAAAAAATATTTATACTTCATAATAACAAAAGTACAAAACGCATCCATATTTAATTGATCCTGCTTTATATATATATATATATATATATATATATATATATATGAGGTTAACTCATGTGATCTTCTTTCGTAGTACCAAATTCGCTATATATCTTCAACATTTCTCCAGCAAATTAAATATACTCAAGCCATTGACACGAATTCTGAGTTTATTAGTAATATCACAAATTTTTTTGCAGGGTGAGAATTTGGATCATCAAAACCATACAAATTCAGAAACAGACAATGTGAAGGAGCAATCCATGATAGTGAATGGCACATCTCATGCATTTCGTGGTTGGTATGCTGATGGACCCTGGCAAGGTAATAATAATAATAGTATTATTGCTTCTTTTTATTTTAAGAAAAATGTAAATAGATATTTTTCTATCCCAAGGCTTAAACCTAATCCAAAAAGTGTACTCAACCAAGAAAGATACAACAATATTCAACTTAAATTATAATATATATATATATATATATATATATATATATATATATATATATATATATATCTTACTAATAGAACTTTATTCACTTTTATTTTTTTTTTAATTTGGTTCAGTTAGCAAATCTCATGCATGTTTGTAATATATATATATATATATATATATATATATATATATATATATATATATATATATATATATATATATATAAAAGCTAAATTAATAAAAATTAAAATATTAAACGGCATTTTTAATAATAGAATTTACAAAAAAAAAACTTTTTAAATTCAATTACTATGATGCTATAATTAATATTTTTTATTGTATTAATTTTTATAATATAACTAGGTGTTCAAGCGTTTTTTAAATTAAGTCTTCAATTAAATTTGTTGCGTTTTTTTTTTTCTAATATGTACATATGTGTTACTATTGTTGCTTCTTCTTCTTCTTGTTGCTTCTTTTAATGTTATTGTCGTTGTTGCCACAATCGCGATCATTATCGTCGCTGTCGCCATCGTCATTATCATCGTCATTGCCACTACCGCCTCCTTCATCTTTTTCTTTAATGATGATTTTTTTTTCTTCTCTTATTTAATTTTTTTTTCTTTTTTTTCTTTCTCATCCTCTTTCATTATCATCATCGACACGTCGTATTCGTCTTCTTCTTTTTCTGAGTAAAAAAATTTTGATGTACAACACGTAAACTTTTTAAGGATTACATGTCCAAAACATTGACATGCAACCAACAAAATACGCACAACATATAACTTTTGGTGTACAATACAAAAATTTTGATGCATAACACAGAAATTTTGGTGTGCAATACAAAAATTTTTAGAAGACTATATACCTAGAACAATGACTAACCTAACTAACAAAATACATTAATAGCAAAAATTTGTGTTATATACAAAAATTTTAATGCTATATGCAAATAAAATTTTATGTGTTATAAATTTATATGCTATATATCGATAAATTTGTGCTATGTACAAATTTTTTGTGCTTTGTGCAAGAATTTTTGTACTATATTACTAAATTTCTATACACTCAAATAAAAATTTATATGTTGCAGAAGTGTAAAAAAAAAGAGAAATGATGATGTATGAGTGCATTTTTTTTGTTGGACTTGTGACAATTTAAATGAACTTAATTACAAAAATGCTTCTATTCGTAACATTTATATCTAATTCAATCATATATTTAGCAATAATTTTAATTGAACTTATATCTTTATATTGATGAATGGTAATACGCTTTGGAGAAAGTAAAGATTATAATGCTTTTTAAATTTTATATCCTAAATTTTAAATTCTAAATTTTAAATTTTAAATTATAAATTCTAAACTCTAAATTTTAAAATCTAATAAAAACCTAAACATAAAACTAAAACCAAAATTGAAATTAAAATTTTGCATTGTGATTTAATTCCAACTCTTAAGTATAGTATTATATTTATTTAATAATTTGGACAAATTACTTAATTAAATTGTTTAAAGATTAAAATTATCATAATACAATTTTTGTAAACTAGAAATATATTTGCAATATTTATATCTTTATATAAATCGTGAGAGGCTATAGTGGATTCAAGATTGAACATAAACCGCTACAAGATGTAGCAGTTTACGTTGAAACGCATGATGGCCAGAAACCGCTAGCAATTTTTGAAAAAATTGAACCATGAAAAAATCACGAGAAGCTATAGCAGTTTTTTTCTCAATTGTGTTATTTTGAAAACCGTGTGATTCTGCAGTTGTTTCTTTATATAGGGAATGTCTACAAATATCCGGTATAAGGTAATGGCGAAGTAGTATAATGTCATTTTTACAAATAGGGAGTGAGGAGAGTTTTTTTTTTTTTTATCTCTAGTACATTGCTTTAGAAAAATTCCAAAAAACAAAAGGTACGATGTTAAGCTTACTGATAGAGAACCAGTGAGTATTTTTATTCGGTCAACAAATACATTGTCAAAGCTAAAAATCAGTATATTGTAAAAGGTTTGAGTGTGTGGGACAAAGTGGGTAAAGAAGTTGTTCTACAAGATTTCTATTGCGGTTGCGTCAACTGGTGTGAAGTATAAAACATTTGTGATAAGGTCCAACGAAGATATACAGGTTTTGTTTCATTGTTGGCGAAGTTTTCCAGAAGTGAGAATACACGAGCTATATATGCCAAGCTAGAAGATGGCGTCGACAGTTCTGGGGCATCAGCACCAAATTTTCAGTCGACTACGGTGAGAGTGCTTCTACCTTGATGCTTGTCGTTGCGCCTGCTTTTCTATTGATTGATCCTCCTTCTATTGCAGTTGGGATAGTTAGGTCACCCTGTCTGATTCCGAATATTGCATGTGAGGGCGAACCGGATCGGGTTAAAAATGCGATGCCAGATGATGATTCGGGTGAAGAGCCTGCTGGCACTATTGGGGACCGTAATGAGGATCGGATACCCGGACTAACCTACCAATATATCAGAGATCGACAAGTTCTGGTACACACCAACATCCTCCACATTTTTCAACCCTAAACTTGGAGGCCATCGATCAACAACCAAACATTGATCCTATCTTTGGAGGTCAAAAATTGTATGAGAAAAATGCTGCTATGAAACCACTATAGTCTCTTGTGATTTCTTCGTGGTTTGATTTCCTCAGAAAGATATAGCGATTTTTGGTCATCACGCATTCTAACGTAAACCGCTACACCATGTAATGGTTTACGTTCAATCTTGAATCCATCATAACCTCTCGCATTTTTTTATAAAGATGTAAATGTTGCAAATGCGTTTGCAGTATTAAAAAGTTATATTCTAATAATTTTGATCTCCAAATAATTTAATTAGGTAACTTGTCTTTACAATAAATTCTAATGATTTTCTAGGATTTCTCTTTACAATTTACGACATGCTTAGTATGAATTAAAGTATTAATAATATTTTTTATTAAATAAATTAAAAATTGCTATTTTAATAACTCGAAGCATATGTTGTGCTATTAATATTGACATCTGGACAGGTGAAGCACACTTGTATAAAATGGAAAAGGTGATATTTGAAGGGAAATCTGAATTTCAAGAGCTTCTTGTATTTGAGGTATGCTTTGGCAAACAATATTGAGAATATTTGATAGTCCTTCCAAAGCTTACTTGTTTGCATTTCACAGTCAGCAGGACATGGCAAGGTTGCAATTCTGAATGGATATCTCCAACTGACAGAGAAGGATGAGTTTGCTTACCAAGAGATGCTCACTCACCTTGCTCTCTGTTCCATTCCAAATCCTAAAAAGGTTTCGTTTTAAGCCATATAACATGGAATATTATCCATTATTTACGTCAAATTAAGGAATCAAAAGGGTTTATGAACATTTCAGGTGTTGCTAGTAGGAGGGGGAGATGGTGGTATTCTTCGAGAGATATCTCGCCATTCCTCGGTGGAGCATATTGACATATGTGAAATGGACACCATGATCATTGATGTATGTATCTACTACCCTTCATATTTTAACTTTCGCATGGTTTTCTTATCAAGTTTCACAAATTAAATTAAAATGATGAGTAGCGCACTTAATTAAATTTAGGATAAAGTACTATTTTAGTATAGACGAAGCCATAATTTTGTCTCAAAGTTTTAAGTGTCCTAATTATATGTCGAATATTTTATTTTATCCTATTTTAATTACTTGATAAAATAAAATTAAAATTTTTTCTTCTAAAAAATACCATTTTGTTTATTATGATTTTTTTTAGGTAATGACAAAATTGTAATTGTAGTCATTATAGTGATGGTTAAAGTGATTTGAGAATACAAATGACAGAAAAATAAGAAAAAAAATATAATAATAAAAAATAATATTTTTGAATTTTTTTTTAATTTTGACGAAAAAAGGACGAAATAAAATATCTAAAATAAAAATAATATATTTTAAATTTTAAAAACGAAATTAAAATTTAACCAAAATGGATGTTAAATACTAAAATAGTATTTTATTCTTAAAATTAAAATTAAAGAAATGCTGCGCATGTATACAAATAAGGCTCATCTAAAGTAAATAAAATGAACAAATAAAAGTTTAATCATCCCTAAATTAGAGTAATAATTAAACTCTTTATTTTATTTTATCATTTTTCAGTTAAAAAAATTCCTTTTCCCATGTATATATATACTCTCTCCTCATCGATCATCACTTTCTTGATGTGTTTGATTGAGCTCACAACAGGTTTATAAGCAATTCTTCCCTGATATAGCTGTTGGTTATAAGGATCCTCGAGTGCATGTTCACATTGCCGAAGGTAACTAAAAAAATATTAGATAAATTCTTAAATATCTTTAAGAATGATTTTTGCACAAAACTAATGTGCAAAATTAAAGTTTTATAAATTAGATAAGAAAAATTTTATTGCTATGTATATTATATCCTTTCTACTTCAATTATTATTTGATGAAATCATTGAAGTAACAATAACAATGTTACATATATACAAAAATGTAATTTTGATGGGCATGCAGGTATTGGGTTCATCAAATCAGTTCCTGAAGGGACCTATGATGTGATCATATTGGATGCTTTCAATTCAATGGGTAAAGATAGTTGTTTCAATTCAATTGAGAATATAGTGATGATTAAAGTGAGAAATGAAAGAGGTGGATATATATATATGCAGGACCATCTGCAAAGGTGTTGTCAAAGAAAAGCTTCTTAGAAACAGTAGCAAAGGGTCTAAGAGCAGGAGGAGTGATGTCTGCTCCTGCAGATAGCTTGTGGCGTAAAGGATTTGTGGTTGCAGATACCATCGCACTTTGCAAGAAAATATTCAAAGGCTCAGTCAATTATGCTTGGACAACCATTCCTGCATATCCCAGGTAATAACCTTTTTTATTTAGGACATTCTATGCTACTCATGCTCAAAATTTTCAGCACCTATAGTTAGAACAAGTGTGTATTCTTTTTATTTTTGCCGTAAGCACTATGGTCTCATATTATTACTGACTAATCCTGTTAGATAATCAATAGGAGCACACTCAATTACTATCATTTTATTTTAAGTTTTTTTTTTTTTTAAAGGATGTGCATAAAAAAATCTAAATTTAAATAAAAAAATATAAAAATAATCTAAAACCATTTTAAAAATTTTAAATTTATTTTGAAAATTCTAAAATTATTTTAAAATTTGCTAATAAAAAAAACATCCGAAAATGTATAAAAAAAATCATCCAAAATCTAATAAAAATAAATATCAAAAATCATTTTTAAAAATTTCAAAACCTAACAACGAAATATATAAAAAATATTGAAAAAAAAAACATTTAAAAAATTAATTAAGAACATCTAAAATTATTAAAAAAGTCATCCAAAATTCAAAAAGTAAAAACATTCAAAGCATAAGAAAAAGAAATATTTGAAATTTGAGAGAAAGAAACATTCGAAACTAAGGAAAAAGAAACATTCAATACCAAGAATGAATGTCATGGACTAAGAAAAGCCACATTTGTTGTGTTTGAATGTCATGGGACACGATGTCTAAAACAGAGGTTGGTGCGTTTAGGAAGGGAGGACTACGGCGGTGATTGACGGTGCTGCGTTTGTGACGGGAAGAGTTGCAGCGGTGATCAATGGTGATGTATTCGCGAGGGGAAGAGATGCAACGGTGATCGACAAAGCTGCATTCGTGATGGAAGAGCTACCACTACAAGAAAAATGATGAGTACCGTCAGATACAATTCGACAGTGTAAACTTCGTCAGTAACTAATTGCCGATAGATTTATTTTTCTGATGTTAGTTACCGTTGAAAATTATCCGACAGTACAGTTGGCGCTAAACATTGCAACTTCACGCCGCATTACCGTCAACAAAATCCGACGGTAAGTTTTTTTAATTTTTTATTAAACTAAATTATTCTTACCGTCGGGTAATTCCAATTGTAAATTTGACAGCAGCCTTAATTTTTTTTCGAACTTATAGTAGATCCCAATAATTAATAATTGATAGTCAACTCCCAATTAATAAAGAATAAATTAGTAATTTATCTGAAAACAATGATTTATATACGATGTGAAATATCAAATATACAAAATTAAAACAAAGTCCTAATGACTATGGAGTCTAATAGTCATCGTTGTCGTAATCAAAACAAGGCATGCTTGTGTCACGTCAATCTATCGTCATCCTTACCTGAAACAATGTAATTATATTACAATCTAATCAAAGTTTGATAAAGAAATAAATAAGATAGAACTAAGTCTAGCGTGCGTTGTAATTATATGATCTTATTAAATAAAGTTCAAACATACAACAAGCTAATTAAATTATGTTTAGGTTAACATTATTTAGATTCATCATCGTCTTCTTCCTCTGGTTCATCATCCTCCTCTTCCGAAGTAATTTCTTGATCATCAAACTCGTCATCTTCTTCTTCGTCTATATCGACCTCCTCTTCTTCTTGACATCATCATCTTCTAGTGGTAGTATCTCATCATCCACTTTAAGGTCAATGATGTCATCATCCATAATAACCAACCTAAAGATGATTGAATCACTGGTATCAACCACCATTTTCAAAGGAGTTGAGTCATCAATTTAGTAAGGTTGAAAAACCTCTGTCCTATTAGATCGATGCGACTTCTTAATTTAGTCTTAACTACAACCATCTAATTAGACTTGTATAACCCCAGATAAGACAAATAATATACTTATCGTGCATAACATTCACCTGAAATAGACCAATCTAGACATTCTTTCTTCATATAGATTATGTTGTTTTTTAGGAGTTGTATTATCAAGTGTTGTATTTATTTTATTTTTCAAGAATTATGTTGTTTTTCATATAAATTAACAAAGACTGAATTGAATTTTACTATTATGGTTAAACTAGAAAAATAGTGTTGTTATAATTAGTTTTTAATGGTCTATACTACTAAACTTGATT
Source organism: Arachis hypogaea (assembly GCF_003086295.3). Lineage (NCBI taxonomy): Eukaryota > Viridiplantae > Streptophyta > Magnoliopsida > Fabales > Fabaceae > Arachis > Arachis hypogaea. The sequence goes on from NC_092040.1 coordinate 107,426,875, forward strand.
AATTCCAATTATTCTTTGTTGGGCCTAAGCCCATTCCCGATGAGCTTAGTAGGTATGTCGTATGAGTTGTATTTAATGGTAAAAGTGCGAAAATAGATTTTTTCCAGTTTTTTTCACACTTGAAAAAATTCAGCGTGATCTTTCATTTTTGATTTTATAAGTGGGACCAAAAATAAATAAAAGAGAGTGTAATGAATACTTAGATTAAACACTGCACACTATCTAATTTTTTATTCAGTGGAGAGAATCTACTCCCTAAAAGTGCTAAATTCCGCCAAATATAAAACTTATAAAGGTGCTAAATAATTAAAAAATCTGAATTTAATTTGTGATATTTCAATTTTCTTTATTAATCGAAGAAGATAGTTTTTGATCTTTCGGGGATTAACTTTATTTTTTATAAGCTTTTTTTTTATTGCATGGAATTAGTTATAACAATCCTATTAATGTTTGTTCTCTGATTTAATTTGCTTTAACAGTGGAGCGATAGGATTCATGCTATGCTCCACTGAGGGGCCAGAAGTGAACTTTAAAATTCCAGTTAATCCATTGAATCCAAAGAAAAATGGGGTGGCAAAGGGGCCTACTAAATTTTACAACAATGAGGTAATTCATTTAATTTGAAAACATTCATGTTTATGGCTTATATTAAGTTACCAATTGGGTTTTGTAAATATTTCATTATTTGTTCCAACAATTATTTATTTTAATCATTTCAGATCCATGCTGCTGCTTTCTGTCTTCCTTCTTTTGCAATAAAGGCTACGGAGGATGATGATCCCAACATGTTTTGATACTCAAATGATGAGAAGTTCTACTCTCCTTGAAAGAGGAAGAAACTTATTATATCCTATATTGATTTTAATCGCAAATTTAATATTTATTATACTTTCATTTTTATGTTGTTTTTCAATTTTCTGTTCTGTATGTGTGTAGTTTATATCAATGTGGAAGAAAACAGAAAAAGTATTTACATTATGAAAGAAATTAATTTCAACTTTGTCATTTTCATGTTGTCAATAATTATGTCCACTCCTTGTTATGTCTAGAAAATTGATTCAATTATCAAAGATAAAAAATAATAGAAATGATCTATATTTTCCCTTTCATTTTTTGTTCTGTTATTTCTTACTAACTATACAACTAAACTTGCTTAGTTAGAAATAGTCAAGGTAAGTTATATTCTATTATGCGCCACATTATTAGTGTTTGTAACAAATAGTTTTTTTGAGGTTCCATGTAAAAATATCATTCCAGATGAATATTATATTCTCTCCTCCTCTTTTATTCATGAACTAGTTAAATCATCAATATGAATAATGTAGTAATGCATGTACTACCATCAGTTCCGTAAAGAACTTCCTTCTTGGAATGCTCTAACCACTACTACCATGGTAACTGAATATTGATGTCATGTCTAAAAATCTCTTGTGCACCCTCTAACAGGCTTGCGCTCAGTATGTAATTCAAGGTGATATACGATATTCTTCTACAAGGGGATAGTGTATTCACCCAAGGATAGATGAAGTGTGTTCACATTCGGCCTCTATTTTTTCATGAAGACAGATATCAAGATATTGTGAAAGATAAAATCACGTATCTAATTATAACAGGTTCAACCAATAATTTAATGGTTGAACTAGTAATTCGGTAGAGTTAAACTCCATTTTGGTTCTTGAGATTAACGAGTTGCATTAATTTTGTCTTTGACTTCTCAATTACCACAATTTGGTCTTCCAAATTAAAAAAAGTACACTAATGTAGTCCCTCATGTATTTTTCGTTGCTGAAATTCAACATCGTTAGTGGCGTAGTTCAAGCCTTATCACGCTAGACATATTAAAAGGACGCAGTATGTGTTTTGGCGCTAATGAAGGCATTAAATGACGTCGTTTGATGCCGACGGTTTGAATAATACTAAAACGTTATACTTCTCCCTTTTAATATTGTTCAAACCATGAAATGACATCATTTAATGCTCTTTTAACGTCAAAACGTTTACAACGTCGTTTTAATATGTTCAACATGGCAAGACTTGAGCTATCTCACTAACGGCGTTCAGGAGTGACTATATTGGTGCACTTTTTTAAATCTGGAGGACCAAATTATAGCAATTGGAAAGTTAGGGACCAAATCAGTGCAACTCGCTAATCTCATGGACTAAAGTGAAACTTAACTCAATTCAGTATTCTGATTTTGTTAATTATCTCCACTTAACTCAATTCAGTATTCTGATTTTGTTAATTATCAGTTCGGTTATGATAACTATAGCGATAACTAATAGATGCAAAAATTTAATTAATTTTAAAGTTAATTAAAGTTTTTTTTGGTAGATTAATTAATTAAATTATTTATTTAAAAAATTTCATATTTTATGAGACATTTGGGTCCAAATAATCTCTTGGACTCTTGGGCTGCCAGTTAGGGTCGATAACGCCTGACTCTAGTCCTTTTTTGTACTAATTGGGCCTTTAAATATTAAGGAAAAGACTAAATCCAAGATTAATGTCCCAATAAAATGTTAACTTTCAATTGCGTACTCGACCAGAAAAAAAAAAAACTTCAAGTCTTCAATTGACTCATGACCAGAAAACATATTCGATATTTCCTTCAATTCATAACTACCGATCCCCGTTATTGTAGCACAATGGAGGAACTGTTGTTATTATATCATTAAAATTTAATACTCCCTTAAAATGAAACAATAAAAAAGAATATCCCAATGATGTGTACGCAAGCACGATCTTTGATTGTTGATTCATTTTGGGAGTTTAAAAAGGTAAAGAAAGAAAGAAAGAGGATAAGAGTGGAACATTCGAATACTATGCACCACCTTTTTACGGATAAGGACTGAGGAAAATTGTGGAGTTCGCACTTTGGAAGATTTTTTTCTTTTTTTTCTTTTCTCTCCATCCCATCACAACATATATATTAAACAACATAATAATAAATATATATACAAGAAGGTTAACGCATATTTTTATAAACACGATCACGCAAGTTCAATTATTTTAGGGTTATTAAAATTAATTTGATAAATGATTTGTAAACTTGTTATAAATATTTTAACATTAGTAGGTGATGTGTTAAACACTTAAACTTATCTAAATGTAAACCTACCCAAAAAGCAAAAGAAGCATAATAAAACTTTTGCACTCTGCAATTCGCTGTACCAAACCCTTTTGGTAGGGGTGTTCCAACACATGACGATCCCACATAGCTTGCCTCAATCTCAGGGTTCCAACATATCACATTCAAGGCTTATCCCACACCCTACTTTCCAATGTTTCATATTCTTCAACCATATTATACATGCTATAGCACAAAGTAGTTATGATCATGATCACTATCATCACTGTATAAGTATTGTTAAAACTCAAATTATACTTTTTTATATTTTAGATTTTTAGTAATATATTTTTTAAATTAAAAAAAGTTGTTAAATAATAAAAAATTACTTTAATTTTAATAACACTGTTTAAGTTATCATAACCACTTATTATAGCATAGACACTATAATATATATTATATATATACTAAAAATCAGTAATTAAATTAATTATTTATATAAAATCTATATTAAAAATAAATTAAATAATAATATGTGTATATATTAAATTATTAATACATATATTTATAAATATAGAAATACATAATAATTGAATTTTATTGTCTATAACATTTTTGGTACACCAAATTCTACAAAGTTCAACTTGTAAATGGTATTAATTTCCTCACTCGTGTCCTGAATTCCTGATTCAATCACCAAAGAAATTATATGTGAATGCGTGATAGTAAAAGGGTTTTGAAAAGTCTATATATTTTGTGGGTTAATTAAATAGGACAAAAATTAAGATTTTCCTTAAAAAGAAAAAAGAAAGAGAGAAAAATACAATACCATAAAAATGGTGTTATCCAAATAATAGACTACAATCTTAGACGAATCTTATCTATAATTGTATGGTTTGAATTGCAAGTCCTTACTTGTGGAAGAAATACTTTAAAATAAATTTTGTTTCCAAATACGAAAAGTTAATTAATTTCATACATAATGTAAAATAAAATTTTTTTAATTTAATATATTTTAAATATTTATCAATAATAAGTTATAATTCAAGTGGTATAATCTCTCCATATTTACTTAAGAAGCCGTGATTTCAAATTTCTATATCTTTAGTAAAAAAAATATATATTTTAAATATTTAAAAAACATCACCATTTAATTATATATTTTATATGTTTAATATTTAGGACAATCAAGAATCACACTTTTACTAGCATGCCGACATACATAATCAAATAAATGTGTGTACAATTTCAAAATTAATCTCACCCGACAAATTTTTTTTTTGGTGACTATCTCACCTGACAATTAATCTCATAAAAGTATTTTATACTTTTTTATTTACTTTATGCTTTACATTTTATAAAAAAAATCTATTAAATAATTGTCAAATTCTAGCTGCCCAGTGCCCACGGTGCATTTATTAATTAATAGGTTTAACAAAATAAGTTGTTGAGAATGGCTAAGGCGTGGATTAACATCGTTACATATATTAATTATTGGCTTGCTTTGAGTATATTCGCGTGACGTAGTGTGGATGATTTTTCTTTTCTTTCCTAAATAAATATTTAACTTTGGCAAGGACGCATTTTTTATTATAGTAGTTTACGTTACCTGACTAATTAAGAAAATTTCATTGTGATTTAAAAGGTTCTTGTCACAGAAAAAAAGTAATTAAAAAACTATTTTAAAAAAGAAAACATTTTCCATCAAAAAAGTAATTTAAAAAATCTATGTAGAATTTAAAAAATATTTTTTTTTAAATAAAATTTATTGAAAATTATATTTGCTTAATTAATCAAACGCCGAATTATTACAATTGCATTTTACTTATTAGTTTATTTTTTTAAATTATATTAAATAATTAATAACATAAATAACAGATCTTAAATTTAATTATTATTAAATATTAATTATTTATATTACTAATTAAATTTAAAATTATTTTTTTTTAATTTCATTATTTACATTGTTTAGCAATGTTGTTGTTTATCGGGCCTATACTTTTCCTTTTCGCTACAACTTGAGTTATTCCGTCTTCAACTAAGGAAGGTAGAAAAATTGAATGTTCTAACAAGATTATTGGCTGAGGGTTGGAAATTGGGAATCGGAACAGCAGGAATAATCGTTAATCAATACTACAAGGAAAGAATATGAATACCATATATCATGTGTGACTGAAGAAAAAGTCAACGAATCCAATCCAATCCAGGTGGATAGATGTTGTCTCCAGCATTTCTAGTAAATTGACTTCCACAACTCACTCCAAGGTTTTTTTAAAAAAAAAAAAAATGAAAGGTTCCTCGTCATTACCTTAAATTATCATTAAACATGCTTCCTTATTTACATAATTGCCAAATCATATCTATATGACTATATTCATATACTATATTTAAAATATGCTGCAAATATGTTTGCTCGGTTGCTAGTTGATGATATAACTTGAACTCTTAGCTTGAATGGGAGATCTCCTATTCTTTAACATCAATAGATGGTAGGAACATTTATCTCCAAATGATTCTGATGCTAAAATCAAGGTTGAGAGAGTGCTAATTTAGATCCTAAATTGGGTCGATTCTCCTGAAAAAAAGGATGAATTTTTAATTTTGCAACGATTTAAAGAAATAATGATGAAATATATTTATAAGGATTCTAATATTAATGGAGATCTGAGGTAATAATTAAGGTTAAAATATGTCTATTTTAGGTGAAATTATTGTCGTTATTTAATTTATAGTATTTAATTTGAACAAAATTTGAGCACAATCCGATTGGTTCTATTATCTAACGAAAACACAATATAGCTAAAATATAATTCAAATTTACTTCGAGTTCGAGGTCCAGCCTACTACTCTTAGAAGGGATATTTTTGAGAAAATTGTCATTATAGGCCTTGTTTAAGAGCTCGCGGACAATTTGTCGAATTTCAAACAGAGACTTTGAGATGATTTTATTGCAGCAATGCACTAGCTTGAATTGGTGAATGTATGTTGAATTGGTGAATGCCACAGCACAAAAAAAACCTAGTGTATTACTATTCGTACCAGGCGTGGAGATCCCAAATTAATGCGTTGAATAGATTGAAGATTTTATTTTTGGTAGAAACAAAATTAGACTAAGAAATAACCTACAAAATATTCCTATACTTAAGTTAATAATATATTATTATTATTATTATTTGGTTTAGAATTTACCTATCGAATTTTCTTTTCTTTTATCCCTTTATTCCGGGATTATAGTTTCTTTAGGCAATTATTGCCTTTATGTCGTGTTCTTAATGCCATAATCTGATAGTTTCATGACTTATGATTTAACAGTTTCACGACTTAGTAATGTGGCTATTATGTTGTACCCGATGTTATCTTGTAACGTCAGATTTTGTTTAATTATTATTTCATGTGTCATTATTTGTCTAGAACAATGCCCCCCACTCGAGTCTCTTAATTTTATGACTTCGTCAAAAGTATCCGAGTTTATGAGGTTGGATTTAAGTGATATCCTTAATCAAAATTCTAAGGGATCCGTAAAAAAATTATTCAATTTCCTTCAGCCTTTTTTGCACAGCTATAATTTTACTGGATTTACGAACCATCAGGTTATTTATGAATTCTCTCTCCATCAATCAATGCTATATTAATGTCTAATTAAATAATATTTACTTTAACTTTACTTTCGAAAATACTTCCTTTCTCTTCAAGGAGCTTTCTTCCTTTTTTTGCGAAAGGCTAGCTTTTTGCAACTATTTTCGAAGCGCCCTTCAAATTTAAACAAATTTCGATAAGGTTTTTTTAGCCTCTTTTCTTTTCTTCAACTTGTTAATGTACATTTCTTACTTTTATGTTTCACACTTAACTTTTTGTCATTGTCTTATGTATTTCTTCCATGATTCTAGTCATTGTTTCATACATTTCTTTTGTGACTTTAGTTTTTATGCCTGCCACCTTTGATTAGGTTAACATAGTAGGGGTACTATTGTTTTAGGTTTTCCTATCTTAATAACAATGGTTTTTATACTTCTTTTGGCCCCATTCTTCCAACACATTTCTAAACTTTCTAGAATTATGGTGAATTTTTAAATTTTCTGAGTTGACTTTAGAGTTTTTCAATCCTTTGTTGCATAGTGATGGTGCCCCTATAAGTTTTTTCGAGATGTCGAGGAAAAAGGTTATTGTGACTCGTGAACATAGTGGTGCCATTAATCGTTTGAGGCCCCAACCTGCTCCAATTCCTACTATGAACAGCAAGCTCAAAGTGGATATTTACTCTTGGATTTTCAAAGAGGTTAAGGCTGTCCCTTGTACTATCACTCAAGAGGAGCTTGATAACTTGCAAGAAGCTAGGGTTATCTTTAATTTTGGCTTGAGCAATTTGTATGTTTTTTTGGTTCCCAGACCAGGGGATCATTTATGCCATATTGATGAGCACGCTGGCAATGCCCCTGACTAGTTCTAGATGTACGAGACTCTATTTTTCTGAGTTGGGATTCGACTTTCTTTTTCCGATTTTCAAGTGAGCATCTTAATTTACACTGGATGTGCTCCTTCTCAACTACATTCGATTAGTTGGGCCATCGTTCGTTGTTTTGAACTTTTAAGCTCGTTTTTAGATATTCAACCTCCCATTAGAGTTTTCTTCTACTTTTTCACTTTGACGATGCCTTTTAGATCATAAGGCCATAGGTTCATCTCCTTTCAAGGTGTTCCGAATAGAAGAATTTTTAATCTATTTAAAGAGTCTTATCATGAATTCAAAGAAAAAATTTTCAAAATTGAAAGGGTTGAAGTTTCGATTCCTTTTTTTCATGACCTTAGAATGTGGGAGGGAGTTAAACTTATATTGGAATTTCAACATGTCTTCTCCAAAAATCCGAGTTAGTGGTGTTAATGCTACTGAGCTTGTGAGCATTAATATGTTAATGTTGCTATTGAATGAACGTCTTTTTAGTTTGAGAGACATTATAGTGAATGAGAAGGTTGCTCAGAATGCTATAAGTAAGCTTTTCCTTCTTATTTTTTTCCTTTTATATGTATGATTTTATTTTTACATTGAAACCTTATGTCTTTATTTTAGTTGACGTGGTTGGAGGTCTTGCTGCCATCGCTGCTATGAAGAGGAGGTTGGAATCTCAATCTATCTTGTTGATTAATGTAATTGGTGACCAGGTTTCCTCTTCCGCTACAATTAGCCACCAACCACTACCTCAGAGAACCGAAGAAAGTGGAGAAGGACAAGGTTCTGAGGTTCATATCTTGGAAGAAGATTCTTCCATCAACTCTCCAAAGAAGAAAAAAATTGAAGAACACAAGAACATCGGAAAAGATAATGCGGATGTTTTGGCTTCATTGTCGTTTGACTATGTGTTAGATAAATGATTCCGGGCTCTTGACTTTGTGGATCATCACCTTCTGAATGATGATGCAAAACTAGGACTTACTAAAATGTCCCTGGAGGATACCATGGTCCGAGTTCAAAGAATGCTTCTCCGTCCGGCCACATATGTTTGAGATACTGAGGTCGAGATTTCAAATCTTTGTTTAGATTTTTTATCAAAGGATACAAAAATTGCTGATGCTAATACTCAGATTCAGAATTTGAACAACTCAGTCACTACCCTTTAAAAAAAGCATATTATTCTCGAAAATGAGGTAAAGAGTTTGAAGGAAGCAAAGGCTTCTTCTGACATGAGGAAAGATAATATGAAGAAGCAGGTTTCCGAACTTATTGCAAAAGTTGAGGAACTCGAACTCTCAGTTAAAAAGGCTGAACGTGCTGTTATGGATGGGGTTTTTTATGCTGAACGGAACATCCTTGACCAAATCAGACTGATAGCTCCCGACTTGGACGCCTCCGATGTCGACGCTTTCAAGAAAGTGGTGGATGGAAAAGCTGATTCTATCTTGTAATATTTTTGCAATATTTTCTTATCCAATAGTACCCTTAAAACATTTTCTAAGTGCACCTTTGATCTTAGCCTTTGACTATTTATTTTGGTGATTTTTTTTGGACAAGTATCTTCCCGTGTAATTGGGACATAACTTTTTAATTACTTAAGCTAATCTTATGCAATTTTATTGTCTTTGTTTGAATTTGATAATTGCACTTTTAACTCTGTTATCATTTTCTGATATTGTTATTCAATGCAATTGGTAAGTTTTAATTTTTGTTGTCCCTTTGTACATGCTTTGTTTTGATTTTAAGAATATGCTATATCGTTGAGATAGTATAAACGTTGTACAAATTAAGAAAACAATAGAAACTTTGGATGCGAATAGATAAAAAATGTTTATTGATGAAATGAAATACAAGGTTTCTAATTCTCAAGGCATTAAGGCCTCATTAAAAACCTAGGTATCTAGGAAAAGAGTGTCTTTATTTCTATTATGAGATAATCCTAAGAGTAAACCTTTTCAAGTAGTGGACCACATTCTAACTTCTCGGTATCTCAGTACCATCTAAGGTCTCTAGCTTGTATGCTCCCTTGCCTAGGTTTTCTTTGATTCTGAAGGGTCCCTTCCATGCTAAAGCAAACTTTCCCAGAGATACTAAGGTTTTGACATCAGCCTGTTTCAACACCAAGTGCCCTCCTGGGAAACTTCTGGGATTGACTTTAGTGTTATATCTTTTTGCCACTTTTTGTTTCAAAGCTTGTTTAGTTAAGTTAGTCGCAGCTCTCACCTTGTCAACTAAGTCCATGCTTTTATGATTCTCCGACCTTCCTAAGATCATTCTGGGACTAGGTTTACCAACTTCTATTGGGATTACCGCTTCTTCACCATAAGTTAGCATGAATGGCATTTCTTTGTTGGAGGATTGAGTTATAGTTCGGTATGACCAAAGTATCGACCATTATTCGTAACCCCATGATCCCAATGAATCACTAAGTGCTTTTCCAAACCTCGCAGAATTAATTTGTTTGCGGTTTTGACATATCCATTTGTTTGAGAGTGTTCAACCGAGGCAAAGATTTGACGGGTTTTGAACCCATTCAAAAACTCTCAAAACTTAGAATCTGTAAAGTGTGTTCCATTATCTGTAACTATTGTCTTAGGAATTCCAAACCTTATAAGGACCTCTCTCCACACGAACATCCGACATTGGGCCGAAGTAATATTTTCTAGTGGCATAGCTTCAATCCATTTTGTGAAGTAGTTTATGACCACTATTAAATATTTTACCTGACCATGTCCTTGTGGGAATGGTCTTAACAGGTCCATGCCCCACTTGGCAAATGATCTTTTCGATACGACAGATACAAGCTCGTGGGCCGGGGGGTGCGAGATGAAGGTTCCCATGGAGTTGGCAATTTGCACCACTTTTTATGTACCCCATGGCATCGATAATAATGGTGGGCCAATAATAGCATGTTCTAATGATCTTTTGGGCTAACGACTCCTCCTCTACATGATGTCCGCAACAACCCTCATGAATTTCCTTCAAGGCATACTCTGTTTGTTGAGGACTTAAACATTTCAATTATAGTTGTGAAAAATCCTATTTTATATAGTTTTCCATTTATCATCATATATTTAGCTGCTTTGAATCGCAACTTCTTTGCTTCTTTAGCATCCTTGGGCAGAATCCCATGCTCTAAATACATACGATGGGATCCATCCAAATGCTAACATCACTGGAATGAAAAATCATAATATTTGATTTGTCAACAGAAGATTTTGTGAGGACTTCTTGTTTGCTATGATTTTCGCTTCTAGGTTTAGTACTTGCTAATTTTGATAACACATCAGAACGTGTGTTCTATTCCCTTAGTACATGCTTAATAAAAAAGGAATCAAAGTACTGTACCTCATACTGTACTTTCTTTAAGTACTGTTGTAATAACAGAACTATTGTCCAGTATTCACCGTTAACTTGGGACGTTACGAGTTGTGAATTACTGAACACAACGATTGCCATTACTCCGACATTCCAAGCTAACGCTAAACCTGCAAGTAAAGCTTCATATTTAGCTTGATTATTGGAAATGGGAAAATCGAATTTCATCGATGCCTCAATCACCATGTCATCACCCTTAGTCAAGATAAGACCGGCACCCCCATTTTTCATATTGGAAGCCCCATCAACATGAATTTCTCACTCCGATACATCAAAAACTGGATGGGTCATCTCGGATAAAAAGTCAACCATCACTTGAGCTTTAACAGCTAAACGTGGTTCACATTATATATCAAATTGAGACAATTCTATAAACTACCTTACCATCTGATCTGTTAGGTCGGGCTTCTGTAGTATCTTTTTAATAGGTTGGTCGATTTGCACTACAATTAAATAACTTTGATAATAGTGACGTAACCGACGTGCCGAAGTGAGTAGAGCAAAAGATAACTTTTATAGTTTTGAATACCTTAGTTCGGGACCTTGGAGTACCTTACTGATAAAGTATATAGGTCGTTGGTGCTTACTTTCATTTTCCAAAACTAAAATTGAAGCCACAGTTTCTCCAGTGATAGACAAGTAGAGATATAAAGGTTTTTCGAGTTTCGATTTTGCTAGGACAGGAGAGGATGATGGAAAATGTTTGAAGTGCTGAAAAGTTTTCTGACACACTTCTATCCATGCAAAATTCACACCCATTCTCATTAAATTAAAAAATGGCTTTGCTTTTTTAGCGGAAGTGCCAACAAACCTTGACAAAGCGGCTAACCGACCTATACACCTTTGTATCTCCTTGAGGTTTTGAGGGCTCGACATGTCTAGGATAGCTTGACATTTCTTAGGATTAGCTTTTATTCCCCGTTGAGTAACCATAAAGCCTAAGAACTTACCTCCCCAAACCCCGAACGCACATTTCGTCGGGTTCAACCTCATCTGATGAAGTCGGAGGCATTTGGAAATCTCTTGTAGATTAGCAATCAGGTCAGAATCTTGCTTAGTCTTTATCAATATGTCGTCGATGTAAACTTCTGTGTTCCTTCCGATTTGTTGCTTGAAGACTTTATCCATCAATCTTTGATAAGTAGCTCCTACATTTTTCAAACCAAAAGGTATTACAGTCTAACAATAAATCTTTTTAATGGTAATAAAAGTTATTTTCTCTTCATCAGGCCTATGCATGGGGATTTGATTATACCCACTATAGGCATTTAGAAAGCTCTAAATATGATATCCTGAGGTCGAGTCGATCATGCTATCGATGTTAGGTAGGGAAAAAATCCTTTGGGAAAGCTTTAATTAAATTTGTGTCTATGCACATATGTCATTTTCCATTAGATTTTTTCACCATCACAACATTAGATAACCATGTCGAATACATCAATTCTCGGATGAGTCCAGCATCCAACAACCCTTGAACTTGCCTTTTAACCTCGGCAGATCAGTCGGGCGACATCTTCTGTCGTTGCTACGTAATTAGCTTGAAGGCAAGATCAACGGCAAGTTGGTGGGACATGAATGTGGGATCAATACCCGTCATATTAGAAGGTTCCCAAGCAAATAAATCCACATTATCTTTCAAAAAATTCTGAAGTTTTGACTTTAAGAGATAAGGTAATATCTTGTTGATCATGGTGTATTTCTCTGGTATGTGACGATTGGATTTTTGATGGTTTAGAATTCACAAATGAATTCTTGTTGCAAGTATAGTTTCTAAACCAATCATTAATCCTTTCATACAAAAAGTTGTTTGTCACTAAAACAAACCCCTAAAATCTATAAACCGAAGTATTTAAACCTCGAGTCGTTCTCCCTAGGAATTACAATAAAGTGCCTTGTTATTGGTTAGAAATGTGTTTTGGGGTTTTTGATAAGAAGCATGAAAAGTAAATGGCAATGAAAATAAACTAACAACTAACAAAGTTCTTGGCAAGATATGAGAACTAGAAGTTCTATCCTAGTTATCCTTCTCAATTGTGATGAGTATTGTTCATTGCTACCACTTAGTTAACCCTTACTAAAGAAAGGAAAGTCAAGTGGATGAATTGACTTGAGTCACAAGTCCTAGCCAACTCCCAAGGAAGGAAAGACTAGCTTTAGTGCACTCCAAACCAATTAGCAATCTCTCCAATTACCAATCAACAAAGGAATTAGATAACTCAAGTGTCACTAATTACTCTACCTAGGCCAAGAGGAACAAAATCTATACTATATCTAGAAGAGGCATTTCAACAAACACAGAAAAGGCAATAAAAGTAAACAACATAAATTGCAAGAATTAAAGGGAGGTCTAACTACAAAGGCAAAAGATCAACAATAGAAAAGTAAAGAAGAACAATTATTATGAATTACCTCTTATTGAATTGGAAGAATGTAGAAAGAACAATACTAGATCTACAACAAAATGTAAGAACAACATAAAGAAAATTACAACAAAAGAATAGAAGAAGATGAATGTAACAACAAAGAATTGAAAGGTAGAAGTAGAAGAAAGCAAAGATTAAAACCTAGATCTAAGAACTAATTCTAATCCTAATCCTAATTCTAGAGAGAAGTGAGAGCTTCTCTCTCTAGAAACTAATTCTAACTACTAAACTAAACTAATGGCAACTAACATATGTTTCCCTCTTTACTCCTTGGGTTAAATAGCATCAGAAATGAGTTGGATTGGGCCCACAAGGCTTCTAAAATCGCTGGCCACGTTTTGTTTCAAGTGGACTAGGTGGCAGCAACGGCGCGTGCGCGTACTTTGCGCGTGCGCGCCACCATACTTGTAGCAACTATGGCAAATCTTATATCGTTTCGAAGCCCCGGATGTTAGCTTTCTAACCCAACTGGAACCGCATCATTTGGACCTCTATAGCTCAAGTTATGGTCATTTAAGTGCGAGGAGGTCGGCTTGACAGCTTTCCGGTTCTTTCATTTCTTCATGAGTTCTCCAACTTTTCATGCTTCTTTCATCATTCCCTTGATCCAATCTTTGCCTCCTAAACCTTGAATCACTTAACAAACATATCAAGGCATCTAATGGAATCAAGGAGAATTAGATTTAGCTATTTTAAGTCCTAAAAAGCATGTTTTCACTCTTGAGCACAATTAAAGGAGAATATACAAAACCATGCTATTTCATTGCATAAATGTGGGTACAAGGTGATAAAATCCCCTAAAATCAATACAAGATAAACCGTCAAAACGGGGTTTGTCAGTATGTCACCGATTTAAAATTTTTCCATGTTCCTGATAGCACCAACGGGCTTGATGTAGGGGTCTCCTAACCCCACCACCCCAGGAAGATGCTATTTCAAGTGTTGATCCTTTAAACCCAATGCGTCAAAAGCATTTCTGAAAAGCAAATTCGAATCTACTCCTGTATCAACCAAATTTTTTTTACGATTCTATTCCCCAACTTAACAGTGATAACCAAAGGCTCATCATCATCATATGTGGTGTACTGGAAATCTTCTGCCGTGAATTGCAAAGTTGAAATTCTAAATATCTTCAAAACTTTCAAGTTTGCAACCTTAAAATCTTTCTCATTGTATTCTTGGATTTGGATTTTGATAATCCATTTTTACCCGCCACTACATTCACCACGACTAGGGTTGTTTCCTCCGGGGCATCCGTAGTCCTTGTATTCCTTGAGTATCTTACTTCTCAATCTTCATTATCAGTCTGCCATTTAGGCGGCCTGACATGGTGAACAAACTCGGGAAGCTTTCCATCCTGAATTGTCTGTTCCAGTACATCTTTCAAATCAATATAATCTTCCGTTTTATGACCATAAAATTTATGATAGTCACAATATTGCAACTTATTCAGTAAAACCCTTGGCCGAATTTGTCTTGCTTTTGGAAAAAAGACCCTATGAGATACTTGTTAATATACTTTCGGCAAGGATGCCACAAGAGGTGTATAGGTAGTGAACTTTCCGACTTGAGGAACAGAGGATTTCGGGAATGACGATTATCCCGATCCTCCGACTTTGTTTGGTGATGGAGCTGGGTTCTTTCTTTTCGTTGATACCACCTTCGAAACATCCTCATCTCGCATGTATTCTAAGGCTATTTAGTGAATTTTTTCCAAGGATTTTACATCTTTGGAAGTTAAGTGCCTTCTGAAATATCCTTTTAATAATCCCGTAATCAAACACAGACACACGACTTCGGGAGTTCGTGTGTTCACTTCCAAAAGGGCTTTATTGAAGCGATCCAGGTAATCATGGATGCTTTTTCTAGATCTTTGCTTGATACCAAGCAACAAAATCATATGCTTAGCTTGGGTTCTTTTATGGTAAAATGTGCTAAGAACTTGGTTTTGATGTCAGCAAAAGAGATAGATCCGAAACAAAGTGTGTTAAACCATACCATTACTGGGCCTGACAAGGTCACTAAAAAAGCCTTGCATCGGATCGCATCTCCTACACCTTCTAAATTCATCCTTTCTTCAAAAGCATTAAGGTTCTCTTGAGGATTTGACTTTCCATCATACTTCAAGTCAGTTGGCTTATCAAAATGCTTTGGCAAGCAAACTTGAAGGACGTGGGAAGTGAACGGGGTTTGACCCATAATCACATGTTCTCGGGTTTTCCTATGCCTTTTAGGACTTGGACTCCTTTGCAGAGTTCGTCACCTTTTAGACTAGGAGGACCGAGACTCATCCCTTACCCACCTATTAGGTTCATGAGGTTCGACATTGCATTGAGGCGACCTCCTATGTCGCTGTGGTGAGCATGAATGTCGTTGATTGTTATCCTATTGTTGCTCAGAGATTATCTCTGAGTTTTCCCTTTCACAATTACGACCATTATGCTTTCTAATCATATGACTTCGGCAGTGGGATTGTCGTGATTGTGATCATTCTACCAATTGATATTCCAACTACAGGCGATGACGTTTTAACTCTTGTATCCGATGACTCATTTCCTACATGGCATGATGGTAATCATCACCTGACCTTGCAAAGTGACGGGTTCCATCATTATGAACTTTCAGGCTGGGTATCTCCTAATTTTCATATTCGAAAGGAACTTGATGTTCTTCATAAGTGGGGGTGACATTCGTTTTATGTCCATCTTCTTGATGCTGATCTTTAAAAGGAGTATCCGGGTTGATCACTAAATGAATTTTGTGTTCAACCATGATTCTTAGCAAAGTAGGATCCTAACAGACAACACCAAATGTTCGTTCTAGGTGTAGAGATCGTGAATTAATGTGTCGAGTAGATCAAAGATCCTATTTTTGGTAGAAGTAGAACTAGACCAGGGGACAACCTGCAAGACACTTCAATGCTTAAGTTAACAATGTACTTTTGGTGGTATGTTTTAGTTCAGAGTTTACCTACTGAGTTCTCTCTTCTTTTATTCCTTTATTTTGGTATTACCATTTCTTTGGGCATTTATTGCCTTTATGTCATGCTCTTAATGGCATGATTTGGTGGTTTTATGACCTATGATTTGGCGATTTCATGACTTAGTAGTGTGGTTGTTATGTTGTACCGGACGTTGTCTTGTAACGCCGGATTCTTATTTAATTGCCATTTCATTTGTCATTATTTGTCTATAACAATTACCATGTAGCACGAAAGCTTGCCCATAAGTGGTTCATGACATCGTTGAGGTAATCATACGTCAAGTTTTCTTCTTGGTTCCCTGATTTGATTAAAGCCAGGTCTTCGCAAATAAGGTCTATGATCCTCGCACTAGGAATATCGGTCCCCTTGCTAAGGTTGGGGAGGAGTAGGAAAAGGTATCTGAGACATCATATGTGGCAGACATGGAGAATTTCCTATGAAATTTTTTTAGTAGCCTTATGTGTTGTAAACTTGTGATTGTTTTCTTTCGCCAATTTTAAGTCCCGACAAAGTTGTTTGGATTATAGATAACTTTAATTATATCAATGCCCTTTATATATTCTCTTTGTTTTATTATGCATTGCATGTTCATGTTTAATATTAAAGTAGTTCAACATCTAACTGTTTGATTATTTCATTAAGGTTGAGTGATGAAGATGAGGTTTTCAGGTTCAAATTGAATAAATTTATCAACATTAGTGGTATGCATGAGACAAGATCTTGTTTTCTCGAGGTGTGATCATGATTCACATGAATAGAGTAACATGCACACTGCGTTTCATGCCCTATAATGGATATAGGATAGCATTTTTGGAAGGTTGTGATACAATGTGACCACAACTAGACTTTGAATAATCAGACAGAGGAGTGGTGCTTTGAGATGGTCCAGAAAGAGAGTCTCTCAATATGATGCACCTTTTCTTGTCTCTATAAAGGAAAGTAAATGTGAGATTTTTAAGACATAAAACTTAAAGAGAAAAACAATATAAGTGACTAAGCTTTAGAGTAAATGATAATAACTTTAGTTAAATGTGAAACTGAAAGTTCATGGCTTGATAAAAACCCTTTTATGGGTGTAAAAAGAAAACAAGGTAGCACTATAAGTACTAAGCTATGTATTGTTAGATTTATTGTCGGATTTTAGCATGAGATAAAAAAACAAAATATAATTACAATCGAATTTGTTGATGGAATAATCTACATTGACCCAAAAAAATTGACAACCTTGTCGGGATTTTTTATGTTAATAATGTAGATTTATGGAATAATCTACATTAGATAGTATACTATATTAAAAAATTAAATTATTAAATACAAAATATATCAAATCAAGCAATACAAATTACAGATGATAAAACTAAATAATCTATGGGTCAACACAGTCATCTATGTTATCCTCCGGGCTATTGCTCACCTCTTGTTTTCGCTTAGCACTATTGCGTATCAGAGAAAGTGATAGAAGAGTTAGCGGTGTTGGTGATGAACCCTCATCAATGGAGTGGCCACTAGCAAAGACTTGTTCATAATATACCACTATGTCCTCTGTTATCTTTCGAATATTCTCTTTATCCTTCAATAGATACATGCAAGCCAGCCCAAGTAGTCTGTCTATTTTTTCCCACCATAAACACGTTTATTTAAGCGAAATAAGATGTGAATCCACTCCTTAACTTTATGCAAGTGCTGGCCTTTGGTCATGTAAGCTTTACATGAGGTTGCGGATATGCTCACATAAATCTCAAATTATCTCTTGAGAAAGTGATGGTGTATTTATAGTCATAGAGGAGGAAAATAGACTCAAATAGAAAGTATTAGCAAAAAAGGTCAACAAGAAGCCGTTTTGTAGAGGATATGTTCACTCTACATGTTATTGTGTCCATATTAAATCTTGTTATTTGTTTTTCCACGAGAATGTGCTATGTTATGGAAATTCAACATGGATACAATAACATGTAAAATTCTCAAAATTGTAGAATCGTAAGAGTGAAATGTCCACTCTCACTTTTTCACTATTTTAAAGGCCCTATCAAATAGCATGTAGCATAGTTTTTACTTTCGATTGGCATTTTCTTTTTGAAATGAACGTCTTGATATAGCTAAAACTAGTTATGAACAATTACATTACAAAGGAATAATCATTTAAAACAACCAAAAAGTTAACCAAACAGTACCTACAAGTTGCAAATTGAGGCGATATCATAGTTTCACATGAATGAAGAACAAAGTTTTTGTCACATTTTTTAGGTCAATCACAAGTACTTTACAAAAGAAGTTCACCACCAAATATAAAAGAGGCTAGAATACTGATATAGTACTATAACTTCTTGCACCCCCAAAATTCTATTCCTAGTTTGGGCCTTGAAAAAAGTGAAAAGGTCATTATGGAATTGGATGCAGATGAATAAGGTCGAGATAATGGCTCAAACCTGTTTGTGAGATTTTTTGGTCAAGTCGCTCGATGAATTAGATTTTGTCCCATATCAATCAAAAGATGGGATAAGGTGTCAAAATATAACACAAAAAGACAGTAGAAATTTATTGAAGTAAGTTGCTTCATTTTGATGTGTATGTTTATTGATTTGTTGTCATTTAATTATTGATTTTATCTATGAATTATTTCAAGAACAATTTTGAGGTTGATTATACTGCTGGCATCAAATGGGCTCTAAGGACCTTAGGTAATAGATGGAAGGCCCATAAGTATTATTTACGAGAACAATACTTCTATCCTAACAAAAGAAAGACATAAATTCTGGCTGCAAATCCATCAGATATACCACCTGTTGAATGAACTGCTTTTGTGGACTATTATATGGACCCTAAAACAAAGGTAAATAGTTATTCTATGCTTTTGTGTTTTCTTATTCAATATTCGCTATGGTTATTTGGTAACATTTATTTACTAATTTTTTTGTGTTTGAAAATCATAGAAACAATATTTGTAAAACGCCAGAAATCGTGAGAAGCTTATGTTTCACATGCCGGTGGAAGTAAAAGCAATGCTAAAAGAGTAACTCAGATGGTAAATTTTTGTTTTTAATTTGTTGTGCCTAGTTCTATTATACTATTTACTTATAAAATTAGAGTTTACAATAAAATTTGTGAATACCTTTAAAATTCTATTTATTGTATTAGGAGAAACAATTGGAAAAGTCTGTATATCGAAGCGAGGTTATTATATCAACTTTGCTAAAAAAAGATGGGAATTATGTAAGCAGAGAAGGACAACGATTAGCCATAAGTGTCTGACACTTTTTTTATATGGCCGTATGTTTTTTTTAATGAATTAATTATGTGAATACACTAGTCTAATGCAATATGTATTTGTTTGTAGGAAAAAATATCAGAACATTTGCCTCAAGATTAAGAGCATGCTGCTACTGAAGGTATTCATTTGAAAGTCTTGACTCATCCAGATGATGCAATTGGGAAAGTCTGTGGTTTTGAGAATGGTAAGCGAGTCCGTGGTTTTAATAATGCTACAATCCCTAGTGATTTTGGTAAGTCATCTTTGGAGTTGCAAATTGCGGAGGTTTTAGCAGTGTATTGCAACAGCCTGTCGCAGATTTTGGTAAAATTTTTATTTTTCAAAAGTAGCTTATAAAAGCTAACTTGTAAAAGATGACTTTTTAAAAGTTGTAACATTTATGTTTGGTAAATCACTACAAGAAAAGAGAGTTATTTTAACACTTTTTTTTAACAACCATAGTTAAGGGTAAAAATTAATATATATTTTTGACAAATATTACAAATGTCAATTTTTCTATATTTTCTTGATGAATAATTTGACTGTAGAAAATTACTCCTCAATTTTGACACTCATTTGTTTTCAACTTACTCCACTGTTCTTCTTCTTCGTTGAGCTCCGTCAATTTTGGCATCACATTGCTCGATCATACTACTCATTCTTCATCTTCAAAATCTCAATTTATTCTTCAGTTTTAAGATCTCATCTCATTCTTTGTTAAAAATTTTTGTTGAGAATTTTTATGGTCAATAAGTGTCAAAATAATAGAATTTTTTTTACGGTTAATAAGTATCACAAAAAATATATTCTCAAATTTTTTCAACAAATTATTTTTGACGGTCAATATTTATCAAAATAAGATTTAAGCTTTTTTTACAATTACTTATATGTTAAAAATACTATTTTTGACAAAACTTTTATTAACGTATTTTCATAGTTAAAATTGTGTCAAAATTTGTTTTTTTTTTACGAATTTTAATTCTTTTCTGACACATATAATTCTAAAAAATAGTGTATATTGTTATAGTGAATCAAATTAAAAATAGCTTTTAATAAACACAAGCAACAACAATTGCGTTTGGTAAAATAGCTTTTAAAATTTAAAAATACTATAATAGACATAAATGCAAGCATTAAATTTGAAAATTAGTTAACACTATGAGGTTATATTAGATTTTTAAATTTTAAAAAGCACAAGCCAACTTTGAAAAGCTCTATTTTAGGTGCTTTCAAAAGTGTCCCGATCTTTTAAAAACTGCAAGTACAAGTACATCGTCTTTTTGATTTACTAAATACAAAATGAGGAGCTTGAGCTTTTAAAAAGTACAAGCATCTCTTCGAAAAACTTTACCAAACCAAGCCTTAAAGAGGCAAACTTCAAGAAGTTAAGAATTAAGTGATAACTCACCATAGATTTATACGACAGAAATACAGTAATAAAGTACCTACCTTCTCTGATCATGTGCCACACACTCATTCGAAATGATGCACCTCATGCCTTTTAATTTTAATGTCAATTTCTATCTAATATATACTGTTATTAGAGATAATTTTATTTTTTATTGTATAGAATTATAGAACTTGGTGTTATTTTTTTTTAATCTTTATTTGAACAATGCATATTTTTACCGTTATTATGTAGTTTGTTAATTTTATTTTAATAATTGTTATGGTTGTTTTAATGGTATTTATTATTATAAAATATTTTTAAAATGTTAGTAAATATATAGATAGAAAACAATATATGCAATTCAATTTGAAAAAAAACTATTTAATTGGTAATTATAGCCTGAGAGTTTATTTTAAAAGAAAATATTAATTTTAGCCATGGATTTATGTGTTATTAAATAGTTAATTAATATTGGCCACGAAAAAAGACATGAAAAAAAATTCGACCTGTCTAAACTTTTTCGTACATGAATTTATTTTGTCACAAAAATAATCATGGCTAAATAACTCACTAAGATTAGCCACAGAAAAAAAAAGTAGCAAAAAAATCCGGCCTGCCACTATTAGTTACAGAAAAAAACGTGATAAAATTATACATTTCGTTTATATTATTCTTATTTAGCCACGATTTAAAGTGTGAGTAACTATATCAAAACTGTGACTATTTAAATGTTTTTATAATCTACAAAATCGTAGCTAATAGACCAAACACTGCGACTAAATAAAAATATGTCACTCTTGTTAGTCACACGTCTTCATTCGTTATTAGTGCGTCTTCGCTACAATTTTTATTTTTACTTTAGCCACAGTTTTTTCATGGCTAAAGTCCATATTTCTTATAGTAGTACTAGCAACATCTAAAAAGCAATGTGTAAAGATGTTAAAATTGTGAGACTTAGGAATCTCCTCTTTATTTTTTTGTTTTTTTTTGTTATTTTCATTCCGGTCATTAATAAGAAAATATGCATCAATTTTATCGTTTGTTATCTAAATTTTATTAGTCCATTCTTTTTTATTACACTTGTAGATACAATAGATTAGATAGAAATGAGAAAAAAACCATTTGAAAAAGATCGAGTTGGGATAGCTCTAAGTAAAGCAAAAAATGGTAGAATATTATTTTAAATGTATCATATATTTGATTAATGTAGTTAATAGTTAGTACGTAGTATATACAATTTTTTTATACGATTATATTAGTATATATTAAAATTAATTATTAATATAGAATATATATTAAAATATAAAATATATATTAAAAATAAATTAAATTATATAAATATATAGTAATTAATTTTAATGATTAATTTTAATATATAAATAGTATTTTTATTTTGGTATTTGCTACGGTACGATGATAAATTCATACGTACCAATATGTTTAAAATATGGACAAATAATAACAATCTACGTGAAATTTATTTTACACATCAACATTTAATTTTTGTTTTTTTAAATATATATTATATCACTACTTTTACTAATACGTCCCTTTAATTAAATAAAAATAAAAAAATATTTTTTATTTAATTTTATAAAAAGTCTTAAACATCCTTCTTTTATTTGATTAGAAAAAAATATCCTTTTAAATTAAAAAAAATTTAGAATTCAATTAATCCTAATTTTATAATTTTAAATAATTTAAACAATAAAACAAAACATATTAAAAAATAAAAAATCAAAATTTTTTCATCTTTTTCAATTTCTCTAATTATTCGTGCCCTCTAAGCAAAACATATCAAAAAAACAAAAAAAATCAATCGTTTTTCATCTTCTCTAATTACCCCTCTTAAACAAAACAGGAAAAATTTCAAACCAAACCCTAGGTTCTTCGCCGTCGTCGTCCCATAGGCTCCACTTCATCTGCAAATGAGCCTCACCAGGGATCAGATCCGAAAGTAATGCCTAAAGAGTCAAGAAGCTCTTCACCTTTTCGTCGATTAAGCCTCAACATTGGCCATACAAGCAAAGGTTCTACCTCTAAAGAGGTTGGGCACATGTCGCATTTGAGCTCCACACCAGCTCTTAAATCAAACATGCAAGATGTGAGGGGCTATGTTAGATCAAACACTTTAGGCGATGATAAAACTTGTGATGCAGGCAGCGGGGAAGAACCTAGGATTTTGGTTTGGGATTTTCACTGTTTTGTTTCAGAGGGGTAACTGAAAAAAATGAAGAACGATTGATTTTTTGTTTTTTTTATATGTTTTGTTTAGAGGGGCATGAATGATTAGAGAAATTGGAGAAGATGAAGAAACTTTGATTTTTTGTTTTTTTAATATGTTTTTGTTTTGTTGTTTAAATTATTTGAAACTATAAAATTAGGATTAATTGAATTCTAAAATTTTGTTAATTTAAAAGGATATTTTTGTCTAATCAAATAAAAGAAGGATGTTTAAGACTTTTTATAAAATTAAATAAAAAATATTTTTTATTTTTATTTAATTAAAGGGACGTATTAGTAAAAGTAGTGATATAATATATATTTAAAAAAAACAAAAATTAAATGTTGATGTGAAAAATAAATTTCACGTAAATTGTTATTATTTGTCTATATTTTAAACGTATCGGTACATATAAATTTATCATCGTACCGTAACAAACACCTTTTATTTTTATATATACCATGAAAAAGCAGTGACTCGTCCTCCACATAAGTTTAGTAGCAAAAAAATAATTAAGATAGAGTGTGAAGATATAAGAGAGAGGAATGAGTGGTTGTAATCATCTATGGAATAAGAATTTTGTCTTGCACAAACGGTGATAGAATCTCTCCTTAGTTTTTCGGTTAGGAGAATTACACTAATTATATTTTCAAAAAGTATAATTGTTTTTATTATAGAAGAATGAATTTATATATCTATAATTCTATATACTTATCTATTTGATATAAACGAAGGGATTGAGAAGAATTTGATGCACAATCTTCTTTTATTAAAAGATATTCTGTTTTGCTATTTTTTTTTAGAACTTAATCTAAGACCATATTATAAAAAAATAAAATACTTATTATCATGATTAATTTTAAATTTATTATTCTTATAATATTTAATAAATAAAATAAAACTCATAGGCACATTAATCCCATATTTTCATAATTAGACTAAATTGACACTGACCAAAAAAAGACTATAAATTGAATAACATTTTAATATATCAGATTAGATAAATATGTTAAGTGTATATAAAAAATTAGTTATTAAATTAATTTAATTTTTGTGAAATATATATATTAAAATATAAAATATGTATAAAAATAAATTATATAATATATATTTATATAAAAATATATAATAACTTTTGATGTGCACATATAATTTTATTAAAGAAAAATGGACAAAAATACACTTAAAAATTTATTAAAAAAAACATAATTATTTAATGAGTTATATATGTATACAAATAATTCCTATCTTTCTGTGGTCACATTCATTACTCTAACAATGAAAATATGTCTCCATTAATAAAACTGTATATATGTAATGATTTCATCTAGCATGGCACTACTGTTTTCATTAGTGATGGCTCTTTTGGTGACAAAATGGATATTATTTTTAAAATTTAATTGTGTTGCAATTCAATTATTTTTTGGACCTGTTTAGAATTGACATAAATTAGGAAATAAATTTTCATTCATTCAAGGAAAATTACACAATAAATATAACCTAGTAGATGAATTACATTCCAAACTTCAATTTTGAACAATTACCATAAACAACAAGATACAAGTTCTCAATCCTAGACAAATAATAGTCATCATTATTTTCTTAATACACTTTAATTTTTTTTAAGCTGACTAACAGTAAGCTCTCCCTTCTTTGGACATGACTCATTCCATAAACTTTTTTTTTAATTTTTTTTTGAATTTTCATATTTCTTCCGCCTTCTTTAATTTTATCAACCTATATAAAATACTCACATCTCTGATCAATTTTCTATGCAATTTTAAGAAATAACAAAAGAAGAACACAAATCATGAAATGAAAAAAAAGTATAAAAAAATATAACACAATATGATACTGATCCGTTACCTAAATACTGGCCCACCACAATAATCTCGAAATTGGATCTTACCAAATAAAATAACTTCTCCGAGAATCTCTTCAACCAAAACTACTAAAAACCTAAAAATCAGAATATCATAAAAAAATTCCGTCAAAACCAATAACAAAGATTCAAATAACGGCCACAGATACAGGTATGTAATTCATTTCATTCTCACTTTGAATATTTTTACACACTCACTTACTTGAGCGTTGGAGTCTTTGTCCAACGCCGTCACCCTCACAAGAAGAAGACGTTTCACTCTCTCACTCTAAAAAAAGCTAGTTCAAACAATAACAGAACGAACTATAATTCAGAGATATCTTTTACACAAGAATAAATACCTTTTTCAAAAGACATCAAAAAATAATCTCAGAATTTAAATTAATTCTAGACTTCAACATTTAAATCCATATAAATAATTGTCATTATTATAGTAAAACTTCTTCTTGTTGTTTTTTAGTAACGAAGATGAGTTGTCGAAAATACTGGCACAATTAAGGGAGATGGAGCTCTTCTTTCATTACGAATTTACGATATAGCTATTTTTTTTCTTTATTAGGGTTTCAAAAATTTCTTCAATTTGTGTTGCTATAAAAAGAAATAATAGAGACAAATTCTTTTACTTAAAAATTAAATTTTAAAATCAAATATTTAATGTGTCATAAAGAATGACATCACTAATAAAAACAGTATTAGATTGAACGAAATCGTTATCCCTATTTAATTTTACTAATGAAGATACACTCTCATTGCTGGAGTGATAAATGTGAGCATCGAAACATAAAATTAATGTGTACAAATAATTTATTAAATAATTCAAACATAATTATATCTTTCATGTGACCTTTTATGTATATTTTTGTCTAGTCTTCTTTTTATTAAATTCAATCTACCTGTATTATAAAAGATGAAAAAGGTGTGCGTTATATGCGTGTCAAACGGGTCAACGAGATAATAAGTTAATAACACTTTCATCATCAGTTTAATGTGTCAACAGAAGAGACCATAACTACTCTAACCTACTAGAAGCCGTGTCCTCTATTTTGTTACTGTGACTGCTTTTTTTTTTTTTGGTTTATTTATTGGTATTAGTTGCTATGACTTTGTTGGACAAGTCTATCTGTCTATGTTTATCTGCATCCAGTCACATTGCCCGAAATTTCTAAACTTAAAAAAGTTACATATTTTAGGTTTTTTGTCACAGAAAGAAATTAAAATGAAGAATTAACACAGCGGATTTTAAAAAAAATTCAAATTATATAAATTAGTATCAATACTCACTAACGTGTTATTTATTAAATATGTAGAAAAATAAAATTGGTTGAGATACTAAATAATTTATAATTTAATTAAAAAAATTTTAGATTCAAATCTTGAAAATATTTTTTTTATGAATTATATAATAAAGAATATTCTAAAAATAATTGACACTAATTATTCTTTCATATTCCTATTATATATATTATGAAAATATAGATATTATTCGAGCTCAGTTTATCTTTGCGGATTTAACTCTTACTTTAGTGGGTAATCTATAAGACTTTATAAGTGCTCATTGTAACAACAAAAAGAAAATAAATTTAGGTTTACGTTTCATGTTACTAGATCCCTAAAGTTGGGTTTGTTTATAGGGATAAGACATTGAAATAGAGATACTGAGATATAAAATTGTGTTTAGCAGATAAAATATGGACAGAAATGACGTATCTAGAGATACTGAATTAGTGTATTTTGTGTAGAAACACTAACTAGAAATACAACTTATTTTTTATTTTTTATTATTCTTGTTAATTTTTTATAATTATATTTTTTATTATTATATTTTTCATCTCAAATTTTTTGAATGAAAAAAAAAAAGAATAAATTGAATTTTCATAATTTATTCTAGTTTATTACTAAATAGAATACAAGAACACAATTTTGTAACTCTGTTTATCAATGTCTTATCCTATGCTATTTTTAATGTTTTGTCCTGTCCTATTCTTAAAAACAAACGCAACCTAAATGAATTGTATCAAATATTACCCTTTTTAATTAATAAATTAAATCTAAATATTACGAAAAGAAAAAGAAATAAATAATTTAGGATATGCTCTGTCTAATGGTCAATTATCTCCATCCTATGATTAAATAGTTAACTTAATTCTTCGTTTAAATAAATATTAAAAATTTGAATTTTATTTTTTATATATTTTAATTATTGATCTATGATAAATTTTTTAAAAATTCAAATTTTATTTTAATTTATATATATCATAATTCATTGGCTACTAATAATTTTTTAAATAAAATTTAATTTTACAATAAATTAATGTTTAATTTATCGGACTAAAATGCAGCGCAGGAAAAAAGAAAGATTTCATCATACTATACGTGAGGCGTATGTATCAAGTATCAACTCAAATTCAAAGTCAAGTATATGGCAAACTCGAAGAAAGTAGAATGGTCATTAAAATGGTGATTTATTATTAATTATTTAATTATCATATCTAACGCATACTTACCAAAATAAACGTGCGGGCGTGGTCCAAAATTATATCCACTCCAACAGTGGCATTGACCTATTTCGTGGTAATCCCTTTTTGCCCTTCAATATTATTCGTCAATAGTCATCGACGTGATTACATTAAATGTCTTATATATATTAACCACCTTTAATTTCTCTTTTCTTTTGTATTTTTTGACATAACTAATTATATGAAATAATGAAAGGAGTTTTTTCTACTCTAAGAAACTTTTATTTATCTATAGTGGCTTTTTTGTTTGAAAATTGAGCATTATTTTAAGTTTATTATTGTTGTGAAAAAATAACATTATGATTACTACTAGAAATAATAAAGTACAGAAGAAGCAGAGAGAATGAATTTTTTTTCTATTATTGCCATTTTTTTCTTATTGATATTTAGAATTAATAATAATCATATTTAAATCTTAACCAAATGAAATAACAATAAGGATAAGAAAAGGTACATTCAAGTATTTTATAGCAATGATTTATTTATTCAAATTTAAGAATAATTTCTTAATTAGTTTCCCAAATAAAATTAAAGAGAAATAGGAGGAGGAAATATAAGCATGTTCAAGATTTGACTATTGGCATATTATATCATCATTCTGTTCCAAGTACTCCCAACAAAATAAGAACGTGAAAAACATTACAATCCGAATGACGTGTTCCCGTGACAGACGCTACGATTCTAAGCAAAGTCTTTTAATTCAACAAAGGGCATTTCTGGTACTAAGCAAAGTCTTTTCATCCCAAGACCATAACGTAAGACCAACTACATTTGCAAATTCGAATAAGTGATCTTAATTCTTATTTTCTTTCATTTTCTATTTTGGGTTACAATCTTATATCATCATTTAAATTTATTTATCACTTAATATATAATCTAACCGTAAAAAAAAATAAAAGGGAGATAAGTTATGTAATTATTTTTTTAAGGACGTTAGTTCTATTAATATTTTTTATAATCTATATATTATTAGATAAGATGTAAAATCTAACTATGTTGATATACATTGGATTTTCAAGATTATCCCCTTTTTTATAATTGGAAAAATTAGAAAACGAGATTAATTCCTTTCGAGTGTAATTATGTGTATTTTCAATTAATATTCTCTTCAAACAAATATTCATATTTTTGTGGAAATTATATAATTATCTACTACAACGATATCAATAATAATACAATCATTTCAAATATACATAAAAAATTAATTATTCATACGAAATACATATTAAAAATAAATTAAATAATATTTATATTTATATTGGAATTTAGTAATTAATTTTTAATGTACCTAATATTATTTCTGTTGATATATGATGTCTTGTATGTATATGTAAGAAAAAAGACGGAAATAATATATATACCTATCAAAACTCTAAGAAAAATAAATATTAAATTTATAAAAAAAGTATCGCCACATAATAATAAATATAAATAATTTTGACATAAAAAAAATATCTTGGGGATTGCAATCCAACTAGGATGATTTTGTGTCTCCACAAAATTATTAAAATTATTATTACTATATTTAAATGCAAGCAGTATCTTTGCTTCCCCTTTTTGACTTTGTAACGTTTAATCTGTCGCCAGCATCCTTTGTTGAATCAATGTAAACACTTTCTCCAGCTAACACAAAAGCAATTCAAAACAAAACGGAGCCAAAAGAAAATAAAATAAAATCCTATCCCAACATAATTTCCAGTTTTTATTTTTCAACTCAATAATCATCATTAATTATTAAAAATATTATAAATATTCTGTGTGTTTCTTTTAGTTGGTTTCTAACTCATAAAACTCCCACAAACCTCACCAGCTTCCAACCTAACACACTTAATTGTCTAAAAAATAAAGAAATCTTTTCTTTGCTGACAAAAAATTCTTTCATTCTTGGTTCACTTCTGTTCATCCCTCCCCCTCTTTTCATCAAAATTCATGAATTCTATTTGATTCATTCATTCTTTTCTTCATCTCGAACTGTATATTCTCATCATTGTTTCTCTGTTCATAGAGAGGGTCTTGAAGAAAGGTAAGAATGTGTCAAACTTGTGATTTTTCATTGACTAGTTTTGTACTTGGCTTGAATTTTCTTCTCTTACCACATAACCAACGTTCCTTTTCATATTCCTGTTGCTCCCTCATA
Organism: Arachis hypogaea; assembly: GCF_003086295.3. Taxonomy (NCBI): domain Eukaryota; kingdom Viridiplantae; phylum Streptophyta; class Magnoliopsida; order Fabales; family Fabaceae; genus Arachis; species Arachis hypogaea. The sequence continues at coordinate 107,456,570 of NC_092040.1, forward strand.
GGGAGAGATAAATTATGATAATCCCCATGGGTCTTTTGGTATCTGATTTTGTTTCTTGTTTTTTGCTTATCAGGTTGATGATTCTTCTGTACAGTCACTGATTCTTGATCTTTAAGCTTTCAGGTAAATACATTGCTACTCTTTCTTTAACCTTGCTATTTGGGTCTTGTGGATTTTCAATATTTTTTGCCTTAGGAGTTTTTGGATAATTGGATAAAGTATCTTTTCTGAGAGAGAAAAGAAAAGTTTGAAAGCATGATTGTGTTGCATGTGCATGAATGCCATGAATCATGGTGCTACAAAATTGATGGTGTTGTCGACATGCTAGGCTTTGTGCGCATAGCGACAACTTTAGTATAAATGAAACCACTTTAAGAGGTTTGGAATGGAAACAGAAGAAAAAAATGGGAAGTGCAGCTGTTGAATTGTGTCTCTTATGCATTAACAAACAAAGCCTCATGCGCAATTTCATGTAGTTGCAACTCAGGTGTAGCATGTGTGCTTCGAATTTCGCTACTATGGTTTGCTAATAAATATTGACATGACACTATGGGGACAATGTTTGGTTGTTAAGTATTCTGTATTAAGCATAGGGACTATGCAGGAACACTTTGAGTAGATGGATTCCATGAATTTATCTAGTATCCAAAATGAAGAAATCAATAAGTTGGTTTCCTTAATTGAGTGATATGCATAGGAATGTGTTACGGAAATTTCGCGTTTTCTAGGTCCTGATAGGCTGTACTGTCTAGCTGTCTCTGACGGTAACGCCTTCTCATTCACAGGCTTCATATGATTGGCATTGACAAATAGTGTGATAGGCTAGTATTTGAAAAGAGATGTGCACAAGTTTGTGCAATCTATTACGGTTGGTGGTCTTTTCGTACAACGATTTGATGGAAAATCACTTATATAAGTTCTATAATTTTGTGTTTCCAATAAAAGTTTTCTGTCCTTATATCAAGTTCGATGATTTAGAGTCTGGGTCTAAAGGGATATTTCTGATATAGGCTGCATGAGTTTGAGTTAACTTTAGGTAACGAATCTTGCTTTATAATATGCATTTCTTGAATACTTCTGTTTCAATTTTTGTATTTTAATGTTTTAAGCTGAATTTTTCTGCATTATAGTTGAAAGTATAGTGACATACTGCTGATGTTGGCAGGAAGTTCTTTCTATTCTAGAGTTTACAGCTCTTGAGAGTCTTAAAAGTGTATGAAGAATGGGAAACACAACTTGTAATATAAATCTTTATTAAGAAAAATTTTGCTTAGGAGCAGCTAGTGAGCAACATTAGCTCGTCGTTTGCAGGGAAAGAAATTTTAAGAAAATTTAGAATAAGGATGTAGTGTTACTCCTTATCCGCCGCATTTATTAGAGCAACTTTCCTTGTGTTTATACGAGTTTTTAGAAATCAGACTTTTTAATGCAGATGTCCTTTCATGTTCTGATTTAGTTAGCTAAATTTTACTCCAATATTTTGTACCTAGTAATTATATATAGTAAAATATCGCTGTGCTTGTATAGAATCCAGTGATGCAAAGATCTGGTACAACCATACAAGGGGATATTCCAGAGATTAACTGCATCAATTTATTCAAATCTAGATTCTCTTTCTAGTTTTGTGATTATGTGTTTGTCCGATTGAATCTGCTTTAAGTGTATAGAACGGATCATCTGAGAGTTGTGCCAGAACCACCAAATTAAACCCATGTTTAGATTTTCTGGAATATTTTTCTTCTCTTTTAAGAAGAGAGTCCAGTTAGTGTTATTTGTGAATTTTGAAGCTTTGAAAGAAAATTTATCACCAGAAGGTTCATAATCATAATACTAAGTGCTGATGGTTATCTATGTAGCCTTTTCTTCATTTCTTTAACATTGAGTTAGAATTTGAGCAATTACCTGAGGCAATGTGATGCTTCTTATTTGTAGATGGGAAATAAGTTGATGCTTTCTCTTTCTTGCATTTTAAATAGATATTGAATCAGTAATTGAATTGAAGTGCCGTGCTGCAAACTTGGTGAGGAAATTTTCTGTGATTGCTTATTCATACATGCTGTAAAATTTCCTTTGTATTGTAGTATTCAATGATATTTTTACTTGTTGGACTTATAATATCATCAATGAGAAAGTTAAATATTAAATATTAATTGAACTTGGGAAGTTTGATGCAGTTGTGTACTTGTGTCTTGTGCCGCTGCATTATATAGCTATAACTATTTCTTGTGTCTTCGCAGGTTCTTGCTTTTCTCTGGTAATTAATTCGAGATTAGTTGACACCGTTCCATACTTTATTCTATACTCAAAATTTGAAAACTGGGATTCAGATTAACCATGGTGGCAAGATCATACACCAATTTGTTGGACTTAGCGTCAGGGAATATTTTAAACACCCCTCAAACTCCAAGAGCACTTCCGCGAGTTATGACTGTTCCCGGAGTTATCTCTGACGTAGAAAGCAAGCAAAGCAGTGAGGATTCTTTCCAGTCGGAACAGCGTCAGAAGATAATTATTGTATCAAGTTTTCTTCCTCTTGATGCTAAGAAGGATAAGTCTTCTGGAAAATGGAGTTTCAGTTATGACAAGGACTCAATTTTTTGGCAGTTAAAAGATGGTCTCCCTCCTGAAGTTGATGTTGTTTATGTGGGATCTCTGACGGTTGATGTTGATGCTAGTGAGCAAGAGCAAGTTTCTAATCAGTTGCTGGAGGAATTCAAGTGTGTGCCTACTTTTCTTCCTTCCGAAATCGAGGATCAGTTCTATAATGGATTCTGCAAGCAACATTTATGGCCTCTATTCCATTACATGCTGCCAATGTATCCAGGTTATAGCAATCGCTTCGATAGGACACTGTGGCAGGCTTATGTTTCTGCCAATAAGATATTTGCAAATAAAGTCACAGAGGTAATTAACCCGGACATAGATTATGTTTGGGTTCATGATTACCAATTAATGGTTCTTCCGACATTCCTGCGAAAGCGTTACAGCAGGATCAAGCTTGGTTTCTTCTTGCATAGTCCCTTTCCTACATCCGAGATATATCGAACTCTGCCGGTCAGAGGTGAAATTTTGAAAGCTCTGCTAAATGCAGATTTAATTGGTTTTCACACATTTGATTATGCTCGCCATTTTCTCTCCTGCTGCAGTCGAATGCTTGGCTTGGAATATGAGTCCAAGAGGGGCTACATTGGGCTCGAGTACTTGGGCCGAACAATATACATCAAAATACTACCTGCTGGGATTCATATGGGAAGACTTCAATCTGTCTTAGATCATACTTCTTCTACTACCAAAGCAAGAGAAATCTATGAACAATTCAAGGGGAAACAACTTATTGTTGGTGTTGATGACATGGACATATTTAAAGGTATAAGTTTAAAGCTCTTGGCGCTTGAACAACTCCTGGAGGAATATCCGACACTTCGTGGCGAATTGGTCATGGTCCAAATCTTGAATCCACTGAGGGGTTCTAGCAAGGATATTGAGGATGCAAAGGAGGAAGCATACATCACTGCTAACAGGATAAATCAAACTTTTGGTTTTCAAGGTTATGAACCTGTCATCATCATCGATCGCCATGTTCCTTTCTATGAGAAGGCAGCCTATTATGCTATGGCAGAATGTTGCATTGTGAATGCGTTGCGCGACGGAATGAACTTGGTTCCATACAAGTACATTGTCTGCAGGCAGGGAAGTCCTAAAATGGATGAAGCTTTAGAAATCGACCATGATTCTGAGAGGACGAGTGCACTTGTTGTTTCTGAGTTTATAGGTTGCTCCCCATCTCTCAGTGGAGCAATCAGGGTGAATCCATGGGACATTAGTGCTGTAGCTGATGCTCTATATTCGGCTGTTACAATGTCTAATGCAGAGAAAATTTTGCGGCATGAGAAGCACTATAGATATGTTAGTTCTCATGATGTGGCTTACTGGGCTAAAAGTTTTGAACAAGATCTTGTGATGTCATGCAAGGATCACCGTAGTAAGAACCATTGGGGCCTCGGCTTCGGCCTGAATTATCGAGTCTTGTCCCTCTCTCCCAATTTCAGGAAGCTTTCGGATGGCCACATTGTCTCTGCATATAAACGTACAAGTCACAGGGCAATCTTTTTGGATTATGATGGCACAGTTGTACCTCAATCTTCCATTGATAAATCACCCAGCCCTCAGGTTATATCGGTGCTGAATGATCTTTGCAGTGATCCTAAGAACACAGTGTTTATTGTCAGTGGCCGCGGGAAATCCTCATTGGGTGATTGGTTTGATCAATGCAAGAATCTTGGTATCGCAGCTGAACACGGCTATTTTATCAGGTTAGTGCTTTTGTAGTTTGTCATTTTCAATTTGTTTACTAACAATAATGGCATCCCTTAACTGATTTCAATCAATTCCATACGTTCCTCTTAAAACAATTATAAAGAACTTGCTAGCATGTTGTCTAGATTGATAATATATTTGTTTGATCTGTGCCATAGGTGGGGTAACAAGTCAAACTGGGAAATGAGCCACATAAGCACAGATTTTGCTTGGAAAAAGATTGCTGAACCTGTGATGAGGTTGTATACCGAAGCCACTGACGGCTCGTATATAGAGACCAAAGAGAGTGCCTTGGTGTGGCATTACTATGATGCCGACCCGAATTTTGGATCTTGGCAAGCCATGGAGCTTTTGGATCACCTGGAGAGTGTTCTTGCAAATGAGCCTGTGGTCGTTAAGAAGGGACAGCACATTGTTGAAGTCATGCATCAGGTATATATCCTATTTTTTCATCTCAACCTAAGTGAAGTACCCAAAAAAAAAAGGAGTAAATAACCATTTTGTACCCCTAAATATTATGATTTTGACGAAATGGACTTCAAAAGATGCAAGTGACAAAATGATCCTCCAAAGATATGCTCTATTTGATAAAATAAACCAAACGTATATAAGTATATAAATAAATTGACTAAACGTTTGGTTTTGTTTGTCAAACGGAACATATCTGCTGTTTAGATCTTTTTAGGTTCATTTTGTCAAAATTGTTATTTGTCCAGTATACTCAAATTCAACTTTGCAGGGAATTACAAAAGGGCTAGTTGCACAAGACGTGCTGTCTAAGCTAGCCAGTGCTGGAAAATCCCCAGATTTTGTGCTGTGCATTGGGGATGACAGATCCGACGAGAACATGTTCGAGGCCATATTAACCAAATCTTATAACGCAAACACCTCTGCAGCACCAGAAATCTTTGCATGTACTGTCGGGCAGAAACCAAGCAAGGCGAGGTACTACTTAGACGATACGGCCGAGGTGACAATGCTACTTGAAGCTCTTAGTACTGCTTCAGAGCCTCTAACAACATTTTCTGCAGAAGCTTCTTCTCAAAATGCAAAATCTTGCTTTGAGAATATTGGTCACGTGCCTGATTTAGTGTGACTATATTTTTCGTTTTTAGTTTTCTTGCAAGAAATTAGTCTTGATTATAGAAAATACTGCAGCTTTAGGTTCTAGATAGTGATAATTAGGGGAATTACAGTGATTGGTTTTGATTAGTAGGTAGTAACAAAATCTAGGCATTCTAGGTTCGGTATGAACTAGAAAGGTTTATAAAGGATGAACACCATTAATAAATCTCCAGTCATGAATTATTTACCCTATTTTTTTCACCGAGTAAAGTGTAAATTGTGGAGATTTCCATGCTGCATTGTGTATATTTTGTTTAGTGCTTGACTGTTTATTAAACTTCAACACATTATAGCCGAAAGTCAGACACATAGTTGTCTAGGTGCCCTGCTTTATCAATTATCTACAATAAATTTGTTGTTTCTTGTGTTGTGTGCTCAAAGAAATAAATTGCCTCTTGAAATAAATTTTGTACCATAATTTAATAGCTTTCTAGTTATAATTTAGTAAAAAAAAATAAATAAATAAAACACTAAAAATTGCCTCTCGAAATAAATTGTGTCCCAAATTTTATAGCTTCTTAGTAACACGATATATTAAGGTTCAAGTACATTGTCAAATAATCAAGAATCGATATATCGGTGTTTAGTATTGTACATAATGAGCAAGGGATTTTACGTTTTTATAAATAGATAACGATAAATAAATTAGTTCACAAAAAAAATAAAAAAATATTAAAATTAATACTAACTCTTTATACAGTAGATTTAAGTGATGTTTTCTCCTCTAATAATACCATGTTAGCATGTTTGATTATTTGACAAAATTTAAAAATCAACCAATCAACTTTTAGTAAATTATTTTAAAATAAATTATTTTTCAATGAAATAAAAGGAGTTCCTTCTTCATCTCTACTGTTCTTACTCGGTGAAAACATGGATGTCATAACCCTCTCTCTATTGGTATCTCTTCATGAGCCATCTAGTACCTCAACTGAGGAACTCATGATCTACTGCTATTTTTCAAACTAAGACACTATTTTTTGCGATGTTTTGCGGTCCCATGAGGCACCCAGTACCTCAACCGAGGAATCTATGAGCCAATACCATTCTCCGAACCAACACACTATTTTTTGCTACCTCTAGCGGTTTGATTTACCCATGGCGATGTCGAACTCTGGCGGAACTCGATTGCGAAATCTAGAGCGACATCCGACACAGTTTTTGTTCCTGAGCAGGTTTAGTGCACTGACATTTGAATAACATTCATGGCCACACTGATAGAAATGTCAGTGTAGCAAACTCTTTACAGGTTATTTTCTATAAGTTTTTGAATTCATTGTTTAGTCCTCTCTTATGCTTTTTTAAATAATATTTTTGATTGATTATTTATTTGTATTTAATTGTGGCCTTTTAATTGTGAAATCGTTGCAAGCAGTACAATCTTCTATATTTCTCTTTTTTAACAGTTTTATACTACAACAGTCACAGACTAATATTAATGTGCATTTTAAAAAATGAGTTCATATATAGTGTTGATTGCCTTCTTTAGCATTCAGAATAGAAATTGTTATTCTACATATGGAGTATTGCTTGCACAATTTAGTCAAAATGGATTATCGTTCTTTGCTCATATCTTATTCTCCTTTTTATAGAAGGATTTTCAGCGACTATAACCAAGATCAAAATTTAGTATCTAAAATAGCTAAATTATAAAGGGATCGACGATGACAATCTTTGCCAAAAAAAGAAAGACAAGAGGATATGTGCCTTCAATATATGATTATGGAATCTGGTTAGTTTACTATAACTATGATTGCACCTTCTTTATTTTGTTCTAAATTAATTCATAAAATGATTTTGATGCTTATTTTGAGAATGCAAAAATACAATTATTTGAAACATTTAGATTTATCTAATTTAAATCGGCTAAAATTACAAAAATTTCACTTATTCAAAACGTTATTTATATTATTCATTTATATTCTTTATTGTTTATAAAAACTAGGATGACATACCAATCAAGAGATAATTAAAGAGAAAGAAAAGTAAACAAATCCAAAATACATTTTCAGACGAAGGACATACATACAAATATGAAAAAAAATAGAAAGTGCATAAAAATCAACAATTCATTAAGAATATGTCTTCACAAGAAACTATAGAGTGGGAATCATGAAGGAGAAAACTGTGATCAATTTTGAAGAAAAAAACATCCAAGGAAGACGAAAAAAGATGCGAGAGGAGCCTAATAGGAAGATTGCTAGCAGATCGGCAATTCTCATCTGAAACAATGGAGGCAGTAATGCATTCTATATGGAGACAACCTGAGAAATTTAAAGTGATTAATCATGGAGGGAACATATTCCAATTCTTCTTTAGTGAGGAGAAGGATGTGCTGCAAATTGAGAGAGAGGACCATGCTTTGCAAAAATACATCCTTAATATAAAGAGATGGAGAGAGACAGAATCGATTGAAGAGGCTGATTTTGCCTATGAACCAACATGGATTTAAATTTGGGGGCTTTCGAAACAGTTTAACCTAAAGAATTGGGTAGGAAAGTAGGTAGATCATTCGGTGAAGTGCTCGACATTGACATTTTTCAAATCTGTAGAAAAAAAATAGCATAGTAAAAATTTAAGTGGACATGAATGTGACAAAACCACTAAAGAGATATATCAAACTAGAAGGTCCTAACAATAAACTATTGGATGTAGCAATCAAATATAAAAGGATTAATACCTTCTGTAATTATTGTGGTCATACTGGACACGAGGTAGGAGCTTGTAACTTCCAGATTGAGGATTCACTAGAAGGGAAAGTTGAAGAAAAGGATGGAGAGATTGGCTAAAAGCAGAGCAAGTAGGGAGAAGAGAAGGAAATCCTAAGAAAGGCAGATGAAGACAGCAAGATTAACAAGTTAAACCAACTTCAGTCAATTAAATCAAACAATTAGCTGGTCTATCAATGCTCTCAACAAGAAAGGGAGAGCAAGTAAGAGGAAGAAGTAACAAGCAAAGCCTTAATATGATTAAGACTACAATCAACCAATAAACTCAGCAACTTAAATCCTTGTCAAACATAGAAGAAAGTACGGGAGAGAATATTTTGAAGGATAAAGGAGAGGCTAATGGGTTAGTGGTACCAGCATGCTTTACATTTGGCCAAACCACTCAACAGCTGAACCAAAATGCAAAGAAAAAATAGAACCTAAAGTAGCTAGCAAGAAGGAAGATAAATAGATAATCAATATCTCTGGTGTCAAAAGAAAGACATCAAGAGAAAAAGGACCAAAAAATCAAGAAAAACAATGTTTAAAAGACAATGCAATTGTAGAAGAGGGAGAGGGTGCCACCCTAAAATAGACACCCAATAAGCCATGAAGATGATGATGTGAAACTGTTAGGGTATGGAAAATTCCTTGACAATTCACAACATAAAAGGGATATGTAGATCTCATCCAACCGAGGTAATATTTTTATGCGAAACCAAAAATATTACCTAGACGGTGAAGAGATAGAGTAGTATGGCATGTTTTGCACACACTCATTGTGTGGAACCAAGAGGTATGGCTAGAAGGTTGGTGTTGGTGTGAAAAGAGACAACAGATATCTCGGTACAAGCCAGTTCTAATTTTCTAATCTATTTTAGTTGGTATGATCCAACTAAGCAAAGGAAACTAGAAGTGGTGTAGCTCATTTTGATTGTGATGGGGGAAACCGATTGGAGTAATACAGAAAGATCTTGGAGTTCAAACACACAGGTGAACCTTAATTTCCTAGTGATTGATGACTTCAATGCTATTGCCACATATCACGAGAAAGAAGGAGGCCGTATGAAGTCTGCCTCATCCATTTTCGCATTCAATGGCTTTATCAATGATGAAGAATTGGTTGACTTTATGTAAAACCCTGAAAATTAGTAAATGCTTAACAATAAATTAATTATATTTAAAAAATTAGAAGATTAAATTTTATAGTTTAGAATGAAAAAAATAATTAAAATACAAATTTTGACATTAATTTTAAAGATTTTGGCCCAGAATTGGGCCGAACGGACCAAACTGGTTAAACCGGGCCAAAATCGGCCCAAGGCCCAACCCATTTTAACCTCCCTTAAGAACTTCATCTGTTCTTCCCATTCTTTATACGTGAAACATGCAGGAAAGAAAGGAAACCTTGCTCCAAAGATTCAATTCCATGTAACTTACAATCCGGAGCTTCGATTGACGAGTCGTCAGTAGCCACGTGTTTGTTTCGGAATTTTCTACAAAACCCATCAAATAATTTGGTAAGGGAATCATGTTTTCTCACCCAGTTCTTCCTTTTTTATTTTGTGATTTGGGTTTTGGTAATTGAGAGATTTTGTGATTTTGATAGTTTAGGAGAACTCTACTAGTGGATAATCATTGAATTTTGTCTATTTGACTCATGGAAAATAGTAAGAAAATCCTAAATCTTGTGAATTAGTGATTTAGTAAGTTCAATGTTGATTATTGTGATATTGTATGAATTATATCGTATATCTTGTTGAATTGGAGTTAAATTGGTGGATATTGGAAGCTTGGAATTGAATCTTGGGAGCTGAAAATTCAATTGGTAAGAAAGTTTGAGCTTTGGAGCTTGAGGAATGGTAGATAATTGAGGTGTTTCAGGCTTAGGGAGGAATCGGCCAATGTATGGTTTTGGTTTTTCGTAGTTAATGTTTAATGCCACGTAAGAACTTAGGCTAGAAGACCTTAAGATAGGAATGAGTTGAATGAATTATTGATGGATTGTGTATATGGTATGTGATGTGTGATTCAATTCTGGAAACGGTTTGCTATTGGAGTTGGTTGGTTTTTGGAAAAGATTTAACATTGGAATTGGTTTGATTTTGAAATAATTTGATACTGGAAATGATTTGAATGATCAAGAGGTCTTTGGTTTGGTAGTCGGGACCCTTGAGGGATGGCAAAAGTCCAAGTTTTAGAGGAGATGCTGTTGAAATTTTTATGAAAATAGGATGCTTTGTTTGAAGTGGTTATTTAGAAAGATTTGAATTTTTAAGGATTTTATAATTTGATTTTGAGTTATTAAAAAAAGGATTATGTTTTGAGTTTGCTTTATTTAGATAAGAATGAATTGTATTTTGCGTATGAATGGTTGGTGAACAAAATCGGAGGTGTGATAATAAGGAATGAAGAATGATGAGAATTGAGTTTTAAGTCTAATTGTTGGATGAGATATGTGTAACCAGGTAAGAGGTAGTGTCATTGTCCACTTGCTCCGAGAAAAAGATAAGGAAGAAGAATGATGAGAAGTGAGATTGATTACGAAATTAGATAAATATGAATGAGTTGTAATGATAATGAGAATGAATTTCTGAGTGCGACTACAGGTAAGATGCAATGGTATTATCTACTTGCTCCGGGTAAGAGTCAATAAGCTGGGTAAGACACATTGGTGTTATCCACTTGCTTCGAGGAAGAGTTCGAGACTCTGGGTAAGTTGCAAGGGTTAATTATGTTCTGTCGCCACTTGCCCCGGGTTGAGAATTGTAACACCACCTGGGTGAGAGGTAAGGGTGAAGTTGTCCCATACTCTGGGTACGTGGGTAAGATACAAGGGTTCCAGCGTTGTCCTACTTGCTCTGTGTTTAGTGTTCTGTCTAAGGTTAGCTACCAAACATGTCGGATAGGGTTTATAACTGACAGATGAGACTCATCGTTCATAGGATAGGCATTTATCATATGTATTTGTTTATTTTGTTTGATTGTGCATTAATTGGACTTGCCTACGTGATTATTATGCTTAGCTACTATATTTACTACCTGCTGTATCTATATCCTACTTGTGTTTACTTTGTCTGTATTGCTTGTCAGTGCATTGGAGTTTTGGAGGAATGGAGGAAATAGTAAGTGAAGGGTTGGATCACAATTAGATTAGAGGAGATAGAGAGTGAATTGTGGGGTTAGAGTTTAATGAGACAGAAAGTGAATTGTAGAATTAAAGCTAAGTTAGATTGAGATTTGAATACTTTAGAGAGTTTTACCAAATTTATAGTTTTGTTTATTCCTTTAAATTTATATCTGAGTGTCAAAGTTCTAGGATTGCATCTGGCTTTTCCGAGACCTTTTATATTAACTATATGGGCACCTTTACCATGCTGAGAACTTTCGGTTCTCATTTCATACATATTGTTGCTTTTCAGATGCAGGTCAGGAGGCACCGCACTAAACATTCTGGAGACTCTTGGAAGTGAAGAACTATCTTGAAACTTGGTGTTTGTATTTGGTTTATGTTTATATATGTATATAGATTCTCCATCTTATATATATTATGTTTTGTCCCTCTTATAGGTTGACTTGGAGAAACGGGATTTATATTTATCTATTGGTTTATTTTTGGGGTTATATATATATATATATATATATATATATATATATATATATATATATATATATATATATATATATATTCTAGCCAACTTTTACTTCGCAGGTCGAGTCTAGATCTTGATTACATAACTATCATTTAGAACTCTACTTTTATATATCTGTCTTTTGATTTTCTGTATAACCTTTCTATCTTTCCGTTTTTCGTGAGTGTTGTACCTTCGATTTTATTTTCGTCGTACCATTTTTCTTTCAAGGCTCCTTGATATATTTTTCTTGTTATATATATATATATATATACTTTTAGAGGTCATAGCGCCTCGCCACCTCTGTTTTACATCCTAGGTGTAAAGCTCTGTATGGTAGGGTGTTACAACATGGGATACGAAGAAATGAAATTCACATGGTGCAACTGAGAATATGGGAATAATCTTATTAGAGAGAGGATTGATAGATGCTTTTCATCTACTCAGTTTAGAAGAGAGTACCTGAGGGCGACCATCCTTCACTTAGACGATGCCGGACCAGAACACTGCTCTCTTATACTGCTGACTGAGAAGGAAAAACCTAAATCAAAGAAAAGATTTCGATTTCAAGAAAGATGATGTGATAACGAGTGAACAACTGCAATAATTAAAGAGGCCTGCACAATTCAAGTTGAAGGCTCTCCTATGTCCAATTTTTCATTAAATTGAAAAGTGCCAACATGCATTAGTGGAATGGCAAAAGCCAGTACTAATAACTCTTAGAAACACATTTTAGAATTGAAATTGCTGTTAGACCAGGAGAAGAATAAGAGGCAAAATGCAATGGCTGAAAAAGCGGTATTGGAGAGAAAAAGCGGGAATGCAATGGCTGAAACGGGGTGACTAGAACACTAAGTTTTTCCATACAAAGTTCCAAAATATTTGCAGAGAAAATAAAATTTACAAAACAAACAGTTTCAAAAATTCTAATTCTGAACCGAGTGGCATAGCTCAAATAGAAACAAGTTACTTCCAAGAACTGTTCACTTCATCCAATCCTAGGTCAGCATTGGGTGATATTCAGGTGATATTCATAAGGAGGATCTCAGAAGAAGAAATTAAAAAACTACCTTCTTGATTAACCTCTTTTAGGCCCCAAGAGATGATGGTTTCTCTACCAAATTTTATCAACATTTTAGGGAGGTAATAAAGGAAGATTTTTGTGAAGATATAAAAATTTTCTTTTTTCGAGACAGGATGTTGGGGGCATTGAACCACACCCACATCTGTTTAATCCTTAAAGTCTAAAATACAAAGACTATGAGTCAGGTACAGCTAATAAGTTAAAATACTATCTTCTATAAGGTGATATCCAAAAAAATTTCTAGTTCATCGCATGCAAGAAATCCTTGATAAAAATTATTAGTCACAACCAAAGTGCTTTTATCAAAGGAAGACTTATAAGCGATAACATTCATATTGCACTGAACTCATGCATTTTTTGAAAAATAAGAATTTGGTGAATATGAGATGGCTGTGAAGATAGACATGAGTAAAGTATACGACATTATAGAATGGAGTTTCATTTGCCAAATCATAGAGAAATTAGAGTTATGTGAAAAACATATCGAATGGATTAAGGAATGTGTTATTATTGTATCATACTCTATTACTGTGGATGGTCAATCACATGATTTTTTTAAACCATGTAGGGGATTAAGACAAGGGAATCTCCTTTTGTCCTATCTCTTTTTACTTTACACAGAGAAATTCTCCTATCTGCTCCATAGAAGAGAACAGAGGAATGAAATCTCAGGGCTAAAACTAAACAATAGGTGTCCGCTGATAAGCCATTTATTCTTTGCAAATGAATCCATTTTGTTTTGTAAGGCGAACCCTCAGGAATGTGATAGGCAACTGCGAATATAAGAATGCTATAGTGATCAATGATCAAGTTGTTAATCTCTCCAAATCCTCAGTGTTCTTTAGTAGGAATATCTTGGACCATATTCGTGACTCTTTGGCACAGACATTAGAAATTTTCCACATAGAAGTCCAGAATAAGTATTTGGACCTCCTATCAGTGGTTCACAGATCAAAGAGACTGACTTTTAACTTCATTAAGGACAAAGTGGAGAGAAAATTACAAGCATGGAAAAGATCGTTACTGTCAGTTAGTGGTAGAGAAGTACTCATAAAGGTTGTGGCTATGACAATTCTAATTTATACACTCAGATATTTTAAGCTACCTGAAACTCTCCTAGAAGACATCCAAAAGAAATATATGAATTTCTAGTGGAGACAGCAAGATTCAGATAGAAAAATGTAGTGGATAAGATGGGACATCATGTGTAGAGAAAGAAACAAGGAGGATTAGGATATAAGGATCTAAAAGCGTTTAATTTAGCTATGTTGGATGAACAAAGCTAGAGGATTCTAACAAAATCTAATTCTCTTATCAGTAAACTCTACGAAAGTAAGTACTATTGATATTCCTCTTTTCAAAGAGCTACCTCAGGTCAGAATCTCTCTTGGGCATAGAGAAGGATTTTGGAAGGAAGGAATATCTTAGAACATGGACTATATTGGAAGATTGGAATGGGTCATTAGGTTAGAATTTATGAAGATTCATGAATGAGCAACTTTAGTCCTATCTCAAACTACCAAATAGCTCGCATAGATTCACAACTCATTTGGGTCAATCAACTACTTAATAATAACAGACAGTGGGACAAAAACAAAATCAGAAATAGCTTCAACCCAAACATAGCAGCATAAATTTTGCAAACTCTAATTCTACAAGAGGAACAGGATTCAGTTACCTAGAAAGGAGAAAAGCATGATTTCTACTCGGTGGCCTCGGGATGTAAATTGTCCTTCCAACTCTCGCACCCACCGAAAAACCAACTCCTTGCACAATGGCAAGACAAAAAGTTGTGGAACATGCCTTGGGAACTCAAGTGCCTGCCAAAGGTGAAAATATTCCTTTGGAGAGCTTTTCATGATGGGCTACCAACTCGAAGCAGACTCAATAGCCGAATCCTAGAAATCTAAGATATGTGCCCTAGATGCAATGAAGCTGAAGAGACAACGAATCATTGCCTAATTGATTGTCCAAAGACTCAATTAATATGGAGGAAAACGAAATTTAGGATTTACTTGAGCTCGATAGTGACAAATCATTTCTAGCAACGATGGGAGAGGTTGATAGAGGAATCGAAGAAGAGACCATATTGTACGAAGGAAAATAGATTAGTAACAACGTTACTCTGGAGAATTTAACAAGCTAGGAATCTTCAAGCTTTTGAAGAGAAAGACTCTTCTGTTGAGCTAATATTCGTGTCAGTAATAAAACTTGCGATGGAATATGAAAAAGGATTATCTAATTAGTAAAGTTGAGTGATTTAGTAATTTATTATAATTTAATGTGGGTATCTCATTTTATTTTTGTCGTATTTTTCAAAAGACTCTAATATATTCTGTTCTGAATTTTTAGAAATGAATATATTTTATCTTACTTAAAAAAAACCTTTTTGTTAGTTGATTTGAGTTTATGTTTAACTTAATATGAAAGATATATTTTTAATTATTATGGTTGTTATTTTTTTACGAACAAATTTTTTTTCTTAATTTTAAAAACAACTTTGGTATGAATAAGTAAAATCGGAAATTCTTTTCTTGTTGTAATTGCATCTAAAGAAATTAAATAAAGTCGTAAAATAAAGCAATAAAAAATAAATAATTTTAGAGATTTATTAGCAAAAATATATATACATCTCAAAGAAAAAAAAGGTTGTACGGAATGAAGAGAGATTTTTTTATCAATGAGATTATATGACCAAATTATTTTGGTAATTAAATTTAGTTAAATTAGTTTACTAATTCAAAGATTAATGACAAAAAATATTAGTCGAAGAAGAATGGAAAAAAACATAAAAAAATTTAATTAAATTTAATTATAAAAATAATTTATTTATCTAAAATTTTTTATTGAAAAGATTTAATTTAATTTTTTTATAGTATACACATAAATAGCTATATCCTATAACGATTTACGTTTAAATTTTGAAATTTATTTGGCATGTAGCATATTATATTAAGGATAAAGTATTGTTTTGGTCTTCAATATTTGAGGTGAATCTTATTTTGGTTTTAAACGTTTTAATATTTTACCGTCAAATTTTTCACTAACAATATGCTTTTGTTAAAGTTATGTTTGCTCAACTTCCCTCTTCTACTTTCACTTTCTTAGTAAACTCAAATCTCATTCTCTTATTCTCTTCTTTCTCCTTCTCAATTTTCTCTTAAAGAATTAATAGTATAAAAAGATGTAGGAGAATGAAATTTAAGTTTGTTGAGAGGGTGAATGTAAGAAAGGAGGTTGAACAAATATAACTTTAATAAAAGTATTATTAATAATACATCAATTTCGTTTAAGTGTTAAGAAAGAATTTAATGGTGGGATAATATTAATGTCATTTTAAATGTTTTAAAATAAAAATAAGACAATTAAATCGTTAAAGACTAAAATAGAATTCATCCCAAATTTTGAAAAACAAGACTTTAACCTTATATTAATTATATTTAAGATCAAAATTTAATCATTTTACAAATGTTATAAATAAATAATTTTAGACTACATTTTATTTAAATATGTAATTTGTCCAAAAATTATAAATTATAAATATTGCAAAAAGAGGTAGGAGACAACTGTTGCATATATACTTGATTCATCAGCCAGAGGATCAGTTTGGTCCCAAAAAAGTCAACTCACTGAAAAGAAAGTTGTGTTGCCAACCTGTCATGACTGTGTCACTGATTTGGCACTCCCCCAGATCCGGATATGCTTTGGTATCACCAGTGCACAACGCACAATTAAAGGGACATGGTTTTTGCTATGTATAGTTTTTTTTCCTTTTCCAGTGAGCATCGCAATAATATCTAATTAGCTATGTGCTGATATTTTGCCAATTCTGTGGTCTCCTGCAATGGAAGTAACGAGGATGAAAGAGGAATAACAACTAAACGTTTTCAGTACTTATCCGCTGAATCTAATTATGATTTGTATGTTTAAACGTTTTTATTAATAAAAAATTTAGGGTTTTTTGTTTTACTAGAAAAGATTAATTTTGGCATATTTATATAAATTTTATTACACGATAAAAATTAAAATTTTAAATTTTAAGGTTTTAGATACCAAATAGAATATTTTTTTTGTTAAAATCCATTTTTATTTCTTTTCAATTATATATAAAGTTAAATTACAAAATTATTTGTTTAATAACTGAAAGAAATGCATCCAGTATCTTTCGAAAACATCTTTTCTGGGTGTTTCATGAAATTATTTCAACAATAGGTATGGATAAAAACTAAAAAGGTTAGACTATGAAAATGTAATATTTTATTATAATTTATTTTTCATGCAAAGCATATGTAATGGATAAGGACCCAACAATAGGTGGACACCGAAACAACTGATTTGGCACCCGTCAAGTAGCCGCCTCGCCAACGAAGATCTCTTTACCTTGTTAAACGGCTCCTCCTCCAGAAACGCTAACAGATAGGATATGGTAACATTGAATTGGGCTCATCATTATTAAAATCGACTTGATAATTAATTTGGTCAAAATATTAAATTGTTAAATTAATATTTAAGATTTTGGTTAATTTTTGTTCAACATCTGACACTATTACTAATAATTATGACTTTGGGATAGTTTTAGTAGAGGTGGTAAAAAGGTTAGTCCATCCTATTTTATTTGTTCCGCTAAAAATTTGTTATTTTGCGAGTTAATTTATTTGATTCCGTCTGTGGAGTTGTCTCAAATTTTTATCCAATTTCACCTAATGACAGGTTGGTAAATTAAGCCTGCTAATTTTTTTAATTATTAAATATTAAAATTAAATAAATATATAATTTTATAAATATTTTAATAAATTTATAATTTTTTAAATTAAAAAATATAATTTTTAAATTTACAAATACTATATTTTTTATAATTTTAAATATTTGATAAACATAATCATTAATTACATTTTTTAAAGCAAAATAATAAATTGACATTATTTAATTATTTAAAATATATAATTAAATTAAATATTGTCCAAATCTCTAATCAATCAAATATAGTTCAAATTATAACTTAAAATAAAATAGACAAATATTTTAAATACAAACATAAAAATAATATTCTAAATTCAATTATCATCTTTATCCTCTTGTAAAATGGCGGATCCGCAGAGTAAGCCGATCCTACTTGCCGAAATCCGCCAAAATTTGTAGGTTAGACGGTACAAATTAAACAAACTTTTTATTATGATGGTCTCAAATTTCTAATTTAGCATGTCTTTTTTGGTGAGTTATACGGATTGATCCGACGAGTTTCAGTCCGACCCGTTTGCCACCCTAATTTTAGGTGAGTGTGAAATTTAAGATGGAAGAGATATTTTTTTGAGTGGGAGTATAAATATTGTAAGAAATTATTATTATTATTACAAAAAAGTATGTTTAAATGTAAGTATAGAAGATAAGTTTATTTGGAGTTGTTTCGAGAAAAGAAGTTTCTCAATGAAATCGTTCATCAACTCAATGGAGTCAAAAGTGTTGGACTTTGGTGAAACACGTCATACTTTTAATAATATCTGGCAATGAGCAATATTTTCAGGGTGAAGATGATGGGTTAATTTATGATTTTAGGTTAATTTATGATGGCGGGTACGAATGAGGTAACCGTGTGTTATATGTGATTTAGATGACGATATAAATTACTTCTTTATCCACTGTAATTATTTGTCTCGCTTGTGGTATAAAGTTATAGTTGCGGGTGACATTAGATGGGCTAGGCCAAAGAAGATGATGAAAACTTGTTTTTTAAATTTTGGTGTGAGTAAAATGGTGTGAGAGGGAAGAAGAAAATGTAGATAAATTTTTTATTTGAATAGTATGGGCGATATGAAGGATTAGAAACCGAGTTATTTTTGAAAGAAAAAATATATTGTGGAAAGATGCCGTAAACTCTGCTAAATTAGTAAATAATTAGTCAATAAATTAAATTTTAATAAGAAAAATTAGAAATATAAATATTATATTAAATTAAGATAGAGCTCATTAAAATGAGAATTTTAACACTAATTTTAAAGAATTCGACCCAAGATTGAGTCGAACAGACCAAACCGGTTGAACCGAACCTGTGAGCCCAACCAGCCCATCAATTAAATGAGACTGAAGCTCATCTCCTTCCCCATTTAGCATGAAGAACGCTGAACATAGCCAAGGGAAGAGGAGAGCTTTCAAACCCTAACCTCCACATTAATTCACCATAAATTCTTTATCCGAGCTCCGATCGCTGCACCATTTGCGGCCATGCGTCCAGTGCGTCGAGCTCTATAAACCTATCAGAAAATTTTCATTAGTAAGATTATTTATCATCACAGTTCTTCCACCCCTTTAATTTTTGAAATTTTGAGTGCTCAAGTTGAAGAATTTGTTAATTTTGGTTCTCTAGGTTCAATTTAGCCTGTGGAGCTTATTGGTTTTGGTTCTTTTGGTCCGTGGGTACGGTAAGGATTATTAACCCTGGTTAATTTATTGAATTAGTGTATGAGTATTGAATTTTATATATGGATATGTGAAATTAGGTGTGTATACATATATTGGAGTTTGATTTTGGGCATTGAAAGGCTTGGTAGAGAATTAGTGTTGATGCTTTGGTGATTTTTGGACCTTGGAGCTGTGTTTGGCTTAGTGGGTTGCCTTGGACATATGTAAAAATTAGCCAAGGTATAGTTTAGGTTTCGCGCATTTAATATATAATGTTCTATGAAAACTTAGGCTAGATGACCAGCCATAGGTTAGGTTGGAACGTACGAATATACTTAATGTTTAGTAATTTTGGCAAGAATTGTGATATGAATTGGGGTGCTTATTGGATAAAATAAGAATGATGAATTCACGATGTTATGTGTTTGCATATATATGTTGAACAAGTGAAATGACATTCTATTGATGAATTGAAAGGTTGAAGTGTGATGTTGTTGAGTTGGAAAATGGTAGGATTGTAAAGATTGTTGTGATATTGTTAAAAGAATGTTTTATTGATGATTATAGGTATGATGAGTTGTAGGGGTGAATATGGGTCGGGTGAAGGCGGATTTGATGTGACTCAGACCCGTTCCGAAATATACACCGAGTCTATTTATTAGACCCGAACCCGACTCTAGACCCGATGAAACCAACACAATTTCGGGCCACAATTATATCGGGTGAAAACTGGGCCGTTAACATTACATTACGTTTATACCTTCTTGTAAGTTAGGGTGTAAAAATATCCAAATTTTCAAGACTCCAACCATTATTTGACATGGTAAAATTCACTTAGAAAAATATAACAAGAACCAACCCTTCTTCAAAATTAAAGCATAACCACAATCAATACTAATATTGTCTAATAACACCAAATATTTAAATCAATACAAATAACATAATATTATGCATTAGTTTAAAGTCTGATGCATTCTAAACATAAAACATTAACTTATAGTCTTATAATGACTAATAACACAAAATATTAAAGTTTACAATACTTAAATTCCACATAAGAATAGTCATGATCTATCACTAATAACATAAAATATTAATTGTGTATGATGACCGGGCCACCGGGCCGAGTTCGGGAGACCCGAACTATGGCCCGGACCCGACCCGAAATAATGACCGGGTCTATTTTTGAGACCCTTACCCGACCCTAAACCCGGTGAAATTATACCAAATTAGCTCCTAAAGTGCTCGGGGCTAAGCCGGGTCTTCAAGATGGGCCGAGCCATGTGCACTCTTAATGAGTTGGGTTGGAGTGAGTTTTAAAAGAAGATGGAGGTTTTTGAGGTTTTGTGAAATTTGGTTTTTGACCAAACTTCGGCGGCTGATAACTTAGCTTTTGGACCTCCAAATGATCTCAAACTTATTTTATATGAAAATTGGGTCCGTGAAGTTTACGTCGTTCGAGAAACAAAAGAAAAATGATTTAAAACGAAAAAGTTATGTGCGTCAGAAGTTGGGGTAAAAAAAAATTGAAATTCTACAGCTTTTTAAACTTATGTAAATTTTTGGAAAAACGTGCGCCCATGCGTATGCGTGGCCCACGCGTACGCGTGGCATGGAAATTTCGTGCATGCATACACCCCATTTGTGGATTGTTGCCACTGCCTCCCCCCATGCGTACGCGAGAAAATATATATGCGTATGCGTAATGGGTCAGGATGCATGTCCACGCGTACGCGTGACATAGGGTGCTTGCGTACGCGAGACTTCCATGCGCATTTGTACGCTTCTGTTAAGCGCCCATGCATACGCGTATATAGGGAATGCGTACGCGTCTTGGTCTAAAAAGAGATCTGTGCGTACGCACACATGTCTATGCGTACGCACACTCCTATTTTCAGCAAATCATTATTTTGTGTTTTCAAAACCCATTTGACCTCCTAAACCTCTATTTTCATATTGTTAGTTCTAAACTTGATTAGGAAGTTTAGTAATGAAATGGAGCTAGAAAATTGAGGTAACTTGGGTTGAAGTAAAGGGTAAATATGATGAATCATATGAGAATGATGTGAATTTATGAGGAATTGATGATGACATGGCTATGGTGAATGATTATGGAATGAATATGAATGATTATGAATAGTTATATGGCTTATGAATTTAATGTTATCTGAGATACGAGTTTTTCTGGGTACAGAACCGTGGCTTGCCCCCATGTGTTCCAGATTGAGACTTGATACTTTGTTGACCTTACGTCGTAAGGGTGACCGGACACGTATAAATTTTTGGGAATGGATATCCTCCATTGAGTAAGTTATATATGAATATATGAATGTATGAATTATGAATGAATGAGAAAAAGCTATGCATAGACTCATGTGGATGCGCGACGAGGGACAGTCCAAGGGTTTCGGACTTGTCGGGTTGTCTTGATAACCGACAGATGAACCTCATCAGCCATAGGACAAGCATACATCATGTGTATTCTGTTTGTTTTGTCTGCTATGCATACTTGGCAATGCCTAACTGAATATATGTTATGCTAAATGTTATATTTGCTACTTGCATTACCTGCTTTCTACTTGTGCTTGAAATTGTTTGTTTGTCTGTCTTTGCTAAATCATTGGTGATGGAGGAATGGAGGAAAGCTGGACAGATTTAGTGTGTAAGTTAGTTTTAAGTTGAGTTTGGAATTTCCTAGACACCTACCCCTTTCATGGCTTCTGTTTACTAGTTTAAGCTTTATAACCTGAGTGTCGGCGTTCTAGGATTGCCTCTGGCATTCCCAGGACCTTAAATATTATGTGCGTAGCACCTTTACCATGCTGAGAACCTCTGGTTCTCACCTAATATTGTATTGTTATTTTTCAGATGCAGGTCGAAAGGCACCTCGCTAGGCGTCTGGACTTCTGAAGCGGAGTGGTTTCTGGGTTTCTGTTGCTGTATAGTTTGTGTATATATGTACTTAGCTTTCTCTCTGTATAACTTGTTTATTTTGTTCCTCTTAGAGGTTTAAGGAGAGCTAGGGTTTTATCTTTGTATTTTGGGTATTTTGGTATATGTATATATGTATGTAAATATTCTCCGGCCAGCCTTGACTTCACAGGCTGAGTTAGGAGCTAGTTATTCTGTATCCTTGACTCTCTATTCTCTCTTTTTGTCTATTTATACCTATGATCTTTAGGTGTCTTAGCACGCAAGTAATCTCGTTTTCTGAGCATTGCGCTTTTTATTTTGCGATTTTGTTTTATCTATTTTCCAAGGCTCCTAGTTATTATATTCTTTATACTATTATATGTATAAATTTTATTTTAGAAGTCCTAATACCACAGCACCTCTGGTTTACGACTTAAGCGTAAAGCTTTGCGTGGTAGAGTGTTACAGATGCAACGGAGTTTGTTTTGTATTTTAGCTAAGAATGGTAAATATTTAATAAAAATGGAAACAGATACAACCAACTACTATTCAAGAGATTGCCGATAGTCTAGAACTTGTTGCGAACATTGAAAATGAATGTTCCTAGTGAATTTGTGTTAAATATGTTGCTTCAAAATAATGTATAGCAGTGGGTGGCCACTTTGTGAATGTTGACAATAATATTGTTTTCCTTTTATATAAGTTTTTCAATGTAGATTTTCGTGTTAATGCTGTAGTGGAGTGCATCGAAACTTATGTTTAATTCTTGTTGGAGGAGTATAGTGTGTCTTTAGAGTGGTTGATTTTTAAAACCAACGGCATATGCTTGGTGAGATGCATGGGTCAAGGAAAAAGCGACAACTATTGGAGGCTGAATTTTGAAAAAAATAAGTTGAAAAGTTTCTTATATATTTTTAATAATATTAAAGTTCAATATGCTTCACACAAAGAGCTTAAATTCATCAATAATTAGAGAAAAATGACCAATGAATAGAATAGGAGTAGTAAAGTCTTGTGGTGCTAATCATAATTATCATAACCGAATTAGATCGGCCAGTTTGACCAAAAAAACCGGTGAACTAATGATCTGGGCAATTCGATTAGAAAATTGGACCAGACTTTCAATTGAATTGGTCAAAAGTGGTCAAACTCATTGAAAACTGATTGGTTCGCACTTTAGACTGCATTAGACTCACTAAGACCCACAATGCACTGGGCCATTTTGTTTTTCAATAATGTATGTGACAAAAGATAAATATATAATAAAATACGAATGAATATTTTATTTTTATCCTTTTAAATATGGATTGACATGGATATCAAACAAGTAACAACATATAGTATATAAATATGTTGATATATTGATATTGATTGTGTTATTTTTTATTTTCTCTTTTGTTCATTTAAATTAAAAAAAATATTTTGTACTAATAATTAATTTATTATTTTTTTTATATCATAAATTATATTAAGAATTAATATTTAATTATTATTAATATATTTTTTAAAATATACATTTAATTTTTAATTTTTAATTTTATTTTTATAATTTTATATTTTTATTTAATTATGACTAAATTAATTAAATAAATCAATAATTAAATCAGTAATTTAATTATATAACTGAATCAATTATCAGTTAGATTTTAATAACTATGGTACTGATCTATATGTCCCAAATATGCAATAAACAGATCATGTCTTTATTGTATAGAAGTTATCTTCACAATGGGCTTCACCTATACTGTTTGTATTTGCTATTAGTCTTTTCCATGAATTACGCAGAGGCATTAGATTAGAGTAACGCTGCGGCGGATGCATTATGAGAAGCTACATGATCATCAAAATAGAATAGGTGTGCAAGCGTGGCAAGGCTATATAGAGATGGAGTCTTATATATATTCTACTCTGTGATAGTATGATGTAATAAAAGATACAGATATTTTAATAGGAGTTATTGTACTCTTAGTATTTAGTAGGAGAACTATTTTTATTAACTTTGGTGTTAGATCTTGTAACTGGTGCGATATTTTAGTTTCTGCTATATTTTTTAGATTTGTAATGACGTTTTATTTTTTTATCATTATTCTGGATGACTATACTAAAAGAAATCATGATCTATAATTAGACATTGTTTGTGTTCTTTTTTCTTATTATAGGTTAAGTCTATAACTCAATAATTAAAAAATTATTCTTTTTTTTTAAATAATTTTTTTATTTTAATTTTATACTAAAATAACTATTTTTATATTTTAATAATTTATTAATTAATTTATATATATTACATACTATAAATATTTATTGAAAAAAAAATATATTGTGGTTAATAAAGATATTTTTGTTTTTTTAATTTATAAATATTTAATAAAATTTTTATTTATATTAATAATTTTGCACAATTAAAAATACAGAATTTAAGAATGAGTAAAATAAAATTAATTAAAATTATACGTAAATTAAATAAATATAAAACTATTTAATTAAAAGTTCTAACTATATATTTACTAATTAACAAACCAACATAGTCTCATGGAAAAGCAAAGATGCCTTAAGTTGGGGGACTTTGGTTTAAGTCATGTATGTCCCCTTCAATTTTGGAATTTTCTAAAATGTTGGAGCACTGGTGGACTTGTCGAGCCTTCAATTCCTTTTCATGTTTCAGCTGGGCGGGTGTTGGTGCATCGTGGATCTATATTTTGAAACCAAACTAGATAGATTATCGATTTATTGGTCCAATCCAATTTTGATTATACCGGTTTAGAATGAGATGGCCATGAAGAACAGTATTAGTAGCATGAGTTATAGTTTAAGTAATATAATTTTTTTTTAAAGGTTTTAGGTTCAAGTCCTATCGGTGTGGTAATAAGTGTGCGGATATAACCCTACTTCCCTCTTCCCTCTGCTAGTTTTCCTAAAAAAATACGAAAGAAAATGTAATGAATAAAAAAAACTAAATAATACTAAAAAAAAACAATGTTATATATTTTTTTACGTAATATCCAATAAATACGATGTTCGCTAAAGTAAAAGAAATAATAATTCAAATTTCTATTAATATACTGACTAATGTACTTAATAAAATTACCTAAAAAAATTTAATTAAAAAAAATTAATTTCCATTAACTAACATACCAACTAATATATATTTTCTAAATATACTGAGATTTAATTTGGTAAAATTTTTTAAAAAAGTGTTTTATTTTTTAAAAGTATAAATATTTTGTTTTGTGTTTAGTAAATTAAAAATTTTATATTCTTATGCTTACCGTTTTTAAAAGTTACGATGTTTTTAAAAACATTTAAGAGAGAATTTTTAAAATTGGTTTGTACTTATTAAAATTAAAATGTCTAATATAACTTCATACATTAATTAATATTCAAATTAATTCTTTTGGCAAGGTTTATTCTGTTGGATTTTTTTGTTGCTAATTCCGACAATAAATAGATTACCATCAAATTTTTTAGTAAATCCGACGGCATCTAGCAAATTTTTTGTAGTGAATGACGCAATTACTTATAACATGGTACCGATTAGCTTTTAGGGCTACACATAGATCGGATAATATCCGTATATCCGCAGTAATTATCTAGATCCGATCCGAATTTTGCGAATATTATCCGATCCACACTATGGTAGGATCGGATTGCGGATTTGGCAGTGATATCCGCGGATCCAATCTGCAGATCCGCATATCCGCACGTCTCATATAAATAGTATAGTTTAAGAAAGTAAATTTTAATGTGATATGAATTTTAGTATGTTATTTTAAATTTTATGATATCTTGTTTTTAATTTTTTTTATGTTGTATTTCAACTTAGAATAATTAAACGTAGATCTTGTGTTATTATTTTTTTGTTATTCAAGAGAACTTTTATTAATAATATTTTAGAAATAAATAGGCTTAAACATGTTAAAAAATAGATTTTATGGAGATTTTTGGTAAAAACAACCTTAAAATAGTTTTTTTTTAATTATACGGATATACCTGATATCCGATCCGATCCAATCTGCAAGTATGCGGATCAGGTCGGATCGGATTCAACCTAAAAAATTGGATATCGTATCCAATGCAATCTTATAAGTGCAGTGCAGATCGGATATATCCGATCCGTGTGCAGCCCTAATAACATTTAACGGATTGTGTTATATATTCTGTCACTGAATCCAACGAAACTTTGTGTCGGACTCTAAAAATTTGCCGGTAAATATTTTCCAGTGAAATTTATACCGTCGCATTTATTTCATCGTTGAATCTAACGATACTTAACGACTTTTTTGTAGTGTTATACTATTATTCTTTATATTCTGATAAATGTCTTATCTTGTCATAATATAAAAAATAAATGCATTCTTTGATGTTTAATTCTGCTTAGTTTTTCTCTATTAGTTATAAGTGAAACAATAAAATAAAGTGAAAGAGATGAGAATTATAATAATTTTTAGAATTTAGTTAATATGTGTCGTAAGGATATATAGTAAGTCTATTATTAGTGAAAAATTTTAAATTTTTTTATTTAATAAATATAAAACAAATACGTTAAAAAAATTAAATTTTTATATTTTTAATAATTTTTTTTAAAAGAAAGAGCTCAACACAGCACAATGGAGCATTCAGACAGAATAGAAGGTCAACTTAAAGAAGTACAAACACATTAAAAGAACCCCCTTGTCATCTCCGGCATGGCCATCAACAACTAAAGGGGTCCGCACCTCTCCACTCGTTGTGACTCAACACAGTCAAGTGAGTGATTTCTTCAACTCCTTTCCTTATATTCTGAAAAATTCGTCTATTCCTTTCCAGCCAGATGTTCCAAACGATCGCACATAAACTTCTCAATCGTGTCTCTCTATCCTCCCTCCTCCTTGGTTCCTCTGTCCAACACAGAAAATATTCTCGCATTGAACCTGAAATAGACCATTGTTGGCCAACTTTCGATAGACAAGCACACCACACCTGCTAAGCAAATTCACAGCATAGAAACAAGTGGTGCACCTGTTCCACATCCTTATTACATAGAGCACAAATTTTATCTTCCTGGCTAATGATCCCTAATCGGCTTAGCCGTTCTTTTGTATTCACCCTACCTATCAAGACAAACCAAGCAAATAGCTCTACTCTATGTGGAACTAGCCCTTTTCATATGATCTTTGTGAAGCTGTAGCTCATCACCTCCTCTGGAAGTATCGCCTTCTGCAAAATCTAACCAATGAGTTAGTTGAAAAAACTCCTTGTCTATCATATTTCCACACTACCATATCCTCACTGTTATTTACTAGTTTCACAGGACTCAATGCCTCATGTAATTGACCCACTAGACCCAACTCCCATTGAAAGAGCTCCCTCCTCCATTGGAAGTTCCAAATCCAATATAACCCGTCCCAAAACCCACAATCCCCTATAACAGATCCACATTGGTTGGAAACAGAGAAGAGCCTGAGAAACCGCTCTTTTAGAGGCCCTCCAAGCAGCCATATATCCTCCCAGAATCGCGTATGTCTCCCATCACCAACCTCCATAGACAAGCATGTAACCATCTTCTCCCTTATATGGTTATTCTTTATTTGTAGCTGGCAGATATCCTTCCACGGTCCTCCTTTCTTAGGCAGCATCTAAGTTGACAGCAGCTCATTAGGATTCAAATTATAGCAAGAACAAACCACCTTCTTCCATAACGGGCAATCCTCCTTAACGAACCACCACCACCACTTGAACAACATACCTGTGTTACGGAGCATAGCATCCCCAACTCCCAATCTGCCTAATTTTTTAGGAGCTTGCACCACTTCCCATCTTACTAATGCCATTCCATTACTACCATCATCCTTACTCCACAAGAACCTTCTTTGCAGTGAAATCAATTTCTCACCCACAGCTCTTGACATCTTGAACAAACTCAAATAATACACAGACATGCTATTTAAGACTGATTTAATTAGCACCAACTTCCTATCTTTATTCAGGACTTTAGCTTTCCACAAACTGAGCTTCTCCTCCACCTTATCTATTATAGGCTTTCTGGTCTTCACCAACCTTGGGTTTGCACCTAAAGGAACACCCAGGTATTTGACTGGTAGGCGGTAGCGACTCACCCTTACACCCCAGCAACTGGCACATACTCTAGACCCACTGTTCATCACAATTTATCGGAATCAAGCTCGACTTGTCAAAATTAATACTGAGGCCTGACATCAACTCAAAGCATCACAATAGCTGCTTGTAATTCTTGATAATTTCCTCCTCTGACGGGCAGAACAGAATTGTGTCATCAGCAAACTGAAGATATGACAGCGGTATACTATCTCTCCCAATCAGCAATGGTGATATACGTCCATTCCTGACTGCCTCTTCCACCATTCGATGTAGAACATCCACAACCAGTACAAATAAGAATGGAGAAAGTGGGTCACCTTGTCTCAGACCTCTTTTCATCTTGAACGGCTTAGATGGCGACCCATTTATCAGAACCGACATAGATGCAGTGGTCACACACTCCATAACCCACGATCTCCATCTATGGCCAAATCCCATCTTTTGCAAGACAATGTCCACAAATCTCCACTTCACTCTATCATATGCTTTTTGGAAATCTACCTTGATTATTGCTGCCTCTTTTTTTCTAAGTTTAAGCCAGTTTACCGTTTCACACGCAATGAGTGTCCCATCATGTATTTTTCTACCCTTTACAAATGCACTCTGAGTTTCCCCTACTAATGCTGGCATCACCGATCTCATCCTCCTAACCAAAACCTTAGAGATAACCTTGTAAACGCACCCAACCATGCTGATAGGACGCAAATCTTTAATCTCCTTTGCCCAGTGAACTTAGGCGCCAACGCCACCCACGTGATGTTAGAGTCTATCGGCAACCTTGACGTCTGAAAGAACCCCATCACCGCACCCGTGAATTCAGACCCAATATCACCCCAATACCTCTTGATAAAATTCATGTTGTACCTGTTGCATCCTGGTGCCTTAGAAGACTCACAATCTTACACGGCTTCTCTAATCTCCTCAGCTATAGGCAGCGCCTCTAGACTTACAGAGTCCTCCTGCTCTATCCTACTGACCAAACCATCTCTAAAGCCCATCATAGAAGAATTATCCTGGCAATATAATTCTTTGTAGTATTTCTTGATAGCAATTTTTATTCTAGCTTGATTACTGACCACCCTTCCGTTTATTAACAGTGTATCAATCCTATTGTTCCTCCATCTTGCTGAAGCTATATTGTGAAAGTATCTCATATTTTTGTCCATCTCCTTTGCTTGTCGAGACCGAAACATCTGTTTTCAATGGACTTCTTTTCTGACATACCACCTCTCACAATAAATAACCAGCGCCTTTCTTCTAATCTTCATCGTTCCATCATACACCCCAACACTTACCAAGTCATCAATCTTCTTAATCACTTTCTCAAACTTCGTAAAACTTTAATAATTTTTTTTAATTTATAATTTTAATTTATGTTCTTAAAATACATTATAGATAAACCTAACTTTTATAATGTCTCCTAAAGGTTGTCCCACCAGCTCCCACCCCTACCACCAATATTTGTGCTAATCCCACATTTAACTCCAATTTATTAATTAATTTATGTAGATACTCTATCAACAACATCCATAAAGAAAATCTTTATGTGCAACGGCTCTTACCCAATTACTCTTACCAACCACAGTCAAATTACATAAATGCCCTCACCAGAAAAGAAAAGATAAATTAATCAATCTCAATTAACGTCACAAAGAAACAAAAATCACAGTTGTCTAAGTGGGTGCTGACTAAGTCAATGAGTGCTTCATGATTGAGTTAGCGCTTAGCGGCGCCTCACAAGTCACTTGTCACAGCACCCTTCTTAGTTAGCATGCTATATATTATTTAGAGTCTAGACTCTAGCATACCATATGCACCTTCCTCCTTTAACTTCACTTTGCTACTTCGCCTCCTCAAAAAGAAAATAACCCAAACAACAAACACAGCCACCATAGTATTTTAAGTTTTGAATTGAAATTGAAGTGTTCAGTGATATGTCCCCCGAAGCTAATTTCACCGGAACCGGTGAAGAGAGGTCAAACTCTTTATTATCCAACGCGCGCTGCACCTTCTGCTTTCCCTGCTGCTTCGGTTCCCGTCGTTCCGCCAGCGTCGGCATCGCGTGGTGGGAGCGCGTCAGAACAAGGTCATGGTCCGAGTCCCAGACCCAGGCGGTGACCGGAAGCGTCGGTGTTCGGTGGTGGGCGCGTGGATTCATGAAAGTGCGCGAGTGGTCAGAGATCGTCGCGGGGCCACGCTGGAAGACCTTCATTCGGCGGTTTAACCGTAGCCGTAGTGGGGGAGGAAACGGTGGTCGTTACGGGCAAGTGGGGAAATACCAATACGACCCCTTGAGTTACGCGCTGAACTTCGACGAGGGCCCGGGACAAAACGGAGATTCCGATGACCATAGTTATGAAGGGTTTCGGAATTTCTCGTGCCGTTACGCAGCTGCTCCTGTTTCTTCTGCCGCTCCTCCGTTCAAGTCCGTTACTACTGATGTGAGTGAAGACGACGTCGTTTTTGGATGAAAAGAGAAAGCGCCGTTTAGGCTAAATTGCGCCTAGTGGGTATCTGCGCTTATTGCGCGAGATTAACGTCATCATCATCAGCGTGGCGTGGCGTGGCGGAGACTCCCTTTTTTGGTCTTATTACTAATATAGTAATTTATTTATTTTATATTATCCTTTTTCTTTTTGACAGATATATTTTCCTACTTCCTACTGTATATAATGTTCATCATTAATATCTGTTAGTAGAGTACTAATAGCAGATTAATATCATGTTTTTTTCTCAATTGATAACGTGTGTTAGAGATAATTTAGTACCAGGGTGTTGCGCAGATTATGGAAACTTGTAGCTCCTGTAAAAACTGTGATTATGGCGTAAAAAGATTGTAAGTAATAAAAGGATATTTTTAAGTTTGGTTTAAGAGATAATATCAATAATTCAATGTCATGCCCTTGTTTTTTCTCAATGGTTGGTGACGTGTATTAAAAAAAGAAAAAAGAAAAACTATGGGCGGGCAAGAAGAATTGTGGGTAATAATAAAAGAATATTTCGGGTTTAGGATATGTGATTAAAGAAGAGTTTGTTGGGTCCAAATGCTTCGTAATGGTAAAAGATACAAAGTATTCAGTATTCACATATTTGTTTTGAACATTATTTGTTTATTTAGGAGCTGCAGAATGGATAATATAGACTTAGTTTTGATAGCTTGCGAATTCATTTTTTAACGAAATTAATTGCTAGTCAGAATTATTGGGGATCCGTCTATTGTCAAAAACTCAAAATTAAATATCTCTCTACTTTTGTTCTTTGTCAATTCATGACAAGTATAATAATTGTTGGGTAATGTAGCAAGTTATACATGTGTTTTGGACTTTTGTTGGTTGCTTCAGGAACTGGATAAATATTTTCTTAGGAGCGTGTTGGAACAGCTTATGTTATTTGCTTTGAGTGCGGTTTTGATGTTTGATAGGTAGGGAAATGTTCCTATCTTCTAATTTTCCAAACGACAAAAGGAAATAATGGTGTCAATATCCATTCTAGCATAGTTGTCAGACCAAACTGGTAATCGAATCGGATAAGTTATTGGGTCAATGGATCACTAGTTCAATTGATAGGTCATTAATTGAACTGGTTGATTCGGTACTATGCAAATAAAAAATAAAAATAGTCAAAAATTTAAAATTATAATTTAAAATACATATTTTTACTAATATTTTAAAAATATTAAGCTATTCTAAATAATATGAACAAAAAACAATAAGTATTTTGTTATTTTAACATTTTTATAAATATTTTTATATTATTTTTATATTAAAATAATTATTATTTATAAATTTTAATAATTTATTAATTAGTTTATATCTATTATATTATTATATACTACAAGTATTTATTAAAAAATAAAACTAATAGATATTATATAATTATGAAAAAAATAAATAAATTTATAATTATTGTTAAATAAAAATATAATTAATTTAAGAATAAGTGAATTTATAACTAAATTTAAAATAAATTAGATAGAAAAAAAATTATTTGATAGAAGATATGTATATATATTATAATTTGCTTTAATAATAACGAAAATCATTACAGTCTGGTAGCTGTGAATAATGTCACGTTTCTAAAAGGGGAGGGGTTTGAATCTCAACTTTAAAATTTTGTTAAAATTTAACCCTTAATCGGTTCGATTGGACCGAGTATTACCGAGTTCGCACCGAGTTTAACCGATTCATACCAGTTTTCAACTTTATACGGTCCGATTCACCAATTTTTTTATTAAACCGGTCAATCTAGTTCGATTTTTACAACACTGCATTTTAGTCTCTAAAATTAATTAAATAAATAAATTTTTTATTTTTTTTAAATAGCTGACTTAGACGTTTATTTTAGATATGTGATTTTCTTTAATTCTGGGGTAAATTTTTGTTTCACAAGTATTAGTCTAATACTGATATAAATTGATAAATATATTATAATAGTTATTTCATATCAATATCTTTTAATTGTATTGAGTGTCTTAAATTGGTTTATACAAATTTAACAATGAAAATTTGTGACCACTAATTAAGTAACATGAATCAATTATCGATACAATATTTGCCAAAATTAAAATATATTCATATCAAATGATCAACTAGTCATTTCAGTAGTTAGAAGTAAAATCAAATCAGACTAAGTTTAAATATGAGTCTATATTATTAACAATAAAGTCTACTTTTTTTTTTTAAACAAAAGAGCTCAACACAATAAAGTGGAGCAACCAAAATTAGACAACAAACCAAACAAACAATTAAAAAAGTTAACACAACAACAGAAAAAAATTCTCATGTCATCTCCCGCATAGCCATCAACAACCTAAGGAATTTACACCTCTCCACTCATTGCAACTAAGCAAGGTCATGTTGATGATTTCTTTTACTCATCTGCTCTTGTTCTAAAATATCCTCATATTCCTTTTCAACCAAATGATCACACAGAAGTCCATCAACCACTGTTTTCGATCCTCTTTTCGATGCAGCTCTTCTGTCCAGCTAAAAAAATGTTCCTTCATCAAACCTGGAAAAGACCACTGGCGGCCAAAACCAGATATCCACGCACTCCACACCTGTCAAGCAAAATCACAACCAATATCATCCTGACTAATAATCCCGAGCCAGCTCAGTCTTTCCTTTGTATTCACCCTGTCTATCAAGATAAACCAAGCAAACAGCTCCACTCTTGGCGGAACTAAACCTTTTGAAATGGTCTTAGTGAAGCTGTAACTGGTTACATCCTCTGGAAGCATCTCCTCCTGCAATACCTGCACGAATGAGTTAGTAGAAAAAACACCTAATCTATCATATTTCCAAACAACTATGTCCTCTCTGTTATTTACTAGCCTCACAGGAATCAAAATCTCATGTAACTGACTCAGAAGATCCAGCTCCCACTGAAAGAGCTCTCGCCTCCATTGGAAGTTCCAAATCCACTCTACCATCCCAAAACCCACAATCCCCTATAACCGATCCGCATTGGTTTGAAATAGAGAAAATCCTGGGAAACTGATCTTTCAAAGCTTTATTATGTAACCAAACATCCTCCCAGAACCGAGTCTGTTGCTCATCACCAATCTCCATGGACAAGCCTGTAATCATCTTATCCCTTATATGTTGCTCTTTGAATTGTATTTGGCAGATATCCTTCCAAGGACTTCCTCTGGTAGGTAGCACTTGAGTGGGCAATAGCTCATACAGATTCAGATTATTAGAGGAACATACCACCTTCTTCCACAACGAACACTCTTCCTGTGCAAACCGCCACCACCACCTAAACAACAGTGTAGTGTTACGAACCAAAGCATCTCCAACCCCCAACCCACCTACCTTCTTCGGAGCCTGTACCAATTCCTATCTCACTAGAGCCATACCACTCCTACCATTCTCCTTGCTCTAAAAGAATCTTCTCTGCAAAGAGATTAATTTCTCAGCAATAGCCTTCGGCATCTTGTATAAACTCAAATAATACACTGGCAAGCTATTTAAAACTGATTTGATAAGCACCAACTTTATGGCTTTGTTTAGCACCTTAGCTTTCCAAAGGCTGAGTTTGACCTCCACCTTGTCAATTATAGGCTTCCAGGTCTTTACCAACCTCAGATTTGCTCCTAAGGGAATTCCAAGGTATTTAACAGGAAGGGTTCCTTCCTTACAACCCAATAAGCTACACATACGTTATAGTCACTACTCCTCGCAATTGATTGGAATCAGACTGGACTTATCAAAATTAACACTTAGACTTGACATCAACTCAAAGCATCACAGAAGCCGCTTGTAATTCTTCATAGTCTCCTCTTCTTGTGGGCAGAACAAAATAGTGTTGTCAGCAAATTGAAGATGTGACAACTCTATACTGTCTCTCCCAACCACCAATGGTGATATTCTCCTGTTCCTAACTGCCTCTCTAACCATTCTATGCAGAACATCCACAACTAGCACAAACAAGAACAGAAAAAGCAGGTCCCCTTATCTTAATCCCCTTTCCATTTTGAACGACTTAGTTGGCAAACCATTTATCAAGACCGACATAGATGCCGTGGTCACACACTCCATAACCCATGCCCTCCATCTGCGCCCAAAACCCATCTTCTGCAATACCATATCCACAAAACTTCACTTGACTTTATCATATGCTTTTTGGAAATCTATCTTGATAATAACTGCCTCCTTTTTCCTCAGCTTAAGCCAGTGTATAGTTTCACACGCAATGAGAGCCCCATCATGAATTTTTCTCTCCTTTACAAAAGTACTCTAAGTTTTTCCTACTAATCCTGGCATAACTAACCTCATCCTCCTAACTAGCACCTTCGAAATAACCTTATACATACTCCCCACCATATATACTAATAGGTCTCAGGTCTTTAATCTCCTTTCTACCAACGAATTTAGAGGCCAACGCCACCCAGATTATATTGGCATCTACGGGCAGCTTAGACGTCTGAAAAAATCCAACACAACTGCCATGAATTCAAATACAATCTCATCCCAACACCTCTTTATAAAATTCATGTTGTACCCATAACAACCTGGCGCTTTGGAATACTCACAATTTCACACTGCCTCTCTAATGTCCTCAGCCGATGGCATCGCCTCCAAGGTCCCAGCGTCTTCCTCAGTTATCATTTCCATCAGACCATCTCTGAACCCTACCATAGGTGAAACTTCCTGATGATACAAATCTTTGTAAAACTCTCTAATAGCTATTTTTATTCTAGCTTGATTCCTCACCAATCTGCCATTAACCACTAAAGCATCAACCTTATTATTTCTCCTTCTTGCTGAAACTATATTGTGAAAATATCTTGTATTTTTGTCCATGTCCTTCGCTTGTCGAGACCAGGACATCTGTTTCCAGTGAACCTTTTTCCTAACATACCACTTCTCACAGCAAGTAGCTAACGCCTTTCTTCTAGCCTCCATTGTTCCATCATACGCTCCACCCTTACCATATCATCAATCTTCTTGATCTCCTCTTCAAGCTTCAAAATTTTCTTATCTATATCACCAAAGTTGGCCTTATGCCATCTCTCCAATGGAACCGTCAACGACTTCAATTTATCTGTGAACTACATCTCTCCTAAACCTCTCCACTCCTCCTTAACCATTCTAATAAAACCTTCTTGTGTAAATCACGAGTCCAGACTACGGAACAGTCTAGGACCTTCCCTCAGAGTTTTCTCTTCCACTATTAAAAGGCAATGATCTGACAAATCCCTTGGACCACCTCTTAACTGAGTCTCTGGAAACTCTTCCAGCCATTCCAAACGAACCAGAGCTCTATCAATACAACTGCATGAACGGCCTCGAAACCATGTAAACTTATGATCGGTGAGCGGTAAGTCCACTACGTGCATATCTTGTATCCAATTCTTGAAATCTTTAGCAGATAGAGGTAGACTAGTAGTACCTTTCTGTTCCTCCACATGTACTATCTCATTAAAGTCTCCCATGAAATAACAAGGAACCTGATATAACCCAGCAATGTAACTCAACTCCTCCCACACATGACTCTTCTCATCTCCACTATGCGCACCAAAGACCAAGACAATAGCACAGCTGAAATTATTCTTCAACAAGACTCCTTCAACACATAGCACCTATCCCCCTTATAGCAATTATTCATTTTAAAAATTAATTCATCCCAAATTATCAAAAGTCCACCAGATGCACCTTTAGAGCCTACATATTCCCACCCTACACCATCATTTTCCCAAATTCTTGCAACGTCAAATCTCGTCACTACTTGTCTTTTAGTCTCAATCAAACCTAATATGTTCAAATTATGTTTATCTTTTAGGTCATTCACCATTCTCATCTTTCCATCACCTCGTAACCCCCTAACATTCTAAGAACTAAAAATCATTTAAAACTTTTTGACACACCTATTTTTTATTTTTGGGTCTGCACTGTCTCATCTTCGCCTTCTGTTTTTTCATCTTCCTTTTCTGTGCTATTTTTTCATTCTATGCTTGGAAAATTGTCATGATGTCATCTTCTTCATTGCACAACATAGAACCTGACACCATTGCCAGCTCCCAAGTTCTCTTGTTTTCCAGCATCTGCTTTTCTAACTTAAAGCACTGAGTGTCACTATCCTCCACATCGTTGTCAAGTTCTCCCTACCTGGAATCAGCTCTTCCAAAGCCTTCCTTATCACGCCCGAGAGCGAACCTCCTGCCATATTGATAAAGTAAATTACCTCCAACAAATTTTAGTTCAAGATTGCTAGCATCTACGTCACCAACCCCTGTTTCTGCAACAAACTCCAGAGAGTGACCCTCAACCGCGTTCACTACTCCCTCCTCTACCCGTGCAGCTGCTTCAACTTCCTTGTCATGAGCATCCCCCCACTCACCAGTTTCCACCACCATCTGAACCGCCCTGCCATTAGGCTATAGCATGACCTCGGCGGATGGAGCCCATGTTCTGCCCTCAAAGCCATGGCCCCCAACATCGACCATGACAGTAACAGCATCTCCAACAGGTCGGGTACGGTCAACCCCATCGCATATCAAATGGCTCTTCTGTACTGCTGCCCACCGGCTTCCTCTTTGGCCATCCCCGGCGGATATGTCTCCGTCTTCTTCAACGATGGCCATGTTGTCAACAGGGTGAGCATCACCTCTTCGCACACTAGTGACCCGCTGCAGGTTCACCATCTGACCTGGGGAGCCCAACGTAGTTCCACTATTAGCGTGCCCAGTAGCTAATGCATTTAGGCCCAACCCGCTAGAGTTTCCTTTCCTCTCCTTCTCTTGATGCCTGGCCCAAGCCTTAGTGATACCCACTTTTTTTTCTTAGCTGACCCCCTTTTCAGCCCATTAACCATAGAACTAAACGCGCATGTAACAGTTCTATCAGATTTTACATCGTAGCTCATACCATTCCCACCCCCAAGATCAGCGTTCCCTTAATTGACTCCATTAACTACATGATCAGTTACGATATTTCCGCGATTATGATTGATATTGTGATTAATCCATTCATTCAAATTAACCTCAGGAATGACTAATCTGTCCTTCTCATCGTCCTCTCCCTGTTTCATCACCATTAACAAACCTTCATCATGATCGTCCTCCCTGCCTGGGCTTGTACTTACGATATCCTGATTCCAGATCTCACATATAGTAAACTCCTTATCAACCATAATTTTCCTGCACTGCAAGCCACACGCCTCATGCACAACCTCCTTCACTAAAATATCAAAGCCACCGGAACCAATAGTGATATGGATCCATTCCTGAATAACGTCCATTATGAATGTATTAATATGCACACGACCTACAGTGAACGAGCTGCACAATTCTATTTCTTCTACACACCCAACTACTTCTCCCCACTGTCCTTTTATCATATTGAAGGTGTTGAATGACCATGCATGCAACGGAACTCCAAAACATTCGAGCCATACCCTTCTCGTTTCACTATGCTCCAACTCCTCTTACCTCCATACCCGGTGGAAGAATTGTAAGAGACAGTTCAATTTAAAATTGTATGTTTCTTCAGCATGCAGAACACTATCAAATGTCAAAAGAGCTTTGTACGCTCCTATTTCCCGAATTTGGGTGACAGAAGGCACGTTCTTCGTAATCATATCCCTCAAAGCGATGAAATTCATAGGCTTCGTCGTAGTTCCTACTAAACTTCTCTATAACCATTCCAGATTTTCTTCCGCCACTGCTACTTCCACTTTCCTTGTCTTTCCATTCTCAAGTGAGGTTTTTATGATTTTCTTCGTCCGTACTTCATGTCCCGTTGACGAAGGACCCTCGTTGCCTACTTCCCGATGTGGCTGCCTAACAGTTTGGTGAAGTTTGTCTTCTCCTTTCTGTCCCTTATCTATGTTCGTGGTTTCGGCCATTCTTCTGTACTTAGCCTCACCCACAAAGATAATTTTACCCCTCAGTCTAAGTCGATTCATTTCTGCTATAACTTTCAAGGCCCCCTTTCGTTGTGTACTGTATGAAGGCAAAAATGTAGATCTCACCATTTTTTTGTTTTCGGGAAAGATATATATCATTCATGCACCCAATCCATTTGAACAACTGGAATAACTCTCTCTTCGATATGTCTTCAGGGAGATTATCCATAAAAATGAAGAAAGATTCATGTTCTAGCCGCTGATACTCTTCTCTGTTCCAAATTCTAGGATCCTTGCCATTTTCCTTAGGAATGATATTTTAACAATAAAACCTACTTACAAATATTAAAGTTTAACTCACCACAAATTCATGGGGAATTGGTTTGAGCTCGATCATGACACATTTAAATAATATGAACATAATTTACAAAAATTATAACTTATATTTATTGCCTTTATATATTAATTATATTTCATATGATCTATCAAAATTATTATAAAAAGATAACTATAAATAATTATATAAAAATATTATTAGAGACACATTAATTATTTCTCTCTTATATGATGAAAAAAGTTAGATATTAATATTATAAATTAAAGGTATAAATAACTGATACATTAATATAAATAATTATAATAAGCAATATATAATTGTATTACGTGTGTGCCAGTGAATTGAATATACCCATGTGTAATTAATGTATGTATTAGTGTTGCAGGCCCAATATGTTCATCTCAGCTAGCTTATGTTGCTTCAGCCAAATCAAAATATGAGCCCATTACATTTGAAGAACAAGCTTCAGCCCACATGTAATGGTGAGCAACACATTAGTTTCATGAAGTTAAGAGAAAGGGTTCAACAATTCATAGTTGATCAAAGAAAAAAAAAATCGAACAGTTGGCAACGTTAGAAAAGAAGTAAGAGACAAAAAGGACACAA
Organism: Arachis hypogaea; assembly: GCF_003086295.3. Classification (NCBI taxonomy): domain Eukaryota; kingdom Viridiplantae; phylum Streptophyta; class Magnoliopsida; order Fabales; family Fabaceae; genus Arachis; species Arachis hypogaea. The sequence goes on from NC_092040.1 coordinate 107,496,131, forward strand.
GGACATTACAAGATCAAACTGCAGAAGGTCACTAGCTGAGTTTGGAAGAGCAAAACAAAAACGCAGTGCATTGAGTAGCAGCTGTATTGGCACAAAATGGAAAAAATTTTGCATGCCAAGGAAGACAGCACCTTCAAGGATAGCAGAGAATTAAAATTTCAAAGGTTAGTAGGGCAACAACAAAATACAAGAACAATAGAGGTAGTGGAGCAAAATAAAAAAGTATTGAATGCCAAAGAAGACGACTGTAACAGGAAAAGGGTACTAGAAATTGGAAGAGACAATGAAAAAATTTTGAAGAACAAACTGCATTCTATAAAGCAAGGCTCACAACATCATTGAAGCGAGGAAAAAAGAGTGCCATTGGAGCATCATTACTCACACTTGAGCAGGAATTATTTTTTTCAACTTTAAGCTTCATTTAAAATTTTAGTATTATGGCTATCTAATGTTATCTTTTTGTAATTGAGAAAAAGACTTATGATTGTGAGTAGAAAAATATAAAAAGGCTATGCCAAAAGAAATAAGAGAAATGCATGAAAAAGCCAAGATAGTTTTCGTGTAATTTGGTTTTGTTGAACTAAGGTTTAGTTCTCCTCGCCAAGTTGGGATAGCACTTGGTGACTGACTGAACCAGTGAGTTCTCTTTTGTCAAGTTGGGACAGCACTTGGTGGTAGCTAAATTTGGGTATAAGCTTAGAATTTAATACTAGATGAATTAGGTTTATAATTTACTGGTATTGGTGTATGTAATCTAGTTTATTATAGTGAAAATTTCGCTATGGTTGTGGTGAAGAATAGATGTAGATTTCATGGCACTAGAAAATCGAATTAGAATACGTGCTGGCCTCATTCTCTTCTTCCCTTCTCTGTTTATTTCTGGTTTTAGAGACAAAACAAAAAAAATTTCCTGCATAATCAGCTTCCGTAAAAAAAAAAAAAAAAACAGAGCTAAAGAAGTTCACCTCTGGGTTCAACTTGATTCAACCCCCTTCTCGAGTTCTAGCAGTTTTATCAATTAAGGTCTCATAGAATCAAGTTTCACAACTTAGAGTAAAGATCCATGGTCAACAATATGGGTGCTAACATCATGGCGTACACACTTATTGAAGGGCAGTCCAACAATAGACCTCCCTACTTTAACGACAGCAACTACTCATACTGGAAAGAGAGAATGAGAATCTTCGTGCAGCCAATCGACTACAATTTCTGGAAGATTATTGTCAATGGATCTGATATTCCAACAAAGCAAAATGGTTGATAGATATGTGGTGGCAAAAGAAGACAATGAGTGGACAGAGGAAGAAAAGAAGAAGGTTGAACTCAATGCCAAGGCAATTAACTTAATGCACTGTGCTATAATTTTGAAGAATATAGAAAAGTTTTAAAGTGAAAAACTGCTAAGAAAATCTAGGACAAGCTCAAACTCACCCATGAAGGAACTAAACAAGTGAGAGAGATAAGAATAGACATGTTTATGAAGGAGTACCGGATGCTCACCATGAACGAGGATGAGAGCATCGATTAGATATTCGAAAGATTTTCAATAATTATCAACAACCTGAATGCTATGGGGAAGAGTTATTCCAAAGAAACATTAATAAGAAATATCTTAGAGAATCTTACGAAGAAGTGGGAAGTAAAAAGTACATTCATCTCTAAAAGAAGTTAATTGTTAAAAATTATTTATGATGAGCTAAAATGCGTGTCTACCTATTAATATAGCGGAAATCCTTTAAAGTTGCATGCCAAAATTTCAGAGAAGCGAGGCTTTTAACCGAATTCACCGATCTGTTCCTTTTAAAGTTGAGGTTCCAACTCTTGATAGCTTTATTTGCTACCCACTAGACCAAGATCAACATAACTAATTATCTTGTAAAGAAAAATATTATCATTTATTATTGTTCTCCAATTTTGGCTTCACAACTTTTGGCATCGTAGATTTAGAATATAATGAAATTTTTACTGTATGATTGTAAGTGATTTAATATCTTAGTCTCAAGTTCAATAAACTTATGATATTGCAATTAAAATGTTAAAAAAGAAAAAAATATATGTTCAGACTATAAGAGGTTCATTTATAAATAAGATTTGTGATCTCATCGCAAACTATGTCTTCGCTTGAAACTTCAATCAAAAAATTCTGTACATGCTCTAGGGGTGAGATATGCATGAATTAGAAGATTTATGTGCACATAGATTTAGATAAAAAAAAAAATTTCTCCATTTCAACCACATCCCAAATTCATCCTAAAGATAACCATAAGATTAACAATAGCACATATAGAATAAAAGTTATGCCAAAGGGTTGTCTCCACAAATGAAGCTTGAATTTCTTCATATTACCTTCTTTCCATTTTTTGCTTTTCTCTTTCCTTCTTGTTTTGAAACTCTTATTTTTTCTCCCTCAAGTTATTCTGTAAATCAGTTTCAGTAGTTTGAATATAATTAACATATCATAAAGCTATCCAAAATAAAATGTTGAGTGAATGTCAGGATACAACTAAAGTAATAAATCAACACAAATAGTAGATGCAAAATTAGCGACATTATCAACAAATAAGTTATATCCGAAACATGTCACAAAAACGCTAAAAAAAGACGTTTATACCTGCTCCTCTCTTTTGACTTTGTTCTCTCGTTCTACAGCATGCTGAACAACTTTTATTTTAGATATATATTCATCGATCAAAATCTTCCTATCCTTGTATCCCTTAAATAAAAGATTTTTTGTTCTCATTAAAAATGTTGCAATAAAACAAAAAAAAACAATAATAACAATACTAATAATAATTAAAATTCTTTCCTCTTCCTTAAACAAAAAAGAAAGAAATGCAACAACATTTACCAACAAAGTCAAAGAAGATATAAAGGATCGGAACAAGGTTTTGGGAGAGAAAAAAATAAGGATAAAACCTAGGTTTCTATTTTCTAATCATCAAAATGGGTTAGGATTTGGTTTTCAATTAAGTTTTAGCTCAGTCCGCTTCCTTGGATATTGAATGCCGTTAAACTTGCGATTCTAGTGATTGGATCTTTACTTAGCGATTCAACATAAGCAAACAACACTTCTCCTGACAAAGGCCAAAAGTGGGAGTGAAGGGTGGCAAGCTTGGGGATGAACCAATTGAGTTGAAGAAATCATAGAAACAAAAAAAAAAATAAAAATAATGGAGAGTGTGAATTATAGTGGGCCACAAGTAATACACCCATTTTCTTTGACCAAAGACGAAAATGAAAGAATTGGTAAAAGAAAAGTTCTATGTGATTTCTGTCATTGCAAATTTCACCAATTTTGATCTTTTTCAAGAAACACAAAATTTACGAATTAATTTAAAAGTTTCTAACCAAATACACGAATCCATGTTTATGAAAATAAGTATTTGGTAGGATGCCTAAAAGATATTATTTAATTGTTAAAATATGTTAAATAATTAATTTTAAATTAAAAAGTATAAAAATTAAAAATATTTAAATATTTAAAAATTATTATAAAAAAATAATTTAAACAAAAATTCGACACCAAACAAAAAACATCATAAAATTCACCATGAAAATATTGAGAAGTGAAAATAGTTAAAGACCTACTAAACTATACCTATATAGTTGGTAAAAATCATCATTAGATCATATTTTGTAACTTGCACATATATACATATTTGATAGAAAGATCTTATTTTTTAGAACAATTTTATTTTTAAGAAAACTCATAATTCTATTAAAATGCCATATCGCTTCCAAATTTACTAGTATAGAAAGATAAAGTGGTACGTTCTAAAAAGTATTTTTACATAATTTTCTAAGATGTATATGTAATACCTTTCATAATTTCTAATTTTAATATAAATTATTATTTTATTAAAAAATTTCAATAAAAATAATGTATTGAAAAAATATTATTAATATAATTTTTATTAAATAAAAATGATTGAATAATAAATATTATTTTTATTTTCAATATTTATATTTTATTTTAATTTTATTTTTAATGTTTGATTTTAATTTTATTCCAGACATTTGGATAAATTTTAGTTACAATCCTTAATTAAACAACATATGACATGACAATTTTACGTTAATGTATACTGATTATCCGTCAAAGATTGTCACATGTTAGTGATATGTTAGCATCTAATTACTATATTATTATCTTCGTTAATAATATTAATAGAAAAAGATATAATTAAAATATATATAAAACGTTAAAAATAAAATTAAAATAAATTAAATATTAAAAATATTTTTAAAATTTAAAAAAAAATATATTTTATCTATACATTAAATTAATTACACTAAATATAAAAATTAGTCATTAGAATTAATTATTAAAATAAAAAATATATTAAAATATAAAATATATATTAAAAATATTTAATAATTAAAAAAATTTAATAAAAAATAATAACAATTTATTTTATTTAATATTAATTATTATAATAATTAATAAATATTAAATAAGATAAATTCGATGTTTTCTTTATCTATATATATAATATACTGATTTTGGTGGGTATTAAATTTGTGTACAAATCCAGCCACAATCACTGAAATAGATTTATTTGACATTAGTGCTTTTCGTTTTCCCACGGAAATCAGCTCTTACTTTTGGTTTCTCATCGGAATCAGACGCTGATTAAATTCCATTACAAAAAATTGGTACTTATCATCAATATGTAACAAAATAGATCCTTTCTGACTTTCCTTATTTCTTTCTCAAAATAGAACCTTATAGTTACTACGTAGAGTCTAAAATTCTCAATTGCTCCACATGAATCAAATTAAAGCTTGCTTGTGAGTCAGAAGGACACTGATTTTTCTTCATCCTCCTTCAGGGATCTTATAACCATTGCAACTTGATTCATACTTGGCCTATCATTTGGGGAAGCACTGGTGCAATTCAACGCTACCTGCAACAAGCTCATCATCCTCTCTTCAGATGCACCTTCTCTGATTAGTGACTTGTCAAAAACTTCAACTGTCCATTCCTCTCTCACCACCGAGTTCACCCATTTCGCCAAATCACCAAACCCATCACTATTCTTAACCACTTTCCCGGTTAGCATCTCAAGGAGTATCACACCGAAGGCGTAGATATCACCTTTGACACCGTAGTAGTAGTGTTGGTTATTATTTTCGGTCACAAATAGGCCGTATTCGCTTATGAATGGATCAATGTTGTTGTCAAATAAGATGTTGCTTGATTTCAAGTTGCCGTGTGATGGTACTTCACTCTCTCTCAGATTCTCATGCATGTGTGATAGTGCCGCGGCTACGTCGGCCGCCACTTTTAGTCTACTCCGCCAACCAAAAGAGTGGTGCCCGCCACTTTGGGATCCTTGTGTTCATAATTCAAGTTTGAAGACAAATAATAATTTTAAGCACTAGTAAGTAAAGTATACCATGTGAGAAAATTATAAAATTAACAAGCAATCAGAAATTAAAATTGCTTACCATACTTCATACTCAGTCTTGGCTTCAAAATTATATTAATAATTAATTAATTATGCTAATTTGTGGAGCCTCACCAGCTCTTGCTGTGTGTATGCTTAATTACGTATCCAAATTTTTTCGTTAAAGATGATTTTTTTTTGTTAGGATTTGAGAAGGGAAAAAATAAAAAAAATCAAACCATAAATTTAACTTCAGCTTGCTATGGTTTGATATGGTTTAGTTTTCATAAAAAAATTTATAAATATAGAAATTGAATTGTAACTTCATTAAAAATTTTATTATTTATTGATATTTTTATAAAAATATATAAACATAGAATCTGAGAAAATAATGTCAAAACGGAATAAAGGAAGCGAATAAAAATTATTTGAACACAAAGTCATATAGTTGTAAGCAACTAAGCATATACATATACATACATATTCTATAAGTATAATTATGAATTAGTAATATAGAGGAAAATATTAATTTGCTCTCTAATATTTAGGTTATATTTTAATTTAGTTTTTAACATTTTAAATTTATTATTTTTTTGTCAAAAAAATTTCAAACGTCCTTTTTAATTTCAAAAAATTTTAAACGGATTTAATATTGTTACTATTAAATTAACACGAACAATTTCAGTATGTAAATGAAATCGTCTCTCCAACGATCACCAGTACAAATGATTTATTGCTAGTTTTAAAATTTTATACAAAAAAGAGAATGAAAAGAGAAAATGTTACAAAAATATTTTGATTATGTTTTTTTAATATATTGAAATAAGAAGATATGGCTTAGCTAAAAATGTTAACATTCATGTTATTCATTTCATTAATTATTCATATCAAATTTAAAAGTGAGATAACATTAAATGTGTTTAAAACTTTTGGGACTAAAATATAACATTTAAAATATTAGGGACTAAATTAGAATTTAATTCAAATATTAGAGACTGAAATAATATTTTATCTATTAATATATAATATATAAAAAATACTAGAAGATCATTAGAATTTATTATTTTTGACATCGGTTTATCATCAATATTTAAAAGAATTAGGTTAATAGCTAAAAATAATGACAAAAAACAATAAATTTTAACGATTCTCTAGTAATTTTTTATATATTTTCGGTTCAATTTTCTTTTGGCTCGATTTTACAAATTAAAACCAAAAAGCAAACAAGAATAATATTAAAACTAAACCGATTTTTTTCGGTTTTGTTTTTTAGTTTAGTTTTAATTCGGTTTGGATAGAATTTTGAACCCTCTAAATCATTCAGAAAGTATGAAGTCATGATTTTCATCACTTACCATAAAGCAACATGAAGAGACTTCCATTGTGCATGTATTCATAGACAAGGAGCTTCTCTTGATGAGAGCAATAATATGCAAGAGGTGGAAGCACTCTTGAATGCTTCACTTTTGCTATGATCTCCATCCTTGCCTGAAAATGTTGCTTTGAAATCCCACAATCCTTGACTCTTTTCACTGCCAAAACCATCCCATTCTCCATCATCACCTTGTACAGGCTTCCATTCTTCCCTCTCCTAACCAACTCCGCCGGAGCACCAAGCAAGTCCTCGAACCGCAGCGCCTTATACTCTGCGCTCGAAAGAACCACAAGACCGGAAGCTGAAGCCATGCCGCTTTCCAAAGATGAAAATGAACTCTCTGATCTCATTCCAGTTATTATTCCACTCTTTGATCCACTTGAATTGTAATAAGCTTCACTATTAGGCTTGTCCTTCTCTGTCTTTTGCATTTCATCCAATGCTCTGTCTTTTATCTTGAATTTTCGAACCAATTTCAGGACAATGTAAGCCAACACCATGAAACAAAGAACTATGTATCCTAAATAAAGCTTAAAACCATTGTGCGATGAATTCGGAGGCGGCCGAGGAAGAGGAAGAGGAAGAGGAGCTGCAGGTGCAGGTGCAGGTGGACATGCATTAGCAAGTGGTTTTCCACACAGACCGGGATTACCATAAAAGCTATCTTGAAAGAATTTTCCTCTAACATCAGGAATAGGACCATATAACTTGTTGTTTGAGACATTAAACAACTGAAGTTTTGAGAAGTCGAAATGAGGAATTCTTCCGGTGAAGTTATTGTTGTCTGCAAGAAAAGATACCAGCTGCGAAAGACGAGACATTTCAGGTATCTCTCCGGAGAAGTTGTTATCGGAAACATGAAGCCTCATCAAGCTGGTTATTTTCCCAATAGAGATCGGAAGCTTTCCGGAGAATCGGTTACCATTTAGATAGAGATGAGTTAGGGACTTCAAGTTCCCTATGTCCTCCGAAACAGAATCATGTAGAGTATTGTTTTTTAGGCTAAGGAGCATAAGAGACTTCGCAGTGGAAAGAGAAGTAGCATCTAGAACACCTTTCAGATTTAAATGTTCAAGAACTATGCTCATCACGGTTTTGTTGTCCGAATGACAAATCACACCGTGCCAATGATCAGTGCATGGATCTGATGTGAGGTTCCAACCCCAATTCTTGGAATCTCGTGGTGCATTATTTGGTGCAAGCTTTTCCATGAACTTCACCAAAGCTTGCTTCACCACTTGTTCCTCTGAATTAACACTTAGGAACAACGAGATGATGAAAATGGAGGGTACCCATATGAGTTTCAGACCCATTCTTTCTTTTTTTTTTTTTTTCAAAAATGATCTGAAATTAGAAGAAATGAAAACATGTATGATCCATGAAGACAATAATAATGTTCACTTAAAGAAACTAGGACATGTTAGATTAAGTTGCCAAATGGAAATAATTAAGAAGAGCTATAAATGTTGTGTGTAATATTATTATGAATGAGAAGCCCAGTAAATGAGCCAAAGGGCAGAAAGTAACGAGCGAATTTGGCTGCCGGCATGTTGAAATGGTCACAGTATCACAGTGAGTGTGTGTTTCAAACTTATCAATGTGTCGCGTTATTATTTATTAGCACGTCGTCTTTCTCCAATTTGGCTTTTTCTACCTCTTCGTTAATACTTAGGTGTGAAAGGGATTCTTTACCCTTAAGTTTTTAATTTACCAATATGAAAAGGATGGCATTGTTATCATTTTTTTATCTGACTGAATCACCGGTATCTGAACTTTATCATCCCACATCATATAACCCAATCTGATGTGACTGAAATTTCATGTTAATTTTCCAAATTCGAACCTGACTTAAGAGACCAGAACTCTTGCAGGATAGTCCAATAATATAATAAGTTTGTGCATTATTAGCATTTTTATAACAATATTCCCCACTCCAAGACCTCCTAGTTTTCTTGATTTTTGAATTAACTTCCAATTAATTCTTGGTACACCCTTCCCACCCTCTTAGAATGGTTTACTAGACATGATCACCTGGTCTCATAATTAACTACTATTAAGTGAAGTAGCAACACACCTATGACCAAAATTATATACTTTTACTATAGTTTAGGAGACAAATAAGACATAATAGTTTAGAAAGCAAAAATACACCAAGGATTATGTCATATGTGCCTAATCTAATATTATTACATGGTCTCATAACAATTGGGAATCAAACACGGTTTAACAAGTATCTCAAGTGGAGTAGTTTTGACATGGGTGATTCCAAGGGTTCCATCTGTGTCAACAAGTTCAGGGGAAGGATTCAAGATCTCAAAGGAATGCAAAAAGCTAGCCAGAATAAAATGAACCATTTGAAAGCCAAAAGATATTGCTGGACACGCCCTTCTACCACTTCCAAATGGTAACAACTCAAAATGATGACCCTTAACATCCACATCTTTATGAGTTGTGAGGAACCTTTCTGGCTTGAACTCTAATGGATCTGACCAAATAGAAGAGTCGGTGTGGATTTTCCAAAGATTTGTAATTAATCGAGTTCCTTTTTTAATTTGGTATCCACCTAAATTGCAATTTTCTGTGAATTCACGGTGCACTCCAAGTGGAGAAGGTGGATACAATCTTAGTGTCTCCTTAATAATGGCTTGAATGTATTGCAATTTGCTTAGATCAGACTCAAGTATGCGTCTCTCTTTCCCAATTTGGGTATTGAGTTCTTCTTTTGCTTTTTTCAATGTGTGGGGATTTCTTAATAGCATACACATTGCCCATGTAAGGGTAACAGTGGTTGTATCGGTTGCTCCAGTAATCATAGACTGCCAAATAAATTGAATGGGTAAAGATAATTTCTCAAAAAGGTAATTAAACAAGAAATAATTTTAAGAGTCAATATTTAACAGTCATCATTCAAAAGTCTTAGAAACAATAACATCTAAAATTCAATTATAACAAATATTTAAAATTTAAACAAACTCTATACAAATTTATTTTTAGTGAATTTATAATAAATTTACTTAGCAACTTATTATAATATTAAATAAAATCAACTGCTATAATATTTGTTCTCTAATATTACTCTTTACATAATCAATGATATAAATGAAATTCACGTGGTATTAGAAGGCTAATAATTTTGAGTCAACAACCAAAATATCAAAATTTACTAGTGTATATAAACTATTTATTAGTCTAAAACCAATTAGATATCTAGCTATATATGTGTGTGTTTTTTCCCCTTAGATTTTAAACAATAAAATATTCATATTTTAACAAAATAAAAAAAATATAGGTAGATAATAAAAATATTAAACAATGTAAACAATATATATATATATATATATATATATCTCAGATATTCAATTTATAAAGGTAATATTAAGATTTAGATAAATAATTTAAAAGTGTAATATGTTTTTATTTTATTGAACTAATTTTAGAGTTTATTGTTTATATTATTCACAAAAGTCAGTGTCTACTTAACAAAAAACCATAAAAAAAAACGTGTTTTTCTTTTTTAAAAAATAACGGTGAACAAAAACTGACATTAAAAAATAAAAATAAAAAAGAGCTCATATATCATTGTGGTAAAAATAAAACACACGTACCAATGTTGTGGCTTTGATTATGGTATGAGCATCAAATCCATCAAGACCTGACGCATCATCAAAAACCGAAATCATGACATCCAAAAAATCTTTCTCATCTAACAAACTCCTCTTTTGGCGATGTTCTCTTACAAAATCATCCAACTCCTTAGCAGTTTTCTTTATTGCTTTCTCATAGCCCCCAAAATCCAACCACCTTAACAAAGGAACAACATCTGCCACTGTAAACACCCCCAACAAATTCATGAACTCCCTTATCGTTTCCAAACACCTGTTATTATTTTCCAAACCACCAAATCCAAAGCATCTCTTCCCAACAAGCATCCTAAAAACCATGTTGAAGATCAATTCAGCAAACCACTGCTTCATCTCCACCAACACATACTCTTCGTCATTATTTCTTTTTCTGTATACATCTTTCACTGAAGCTTGAACTTCAGAGACACGAATATGGCTTAGTTGCTCGATTCGGCGATTCGAGAGGAGCTCTAACGTCACAATCTTGCGGATTTGGCGCCAGTATGGACCGTACAGCGCGAAACCAAACATGGCTCCGTTGTATGAAAGGTTTTCATTGGCGACAAGCTTTGTGGGGCGAGTGGAAACCGCCATGTTGTTGGTGGTGAAGCATTCTTTCGCCATTTCCCAGTCGCTGAGTACTATGGTCTTTTTGGAGCCACTCTTGATGGTGAAAAGGGGTCCGTACTTGTCGGCCATGGAAGCTAGAGTTATGTGGAGCTGCTTTGAACCGCGTAACAATGGAAGGTGACCGATGATTGGCCATGCTCCGGACACTGTTGGGGGTTCTCTACTATGATGACCGAATTTGATGATGAAACGAAACAGAAAGAAACAGAGTAAGATGACTATTGCAGATGCAATTCCAGATTCTACAGTGGCATTTTGGTAATTTAGGGTTGAAGAATCCATTTTGCTTCTTTTTTCTTTTCTTTTTCTTAAGGTTAGGTGTCTCAAGTCTGAATTAGACTTGCTGAGGAATCAATATTGGATTTAAACTACAAATATTTTGGGAGTTGGGATCATTATAAGAGAGATTATTTTTAGGTGAATACTATAGTGTATCACATTATACTTAAGTTATTAAAAATGATAAATAAATAATATTTAATAAATTTTATATAATTTATTTTTTATTTTTTATTTTAAAAAGTAAATTAGAGAATTTAAGTACTATAACAAATGCCCTGTAAAACTTATTTTATTTTTAATATGAAGATAAAGATGGTGTTTTGATTGAATATTGATATTTGAAGTATATTATAGAATGGTGAAAGAGTAAAAAAGGTGTTTAATATGTATTTTGTGTATTGCCAAAATGATAATACATGTTTAATACGCACTTTGTGTGTTGCCAAAATGATGACACGTGTTTAATACGTACCTTGTGTATTTCTAATATGTGTCTAACACTAATTATGCATGTTAACTTTTTATCTGCAAAATCTACTCACATATAATTATACCAAATAATTCTATTTTTTTTTAAAAAATCAATATTTTTTCATATAAAAAAACAGTCTTATTATAAAAGATAAATAAAAAAAATTTTAAATTGTGGTTTCGTGTCACGTTGTTGCTAAATTTTATTTATTTATTTAAATAAATTTAACTTTTAACTTTGTATCTTTGCGCTAGTTAATCGACTAATTATTACTTAAAAGCTTTTTTCTGAATCATAAGCAACTAAACCTCCTCTATTAAGATTAGGAATTCTGTTTATTTTAATGGATTAATATTATTGTCATTCTACTTTTAATTAATGCACTGATTTAAATTCAAAGATTACTTTCGTCTTCATCCTAGGAATTAGAATATATTAAAAGATAACTCTCTTTCTACTTGAATTCTTGTTGAATCTTGAAAAAGTTAACTCACTTGAATAACAGTTTGAAAGTAATTTCTCATAATTCTCTAATTAACCGGATTTAACGTGATACATGACATATAATCATCTTATTTTTGAATACTTAGGATTTATGTGGCTAATAAACTAGAATTGGACTTAGCCCGATTAATCTAATTTAAGTCATCAAGGAATTGACGGTTGATTAGGTTAGAGGAGATTAAATTACTAAAGAATTGAAATTTAATTAATTAGAATTTGCTATAAATTGAATCTTGCATGATTAAAGTATTTGGTAAAAATTGTTAATTCGAAAAAGTAAATATCTCCAAAATCTTAACTATTTTTCTATATAATTCTTATAACCTGTTTACTGTTTGCTTCCTTAAATTCTCTAATTTCTGTTTGATCATAATTGGAACTCAAAACATTCCTTTTTTGCTTGCTGACTAGCTTAATCACTCAATTATTGTTGCTTAATTCATTAATTCTCGTGGAATCGATTCTCATTACCTAAGGTATTATTTGGTACGACCCGGTGTATTTGTCTGATTAGTTTGTGGTTTTCGAAATTCGCACCAACTCCACTTTTTTCTTTTTATTTATGCCAGAATCTGTTTATGTTCCTCAGCCTCGAATTAGAATAACACTTCTGAGATCATTTTCTTATTAATCATCCAACCTCAGAATTGATTTTCATAAAATTTGGATCAGAACCTTCCCTCATCATATTTAGTGATAGCACGTTCCTTTCTCTTTCTTTTTTGGATGATGATATAGTATTTACAACACCAAACTTTAAAAATTTGGTTTTTTCCAAGCAAAAAGGTAAGAGCAAGTGATAAAAAAGGGCTATGAGTGTGTGAAGGATAGTAAAGAGTACTAGTGAGTGATGAGTGAATGGAAGTGACTTGTATTTATCGTGAGGTGGGCTGGTGGATTGTGGCAGAGATTAATAGTGAGGATCGTGTGGTGTGCATGTAAGAAGGCTAAGGACAAAATATATAAGGAAGTGAAGTAATGGTGACCAATGCATGTGATAAAGATATGTATGTATGTTCAAACTTGTGCATGAGCATGCATTGGACAAGAAGAAAGGTGCTTCGATAAGTGGTTAGGCATGGCTCGCCATTGCATGGAGAAGTTGGCGTACATGAGGCATGTGAGGTGGTTGGCACGCCTTTGAAGGGAGAATCCTTGGCGTGTGTGGGCGTGTGAGGTGGTTGGCACACCTTCGAAGGGAGGCTAGGTGAGGAAGGGCTGGCGTGTATGGGCGTGTGAGGTGCTTGGTACGCCTTCGAAGAGAGGCTAGGCGAGGAAGGGCCGACGTGTATGGGTGTGTGAGGGTGTGGCAGACCTTCGAGCTTGTATGGTTCCTAGAAGTGCTTCCTTGCTTGGCGTGCATGGGTGTGGGAAGAAGGGGCACGCCATGCCTCTGCTTGCCTCCCTTCCTCTCAGTTCTTCCTACCGTCTGTTTTTGCTTCTTCTGGGTTCTTTTAATAATCTTCAATAATCTTCCACAAAATACAGAACGCAAAGCACTCAAAGTATATTGACTAAAACACAAATTTAGAGAGAAATCACTAACTTCATTAAGATAATTAACTAAGAAAACTACTAAAAGATGCTCATGCATCAAGATCGTAACACATCTTGGTGAGAGAGTGTGAAATTCAGGTGGTGAAGCAAAGATAATTGCTTTCGGGGATTTTATTTTGACCTTAAAATTCTCTCCTCTTTTTAAAATGTATTGTTGTATAACTTTAATTTCTTCTTAAGGATTTTTATGGAGAGATAAATTTATATTTTGTATTCTATCTAATAATGTATGATTTTAGCCGGTCTTTTTTTCGCGGGTCGAGACTAGTGACTATTATGTATATATCTTAATATATATCTACATATCAAATCCTTGGATAATTCCACTTTTGTATACGACGCTTATTACTTTAACATGTCTGTATGTGTTTACGATTTTTTATGTTTATTTAAATTTTTTTCATGGATCCTAGTTATAATATTATCCTTCTATAATTACATATGTAACTCTAAGCCTAAGTGTAGTAATGTCTCGCCACCGTTGAGTTACGACTTAAACGTAAAGTTCTGTGTAGTAGCGTGCGTATTACAAAATTCGGATGCTAATTGTAGGTTTTATGAGCCTTGAGAAAAGGGAGATTGAATCAAAATACTTTTCAACTATGAAATGTATTACTGAGCAAGCAGGAGATTTTTTTTTTTTGTCTCTTGCAACCGCAGAAGCTTAAAAATAAAGGAAGAAAGAAAGTGACACCAGTATGTGTCCTAGTTCAATCCCAAAGTGCAATAAGCTCTATGTCCAATCTCCACTACAATTATGGTGGAATTTCACTATATTAATAGTTAGATTACAAACACCAATTCTAAAACCGAGATAAAGACAAACAAACCAAATTGATTCTACACCAAGATAAACATAGCTACAATTCCGAGTTTTACAAGAAACGCTAAGGCAAACAAAGCCACAATTATGGGCTTCCTAAACAAATGCCAACCCAAACGAAACTACAATTTCGAGCTTCACAAACGAAGACAAAATGCCCAGACCAAATCAAAACAAAAGACAAATACTGAAACTAAGGCCGAGACCATTATGGCTTTTCTTTTTAACTCATGTCTTTTTACTATACGCTTTTTTTTTCGAAATAATCTCTCATAGAAACATAAGTCTTTTTCTCATAACTAAGATGGATAAGTATGGTTTTAGTCCCTAAGATTTTTTGCCAGAATCGAAACCGTCCCCGACGTAATTTTTGATTTAGAATCATTCTTAACGTTTTTTTTTGTATTAAAATTGTACTTTTAAATAAAATTTTTAATTTAAATCCTAAACTACTCCTATTTTAATAAAAAAAATAAAAAAAACGCGTTTTGGGGGAGGGGCAAAGGAAACGCGTTGGGGGTGGGGGGTGGGGGTGGGGGGAAAGGAAACGCGGGAGGGAGGGGAGGAGTCCATTGCCATAGCCGCCGCCACCATCCGACACCTGCATCGTCGCCGGTCCTCCCACGAGCCGCCGCTAGAACCACGACCAGAGGAAGACATCGCCGCCTTCTCTTCATGTATTTTTCTGCCGCCACCGTGGAGTGCGTCGCCGGAAAGGGGAGTCCGAGCTGTCGATCTACCCAGCCGTGGAGTGCGTCGCCGCCGTTCATGCATGCTCCTGCCACCGCCGATCTACCCAGCTGCCGTCGCTCCGTTGCCCACGAGCTGCCGGTAGTCCTTCTGCATCTGCTTCTTTGTGCTTTGAATTTCTGATTTGGCTTTGTGCTTCTCTGTTGATTTGGCTTTGTGCTTGAATTTGTTGATTTTCTTTTGTGTTGATTTGTTGATTTGTTACTTTCTGTTTCTGTTTGTGTTAAATTTGTGTTGATTTGTTGATTTTCTGCTTCTCTGTTGATGCTGTTATTCTTAGAAGTGGAGATGGAAGTGGGGGTGGGGGGAAGGAGAGACGGGGAGGGGGAGGGGAAAGGGAAATGACGCAGGGTGAGGGTGGGGGTGGGGGTGGGGGGAAGGGGAGATGGGGAGGGGGTGGAGGTAGGGGGAAGGGGAGGCGGAGAGGGCGAGGGGGACGACGGCGACGTTGGTGGTGGTGTTGGTGGTGGTGGTGGTGATGTTGGTAGTGGTGTTGGTGGAGGTTGTGACGGTGGTGTTGGTGGTGAAGGAGATAATTGTGTTGGTAGTGGTAAGGGTATTTTGTCCAAAAAAATAAAAAGAACGATTTTAATACGAAAAAAACATTAAAGGATGATTTTAAATCGAAAATTAGATGAGAAACAGTTTTAATTCTGACAAAAAATTTTAGGGACCAAAACTGTACTTACCTCTAACTAAGAAGACTCTAAAAAACTAAAATTGAATCATCGAAATAAAATTCAATAAAAAAGAATAGTGACCCTCAAGTGCAAGCTGTCTCTCTTAATTTTCTTATTGCTTCTTCTCATTATTTTTGTTAGTCATTTCTGTCCAAATCAATTCTCATAATTGTTATAATTGTTTTTTTTAATAGTAGCTCTAATCTTTTTCTAATTTACATAATATTATTCTTAATAATTGATTCTTTTCATAAATAATTGAATCAGTATTAATAACAATCAAATTCTAAAATAGTTAAATACACAATCAATTATAAAATTAATTGGGTCGAACTTAATTAATTTAATTAAATATTTATCATTATAATAAAAAAATAAAATATTTCTAAATTTAATAATTTATTTTTAATATATTATAAAAATCTACCCTATTTAACATTGTTTGATTTTGTACGTTCAAAGTAATCTTTGAAGGAACATCTATTTTAAGAAATACAAAGTTAATTGGTTTATCCGGTGGAAAGTGGAAACGATGGTGGGTCAGATAGATTGCGTGTTATTGTCTGGACAGTGGGCACGTGGGGAGCAATATTTGGAGAGAAATAATGATCAACCATGTTATTCTTATTAAAATTGAGTTACTAAATTAATTATGAATATAAAATATATATTAAAAAATAAAATATATATTAATTTAAATATATAATAATTAATTTAATAATTAATTTTTTATGTACATATAATTATTTTGAATAATGATACATCCAACAACCATATCTTTATAATATACAAGTTTAATCACCCGTGTCATGCACGTGATAAGATTGAAATTATAATTTTAAGTTATTATGTTAAATTTCATTTTAATTATAATAATTTAATTAATAAAAAAATAATTTATATGCGTTGATTTTCTTTTCTTAATATAGTGTTAATTGTATTAACTATAAAATAGTTATTTAATCTACTTTTTTTTAATAAATCAGATATATATACTCAATATGACTATAAATAATCTAGTAATACTTAAATTTACCAACAAAGTTTTATATGTTGGTTTACTGTGAAGTAAAAAAATATTAAAATCAGCTCAAAATGAAGAATAAATTAATAGAGAATCCTAATGCAGAAAGTTTTGTAATAAACAATAAATAATTTAAACCTACTGAATAACAATTCAATGTTATCCTTTGATACCTACAAAATATATACATGAAACAATACTGTATCAATATTTGTATATAAAATTATATGATTACCGTAATTATAAAATTGTTTGTCAAGAGAATAAAATTATACGACATATATATATATATATATATATATATATATATATATATATATATATATATATATATATATATATATATATACTAATTACAAACGATATGAATTTTTAATGGAGATACTGGATACTAATAGAAAAAAATTATATAAATAGAAATTATTTAATTTCAATTTCAATTTCATATAACAAAACAGTGATTTTCAAAAATTATAGAATCTTTTTTTGACATATGTATTATACTATATGTATAAATTATATGGGTTATTATATAAATTTATATATATGCATAATAAAACAGTTTAATATTATATATTTTTTACATTAATTATATGCCAATATTTTGAATAAAGAGATAAAAGAAGAGATATATAAATATGTATAATATTATTACTATATATAAAGCAATTTTATATTGCTTTAATTATAGAGACTTACTATAATTATATAAAATTTAATTTGAGGAAATAATTTCTATTGCCATAAATAATATACTAAAACTGTTAGGATATTATCTTCTTTATGGTTAATTGAATTTATCAATGATTTTCCCGTGTAAATCGTTATTACTCAGTTTTTAATAATGACTTAATATACAAAATTTGAAATTGGAAATTGTTATTACTAATTCAATTAACTGGTTAATTGAGTAATAATTGTCAAATTATTAAGGTGCAAAATCATTTGATTTACTCAATAGATTTCCATATATTATTTATATTTCAAGTAATAATTTGAAATTATATTATTTACCCAAGTAATAATACTATTATTAAAAATTATTTTTTGCATTGATTTTTAAATCAATTATTAAGTAATTATTTTTGTTAAGGTAATTGTTTATAAATTATTTCAAATTATATTTTGTTAAGATATAATTATTTAGATTATTACTCATGACACAGGTATAATTTCATTTTATACCAATTAATCAATTATAATTATATGACACGGGTATAATTTTATTTTATACCAATTAATCAATTATAATTATATACACAGGTATAATTTTAATTTTATCTACGGATTATTTCCCGTAATAATATACAATATATTATTTACCGTGATAATTTGATTTGATTGATTTCTATTTTATTTATGTACATAAATGATTAAAATATATAATATAAATATCGTAATTATTATAATTCTATGATATAATTATAATTAAGATATTTTATCATAATTAAATATTGATTTGATATAATTATAATAAAAATACTTTCCCAAAATGATATAATCTACTATTATTCATCCACTAATTATTTGGCAATAAACCTTAATATGATTTTTTACATCTTCGCTATGGGAAATAACTATTTAGATATACCAAATAATATGTAACATATTATTATCTGTATAAGTTAAGGCACAAAGACAAGATTTAATTAAGGTGATTGAAACTTTCACCAAACAGAATATGACCTTAATCGAATAAAAAATGGTACTCGATTTTGCATTAATTAGCTAGTTTAAGAAATAACATACTCATTCATTATTCATGTTTCATTATATTTTTTAAATAATATGTAGAAAACATATATCCTGTGTATAAAAATGTGACTATTAGTAATTTTATTAATAAACATTTTTTTAAACTATTACTAATTTCAATTTTAATAGAAAATTTGAGGAAATAATTTCGCTTGCCATAAATAATATACTAAAACTGTTAGTATACTATCTTCTATATGGTTAATTGAATTTATCAATGATTTTTTCGTGTAAATTGTTATTACCCAGTTTTTAATAACTACTTAATATACAAAATTTAAAATTGAAAATTGTTATTACTAATTCAATTAACTGGTTAATTGAGTAAGAATTGTTAAATTATTAAGGTGCAAAATCATTGATTTACTCAATAGATTTTCATATATTATTTATATATCAAGTAATAAATTGAAATTATATTATTTATCCAGTTAATAATACTATTATTAATAATTATTTTTTGCATTGATTTTTAAATCAATTATTAAATAATTATTTTTGTTAATATAATTGTTTATAAATTATTTCAAATTATATTTTATTAAGATATAATTATTTAGATTATTACTCATGGCACGGGTATAATTTCATTTTATACCAATTAATCAATTATAATTATATGACACGGGTGTAATTTCAATTTTATCCACCGATTATTGGCAAATAAATTTTATTCCAATTATAAATAAAATCTATTTTTATTGGTAAATAAATTGTCTTTAGGTCAACGATTTAATATATGTGTAGGTTCATTTTTTGTCAAATATAATGAAAATACAAATAAAAAAATAAGGGATAAAAGTAAACTTAATAATACATGACACTACTTTATTTTATTAAATTATTTAAAAATAGCACATCCACAAAAAATAATCGTAATATATAAATTGAGGCAATAATTTAAAACTCTATAATTATAATTTAAACAAATACTAATAGTAAAACCAAATTACCTAAACAATATTGAACCTATTCTAGTCTTTAGTCACGTATAGTATAGAATCATTCTTGTAACGACAACCAACTGAAATAACATCGTAAGTTTCAATATTCAGAATTCGTGCAAAATCAGACCATCCTCTTGTTAGATACGCTTCATCATCCGCTATCCATGCAATGCGGCAAAGTATAGAATTGCCACACCGAGAAACCAAACTAACTCTTATTTCCATCAATGGCATTGCATGCATGCAAAAGAAAGCTGGTAATTTCTGAAAAAAATCAAAATATGTTAAAAAATTATTCTAATAATGAACAATTTAAACTAAGAAAATTTAAATATATTACCAATCGTTGAAATTGCATATCTGGATTTGTCACGAATTTAGCAAAACTGAACTGAAACTGAGGGAATTCAATTTCATTATGTGCTCTATTTCAAAGATTTTCGGACAGACGTAAAATGCATGGAGGGGATGGAACTTGAACTTGCCCTATAAAGTTCCGTGGATGCAATTCCTCAATCAAAAATCGAGCTCCTCCTAAGAAATCTAACTTTAACCACATTCTATTGGGTTGGTCGTAATAGGTGAGTAGATCCAATCATCCTTCGGTAAAGTAGAGACTATTGCCTCTTCTTTGAACGCTTATATCCATGTAGTTGGAACCCGAATCAATGAAGACAACTCGATGATGTATTTCATGGATATGATGCATTGTAAATGATTGTGGCAAAAGACAATCGAACTGGAACATTAGATGATAAGAATAACTTAGAGTAACAACAAATAAAAAATTATCAAAAGAATAATATAATAGAATGAGTATATGAAAAATATTATAAAAAATTATAAATTGTACCTTAAAAGTATCAACTTCAATAAAAAAAATGAAGAATACATCCTTATTCTATGAAAGTAGTAAAAAAAACACTAAATATAAAATTATGAATTGACTCTCAAATTTAGATTCATGTATCACAGGAAAACACTATATATAGACTTTAGTAAAACAAAAATAAATATGTAAATTATCTATTATTAAGGTAATTTTTTAATAATACATTAAATTTTGATTTGATACAATTATAATGAATATATGTTTCTAAATTAGTATAATTATATATTAATTTCATCATATTATGGGTAACAAATATTTTTTATTATTAGTATTACTATTATTGATATTATTATTATCATTAAAATGAATAAAAATATTTTTAATTGATAATTGATAAGTAGTTTAATAGTGCATTAAATTTTGATTTGATACAATTATAATGAAGATATGTTTTTAAATTAGTATAATTATATATTATTAATTAAATATTAAATACAAAATAATTATATTAAAGATATTTTTTATAAAATAATTTAGAAAAATTATTTGATATATGTGAATCGGATAACAAAGATTTTTTTTATTATTATTACTATTATTGATATTATTATTATCATTAAAATTATTTAAAAGTATTTTTAATTGATAATTGATAAGTAGTTTAATAGTGCATTAAATATTGATCTGATATAATTATAATAAAGATATGTTGTTAAATTAGTATAATTATACATTATTCATTTAGTATTCATTATAATATAATTACAATAAAATAATTTAGAATAGAAAAAAAAAATTATTCGTTTTGAAGGAAAAATGGAGGCACGAGAGATCGACACGTCACCTTTAATAGTTGAAAGAAAACTCAATTTTAGTATATTAAGTAGATTATATTTTCCTAGCGAGACCGTGAGGCGGCGATAGCCGATAGGATTTTTGTGACCCTAATTTTGCATTGCATGGACAACATGGAGGTCATGATGAGTTTTACTTTATGAGTGAGCATGCATTATTTCCAGCAAGAACTGATAGCAACAACACCACTTATTAGTAGTGTCCCTTCAATTCATATCTCGTCTTGTTTCCCTTGCTAGTTGCTTCATCTATCACCAACCTCCTTTACTTTTTGTGTTTTCTTATTCGGGCACTTGTATGTGTGAGAGGATAAAAGTATGTAGGACCTTTAGTTTATAAGAGATTAAGAGTAAAGAAAAATGATATATGTATATATATTTTGTTGGAATTTTTTTTAGAATTTTTTAACCCAAAAGATCATCCATGTTAAATCATTAAGAAGGGAAATACTAAATGCGGAAGCGTACCTGAATTCATAAACATGAATCATACGATCGGAAGAATTTGAATCTTGTGGTTCTTTCGATCTTCCTCAACCAAAGTCTTCTGTATTCCTAGGCGGCTGAACTGCAACTCTTTTGATGGGGAAAGAGCAACAAAGGCGGCTTTGGTATATTGGGGACCGAAACCCTGTAAGCCTATTTATATTTGAGCATGGCACCCATTAAACCCTTAAGCCCAAATAAAATAGTATTTAAAGCCCAAAAGATAATATATCTAAAATCCAAAAAGATAATTATCTAAGGAACAAAAGATAATATCCGGTTTTATTCTCATTTAATTCCAAATCAAAAGTAATAATGACTTATTCAATTTAGCATTTATAACAATAAATGAGATCATCATTATATAAGTCATTTAATTTGAAATAGCATAATTTGTGATTATAATTAATATATGTATTGCCCACAAATAAGTTAGGAAATCAAATAATTTCCTAACAATCTCCCACTTGGGCTATACATATATTATTTCTTGACATAATCACATCTTTATAAACTTTATGCGCACATCTGAATGCTATTTCTCTCATTACTTTAACAATCTGGTCCGTCTCATACATTAGATATGGAACTACCGCAGCTTTTATCACATTAAATGCCGTGACTAAACCACGCCAATCACCATCCTAATATACTCAACGACATAGATCAAATTTGGATGAGTAATATGGAAATTACATGCCAAGTTATCTCATGCATGTCTATTTCCAGCTGGTCCTACTTTATTGAGATCAAACACAATACAAATATTGCAAAATGAACATTTCACATAACATGAAATAAACCATCAACTTAATTCTGCAGAAAAATAACTCAATATATGTCATAGGACATATAGCATAAAATAAACTCCCACTAAACCAAGGCATCACAAATATTGACACCCATCCGAACAGTGTGTTCATGAAAGACTTTAGGGGTCAATCCCTTGGTTATTGAGTCTGCTAGCATATACTCTGTTCCTATATATCCTATGGAAATCTGTTTTTTCTTAAACTTTCTCCTTGACAACTAAGAACTTGATGTCTGTATGCTTCAATTTTGTCAAACTCTTATTGTTGTTGGAGTATAATACTGCTGACTTATTGTCACAAAATATCTTTAATGGCCTTTCAATGTCATCTACTATATGAAGCTCAATGACAAAGTTTCGCAACCATATGCCATGAAATCGGAATCAGAGTACCTAATGATCTCCAAAATTTTCTGATCTCCGATAAATAAGCATGTAATCCTTTGTTCTCTTTAGATAATGCATTACGCGTTTAACAGCTATCCAATGATCTATATCCGGATTGCTCAAGTATCTACTCAACACTCCCACTATAAATGATATATCGGGACGTATGTAAACTTTGAGCATATATTAAACTCCCTAGTGCTGATGCATAAGGTTTATCATGCATTGCTGTCCTCTCAAGATCACTTTTAGGGCATTGTTTGAGACTGAACTTGTCTCCTTTAGCTACGGGTGTGTCCATTGGTCTACAATTTTTCATGCCATATCTACTTAAAATCTTTTCGATATAGTTCTTTTGTGATAATCCAAGAATACCCTGAGAATGATTTCTTAGTATCTCGATTCCTAATACAAAAGAGGCATCACCAAGATCTTTCATTTCGAATTTGTTCGATAGAAATTTCGTAGTTTCATGCAACAAACCTATATCGTTGCTGGCAAGTAGAATGTCATCAACATATAAGACCAAAAGGATATATTTACTCCCACTGTACTTGCGGTATACACACTCATCTATGATATTCACCTCAAAACCATATGAGGTAATGACTTGATGAAACTTGTGATACCATTGACGAAAAGCTGTTTGAGACCACAGATGGATCTCCTTAATGAAATTTCTTGAGGTTGTTGAGCTTGCTGTATGGGTTGGGATTGAGGAGGATTCTCATTATGCTCTTGTACTATAACTGTATCTTTGAACAATAATAAGCACAAGGACCTGATCATTGTCAGTTACAGAATCCTCATCAAAAGCAACATTCCTAATATTCCCCTTCCCCCCAAACTCAACATCCTTAAGAAATCTCACATTTTCGGTTTCAAAATAGACCTTGATGCAAGATTGTAAAACTTGTACCCCCTTGAGCGTTCAGCGTAACCAACAAAGTAGCAACTAATTGTCCTTGAGTCCAATTTTCTTTCATGCGGTCTATAAGGTCGCGCCTCAGCTGGACATCCCAAATATGCAAATGCTTTATATTGGACCTTTTCCCAGTCCAAATTTCATATGGGGTTTTGTTAACTACTTTGCTTGTCACCCTATTAAGAATGTACACTGCGGTCTTTAAGGCTTTTCCCCATAGTGATTCAAACAAGGAAGAATGACTAATCATACTCCTCACCATGTCCTTAAGAGTTCGGTTCCTTCGCTCTGCAACACCGTTCATGCTAGGTTTGCGTGGCATGGTGTGTTACGGAACAATACCTCACTCCTCTAGAAAGAGTAAAAGGCCCGGGACGTTACTCACCTGAACCGTCATATCTTCCGTAGTACCACGATCAGATTTGACAGCTTTAATTTTCTTTCCAAGTTGAAGTTCAACTTCAGCTTTGAAAGACTTGAAAACATTCAAGGCTTGAGACTTTTCATGAATTAAATATAGATACCCGTAACGAGAGTAATCATCTACAAACATAATAAAGTACCGTTGTCCATTCCAAGAGACAGTAGGGAATGGGCCACATATATCGGTATGTATCAGTTCTAAAACATCTTTAGCTCTCTCGGCACCTAATTTCCTTTCGTTTGTCCTTTTTCCCTATATGCACTCAATGCAGACTTTAAAGTCCGCCAAATTTAGGGGTCTGAGAATTCCATCCGACACGAGCCTCTTAATTCTCTATTTAGGGATGTGGCCTAGGCATTTGTGCCATAATGATGCCGAATTCTCATTTAGTTTTGTTTTGTACCCGTTTGCAGTATTTCATTATTATAGGAATTTAAGTCAAGCCTATATAGATTATCCACCAAATGACCAGAGCAAATATTATTTGAATTATAAAAGAGACTGACTTTATTGTCTCCGAACGAACAAAAAATAACCTGATTTGTCCAAACGAAACAGAAACCAAATTCCGTCTTAAATGATGGTACATAAAATGTCTCTAATAAATCCAAGTAAAATCCACTCATGGAACATAATCTAAAGGTTCCTATAGCTTTGACTGCAACTATATTTTCGTCTGCCACATAGATGTATCTTTCAGCATCACTTGGCGGTCGGCTCCACAGGCAACCCTGCATAGTAACACTTACATGAGTAGTAGCAGCAGAATCTACTCACCAAGTATCAACAGGTGCATAACTTAAACTAGCCTCAGAACAAACAAAAGTAAGAATTATACCCTTCTTTACACGCCAAGTGGCATATTTGGTACAATCCTTCTTCATGTGTCCCGCCTTCTTACAGAAGAAACAAGTTGAAACTTGATCTTGTTTCTTAGCCTTTTTCTGCTGAGAAGGCATATCTGCAGTAGTATCATGCTTTCTTTTATACTGAGAAGATGAAGCCATGTGAGCACTTTCAGTCTTATCTTGCTGCAGCCTCTCTTCTTCTTGCACACAGTGAGATATAAGCTCATTTAAGGACCAAGTGTCCTTCAGAGTGTTATAACTCACTTTGAATTGCCCAAAGTGTGCAGGAAGGAAAATCAAAATGAAATGCACGAGTAAATCTTCAGACAACTCTAACTTTAGTGCTTTCAATTTTGAAGCAAGATGAGACATTTCCATAATGTACTCCCTTATGTTCCCTTTACCTTTATACCTCATGGAGACAAGTTTGCTCAAAAAGCTACTTGTCTCCGTCTTTTCATTCTTAGTAAAGATTTTTTCAACATCTTTCAGGAACTGTTTGGCATCTTTATCCTCAGTAATTGAGCCCAGAAATGCCTCAGGAATTGAGCATTTCATGATCATAATGCTCATTCGATTGGATCTCTCCCACTTCTCTATTTTAACCTCATTGAGGTTTTCCGGAGTGGAAATGGGTTTCTCCTCTTGAAGAGCTATATCTAGATCCATACAACTGAGGACAATCTCCACGGTATCTTTCCAAACTTTAAAATTTAACCATTCAGCATAGGAATACTGCTAATTTGTGCAGAAACATTGGTAGCTGAAGCCATAGTTTCTGGATTAGAACAAATAAACATGCAGTAAACATTAGTTAAATAATTGGAAAAAAAATCCATATTGAGATATCTAGAACAACATTAATTTTCAATCTTTGGATAGAAAAATTAACTGTAAGTGATACTCTCATTGCAGTAATCAAATATTGTCAAAATTCCTGTCACACACTAAACCTTTCTTTGGACCGACTTAATGCGCACATGGAGACTTAAACTTCGCAGCCTATTTATTACCGCATATATTTTCTATTAATTGGCCAAACAATAACCTTCCTTTGGACCGATTATTGACCGCATAATTAATAGAAAATAAACAAAAGTGTGCAATGCTTATTATTTGGCCAAACAATAAACTTCCTTTGGGCCGATTATTGTTCGCATAAATAATAAGTATTACTTTATTCTTAATTAGTTACCCAAATATGTATTTACCATCAATATGTGTATGTAATTCGGCCAAATATAGACCTTCCTTTGGGCCGACCAATATTCGCATGAATTACATATCACCATATTCCTAATGTTTTTGAATAAATTAATTTTCACAAAAGAGGCTACTTTGCCAGTATAATGTTCAATCAATTTATTCCAAAACCAAATCTTTATAAAACATGTGGGTATAATAATCCAAATTATTACTAGTTTCCTTATGTAACAATTAAATAAAATATTTAAATTCCAAAAGAAATTAAATCTTAATGGTATCTTTTCATACCTTAAATAATAAATTCATATAAAATAGTATAAAATAAACAAACGAAGAACCTTTCTTTTTTTATTTAAATATACCTTTTATATTCTTTATGTGCTCTTTGTGTACTATTTGTGTATTCTTTATGCACTTTGATGTACTCTTTTAGTTTTATTAACATGTACTATGCAATTTAAAAGTAGCATATATTTGAATCTAATTTCACAACCTCAGGTTAAGATTCAAATTAAAATAAAATAAATTTATATTTTTTTAATGATTTAATCATAGACGGCTCTGATACCACTTGTTGGAATTTTTCTCATAATTCCTTAACTCAAAAGATCATCCATGTTAAATCATTAAAAAGGGAAATACTAAATGCGGAAGCGTACCTGAATTCATAAACATGAATCATACGATCGGAAGAATTTGAATCTTGTGGTTCTTTCGATCTTCCTCAACCAAAGCCTTCTGTATTCCTAGGCGGCTGAACTGCAACTCTTTTGATGGGAAAAGAGCAACAAAGGCGGCTTTGGTATATTGGGGACCGAAACCCTGTAGGCCTATTTATATTTAAGCATGGCACCCATTAAACCCTTAAACCCAAATAAAATAGTATCTAAAGTCCAAAAGATAATATATCTAAAATCCAAAAAGATAATTATCTAAGGAACAAAAGATAATATCCGATTTTATTCTCATTTAATTCCAAATCAAAAGTAATAATGACTTATTCAATTTAGAGACGAAATCTGGATATCCGATATAGATGAAAGAAAGTAAATAAAATGGGTGGAAACATTTTTCAATAGCGGAATATATTTCTAATAAATTCTACAATTCCGACATAATTATAAAAAAAAAAACATCTTAATGCGATTCTAATCGCAAGGAAAAAAAGGGGGTATGGCGAAATTGGTAGACTTTTTTATTAACTATATGTTTTTTCACTAGGTAAATCGAATTTTTTGTCCTTTAATGAGTTGATATGTAGATAATAGATATATCTATGTGCATATATTCTAACGCATATAACAATAAATGAGATCATCATTATATAAGTCATTTAATTTGAAATAGCATAATTTGTGATTATAATTAATATATGTATTGCCCACAAATAAGTTAGGACATCAAATAATTTCCTAACATATTTGACTTCTAAAAGTCCACTCTAGGGTTCAAAATATACGTATATATAGTTAATAGAATTAAATTAGATTGGTTTCGTTCGATAAAAAAATATTGGTGAACTAAATTTTCAATCAATTCGGTTCAGTTTTAAGATTGTCTAAGATTAAGAATTGGCGAAAAGGGTCAAATTCGACAAAAATTAATAGAAACCGATAAAAACATGTGAAAATCGACCCAATCGAACCATTCGAATGAAAATTTTAAAATTAATAAAAATATGATTTGAATCCATATCCTTTTTATTTCTGTAAGTTCTCTTTTGTTACTAATCTATACTATTTTTTATTATTCTAAAAGCTAATTATTAATTATATAATAAAAAAATATAATAATTTTATTAGATATTATTTTAATTTTATGTTCATTTATATTTAAATTAATTATATTTTTATTATTTATAATTATTAATATAAATATAAATATTATTAAACATGTATAAATAAAAAATATCAAACATCTTTATTAATTATAATATAATTAATTTTTTATGATTATATGATATTTATTATATTATTTTTATAATTATATGATATTTTTATGTTTTTTTTGCAGACTTCTTGTTAAATTATATTTTTTCAACTTATATATATATACTTTATTTTTAGAGGTCGTAATAATGTTTTTAACTTACGACTGCCGTGTAAAATTTTGTATGTTAGGAAATTACATCTATACTACTCTAACATAAATAGAAAATACAAAAATAAATTGAAACATGAAAAGTTATAGAATTTAAACTTATGTGATTCTTCTCGGAGCGTGTCAATCCACTTGAGACTAGAGTAAATTAGATTGGATCAAATACTAATTTAAAAACTCTAGATATCCTTTCCTAAAGTCTTAATACTAAAGATACTAATGGATTAGTTTATAACAAAGTTTGTAAGAATGAGTTCCAAAACTATTTACAGCTTCTGAAGTCCTGGTTCCGGAACAAAACAAGTATTAGAATTATTTCAGATGTAAAATAATGTAATATGAGCTAAAATATGAACTTAAAATGCCTAAATTGAAATTTTTTTAATCTTTTATGAGATGAGAAGAGTTAAAGAAAGAAGGAAGAAATAATAACTTAAAAATATGACCACTTTTCATGTTTGCAACACTTTGTTCTATATCCTTTCTATGGCTCACAGTATTAAAGATCCTTGGAAACCCTTCTTCTTTCACTATTACCTTGTTCCTTGTTTTATGTATAAGAATGCTTGCTTTTTTAATTTAGTTCAAAATGCTTTTTCCATATATGGTAAGCTTCATATAGAGCACAACAGTGGAGAGAGAAACTTTTTAAATAGTTGATTTATATAGCATGTTTATCAATACTTAGAAGTTAGAGTCAAAATATACCATGCATTTTGTAAGGGAATACATCCTAAAGTCAGACTTTCACACTTTCAGCAACGCTGGGGTGTATGGACGTGACTTGGATACATTTCTAAGGCATATATTGGTTTGATGCATTTGCTTTTGAAGTTGACAGAGACTTTAAAATCATTTTCTAGTATATTTAGACACTTGAGCAAACACTAGATAAAGATTAGTGAAACTTTCAATTTATATAAACATCAAAACTCAATATGAGATGCACATGAAGTTAACACAAGCCTTTGTTTTGTAACCACGTCACCAACTCTTGTCTCCATGCTTTAGCCATTATAAGTTATAGCTAACATAGCATTATCATCTATTTCCTTAATATTACAAGTTGGTTTTAAAAATCACCCACATGGATAATTCAATTTTTATTATGTATCTCCAAACTCTTCTTCTCACCCTTACTACTCACTTCTGCTACACCCTCCTTTATCCCTTCTTCCTTACTAAAAGGCTTACAAATTCCTTTAAAAGATTTAGTAGTCTTGGATATTGTGAAATCTCTCTTAGATTTGTTTCACATTTAGGCATGTTTGTGTTATATTATACTTCTTCCCTTCAATCCTTCTCCCATTTGCTCTTCCATCAACCATTCTCCCCATGTTTCCTTTTTAACTGCATGCTACTCTAGATCCTCTAGATGTACACTGCAGTTTCTCACTTCAAACCCGATAATTCAGTAGTAGAAACACAAGCATCCAATATGCTCAAACCTCAAATAGATCTCAAGAATTTTCTTATTTGAGCCAACAATTCTGATCAATCGTCTTAACAGCTTTGTTGTGTATAGTTTGATATGAACCTTAATTATGTGTTTCTCTTCCTTTAATTTCACTGCAAACAGGACCACATCAATAACTTCGACCTCCTATCTAGTTCCTTTGATTTATAATGCCTTGCAATTTCCCAAAGCTATACGGAGCTGTTGAGAAATCTTCCTTCTTTCCCTCATCTTCTCGCATTCGTGTTCTTAAATTAACAATGTAGTTTCGAAAAAGTCAAAGAATCCCTACCCCTACTCCTTAGCAAAGAAGCACGAAAACATGTTCCTTTGCGAATCCATTATGTGGAACCTCTCCACATGAAACTACATTGATCTCATTGCACCTTTAATTGTCTAATTATGAAGATTTGTTTAGTTAATATTCTCGCAGTCAAACTTAGAAACCTCATCCACCATTTTCTCATCAAAGAATGCAATTCCTTGCTCATTATCGTCAAGATAATCAACAATTTTTTTTTTTGTTTTCCATGGTATCTCCCAACCCAGTAGGTCAAGAATTAATTCGCCGCGGTACTGAGCTCCATTTAAGGGTTTGCCGCTGGCCAATGGGTTGCTACATGCACAAGGCGGAATTCGAACTCCCGACACTTGTTTAAGCGGACTAGTGAGCTAACCACTAGACCAACTCAACTTGGTTCAAGATAATCAACATTATTAGCATGCACACGTACATCCTTTGGATCTATCATCTGTGTGTACTCCAAGAGACATTAGAACAATAGGTTGGACAAATAGCAATCTATATAGATCGACACAATTGAGCAACATAACACAGACTTTTAAATCCTGGTAGGTCAAAAGAAAAATCCTTGCAGAGCACAAATTAATAATTAGGAGTGTCAAAATAGAACCCATCGATAGACCTGCCAAACCCAACAAAAATGCGAGCCAGAGTGCCAGACTGAGATTTCAGCCCATCAAAACCAAAAAAAAAAGGTTCACTAGTGGCGGAGATTGGTGGGCCGGCATGTCAATCCAAAGTTTTTATTATATATATATATATATATATATATATATATATATATATATATATATATATATATATAATTTAAAAACTGAGATTTTCCTTAAAAAAAAAAAACCTAACATTTTCAAGAACAATTTTCTCTTTTTTTTCTTTTATTTTATTCTTCTTTTGTTATTTTTTTTAGTTTTTTATTTTTTTATTTTTTCTTATATATATTAGTATATTACTTTATATTCCCATATATATTTTACAGAGTACAGACTACATGATATAGCTGGTTTCCTTTAACAAATTTGGCTCTTTTATTTTTTTTCACAATTTTATTTCTATTTTTACGTTGTAAATATTATTGATGTTTAAAAATTGTTCCTTATTTGAAAATTAATATTTTTTTATTCTTTGCATAATTTGAACACGGATATTATGAGAGACAATTTTATCATTAAAATATTGTATTGTAATTTGACTTTTTTTAATGTTTGAATTATAGTTATATTTTCACATATAATTTTTCATTAGATTTATTTTAATTAATTTTACTTTTATAATAAAAAAAATTTAAGCAGGCTAATGTATCGATTTACTAACTCACCATAAAATAGGATGGACTAACACATTAAGTTTAATTTACTTTGATAAATTAGATTAATTTATCTTAATTTTAGTCAGATTTTGATAAAACGAAGCAGTTAGTTTATTCCTTACAAATAAAAAAATATAAAAAATAATTATTAGTAAGCTAACATTAACAAATTTTAAAGTTTAAGATTTATTATTTAAAATATAAAGTTAAAGATTTATGATTTAGGGTTTAGAATTAAGATAATTTTTAAAAAAATTAATTAATGTTAACTATAAAAATTAGCTACTACCTAACATTACTACTCAGTTATTATTATATTGAAGAATTATTTAAGTAATCAAATTATTATTTTCATATACTGCTTTTTATATATCCAGTGGCGGAACCAGAAATTTTATAAGAGGGAGGCCAATTAAATATAAAATATAACAAAAAATTAACAAAATATGATTTGTAGCATATATATCAAAAAAGTAATTATATTATATAAAAGTCAATGTTCAACTACATACTAAAACTTTATGGTCCAAACTTTATGTATGCTCTACGAATTTCATCTTGTTGATTGATAGGATAATTCCAAATTTGCGGACGCTTTCCGGGATCACGCATCAATGTATCAATATTAACTTGATCTATTTCAGTCCTTGCTATTTTGGAAGCAGGGGTTGAATATCTTGCTCAACAAGTTGTGTCACAGGTTGTTCAATAATATTTTGAACATTACTCAAAGAATCTGAAGCTGAATTTTGTTCATCATATATTCTCTCTTTTCTCTTGAAAAATGAGTGAATTGTTTTCATCTTTGACATTTTTAACTTAACTTGAACTATCTAACAAAAAAAAAAACAAAAATAATTGCATATATATTATTTTCTTAAAAAAAAATATTAAACCTATTGAGCAATAACAAATAATTTTAGAAACACAAATATATAATAACCAAAAATAAAGTTATTGATTTACCTGATTATTTTTTGTTCCAAGTCTCACAAAAAAATAATTCTATTGAGTTTTGTCCTCACTTCAATCTTTGAACACTGTCCATTATAAAAAAAAATAAATTAATTATTTTAAATAAATAATGTAAATAATACTTGACATTGTCATTAACTTAAAAAAAATTGAAATATACCTCTTTGAATCTTTGTTGTGCATTCAATGGTTAATATTTTGTTGTTCACTTCTCTTCAATGGTTTTTTTTCATATGTCTTGTTTTGGTATGGAAAGAAAATTAAAATGAGAAGAGTAGAAGACCAAAAGTTTGGGAATCACTAAAAGAGAGAGAAAAGTGACGCTATGCCTATGATAGTTTGAAATAAATATTTGAAAAATGTACTAGGGTTACTTTAATTAATAGTATGGGCTTGGACTAGTATAATAGAACCATTTTTATTAATTATTAGAATGAGCTATTTGTTAACAAGAACAACAATAATTCAAATATCCAATACATAATGCAGTTTTTAGTTATTTTAATTTATAAAATTTTGTAACTTATATTTTTTTAATATTATATATAAAAAAATTTAATATTATTAATTATTACTATTTACTATTTTTTTTAAAAAAATTTGGGGGGACCATGGCCACCTTAGGTCCCCCGTGGATCCGCCACTGTATATATCTATAGTTCTATACTTATTAATATATCAATGAACTATATGTAGATTTCAACATTATGATGACTGTTTTTTAAGGGGAAAAAATGATTACCAAAATATTCTCATTTATGAGTTAATGTGTTATCTGTTTTGGATATTATGGATACACCACCCAGGGCTTTCATTTTTCTCAACCAATAATCCTTCCATTAATTAAGAGTTAGTAATTCGAACAGCTTTACCATATTAATACCCATCATTTTAGGTTAATCTAGAATATAATAATTAGGGGTGGTAAAATAGGCTGGTCCACCTTAATCTGTTCTATTTCGTTTAGGTCTGTATTATAAATGGAGCAAGCCAGTCTGTCCCGCCAACTAAAGTAAATTCAAAATGTTAGTCCGTTCTATTTTATGACAAATTGGCGAGTCGGCGGGATAGTCCACTTGACTTTTTTTATTGAAAAATAAAATTTATTAAAATTAATAAAAAATAATAATTAAAAAATTAAATACAAATAAAAATAGCTAAATTATAATATAAACATTTATATTATTTTTTAATTTCAATAAAATTGTTCAAAATAATATTTATTAATAAAATCATTTTTATTTTAAAAAATAAGTCACATAATTTAAATATATACACGAAATTGTAAAATAAAATAAATAAAATTAATAACTAAAAAAAGAATAAAAATAAAAAATAAAAAATATTTAAAAATTATATAATTGTTAATTTTATAATAGTATTTTATTTAATAAAAAAATAAAAAAAAATTTCGACAGGCCAACCCGCTCGCCAAAATTCAAAAATTTTGCGGTGCGAATTTAACAAATTTATTTTAATTTGCCAGACTCCAAAATTTAGTCCGACTCATTTTTTTTAATGAATTCGATAGGTCGACCCAACAGATTCGACCGTTTTGTCACCCTCTAATAATAATAGTCCACCAATATGATTTTGGCATGTCCTCAAAGTGCACAAGAAAGGTGACACAGACAGAAATAAATAAGGGTAAGAAAAAGACAATGTTGGGCAGCTCAATTTCTATTATTCATTTATTCTACTAACAGGGTTTCAATTATAATTCCTTTTTGCTTTTGTTTGTCTAATAGAGACAAGCTGTCAGGGAAATCAATCAATATGCATGAGTGTTCAACTAATCCTTTTAAAATAACATAATTGAAACAATCATAATTAATAAGAAAATTAAAATTGCACAATGCGAAAAGCACATTGGTTTTTAATTTCTTATATATTACAAATAGTATACATATTATTATTTGTATGTGGGATTTTTTCAATCCCAAAATGAAAAAATGTTCAATATTTGCGGATTTATATATTTTTACAAAATGTACATTTTTTTTGGATTTGGTTTTGGGCAGAGAACTGACCCGATCTAATACCCAGAGTCCGAATTCGTCAAGCGACCCAACTCTTTAATATCCGACCCTAAACGAAGCTCCTTTCTTCTTCCTCGAGAGCACTGTCTCATTGCTCCGCCTTTGTCATTGTCGCCTCCGTCAGAAGCTCGGGAACTTGATGCCTGGAGCCGATGACGAAGTCGTTCATCCTCATCGAAGACACCCGCTCAAATTCGCCGCATTTTCGCTCCGGTACTGCCGTATTCCCCCGACGTCGCAGACCTACCTTGATGGCGTTCCTGGTTGTAACCTTGGTTCCGCTTTGAACTTCCTGGTCTCAGGGCCATGACAGAGCCGCTGCTGCTCCTCTGCTGCGCAACCTCCTCCGAAGTAGTAAGTCCGTCAGCCTCCCCCGTGTTGACCCTTCTCGTTATGTTGATGGTGCTGTTGCTAATATTATTAATCAGCCATTGTGGAATCATGGGTTGAAATCGCTCTTCCCCTTCAGCTGCGTGCTTGTCACATGTTTCTCTTTTCACCCTCCCAGGTGATCCCTTTTCCTTTTGGCCTCCTTGAAAGTTGGTTGAAACTGAAACTTGATTGTCTTGATTTCGATTGTATTGATTATGTTGAAGAATTGCGAATCCTACTTCTGATCTAATTGTATTCCTAACCTGTACAGGTGGAGTAATTGACTATTGCCTCTGTAACTGATTATCCGCTACCATCGCTGCCAGTTGGTGAGCTAAATTGTTGCTTTCTCGTGGAGTCCAAGTAGCTCCCATATCTAGAGCCTCTTCCAGCAGTAGGAGAATATCTCTGATGATTGCGTCTGCTTCAGCTAAGGGCGTTCTTGCCCTAATCGCTTGAACCAAAGGTAAACAATCTGTTTCAACTATGCAATTTCTTATCTGTAGATTTTTAATGAGGATTAGAGCCTCTCTGTATGCTTGAGCTTCTGCTGCTAAAGCTGATGTTGTCTTGAATGTTGATGTTGTCCCAGTGATAATTTTTTCTTGCCAGTCTTTGACCACCGCTGTTGATGCTGCCATGCCGGTTTCCTTGTGAAAAGCCGTGTTTGTGTTCACTTTCGTCCTATTGTGTGGCAGAGGCCTCCAGGTAATTCTCCTTCTCTCACCATTCCTGTCTACTGTAGGTTTGTTATCTCTGTTAAGTACCTTTGTTGCATTCTGGTATTCTGCTGCAAGATGCTCTGAATAAATTATTGCCTTTTGTAGATTGATTATTGTTTGTTGGAATATGTGCTGATTCCTCGCTTTTCAAATGCACCAACAAACACAACCCAAATTACATAAAATTTTGTCCTGTTCATTTCCTGTCTCCCTCTTGATTTTGTCAATTGTGCTCATCATCCATTTTCCAAAAGATCCCATATTATAAGCCGTAGGCATAATTTGCAGGCTAGATCCAAACCACACCGCTCTAGTCCACGGGCACAAAAGTAAAGCATGCTCTATTGTCTCATCTCCTTCCTGGCATATGCTACACGTGGGTGTAACTGCACTCTTGCACTGATATAATTTTGTGTTCACTGGCAGAATTTCGTGCACTGCTTTCCATAAAAATATTCTAACCTTTCCTAGCACTGGTAGTCTCCAAATGGTCTTCCATACCTCCCTCAAATTTTGACTTGTGGATGCTTTGCTTAGTTTTGTCTCTTCCTTTGTGTCTTTCTCTTCCTTCGCAGCATGATATCCGGTTCTTATTGAGTATTGTCCGTCACTTCTATACGGCCAAAAAAAGTGATCCTTTTTATTAATTAAACTAATGGGCGTTCTGGTTATCAATTCAGCCACACATTACCCTGAAAAATGTCATGAATTTTGTTTAAGTCCCAACCCTCGCCCTCTCTTACCAACTCGCTCACTCTTCTGTATCGATTTTGTCCACCTCTCCCCAACTTGTGGATTCCTACCACCCAATTGTCTTCCCAAATATCTATTCCTGCTCCGCTTCCAACACTCCACCTTCCTTTCCTTCTAAGGAAATCTCTTCCCTCTAATATGCTCTTCCATATCCATGATGTGTTTCCTCCTCTTCCCGCTTTCCATAGGCTGCAATTAGGGTAATAGATGGCCTTTAGAATTTGAGCCCATGTAGCATCTTCCTCATTTAAAAGTCTCCAAGCTTGCTTAGCCAAGTGAGCTATATTTTGGCATTCTAAATCCTTGAACCCCAAGCCTTCATTTGATTTACTCTTGGTCAATTTTGTCCAGCTCTTCCAATGAATGCTTATTTCCTTTCCATTGTTCGTCCACCAAAATCTCGCAATTGCTGATTCAATTTTCTTGCAAAAAGATTTGGGGAATTTGATCACGTTCATGGCATAGGCTGGAATCGCCTGTATAACTGCCTTTATCAAAACCTCCTTTCCAGCTTGATTTAATAGCTTCTCTTTCCATCCTTGCATTTTATCTAGAATATTCTCTTGTATCCACTCCAGCGCCTTGTTCTTGGATCTTTCCCATCTCGCAGGTAACCAAAGGTATCTTCCCAGATCTTCCCATGACGCCATTCCGATGATCTCTTCAATGTTCACCCTCCTCTAGATAGATACCTGACTTCCAAAAATCAAACCGATGCCTCGATGTATTTGTTTATGATCTGAATTAGTTGATAGGTCTCTTCTTCTTACACACCTGCAAAAATAATACAATCATCAGCGAATAATAGGTGAGTTATAACCGGTGCAGTTGGAGTTAACCTTATTCCTGAAATAAGATTATCCCTCAACGCCTTTTTCATGAGAACAGTAAAACTTTTCGCTGCCAAGATAAAGAGATAGGACGATAGAGGATCTCCCTGTCTGAGCCCTCTTTGAGGATAGAGCTTGGTTGACAATTTTTCATTAATTTTAAATATATAAGTAGCACTTTTCACGCAGCTCATCATCAACTTCACCCATTTTTCACTAAAACCGAACTTTTCCATGACCCTTTGCAGAAAATTCCATTCCAATCTATCGTATGCCTTATTTATATCCAATTTGATGGCTATGTCATTACTTCCATAATTTGCTTTCCTATTTAATTTATGAAACACTTCCTGTACTACTAGTATATTGTCCTGTATGAGTCTTCCTTTTATAAAAGCGTTTTGAACCGGAGATATGATGAGATCTAACACTTTTCTTAACCTTCCAACCAAGACCCTTGTTACAATCTTATATATGAAATTACAGCAGCTGATGGGTCTGAGGTGGTTCAGACTTTCCGGTTGACTCACTTTGGGAATCAAAACAACGGTTGTCTCTCCTAAGTCCTCCGGTAAGCTACCATCTTCAAAAATCTGTTTCACCACACCACACACTTCTTTACTCAGAATATCCCAATGTTGTTGGAAGAAAAGTTTGTTTAAACCATCTAACTCCAAAGCTTTTAAGCTTCCCGTACTAAAGACTGCTTCCTTAATTTCTTCATTTTTGATCTTTGCCATAAGCTCATCATTCATCTCTCTAGTGACTCTCATTGGTATATCTCTTGTGCATTCTTCCGGGTCCCTATCCCCTTCAGAAGTAAACAACTTAGTAAAATGTATTTCTACTAACCTCATTATATCTATTTCTCCTTGTATCCAATGTCCTGCCTCATCTTTCAATTTTTCAATTCTATTCCTCATTCTTCTCTGTATGGTTGTTGCATGAAAGAAAGCTGTGTTTTTGTCACCCCATTTTAACCATTTCAACCTTGATCTTTGTCCTCAATATTTTTCTTCTTGTTTCCAAATATCTGAAATCTAATTCTTCAGCTCTTTCTCCCTTATTTGATCTCCATCCGTCATACCGCCCTTTTGTATTTGGTGTAGCTCACTTTTCTTCTTTTTTTTCTATTTCTTTATCTGCTCTTTTAAATTTTCTTCTGCTCCACTCTATCAAATCCCTTTTACATCTGCTTCTCTTTCTAATAAACTGATTCCAACAGTTTCTGTTTCTATCATCTTGCTGCCAACTCCTCCTAATAACCTTTTCGCACTCTTCATGCTCTGTCCAAAAAGCCTCAAATCTGAATTCTCTTTTTATTTGATCTCGCGGTTGTGTTTCCAAAATTAAGGCACAATGGTCCGAACTTATTGTCGGAGCATCTTTAAGACTAACATTCTGATGTATATGCAGCCATTTCCAATTTACTAACACCCTATCTAGTCTTTCCCTAGTGATAAAGTTGTTTCTAGGCTTGTTGTACCATGTGTACTTACTTTCTTTAAGATTAATATCCATTAAACCATTATCATCTACGAACCTTCTAAAAGTATCTAAGTAAATTCTTGACCCAAATGTGCAAACACGCAAGGCACGCGTATGCGTGGGTAGAAGAACGTTGGCACTCCAACGTTGAGTCAAACGCCAATAACAGCAACCAGAACCCAAATTTTCAAAGAACGATTGGCCCAACATTTATCCTCAAACGTGGACCCAAACGTGAGCACCAGAACATTGCAATTCAAGCACTCCTCTCCTCTCAACAGCAAGGGAAACCAATCGGTGTAACTTCAACCCAATTAACTTAAGGCCAAAAGCCCAATTCAGAGATTGAAGATCAGTGAAAGAAAGTGTATAAATAGCTTAGAATTCAAGTTAGTTAGAGAGCTTAGGGGGACTAATATTGTAACTCTGCCAATTTTCCTTTTCGACAATTCTTTCAATTCTGCAATGTATATTTTATTTTCATTATCCATTCTGAGAGCTATGAACAACTAAACCCCTTTCATTGGGTTAGGGAGCTCTATTGTAATTCAATGGATCAATAATAGTTTTCATCTTCTTCTTCTCTCTTTTCTCTTGATTTTTGTTAGAAAGCTTTCGATCTTAATTCAGTTGGGTAGTTGTCTTGATAGAGAAGCTATCCATAATTGGAATTCCTCTGATCCTTGAATGAGCGATGAGGAATTCATACTAGAAATGCTTTCTCACATTGGATTAGATTGGGGGTTGGATGGATATTGTGACATTTAATCCTACCAATACTTTGATATATGAATTTGTGTGGTATAATCAGTGACTGAACTTCAACTCTTTCGATGAGCAATTAAATCAAGACATTGGGCAATTGTTCATGCTTAGAGATGAAAATGATTACCAAGCAAAGTCAATGAATGCATTGATTGA
Source organism: Arachis hypogaea (assembly GCF_003086295.3). Classification (NCBI taxonomy): domain Eukaryota; kingdom Viridiplantae; phylum Streptophyta; class Magnoliopsida; order Fabales; family Fabaceae; genus Arachis; species Arachis hypogaea. The sequence goes on from NC_092040.1 coordinate 107,535,985, forward strand.
GGAAGAGATGAAAATGATTTGATCCGGAGAGTTTAATATCTCCTGAAACCCAATGAATTCCCTATTCTGATCTTACCCATTTTGTTTACATTCGGTTGTTTTATTTCATGCCTAATCCCCATTCCCATTTAATTTCTTACAATTTAAGCTTCTGCACTTCAATTACTTGCAATTTCAGTTTCTGCTCTTATTATTCTACAATTTAATTTCTGTTCATTTAATTTCTTGCAATTTAAGTTTTCCGCCAATTTACTTTTTGCAATCCCAATTCCAATTCCATTCATTTCAACTAGAACAATCTTCCAATTAACGTTGCTCAACCAACCAATCCCTGTGGAATTCAACCTCACTCTATAGTGATTTTTACTTGACGACAATTTGGTGCACTTGCCGGTAAAAAATTGTTGAGAGACAGTTTTCGCGATATCAGATAGCCAGGCAGCTCTACACATTGCTGCAAATTCTGTCTTGCATGAAAAAACGGTAGATTACCATATTGTGTGAGACAAATCAATGAAAAATGTGACAAATTTGTTACCTATTCAAACTACAAAGAAAAGTGCAGACATACTTACAAAATCTTTGAGTCCAAAGCTGTTTGTAGTGTGTCATGACCAGCTACGGCTCTTGAATATTCATGCGCCTAGTTTGAGGGAGGGTGTGACTTGACCCATGTGAACAAATTAAGATGGTCAACCATTTTTTCTTTTATGTTATGCTTTGTAACTGACTGATTAGCAGTATAGCTAACTAAATTAGAATAGGCTAATTATAATTTAATCTTTTAGAACCATAATTACAACAAGTGTATATATACATGCAATGTGTGACTGGGAACAGTTTACTGATCAACCATTTTCTATCTGTATTTTCTCTTTTTGGTAATGAGAATTGATTGCAAAAAAATTCTTTTCTTCTAATTCTCTCTGAGTCACTTCCTTGTTTCAATCATCTCAAGCACTTCTCATAAGATGTTTATCTCTAGGTCTTTAATTTTACAGTCTTTCTGAGTTACAATTTTATTTTCAATAATAGGAATGATGATAAAATCTTTCACATTTATCTATGTCACACTCATCTATCAAAATATTTCAAAAAGAGGTATTCACATTTTTATAAAGCATATTTTATTTTTCACTCTAATTGATTTGCAACTTGATTATAAAATTGACTTGGTTACCCAACAATTTTTTCTGTATTAATTATTTAAACTAAATAAGATAGAAACTAAATATTAGTATTTTTCAATTTTGAATGGATGAGTACTGCTACATATCTAAACATTATTATTATCCAAGTAGGTTTAACATTAACCAAAATTACTCTCATTAAAAGAGCGTGATTAGGCCCATGAACGGCTTCTTCGCATTCCTCCTCCTTCTCCTCCTCCTTCATGTTCTTCTTCTTCACATGTTTTCTCCTTATCATCGCGTTCTTTTTTTTTTTGCTTGAATTTTCTTTTCTTTTTCTTTGTTTTATTCCTCACAATAGAGTGAAAGAAGAAGAATTTTGAATTGTGCAGAACAATGAGACCAAATGAACCTTAATTCACTCTAAAATGAACCGAAATTATATTCGGAATGAACCAAAAATTAAAATCAGAATGTAAACTCATTTCAAAACAAGCACAGACCAAGTGCACCTTATTTAAATTTAGAATGAATTGAAATTACTTAATGATTGTGGCACACAAACTCAGTTTAAAAACAAACACACAAACAAATTTAAATCATGAACAAAAATACATCTAAATCCATCAAGTAATTTTGCAATATTATGCATTTCTTCTTCTTTGTTTGATTAGATGAACAAAACGAGAAAAAGAAGAACATGATGAGAAGTTTTGAGAAGTTTTTTCTTCTTGTTTCTTCTTTTTTTTAATTCCTCTCAAGAGAGTCAAACAAGAAGAATTATGACGAAATAAAATAAGAAGAAGATGATGAAAAAGTAAAAAATGAAAAAGAAGAAGAAGAAGAAGCAGTAGAAGGTGAGGAGGAAGAATTTTGAATTATGCAGAATAATGAGACCAAATGAACCTTAATTCACTCAAAAATGAACTGAAATTATATTCATAATGAACAAAAAATTATATTAAGAATGAACAAAAAAGTGAATCATGAATAAAAATGCATCCAAATTCATCAAGTGATTTTGCAGTATTATGTGTTTCTTCTTCTTTACTTGATTAGATGAACAAGACAAGAAGAAGAACATGATGAGGAATTTTGAGGAATTTTATTCTTATTTTTTTGTTTGATTTTTTTCTCTTTTTTTTTTTGGTTTTATTCCTCTCAATAGACTGAAACAAGAAGAATTATGACAAAATGAAATAAGAAGAAAAAGAAGAGAAAGAGTTTTGAAATTTATAGAATAACGGGACCAAATGAATCTTAATTCATTTTGAAATGAACCAAAATTATATTTAAAATAAATCAAAAATTAAATTTAGAAATAACGACAATAACGATAACGACGATAACGATAATGATGGTGACGATGATGATGATGATAATAATGGAGAAGAATGATAAAAAGGTAGGAGGAGGAAAAGAAAGAGGAGGAGAAATATAAGGAAGTGACGATGATAATAAAAGTGAAAGAAGAAAAAAAAGTACAAATTTAAAATACTTAAATGAACTTGCATACTAAAATTATTTAGATGTGGAGAATAATTATGAACGAATGAATTAATCGTTAGCCAGTAGTATTCTATAAATTATATATATTGCTATTTACAAGGAAGTATGCTACTTACAATTAAACGTTGTAATTAAATTGGAATCGATGTAACAAAATAAGATTCTCCATTTGTTATTAACTTATTATCATAACCTTTTTCTTGTCGCAGATAGCACCATATTTTTCCACAAAGCTCAAATACCAGTATATGTTTTATTCTCAGTTTCTAATATTTGGATTCGCTATCTTCTAATTTTGACTACGAGAAAACAAGTCACATGCATCTCCCAACTTTTGAAAATCCGAAAACGACCACTACCATTCCATCATGCTGCTGTCTAATTAAGGATATTTATTATCAAAATAAAGGTGGTTTTATTACAAAACGACATCAACTCTAATTTGAGGTGTATCGTTTTATGCACACTTGTTGCCTTCTTGGTATTTACTATTTAGAGTGTCTTTAAAATAACTTTTAAAATATAATTTTTTTTAACATTTTTAATAGAATATTTTTATTATAAATAACTATTTTATGTTTGAATACACAATATTAAAAAATTTATGATAAAATGCTTAGTTTTTATCTTTTGATCTAAAGAATTTTTTTCAAAACCTACATTCATACACTTTAAAATATTATAAACACATCTAGAGCAATAAATAAATATTATAAACGATCCAAGATCGAAAAATAAATATAATAAATAGCCCTCGGATTGAACCATTAGCTCTGCATTGAAGGGGAAAAAATGTTAAAAGTAGTACCGATAAACTTTCGTAATAACTAATAAAGGCTTTTTGCAAAATAATTTAATATTTTGTTAATGTTTATTCAATAGAGGCAGCAATGTGCCATAGAATTACTTTTAGAAGAATATTAAGGAGTCAAATAGGAGATCTTAAAATTAAGGTTTAATTATTTTGTAAATTTTTATAATTTTATCGAAATTTTCTTAGATTTTTATATTTTTTAATTAAATTTTTATGTTATATAATTTTTTAATTTAATTTCTATAAATGTTAAACGTTTAAAAAATATTAATAAATTATAAATTTACTTATTTATTCATGTCTTTCACATATAATGAATTTATATGAACTGAAATATCTTTTTTTTCATTTTTTTTCTTTTATTTTTTTTTTACTCTTCTAACAAAAAATTTTGTACTTCTTTTTTACTAATTAAAAAGTAAAATTGAAGAATTAGATAATTTCATAGTGGTGTATAAACTCCATTTCACTTTCAAAAACCAACAAGACTCTGGAAATAGACTTTATCATTGTCTTTCTCTACCTGCTTAGAAAAAGAACAAATCTTTTATAAAATTTTCAACACAAATCAAACTATAGCCACCTTTACACCAGCATAAAAGGGCAAATGATATTTTTCTTGACCTATCAAAATTACATTACAAATAATAATATACAAAACCAGTCACTTTTATTTTCTTGATAATTGGTAATTAAATACTAGATATCACGTCATGAACATAATTTTCATTGTTTTAATTAATTAATTATTTTTCTTTTTCAATATCAGTTCTATCATTTATCTTTTCAAAATCTCTAATAGCAAGATTATATACTAAATTGTCAATCGGATATGAGTTATCACTTATCATCATACAAAACTTCAATTTGATATACAAATTTTAATATTTGTAAGAAAGTGAATTATATGGTAAAGATATAAGTTTATAGATTTTTTTAATAGTATAAAAGAGAGATTAATAAAGATAGAACCTATATTTTGAATAATAATAAAATAATAAAAAATAACTATAAAAAAAATTATACTCTCTGTACCACTCAAATCTATGCAGTAAGGTGCTCCTTGTAAAAAAGACCACACTTTTCAATAAAGAAACTATTCAACTATGCAGCAACATTCAAAAGAAAGTATAGAGATTCTAACAATGAAAATATTCATTTTTTTAATAAAATATTCTATTATTTTAAATATTTTTATCGTAATAAAAATTAAATTAAAAAAAATTATATGATATAGAGATTCAATTAAAAAATATATAAAAATTTAATTAAAAATTTGATAAAATTATAAAAATTTATATAATAATTAAATCTAAAATTAAATTAAATAGGTAATAAATAAATATGTTTAGACGATATTATATTAATATTAATACTTGTTTATTAGCCAGAAACAATAGATTCTTAGACATAATTCTTTAACAGAATGGATAATAATTATCTCTTAATTATGAATTCCATCAAAATATCTTTCACATATATTATTATGAAGATTACATACATCATTACCCAATGAATGCACACTATTATAGTTACGAAGTTCCTTCATCAAGTATTTTTTTTCTTATAAGATATAAATTTTAGTTTCTTTACAATTATAAAACAAAAATGTTTGAAAACAATAAAAATCAATTCAAATTATTAAAGTTATTTTATTTTATATTCATTAATTATTACAAAAATAAATATATATAACATTAAATATAATAAATATATAATTATAAACATTACTATTAAATTAAATAAAATAATTTTGAACCGTATAAAAAACATAAAAATTTACGTAATATCATATAATTTTTATTGTTTATAAATAAATCAATTTATGAACTTTTTGACAATTTCTTTTAAATAGAATTGGACAAATTTTTTCTTATGGAGTTATATCATTGCTCACAGATGACGTGTATGAGAAAAAGAATGACTACCTAAAACATATGTTCATGAACATCATGTTTGATTTTCACATCCAAACATGGCGCCGTACATAGCAGAACAATCAATGTGAACAATGTTTGTTGGAAAGTAAGTTAGGTCAAGAGAGATGAGGTTCATTTCATTCACAAATTAGTAATAGATATTAATTGGTAATAGAATAATTTATTTTTTATAGATTGATTTGTACAGAAATTATTTTTAATATAGAGATAAAAATTATATTTTGATTGAATATTAATATTTAAAATATATTATAATATTATAGAAGTATAAAAAAGATGTAATGATGATATCTATTTAATATTTTATATTTTATATTTTTGAATAATGTGTAAACAATGTGAATTAATAGGATTAAAAAAATAAATTTAATTAATAGCATTAAATTAAAGTATAGTGTATTTTTATTTGATTGATGATTATTCATATTGTTCAAAATAATCATTATTAAAATCAATCATTATATAATTTATATTATAATATATATTTTTATACTAATAATTAATTTTAATATATACCTAATAGAGTTTAACATAAATAATATAACATTAGAAGCATAGAGAGAGAAAGATAAAGAAGTATAAAAACTTGATGCTACACTCCTTTTATGGTTTGTGTTTGTGCTACCATTTTTGAGTCTCCTTTACTCCACCACACGCTCCACAATAACAACACCACCTCTCTCTTTCTCTTCTCCTTTTGAGGGTGGTGGGTGGCTTAGTGGGGGCAACTTAATATATTGCATTTTGACTTTATAGCCCCTCAACTTAATCATTTTCCTCCTCTAACTTTTATTTATTTACAAATAAAGGTACCTTTTTTAATCTCCCTTAACATCGATGTTAAATACCTATGCTATGATTATCAACATCACAAACCATCGCATTATATTCAACAAAAATAAAAGCTAAAACTACACTCTCTAGTTACACTATCATTTTCTCTTCACTTTGTGGTGTCTCTTTTCATAAAGGATCTTGGTCGCTCTCTCAGATTTGGCCATTTTGAAGAGTAATGGCAGGAGGAGGAGGAGGAGGAGGAGGAAAATCAGATGAGCCACAACCACATCCACCCAAGGATCAGTTACCAAATATCTCTTACTGCATTACTAGTCCACCTCCATGGCGTGAGTCTTTTTATTTTTTATTTAGATTCAAAAGAATAAAAAGCTCTTTCTTTTTCAGTTCCCAGAATATCCCATATTAGTTCTTTTTTGACTGAGTAAAAAATCAGCTCACTTTAAAGCTGTTTCATGTTAAAGAAAAAGAGAAAGAAAGGACAAACTTCAAACTTCTGGGTTGTTTAATTCATGAGTCCCTGATTTTTCACCAACTCTTTTATTATTATTTCTTAAAAACAAAAAATATTTTTGGTTTTGCATTTGGGGAACTTGGATACTTCATATTTTTATGCCAGTCGAAGCATGTTTAAAGTTGTGTATGTCTGTGTGACTGTGTGCTCTTTCTTTTTTTTATTTTAAAAATTTATTTTCACATTATTTTTTATCTTAATACTACATTCATGTTTGAGGTTCTTCGCAGTTGTTTCCAGATCCAGATTTGGTAACAAAAATTTTGATTCGCTGCTTTCAAATTTAGGCCCTTTATCTAAATTTTCATTTTTTTTAGGACATATTGCTATAATTGTTGCTTCTATATTTTCTTCAAATAAAAGGAATAATGATTTTTTTTAAGAGAAACAAAATCTATATTATTCATATTGTTGGATTTAGGTACATTTAAGAACAGCAGTACAGCACCGACACTATACAGTGAACTATTGAACAAAGTAGTCAAGTTAATCATTTATAAATTTTAGTGTGTTTTAAACATAAGGTAATTTAATTGCTGTAATTAAATTTCTTTTAATTTTAAATTGTGTTTGCTTGACATAGTTAGAATATTTTTAAAAGGTTGTTACTTTTATGAAGACATCTTCATGTGAAAATAATCTTGCAAGCAGTTAGATGGTTCAGTCAAATATGTCAAACTATCTAACGGTTCATAATATTATCTTCACACAGAGATATCGAAGTAGCCACCAAAAATGCTTTGTTTGCAAAATATTTTTGGATTACTTTTATTCATAAAATATGTAGTTAATTACTGTGCAGTTACAATTTTAAGAATCTCTTTGCCATGGGATTTCAATTTGTTTTTGTGTTCTTTTTATTCTTAAACTAATTTGATGAGAAATTTTGGTGACATTATGATGCAGCTGAGGCCATACTTCTTGGTTTTCAACATTTTCTTGTAATGCTTGGAACAACTGTGCTTATTCCTACTGCTCTTGTCCCTCAAATGGGAGGTGGCAATGTAAGTGATAATTGAGTATACAGCAATTTTTATTTAATGTGGAATATTATTGACTATACTATACAGTCATAAGGTTTGATACTACATTCTCATTGTAGCCAAAAGTTATGTGAAAAAAAAGATTCATTGTTCTACTTTGTGCAGGAGGAGAAGGCAAAAGTGATCCAAACATTACTATTTGTAGCTGGTATTAACACATTGTTGCAAACACTGTTTGGAACTCGACTACCTGCAGTCATAGGAGGATCTTATACCTTTGTTCCGACCACAATCTCGATTATTCTTGCCGGTCGATTCAGTGGTGAACCAGATCCCATAGAGGTCTTGTGTGATCAAAACTAAAATGTTTCACTCTTTTTTATTTTTTTCCCTTTTTTCTAAGCTCTCATGAAGATTTTAATTACTAACTCTGGTCCAAAATAAGTGTCCATTGAGAAAGAAATTAGGCAGCACTAATTAAAATTTTCCACTAGTAAAACTATTAAGAGCATATGATTATAAGGAAAAGATTTTTTTTTTTGTTTGAATTGTAATAATTTTGCCAATTTAACTTCAACTATCAAATGTTAAATAATAATATAATCAATCATTTTATATCCGTATTTGTAATTATACCACTTAAAATAGCTTTTTCTCACATTCCAAATATAATAAATTATCTTAAAACTACTTTTCAGCTAAAGTATCAAACATACATAAATGGATTATTACATAATTAATAATCATTTTAAAAAGGCATTATACAAATAAAAATTTTTGACATAAGTTTAAATTTTTAGCCTTTGAGAGGATAAGTGGGAAAATAATATCAATAGAGAAGAGTTAATGAGAATGACTTTTTACAGTCAATCTAATTTATCTATAATCAAGATATTGTTAAACTCAACAACCATGTTGGACGTGCACTAAAATTAGCTACCATTATGGAATACACATTAAAAAAGTAGTTAAACTACATATATATTTATACACAAATATATGATGGCTGATTTTTTGTGTGCACAAAGTATTTTTGTAAACCTAATTATTGTAGGTAATTAATTTTGGACACATATCTGTAGTACTTTGTCATGAAATGAGACTTAAACTGGATGGAGACTACTGTGTTGCTACTTGCTTGTTAATTGTTATTCTATTATGCATATTTTGTTTCTATGTTATGCTTTTTGCTAACAAGTATCCTAAGCGCTCTAGCTGGGTTACCTGTTTTGAATAGTTTTCCTAACTTATATACATGTTTTGTTTGTTTGTTTGTTTGTTTTTTTATTACAATAATTGGAAAGTTAGAAGCTTGCTATGCTTAATTTGATTGTAAACAGATGAATATCAATTCAATTCAAGCACTAAAGAAAGACATGGGATTTTATGCTGATTTGATTGGAACTGTTTGATCACATTTTTCTGTTTGGTTTGCTTATTTATGTAATCAGAAATTCAAGAGAATAATGCGGGCAATCCAGGGTGCTCTTATTGTTGCTTCAACACTTCAAATAGTACTAGGCTTTAGTGGCCTCTGGCGTAACGTTGCGAGGTTGGTCTCTGTTCTTTGTAAACAGCTGCAATGTATTTTCTTTATCTTTATGTTTATGGCTTTAACATCTCTGAGCTAAAATGCAACCCATATTTTAAGAATTCCCTTTTCATTTTCCATTGTTTCATGACATGATGTTTCTAGTACTATTGAAAAGATTAAAGAACGTATTATTCTTGTGAATCGGTACAATGTTACCATGTGATGTAACTTATTTTGACTAGGTTCTTAAGTCCTCTTTCGGCTGTTCCTTTGGTATCTCTGGTTGGTTTCGGCTTGTACGAGTTAGGATTTCCTGGGGTAAGTCTTTTGATTCAGATTTAAAATGATCATGTTCACGACGAGTTCTAGAAAGTCTCAACATTGATGTGTCTTTGGATTTAGGTTGCTAAATGTGTTGAGATTGGACTGCCAGAACTTGTATTGCTAGTATTTGTCTCACAGGTATAGTTCCTCGAATTTTCATACACTCATTATCGAGCATTACGATCTTAGTTACTTCAGTTCTCTTGAATTTATATTTTCCTAGCATGATGGTTTCTACAAGTCCAAATTTGTTGTTAACTAGTGGCTATTGTGCAGTATGTGCCCCATGTGTTAGGTTCCGGGAAGCATATCTTCGACCGTTTCGCAGTCATTTTTACAGTTGTAATTGTGTGGGTATATGCTCATATACTCACCGTCGGAGGGGCCTATAACAATGCCGCACCCAAAACACAGTTGTCCTGCCGCACCGACCGTGCTGGACTTATTAATGCAGCTCCTTGGTTAGTTGTTTGATTTCCTTTAACTTTATCACTTAATTGTATTTTTTATATGTGGAAACTATGTCATTATTAAACGGTTTTTATATTAATCTCATGGTATATAAGTCTAAATTATCAGCATTTGGATGAGACAAATCCGATTGAAAATATATGCATGGGTACTAACTTTAAAACTTAGTTATTTAATGCCAACAGAGCCTTAATTTTATTCATTCAACAGTTTTCTCCTTTTCCAGATTCATATTCTTATATTCTAGAAAGGTTTATGAAAGTGGATATATGTGATGTGTAATTCTTAAATCTTTTGGGGGTACTTACTAAACTTTGAAGCAAGGGCAGAAATATATATTTGATATCCTCAACATAGATTTCTGATGGATTTTGAGTTTGCAGGATAAGAGTTCCATATCCCTTCCAATGGGGAGCACCTTCGTTTGATGCAGGAGAAGCCTTTGCCATGATGATGGCCGCTTTCGTTGCTCTTGTAGAGGTAATTATGTTCTTTAATCTAGAATTCCGAAATGGTGTTTATAAGAAAAGAAAATAGGACAAACATTTTGCTGGTGACAAAGGGCAGCCTAGTCTCTCCCTCCATAATTTCCCTACTTTCCTTTTCTCAGTTCATCATCTTGTACACAATATATGTGCCACAGTACCATAAGACATAGTACACATAATGCAATACATTCAGGTACGGGTATGCAGTACGCGGTACTTGACATGTGAAACATATTAGGTGGAAAGTATATTTATAACATACCAATTAGTTGAATTGGTGAATTCATGTAACTATGCCATAAGACTCTGCCTTATTCGTTTTTCCCCTTCGGTGTCTATGGTTGTGTGGAATTTCCTTCTAATGTATGCATGTCACCCTTGGGAGGCATTAGGTAACTGTCTCAACACATAAAGTAAGAAGTGCATAGACATTGGGGTCAGAAACCTGTTGTCAATATTGCTGCTAGCTTGTTACTATCATTTGTACCAATTCAATTTAGTAGCCAGTCCTTCCCAAAAAGTGACAAATATAGTAGCTTCCTGTGACCAAAGAGTTTTTAATTTTATTTATTTTGAGTCTAATTTTGATGCACTGACAGTGTAAAACAGTCGTTCAATCACATTAGATACAAAATTGTTTTACACCGACAATGCATCAAAACCTAAATTCTTTTTTTTTTATAGGTAGTCCTAATAATTTTTTCTTATATTTGTCTTGCATCTCAGCTAACACTAGCCAATTCTCTATTTTTTTTTTTTTTAAATAGAAGTGTTAGCTCCTAATATATTTTGTTTTCTTTTAAAAACTAATGGAAACAATTATAACCATTTCTCAAATTTATAATTCTGTAAAATGACAAAGTGTACACACACTGCACGAAAAATTAATATCAGTATTGTCGTGCTGTGTGTAAGCTTTAGAATTAATGCAGTTGGTGATGTGCATTTTCAAGTTAAATTTGCTACTGACATGTTTTTTGTTCCTTACAAGTAGTCCAGTGGAGCTTTTATTGCTGTATATAGGTATGCCAGTGCAACTCCTTTACCTCCCTCTATTCTCAGTAGGGGTATCGGCTGGCAGGTATAAACATTTAAATATTTGGAAAACAAATTAAATTTCTTGAATTTATAAAATAATAATACTAATTTGCATCTTCTATCTGCTTACAGGGAGTTGGCATTCTGTTATCGGGGTTGTTCGGAACTGTGAATGGATCCTCAGTATCTGTGTAAGATTTAATAGTTCTACTTGTATTGGATACTCTACCTAACGGTCATTGTCGATGAAAGGAATTCATATGTTTTCTTTCCACAGAGAAAATGCAGGCCTTTTGGCTTTGACCAAAGTTGGAAGCAGAAGAGTTGTGCAAATATCTGCCGGATTTATGATTTTCTTTTCAATACTTGGTGAGTTGATGAACCATGAAAAATGTGAATGCATTTTCTTCTGTTGTTAACACTGCTGACTTTTCCTTTCCCTTTTAGGGAAATTTGGAGCGGTTTTCGCATCGATCCCGCCTCCCATTGTTGCTGCTCTTTACTGCTTGTTCTTTGCTTATGTCGGTAAGTTCGTATTTTGATTATTTCAACAAACAGCATAATAATGTAATTTTTTAAAAGTTTGTGTTAATATATATATTTTTTTATCAATTTTAGGTGCTGGGGGTATAAGTTTCCTTCAGTTCTGCAATCTCAACAGTTTTAGGACAAAGTTCATACTAGGCTTCTCTGTGTTCCTTGGCTTGTCAGTGCCTCAGTACTTCAATGAGTACACAGCAATTAATGGTTTTGGACCAGTCCACACTGGTGCCAGATGGGTATGCATAACATTCATACATAGTAATATTGGGAAAATGCAATTAAGTCACCCAAACTTCTAACCCCCTAAACAATTTAAAATGTGCAATTCGATGCGGTGAAGACTTGACAATACCTTTTGTTAACTGTCCTTTCTAAGGGTACTTTTGGAAGAAAAGTTAACAAGATATTTTTTTTTTTTTTGGTTTCCCACGGTATCCCCCAACCCGGCAGGTCAAGGACTAATCCGTCGCGGTACTGAGCTCCATTTAAGGGTTTGCCGCTGCACAATGGGTTTCCCAAATAATAATATTTACTCCATCCGTTCCAAAATATCCGTTACTTTGAAATTTTGATACATTAGAAATTAAATTCAATGTGTTTACATCAAAATTCCAAAGTGACCGATATTTTGTTTTATGTTATTTGAACACTAAAATTAGTCATTATAATCAATCACTAATGTATGTATATAAATACATATGGTTTAATTTATTTTTAATATATATTTGTATTTTATATTTGTATAATTTGAAGAGTCAAATTACACATTTCGAAAGTTCAAAGAGTAGAATATTTGTTTTTTAACCTAGCTTGTAACAAAAGCATCTTTGTTTTTTAAGTGATCTTTTCTTTTTAAAGATCTTTTGAAAAAGTAAAAGTAATTTGATTAGATATTTCATGTAAAAATATTTTTTTATGTATCAATTATGTTTGGATATAATAAAATAAAAATATTTTTTTTGTTTATTTACTATGTTAAAATATCTTTTTTTCTAAAGCAAAAAAGATTTATGCAAATTGTAGCTTTTGAGAAAAAAAAGTTTTCTTTTAACTTTTCTAGTACTTTTACTTAAAAAAAAATTGTCAAACACATAAAAAAGGAGATTTTTTTAACAACTTAATGGTAGCAAAGATGCTAAGATGAAGGAGCTGTTAATAATTATGCTATGTTGAGTTGCAGTAATAACATTTTATGTACCTTTTGGCAGTTCAATGATATAATAAATGTGCCATTCCAATCAAAGCCATTTGTTGCGGGTGTTGTGGCATATTTCCTAGACAACACACTACACAAGAGAGACGGTGCTATAAGAAAAGACAGAGGAAAACATTGGTGGGACAAGTATAGGTCTTTCAAGGGTGACTCAAGAAGTGAGGAGTTTTATTCACTTCCTTTCAATCTAAACAAGTACTTCCCATCTGTTTAATTTGTTTGATTCAAGCTTATTATAACTTGCTCTCTCTCACATTCACCAAAACTCTGCTTGTTTCTCAGATTTCATTGGATCTGATTACAAGCTATAGTCTATATTATTTAATTGTCCCACTTTGTTATAGATTTTTTTTTTTTTTGTAAAACGTTCTATTTTTGTTGCTGGTGTTTTTATGTATATTCTAGTCAAGAAAATGGATTCATGTAGTAATGTTCATCCTTAATTTTATCTCCAATTCTGTCATCATACTGTTATGAATAATCTGATGTCAAAGAGTAATTTTGTATTAGATTAATTAGTTCTTAAAAAAGTAAAATCTATAAATTAGTTCCTAATATTTTAAGGTGAGAAATTAGTCCTTTGTTTAGTGTGCGTGTGTTCTTTTTTATATATATTTTGGTAATGGTAGGGATTCTAAACTCTGAACTGTCTAAATAATGTCTAATTTGTTTAGGATTATACAAAATAAATTAATTTGTTCAAACAATTTGTTGGAAACAAAAATTAATAGATTATTTTAGATATTTATTGGACAGGAAATTATTAGGACAAGCTATGGGTGTGGTATTTTTTTTGGTGTCTTGCTGTGGGCGTTGTATAAATAGTTTCTTACTTTATTTTTAGTAAATTTGTAAATTTTAGAGTAAAGTGATATATTGATAATTAGGTCACGAGAATTTCAACTTCGGATTATTTGATTATTTTAAAGTCCTAATTTATAAAAGTGAAGCCAATTAATTAATGTTAGACACTCACTTGATCATACTGAAATTTTAATTAATATCACTTTGTTATTGAGGATGCTACATCGACACTGCAATGTTCCACATGAATACTGTGTTAATGACAATTAAATTAAGAACAATGGAGATTTATAATTCGTAGATTCATGGATCAATTTGCTTATTTTCAAAGTCAGAAATTATTTAAATGAGTAAGAAATTTCAGGTATCAACTTAGACATCACTCCTACATACTCAAAAAAGCAGAGTTATGTATGGTTGTATCCTAATTAGAAAAATATTCTGCGTATATTTAGCTGCATTTGTTTATGGGTACGTGATACTGAGACAAAGGCACAAAAATAAAAAATTGTGTTTGGCAGATGAGATATGAATAGAAATATATTGTATTCAGAGATATTGAATTAGTATATTTTGTATTCATCCTGATAAAAAAAATATAAAAATACTAATAAGAGATACAATTTATTTTTTATTTTTCTTTTTATCATTCTTATAAATTTTTTATAATTATATTTTTTATTGTTATATTTTTTTAAATTTTTTAAATAAAAAAATAAAAATAAATAAAACTTTTATAATTTATTTTAATTTATTACCAAACAAAATATAAAACTAATTTTTATGTTTTTATTTTTTATATCTTATTATCAATCTCTTGTTTTATCCTATTCTAATGAAACGAGGCTTTTTAGAATGTAAAGTGGTCCATGCACAGTCGTGCCTTCCCCATTTAATTTCATATTGAATGTGAAAGCGAGATTCACCACCTCCTTTTATTATCTATATCATATTTTCATGCTTGTTGCTTTCATGTCATAGTAATTATAAATACTAGCATGCATACTGGATTAACTTTCAAGCAATCTATGTTATTGCAAGTAGCAATAGGCAGAATATACACAGCTCATATAGAATAAATGTTTAACAACCCTGTATTTTAATTTATATTATTTAGTTGAAATTTCTCCCACTAGCTATACCTTTACAATCTTTGATCTTATACATATATTTTTTCATTTTGCCGTGTTTTCTGTTTTTTTTTGAATTTTTTACAAAAATCTAAAAGCATTAAACACTAGAAAACCATCAAACCTAAACAAATAACTTCAAATAATGAAAAAATAGAACTTATTGTTCCCAAATATAAATTTATTTCGGTTGTTCAAAATTTACTTCCACGATTATATTGATCAAATATAACTTTACAAATGCTCCATAGATAGAAATTAGAGATAATACTTTCCAAAACTTGTCCGTAAGTCTTAATTTAGTTTTTAAAATTTTAATTATTACATTTATTTTAGCTGCTAATGTGAGTTACCTTTGTAAAATTTAAAAATTAAATAGAGGCGCTTGAAACATTATGAACTAATATATATTGAAGATTATATATTTCATATATTATCATGTATTTGTGTATATTTATGTATACTTCATATATTATCTCATTTATATATATATTCATATATTGTTTAGCAATGATGAACTATATACTAAAATAATAAAAATTTTATAGCAAAATAATCAAACTATTCATACTAAGATAATCAAACATTGTATAAAGGCAAAAAAATAATATTCTATTCACATTTTAAATATTGATATATTTAATTAATGATTTTAATTAAATATGTTTATATTCTATTGACATTTTAAATTTATTTTTTAATTTAAATAACTCATCCATAATTTAATATTTAAGCAGTACTCCAACTTTTTAAAATAAATTTAAACTATACTTCAAAATTTTTATCAATAACAAAATACAATATTCAAAATTTTTAAAATATAGTATATAATTCTATTCACATGAAGGGAACTATTATAAAGTATGTAAAACAATGTAGAGTATGTCAGTAGACCAAGATGTATGAATGAGAAGATGCAACCATAGATTTTAATTTATTGGTGGGCTTTAGAAGACAACAGGTAAGGATATTATTATGGTATAATTATATATAGTCATTTCTTTGCTCTATCTCATCCCTATCAAAGATAGCAGAAAAAAATAGACTCAATAACACAATTAGGATAACTTTACTAATAATTAATCATAGTTATAAATAAATATAGTAAGAATATAATTACAATAAAAATTTTAGTGATTGATTCCTTTCTTTTCTAGTCTTAATTAGAATTTTATCTGCTCTCCTTTTGTTCTATTGGCACTTATTAATTGAAATTTTTTTTGTTATTTTTTTATCTCTTAAATTCTTGTTCTTTATATTGATGGAAGTACTCCTATAACCGATATTATATATTTGTATTCTAAAAATTTTAGAATTATACTATATTTTATTATTGAATAAAAAATTTTAAATACTATTTAAATATATTAATTATTTTTTTTAAATAGTCACAAAAAAAAATTATTCTTAACCAATATGGATTAATATGCTCTTTGTTGCTACTTTATCCCCACCAGCAGTTTCAATTATGGTCCTTTTCCCTTTTTTGTTTGGCCAAAATCTCCCAACCATTAGATACAAACCTGCGACTAAAACTGCATGGAGTACACCAGAGTCATGCGCATTCATGCTGTAACTTGTAGCATCTTTAGGAATAAAACCACTTCGAATGAGTTCTGTCTAAAATTGCCTTCGCATGCCAAATAATATATGCATAGCAGACGAAGAAACAAAATACTAAGAACAAAAACGGGCTTCTAGACCCGTATTCTTTGCATTACTCTAGCATTCAAATGCAGCTACAAAAAATGGTACGAAGGAAAATCGCAACGCAAGAATAAATCGTATTAACTTGTTGCGATTCATGATATATACTCCTCTTTGTAAATCGTATTAGCCTCGTTCGTTTTACTTTTATTTCTCACTCGTGTATAAATCGAATTTACCTCATTCGATTTACTCTATCAAAATTTTAGCTCAAAACTAAGTATTCTCTTTTCTAAACTACTAAATGGAAGTGACTTTAATTTATACGTTTTTTTTTTAGCATAAATCGAATTTGACTTATTCGATTTATGTGTAAATTGACAAATCAAATTTAATTGATTCGATTTAAATAAATTCAAGTAGAACATACTTATAACCAAATTAGAATCTTAGACATTTTATGTAATTTTTGTTTGCCAATTATTTTATTAAAGTAAATTACTCTAGCTTTATACTTTAATTTTATTCATAATTTAACTATAAATATAAATTTAATTTGAATATATTATTTATAAAATTTAATTTTTTTTCAAAATTAAAATTTTATTCCATCAAAAAAAGGGATACAAAGGTCCAATTTTGGGACAAAGAGAGAGAGAAATGGGACTTCTTAATCCCCATTTGGGGTAAACGAACAAAATCTAAAGAAAGATTACATTTCAAAAAAGAGGCGTGTGGCTTGCTGTTTCGAGTTCATGGAGGAGTCGAAGTGAGACTGATGCTATATTGTCTCGCAAGTGTCCTCATATTCAAAAATCCACTTATTTGTACTTTTCCATATGTTCCATGCTACAATTGCAAGGAGGCACAGCGGTTGTTGCTAATTATATTGCCGCCTTTTGAGTTCATCTCTTGCTGCTAGCCAAGTTTTGAAGAAGATATCGTGGTTATTTTTTAGTTCTAAAATTTTCAATTGCTCTTTCTCCCAAACTAATTTTGCTTTTGGACATGAGAATAAATAATTAGAGACTAATTCTTCTTGGCCACAATTCTTGGGTAGAGCGGTGAGAAAGTAGGGAATCGGTGATGGATTACCCCCATGGCCGGCAGTTTTTCGTGCAAGGCTCATTAGAGGAAGAATTTGATCTTAGATGAGATTTTGAGTTTCAACATCTCCTTCCACATACTCTATTTATTCGGATTTGTTTAAGTTTACCTTTTAGCCGCTAAACCCCTCATACTCTTCCAACACATTTAGGATTTGGCAACAACATTCATCAAGGCCTTGCAGAATAGGATAGAATCATCCGCAAAAAAGAGGTGATTGATTATAGGACTTCTTCGATTGATTTGAATCCCTTCAATAGCTCTATTGTGCTTTGCCTTATGTAGCAAGGAGAATCCTTCTACACATGAAAGAAAAAGCTATGGGAATAGAGAGTCACCCTGGCAGATAACTCTACTTGGTCTAAAAAAACCAAAAAATTATCGTTTCACAACAATAGAGTAAAAAACAGTCATAGTCACTTTGGTTTTGACTTACCAATTTATTCATGATTCCTTGTGATGGAACTGCTAGAACTTGAGAAGCGGGTTGGATCAAGTTGAATTCAAAAGTGAACTTTTTTTGCTCTATTTTTTGCAGAAGCTGATTATGTAAGAGATTTTTTTTTCTTTTTGTCTCTAAACCAGAAGTAAACAGAGAAGGAAGAAGAGAATGAGACCAGCATGTATCCTGATTTGGTTTTCTAGTGCCATGAAACCTATATCCAGTCTCCACCATAACCATGGTAAAATTTTCACTGTAATCAACTAGATTACATATATCAATATCAAAAATTACAACCTAATGCATCTAATAACAACCACTAAGCTTCTATCTAAGCCTAGTCACCACCAAGTACTGTCCCAACTTAACAAAGGAGAACCCACTGATTCAATCAGCCACCAAGTGCTATCCCAACTTGGCAAGGAAAACAAAACTTTAGTTCAACTAATACAATTACACAGAAAATTTATTGGCCTTTTTAGGAATCTCTCTTGCGTCTTCTCTCGTAGCTTTTTCATTTTTTACTCACAATAACAAGCCTTTTTTTCAATTACAGAAAGATATCATTAGATAGCCATAACACTGAAATTTTAAATGAAGTACAGATTGAAGGAAAATATTTCAGCTTAAGTGTATGAGATGATGCTCAAATTTCACTCCTTTTTTCTTGTCTTCAGTTGATGTTGTGAGGACAACTTTATAGTATGAAGCTTGTAGTGCAAATTTCATCACTGTCTTTTCAATTTTTTTGTTAATTTTTTCTGTTGCAGCTGTCATCCTTGGCATGCAATGCTTTTTCATTTTGCTCCACTACCTCTGTTTGTTCGAAGAGCTGCTTGACGTGAGCCAAATGTTGGTCTAGAATTTTTCTTCTCAATAAAAGAATTACTTCGTTGTAAGTATAGTTCCAAACTGACAGTTAACTCGAATCCAAGTTTAATTTGTTTGTCACGAGTGTAAACCAATAAAAACTGAGAGTATTTAAACCTCAGATCGTCTCTCAAAGAAATTACAGTGGGGTATGCATGTTATCGATTATGAGTATACGGGGGTAGTTTACAGATAAAGAGGGGAGAAAGTAAAACTAACAACTAAAGAAGGTATGCTAAGAGACACTCCTAGAAAGGATTGGTAATTAAGGATTCCCTTTCAAATTATTGACCACGAACATGGTAATTATCCAGAATTAATCCCATTTAGTCATCTTCCAACATCAATAGAAAGTCAATTGGGCATAGTCAGTCTTAATTCGTAGGTCTTACTCATTAATGGAAACAAGAACAACTAACAATTATAAATCCCCAATCAATATCGGACATCAAAAATATCGAGGTCACCTAAACTACTCAATTCCAAGTCAAGAGGGTAGAAACCTACTCTAAAACTAAAAGAAACATTTCTACAAACACTTGAAAAACATAAAATAAAGGCACGATAAAATTGCAATGATAATAAAATCTAAAACTACCAAATACAAAATAATAATAGCAACTCAATTAAACATCAATAAACATAAAAACATCAAATTGCATTAATAAAAATCAAAATAAACAAGAAGTCATAAACATAAAAGTGATCAAATAAAAGAAACAACATGTAAACCTAAGAGAATAGAGATGTAATAACAAGAAATTGTCAAGAAAACTAAATCAAACAAATATCAAAACCTAAATCTAAGATGAAATTAAGTTAAATCTACCCTAATTCTAGAGAGAAGAGAGAGCTTCTCTCTCTAGAATATAACCTAAAATATGCTCTAAAACTAAACCTAATTGCTCTCCCCTTGTTCCTTCTTGAATTTGGCCTCAAATACTTCAGAAATGAATTGGATTTGGGCTTGAAGGAGTCCAAAAATCTCCAGCCACATTTTCTTTAAATGAGTCACGTGCTTTGTGTCATGTGTACATGCTAGGCATGCGTACATGTGACCTGACGAAATCTCCAAAGCACGTGTACGCGCAAGGCATGCGTACGCGTGACCGTGAATCACTCCAAATTCTCATTTTTTCATGAATTCTCCACTTTGCATGATTTTTTGTCACTTCTTCAATCCAATCTCTGCCTTCTAAACCTGAAATCACTAAACAAACATATCAAGGCATCGAATGGAATTAAAGTGAATTAAATTTAGCAAATTAAGAGCCTAAAAAGTATATTTTCACTCTTAAGCACAAATTAGGAGAGATTCACAAAATTATATTATTTTAGTGAATAAATGAAGGAAAAGTTGATAAAATCCACTAAATTCGATACAAGATAAACCAAAAAATTGTAGTTTATGTGGTTTATCACTGCTCTACCACCTCTGTAGTCTTTGAAATTTCTCCACTACCTCTATAGTTCTTGCATGTTGCATTTCTCTACCAACTTCTGAATTTTGATCCTCTATTATTCTTAGTGTAGTATTGTTGTCCTTGTTTTTGTTGTTTTCGTAGTTCTCTAACTGTTCTGTAATAATGCTAGATGTCCCACTTCCTTTTTTTTCTTTTATTCCAACCATGAATTGGCTTCTATTATCTTAATGTTGCTCATTTAGGGCATTGGGTTGAGACCTTACTTTTGTGCATTTGAAGCATGATGAAGCAACATGAACTTGGACTAAGAAGTGAAATAATGGGCTTGCATCACTAACACAAACAATAAACCAATTTTAGATTTTTAACCCAGTAAATATTTGTCATCATATTTATACTCCAAAATCAATCTTATCTCAATACATTGTAATCGATGCACCAGAACTTTTGATATGATCTTATAAACAATGGAAAAAACGTTAATGGGTCTCACCTATGCCATATCTGTAGCATTAGAAATTTTAAAAATAAGATAGATATGTGTGTGATTGAATACCTTCAGTAATCTCCCACTTTCAAAGAAACTATTAACAGCCCAAAAGATGTCTATCCCAACAACATCCCAATAAAACTGAAAGAACTTGGCAGTGAATCCATCTTCACCAAGAGCACTCAAAGGATGGATGGAGAAGGCATCCCATTTTACCTCTTTTAATAACACCGGTCTGGTCTAATCTATTAGCTTCCATATTTTATTTCTGCAATTTTGAGACTAAAAACTCTTATGAAAGAATTTGGTGTTCTAATCACCAGCCTTTAATCACTTAATAAATGACATTTTTTATCAATAGCTTTCCTCTTTACAATATGCGTCCTCTAGTTGACAGTTGACTCTCCAAAATGGTGATTTCCATTCCCTCGTTAATACCTGCTGACCTGAGTTCCTCGAGTTTCTTGAGAAGGTCATCAATTCTCTTATGAAAATTAGTTTTGTTCTATTATTGCCATTTAATCAGTTTAGCTTCTAAGCGAGACAATACATAGGAGAACCTTCACATCTTGTGCTCCATGCTTCTATCACTAACTTTTAGAGCTCTTCCACCCCACACTACCATTCTTGGAACTTGAAGCAGCGCTTAGATCGCTCAATTTGGGGATGGAATCTAGCATTAAAGGCGAATAGTCTGGGCCATTTTTGTCAATCTAATAATTGAGATAGATGGGTAGAAATCAGACCATCCCTAATTAGTCAGCACTCTATCCAACTTCTCTGTTATTAACGTAGCTTCTCTCCTTCGATTTGTCCAAGTGAAAGAGTTGCTAACCATTCCCAAATCAATAAGGTTGTTTCGGTTTATGAAATTTGAGAAAGTGGTTATGGATGCGATTGATTTTAGGCTCTCTCTCCCTTTTCTTCTTGGCTGAATATGGCATTAAAATCCCTTGCAAACACAAACGTTTGACTATATTATTTATAAAATTTGATTATACATATAACTATTTAGTCATTCTATATTTCAATATGCACTTTTAATACGAAGAGTTGATTAATGACTAATTTTTTTTGAGAAAGTATAGGGAGTCAATCGCCTAAGCGTACAATGTGTACAATGGAGGTTTAGGAAGTATTAGAGATATGACCATTAGTGTTACATTGTCCTGTCATGTTATGCTTTTGGGATGAGTGAGTTCATGACATGATATTAGAGTTCTAGATCCGAAAGGTCAAGGGTTTGATCCTTGGTGAACTCCAAAATCAGCTTAAGTTTTTAGGATGAGTGATTTTATGACATGAGATGTTTATTATCCCTAATATCCGGATGGTTATTCTGGATAGTATGGGTGATGTTCATTTTATTGATGGACCAAAGATTTAGCCCATTGTACACGTTGTACGCTTAGGCATTTGACTCTCTAGTAGTACCTTTTTTTTTATGTCCAATGCAAGATGATGTTATTCTTAAATTGCGTAACGTGCCATGATGTTCTTGTAGCATGCATATTCGGATTCGAGGCATTATTATGAAAGAAGTTGGAAAATATTCTCACAAGTAGGAACAGGAGTGATGGATGAGATTCTCATGCAATTCAAGATTTGGTGATAATCATTGGGGCAGTGCATGGTGCTCGTGGTTGTCAAACATGGTGATGATGCAACTCACTACTAGTACCACCCATTATGCCTCTTTTGACCACTCTGTTGCACCCTCCTTCAGACCAAAAGCAACAAGCAATAATTGATGAGAAACCATATGATTTAATTCAAAAATTAACATGTCATAAAAAGGACCACTTAAGTCAAAATTTGCATGCCCAATACTGCGAGAGTCGCTATATTATAATTTATAAAGAAATGGAAAATAATTAGCTATCTTCTTTCATTTGGTTTTACAACCTTTCTTTAAAATAACCATCATTGGTGCTGCTGCCATGACTGCCACAATATCGACAAATAGCAGCCGTGTCAAAAAAATCGCCGCTATCTATCAATTTTTTTGTAGTAATTAATGAAAGGGGATAATTCATGATGACCGGGATGGAGATAAGAAAATAAAAACTAAAAGTCATAAGGTAAATATGATTAATATACTTAAATTGGTTTCTCACAATTTTTGTTTTTAATAAATTAGTTTCTAAGAAAAAATTGACAAATTATTCCTTAATCTTTTAAAATATGATTTGACAAATTAATCTCTAAAAAAATAAAATAAAAGTTTAATATCTTATTTTAAAATTTCAAAAAATTTAATTATTCTACCATATAACTTTTTAGAAAAAAAGATTACTTTGTTACGCTTTAAAGAATATTAAGGATTAATTAATCTTTTTATTTTATAATAAACAAAGTTGACTAATATTTTAAAAAATTAAAGGTCAAGTTGTAATATTACCCAATAAATAAAAAAAAAAAACTTCACATAGGAGATTATCTTTTCAGAACCTTAAAAAAAAAAAAAACTGAAATTCGAGTAAATTTTATATTAAAGTTTTCTTTGAATTTTGTTCTTTCAATTTTAAGTTTTAAACTTAAAACACCAGTTAATTAAGACATTAAGTTACCAACTAACCTATTTGACCAATCTTACAATTTATCTAGTCTTTGTCATAGAAAAATGATATGTTGGTCATCTTAAATTTTTGTCCATAGAGAGGTGTGAGGTAGTTGGGGTGATCAAATCCATGTAGTAGCACGTGAATATGAGGTATGAATGCCATTTACCCAATGCTTGAGGGAATTGTATTGAGTAAATGAGTTAGTGAGGGACAGAAAGTGTAATTCAACTATGTTGCCACACACTTGAGAACATCATTTAAAAAAACGAATTGAAATTATTAATTTCTCCATCCAATCACTTACTGCCACGTCAACCCTTGTTAGCTGTGGAAAAAATTAAGAACAACAAATTCAATAGTGTTTTTGAAATTTTAAATCTAACGTATATATAAAATAAAACAGTAACAATTTTTACATAAAAATTATTATAAAATGATATGGATTTCACTAGCTTATTGTGTTAGCAATAGGAAATTTTAAGAACGATTCTAATAAAATATTTTTGGAGTTTTAAATTTGATATATATATATATAAAGTGAAATGATTTTAATTTTTATTTTACGTTAAAGATTATTGATAAAATTTTTACAGATAATTTCATTTTGATGAAGAACTAATTAATTTTATCACTTTGTATAAAGTTTAAAATATATTGAAACTAAATATCAAAGTGATAAATTTTACATTTAGTCTTAAATCAATATTTACGATACACGATTTGACAAATGCTGATGTGATTTTTGTATGATGTAAAATGAAATTAAACTTAAAGTGAGCACTAGAGATGTTCTAAAATTTGGACAATTCTATGATAAAGAAACTTTTGTGTAGAGAGAATGAAAATGAGTGTATAATCTATTTTTAAAAATTAATAAAAATAAAATGATACATTTTTTAAAATAAGTATCTAATTATTTATGAAAGAGAATCTTCATCTCTTCACCATTTTTTCTTTTCATCTTAACATGCACCCTAGAATTTTATTTAACAATTCACTTAGTAGATTCTCTTATTGAAAAGTTTTTTAGAAGTTTTGCTATTCTTATCTCTTTAACAAGTGTACTTTTGATATTTTTAACTAATAAATCTTACATTTAATCATATATAAAAGATTAAAAAAATTTAATGCTAAATTAATTAAAAACTTTAAATATAATTTGAAGTTAATATTGTTCTCAAATGCATATTCCTTTCCGAAAGTGACTCATATTAAATAAAAAAAATAATAATAAAACTAAGAATACTAAATAATATTTGAAAAGAAGATGTATATGAAACATATTTCATTAACTATTGGCTTAACTTGCAGATGCAAATATAAATAGTCCTTCCAATAAGTGTCTTGTATTCAACAATCCACTTGAGTTGAACCTAATAGGCCTAGTGCATTTTCCTCTTCTTGATATAACTTCTTTTTCATTAATGGGGAATTGCCAAGCCATTGATAAAGCAACACTAGTGATACAACACCAAAGTGGGAAAATAGAAAGGTTTTATTCTTCTGTTAGTGCCACTCATGTTATGAAAACAAACCCTGGTCATTATGTTGCCCTTGTTGTCTCCACCACCTTGTGTGCAACAACAACAACAACCAAGCTCACTGACAAGAGTAGCAACAACAACAACAAAAACGTCAACAATAATAATAACAACCAAATTCGTGTAACTTGCATCAAGCTTCTCAAGCCCACAGATATGCTCCTTCTTGGCCATGTTTATAGGCTTGTTACTACTCAAGGTTAGATGCTATTCCTCTTCTCAATTTTTTCATTATTGAATTTTGCAACTTGTTAGAATATATTAAGATTAATTAGCATTGATTAGAATTATTTAACATATTTGAATATTTATTATAAAATATTACGTCTTTATTATTTTAATTCTTTTATTACTTGTAAATATTCTTCTGTATTGTATCATTATATACAACTTGAATATACATAAATCTTTTCTCTCCTATCCTTTCTAACACAACTAATCCCATTTGAACCGCTTAGAAAATTTTTTTATGATAAATATTGTCTTCCTCAGAGAAATTATTTATTCTTTAATGTCCATTCTAAGTTTAGGATCATATTATTTTTTGTTTCATTTGGTATTTGGGAGAATTTGTATGAAAATGTCTAAGATATCCATGATAAATATTAGTTATTTTAGTTGTTTAATGCTAGTGATTTTAATTTCAGAATTTCTTTTTAAAGTCCTTATTATGCATATTCCAAATTTGATGCACTAAATGCTTGTTGGATGCAGAGGTTATGAAGGGGCTAAGGGAAAGGAAGCACACAAAGAAGAAAAACAAGTCAGAATCAGCCCAGAAACTAGGTTGTGTTAGGAAAAAGAATAGGTTGGAAATGGAGAAAGCAGCAAGAATGTTTGACCCGGAAGACATCCAGGTAAGTCTCAACTCTCAACCAAAAATTATATATTTTTTTTCTTCCTTCTCTAAACTGTTTTTATCATTGTTCTTTTAATTTTTAACTTTCAAGTAATATTAGTTTGGTGCTTGATGTAGTTTTTTTCTGCATATTCAAAAGGAATATCATCGCACCCTAAAAAAAGTATAATGTCCAATAAAATTGTCCTAAATGAAAGAAGGGAAATGACGGTTTTATTCTCATTTTTTATATTATCACTCTTTATATGATTTTTTTTTTATTGTATCTTTGTATGAATTCGTAGAAAAGAAGAGTGACTATCAAAATAAGGAAACTGAATCCTCTCCAGTGAAAAAAAATTAGATGGTATCTAGTGTTTAATTTTACCTTTTATTGTTCTCTCTCCTATTTATTTTTGGTTCCACTTATAAAATTAAAGGTGAAAGATCACACTTTATTCTCTCCAATGTTAAAAAAAAATGGAGAGGATCCATTTCCCAAAATAGGAATGGCATTATCATGTTCTACAAAAGAATTACATTCATTATTTTGGAGTGTTATTGGAACTAAAATTATTTTAGTGTTAAATTTTGATTTTATTCAAATGTTATGAATGCTATGTATGGATATATACTATTAAGGCTTGATTTATTAGTTTCTTTAGGGTAATTGATATGTTCTTAGTAATAATCTTCCCTTCACATTGGAATGAGACATCTGCATAAAAAATCGTAGCTGACAAAAATCAAACAAATATTGGTTGTGAAAAATTATTGCAAGAAATTAGACATGATATATAAACTAATAAACTTCAGTTATATTTATTGTTTTCAGGGTACAGAACCTAAAATACATGGACCCAGGACAACAATCTCAAGTAATAATAATAATGGTGGTGGTGCCAGTGCCACAGCTAAGACAAGATTTTGGCAACCCTCTTTACAAAGTATTTCAGAAGTTGCCAGCTGATATGTGCTTTTCATTTTGCCCCACATAATAAGGTGTGAGGACAGTTGAGCAATTTTTTTTTTGAAAGAAAGAGTTCAACCCAATAAAATAAAGTTTATTACAATAGCTAAAAATAACAACAGCCAGTTGAGCAATTAGTATAAGGAAAAAAAAAAAAGAACTACATGATATATATTATATATATGGTAAAATTCTGCTTCAGGGATGCTAGAAATAATTTAGTAAAAAGGAAAAGAGATACAAAGAAAGAAATAGAAATAGACATTCTGTCTTTGTTGTAAAACAGAAAGAAATTTGTATCTCTATTTACAAATACCACTGTTTATTACTTTTGTGTCGGTAACAGAATCTAAACTCTGCCTACGAAATCATACAAGTGTTTGCTTCGGCCATGATTGGGTATAGTAAAATTTGACGGGTATCCAATATCCATGAATGCTACTATTCTCTAATTAAATCAAGTTCTACCGTTACAAATTCTTAGAGATGTCTACTTTATCTTAGGATCCATTTTAAGAGAATATGATCTAAAAAGTCTTACTGTTTTCAGAGAAAAAGAGGAAAACTATTCCACTACACCAAATGTGCATTTATATTGTGTATAAATAATTCAAAGATGGCCTAAAATATGACAAAAACAAAAGAGTAAAGTTTTTCTTACCGAACCAAATGGATGAAATAAAAGAATATCCTAACGAGTTGAATTTCTCTTTAAGTAGGAACTAAATTAGTAGAAATAGATTGGTTGAATTTGAAGTATAGAAAATGTCATCTAATTAAAAATAAACTAAACTAGATGTGTCTTTACTAATGTCACATATCATAAACCTAAAAAGACTATCATCTTCACCTCCGAGTGTCTTCTACCCTAGACTCGTCTTTCCCAAATGGCATTGCAGTTTGCAGAAAATACATCCTCTTTACCTCCATTTACCTCCAAGCACGGGAAGATTAAATTCAAAAAATAGAAAATAAAAGACACTAAAAATAAAAAGAAAAAATAAAAACACAAACCAAACAAACTCTTAAATACTCTTTAAAACTAATCTCTCTTTTAAT
This sequence comes from Arachis hypogaea, assembly GCF_003086295.3. Taxonomy (NCBI): domain Eukaryota; kingdom Viridiplantae; phylum Streptophyta; class Magnoliopsida; order Fabales; family Fabaceae; genus Arachis; species Arachis hypogaea. The sequence continues at coordinate 107,564,167 of NC_092040.1, forward strand.
TACTCCATCAAAACACATTCTAAGAACAATTTTGTGCTTGCCACTTTTTTCTATATTTGAAGTCATCTGTCATTGAATTTGTGTTAATAGTTACAACAAATCTCTTTCTTGGTATAAATAACTTTTTTTTTTGTTTCTCACGGTATCTTCCAATCCGACAAGTCAAAGATTAATCTGTCGCAGATCTGAGTTTCATTTAAAAGTTTGCCGCTGACCAATGGGTTGCTGTATGCACAAAGTGAAATTCAAACCCCCAACACTTGCTTAAGCAGACGACTGAACTTAAGAAACAACTTTTTATTTCTATGGAATCATTATACAAACTAAGAGGTCAAGAAACTCTTGTAATATAATAATCTAGACGTTTGTGAAATCTAATTAAGATGCCTAGTTTGGTATCATTATTAACACTCAAATCCATGCAACGAAAGTCGATTCACCGTATTATATATTTAAAAGATAAATAAATATAACAAAATAAAAAATTCATAAGAAAATCGTAAATTCACTTAAATTTATATAAAAAGAAAATAAAAAGAACATTATAAACTCACCTAAATTTATATAAAATGAAGATATCCATTTTATTTTAAAGTATTATTTTGACAATTCTCATGGCTAAATATTCTTTCCAATGGTACTGCGAATCAGTCTAATGAGCGAATGATATGTTCTTGATTTTCCTATTCCTATTGCTTTTGGTTTCGTTTAATTCAGATCAGTTCACGATGGTTCGGAAGAAAAGCCAAACCATGAGTAGCCAGGAGAACTAATCACCTTTGGTTAATTAATTCATCAGACCAAAACTATGTCGAGACTCTGGACTCTAGATACATTAAATTCAAGTTCATCAGAAAGTTTTAAATCTTGAACGATGAAGAAACTACTATTGATGCACAAGCATTTTGGGTTCAAATACATTTCTGCTTATTCCAACACGGCCAGGAATATAACCCAAATTGTTATTACCATAGAAAAACATTAAAATGGAACAGAAGCTAGTGTTCCAACAATATTCACTTCATTCTACAATTCTGGAATGTTACTGTCTCCGAGCTGCTTCTCTCATAGCTGCCTTGACATATATTTCATAGCAGCATCCTGAAACATCATAAAAGAATGCAAGACATCGATAATATGTCGGTATGCGGGGAAAAAATTCAGTGGAATTTGAATTGTCATTATCGATATTATCCGATATCTACTTGAGAAAATATTTCAAAGACATCACAAAAGGTATTCATGAATTTGAAACTAAACAATTTAAGAGATTCAACTATATGAGGGGAAAAAATTCAACGGAATTTGGATTGTCATTAATGATATTATCTGATATCTACTTGAGAAAATATTTCAAAGACATCATAAAAGGTATTCATGAATTTGAAACAAAACAATTTAAGAGATTCAACTACAAGCTAAATATTATCAAAATCTTTGGCTTTCGGAGCATCTTAACAACCAGAAAAATACTGCTGGAGGTTTTGTCTCAAGTAACTATAAGAATAGGTCTTAAAGGCCAGAGAGATGCAACTTCACAAGTTCAAATAATGTTAACTAGACTTCAAAGACAAGATAAGAGATGCTAAGATAGCTGAACATTTCTAGTATGAAAAAGCTAAGTGACTGTTGTTATTATCAAAGATGATAAGAATCGAAGAATGTAGAAACACACACATATTGCATAGTGAGTAAGACCTACCATCTTAATAACAAACAGACCTCAGAGAAATGACTATATGGAAATGCCCCAGACCACAAGGAAAAATAGAATAACATCTAAATTTTAGTGGCATTATTTATTGGACATTCCTTGATAGTATATTTTTCTCTTCTAACATCGAAATGTGAACGCAAATTTGAGGATTCTCAGAAAGGTGCTAAAGAACCCTGGAAATTAAGATTTTGTGTCTGATGAATCAAATACAATGAGGAGAGTTAGATCCCTCAACTCTATAAAACATTAAGACTACAAAAATGATTCTCTAGCTAACTAATCCTATGTTCTGCTATGTATCCCAACCACCCAGCAACAGACTTTCCCTCCCAAATTCTGCCCTTCCCTTTATTCTTATTCTGCCTATTAACTATTTCATAACGTGGGACTCCGACAGCAATGATATATGGAGTTGGCAGAGCTCATAACAATGACAACAACAAAGCCTTTTCTCACTATACAGGGTGAAAGGCAGGCTCATAAGCAACCATAAAATTTTCAACATATAGACAATTGCATTTTAAGCCTTAAGAGAGAACAAAGCATCCATGATGGTTCAATTAGTCAAAATCAAGGACATCAGAAAAAAAAAATGTTATTCTACTTCCACTCACGAATCAAAACAAAAACAGGAAAAAGAAAAAATAAAAAATAAAATACGACATACCTGCAACGACAACAATTGTTAGAATATCGCCAACCTTTTTGAGCTTCTTCACACTCTGCTTATATGACTTAAATGGCTTCAAAGCTGCATCTTCAGCCAAGAGCTGCAACAATTGAGTGCCATAACTATAAGCAAACATTAAAAAACAAAATTAAAAAAAAATCATAAAAACGACGACTGCCAAACCAAGGAAAATAAAGTTATCAGAAAGATCAGTGCATTAAATAAAGTTCTCTAATGTAGTCATAAAACTTTTGTGGGATTCCAGCAGTACTCCTATCAAATCGGGGGGTTCATACCCTTATATTGTGTGTCCAAGAAGTTGCCACTGGTTTTATTAACTAAAATGATTAAATTTTTAAAATTTATAAAATTTGTGATAAAATCTCAACCATTGATTAGATAAGAGGTACTGAAACCCTAGTTTTTATACATGAGCATTGCGCAGCAATACATCTACCCTAAGTCCCTAACGCTAACCCTATTCATTGAACCATTGGATTCAAGAGAACATTCCACACTTTGCTTTAATTCAGCCCAATAGCTTACTATATATTCAATTAATGAAACATTCGAGGGAAAATAGAAAACATTTCATTGATCAACATCGTTCAGTAATGAGGGAAAAGAAAGAAGAAGCAATTAATGAGTAAATTGAAGTAACTATAGATAAGTGAAATACATTACCTCAATTATTTGAAACCAGTACACTTTTCAAACATAAATAGAATAAGCAGAAAAACAGAGGGTCAAAAGCTTACCGCTTTTTCACGAGGCCCAGGTTCGATATGGTATTGACGGCGCGAGAGTGAAAGCAGATCTTGGGCTTTCTGCTCTCTCAAAAATGAAACGAAAAATCATAATCAGAAAGAAAATGATATTTTATATTAAATATTAATGAAAAAGAAAAGAAAAGAAAGAAAGAGGGGATTTGAGAAACCTGGGCCTGGGAGTGAGATCGGAAGTGGGAAGCAATGGTGGTTTTGTTAAGGAGGAAGGCCATTTGGTTGTGTTGGTCAAAGTTGAGAGTTCTGAGAAGATAGAAACGAGAGAGCTGAGTGAAAGTCGAAAGGAATCTTGTATATTTTTATTTTTCGTTCTAACTAGTTTCGACTAGTTTGTTAACAAATGTCTATTAAAATGCCAAGTTAATACCAAGGTTCCGAACAACAATTACAAAAAATAAGAGACAAAATAGCCATTACCGATAAGCAGTGAGCAGATTATGAATCTCAATAATCTAAGAAAGAAATTAAAAACAAAAATAAAATCAAGAAAACATAGATTACCTTCGGTCTCAGAAGTGAGCAGAGTATGAGGGAGAGGGAGCAAGAACGATGGCGGCGACGAACTGGAGCTGGCGATGCGACACGAAGAAGTTGGCGAATGAGCAGAGGCTTCAAATTCCTGTTTTTTTGTTTTTTTTATCAATTTTTAACCCCAAAACGACGCTGTTTGAGGCAGTGAGTGAAAACTGGACAGATTTCGGTTCGGTCCAATTAGCCGGTTTATTTCAATTTCTTTTCAAATGAAAACTCAGGTGAAGTCGACTTTACATGATGAAGTTGATATTTAAAAACCGTTAGACAAAAATTTAGTCAAATCAATTAAATCATCTAACAACTCTCAGATATAAACTTTACGTGAAGTCGACTGCAAATGAATTTTCATCTAATTTTCATATTTTAAATATGTTTATGACATATAGACACATAAAATATGAGTACACTAATTTAAAATATTTGTTAGACACAAAGATATGATATATATAAAAAAATATAAAAAATGTTGTCGATAAATTATACTCATATCTTGATAATTTTTTATCAATATACAAGTAAATATCTTAATGTATTTTTTATTTATATAAAACATTTTAGATATTTTTATATTAATAATTAATAATACATATTATTTTTAAATTTATTTAAAAATAAGGTCTAATAATAAAATTAAATGCGTAAACACATAATGATTAAAAAACATTAACTAAAAATTTAAATGAAGTCGGAATATTATAATTATTACCAGATTAATACTTGACAAAAAAATATATCTACCTCCATGTAAAAGAAATCTTTCATTAGTTATTGACTTATTGGTCTGTGCTGCAAGCAGACTGCAGACCCACAATAACGTCACAATCCAACAGATTGAAACGTATTTATTTATTAAAAAAAATGCTAAATATACCGTAAATTTTAATCACTATTATATAATATATATTTAAATATAAAATATACATTAATAAAAATAAGTTAAACAAATATATATATTTATATATGTATATATAGTGATTGATTTTAATATATAAATAATATTTTTAATATAAAAAAATAAGTTCAAATCTTAATTTTAAGTTCTTTTTATAGATAATTTGTATTAGTCCCGTCTCAAATAGAAGAGTAAAACTTTTTTATTTATAATTAATTCCTTTTGACATTATCATCTAGAAGTAACTATAAATTACAAGTTTTGTGAAACACAACTAACACATCACAAAGTCTCAACCACCAAAATATACAATAAAAAAACCTATATACAAATTAAATCAATCATCTCACGCATTATTCTTAGGATAATGCTCAAAGCGTTTTAACAATAATTTTCACATGAAAATAAAAGAGTAAGTAATTAATTCACATGGTTAATAATGCTCTAAAATTGAGTAATCTCAACAACAAGGTATTTCTAACTTCAATTTTCTAATAATCCGATCCAATCAAATAGAAAAACAAATTAAGAATTATATTCTATTTAAAATAATGTTAAAATTGCTCAAGTGTTGTGATAAAAATTATTGTAGATGTTCATTTATTATGGGAGGCTCACACATTCTCAAAACTGATTACATTAAAGAGATTTAAAAGTGTAAACACTTTACCTCTACAAATAATGAAATGTAATTGTATATTCTACACAAAAATAGCTTAAAATAAAAGTACTTCTCTCTCTTTTCTTTCCATATTCTACTAATACAATATCAATATATTATAATAGCATTGGTGAATATTAATATTAGTGTCTTCTATTTATACTTTGTTGTTTTTATTTTATTATCTCTTCCTCATTTATTTATTTTACAACACGTTATTAGTACGAGACTTTGATCAAATTTTAGGAAGATTCAGGTAACAAATTTTCATTATGTCGAAACTCTCTCATCTTGAATTTAATGCTCTTGATATATTTGGAAACAACTATTTATCATAAATACTAGATGCTGAAATCCATCTTGATTCAATGGGTCTTGGAAATACCATTAAGGCTGAAAATAATGTATCCCAAAAGGATAAAGCCAAGGCCATGATTTTCCTTCGTCGTCATCTTGACGAATGATTGAAAAATAAATATTTCACATTAAAAGATCTTGCAGATTTGTGGAAAGACCTTGAAGAGATGTATAATCATCAAAAGACAGTGATACTTCCTCAAGTCCGATATGAATGGACGCACTTGCGTCTGCAGGATTTTAAATCCATAAGTGAATATAATTCTGCAATATTTCAAATTACCTCACGAATAAAATTATGTGGCAAAAACATAACTGATAATTATATGTTGGAGAAGACTTTCTCAACCTTCCATGCCTCGAATGTGCTCCTGCAGCAGCAGTATCGAGAAAAAAGATTAAAAAAATATTCTGAATTAATTTCTTGCCTTCTTGTTACTGAACGTAACAATGAGTTACTCTTAAAAAATCGTGAAACGCGCCCAGTTGGTGCCGTCCCATTTCCTAAAGCAAATGTGGCAAATCATTACCCCAAAAGAGGTAAATGGCAAGGTTTTAGTGACAAGAACAATTATGGAAGGAAAAGAAATTATGTTCACAAGAAATGATCTCACCATAAGTGGGATAAAGAAAGAAACTCTGAACAAACAGAGGATAAGTGTTTCCGTTGTGGTGGAAAGGGTCATTGATCGCGTACCTGTCGTACCCCAAGGCACCTAGTCGATCTTTATCAAGCATCTTTGAATAAGGATGACAAAGGAAAGGAAACAAATTTTGTTTCAAATGATGCTAAAAATTCTACCACTCATTATGATGTATATGATTTCTTTGATGATTCTAAAAGAAATATTGGTCATTTGATCAATGATAAAATAGTTTAATATGTAAGATTGTTAAGTATTCATGTAAATAAATAATGTAAGAAACTTATTGTTAAGTTTTATTTTCTATGTATTTAATTTTCAAATATTATGTATATAAATAATAAAATATTAATGTTTATATTTAAGAATTTTGAAATAATTAAATGTGTCAAATTTTAAAAATAATAATAATAGTAATAATAATAAAATTTTAGTATATGAAATTATGTATAATGTTTCTTAGAAAAATAATTCTAATCAAGAATTTAATTTGACTGTGCATGTATTACTACTCATTTTATTATTATTTATCTTTGAAGAAAATAGCAAGGATATATAATGAAAATGTATGCCTTGCGGATAGTGCAAGTTCGCACACCATTCTTAAAAGCGATATATATATATATATATATATATATATATATATATATATATATATATATATATTATTCATCTTGTGCCAAAAGAAGAATATGTTAATACTATTATTGGCTCAAGTAATGTGATAGAAGGCTCCGAAAGAACTATAATTTTGTTTTCCGAAGGAAAAAATTTCATAATAAATAAGGCACTATTGTCTACGAAGTCTCTAAGAAACTTGTTGAATTTCAAAGATATTCGCTGAAATAGATATCATATTGAGACAATGAATGAGGAAAATCATGAGTACTTATGTATCACAACTCATGATTTAAATAAAAATGTTATATTAGAAAAGTTACCATCACTTTCATCTGAGTTATACTATACCAAAATTAGTGCAATTGAATCACATGCCATTGTAAACCAAAAGTTTACTAGCCCAAATGAATTCATAACTTGGCATGATAGATTAGGTCATCCGAGAGCAACCATGATGTAGAGAATTATTGAAAACTCCCATGGATATTCACTAAAGAACCAGAAGATTCTTACAACTAGTGAATTTTGTTGTGCTGCATGTTCTCAAGGAAAGTTAATTTTAAGGCCATCACCAATAAAGAATGGATTTAAGTCTCCTAAATTCCTAGAAAGGATTCAAGGAGATATATGTGGACCTATTCATCTACCATGTAGATCTTTTAGATATTTTATGGTCCTAATAGACACATCTTTGAGATGGTCACATGTGTGCTTATTGTCTTCTCGCAACCTGGCGTTTGCGAGATTACTTGCCCAAATTATTCGATTAAAAGCACAATTTTCAGAAAATTCAATCAAAGCAATTTGTCTTGATAAATGCTGGTGAATTTACTTTCTAAGCTTTTGATGCTTATTGTATGGCTAATGGAATAAGTGTTGAACATCCAGTAGCTCGTGTTCACACACAAAATGGGTTAGCAGAATCACTTATTAAACGCCTCCAGTTAATTGCTAGACCCTTACTTTTGAGAACAAATCTCCCAACCTGGGTTTGGGGCATGCTATTTTACATGCTACAACACTTATTCGTTTGAGACCAACGAGTTACCATCAGTTATCTCTTATGCAATTAGCTTTTGGCCAACAGGCAAATATTTTCCATTTAAGAATATTCGGGTGTGCGATATATGTTCCCATTACACCACCTTCTCACACCAAAATGGGACCCCAAAGAAAAATGGGGATATATGTTGGATATGATTCTCCTTTTATAGTAAGGTATCTTGAGATACAAACCGCGGATGTATTTAAAGCCCGATTTGCGGATTGTTAATTTGATGAATCAAAATTTCCAACATTAAGGGGGAGAGAATAAGCTTCCTGAAAAGGAACTTAATTGGAATGCATCATCCTTGATGCATTTGGATCCTCGATCAGAGCAGTGTGAACTAGAAGTTTAAAAGATTATACATTTACAAAGAATAGCAAATAAATTGCCTGATGCATTTTCCGATACAAAGAGGATAACCAAATCTTATATACCAGCGGAAGATGTCCCAATTCGAATTTATGTCCTAGTCGGATAAATTGCCACTGAAACAAATTCACGCCAGAAGCGTGGCAGGCCTGTCAGTTCTAAAGATAAAAATCCTCGAAAAAGAAAAAAGGTAAATATTATTCCCGTTGAGAAAGATATAAAGACACCTGCAATTGTCCAAAATTCTGATATAGTGTTAATGCCAGAAGACGTTCAAGTACCTGAAAATTCTGAAAATGATGAGATCTCGATAAATTATGTCTTTACAGGAGAGAAATGGGACCGAAATAAGATAATTGTCAATGAAATATTTGCATATAATGTGGCATAAAATATCATGCACGAAAGTAAGAATTTTGATCCAAGATCAGTCGAAGAATGTCGACAAAGAAATGATTGGCCAAAATGGGAAGAAGCCATGAAGGCTGAGTTAGACTCACTTGTAAAACGTAAAGTCTTTGGACTTGTAGTCCGTATACTAGAAGATGTAAAACCTGTTGGATACCGATGGGTATTTGTGAGAAAACGAAATGAGAAAAATGAAGTTGTGCGCTACAAAGCCTGACTTTTGGCACAAGGTTTGTCACAAAGGCCCGGTATAAATTATGAAGAAACATATTTTTCTGTAGTGGATGCGATAACATTGCGTTATTTGATCAGTTTATCTGCATGTCATAAACTGCATATGCATTTGATGGATGTGGTTTGATGGATGTGGTAACAGCCTATTTATACGACTCATTAGATCGGGATATCTATATGAAAGTGTTTGAAAGACTAAAGATATCTAAACCATCCAATGAATATTCACAGGGTTTATACTCAGTTAAATTGCAAAGATCTTTATATGGTCTAAAGCAATCTGGACGAATGTGTTATAATCGTCTTATTGAGTATCTGGCCAAAAATGGATTCAAGAATGATGATATATGCCCATATATTTTCATAAAGAAATATGCATCTGGGTTCATTATAATTGTTGTGTACGTTGATGATTTGAATATCATTGGGACTCTTAAAGAGATTCCAACAATTATAAAAACTCTAAAAGAAGAGTTTGAGATGAAAGATCTTGGACAGACTAAATTTTGTCTCGGCCTGCAGATCGAGCAAATAAAAAATGGGATCTTTATTCATCAAACAGCATACACAGAAAAGATCTTGAAAAGATTTTATATGGATAAGTCACATCCCTTGAGTACCCCAATGATTGTAAGATCTTTGGATGTGGAAAATGATCAATTCCGTCCTAAGGAAGAAAATGAAGATATCATTGGTCCTAAAGTACCATATCTTAGTGCCATTGGAGCGCTAATATATCTTGCTAATAATACACAACCCAATATGTCATTTGCTGTGAATTTACTAGCAAGATATAGTTCTTCTCCAACTAGAAGACATTGGAGTGGAATCAAACAAATCTTTCTATATCTTCATAGAACAGTTGACATGGGATTGTTTTATCCATATGGATCCAAGTCACAATTAGTTGGCTATGCAGATGCTGGATACTTGTCTGATCCACACAAAGGAAGATCTCAAACAGGATACCTGTTCACATATGGTGATACAGCTATATCATGGAGGTCCACAAAACAGACAATTGCAGCAACATCCTCTAATCATGCTGAAATACTAGCGATTCATGAAGCAAGTTGCGAGTGTTTTTGACTCAGGAGTTTGATCCAATATATTCTGTCATCATGTGGACTTATTGATCATAAGATAGCTCCAACTGTCCTGTTTGAGGATAATATAGCAGGTATTATACAACTTAAGGGTGGATACATCAAATGTGATAAAACAAAACATATTTCTCTCAAATTATTCTTCACTCATGATCTTCAAAATCAAGGGACAACTGATATCCAACAGATCTGCTCAAGTGACAATCTGGCATATTTGTTTACAAAGTCACTCCCAAAATCCTCTTTTGAAAAATTGGTACATCAAGTTGGGATGCGTTGATTTCGAGATATTAAATGATGTCGACAAGAAGGGGAGACTATACTCTTTTTTCCTTGGTCAGATTTTTTTTCCATTGGGTTTTTCTTGATAAGGTTTTTAACGAGGCAGTTTCCATCACAAAAGATATTGTACTCTTTTTCCTTCACTAAAATTTTTTTCTATTGAGTTTTTCTTTAGTAAGGTTTTAACGAATCATAATCCTAAATGGTCATCCAAGAGAGAGTGTTGTGATAAGGATTATGATGTAGATGCCCATTCATTATGGGCGGCTCACACATTCTCAAAACTGATTATATTAAAAAGGTTTGAAAGCGTAAACATTTAACCTCTATAAATAGTAAAATGTAATTGTACATTTGTACACAACAACAGCATAAAATAAAAGCACTTCTCTCTCTCTTTTTTCCATATTCTACTAATACAATATTAATATATTATAATAGCATTGGTAAATATTAATATTAGTGTCTTCTATTTATACTTTATTAATTTTATTTTATTATATCTTTCTCATTTATTTATTTCACAACATCAAGTATTTTTTTAAGAATTGTTGACTCTAATCAAAATATTTTTGGAAGTTTATAAAATTCATACTTCCCATTTTATTAACGGTCGCTAAATCTAACTTTTTAGTATAATTTATTCATTTGGAGGTAGTAGAACCTCGTTCAAAATTGTTATACTTTTTATATCCGTCAATAAATTAGTTATCTTATAATTTATGTATAAATATATGTATTATTTAATTTTGTTGATACCAACTTTTTTCATAATAAATTTAAGCCAATTTTTTTTGCTAATGATATCATATCAACAATTTTAATAACTTGACAAAAAATAAAAATCAATCCATCGTCTTTTAGTAAAAATTTTTAAAAATTTTAAAAAATCTTATACTTATATATTACTATTATTCAATTAACATATAAAATACTAATTAAATGCAACAAACCTACATTACAAGTACCATAATAATAATCATTATTATAAAAATATTTTAATTATAAATATTTAAATTCTATAACTTATATATATTAAGACTATTAAGACTTTTACAGTGACAAATACTTCTTTTTGAAGTTAAAAAATTATGGTTAAAACACAAGTTTATTATTAATTTTTAAAATTATTAAGTCTATATTTTAGTTTGCTTTATTGTCAAGGTTTATTAGAAAATTTAATTTAGTTTTGATTTGCTTAGTATTATTTTTAAGAATTTTAAATTTAAATAAAATATGATCTAATCTAATGAGATCAAATCTGATTTTAAATTAGTTATCCTATCTTTAGAATTTTAATATTTAAATAAAATCTGATCTAATCCAGTAAGATCAAATTTAATTTAAATTAGTTATCTTATCTTTAGAAAATTTAAATTAAGCTATCTTATCTTATCTTTTAGTTAATTTCTTACGAACCTATTTAAACATCTTTGGTGAGACAATTTAGACAACTTTGATGAATAAAATTTTCAGTTGCTTTATAAACGTTTTTTTAGTGTGAAAAAGTGAGGTGAGTGATTTGCTTCGCTTGTTGCATAAAGAAGACGGAAGGATCCAACACTAAGGTAATTTTGTGTGTTAGTCTCTTTCAATTTTCATCCTTCTTGTCTAAGTTGTCAAGGACAAATTTTTTGAAGGTATAATTTTTGTGTCGTTCTTTTTCTTATCCCCTTCCAACCCTTCCGTTGAGACTTTAATACTTCGAATTTATTAAATCCCCTAAACCTCCAATAACTTCTTATCATGCCTCCTATAAAATCTCATACACTCAGAACAAAATTGTTTCTGATATGAAAAGCTTACATATTAAATTGAAAAATAAAAAGTTTCCTCCAAAATTTACACAAAGAAAATTGTGTTCATAAATACATAATCACTTCATTCTTTGGCAAAGATATTGTTGTCACCTCTTCCTCTTGCGTCTAGTGTCACTTTTTCTTCTTTTTTATCTACCAATACAAAAAACTTCAATTTAATCCCAACTATTAACACAGGTATTGAATTAATTGATGATGTCGTTATTTCTTGTTCGTTGCTAGAGTTGTGTGTTTGTGTTAGTAAATTTAGGAGTTGTTAATGCTCAATATTACCGAAGTGTTGGAGACAAAATCCTTCTATTCAGTGAAATTGTTGTCGATTCTTTTAGACATAGCAACTTCTCTACAATTCAATCTGTAATTAATTCTATCCCTCCCAACAATGAGTATTAGATTTTAATCTTGATCAAACCTGGTATTTACAGGTAATAAATTTAATATTCTTTTTAAATAATTATTCACTTGAAATATTTTATATAAAAATAATAGTTAAAAAATAAAAATTCAAATATAATTAATTTTATGTTAAATTAACTATACATAAATTTTTACTTTTGAATTGTATTGAAATTGTGGCATGTAACTCATTTATTTGACTTAAGAAATTTGGTGGTACAGGAAGAAAGTGAGAATTTCAAATGATAAATCATATATAATATTGAAGGGAATTGGAAAGAAGAAAATGTGGGTTGAATGGGGTGACCATAATTCAACCGCTCAGAGCCCCCACGTTCCAATTCATGGTCGATAATATCATTGTCAAATTCATCTCTTTTAGGGTAACTAACTATAATTAATTAATTATACCATTCTCTGTCTATTTTTATTTCATCTCTTAAATATTATTTAATGTTTGAATATCTTCTGTCTCTAATATATATGACATAACATAAGTGACCTTCTTATTACGTTACGATGATAGATCTTAGTGGATAACAATCTCTTATTAAATTATTAAAAAAATATATTTTAATTCTTTTTATTTATTTAATTATATCTAATGTGGTTTTTGTTGTAAAATTCAGTTAATTAATAACTAATTAATTCATAAATTAAATTTTATTCTAGAAAATTAAAAATTGTTATTTTTATGGCTTAATATAATAGAAAAAATTAAAATGAGAATTTTAACACCAATTTTAAAGAAATCGACTCAAAATTGGGCCGAACGGACCAAACCGGACCAACCAGACCTATATTGGGCCCAAGACCCAGCCAAGCCACATTAGACAAAAGGGTTCAGCACCCTCTTCTTCTCCACATAAACAAAACATGCTGAAAAGGGGAAGGGGGAGCATGAAACCCTTGCCTTCATTCACTTCAATCTTCATTTGATCATAAATTCTGATTCGGAGCTCTCATTGGTGCACCGTTTGCGGTCACGCGATCAGGTTGCCGAACTCTACAAATATAACTTTGTTTCTGAGGTAAACTACGTTTTCATCTCAGTTCTTCCAGTCTTGATTTTCAAAATTTATGGGTAAAAATGTTGAGATTTGTGAGCTTTTGATGTTATAGGATCCAACTAGCTTGAAGTAGAGGTTTAATCTTGTCTCCTTAATCCTTGGGTGTAGTAAGATTCTCAACCCTAGTAAAATTTATTAGGTTATTATGTTTAGATATTGAGTGGGTATGTTTGGATGTGATAATTGTGGTTTAGGTAACGTGTATGTGAATATTGAAGCTTGATTGAAGTCTTGGAGAGCTTGGAATAAGCTTTTGGTGCTGAAAATCTGTTCTTGGAGGTGTCAAAACCTTGAGAGCTTGTGAAAAAGTGAAATTGGAGGTGTTCCGGGTTGAACGGGAAATCAGCCAAGGTATGGTTTCAGTTTCCTGTATCTAAAATGCAATATGGTGTGAAAAATTAGGCTAGAGACCCTAAGATAGGATTTGAGCTATTGATGTTGTTGATTGGTTGAGATGAATTATGTTGTTATGTATGTGATTAGTAGATTTTGGATGTTTTGATGGTATGATGTATGAGAGACATGCATGTTTTGATATATGCTTAATGATTGGTTGAGATTGAATTGTGGGTGAAACCATGTTGATGGTGAGGATGATATTGATTGTATGTATTGATGGTTGATAGATTGGTATTGTTGAAACTTGGGATGAGGAAAGATATATGATATGATATTTTATTTGAAATTGAATTATTTGATTGAGATTGGTTAAAATGGTGGATTGTGAATTTAATAAAAATGTTAACATATGAGTTGAGGAGGCTTGAGGTTGATTTTTGGCAAGTTTTGGTTGGTTTTGAAAGGGGGTTGAAATTAGTTTGTTTTGAAATGGAATTTTGTGGGTTTGTATGAAATTGTGGTTTTTGGTCTATTTTGACGGAGCATAACTTAGTCTCCGAATCCTCGATTTGTGTCAAATTTGTTTAGAAACAAAAACTGGAGCTGAGATGTTTATGCCCTTCGAAGAACAAATGGAAAATGATTTGAAACGAAAAAGTTATGCCCGTTGGAAGTTTGGGGTTTGAAAATGTAATCCTGCAGTTTTTTAAACTTAGTAAAATATTTGGTAAATCGTACTCCCACGCACACACGTGGCCAACGCGTGCACGTCACTTACAATTTTACTCCCCTACGCGTGTGCCTGGCCGACGCGTACGCGTCGCTGTATTGATGCAGGTGCATAGTAGAAAAACCAGAGAGTTGTGATGGTACAGTGCCAGTTTTGTGCGAGGAGCACAAAATGCACCCACGCGTACGCGTGACTGACGCACACATGTCACTCTACCTCTCTACTTCCCATGCGTGCGCATGGGCAACGCTCATGCGTCACTCTACTTTTTCCACTTTCCACGCGTGCGCATAGGCGACACGCACGCGTGATCCTGTTTTCACCAAAAACTTATTTTTGTGTTTTTAAAGCCAAATTTCAGACTTCTAAACCTCCATTTTCACTCTTTATGTCCTATATCGTTATAGTATGCCTAGTGATAAGAAGAGGCTAGGAAATGTGGTAGTTTTTGGATGAAGTAAGGGGAGAATTAATGATGAGTGATGATTAAAGATAATTGTATGAGATCCGGAGGATGATGGTGGAAGTGTTGTATATGCCATGACCTGAAGGGCTGTAATTGTTAATAAATTGTGGCTGGTTATGGATTGTTAATATATGCTTATTGAATGAAATGAATGTTGCACTTCCACTATCTAAGGTACAAGTTTTCCTGGGTGAAAGTAGTAGCTATCCACCCCGTGCTCCAGGTGGAGACTCGATACTCTGCTGACCCTATGTCGTAAGTGTGGCCGGACACTGTGAAAGTTCCAGATGAGCTCGCCCCCGTGGATAAACACTAGTGTGGGTGTTGTGTACATGTATTGATGATTATGATTGAGAATAAGTCGAGTTGGGGATGCACGATAGAGGGACAAGAATGGTTAGCTACCAGGACTTGTCGTGTTGGCTTTATAACCGACAGATGAGACTCATCAGCCACTAGAACAGGCATACATCATATGCATTATATGTGATTTGTTTGGAATGCCTAATTGACTGCATATTTACTTGCTAATCGTCTAACTGCCGTATCTGCTTCCTATTTGTGCATTTCGTTGTTTGATATAATTGTGTTTGCGATATCAAATTACTGATGGCGGTTGGGAGGTTTAAAGGATTTGGAAAGGGGAGTTTTAGTTAGACTGAAGATCCTTAGTTAGTTGCCTATTTTTGTTTCTCATTGTTTAGTTATGCTTATACGCTTTAATTATGAATTTGGGAGTTCTAGGATTGCTTTCGGCTTTTCCAAGACATTATATGTTAGATATTTAGGTACTGTTACCATGCTGAGAACCTCCGGTTATCACCCATGCAGATTTTGTTACAGGCATGCTGGAGACTTCTGTTTTAGTGAAGATCCTTAGCTCTCGGGACTCTATTTTGGTTTTATATACTTACTTAGATACTTATTATCTCCATTATGTATATGTGTGTGTATATATATATATATATATGTATGTATACTTCTATGCTCGGATTGGTTATCTTCGCAAACCGAGTCTTGAGTTTTGATATCCGTATTTTTTGCACTCTCTTGTATATATACTCGCATTAGCTTATCCTTTATCTGTTTCGTTACGTTATCGATCGGAGTGTTGCGCTTTTCAATTTAATGATTTTGTTTTACCCCTTTTTCTTCAAAGGCTCCTAGTTTTATAAACATTTTTCACCCTACTATATATATTAAATTTTATTTTTAGAGGTCGTAATGCCTCGCCACCTCTGTTTTATGACTTAAGCATAGGACTCTGTGTGGTAGGATGTTACATTATAGTATCAGAGCAGTTCGTTCTTGTAATAGTCCAGACTACCCGCTAGCATGATATTGTCCATTTTGGCACACAAGGCCTCACGATTTTGCCTTTGACGATAGGGATGATAGCCGAAACCCCCCACAATCACTCGTCAAAATGCGTCATGCTAGGGATAGGTATCCACACCCTTATAAGGCATGCTTCGTTCCCCTCTCCAACCGATGTGGGACCTTACAATCCACCCCCCTAAGGGAGCCTAGCACCCTCGCTGGCACATCGATCTGGGTTCCAGCTCTGATACCATCTGTAACAGCCCAGATCACCCGCTAGCACGATATTGTCCGCTTTGGCACACAAGGCCTCACGGTTTTGCCTTTGACGATAGGGATGATAGCTGAAGCCCCCCACACTCACTCGTCAAAACGCGTCATGCTAGGGAGAGGTATCCACACCCTTATAAGGCATGCTTCGTTCCCCTCTCCAACCGATGTGGGACCTTACAGTTCTTGTAGGGCCTGAGGGACGGACTGACTATGTTTCTGTGCATTATCTGTATGTGTGTTTATGTGCTATTAGGATATCTAACTGATATAACTGGCATAAACATTCATGAGCATGCATTTGGGACTTTGAGGTACTAGACTTTCGGTCTTGAGACTGATCAACTTGATATCGATTGTTTGGTGTGTATAGGAACCAGATGGCGCCTCGTGGACGCGATAGAGGCCGTGGGAGAGGTCGTACTAGTACTCGGAGACCGGAAACTAACCCGAATAACTTGGTAAACTTTATGGCGGTATTGGAGAACATGGCTGCTGCTATGAAGGTCACTGCGGATGCTCTTGGGTAACAGATAAACAGTAATAGCAATGGCGGAAGTGGAGCTCATGGCCCGATGACACTGGCAACCTTCTTAAAGGTTAATCTACCTAAGTTCAAGGGAACCACCAATCCGACTGAAGCCGATACCTGGTTTTAGGCTATAGAGCGAGCACTACAAGCGCAGTTGGTACCTAAAGAGTAGTGTGTTGAATTTGCTACCTATCTGTTAACTGGAGAAGCATCGCATTGGTGGCAGGGTGCCTAACGTCTCTTGTAGTAGGGTGATGACCCTATCACCTGGGATGCCTTCCAGGTGGAATTTTATAAAAAGTACTTTCTGAATTCTACCAAGACGGCCAAGGAACTTGAGTTACTGCAGCTAAAGCAGGTGCTATGTCTGTATCTGAGTATACCGACAAATTTGAGGAGCGATTCAGATTTTCCCGCATGTGTCAGGGAGCTCCGGGAGACTTCGAGAAATGGAAGTGCATTAAGTATGAAGGAGGGCTCCAGAGCGATATCTTAAGTTTAGTGGGACCAATGGAAATCAGAAATTTCTCAGAGTTGGTGAATAAGAGCAGGGTTGCTGAAGAGTGTGTGAAAAAGGTGGCTGTAGAGAAAGGAAGTCATAGGAGACCTTTTCAACAGAACCGAGGGGGAAACTTTGCTCCTAGGGGTCAGACTTTTAAGCGTGGAGGCTTTGCACCACGACAGACTCAGGGTCAGAATAATTTCAGAAGGTCCAACAACAACAACTTCCAAGGAAGAAGATTTGGGAAGCAACCTCATAACGAGCAAGCTTGTGCTAGGTGCTGGAGTTACCATCCAGGAGTCCCATGCAAGGCTGGATGGGGCTTGTACTTTTCTTGTGGTAAGGCGGGACATAAAGCCTCAAACTGTTTGGAGAAGCAGAAGCAAGGTGCCGGGAGAGCACAGCAGTCTGGTCGGGTGTTTACCACCTCAACTGTAGGTGCCGAGGGGTCCGATACACTTATTCGAGGTAAATGTGAAATGGCTGGTCAAAATTTAAATGCTTTATTTGATTCGGGAGCAACACATTCATTCATTGCATTTGAAAAAGCTAGTGAGTTAGGATTGAAGATTGTGGTTTTGGCTACGATCTTAAGGTGTATAATGCCACCCATGAAGCCATGGTGACTAGGTTAGGATGTCCGCAAGTTTCATTTAGGGTTAAACAACGTGATTTTGTTCATAATTTGATTTGCTTGCCATTGACCGGTCTTGATCTTATCTTGGGGTTGGACTAGTTGTCTAAGAATCATGTCTTGTTGAACTATTTTGAAAAATCATTGTATTTCATGCCTGAAGGGTCGGAAGGACCGGTTGTAGTGAATGGTTGTTATTTAAACTACGTGGTAGTAAACTGTTCAGGGTAGGAATGTTAGTGTGTTATGTTGTTAGCTGCGAGCGTGTCAGGTGAAGAATAGAGATTAGAGCAAATTCCAATTATTCACAAATTTCCTGAGGTGTTTCCAGATGACATTGAGAAATTCCCTCATAACCGAGAGGTTGAATTTGCGATTGAGTTGGTGCCGGGGGCGAGACCAATCTCAATTACCCCTTATAGGATGTCGCCTTTAAAAATAGCCGAACTCAAGGCTCAACTGGAAGATTTAATGAGTAAACGCTTCATTCGATCAAGTGTTTCTCTGTGGGGAGCACCGGTATTACTGATAAAGAAGAAGGATGGGAGTATGCGCCTTTGTGTAGATTACAGGCAACTGAATAAGGTCACAATAAAGAATAAGTACCCACTGCCACGAATTGACGATCTCATAGATAAGTTATAAGGAGCCGGGGTTTTCTCCAAGATTGATTTGTGATCCGGTTATCACCAGATAAGGGTGAGAGATGAAGACATCCCTAAGACTGCTTTCAGGACTCGTTATGGTCATTACAAGTACACTGTAATGTCTTTCGGGTTGACAACCGCTCCTGCAGTGTTTATGGATTATATGAACATAATCTTCCGCCCGTTTTTGGATAAGTTTGTTGTCGTCTTTATTGATTATATACTAATTTATTCTAAGACTGAAGAAGAACATGCGGAACACCTGAGGATCGTGTTGCAAATACTAAAAGAAAGGAAACTTTATGTGAAACTGTCCAAATGTGAATTTTGGAAGGACGAAGTGAAGTTTCTTGGCCATGTAATGAGTAAACAGGAGATAGCCGTAGATCCTGCTAAGGTGAAAGTGGTGATGGAATGGGGGCGACCGGCCTCAGTAACTCAGATAAGGAGTTTTTTGGGCTTAGCTAGCTACTACCAAAAATTCATCAAAGGCTTTTCGCAAATAGCTTTGCCACCGACAAGGTTAACCCGCAAGGACGCGCCATTTGTTTGGACTTCTGAGTGTGAGGAGAGCTTTCAAGCGTTGAAGCAAAAGTTGACCACCGCGCCTGTGTTGGTGTTACCTGAGCTAAATGAACCATTTGAGGTGTACTGTGATGCCTCACTAAAGGGTCTAGGGTGTGTGCTGATGCATCATCATAATGTGGTGGCGTATGTCTCACGGCAGTTAAGATCTCTTGAAGTTAATTACCCGATGCACGACTTGGAACTTGCTGTGGTTGTGTTTGCCTTGAAGGTATGGAGACATTACCTTTATGAGTTAAGTTCTGAGTTTTCTCTGATCATAAGAGTTTGAAATACCTCTTTGATCAGAAAGAGCTTAATATGCGGCAGAGGAAGTGGATGGAATTACTGAAGGACTACGACTTTGAATAGAATTACCATCTAGAAAAAGCGAATGTTGTGGTGGATGCGCTAAGTCAGAAGTCGTTGTATACTGCTTGGATGATGCTTCGAGAAGAGCGTTAATGTAATTCAAATGTATTTTGGAACAAAAAATACATCAATTTGTTACAAATGACACAAGAATGACTATACCTCTTATATATGAGTTCAATACGACTGAATTAGTTCAATGATATGAAAATTTGGTTAAGAAATTTTCTATGTTACAATTAATAAAATTTGGTGTCAAAATTAAAAAACTTCCTGTGTCACGATTAAAAATTTTTTGTGCTATTTTTTTAATAAGTTCTACATAATTCAAAACTCATCATCATCATCATCCTTATCCTTTTTCTTCTTCTTATTTCACATTTTCATAATTCTTTTTTTTCACCCTCTTAATAAAAAATTATATCACAATAAAAAAATTTTGGTGTAAAAATTAAGAAATTTCTCACGTTAGGATTAAAATGTTTTGGTTCTATTTCTCATAAATTCTGCACATTTCAAAACACTCTTTCTCCTCTTTTTCTTCCTTCTCCTCCTTCTCTTAACAAAAAATTGAATCATGGTTAATAATTTTTTGTGTCAAAATTAAAAAAATTTTCATATCAAGATTAAAATATTTTGGCTCTATTTCTAATAAATGCAGCATATTTCAAAACACTCCACCACCACTATCACCACCACCACCATTCTTCTTCTTCCACCACTCTTAATAAAATGTTACTTAAGAAATTTTAATACCAATATTAAGAAAATTTTGGTGTCAAAGTTAAAATATTTTAGTATTATTTTTTTGAAAAATTCTGTATAATTTAAAATTTTTTTCTTTTATTCTTTATCATCATCATCTTCTTTTTCTTGATCTTCTCATAATTCTTCTTATTTTATCATCTTAACAAGAATAAAAAAAAAGAAAAAAATCAAACAAAAAAATGCACAATTTGCGTATACGTTGTGTGAGACACTGTGAGTTGTTTTGTTGGATTTGGATCAATTTGATTAGATTTGATTGACAAAAATACTTAGATATGTAACGAAATTTTCAAGAATTGCTGGTTCTAAAATTTTTCTATTTAACATATTTGATAAATTAGTTTGTAACTATAAATGTTTTTTATATTTTAAAGAGGAATATTAGAATTTATTTATTTGGCCAATTACAATATTTTAAAGTGTCAGCTAAAAATATATTATTAAATCGCTAAATTAAAAAAATTAAGTTGATGACTAAAATTATTAATAAAAATAATAAATTCTGTGGAGGTATCACTTATTTTTAAATTTTCAGATAATTAATTTCTTCATTGTATTACTTTTAAAAGGTAAGACTTCCTTTATTACTTTTTTTAATTTTAAGGGCTAGATAATTTAAAATATTAATAAGTAATTTGTTAAATTTTTTTTAAATTAGATTTGGTATGGAGTTGGATGAAGCTTCCAAAGTCTAAACGGGTAGATCGAAGGCGAAGCAGAATCTCAACCTCAAAATCCGTGTCATTCTCATGAGTTTGGGTGATCCCCAAGCTTCCACGTTTCTGGAAAGAAAAATGTTTGGTTTTTCCTTTCAACACAAACCTTCTCAATTCTCATTCTCCAACTTGAGTGCTCTAACCAAATCACAATATGGCAATGAGAGTCGCAGCAGCGTATGCTGCTTCTGCTTTTGGGAGCATTGCAACGGTTAAAAAACCGTCACTTCTCTTTTCACTTCCACACCATAATCTTTCTCCCAAGTTCCATAACATTATCAATCTTCCTTCGCACTCCAATCCTATTACTAAACCTGGTACGCCCCTTTTTTTTTCTCTTACCTTTCGAATTTCATCATTATTATTATTATTTATTATTATTCTTCTTTACTACACATAATTTGAAATTGATGTATTTCTATAAAATTATAATGTTTTACTACCGCTGATTGACAATCTCGGTTACTTTCATCATTTGCGTACTTATTAAGAAACCTAAAATCAAGAATTTGATTATAAGATTGTAGAGAGATTAAAAAATGGAAAATGCTCAAGGTGAGAATGACAAATATATTGTTCCGAGCAAACTAGCTGAATCTCGATTTAACTTAAAATTTTTCGATATTACAATTTGAAATGAGTGAACCGATTTTGCAAAATTTTTACTAGGTCTGAGAATTTCACTATTTAAATATTCATGTTTTCCGTATTTAATGTACTTTTCCAATTTCGCATCAAATCTTGATTTTCTCTACTCTTCCGGGAATGTAACAATGAGTGCACATGAATTGATGACAAACTTACTTGCAGGATTTCAATGGCACATTCGAGCTATTAGTGAGGCAGCTATGGAGGCTGCAAGTTCCAAGAAAGAAGGGGAAGGTCAATCACCCAATAACAAGGATTGGAAGATTAAAATGCTCTATGATGGAGACTGCCCTCTCTGTATGCGCGAGGTTTCAACTTAATTTAAAACATTAGACAAGTGTTGTTGGTCGTAGTTCTTTTCGGCATTTTAGATTATTGATGAGTATTTTGCATGTTCTGCTGCCTATGTCTTTTCAGGTGGATATGCTAAGGGAGAGGAATAAGAGCTATGGAACAATCAAATTTGTTGATATAAGCTCAGTTGATTACTCTCCAGAGGAAAATCAAAACCTTGACTATGAAACGGTTAGTTTATTCTACTGCCTACTCTCTCGCAATTGTTAAGTTATGCTCTTTTCCGTAACCCGTTTTAGTAGGTTATGAACTCCATTGGCTCCTTTGTTTTTTTCTTTTTTTGTTATTAGTATAATGACTTTTTTCTTTCATGGTTTATTTTGATTGATGATAGATCTTTCCAAACATTTGAACTTATTGAATATTTTATTTTATTTTTTATATTTTGTTTAGTCTTTTGCCACTTCAATGACAAGACCCTTGTTTTTTTATTAATTTCTAGCAAAGGTGGTGTTGTTATTTTGTTTGAGGATTCTTGATGAATATTGAACATGCTTTTCACAGGTAGTATGTGCCAAAATAATTCAATGATTTTTGTTTTTTGTTTTTTGTTGTTTTTTTTTAACACTTGTAGGTTATGGGAAGAATTCATGCTATTCTCTCTGATGGAACTGTGGTTAAGGATGTTGAAGTATTGCTTCTTACCTCATCTTCGTTACCAACATAATTATTATTACCATTACTCAGACTCTTGTGTTAGTTCTATACTGTGAATATGAGTATATGAAAGGCTTTAAAATATCTGCACATAGGTTCTAAGCTCAGAATCTTTATTAAATTGTTGAAAATTTAGAAATTAGAATAATCACATATAGGTATATAACCCTAGTTCATTCTCAATACCAAGAAAACAATATAATAGTACTAACAATAACATGTTTATAATAAAGTCCTGTTTTAAATTTGTGCAAAGTTATGAATCCTTGTCCAATCAATGACTGATCATCATTATTGGATAAAAATTACATTCATAAAGAAACCACAATAACTATTTAAGAGTTAAACAAACAAGTTTGAGTTAAAAAGTTTGTTGTCTGTTCAAATGTGAAAATCTATTCTCCACCCCACCCAGCTTTTTCTTTTTCTCTTTATTGCAAGAAATTTTATATGTATATTTCATATATGCATCTGTTTCATGCTTGTGAGAAACACTATTTACAGGCGTTTCGGAGATTATATGAACAAGTTGGTCTTGGTTGGGTTTATGCTATTACAAAATATGAACCAGTAAGTCTTCCTATCAAATACTGTTATATGATTTATTTGTCTTGTTGCTTTGAAACATGGAGAAATCCTCACTTCCTTTTCTAATTTTTTAACTTGAGCACATACTAGATAGCCTGTTTTTATATATTATATTTTACGATGGAGGAAATCATGTTTCACAGATTGGCACAATTGCTGACTCCATATATGGTGTTTGGGCTAAATATCGTCTTCAGATTACAGGTAAGTGCAACTTACATTGACAATTTTGCACTGGAAGTTCCTTGTTATTATTATTATTATGTAGCTGACAAATTGTTGGTTGCTCCTAGAGTATATTTAGTGTTTGCACTAAGTAGCCTTTACAACCACACCTTTCTATTTTTAATTGTTATATAAGTTAAATATAAAGAATAAAATGACTGTAAAAGCTCTTTGAGCGTGCACTAAATCTGCTCCACCAGCACCAAATATTTTCTCACTCTGTAGGTTAAATTAAAACCTTAGATGATCTTTTTCTCCGTTAGGTTGGCTGATTTGATTAGCTGGAATGACATAGACTGCATAGTTTTTCTTAGGAGAGCCTAATTCTGCTAATGACAATTAGTGGTAGTTACTTGTTGCTGCAATATGATTAGTTGCATTAGTTGTTGCCAGATGACACTAGCATTCCTATAAAGTATTTTTCGAATTCCTCCCAAAATGATTTCAGTTCATCAGGATATTCTGCAACTGACAAGTTACCTTGCTTGAAAGTGTGAAATTCTTGCAATATCTCTGTGATATTGTTCTTGGAGAATCAAAGAGAACGGTTCATAGATCTAGACCAGTTATGATAATTGGAACCAGTATCAGATAGTCATTGTGACAATATCTTATGTAGGATTTTCATTTGGATTTGGATAGTAAGGGTTCTATGACAAATCTGCACTGCATGGATTGTGATTTTCATGATCCTGCTGAGTTTCACAAAACTCTGCTTCACTGAGATTTTATTTCCTTTCATTATGAGAGGGATGATTGTGCAGCAGAGCTCTAATACCTTCTAAGAGATGGTATGAGTAGAGAGGAAATGAGAAAACAGAGATGCGAGTAGTTTGAGAAACTGAGAAAATGAGCTTCTAGCTTGATTATTCTGCAGAATTCGGTTTATCTAAATTGGATGAAATGAATAGTGTAACTGTGTAACTGCCAAAACTACTCTATACAAGTGCAAGTGTCAGCTGACAACAATTAACATAACTAACAATTTCTGCGAATATAGCTAGATAACTACCATCAACTATCATTAGCAAAATTAGGCTCTGTTACCATTATTTATTTATTTATTTATTTATTTTTTCTTGAGTCAGCCGCTGTTAACGTTCAAAATCATTGAATTATTGTCATAGGTTGTTCAGTCTCTCATGATCACAAAATTCATTGATCATTAATTATAGGCTATAAATTGAGTTTCATTTTTTTTCCATTATTATGTTATATTAGTGAAATGATAACTTCGATTAATTGTGAGCTGGACATGCCCTATGGTTATTCTCCAGTATGATTATGCTAACATCCTTTCATCCTTTCATTCAATTCATATGCTTTATGTCCTTTGTGGTTTCCAGGAAGGCCACCTATAGAAGAAATTTTAGAAGCTCGAAAAAAGAAGGTAGGCTGATTAAACTGCACAAAACTTCATGTTAAATTCAGCAGAGAATGTTTCTGCAGAATAAAGCAAGCACAAACAAAATTGAAAGAGAATAAACTTTGAGAGTTGGTGACAGGTTTGAATCTCAAAAGATTGGGATTTTTCGACGTATTATGCATTTCATAAATTGTTTTAAAAAACCAAGACTGGGACTTGGACATTGTCCGTCATGGTGAACAGAAATGGAACTTAGTATTTTATCAAATGCTATCTAAGGCTTCATAGATTAGGGGTGTACATGGCCTGACCCGACCGGCCTAAAGACCCAGCTCGGACCCGAACATTTTCGAGACTAATTTGGTGTGATTTCACTGGGTTAAGGGCCGAGTAAGGGTCTCAAAAATAGACCCGTCACTATTTAGTGCCGGGTCCGGGTCCGGGTCAAGACGAACCCGGCTTCACCCGTCCATGTGCATCCTAAGGGGATTAAAAAAGGTATATATGTTTTAAATTAATTCTAATATTATGTTTTATTTTTAATCACACTTGTTGAATTAAAAAATAGATCAAAGCATGAAATTAGAATTTATGAAAAAATTCAAGTTCAAATATCAACTTCACGATAACAAGTATATTTTTTTTCTTCTTTATAAATAAGTGCATCATATTTTGACATAAAGTTTATCAAGATCCGGACTTCACCGGTTTAGACCCGGTTT
This sequence comes from Arachis hypogaea, assembly GCF_003086295.3. Classification (NCBI taxonomy): domain Eukaryota; kingdom Viridiplantae; phylum Streptophyta; class Magnoliopsida; order Fabales; family Fabaceae; genus Arachis; species Arachis hypogaea. The sequence continues at coordinate 107,590,201 of NC_092040.1, forward strand.
TAGTATGACCTGAAAGTAGTAAGATTTTACCAGGTCTAGGGCTGGGTAAGGGTCTCAAAAAATAGACTTGGTCATTATTTATGGTCGGGTTCGGATCAAGGCGAATCCGGCTTCACCCGGTACACACACCATGGCAAACGTTCTATTATGTTATTTGTCAATTAGCACAATCTTGAACTACCCTTAATAATTTGACTCCATTTGATTAGTTTCCTGTGGCATAAATGTTAATCTTTAATATCAAAGCGATATAAAGAATGAGCAGTGATGATGCTGATCCATATTTCCTTTTTTGGTATTCCGGACAGGGCGAAGTATGCAAAGATAGCAGTGCTTGCAAGATGTAAATTTCCACAAGGCTGCATTTGGATGCTGTTTCTGAAACAGAAATAGAGAGACATGGTAAATTTATATATTTTATGTAACTTCTTATAACATCTTTTCCTTATTTCTGTATTTCTGAATCAGATACAGAATCCAAATGCAACCTAATAGTTGACCATGGTAAACACTTGAAGAGGCTCGCCATATATATATGATCTTATATATGTATCATGTAGATCAGCATCACAAGTATACATCTTCATCAGCATACATTTGATACTCTCTTGTAAAGCAATTGATCAGGCTCAAAAGAATGGTAGTGTATAGTGACTATAGTCTACTTCAGCAGATTCTTCAGCATTGTCTCACACAAACGTTTTATGATATCAGCAGTAGCTGAATTAACGGTATACGTAGATTGTTACACATGACATTAAAAAGTTTATTTTCATATATACAACTAAGATTGAAAGCTTATGCTTAGTGCATCCATGTACCACGTGAGGGTGATAAGTATGTATAGTAGTAATAGTATACAGGTTTAAGTATCCTGTGAATCTCTATGATTTTACTTAATTTTCAGTTAACTTCTGGTTTGTTGGTCCCTCTATGGTATAAAAATTGTCAATTAGGTCCTTGTACTTTAACCGTTTTAGATAAGTCCTTGTATTGTACAACTTTTTCTAATCAGGTTCTTGTGGTTTAATAACATTTTGGGATCAAATCTTTATATAATAATATACAATATATATATTTTTTAAAGGAAAACAGGGGCTTAATATCCCATGTTGGGTTTGATTAAAAAAATCAGAATGGATTTGAATAAAAAGTATTTGTACAATGCAAGAACTTAATTAGTAACGTTTAAATTATAGGAATTTGATTAATAAATTTTGTATAATAAGGGATTTGATTATAAAACTACAAGGATTCAATTGAAGACTTAATGAACCTATAGTACCTAGAAAGTAATCAAACCTTACATTAATTATTTTCCCCTTTAGGTAACATTAAGATCTTTACAAACTCATTGATATTTTTGTCTGAAGTCCCACCTACACTAGCTGCTCTTGAAGCACTTTGACTCCACTTAGAAGCATTTCTTTTTAAATCTTCACTTTTTTCAGCGTCCATAACTTCTCCTATACACTTCTCCAATTCTTTGCCTGATAAAACATCATCTGAATCCTTCTCAGCTCTTGTTCCCACTCCCCACACCACTTCAACAAGCTTAGCATTTGTAGGTTGATCACTCCATTGAGCCACCGTGACCATCGGCACCCCTATACTCAGTGCCTCCAATACTGAGTTCCATCCACAATGCGTTACAAAGCAGCCGACGGCCGGGTGAGCCAGCACCTCCAATTGGTTGCACCACGTCACCACCAACCCTGCATCACCGAGTCCACTCATAAACCCCTTTGGTAATATCTCCCAAGATTCTTTCACCACCCATATGAAATTCTTCTTGCTGGCCTTTAAGCCGTTTGCGATTTCTTCGGCTTGTTTAGCTGTTGTTGTTGCCATGCTTCCGAATGATACATAAACTACAGACCTTGGCGGCTTTGTACCTAACCATGTCATGTAACTTTTATTTATAGTTGGATTCCACAGTGTGGCTCCATAAGCTGTGTCTTCTGAATTTTGTTGGTGTAGATATGCTGATGGAACCATTGGTCCTACTGGTACAACTGGCCATGTACCATCTAAAGCCTTCAGTAAGACATAAGACATGAGATTATTGTGCAATCAAAAATTGAAAAGGTCTCTTATCGAATTTTTATTTGCAGTTTTTACCTTAATATATCTTAATAGAACTATTTCCCACTAGGTAAGGTTAACTACATGAATCAAAGATGTCATTGTATTGTGTCCATTCGCAAGCTTAACACAACACTACATGGATCCAAAGACGACAATGCATCGTGCCATGCTCTGGGATAAGACATGGTTTTTATGTTCTCATTTGTATAAAAACATAAAAGAGTTATATCTGAGGTTGTTAACTTCCTCTATAGGGTGGATTCTTTTATGATAGTCAAGATGTCATGCAACTTATGTCTAGGGGGCAACAACTTTATCAAATTCTGGCTAGCATGTAATCAGCAAAGAAAAGTGAGTCATTGGATGAAATCTCATACCATTAAAAGCCTCATTGATAGCTATTTGATGGCTATAAATCCCAAAAATTGTTGGCACCTAGCATTCCTCTTAATTCAATACAACTTGTTCTCTGCATTAACTTTTCAGAGAAGCGAAGAATTTCACATATAAATTTATTCCCATAATGTTCATACTTATTCTAAATTTTCATGGAGTTCTAACTAAATTATATGCCCATTATCTGATAAAATGATACAGAAAGGAACACAAAACAACAAAAATTGTTATAGAAAAAATCGTTGAATTTCATTCATATGTCTTAAGATTTCATGTAGTTTATTAACTATCACCCATTTGGCCTTTATGTTTAAGCTCTACTAACCAAACCTTTTATATTTTTCACATCTCACAATCATATAATGATGCGAGGAATCAAAAAATAACATCTTATAAATGATATTCTTTATTGTGATTATCATTATGGTAATTGCGATGGTAATACAACATTCGCAACACTTAAAAAAAATTTTCTAAAATTAAGATTACATTTTTTAAATATTTTTGCAATACCTTTTACTTTTCTTGTTCACATTAAAAAGTGTTTTTAGATATTAAAAAAGTATCACTATTAAAATTTATTACAACAATAATAAATATATATTTTGTATTATTATTTAAATCAACTAAATAATAATTATTGATAAATATTTTGATAAAATAAACTAAAATGTGCGCTATTTTAATCTTAAAAAATCATTTTGATATTTTACATAAATATTGTCATTGTAAAAAACTATGATCCTTATACACCTAAATTGGTTAGTAATGAATTGGATTTATAAAAGTAAAACAAGGGGGACGAAAAACAAAAAACACTTGCCTCACTTTCGAGTTCCTGAAAACTGTTGCAGAATACCCAGTCATTGTTCTTCAAAGTCTCAAATATTCCCATGATAGCATCCAGATAAGCTTTGTGATCATCAGGTCTTGCAACAAAGCTAGGCAAATCAGAAACCCCTAGAGGAGGAAGCCCAGGAATTGAAATCGGAAACACCCATTTCTCCAAAGGAAAAACCAAGTTTCCCAGTTTCATTTCCCAATAAATAGAACAAACAGAAGCAGAATTCGTCAAGAACACAGCACCATAGATACCAAACTGTTTTGCCACATCAAGTGCCCAAGTAAGCATAGAGTCATATACAATACAGTTCACGGCACATGACGAGTGTCTCAACTTAATTATAAGCTCTGATAATGTTTTGGAACCAGCTGATCTAAAGGACTCAATGTAGGATTCAACGCTTGGAGCATGGGTGAAGCCACCCTCATCATAGCCATCTGAGATGGGTTCAATAGCCACGGTTGGTTCATGTATGTGGTTGATTGTGTATGGGGTTGTGGCTAATGTGGCCTTGAGGCCTTTGGTGACTAAAACTTTTGCGAATTGGAGGAGCGGGTTGATGTGCCCTTGGGCTGGATACGGAAGAACTATCACATGGCCTTTGGGTTTGTTCTTCATCTTCCCATTTTAGGATAGCTATTGATTTTATTACTTTCTTTATTTTATAGGCCATGCTTGTCGCGGTAAGATTATCATTATGTAAGCAATGACGCTATTTCAAGTTTTCAACAACTTAAATGGACCTTTTTTAATGAACAAAAAATAAAAAAGACCTTTTTTAAAATAAAATAAAATAATTATTTTCACATATATGTTTTTTATAATTCATTATTTATCTTATTTACAGTAAGAGCGAGATAATTAAGGGTTTTGTTCAGGGATGGACCCACGTGAGTGTGTTTAGAAAAAAAAATTAAGTATATATATATATATATATATATATATATATATATATATATATATATATATATATATAAATAAAGTAAAATGTACTATTAAACCAAACCCAATTTAATATTACACAATTCACTTAAATCTGAAAACGTTACATAGATCTATTAAATGCACGTTTCTATATAAATCGAATGAAATGTTTCATTCGATTTGCCAATTTTCATAGTAAATTGAAGCTGTCCAATTCGAATTACCAAGAAAAATGCAAATCGAAGCTGCTTGAGTCGATTTATGCATCCATATAATGTTCTATAGTAAATCGAATCATGTTGATTCGATTTATGCCTGCATGTAACGTCCGTAGTAATTCGAAACAAGCTGTTTTGATTTACTCCTGGTTTTGTTCTTATATAATTCGAATGGAATTGATTCGAATTACTATGCATTCATAAATCGAATTAAGCAAATTCGATTTAGTGTGAGGCCAACCTATCTAAATATGATATGAACATGAATTTCTTATGAGAGTGAAACACAATGATTAGTGAAGATAGTTTTTTAGTATTGGTGCACTATAGAGGGTCGATTAAGAAAAAAATACGTTATAGAATTAAGTTTATTGATAAAGATCCCCTTAGTATTCTCCTGAAACCTTCAACAAGCTTTGCTGAGTTCCTGAATTCTATAATCCAAAAACTAGGGTTATAAGGCATGAAACGGGTTGAGAAGTTATTCTATAGAATTCTAATTTCAGTTTTGCGGGATGATGTGAAATACGATTTGTTTGTCATAGGAAGTGACGATGATTTGTAAATTCTATTTCATTGTCATCGGTAGTTTTCTGAAGTTAGAACCCCTAAACTGTTGGCCAAGTTTGTAGATGTAGTCTCTAGCTCAGGAGGTTTGAACCGGAATTATCAACCTCCAGCAACGGCAACCTATTCTAGTTCGAGGCCTATTTGTGCCTCTTCATCCGTGCCTGTGATTGCACCTAAGGCAATGTTGGTTGCCTCCCTGTCATTCGCAGCTGATCTAAACCGCAGTGGTGACGAAGAAGTAGGTATTACTGATACGACACCGGTTTCATTACAAGGTGGAGCACGGGAAGGTATAGATGATGTACTGTGGGATGATGATGACGATGATGATGTAGAGTCAGACATAATTTCTTATGATAGTGGTGATGACGTAATTGACGTAATGTCCATCGATTAGCAGCTCTAACTAGTACGTCACGTCCTGCAGTGTAATCATACACTCTCCAAACGACGTATGAAACGTGTGCGTCTTTGGACGCCAACGCTCCACGAATGCACTCACCAACGGCTCATCCAACCTAAACCAAGTCTTGTTCAGCCTCACAAGATGGTATAAACTAGCCATTTGGAAACCACATTGGACACCACACTTTTTCCTCCAAGAATGACGCAATTTGGTCTCTGTTTTGCTTTGTCGTGCCACGCCATTTGAAGGACGTGGATGCCTGCAACTATCTTCCAAATTTGGCCCAAAATATGCTTTTGTATTGCTTTAGTGTAGGATGCCAATAAACTAGCGTGGGACTTGAAATGGGGGTCATGCGTACACATGGGTCATGCGTACGCATGATTTTACTTATTTCACCACTTGCGCGTACGCATGAGGGATGCGTATGGGCAACACCCATTTTCGTACCAAAACATGCGTATGCATAATGCATGCATACGCATGATTTCTCTTTTAGCTCTAATTGTGCATACGCATGATCTCCGTTGGACGCTACTTCCACCACATTGGACGGCAAAGCTTCCAGATTAAATTTTGTTGATTTTGGTATTGGAAAAGTGTGTCCTAAGGCTTTAAAATGTGGCCAAGAGCTTCAAAGTATTTCTTAAGCTTCCTTCTTTGTTCTTGCTTAGCATCCTTAAATCAATTCCTAAACTTGAAAGCCCAAAGCAACTCCAAAAAGTATTGATCAAAGCACCCAACAAATTTTAATTAAAGAAAATCTCTAACTTAATTCAAGAAAAGAAATTCTAAGACCATTGATTTAAAGCATGAAAGTCCTAATAAAAAAATAGATCACTACCCTTATTTAAAGAAATAACAACTAAAAACTACTAAAGATGCGCATGCATCATACCTCCTATCACCCTCAGACAAGTGGACAGATGGAGGTCTCTAACAGAGAGCTCAAACAGATTCTAGAGAAGACTATCAGCTTCAAGGAAGGACTGGGCTAGGAATATTGATGATGTTCTCTGAATTTACCGTACAGCCTTCAAGACTCCTACCGGAATGTTCCCATATCGGTTAATCTATGGAAAAGCCTGTCACTTTCTAGTAGAGTTGGAGCACAAAGCTTACTGGGCTACTAAGTTCCTGAACTTTGATGCAAAAGCTGTAGGAGAGAAGAGGCTCCTCCGACTCATTGAGCTTGATGAATTATGAACAATAGATGATGAAAATACCAAGCTCTACAAGGAGAAAACAAAGGTGTGGCATGATAAGAAGATAGCCACCAGAAAATTTGAGCCAGGCCAGAAAGTCCTTCTTTTTAATTTAAGGCTCAAGATATTTCTCGAAAAGCTGAAATCTCAGTGGTCTGAACCGTTTTTGGTAAATAAAGTGTCTCCCTACGATCATGTGAAAATTAACGAAGAGAATTCCGACAAGAGGTTCATTGTTAATGGCCAGCGGTTGAAGTCTTACCTTGGTGGCGAAGTTGATCACCAGAGAATTACTCATCTACTGACATAGCAGAGTTGAACCGTCAAGCTAGTGACGTTAAAGAAGCACTTTGGGGGGCAACCCAATATTTAATATCCTTCGATTTCAATATTGTTTTATTTATTTTCTTTTCTTTGTTCATAGTTTTCCCTATTTTTATCTCTATTTAGGTCATGCAAATTGATTGAAACAGAAGCAAGTGCGCTCAGAAAAAACTGGGGAGCATATTAAAGTTGGAATCCAATTCTAGTGCCTTGGTGCTAGACGCCGGGACCTGGCGCTAACGCATTCTAAGGGAATTTGCCACTGCCATGGTGGTGTTTAGCGCAGCTCCTGGCATTTAGCGCCAGGAAGGAGAACATGCTTGGTTTGTCTCAGGAGGGGTGGCGCTAAATGCCACCAACCCAGCAAATACTGAGCATCCGAGATACATGCAAACTCGAAACGGGGTCTCAGTGCCCGAAATACCTACTTAAATTAAAATTAATTATAAAAATATTAAAACATACTATACCTACCTAAGTTAATATAAAACTTCTAACTTACCTTACTCAAAATACCTAGCGCATTAACTAAATTAATAAAACCTAAACATCTAAACTAATTATTTACTGAAAATAAAAGAGGAAAAAAAACTAACCTCAAAATCCAAAGTTCCAACTATGTGTCAAGTCGGATTTAGTCTGTTGATGTCACCATCACGAACATATTGTCAAGGGCCATATGCACTTCAGGAACTTGAATTTAAGATGTTATAAAATCATAACATGCTTAGAAACTATTCAAATGAATGAAAATTTCGGCTGTTGTGGCCTTACATATGCCTCTGAGCATATCTCGGATGTTGAGACCCAAATTATGCATTTCACACGTATCTCAGATATTGAGATCTTATTACGAGTTTAGGTGTATCTCAAATGCTTAATATTCGTTCTCCCACTTAACACGTATCTTATGTGTACTTTAAATACATCACGGCGTCATATAGTGATAAAACAGGATTTCAGTATCCGAAATATGCCTATTTTCTACTTCACCCTTCAGTATCCGAGATGTGATATGTTGTGCATATAGATAAGTACTTAATATTTTATGTATTTTAGTAATTTTCATATTTATTTAATTTAAATAAAAAATTCTCATAGCTAGCAACTAGCAAGCACCGCATGTACCAAAGTTTTCGTGACAGAAGGGCCTTGATTGGAAAGTCAAAGCATTCGGTACTAATTAAGAGTTAAGTCTCAAAGTAGTCCCTAAAATTGCACTCAAATCTTAAAGTAATTCCTAAAATTAATAATTACTCAAATTTATCCCCAAACTTATACTTTGGGACTCATAGTAGTCCCTACAATATTTTTCGTTCATCGGAACTTTAAAATGATGTTGTTTTGAAGAAAAAACAAAAAAAAAAGAAAAAAGAAGCATAGCGTAAAATCCCCTCTCCCCTCCCCCCAAAACCAAAAAAAAAAGAAAAAAGAAAGAAGCGTAGCGTAGAACCCCCACCCCCTCCCAATTCCCAATATGTTCCCTTCCTCATCCCCCGTCCCCAACCCCTTTCCCTCCCCCAACTTTCCCCTTCCCCTTCTCCATTCCCAACCTGTCTCCTTTTTCTCCTCCAACCCTTCTCCTTCCCCTTCTTCTTCTGCTTTTCCAACCTGAGATTCTTTCCCTTTCCCTTCTCCTTTCTAATCTGATGCCCTCCCCCTCCGCAACCATACTCTCACACTCACAAGAGCTTTCTTCAACCTTCGCTGCCACCGCCATCACCTCTCGCCGGCCTCCGTTTCGCTGTCGCCACCACTTGATAGCCTACATCATCTCCACTCAATCTCCCTCGTCTCTCCTCTAGCACGGTTCTCTCTCAGCCATGGTGATTTTTTTTCTTTAATTTTTTTAGTTATTCAATCATTGTTCTTTAATGTCCTGGGTGATTATTGTTGCTAATCCTGTTTTAATATAAAAACAATGAATAATTTTTGTTGTTTTCTATTATGTAATTATTACTTTTTTTTACTGTTGCTATTTTTGTGTTTGTTATTTTTTTAGGTTGATTGATACTTGCTATTTAAGTTGATTGGTCTTTTCTGATTAATGCTAATTTTTTTGTGATATTTTGTGTTGTCAATTTTTATTTTTGTGATCTGTTGAAGAAGAAGAAGAACAGAGTTGAAGAAGAAAAAAAAGAGAATTTTTTTTAATATAAAACGACCACGTTTTTCTACGCTTCATTTTTCTTTTTTATTCAAAACGACATCGTTTTAAGGTTTCGATGAACGAAAAATGCTTCAGGGACTATTATAAGTTATGGAGTATAAGTTTGGAGACGAATTTGAGTAATTATTAAATTTAGAAATTACTTTGAAACTTAAGAATGTAAATTTATGGACTATTTTGAGACTTAATTCACTGATTAGTAAAAAAAACTGTTTTGACCTATGTTAGACCAGAGTCTAGTTTGTAAGATTTTTTTAAATAAAATAAAAAAATTATTATTTTTCCAAACCCATATTTCAGCTTTAATTTAAGGAATTAGATTTATTTTTTCAAACTTTTAACTTTATATTATAAATTCTAAATTTTAAATATTCCAACAAATGAAAGTTTTTACAATTTAAAAAGAAAAAATTGATTTATACTGATTAATTAAAAATTAATTCTTTATACTTGTTTTAAAATAAATACTTAAATTGTAAAGATAAAAAATTAGTTATTGGAAAATTCAATATTTCATTGCCACTAATAACAACAGTTATCAAAAGAAGCTGCCTTACGCCGAACAGGAGAGTAATGTGATTCTTGCACTCTTGCTAGTTTTTCCTTGTATATTTTGTCTTTCTCGGGCTAGCATGGTCTTTCTATGATTCTGACCATTTTAATTAGACCATTAGCTAAAAAACAAATGAGAAGCATCCAAACACGACCGCACACCTTACACTATCTCAATCAATTGGACTTTTGATTATTAAATAACTCAGATTTAACTCAAATTGAAAATGCTGCATCTTTCAGACATGATACGAACTTAACCAATAAGTTAAGATAAAAACAATTTAGCAAAATTCGCTCTTCCTCCACACACAATGGCCTACGGAAGAAGAAAATAAAAATAGCTAACTGATGATTCCATGATTAAAATAACTGTTATGTTCGACTGAAATCCTGAGGCCTTTTGAATTTTGATATTGAAACAACAATATTATAAAGAAAACTAACGTGAATGAAACTGCTGTATTAACAACCCTGACACATGAACCATTTCCTAAGCCACCAATACCAAATAATCCCACAGCTACGCTGTGTATATATCATCAAAGTAAACAATGTATTGTAAGTTTATAACTATGTAGTATACTAGTATGTACACATTGGCGTACAACCATTAACCTAAACCTGATTACATACTAAAATTAGTCACCATAAGCTAAAACCAAATCATAATAATAATTAAAAAAAAAACACCAGAATAGTAGGTATATGAAAATGACCACCATGATTTCACCACAAACCAAACCCAGCAAGGGCACCACCACAAACTATTGCTACCAATCCAAAAACCAATCCCTCCTCCAATCCTTTCTAGCTACTTACAATTTTTCATCAACTAATAATTTACTCCTTTTTCCTACTGAAACCTGAACCAACAAATTTAACTGTCCAGAATAAATGCGAAAAAATATATATAAAATAAAATAAACTAATGGATTCCTAGTGAGAAATAAGTAAATAAGGAAAATGCAGGCCTAATACAACCATCATATATTCACATGACTCCTCCAATCTAATTGAACACTTGCATTGATTCATATTGCTTTCCATTAATCCACAATTAGCAACGGACACTTACATTATACCTGCAAGATCATCAACCAATGAATTTGAACTCGAAGGCCGATCACTCGAGTCAACTCTATTAATCTAGAACGTCGTGGTGTTGGCATTGTTCCTGCCACCACTGCCGCGGTACCTCATCCGAGTCAACCCGCCGGATTCCAAAACCCCATCATGCTCCGACCCATCATCATCCCCATCACCGGCAGCCCTCATCATCTGCAAAATCCTCTTGGCCTTCTCCCTCGCCCTCTCGGTCCCCGTCACCTCCGCCACCTCCTTCAGCACCTCCATGGCCCTCGCCTCCCTAGCCAGCCCCTTGAATCTCAGGCTCCTGTGACTCAGCGCATACAGCGCCGCCACACAGTTCTCCCGAGTTGACTCCGAGTCCAACTCGTTCTCCCTCAACAATCCCACAAAACACTCCACCGCATCAGCATCCAACATCGCCGTCCTCCCTTCCATGCAAACCGCAAGGTTACAAAGAATCAACAGAACCCTACTCGCTAAGGTTCCAGATTTCACCATCGACAGCAAGGTGGAGACCACGCCGAGTTTCACAAGCTTGACCCGGTTGCTCTGAACCAGGGTCAAGTGGTACAGCGCGAGTGCCGAGTCATGCCGAGTTCGCTCGGACTCGGATCGGAGCGCGTGCATAAGAGGCTGCAACGCGCCGAGGACCCCAATCGCCATCTTATTATCATCATCCAACGCTAAACTGAAAAGCGCACCTGCAGCGTGTTCCTGCGTCTCAGAGGATCCACCCTTGAGCGCGTCGATCAGGTACGGAACGAATCCTGACCGCACGATCCTCACCTTATTTTGTCTCTCAAGCGAAAGGTTGACCAGTGAGGCAACAGCGTTGACCTGCACGACGCCGTACCTCGATGCTACGAGAGAACGCAGAGGGGAGAGGACTCGATGCGTGCAGAGTGAAACCCTTGCTTCCTCGCTGCTCCGCGTGAGGTTCCGAAGCGAGATCGCTCCTTCTTCCTGCTCGAAGACCTCGTTGCTCTTCATCTTCGCCACGAGCTTTTCTTCTTCCTCTGAAAGAGGTCCGCTAGGGTTTTGCCCTTGGATCTCGACCTCCGTAATTTCAACGGAGGAGACGGAGGACGACGAGAAGCACGTCGGCCGAACCGTGAACGGAAGCGGAGTACCCGGACTCGCGCCACCGATGACGACGGACTCCTCGGAGGATCCCGAGTTGAAGTGGTTGACTCGGGGACCTAACTCAGTGGCGGCGTGGGAGAATATCACCGGCGGATTGTCCGGCACCGCCTTCAGGAGCTCCTTTTCAGAAACCCTAAGGTCAGGCTCCGACGGAGGGGGCGGAGGAGCTGCAGCGGCCATTGCGTCCTTGACGATGCGCTCGAGTGAGGAGTAATCCGGTGCGGGCGGGTGTACGGTCTTGGTTTTACGGCACCAGTTTTGGATGCTGGTCCTGATGTTAAGATTGGGGATAATGGTTGAGAAATCGGGTCGGGTTCCGTCGGGTAGGGTGGGGGAGAAGGAGAGGTCGTTGCAGACTTGGATGGAAAGGCGCTCGAAGGTTTGTCCGGAAGCGACGACGACCGGGTCGGACATTAATGAACCGGAAATGGGGCATATGAATTCGTTCGGAGGGGGATGCTTGGGCTGCTGTTGCTCCAGCTTCGAATTACGATGGAACGAAATTCTCCAACGGTGCTTGCCGTTGCCGCCCATTATGTATGGTGATGGCTTTAAGGGTGGGGACTTGTTTATTGTTGTTGCTGGTGTTGTGGGGAATATAGTAATAGTGGTGAACGCGTGGGTTTGCAGGGATTTGAGTTGAGCATGTTGTTGCTGAGGTAAAGGGGGGTGTGTGTGAGCCCAGAGTAGTTTGGGTGAGGGGTGAGACCGAGTCAGTGAAGGGCGTGAAAGAAGTAATCAGTAAAGCAATAAAAGTATATTAGGCTAGTACTGGCAGTACTGCCAACACGAATAGAGAGATAAGACGGGGCCACGGAGGAAGGGAGGATGGGAAGTAGAAAACAGGGGTTATTTAATTTTATTTTATTTAAACAAAAAAAAACCTACTTTAGGACTTTAAGGCGTTTTGTTAGTTGTTTTATTGTTTTTAAATAAATATAATATATAATATTTTTGTAAATGTGAGAGTTTGTATTTTTATGGATTTTTTTTAAATAAAATAAATATTTTATTTATTAAAATACGTAATTTTTAGTATTTTTATGAAAATGTATTTTATTTCGTATTTTATTTACAGTGTAAATGAAAAAAAGTATATATATTGAGAAAATGTACGAAATAAAATATTTACAGTGTAAACGAGATACGTGTACTCTTATAGTGTGACGTTTACGGTGTAAATAAGATACGTTATGACAAATTTTCAGTAGTTATAAAAAGATATGCAATCTTTTGTATTATCCACAAGTATTTCACTTCTTTTTCTATACCTTTTTTCTTTCGAAAAATAAGCTAAAATGTCTAATAGTATTGGTTATCTGGTTGTAAGTGTGTATCTCAATTTCCATACGAGAAATAGTGATACTAGGATGATATTTGAGTGTGAGAATCCCATTCTATTGCGTATCTAGTGAGTAAGTTCTTTGTCAGATCTAAAGAGCCTGATATTGAGTAGTGTCGGTGGAAGCGGGAGAAAAGAGATCAGAAGGGTGGGGTATAGGTGACTAGCACCGATGGGAAATGAAACTTTTCGGTTTCATCTGTTTTGCCTCCATGGTGATGAGCATGTGCGTCTGATGTTTAACATACATGAGAAAATCATGGCGGAACAAGTAATGGAACTTTTTGCAGAGGTTGGTGATGTCGGTGGTGGTGGATCTGGCCAGTCAGACTTTGTGCAGGATGACCCACCTTTCGCACTAAAACTGCTACACATTGCTAGTCCAGTGGAAGACATGAACGTTGACGGTGAGGACTCTGACGAGGAGTATGTTGCGGATAGCAACGAGAGCTCTTCTGAAGATGATAATGAGGAGGAGTTTGTACCAGAGACCCAAGTCGAGGCATCACGTCGGTATCTTCTGCCTGTCTCACACCCAATTCCGGCCTTATCATCTGTACCCAGTCACTATCATACATCAGATCTAGATGCGATGCAAGAGAAAAATCTATTTTCTAACACGGGTGAAGACGATTACAACTTAGACGGTGGTGTGGACTTTTGGGTTGGGCACATATTCAAAAGTAGAGATATAGTAATGTAGGCTATGAAGAATTATAGCATTCGTAGAAGTGTTCAGTACCGAGTCGTGGAGTCAGATCGATTAAAGTACCATGTGCATTGTCGGCAATCTAAAGCAAGCTGTCCTTGGCGTATCCGTGTTTCTCTTCGACAGAATCTCAGATATTGGAAAGTTCAAATTTAAGTGTGTTCTATATTCTCATTTATCATTGTTATGCTTGTTATACATCTCAACCATGATTGTTCTTGTTATACATCTCAACCATGGTTGTTCTATTTCTTTAGGAAGGTGCATAGAGTTGGAAGAGTGCACACATGTTTAGCACCCACCATGTCTCAAGACTACCAACAGTTGGACAGTAGTCTCATCTGTCATGTCATCCTCTCGTTGATACAATCCTCGCCATCCGTCAGTATCTCTATCCTACAAGGTGCAGTTAGGCAAAGCTAGCACTTCAAACCCTCGTACAGAAAGGTTTGGATGGTGAAGCAAAAGGCAATTGTCCAGATATACGATGATTGGGAGGAGTCATACAATAAGGTGCCGAAGTTGCTACAAGCACTACAGAGTCGTTAACCCGGAATGATAGGTGAGATCATGGCTATACCATACTATGATGGGCACCTTATGGTGCATGATTGCAGCATATTTGATAAGGTATTTTGGTTCTTCCCTGCCTGTGTAGAGGCTTTCGAGAATTGCAAGCCGTTCGTCTCCGTCGATGACACGCATCTGTATGGTAAAATGGCGGTGGTTTGCTTATTGTAGTGGCACAAGACGATACCAACAATATCCTTCTTGTAACCTTTGCAATTGTTGAGTTTGAGACCACAGAGTCATGTTCTTTCTTTCTTACCAATCTGAGGCGACATGTGACCTCACAGGAAGGCCTATTTTGATTATTTCTGACAGATCCCAAGCGATTAAGGCTGCATTGAGAGTTGATGATAGTGGGTGGCAGTCTCCTATAGCGTGTCATGCTTATTGTGTCTAGCACATGGCGGCGAACTTTATGTCTCGTTTCAAGTCTGCCGAGGAAAAGCGGTATCTTATAAATGTTGGTTACAGTCCAAGCAAGGCTGGATACAAGTGGTACATAGATGCATTGAAGGATTTGTCCGAGAGATGGCAGATTGGGCTAGTAGGTTAAACAAAGAGATCTGGCTACAACACTGTGACAACGGTCGCAAGTTTAGGCACATGACGATGAACCTCTCCGAGTGCATGAATGCTGTGTTAAGGATAAATGCTATTTACCGATTTCAGCCATCATGTGATGCACCTACGAGATGCTGCAGCAGTTGTTCGTTAGGAAGGGACATGAGGCACACGCACAACTAGTGGCGGGTAATCAATTTTTCCAATGGCTGATAGATGTTATTCAGAAGAACAGAGAGGGAATCTCAAAGATGAGCGTCACCCACTGCGACAGACGGGCTTCAATGTTCCTAGTTGAGGAGTTAGAGCCTTTCGAAGGTTGGTCGCACGGGTCATTCTGTGTTCACTTGAGGGCGGGCATGTACGATTGTGGCCTTTTCCAGTCACTACATTTTTCATGTCGTCATGCGCTAGCATCCTATGCTGTCGCGAGTGTCAAATGGGGTTTGTACGTCCATCTAGTGTACATGTAGCAAGTTGTGTTCAAAGTGTATATGGTGGAGTTTCCCCCGATACCACATGAGAAGCTTTGGCTGGAGTGGTACGGGATATAGCTTCGCCTTAATCTTGCCATGCGCAGCAAGTCTACTAGCTGACCTGTTTCCAGCAGGTTTCAACTTCATAATGAGATGGACGAGGGCGAGTGCCAAGAGAAAAGGTGTGATCTCTGCAGGCAAATCAATCATACTCGAAAAAGGATGTCCAAACCAGCTAACGGACGAAGTTTAGTTTACAGTTGCTACTTTGTTTGCATTTGTTGAGGTTGTTGTTTTTGTAGCTCATGTGTTTGTGTGGTTTAGTTTATTGTTCACTTGTTATATTTTGAATAAAAAATGTTGTACTTAAGCTTTATGCGATTTAAGTTATCCATATTTATCGCATTTGTGTTGTGTAGAAATTCTAAAGTTTAAAATACAACATATAACGAAGTTTGTATAAGAATTCCAAAAAAAGAGCTCAATAATTTAACCCCAAACTAAATACAATTGATATTAAAAAATCACAAATAGTGAACTAAAATGCAACATAAATAGTGTACCAAAATATAACAAAAATAGTGTATCAAAATAGATCAATAGTAACATATGAAATTACAACATACAACAGTAATAATGATATCATCGATGGTGATCACTCGGGTAATGCAACTAATGTCTGGTGCCACATAGCAGAGGCTAAGCCTATCGCTGAGGTCTGCTAGGACGTGGGTCCTAAGGAAGCTGTGGGTGACATGAGTGATTTTGTGGTTGATGAGACAGCTGTGAGGGCATAGGATGATGTGCGACAACATAACTCTCGGAGTATGTCACTGGCTGATACTGTGGTTGGTAAGGTGGATGAATTGGTGGTGCATACATCGGCTAGAATGCCGTCATCAATAGGCCGTAGTCCACCGAAGGCGGTGTCGCACACTGAGCACCAGGCCTGACATGTGTGCCGTATGACGTGCCAGAACCCAGAGAAATGTATGAAACCCAAACAGTGGTGGACATAAGGAGAGACAAATGTTGCTGTGGTTGTCCCATTTTCTGCTCCCTACCTGTGCGAAATTGCTCCACAATGCGCTACATAGTGGGCTAGTCGGTGGTATGAATGTGGAATGCCTTCTTGAAATCTATCCCGTCGACCATCGATGCCTCCTGACGACTACTGAATGCCTCAAGGTCATGCCACCAAAGCGGGGCAACATCCCAATCGTCTTGAAATGTCTGTTTGAGATAAATGCATTTATAATATCATTTATTAGGTATGTTTAATTTTAACCATTAAAACCAATCCAATGACTAGAAGACTGCATTTGTTTTTGAGACCAAGACACTGAGAATAAGACAAAAAGGACAGAGACACAAAATTTTATTTTCTTGTATTCTGTTTGGTGATAAACTAGAACAAATTATGAAAATCTAATTTATTCTCATTTTTTCATTCAAAAATTTTGAGAAGAAAAATATAATAATAAAAAATATAATTATGAAAAATTAATAAGAATAATAAAAGAAAAATAAAAAATAAGTCTTATCCCTTGTTAGTGTCCATGTCCTTCCTATCAGGATGGACACAAAATACTCTAATTCAGTGTCTTTGAACACAATGTCTCTGTCCATGTCTCATCTGTCAAACACGATTTTGTGTTTTTTTGTCTCTATTTCAGTGTCTTATCTCTATAAACAAACACAGCCTAAATACATTCTCACATTGTCATTCCTAAATGATACATTCCATATATATATATATATATATATATATATATATATATGAACCTTATTTTAGTTGTAAAAATTTTCATTTTCTTTTCTGATAAAACTAATCCCTGCTCTTTTATAATATCCATAAATTTTTCTAGATGATATATGTGCTGCTTTATTCCTTTTGAGTATACTAATACGTCATCAAGATATACTATAGTAAATTCTATATGTGGGTAAAATATATTATTCATTATTTTTTGAAATTCGCTTAGAGCATTTTTTAATCCTTGAGGCATTACATTCCATTCATAATGTCCAAAAGGTACTATAAAGGCTGTTTTATATCTATCTTCCTCTTTTACTGCAATTTGATAATATCCTGATTTTAAATCAAATTTTGAAAAGATATTTGCTTTATTTAATCTTTTAATTAAATCACTTTTATTTGGTAAAGGATATCTAATCCATTTTAATACCTTGTTTAGAGGTTTATAATTGATAACTAATCTTGGAGCACCTCTTTCTATTTCAGATGCTTTCATCACATAGAAGCCTGTACAACTCCAGGGTGATTTTGAAGGCCTTATTAGTCCCTTATCTAGATATTCTTGTATTTCTTTTTTACAGTATTCTAGATACTCTTTGTTCATATGTATCGGTTTTGCTTTTGTTGTTATATCTTTTTCATTAAACCCATCTTCATATGGTAAAGCTATTTCATGTAATTTTCTATGTTGAAAAGCTGTGGGATTTAAACTACATAATTCTTTTTTAATTTTTTCTTCAATTGTTTTTATTTTATCTTGTATTTCTGGAGTTTGTAATTGTTCTTCTATTCTTTTATGTGTAACTTCTTGGTTTAAATAGTTAATTTGTCTTGTCTTTCTTTCTATAATATTAACTTGACGCGGTAAGTGTTGTAAAATTTTCTCTAGGCTCAAACAGTTAATTTGTCTTTCTTCTGTTTCCGTTACACTAACCTGTGTAGATAGGTGTTGTAACATATTGAGTTCATGCTGTTTTGGTCTTGTGAGAAATTCAAAATGGACAGGATGATTGGGGATTCTTGTACAAGTTATTCCGTCGATGTCGACATTAAAGGGATATAATAATAAAGTAAAAGGATTTTCTAATATAACTTGATGAGATATATTTCTTGCTAAAAAGAATGTAGTGGCAAAACATACCCTATTTTTACAAATTTTTGCTTTAGATAACTTATAGTCTATAGTCATTTTGTCATTTTCTGCCATTAAGACTCTTTCTGTAGTTTTCTCATAATATTTTATGGGTATTAATCCTTCTTGTATACAATTAACATCAGCTCCTGAATCTACCATAGCTATTAAATCAAATTTTTCTTCTCCTACTATCAAAGTTATCGTAGTGAACCATTTTTGACTTACTAATAATGTTAAAATATTTATATAATTTTCTGTACCTAGGTTAATATAATTCTCGGGAATTGTTATATTACTAGTCCCTTCATTATTTTGCAAAGATTGTTCTTGGATTTTTATTATGTTTTCTCCTTCTATTTTTAGTAATCTGTAGTCCATATTAATATTTTGTTGTTTTAATTCTGAAACTTCTCTTTTTAACTTTTTTATCTCTTCTTTGAGAGAATTAAGGGAAACTTCTTCTTGTGGGTTTTTAAAACGATTATAAATTTCTTTTATTTCTATTGGTCTTATTTCTTGCTTACTTTCTTCTTCTTTTTTAACTAATTCAGCTAATTGTCTTATAAACTCATCCCTTAATGGTGTATCTTCTAACTTGTCAATTATTTTGACTAGTGTAGAGGTTTGTTCTTTAGTTAAAACATTTACAGTTTTTTCACAGTTTCTACAATTACATAATTCTATTCCTAAACAATTATTATTATCCTGTTCCTCCTTTCCACTATTTTCTCCTGAGCTCTCTTCTTCTGACATAAAGTCTAATTGTTGTATAAAATAGTCTTCAGTTTCAGAAGAACCCTCATAACTTGATTCTTCTTCTGACTCTGAATTGATTAGTATAGCTGTCAAAGCATGCTTAATTTCTTTATTTTCTATTTTATTTATTTTTTGTTCTGTCGTACACTTATTAGCATAATGTCCTTGTTTTTTACATTTCCAGCATGTTACTGGTTTTTTCTTATTAGAAAATTTAGGTTTTCCTTTAGGGGTTTTATGAAATTTTTTATAATATTTCTGTTCATAATAAAGGGGTTTGTCTATATTATATTTAGGTTTTTTATAAAAAATTTTCTTTTTAACTTTATGCTGTCCACTAGATGCTTTTTCAGGAGTTATTCCATATTGATAGCAGAAAGTGCCAAGCTCTCTTTTTTCCGTGATACTTTCTTGTTTTATTTTCTGTTGTATCTTGGTATCTGTACATATTTCTATACCTGTTTGTACTATTATATTATGCAATTGTCCAAAAGTTAATGAATTATAAGGAATCTGGGTCCCAAACTGTGTTTGTAATTTTTGTAATACTTTTTCAGAGAATAATTTTGGTAAGGCTGCTACGAACCTTTCTTTCCAGAAAGGTGCATGTGCATCATCTCTTATCATAACTTTTGACATAAAAACATCTTTATACCATCTATAATCAGACATAGTTGGACATCTTAAATTCATTAATTGAGTATGTATCCTATCTTTAAAAATACTGGGATCTCCTACAAAAATTTTAATAATGGTATATATTAACGTGGATGTAGCGTCTGGTGACTGATCTTCTTGTTTAATACTGTTAATAATTAATTCTTTTTCTTGGAGGTTGAGAAAATTATCCCACCAACCTTTTAATTGTCCTGTAAATCCTTGGGTTATCATAATTGCTGCTTCTTTATCAGACGCTTTTCTCATCTTATAGGCAGTTGCAGCCATAGTCATATTACACATTTGATCTAAAATGGCTTGTTCACTTAATCCATCTATATTCCATTCTACTAAGTCTGATCCTGAAAAATTATTTTGTACTAATTGTGTTCGCTCTTCTAGACCTACATCTACTGGTGATGGTCTAGGATAATAATTTCTGGTTTTGGGATAATCTCTTTTATAGGATATTTTATTTAGTTCTAATTCTTCTTCCTTTTGTAATGTATTAATTGTCAATTTTCCTAGACTAATACTTCTGAGTTTTTCTTTTAGTTCTTCAACTTCTGTTTCTACTTTGGATTTTAAGCTAATATTATCTAAACTTTGTAATTTATATATAGGTTTTTCTATGGGTTTTTCCACCTTAAGGACTTTTTCTATATTTTTCATTCTTCCTAATTGATTTTTCATTATATCTAACATGGTATTAGTAAAGTTTAATTGTTGATGTAATTTCTTAATATCTCTTTTTTCTATATTTCCATCTGCATTGCTATCTTTATAGGGTGTTGCTTCAACTTCTAGGTCTTTTTCAATTGGTATTTTAATAGTTTCTTTATGAGGGTATTCAGATTCTATTACTGATCCTGAGCTTGTTTTCCAAACAACAATTGGTTTTGTTAAAGGACATAATTTCTTATCGGGTTTGGAGTAATAATTAACGTACCAGTCAAAGAAGTATAAGCTAATTCTATTTTCTTTCATAAAATCATAAAATAGTTCTCTTAGTCTAATAACTTCATTTTCTGAATGGTTGGTAAAATACCAATCTCTTAGTGGTTTATTATAATCAGCATCAAAATCTTGTCTTATCCACTCTTTATCAATCTCAAGTGGTTCTTTCTTTAGAATTCCTGATAATGTTGAAACTATTAGCCATAGAAATTCTATAGATAATTCATCAATAGGAAATATTGATGATATTGTAGGAATTGACAACAGAAGGCCACATATAGCCACTGCTGTATATAAATCTATTACTTTAGCCTATGTCAACCCTAATTTCACATTTCACCATTTCAACGCTGCAACAATTCACTCTCAACCACACTAAAAAATGAGAGACACCAATCAACCACTCCTTCTTTCTTAACCACCACTGGAAACTACTCGTTGGATATCGCTCGTTGTTCCTTTCTCTTTGTCGCGTTCTTCCTCTTGTAGTCTTGCCGTTGTTTCTCGCGTAGTCATGTTCATCCCACTTCATCACATTCTCACCGCTCCTCTTTAGTGAATGTGGTTCGTGGTTCAGACGTTGTCGCCGCCTCGCGTTCTATTCGTCAGTCGTACTCTACTACATTGTTGTCCTCCTTTTTAGTTCCACTATCAGTTAGTAGTCTTCTGTTCTTGCCACCTTGATGTCCTCCATTCTCACTGCCTTGCCGTACTTAGTTCTTGTTGCATCTCCATCCTCCGTTCTTGCCGATTTGCCATCTTCCGTTGCCATCGATTTGTCTCTCTCATTTATAATTAGATATTATGAATTATGTTGTTGTTATCGTTTATATTAGTATTGTTGATTTATTTTAAGTATTTGCGGCTATTTTAGACTTTTAGTGTGTTTTAATGTTATTGTTTTGGGAACAAATAAGTTTAAAACTGTGAAAAAAATTATTGCATTTTTTATATAAAAATATTCTTTTAAATAAGTTTATGTCCTGTGGATATATCTGATATTTGATCCGATCTGTAAATATGTGAATTAAGTTGGATCAGATCGAATACGATGTTTAAAAATACAGATATCATATCTGATTTGATCCAATAAGAATTGTGCGGATCAGATAAAAATTTTGACCATATTCAATTTGATCCACGTACACCTCTACTAGAGTAGTTATTACTTAGAGGTAGTAACTGAAATAGTAGAAGAAGCGCTTAACTTGCCTCTTAAATCGAATTGGGTTTAGATTTTAAGGACCTGTATCTACCCCAATTCAACCCTAATAGCTAGACTGGGCCTTCTGTAATGATAATTGGGCCGACCTTGTCATGCCCAATTTTATGCATAATATGTATACTAAAAAACGGAGTAGACTAAGCTTGTGACATGTAGGTCCATGCATGAACAATATATATGCACCATTAACTACATAGTTTAAAAATATTACATAACTTACAACATAATTTACATCCTATGATTGTACTACATTTCAACAAACTAACTTAATTTAGGTATTAATGCAATGACCAATACTATTTTAAATCTTAACAAATATTCTCCACGTACAAGTCATTATTTCATACAAGTCTATACAAGTCTCTTTAACCTAATTTACCTTATACGCCTCTATCTAACCAACCTTTCAATCCACGCGCCAATATATAACTGCCTTTTTTGAAAATATTTCGTTTTCATTTTTTGAATTTTCTCAACGTTTTCGATCTACGTTCTCTTTCATCTCTGCGTTCTCTATGTTTCTCTTCGTTCGTTCTCTACGTTTTTTAAATTAAGCTCTAAAATTAGTTTTGAACAGTTATCTTGTTGTTGAAGATAATAAATAATTCAAGTTCAAATTGTCAATTGAACCAGAACGAAGTTGATTATTATTTTGAATCCAATCAAGTGGTTGAGGTGTGGTTCGATTCTAGTTAATGTTTTCGTTAGTAGTTTATGATTCTGTAGGTGAATAATGTTATTTTTGTTTATAAAAATTGTTGTTCATCGTTGATGGTTTGAATTGAATGTAATGTAAGAGTTCTGCATTAAAGAAAATATTTTTCTGTATTTGCAATAAATTTCGGTATAACACGAAGATATTTAAGTGTATTGTTTAATAATTTTTGGTGTATGTGTGCTGATAAGTTCTGCATAATTCTCAACTATTTTTCTCCCTTTTCCTCATCTTCTGCTTCTTTTTTCTTCTTCTTTTTCATCATCATCATCTTCTTCTTTTTTTTTTCTTATTCATCTTTTTTTCTTGTTTTATCTTCTCAAGTTCCTTCTTACTTTACTCTCTTAACAAGAATAAAAACAAAAAAAATAAAACAAAGAAAAAGAAGAAACACATAATACTACAAAATTACTTGGAAGATAATGAACTTATATTCATTAAACTAAAAGAAAGAAAGAAATAAGAAAAAGAAGAAGAAGAAAAAAATACAGCATTAGAGGTAACATTTTTCTATGTTTGTAGCAAATTTCGGTATAACACGAAGATATTTAAGTGTATTGTTTAAGAATTTTTGGTATTTTTGTACTGATAAGTTCTGCATAATTCAAAACTCTTCCTCTTCCTCCTCCTCATCTTCTGCTGCTTCTTCTTCTTTTTCATCATCATCATCATCATCATCTTCTTCTTCTTCTTTTTCTTATTCATTTTTTTCTTTTTGTTTTACCTTATCAAGTTTCTTCTTGTTTTACTCTCTTAACAAGAATAAAAATAAAAAAATCAAACAAAGAAGAAGAAGAAACACATAAGGCTGCAAAATTACTTGGAAGAGGATGAACTTAGATTCATTTAACTAAAAGAAAGAAATTAATAAGAAAAAGAATAAGAAAAAAATGCAGCATTAGAGGAAACATTTTTCTGTATTTGCAGCAAAATTCGGTGTAACACAAAGATATTTAAGTGTATTGTTAAAAAATTTTCGATGTATATATACTGATAAGTTCTGCATAATTCAAAACCCTTCGTCTTCCTTCTCCTCATCTTCTGCTGCTTCTTTTTCTTCATCTTCTTATTTCATTTTCTCATAATTCTTTTCGAATTCAACTTTGCAACTTCCTTCACTTTTCGCGATGGTTTTAAGAAATTTTTGAGAGAATTTGATCCTTGTTTTAATTTTGAACGTTGCGGTTTTGATTGAAAGAGAAGAATCCTTTGTGCTATTCAAGAGTTAGGAAAGCGCATGTTTACACGCAGTCTAAATTAAGAATTATTTTTGTTGAATTTGAACTAATTTGTATAAATTTGTATATCAAAAACACTTGTATACATAGCAACTCTCTAAACTTAAACTATAATATGATATTAAAACTGTTCTTAAATAAAATCCTAAAATTAAATTAAAAACTGATAACCTCCACCAATGTGTTACCTCTTGTTTAGTCGTTGATATTTACCAAATATGCACCATAAAAAAATTTCTATTACAAAAATCTGATAAGAAATCCAGAGAATGCTAAAAATTTTTAAATTATCCTCAAACTCAAACTTTTTTACTTTTTTTCTGTTCTAATGTCATATGCGATTTATACATATTTCGTTTATACTACATCGAGATAATTTACAAACAAAACATGTGTGTGTGTCATTTTTACTGTAAATGGGTTGTATAGGTGGGATAAAAACAGAAAAAAAACTCTTATGTTGACATATATTGGTAGATATTATATTTATTCTTTATTTATCTTTTTAAATATTAATTTTTAGAGAGTTCAAACTTTTATTAACCAAATAATAATTGTAAAATGCTCTATATAATAGGCTAAAATAGAGAATTTCAATAGCATAGAACTTTGTCCAAAGTTCGGGAGTTTATGGATCCGATCAAACTTACGTGTAATTATGACTCGAACCTCATTTAAAAGATGAAATAAAATCAAATTGGATATTGAGATTTTTTACCTCAAAATCCTATTAGATTGATCTGATCCGATCCTACTATTTTCGGATTAGATGAGATCCTCAAATCTTTTTTTTCCTTTTTGTAATTGAGCTTTCTTAAAGAAAAAATAAAAGAAAAAAAACCTAACACAACCCACTTACACAGTAGCAACCCAAACCAACAGCCACCCTAATTCACAAACAAAGAAGTAAACCCAAAAAAAAAAAAGGAACAAAACTCAACATAGTAGTAGCCAACAGGAAGTAGATGCAAGAAAAGCAGGACCAGATTTGTGATGAATGAGCATTGATATAGGAGGAGAGGCGAGGAGCACGATTAGAGAAAATGAAGATGAAGTTGCTAGAAGACTCATTATTACCACCACCCACCTCAAAATATTATATAATGACAATTCTAAGAAGAAGAGGTCTTGGTATGCATAGAATGAAGAAGAACACTTAATTTTATTTTAGAAAGAGTAATTATTTAAACGAGTCTTTGAGATGTTTTAAAATAAGATATTTTAGTTTTCATACCAGTTTTTTAAATACACAGCAGTCTCCCAATATTTATTTTATTAGACTATACCATTTTTCTCTAACTCAATTTAAAGAATAAAATATAAATTAGTTCTTGAAAAATTTTAAAAATATTTAAACAGTCTCTAATAAATATTTTAAAACAGTCATTTCAATTAAATAAATTAAATTAAAAGAGATTGTATTATCTAATAAAGATAAACACTAAAAATTATTTTATATATTTTAAAATTTAAAAATTAAAATATTCAATATTAAAAATTTTAAAAACTAATTTGAATAATTACTCTTTTAACATTTAATAAAAATAAAATAATATATTTCATATGATAATTATCTAACCACTCAATAAAAAGAATTTTCATCCTTGCTATTTTTCCTGTACACCATAATTAATATGCACCATATATATATAATAGTCCATAATTTTTAAGGATTAATTAATAGGATAAAATTGAAATGAATATGACTATGTAAGGAATGACATTAATCTCGAGGTGAATACAAAATTTGTTATCCGAAAGCACAAAAAGAAATTATTTTCTGGACTAATAATAAAAATAAAAAATAATTAAAATAGTCATCAAATTTGAATAATTGAGTTGATAACGAATGAAGGAAGAAAATTTTCCTAAGGTAGAAGGAAATGAAAGAAGTCGTGTGTCTGAGGCTGCCATTGTGATGTGATTTGCACAGAAATCTACTTTGCATGCTTTTGTAAAGTTTAGAAGGCCACTACATGTATGTATATACTTTTTTATTCTACGGCAAATATAGCTAGCTCTTTCATTAGATTGCTTGAACAATTTAAAGACTGCAACATATTCCATTTGATGGATGGTAGTGGGTCATAATTAAAAAAGTGTTTTGTCCTCCTTTGTTCCACAATACATCGATTTATTTATTTATTTATAATGTCCATGCATGCATGCACCAATAGTTTATGTAAAGTAGTGTTAGAATACCATCAAAATTTATTATTTTTAGTTATTAATATTTAAAAATATGAACAAAATATATCATTAGATTATTAAACTAAAAAATTAGATTAAAGAATCGAAATTGAATTGATGGATAAGTGATGATAAAAATTAATAAATTTTAATAATTTTTTATGTATAATAAATATAATCTTTAATTTATTAGTGCCATAGACGGAAGTCTCTCATGCCAAATTTGCACTTAGAAATTATCTAAACTACTTTTATTTGGATAAGATCATGAGTTGGCTTACATTTTTTATGAAAAAAAAGAAAGAAATTATTATTAGTTTCAATTCGTACTTATAAGTTATGTAAAGTATACTACAATGTTTTTCGAGCAAGTGAAGTTTGATTACATCATATTCATTACACTTAAGATAATAATATTTCTTTTAATAATAATAATAATAATAATAATAATAATAATAATAATAATAATAATAATAATAATAATAATTCTTTATTTTAAAAATCTTTGCACATATTTGCACCTAAATAATAGATGGTATAAGGATGAAGAGGTGAGGATTAGAGTAGTATGAGGAGTGGCGTAAAAGAGTGATGGATAATAAGCTCAAAAGAGACCAGGCAAAAAACGGCTACAAGATATACGACTGCTTTTGCTCCTAACAACACGATAAAACATAAAAAAAAATAAAAATATAAAAATTAATATTTTTATATTTTTATATTTTATTTAGTAATAAATTAAAATAACTTATAAAAATTTAATTTATTATTTTTTTTCATTCAAAAAATTAAAAAAATATATATAATAAAAAAATATAATTATAAAAAATAATAATAAAATAAAAAATAAATTGTATTCTTTGTTAGTATTTTTTATTAGTGTCTCTATATTTTTTATGTTAGAATAAATATGAAATACATTAATTCTGTGTCTTTGAATACAATGTTTTTATCTCTATTTTATATGTCAAATATAATTTTGTGTGTTTGTATTTTTATTTTAATATCCTGTGCCTATAAACAAACATAAGTTATAGGAACAATGTTAAAAGTGGATAGATTGATGTTCATTCACTCCCGACTCAAGTATGCAAAGATTTTTGTTCTTGGGCAGAATCAACATTGAGTAAGAATGGTTACGAATTACGATGCAACCATATCTATTTCAATCGCAGCATGTATGGCCATCACATATAGAATAATGCAGCGAAGGCAAAACGCGAAAACTAAGATTCGATATTGGTGGAAAAGCCAATAAACGCTTCCCAGGGAGCCATTATTATTGGCTGGCCAAAACCAATTATGGAGACACTGGTATGGATTTGGATCCTTTAGGGGAGAGAACATATCAGAGCTACACCAATATGGGTTTAGAGAAGTGACCCTTACAATGCCGAAAAGAAAAATTAATTCCAAAACAAAAAGGAAATAATACATTAACCAAGGAGACTTAAAGACTATGGAGGAAAAAATATCGATGAGTATGGAGATGGCTAAAAGAGAGCATGGATCAAGATTCTTTTTTTTGTTTTATTATTGATCAAGATTTTCTATTATGGATAAAACTATAGAGGGTGATATTTCAACCGGTCAACCCAATGCAACAAATCCTATCAAAATTGAGCCAACAAAAACAAGGCAAGCCCATCAAAGAGTTTTCGGCCAAAACATTTTCAACAATCAACAAGTTTTGCAAAATAAAGAAGGGGCTAAACCTAGTCTAAGTAATTACCAGTAACCAACAAAAGGGGTTACCTAGGAATTTTTAACCTTAACACTACAAAAACTTTTGAAATCCCTCAAAGCCCAAACAACATTATAAAAAAAAACAACATTTTGTTTTGTCTTCTTAACCTTCACATCACTCACACCATCACCCATATAATTGGGTGGGTACTCAAAGCCAAATCCAAGACACCCCAGTGATTAAAACAATGGTAATGAAAACAGTCCAAGCACCAATGAGCCTTGGCTCTAGTGGCATTTCTCCCCCCTCCCCACCTCAAGGTCTAGGATTTAAATCTTAAAGGATGCAATTGAGAAAAAAATGTGATAAATACGTGAGGAGTGTGTGGGTGTGTTGTGTACTTAGGATTGGAGGTTGTCCAATCCATTGGGGTACCTAAAATTGGGGGTTGTCCAATCTACCGACAAAAAAAAAAAAGAAAACAGTCCAAGCAGATAAGGAGATGGATGAACCACCTGACCCAAAGTCGCCTAACCTATATTTGGATATGAGATTAACCACCGATCCTAAGTACGACGAGATCATCAATGCATTTGCGTACTGGGAACTTCATGGATACGTGATCGTCATGGGAATCTAAACCAACTCAAGAGAGGTGACCTCATTCTGAATTTGTGAGGATGTCAATTTGTCTCACCTCCAATGGGTCCGAAGTACCCATAGAGAGAGACCATTTTGGTTCATGCTATTATGATAGGAGAGATAGTAGAAGTTGAAGAGATCATACCTCCAAACATTCAAAGAATAGTAGAGAG
Source organism: Arachis hypogaea (assembly GCF_003086295.3). Taxonomy (NCBI): domain Eukaryota; kingdom Viridiplantae; phylum Streptophyta; class Magnoliopsida; order Fabales; family Fabaceae; genus Arachis; species Arachis hypogaea. Next base: position 107,618,925 of record NC_092040.1, read on the forward strand.
TGTGACAAAAGACACAATGCTTGGATATCCAAGCCTCATTCATCGTCTCTGCCAACAAGCAGGGGTTATTTTTGAAGATGATGATGACAACAGAGTGCAAGTAGCCAAACCAATCACTCTAGAAAAAAATAGAAAAAGTAATGTTGAGCCAAGTCCAGAGAAGACCACCAAGGACGGTAATTACACAAGTTCCACAAGGACCACAAGCTTCACCTCCTCAACAAGAAGGAACAAGTCAAGACCATGTACTACCATAACAAGTTCAAGATGGGAATCAATTCAATTGGAGCCAGATTCAAAGAGTTTTGCAAGGCATTTCCGAATAATAATTGAAATTCCAAGAACGACAACTCCAATACCGAAGACCAACAAGCACAAATTCAACAGTGCTTGAGTTGCAAAATCAACAACACAGAGAGTTTAGAGAGTTTAGGCATTTAGAGGAATGCAGACATGGAAACCGAGTGGAAGGTGAGTTGAATGTTCAAGCAAAGCTGGGCTACTTATGTGTAGGGCTTCAGGAAGTGCATCCAACTTTACTACCATACCCAAGAATAGCAAAGAAACTTGTACATGAAATGGGAGAGGTTCAACTCATCCATGAAGAGAGAGTGTGGAAAAGTATGGAGGGGCAAGGGTTCTGGGAATCAAGGACCCATGCAGATGCCACTAAACGTGTGGGGACCAAGAGACAATGAAGCCAACAATGAAGAAAATAGTGACAATTGAAGCAAGGTGGTTAAGTTCTTGTTATTTTGAAATGTCTTCTTTGTTTTCAACTTCATGCATGAGTGTTTTCTATTTCTAGTCTATGCATGTATTTTATATTTTTTGTGTATGAATGTGTGGTTTTTCCTTGCTAGTAAGAACATATTTGAGTTATTTACTCAAATTGGGCCTTAATCATTGATACACATTTATGTTTGGTGAAGGGACTAGTTTGGTGCACGACATTCAATTTCAGGAACTAAAATGAGTCACTTAATGCAAAGTGAGGGACTAATTTGGTGCATATACAACGATGACATAATGGATGACACATGGACGAATATTGTTGCAACACGTGGCACAACTAGACACGTGGCCAAATAACATTGTGACACATGACACAACTATCCACGTCAGCATGCCACGTATCACTGGTCACCACATCATCCTACCATTACACGTGGTCAAATCATGAAGTGACACGTGTCACTTACAGTCCACGTCATCATGCCATGTCATCACGTCGTTAATGAAAAATGGGTCAGGGACTACTATGGTGCATTTTTTTCAATCTCAGGGACGTAATTGATGCAATTGAAATCTCAGGGACGATTTCAGTGCAAAACGTCAATCTCAGAGACCATTTTGGGGTTTAACTCCACAAAATACTGCATACAAAACCATTCATGGATTAACACAAGCACTACATAGGCCTAATTTAGCTTATTAGTTGCAAGAAAGTTGTCCTGGTCTTAGCTATATGATACTCAATTGTACATGTTAGTATATACTAAACACAATTCTACATTTGTTCATTTCTCTCTAATTTCGTCTTCTTTTTTAAAGTATTAGCCATTCTAGTTTGCATGATAACTTAAGAATTCTGGTTTGAGCTACACAAAAACTCCTAGATATTTAAATTGGGAAATATGAACAGTTTTATTTAAAACAAAAAAGCCAATTTTTCTATATCAAGTTTAAGGTTTCTTTTTAATTATTTTGGCTAGCAACTGCAGGAAGATAGTCATAATAAGAGAAATGTTGTTGGAAGAGTTATGTGTAAGGTATGATTTTGAGAACTGAATTAAATCGATTGATTTGACTCGGTTAATTAAGAATCGGTCACCAGATTGGTTTCATTTAAAGTAAAAATTATTTGACAATAAACTAATTAAAATCTAATTAATTGGTCGAACTAATATTATTTGTTAGCAATTATTTAAGATAACAAGAAAATCATTTTTTTTAATTATATATTGAATATATAAATATATATTATTTATTATATTTGATTTAATTTCAGTTAACTATTGGTTAATCTTTGAACTTTTAATTTGAATTTCTAATTCTACTGATTCAATAATTGTTGGTGTAAAAACTAATTTAAATAATAATTCTGAGTTAGGTGTAAAGAAATAAAATACAATACAATATTGTGTTGCGCATTAACGTGCTGAACACATAAAATCATATTAGGCTATCAGTGTAGTAAACAAGTGAACATCTAGAATCGTCTGTCATCTGCTTGGTTAATTCATTTCCACGCACAGTTTTCCAGTCAAAAGAGATAAAATTACCAGTAAAATTGCTATACACTATACACTCAAAGTTAGTTCCTGCATCTACATATTCTCTATTCTTTCGAATACAAATTTCGAGATTTTCTTTTTCCGTTTCTTATTATTATTCTGTTCATTTTGCTTTCCTTCATCTCTGATCCTTCTTTAAAGTTGGTTTCTAGGAGTATTGAATCAGGCACCTTCAATCAATGCAATGAATGAGAATTAAACTCTGCTAAACTCTTAAAAGACAAATAAAGGGTTAGGACTGGGAACATAAGCAGATAAAATAAAATAAAATAAAGAATTGAAAGAAAAAGGGAGGGAGCTCAAAATCATACATTTAATGTACCAAAAAGTCAGAAAAGGAAGAATTACATGTCCTATTATAGAATAATTTAGAGTGGAGGAACAAAAATCTTCCACACCTTAACATCACAATCCAAGCTGCCACTATAGACTAGAAAAGAAGAACCTTCATCACATGGATCACCATCATCAACGACCGTAGTCAAGCACTTAACTGGACCATTATGCCCTTCCAGAACAGCCAAACAAGAATATTCATTGTTATTATTACCCTTCCTCCACACCCTAATTGTTTTGTCAGCAGAACCACTACACACCAAATCAGATACCACAGCAAGGCACAATATGGACTTGGTGTGCCCTTTCAGTTTACCAACCACTACCATTTTACCATTATACCCTCCTCCTTCTTCTTCTTCTTCTTCCACCGCCTCTCTTTTCTCCCAAACCAATATTGACCTGTCACATGCACCTGAATACAAGAGAGTTTCATCACAGCTGAGAGCCAAGGCATTTATCCCTGAGTTGTGCTTCTCTAAGATGTCCACTAGAATGTGTTTCTTTTCTCCTTCCACTCTCTTCCACACCTTGATCTTCTTATCCGCTGAACCACTGTAAACAAGTCCATCTGTGGAAACCGCCATTGCGTTTATGGCGTCCTCGTGTGCGTTGTTCACCTATCAATATAAAAGTTTAGTAATTTATCAATATATTTAACTATCAATTCAATTTTTTTAGTTTAGTAATTTATCAATATGTTTTATTTTATATTTTTAAATATTAATATTTAATTAATAACAAAAAATAATAAATTTTAATAACTCTAACATTTTTTTATCGAATAAGAAAATGATAGGTTTTCACATGATGATAATCATTAAATCTTCCTTGGAGTAGCCAAACTGAAAATGAATATGATGCGACACACGAGTTTTGCATACACGAGTGATGATAAAAAATTCAAAATGAAATATTTTTGTATGAGAGTGACGTTGCTAACCGATTCCAAACATGTAAAGTCCCTTGTTCTCCAGATTTTGATTGTCCTGTCCCACGAAACAGAGTAAAGCAGGGCGCCGTCGCCGGACAAGGCGAGGACAGAAACGGTGTCGACGTGGTGAACCCAAGTGGACTTCTTGTGCCTCCGTATCTGGACATGGTTCTTGGGAATCAGCACCTTGGTGGCGCGGTCCCCGAGCGTGGGGAGCGTCGCTACTCGAGTACATTTCTGATTATGCGCTTCATTGTCGTGGCTTCTTATCTTCCAGACCCGGATTTTGTGGTCTTGATGAGCGCTAAAGAGCATGTCTGATTGAACTACTAGTGACTTCACAGCTCCTGTGTTGTAAAATTAATATATGAAAAAAAATATAAACCAACTTTAAACAACTATAATTAATAATGATTGATTTTATATTTTTTAAAAAATACAATTTGAATAATCACTAATTAGTGAAAATTTGAAATATCAAGATATACGAATTATAGTATTAGATAACAAGTTGTGGCAATTTAAGAAAGCATTGTTCACAAAAAGAGGATTAATTAGAGTCACACCTTGCTTACTAAGCCCCAAATGATCTTTTGAAGCCGACTGCCTTGTAAAGATCTTATAAAATGAGGAGAATTATAAAGTGATAGAGTAAGGCTTTAATCACTATTAAATTTATAATTTACACTATAGGTGGATCCTATTATCTTAATTAATTCAAGGTTAACATTCTCATTTTTTCACTTTACAAATTTGATGAAAGATAACATTGTCTGGTTCGTGAAGATAATTAAGTGTTGCTTCATAATATATAGCAGTGTACCTTTTCCGGCAAGTACCATGTTGGCGGCTGAACTTGAGTGGTGGTCAAATTCGGATTGGAGAAGGGAGCGGTCCCATGATCTGATTTCACGATCCGAAGAGCCAGTATAGAGGAAGTTTCCAGAAAGAGTTAGGGAGGAGACGTAGGAAGAAGTGTGGCCTTTGAGCGTGGCGAGGCAGTGGTGGTATGCGGCTGTGGAAGGGTGATAATGGGATTGTGAGTAATTAAGAGAAGTAACTGAGTTTAGTCTCTCTTCTTCTTCTTGAAGATGGTTGTTGAAATAATGAGAAGATGAGGAAGAGCTACTATAAGATCGCGGGTATTCCATGATTCATCATCACATGGTCAAGGTTATTAAGAGAAAAATAATAGTATGCATAGAAAGCGAAATGAGCTTTTATATATATATAAGCTAGGCAGAAACAAGTAACAACAACGTGTGGCCTACTTGTGTAATTGGTGCTTATGTATTTTACAGAAATTATACTTAGTGCATACTAAAAATTAATTATTAAATTAGTTATTTATATAGGATGTATATTAAAAATAAGTTAAATAATATATGTATTTATAAATAAATATATAATAATTAATTTAATGATTAGTTTTTCGTATAAGAATAATATTATATATTTAAATTTTTTATAAATTAAATCTAAATAAATTAAATAATAAAATTTAAAATAATATTAGTTATAGTTAATTTCTGTTATGTTAGATTAATTTAATTAAGAAAAAGTCTAGGAATCAGAAGTTGCTGTCCCTAACACTCTTTTTTTTTTACCAAAGATAGGAGATTCGAACCCGCAACCTCTTAATTGAGTATGGAGAGAATATGCCATTTGAGCTATTACTCATTGCTCTTAGCACACTTCTTTAATTAATCTTAATTAACAAAAAAAATTGAAATGTGTATGTAGCATTATTTTTAGTATAAATATAATATTTTTTTTATTTTATTACATGAAGTTTGAATTTCTATTTTAGGGTGTGTTAGATTTGTTACATAAATGATTTTGCTTTGAACTTTTTTCTTTTTAAATTGCAAGTCTTTCTCGGGATAAACAAAAAAACAAAAGAAACCGAGTTCTTAGAGTAAAATAATAGAGTACAAATAAATTTCGTAAATTTATATGGTTTGGATTGACAAAGTTAAGACAGAATATATTTGATCTAATTTCGTCAAAATTTTAAAGAATTTGAAAGAATCATGTTGTTACTCAAACAACAAAAAAGGAAAATAATTCCTCTTCTTAAGGTTTCATTCTTCAATCTTAAAATACCTCTCTCAAAAAAGTTTATTGGGATCTTCTACTTTTTCATGTAATTTCAATTAAGCCTTAACTATAATAGGACAAGATACGAGTAATTCAATTGGGATATATATATTTGATAGGAGAGCTAGATACTAAGAGTAGTTAAGCAACAAAAATAAGAGTAGGATAAAGCAACAGCAGTTAGCTAGATAGTGCCTAGTGATATTGATGATCCAGTAAAATCGGAGTTGGGTGTGTATGTGGGGCATGGAGGAGAAGCTAGATTGGTCCTGAATGTGTCAAAAGGTAAAAACTCACGTCCACGTGAATTTATTTTTATATAAAAATTATTTGATAATAATTCTCCATATCAACTTTAAACGAAAATAATTACATATCCATCTCTCTACTAAATAAAAAAGCCATTATAGAAAATGAGAACAACTTTGAACGCATTAGACGGGCAAACAAGTCACAAGGGAGTGTTGGGGAGGGTGGGTATAATGAAGGCACATACATACATATCTTTCTTAATAATGATGATAATAATAATAATAATAATAATATAATGGGTCGTCACTCTCAAAATCTCTGTTGTCCTTCCTATAATCCTTTTCGCCCATTGGAAAGTAGTGTTGGCAGAAATCTTATTTGTTCTCTTGTTTGATAGGTAAATTCCAAATTAAAAGAATAGTAAACCTTCAATTAGTTTCTCACAGTTGTCATATAGAATAATTTTATTTTTACTATTTTTTACATACCATATAAGTATAGGAAAACAATTTTCTTCACAATTTAATTTGAAAAATTTACTTTAATTCAATTGAAAAAAAAAAATAATATATTATTCATCATTTTGTATATTAAGGGATTAGATGACGTATATATGATGAAAAAATAACTTTGTCTATTATTAGAAAAATGGTAAATACTAAATTTATCATTTAAAATAAATAATATTCATTTATAATATGTAACAATTACAATAAAAATTATTATAACAAAATTTATATCTAACAGAAAAAATAACTAAAAGTTATTTACATTTTATACAGGAAGTTTGAACCTAAAAAAAAGTAAAAGTAAAATATATATCCAACAGAAAAATTGTCGCAGACCAACTTGATATTTAAAACAAATAAGAAAAAGAAAAACATACACACGCACACACGGGGACAAAGTTCTCAAAGCAAATATATTTTCAAAAAAGTAATGAATCCAACTAATTACAATTTGTTATTATCCATTATATCTATTATATATTTTAAAATTAAATTTCTTTAATTAATAACATAATTAATATAAAATATTCTTAAAAAAATTTAATTGATTTGATTTGATTTATTTAAATATATTAGTTAATTATTTGATATAACTAAAATAAATATTAAATTATTTAATATTTTGTTCGATCGTATTAAATTATAGCTAATCAATTATTTGATTTGAACTGAAATAAATAAAATAATTTTGTTTTAATTTATATTAATATTTTTGTCTTATGTATTTTAATTAATAATTTTTAAAAGTATCATAATTAATTAATTATTTATTTAATTTAATTAAGATAAATATCAATTATTTAATATTTTATTTTATAATATTAATTATTTGTAATTAATTATTTAATTTAACTATAATAAATAAATTAATTTTATCTCAATTTGTATTAATTTATTCGCTTTATGTATTTTGATTAACAATTTTTAAAAATATTATAATTTTTACATGATATATTTATACGATATTTTTATTTATTTAACTTATTTTATTAAGCTAAACAATTGTAATTAATTTATTATATCAATTATTTAATTTAATTATTGAGTTTTTTTAATGTTTAGATTATATTCTTTATGTACTTAATTTTATTTTTAATTTGAGAAATTAAGTGTTAAAATAACATCGATAAATACTGTTTTGTGTCTTTTTTTTTTGACAAGATAAAAGTAAGCATATATTATATCCTATTTTCTCTTAATAAAATTTTTATTATCTATCTTAAAATAAAAAAATATTATAAATTACTTTAAACAAATAAATCAGTCATTATTTTGAGAATATATTATGTATTTAATTATATATTCATATTATTTTTAATCGTTTTACTAGATGTTTAAACTTAAAAAAAATATAAAACTGTTTCTAAACACAAATACAATTATTTTAATTTAAAAATAAACAAAATATATTAGTGAGTTCTACCAGATAATAACATTTTGTCATATTATTTTAATTTTAAAAATGAATATGATATGTCGTATCAGCAGGTCCTGGCTCAGTAATCAGTACAGAAGTAATGCTATACCTAATTTGGCGTTCAAAGTTTGTCGGAGGACAATTTTAGAAACCATATTATCGAAAAGATTAATTTGCTTAATGATGTCAATGAAGAAAGCAATAGGGTAGATTACTAGGGGGAATAAAGCACGCTTATCGCTAAAAGTTGAAAATTGTAAAATAGGTATAGGCTCCACGGTATATATGCACAAGTAGTGGAGGACATTTTCGTTTCTATTAGGTGACAAACTTTTGGATCATATAATCCTAACTTATACCTCTATTATGTTGTAAGATAGCATGTAGCTAGGCTTTATTTTGAATATAAGCTTACATTTTATTCTATAATAATTAAAATGACGAATAAATAATGTTTTTTGTTTATCTTTTGTTGGCTTCTAAATTAAAGGGCCCTCTTTCTCCATGGTGCTTAGGGCTCTCCTAAGGAGTCGATCTAGCATTCAATCAATTTTCTTCTCTTCGGTTACATCCAGATCAATAAATAATTAAATATGGCTAATATAAGTGACGATCAAACTTCACTGAAAGAAAAGGACAAAGAACTAGAAGCGAAGAAGATGATGTCTTAACCATATTTATGAGAAGGACAACATTAGGTGTAACACCCTAAATTTGTCGACAATTTTAATGTTTAATAAATTTCATCAGTTGAAAATTTTAATGTTTAATAAATTTCAATTATTAAATTAATTTTTGAATTTTTATTTTATTAGATAAATTAATCTTTCCGTAATATTATTTATTTATATAAAAAATATAATAATTTTATAACTTTTTAGGGATTATTATGCTTTTATTAGTGTTTTACTAATTTTTGGCAAGTCGTCGATGTAAATGATTGATTATCAAATGTATAGAAAAATTAAAGATGGACAAAAAAAAAAAGAAATGCTGAAATATATAAATATATTAACTTTGTAGAATTTAAAGTTAAATGTTACAATAAAAATAGAAGAAAAAAAAATAAATATCCTGTCATACTTAGGTAATTCTCAACTCAAATTTATTAAACCTACTTAAAATTTTTGCTAACTTAAACATCAGAGTTTTTTACTGGTACTATCTCCTATTCTCACTCAAAGACCTTGGATAGCTTTGCCTTGCTAGAAAAGACATCAGAATCCTCATCAGAAGGAGTCTAGACTTCACGCCTATCACACCAATTTCAAGTATTCCTTGAAACATTAGTGTCAATTTCAGGGATCTGGAAGTCAACACCAAACCATCGGAAGCTCATCCAGAAGATGGACGTACTACATCCGATTTAGAATCTCACAGTGAAGACAGGAATCGAACACTCTTTATACCCCAATATTCAGAGAGGGGTAAGGATACTACTGAAGACAGGGGTAGAAGCGACTTAGGAAGACAAAGGCTAGGTTCTCAGGTCCACATTCTTGAAGGATCAAGAAACAGAAAAGCAATAGAGATTATGGAATTGGTTCATGGTCATCAAGGTTGTTTAAAACAGCTGGAAATCGAGCTAGAGAGACAATGCAAATCTAAACAACTGCTATGGAAGGAACTGTGAATTGAAAGAGAGCTTGAAGAAAAATTAAAGAGATTGGAGTCTAACCTGAAGGGAAAAATCTCGGAGTGATCGGGATACAACCCCTTTGGGAAATGATGACACATTCTCAAAAGAAATCATGCAGGTTAGAGTAACAAAGAGCTTCAAGAGTCTGGACATGGATCTTTATGATGGCACCTCGGACCCATGACACTATCTAAGCAATTTTAAAAGTCACATATACTTGATAGATGCGTCTAATGTAACAAGGTGCAAAAACTTTTCAACTAATGAAGGGGTTTGACAACCTACTCCCTAGCTCAATCACTTGTTTTGACAACTTGGCCAAAAATTTCTTCATGTGATTTTTCATTCGAAAAGAAAAGGTCAAACATGCTTCGAGTCTCTTGGGTGTTAAATAAGAGGTCAGAGAGTCCCTTCAGGCCTACATAGAGAGGTTTAACAAAGCATCTTTTGAAATTTAAAAATTTACCTACTACAACAGCTCTCATGGAACTTGTCAATAGTCTTAAAGATCCTTTCTCACAATCAATATCAAAGAGACATTCGACCTCTTTGTATGAAGTCCAACAACGAGTTGAGAAGTATATCAACATAGAGAAAACTACTCAAATAAAAAACTTGCAATAGGAAAAGGCAACCAAAATCAAACCCGCAACTAAGAAAATGAGCAAAAAAAGAAAGAAGAATATAATTCGTAAAGACTTTGAAGGTATTACTCATACACTGTTGCGAGTTTCGTTAGTCGATGTTTACGTAAAAATATGCCACACTGAAAAGATACCACTTCCAAGGCCAATTCAAATTATGAAAGGAGTAAATTGGTAAAAATACTGCAAATACTACAAAATCTATTACCACTCTACCAATGATTGTTATCATTTGAAAAATATGATAGAGAAATTAGTTAGAGAAGGACAATTGGACAAATACCTTATTGGAAGGCTGGGTGAATCCAACAAAAGGAAAAGGGATGAGGAAGAAGATAGAGAAAAGCAAAGGCGACCAACAAGACCACCTGAGAAACATGTTCATGTAATCGCAAATGGGTTCGTAAGAGGAGAGATAACCAAGTCCTCTCACAAGAGACATTTGAAAGAAGTCTACCAAGTTGAGGAGAATGAAAAGATGCCCGACCTACCCACAATAACTTTCATGAAGGAACATGCAAATGGTATAATCCCTAGTTATGATGATCCAATAGTGATAATGATAATTCTAGCCAACGCCAATCTACACAGAACATTGGTAGATTTAGGAAGTTCAACAGACATCCTATTTAAGCTAGTCTTTGATAAGCTTAGTTTGGATGAAAAGAATTTAAAGGCATATCCAGATACTCTCTTTGAATTGAGAGATTCCCCAATCCAACTTCTAGGGTATATCACCCTTTATATTATCTTTGGCAAGGGATTAAAAGCGCAAACCATAAGCTTCAACTACATTGTAGTAGATATGGCTTCAGCTTATAAAGTCTTAATAGGTCAGACAACATTAAACCGACTTGCTACAGTTGTGTTAACTCTACACCTTTGTATGAAATTTTTCACTTAGGAAGAAATAGCTACAATAATAGGAGATTAGAAATTGAGATAAAAAATGTTATAATGAAAGTCTAAACTTGCAAGGTTGTTCAAAAGGAAAGGAAGTTCATTCAATAGAACTTGGGGGTGTTTGAATAAGAGAAGACATAAAACTTCATCCTGAAAGAAAGACGACTATTGTGAGGGCTAATCTAGAGAAAAAATTGAAAGAAGACCTTATATGCTTTTTAAAGGATAATGTCGATCTCTTCGCTAGAAAGCTTCAGACATGCCAAGTATCCAACCCACTCTCTTGTGTCATAACCTAGCCATCTAGTTCCTGACTTGTGCAGCAACGATGACAGAAGCTTAGCCCTAAAAGAGCACTGGTCGTGGATGAACAAATTCAAACTCTATTGGAAGCTGGATTTATTAAGGAAGTAAAGTACCCCTTGTAGCTAGCAAATGTAGTTTTGGTAAAGAAACAACTTGGGAAATGGAAGATGTGTATAGACTACACCGACCTTAACATCTTCTACATTGTCTCCATATCCATCTATAGGCTCAAAAGAATGAATAGGTTCATTCTAGTCCGGTCCAGTGACTCCAAATGTATCATTGAGCATTGCTATCATTGGATGTTGAGATGTCGAATCATCTTGTACAATATGACTAGTTTGATAAACTTGTGATCCAACTCCAACTGCTTCTTCACCATGCCAATACCAAATTTTGTAGTTTTTTGAAATGGTTTGACCATGATATGTTTAAAAACCTTCTCTCTTATTTGCCACTTGTCAAAACCACACACCGAACAAAGGCATTTAATTTGACAACCCCCCAAGAGATCGATGCTCAAAAGCAAAATCTAAAAATTTATTTAAACCATCCTTATACTTATGTGTGGTTCATGACTTTTCAATCCATGACTTATCGATTAAAGGTGAAGAGAAGTAATGTGCAAATTCATTAGAATCTATGGTGAGTTTCAGCACTTCGAAGCTTGGAAAAAATGTTGATGTAGTGTCCATAGCAACCAAACAAAACTGCAGAGTTACAATATTGCCTCTAGTGTGAAGAAGATAAACTATGAGAACAAAGCTATTGTGTGCACAAGACGTAAACTGTGGCACCCTCCAGTGGATTAGGGTGGCTGTTGATTCTTCATAAACCGCTAGAGCCTACAACGGTTTATGCGATGTCTCATTCCTTTAGAAACAGCTACACCTTTTAGCGGTTTTTACACTTTTTTCATGTAATCCGCGCTACCTTGTAGCAGATTACGTTCAACTTAAGTCTCTGATCCTTGTATCGATTTACATAGAATAAAAAATTGCAAAAATATCTGTAATTTCAGAAAGTTGTAATCTAATAAATTTGAATTCTAATTATTTTATTTGAGTAACTTGCCCCGAAAAAAATGTAAAAGAAACTCAATAATTTTTTTGAGAACCAAATCAAATCCATCAAGAAGTTCAAACAGATAAAAACACAAAAAGGCAATAATAATTTTGGAAAAACCATCATGAATGATTATAGCATGCACAAATTTGATTGTGAGAAACGAAAAGCATGGAAGACAAACAACAAAAAAGTGATGATAGACAGAATCACTAGTGATAGGGAACAAAGCATATATTAATATAGTGATATAACCATGTTCTTTTCCGGTCCAAAATTAATTATAAACAAGAAAAGTCATGCTATTTTCCAATCCCAAATATCTATGTTTCAAAAATAATTTGTTATAACTAATTTTTTATAATTTAACAATTTTATCACTATTCATAGTAGTAGAATGCCTGAAAAATCCTACCTCGTAAAACCTAAGAATCTCGACGGAAAGAGAAACTCACAGCATAGTAGTTCGATGAAGGAGGCTGTAGCCGGAGGAGAACACCACCGGAGGAAAACATTGCTGGAGGAGATTTTCATTTCAACCTTGTTCTCACACAATGACAGCGTTTCAGTTTGTAGCATGGTAGCTCAATTGAGGAGATTATAGTTGGAAGAGAATGCGCCGCCAGAGGAGAACATTGCCAAAGGAGATTGTCGCTAGAGAGATTGTCGCTGCAGAGAGCATTTCAGATCACAACACACAATCATTGCTAGAAAGATCGTCAGAGGAGAATGTCGCTGAGAAGATCATCGCTGTATCAGATTATCGCTGGAGCAGATCGTCACTAGAGCAAAGCACGGTGGTTGATAAACCGCTATTTTACGATTTATTTTGTATTGAATTGAGTGGATTTATCTATTATTCTCACACTTATGCATATAATTCGCATGTTTTATATTTTCCTTCCTAATTTTGTGCTATAATTAAAAGCATCTTTCTTTGGCCTTAAATTTTCTAATTTTAATACTCTCTTATTTCCATTCGACACCGTGATATGTGTGTTAAGTGATTTCAGGTTTTTTAGGGCAGGAATGGCTTAGATGATAGAAAAGAAGCATGCAAAAGTGGAAGGAACACAAGAAAATGAAGTTTTGAGAAGCAGGCAGTGACGCGCACGCGTGGACGACGCGTACAAGTGACCAATGCATCAAGCAAGCGACGCGTACACATGACTAACGCGTACGCGTATCGAGTGTCATGTGCTGTAATTTACAGAAAACGATGGGGCGATTTCTGAGCTGCTTTGGACCCAGTTTCAAACCCGAAAACACATATTAGAGGCTGAAGAGTGGGGCGAATCAATCAATCAGTTACTCTCATACATAGTTTTAGGTTTAGATGTAGGTTTCTAGAGAGAGGCTCTCTCCTCTCTCTAGGTTTTAGGGTTCTTAGTTTTGTTTCTTCTCAAATTCAGATTTCTACCTTACTTTAATTTAGTTTTCTTCTACTTTTACTTGTCCTAGTACTTTGGTTTATCTACTTGTCTTGTTGATTCCCTTATGTTGCCAATTTAGTTTATGAATTCTTCATGTTAGATTCAATTTCCTTTTTAATGCAATTTGAGGTATTTCATGTTTATTGCTTTTTTCTTCATTTGTTATTATTGATTTCTTGCAATTGTTGATTTTAGATTTTAGATTCTCTTATTACTTTTCTGTACTTTTATTTCGTGCCTTCCAAGTGTTTGATGAAATGCTTGGGGGATTTTAAATTAGATTTTTTATATTCTTAGCTTGGATTGAGTAATTTGGAGACTCTTGAATTGTCAAAGTCTCTTATTGGTTGGTGATTGAAAGTTGCTAGTTGGCTTAAGCTTCATTAACTCTAGTCTTTGATTAGGACTTGTGAACTCAAGTTGATTTATTCACTTGACTTTTCTTCAATTGTTAGAGGTTAACTAAGTGAGAGCAATTTGCAATTACCATCATACTTGACAATGATAATGAGGATAGGAATTCCGATTCTCAACCCTTGTTAGGACTTTTCTTAGTTGTTGGTTTATTTTCTTGTTATTTAGATTTCTTGTTCCTTAATTCAAAAATCCCAAAAACGTTTTCCCATAACCAATAGTAACTACACTTCCCTGCAATTCCTAGAGAGACAACCCGAGGTTTAAATATTTCGGTTAATTTTATTGGGTTTGTATTTGTGACAAACAATTTAAATATTGATTGAGGTTTAATTGTCAGTTTAGAACTATACTTGCAGCGTGATATTTTTGTAAAAATCTTTACCGACATTTTTTCTCCATCAGTGGTAGCGTCATTTTCAAGTTTCAGCGTGAAGTCTTAGGGTTTTTATCATTGGAGAAGAATTTTGGGATTTTTTTTATAATGGGTCTAGACCAGAATCATAAAAAATTGTCATTTTATACAAATTAATTATGGCAACACCATAAAACACTATAAAAATTATATAAGTTCTATTTTAAACCTTTTTATTATAGTGATATCTTTACAAAAGTGAATAAGCATGCAAATATATGAAAGCGTTAAAATACTAAAGGAGAATTTATGACAACATAACTCAAGATTCCTAATTTCAAAGAATTGCAAAGTTAAACTAACACTTTTGACTCGTAACAACTATCATTTTGAGCGATAGTTGTTGCCAAACTACTACAAAAAGTGTTGGTAAAAATGGCACTAATTTTATGGTGGGTTAAAAAAACTGCCATTATATTTGTTAATTTCGACGGCTAACGCCATAATGTTCATGATTTTTGTGGCGGCTTTTGTTGATTGTGGCATTTGGAGCCGTCACAGAATTTTTGTTTTCTTTTTAACTTGAGTGATGTTGCATATGAGAGTGTGATTAGTATTGCTGCATATGAAAAAGTGAGGATGATGTCAATGACGAACCCTAATTTCTTGCCATTGTTCATCTTTCACTGATTTGTCATTCAACTCCTCACTGTCGCTCATCCCCTTGTTGCAGCTCATCTCCTCGCTGCTGCAAGCAATGCCGTTGTCGCTGCCTTCATTGAGCTTCTATGATTTGGCTTCGATATGAAGATTTGTCAGCGTTCGTTAGAGCTCCGATTTCTACATTTCTTCAATTCATATATTCTCTCTCTCCCTCTGACACTTCACTTCTTCTCCTCGGGGCTCGAGAAAACCACCACAGTCACCACCAGCACTGAGCGCCACCATGGAGGTTGGCAGAGCAACGCTATCGGATGTTTACCAAAGCGCGAAGAAGCTCCTCCTGAATAAGTGTGACAGCGTGGAACGCCTCGAACGCCTCGACTACTCCACCTCCTCCGATCTCTCTGATGCGTGAGCATCTTTCCTATCTTTTTCTAGTGAATTTGCATCTAATTTGTTGAGTTTAATTAAGAATTAATTATCTTTTAGCCAATATGGATGGTACTTTGAGTCTTTTGCAATTTTGTTTATTTTAGGTAGCATTCGACTGGATTTGATGGAGTTTCTGCAGCTCAAGAATTAAAGGAGATAGCAGCAAGGAGCGACGCGTACGCGTGACTGACGCGTACGCGTGACTTGGAGCTTTTCATGGCGACGCATGCGCGTGACTGACGCGTACGCATGATTTGAAGATTTGCTCAGCGACGTGTGCGCGTGACCGACGTGTCCGCGTGACTCGCAAAAAAGACCATCGACGCGTACGCGTGACATGCGCCACGTGTAGAAAACGTAGAAAATGCTGGGGAGTGATTTCTGGGCCCCATTTTAGCACCCAAGTTAGGCGCGGATCCAGTGAAGCCAAGTGATCCCTATGTTACAAGACACGGAGTAGTTAGTTAATTCTGATTTAAATTCAAATTTGATTTTAAAATAGAAAAAGATATTATCTTAATTTTAAATTAATTAGGATTAGTTATAAAAAGGGGAGACTTCTCTTTTATTAGGTAGATTCCATTAGGGGGATTCCATTAGGGAATTCTATACAAATTTACATTCCACATTCCATGAGCAATTAATCCTCCATTGTTAAGGTTAGGAGCTCTGTCTATTTGTATGGATTGATTTTATTGCTTTTTCTGTTTTAATTTATGCATGAATTTATAATTTAAGAATTGTTTTCGCTCTTTATTTTATGAATTTGGGTGGAACGGAAGTATGACCCTCTTTCTATTTGAGTTCTTGTATAACTTGAAAAAAGCTCTATACTTGAACAACAGCTTGAAAACAACTTCTCCTAAATTTTAATTATCTGAATTTAACAGGATACGTGACATATAATCCTTTTATTTCTTGGGTAATTAGAGTTTTTGTGGCATATAAACTAGAAATTGATTATCACCCTCTAATTGAAATTAATTGACCAAGGAATTGGCAGCTAATGAATTTTAGAGGAGACTAGGAAGGTCTAAGGAATTAGGGTCTAGTCACATACAGTTTGCCATAAATTAAATCCTGCATAATTAAATTAGTTAGTGAGAAAAGTTAATCCGGAAAAATAGATAACTCTGAAGCCTTAACTGTTTTCTCCATATTTTATTCCCAACTTATTTATTTGTCTATCCTTTTGATATTCTGAGTTCGAACTTAAACCTTTTAAACATCTCAAAACCCTTTTCTGCTTGCCTAACTAAGCCAATCAATCAATCATTGTTGCTTGATCCATTAATCCTCGGGGGATCGACCCTTACTCACATAAGGTATTACTTGGTACGACCCGGTGCACTTGCCGGTTAGTAGTGTGGGTTATAAAATACCGCATCAAGTTTTTGAGTCACGCGTACGCGTCAATGGTCTTTTTCGCGAGTCACGCGGACGCATCGGTCATGTGCACGCGTCACTGAGCAAATCTTCAGATCACGCGTACGCGTCAGTCACGCGCACGCGTCGCCGTGGAAAGCTCCAAATCACGCGTACGCATCAGTCATGCGTACGTGTCGCTCCTTGTTGCTATCTCCTTTAATTCTTGAGCTGCAGAAACTCCATTAAATCCAGTCGAATGCTACCTAAAATAAACAAAATTACAAAAGACTCAAAGTAGCATCCATATTGGCTAAAAGATAATTAATTATTAATTAAACTCAACAAATTAGATGCAAATTCACTAGAAAAAGATAGGAAAGATGCTCACGCATCACTCTCCCTCTCCCTCTCCAACGACATCTCTCAGATCCAATCCCTATGCGTTCAGATGGATCGATTCTGGAGCTCCATCACCGCCAAATCTCAATGCGATCTCTGGAAAAGGTTCGTTTTGAATCATCCTCCTCTTTCGCCGTTTTTTAACCTATTCTGAATAAGTTCTAATCGAAAATTCTATTTCTGCAACACGTTAGTTATTAGGCCATGAAGCTTCTGAAATAAATGAAGTATCTGCAATCGATGAAAACTTGGCTTCAGTGAATGTTGTCTTGTGTATATAAGAAATTGTTATTGTTGTATATTTATAGTTAAAAAATCATGCATGTTATATTTGATACTTTGTATACGAGTTATTATTTTTTATTTTCAATACTAAAAAATCATATATTATGTTTAATACTTTGTTTATGAGTTATATAATATTTTGACTATGGATTATGATTTTTTGTTATTGTGAAATTTTAATCAAAAAATTATTTGTTTAACGCGATAAAAAATAACGATAAAAATTGTCACTTTTACCCAATAAAAATGGCAGTTTGTAACTGTCATTTTAAACAGCATAAACGTCATTTTAATTCGGTAAAAATGGCAGTTTTAAATGCCATTTTAACCAATAAAAATGCATCGTCAGGGTAAAAACGACGGTTCAAAAATGCCGTTTTAACCAACCAAAAACGCCACTCTGTCAAGGTAAAAATTGTGGTTCATAAACGCTGTTTTAACCAACCAAAAATGCCGTTTTATCTTGAAAATAACGGTGGTTTGAACCGCCATTTTAACAAACAAAAAAATGCCGTTTTATTTGAAAATAATGGCAGTTTGAACTGCCATTTTAAATTATCTAAAAACCGCTGTTTTAATCCAAAAAATTGTGACAATTTTCTAAAAACTGCCGTAATAACTAGAATGACGCCCAAAATTACGTCGCTTTTTAAAACCGTCATTTTTTATAATAATGACATTTTAAATCGCCATAAATACTAAAAAAATTGCCGTTTTAACCAAAATTTTTTGTAGCGAACAAAGATGCATTTATGCCAACTTTGACATGTATAAATGTTTTTATCATAGATAATAAGAGTAAAAAGGGATGAATCGAGTCAAATTTTGGTCTAAACAAGGTTGCTGATGTCAAAACTTCTTATTTGTTATAGATTTTTTTCAGGTTGAAGTTTAGCCCGATTAAAGCCTATTAAACGCACAAACTTATTTAAAGACTTACTTTATGAATTATAACTCAAAAACTTAAGAAAAAAAATTAAAATGACATTAGATGTTTACTATAATTTATAATTCATTGATATATTAACCCAGAACTTGCAAATCGCAATCTTATTTACAACCATAGTCCATGAACATAAATTATACTCAAACTAAAATATCTAAATCATATGTTCTAGTAGTTGAACTCCATCTCAACAAAAGGAAAAGTAGTATCAAGTTCTGAAGTTCATAAATTTTACGAAAATCTATATATCATTGATTCGCCACATGTCAACAAAAAATACAAAATCCTCTTGTGTTCCAAACGATTAATTAAAAAGAAACATAGTTGACCGCAAATTAGAATCACCAAGATTAGATCTTCAAATAACAAGAATAATTTATGTTCTTTCAAAGACATTATATTAAATGAGCTGGTCTAATGAGCTTTACGGGATTTTTGTAAAACCTATTACTTAGCCATTTATTTAATTAATAATGTTTACAGAAAATTTAAACTCGACTTATTTAACAAAACGAGACAAAATGAATTGAGTCTAAGACAAACTAAGTCGTGAATTTCCGTTGGAAATTAAAACCTAGTCTATTTCCACATCTAATCATTGACAAAGATGTTAACCTATTATTATTTTCCTGTTTTTTTTTTTTTTTTTTTTGGGGGGTGGGGAGGGGGAGGGGTTTTGGTTTGGCTAGAGGTGGGGGACAATGTTGGTTTGTCTATCTCATTGGTGATTTAATATCACATATGCTATAAATAGCAGAACATTTTTTCGTACTCTTCCATCTAAATTATTCTAGTGGAGAAATAAACGACGACCTACCTGACCTTCCACTAATGAGTGACCTAAACAAACAATATAGCTTTTAATCGGAACATATACGAAGTTATAGATTCTAATGATCGTACTCCGGGACCAGTATCCATTCAAGGCATAGTGGATTATTATTTACAAATAAACGAATCCATGAAGTAGATTTCATATCCAATAAAGCTATTAGGATCCTTTATTTCTATATTTCCTAATTAACATGTAATACTAATTGAACATATCTAGAGCACTAGGGTATGCATGCATTGATTACGTACTATTATTTGACCCGTTCAACCGTCGGTAATCTGACTTTATTATCAGAATTCCACTAATTGGTCGGATTGATTTAACCAAAAGATTAAAAAACGGTACGGTAGGTTTTTTTTTTAATCTACGGTATTTTTTAGTCTGATAAATCTAAATTTAATTTAAGAGTTTATTATTGGCCAATAAATTATTTTATGCACAAAATAGCACGATAAAAAATTTTTAGTAAAAAAAATTAATTTAAAATTATTTGAAAAAAAAAACTTATATAAAATTCATGCAAATCTTAAAAAAGAGAACTTTTAAGTGAAAGGAAATATTATATACATAACTATTTATATTTTTTTATTAATTTAAATTTTTTAAAAAAGTAATTTCATGATCGATGCGTATGTTAGTCTTTTTTATTATTCACAAGTTTGAAATAATTTAAAATTTTCACACGTTATTCTCAATGATAATTTGAAAAACATCAATAATATTCATACCTGGATTTAAGACGCCCAACCCAACTCATCCAACCAAGCACCTCTTGAGTGGATTGGGTTCCGATCCTTTCCAACGACTTGGTCCAAGTACAGGAGGCATAAGCCCTCCCTGATTGGGTCTAATCAGGTTGGATTGCCTAAATCCACCAAATCTCTCGTATCCAGGGTAACTAACTCGATTTAGAGAGCAAGTTAAATGTTAGCTTTTTAACTACTTCGATTATCACCATTAAGAGAATGAAGATGATAACCAATTAAAATGATGTAATTTTTTTTGCTGTAAAAAAAAAATCGTCCATTATCATATGAAATTATCCATATAGGATTACTAAATATATTACATTTCATTCTATAAATATTTTAACATTCAGATAATTTTTATCTAACCTACATAAAACCTATTAAAACTCTTGCTGATTTGAGTATTAGAATCCATTACAGGTATTTTCATTATCGTTCAAACAAAGACGAGAAGTTACTTATAAAAATTTGAATTGTGACGTCTAGCATAGTTATTAAATTCGGACCAGATCGATTGGTTCGACCAAAAAATCGATAAAACTATATCTTAAACCAATTCGAATTAATATTTTAATCGGACAAACGAACGGATTAAATTAAAAAAATCTGGTCAAATTCGATTTAAATCGAGAATCGAATCAGATCGGTTGATCCGCTAACGTCAGGACTCGCATTACTCAAATTTCAAAAAATTGGAGTTTGTGGTAGGCGCTGAATTCAAACTTGAGTCATTCAAGTTATAAAGGAGCCTGCAACCATTAGAACAAGTTTGCTCTTTGTATTATATTATGTCTTTTTATAAATATATTACTAACTATTAGACATACCCTAATTAATAACTTATATATTAATTCTTTTAGTCATGCAAATTTAAGATATTTTTTAATTTTTTTATTCTAATAAATAGTGTTCATATTAATTTAATTTATTTTTTATTTTATATTTACTCTTTCTTAAATTAATTATTTTTTAGTTATATATAATTATTAAAATAAAAATTAAATTTTTTTAAATATCTATAAATTAAAAAAGATAAACAAAAAAATTTATTAATCATGACATATTTTTGTTATTGATAATTATATGACATCTATTAATATTAATATTTTTCAACATATATTTAAATAGTGTAATAGATACTAATTAATTAATGAATTAGAAAATAAGTTAATATGATATAAAAAATTAAATTTTATATATTTATTTAATTATGATCGGATCAATTGGTTGAACCTGTGATCTACCAATTGAATCAGTGATTCAATAACTCAATAACTTGGTCGGATCGATTGCCAATTCGGTTATGATAACTATGACGCCTAGGTTGTTCATTCTCACCTTAGTGATTTTAGTAACACCTCAAAACAAATAGTAAGGATAAAGTCAACTTTAAAACATTGGACTAAAAGTAAAACAACTATTTTAAAAGACTAAAACTTTTGAACAAAAGGACACATATTAAAATATGTCTGTTATACATACAAGTTTTTTGGCATATAAGTTCGTATAAATTAGTTTAAACCCAACAAAAACAATCCTCAGTTTAGATTGCGTATAAACACGCACTTTTTCACCTCTTAAATAGCACAAAAACCATTATGGCAAACGGTTCTTCTTCCTCAATTAAAACTGCAATACTCAAAATTCAAATAAGGATCAAAATCTCTCAAATCGTTACGAAAAGTGAAGGAAGTTTCAAAGTTGAATTCGAAAAGAATTATGAGAAAATGAAATAAGAACATGAAGAAGAAGAAGCAGCAAAAGATGAGGATGAGGAAGAAGAAGAGTTTTAAATTATGTAGAACTTATGAGTACAAAAACACTAAAAATTCTTAAACAATACACATAAATATCTTAGTTTTACACCGAAAGTGGATGCAAATACACAAAAATATTTTCTTTAATACTGTATTTTTTTCTTCGTCTTTTTTTTCCTTAGTTCTTTCTTTCTTTTAATTGAATGAAGGTAAATTCATCCTCTTCCAAGTAATTTGTAGCATTATGTATTTTTTTCTCTTCTTTATTTGATTCTTTTGTTTTTATTCTTATTAAAAGAGTAAAATAAGAATAAACTTGAGAAAGTAAAAGAAGAAAGAAAATATGAATAAAAAAAATGGTGATGATCATGAAAAAAGAAGAAGAAGAAGCAGCAGAAGATGAAAAGGAGGAAGAGGAATAGTTTTAAATTATGCAGAACTTATCAATATAAAAACACTGAAAATTCTTAAACAATACACATAAATATCTTAATTTTACACCGAAATTGGCTGCAAATACACAAAATATTTCTTGTAATGCTGTATTTTTCTTCTTATTATTATTTCTTTCTTTTTTTTAGTTGAATGAATGTAAGTTCATTCTATTCCAAGTAATTTTGCAGCATTATGTATTTTTTCTTCTTCTTTGTTTGATTTTTTTATTTTTATTCTTGTTAAAAGAGTAAAACAAGAAGAAAAAGATGAATAAGAAAAAGAAGAAGAAGAAGATGGTGATGAGATGAAAAAATAAAGAAGAAGAATCAGCAGAAGATGAGGAGGAGGAAGAGGAAGAGTTTTGAGTTATGCAGAATTTATTAGTACACATACACCGAAAATTCTTAAACAATACACATAAATATCTTAGTTTTACACCGAAAATTCTTTTTAGGAAGAGGAAGAGTTTTAATGTTGCATTTTTTTCTTTTTTTATTTCTTTCTTTCTTTTAGTTGAATGAATGTAGGTTTATCCTCTTTCAAGTAATTTTGTAGCATTATGCTTTCTTCTTTTTCTTCTTTGTTTGATTTTTTTTTTATTTTTATTCTTGTTAAGAGAATAAAACAAGAAGAAATTTGAAAAGATAAAATAAGAAAAAAAATATGAATAAGAAAAAAAATAATAATAAGAAGAAGATGATGATGATGATGAAAAAGAAGAAGAAGCAGCAGAAGATGAGGAACAGGGAGAAGAAGAATTTTGAATTATGCAAAACTTATCACTATATATACACCAAAAATTTTTAAACAACACACATAAATATCTTAGTTTTATACCGAAATTTACTACAAATACACACAAATATTTTTCTTAATGCAAAACTCATACTTTACATTCAATTCAAACTATCAACGATGAATAGCAATTTTCACAAATAAAAACAACATTATTCACCTACAGAATTATAAACTACTAACGAAAACATTAATTAGACTGAACCACACCTCAACCACTTGATTAGATTCAAAACAATAATTCACTTCGCTTTGGTTTAATTGACAATCTGAACTTGAATAATTCATTATCTTCAACAACAAGATAACTGTTCAAAATTAATTTCAGAGCTTGATTTCAAAAACGTAGATAACGAAAGAAAGCACAAAAAACGAAGAAAGAGAATGCAGAGAACAAACGAAGAGAAACACAAAAAACGCAAAAACGGAAGAGAATGTAGATCGAAAATGCTGAAAAAATTTAAAAATGGAAACAAAATTCTTTTGAAAAAGACAATTATATATTTGCGCGTTAATTGAAAAGTTGGTTAGATAGTGACACGTGAAATAAATTAAGTTAAAGAGACTTATATGAACTTGTATCGAAAAATGACTTTATTACGTGGAGAATATTTCATATTAAAAATATTTCCTAGACGTTAAACTCTTGAATTCTTGAACATTAGAAATATACACCTGGAAAAGTAGTTTATTTGTATCACTTGCTAGAATCCATTCTCCTATTTTCTATATGAGACTACGAGTAGTGGTCCCATAAATGAAAAAGGTTGATATGTCAGCCATACACCTGCAATAATTTTGAGGTTGATTATTAATTTTTGATGTTACCGCTGGTGGAATTTTTCTAGGAATGTAAATGCACATGGTGGTGTTGAGTTGAATCGAATTGAAGCTAAGTGTAAAACTTTACCGTGTTTCCTTTCTTTGTACACTTTGTCCTGATGAACAAACAGAGAAACTCATCAGTCTATGAATCTATGATTACCATTCCCCATGTGATCTTGGCGAGTCACCATAGGTTCATGACCATTTTCTCTATTTAGGAAATATTTGAACCATAATGTTGGTCACGAGAAACAATGGTACATGTCTTGTTGGGATATATAGATATATAATTTGGTAAGTATTGGCGCCTTTGTTGCTGTTTTCAAAATAGTTGATTTTACTAATTGATTTTTACTATCAAAAATATGTTCAATGTTGTTAGATTTATTGTCAGAATTTTTTTCTAAATATTACTATTGAATTTTTCCTGAAAAAATCCAATAATAACGAATTAAAATTGAATTAAAAAAATATAATTAAATTTGAGAATTTACTATTATCTCTAGCATAAAATACGACGCAAAATATTAGTATTAAAATGACACAAAATGTATCGTCGGATTTATCGTTTGAATAATCCTATAGTAATGATGGCACTTGATCATTCAAGAATAGATATATGTTACCATTGGATTTTAAATCAAGCGCACCGTTTTATTGGATATTTTTTTTTCTTCATTATATATATTCTCTTATTTTATTTAATTTATATACATAGTTGTTTTTAGTTTTTTTTTTCAGTACATTTTAGTTATTTTATGTGTCTGATATTTCTGAATTATGATATATAAAATTATTGTTTTCATATTAATATTTTAAAACTTATGTGGTATGTTTTTGTCTTATCGTTTAATTGAGTGGCCTGTATGACATATAATTAAAACAATAACACCAATATAAGAAAAAGTTTTAAATAAGTTTTGTTATGGTGGGTAACTGGAGATTAATGGCTGGATGGCATTGGTTGGCCCAAACATATGAAGAAGGAGGCTTCAAGTGGATCTGCAACTCGGGAACTTCCGTCCGACTTGTGTGTGTGAAAGAATGGGGGGTGGTACCTGCAAAGACACTCTGATGCCTAAGTCAGCAAAGGATTAAGCAGGTTTTTGAATGTATTGGAACTTAGAGATACCTGAGGGGTGTCAGTGTATTTATAGTGGTGAACCAATAACCACCGTTGGAGTAGTGCCACCTTTTTAGGGTGTTAACCGTCCCATTATCTTAGGGAGGTTAGGATATGGCTCTTGGAAGTGGTTAGAGAGATTCTAGGGGCAGTTACTCATTTGAATGAGTGTTTATCTGCCAGCTAACCCTCGTACCCGACTTCTTTAGAGCAAGTCGTGGTGAGAACCGACTTCATAGGACGAAGGTTGGTATTGGGTGAGACTCAATCCGTGGGATTAGGTCTTTTATTTGGACCTGGGCCTTTACTGTTGGGCCAGGGTATGAACAGTGCCCCTACTCGAGCCCAATTTTCTTTTCAAGATTTGGGTTCGAGTATTCTACTCGGGGTCGTAGCCGACTTGTAGGAGGACCGACGTGATGGTCTGAAACCGACGTGACTTTTCGTAGCCTTTTGGTTCTGACAGTTACGTCTAATCAAGCGTCGTGTCCGTTAGGGATGTGCGTAGGAATTGATGGTCTTGGTAACGGTGCATTCTCATTAATGACTGCCCCCGTTTTTACCATTGTGCCCCCCACGTACTTATAAATACTTTCCCTCTCTTTCATTGTTTCGTTTCTGCGATTTTTCAAATTTTCCCTTCATTCGTTCGTGCTGCATTCTTGTGTTTTCGAAGGCTTTTTCTTCCTCCAACTCTCATTTTCAGATAAAGGTTAGCTCTTTCTGTAACATACTTTTCTATTTGCATGCCTTTATTTTGTAGATAGGTTGGTTTGTAGACTTTAGTTCTGTATTCCCTCCCTTTAGAGACCGTGTTTTTTATTTTTCTTTTATTTTTCCCTTGTAGGTTTTTGTTACCTTTTTAAGAAAAAGAAATGGCTTCCGTAGATGTTCTTTCTCAGTGGGTTGATGTCACGGTCTTAGGGGAGGAACCCTTGGTCGATACTGAGTTTATCACCCACCTTCGTACTCGCCACAGAATTTGTACTTCTGAGGAGGACGAGCCGAAGTACGAGTTGGTAGTCCCGGGTCCAGAAGACCGGGTTTGCTTTGGGAGGGCCAATGAGACGGCCCCTCATTTTTTCTTTATGTATGAGTGTATGATCACCCGTTTGGGTGTTTTTCTTCCTTTTTCAGACTTTGAGATGTCTGTTTTGCATCACTGCCGAGTTGCCCCTACCCAGCTTCATCCCAACTCTTGGAGTTTTTTGAAAATTTATCAATTTATTAGCCAGGCTTTGGAGTTCCCGACCTCTCTGAGGATTTTTTTCTATCTCTTTCATATGACCAAACCCTTCAGTGGGCTAAATAATAAGCAACAGTGGGTGTCTTTCCGAGCCATACAGGGTCGGAGAGTTTTCACCCTTTTTGACGAATCCTTCCATGACTTTAAAAATTATTTTTTCAAAGTGCAAGCTGTAGAGGGTCACCACCCATTTTTTCTGGATGATAATTCTTCTCCTCGCTTTCCTCTATACTGGCTGGAGGCATCCCCTTGCGAGAAATATGGTCTTGACGACCTGGATGAAGTAGAAGCAGCCATTGTGGGGTTCCTCCGAGAAGTGTGGGGGAGGATCCCATATTTGGACACTAAAAGGTTTCTCCAGGGGTCTCCGACCTTTGTCCTGGCACAGCTAGGTAGCTTTTACTTGTTTGTTAGATTTTCGACTTGTCTGACTGATCTTTCCGACTTGTCTAATCTATTAGCTATTGTTTCTTTTCAGAGATGGCGAAGACAAATGCTCAGGAGACTTACCAGAGAGTCCAGGAGGCCAAAGCAAGGTCTCGCGCCAGGACTGGTGGCGTCAAGACGGTTATCTCTCCTCCTCCTCCTCCTCGGAACGTTGGGACTCTTTTCCAGCCTATCGTGATTTCTTCTTCGGCTTCCTCTCAGCTGCCCCCCTCCGCTCGACCTTCTCCTGAGCCAGAGAAGAAGAAGCGCAAGACCTTAGAGTCTGGCTCTTCTGGTGAGGTTAAGGCGGATGCTCTTGCATTCGTCCGAAAGAACATCTACCCCATGCTCATATAAGCATGGATGATGTTTCTGTTCGGCACTATCTTACCACTCTGGTTGAAGAGAGTCTCAACGCAGCGGGGGTTTGCAGCAAACTCTTGGATATTTTTGAGAAGACTCCTCTCAACTCTTTAGGGATGACCTCGAGGGTCGAGGAGCTGGAAGGAAGGCTTCTTATATATCAAGAGCACGAGAGGGAGTTGAAGGATGAGGTCGCCAAGCTGAAGGAGGAGAGAGATAACCTCTGGGAGAAGGAGAGGAAGTTGCAAGCCCAATGCAACATGGAAGTGGACTTGAGGAAAACAGCGCAGGCCAGCTACCAAAGTTTATTTGATGATCTTGTGTCTGTAAAGAATGATCTGCTGAATTCTCGAAAGGCCTATACCGAGTTGGAGGACTCTATTGCTGATGGCGTCGAGGAGGCTTGGAGGATCTTTAAGGAGCAGGTCGGAGTCATCGCTCCTGACTTGGATCTTTCTCCTTTGGATCCTGACAAAGTTGTTATCGATGGTGCCATAGTGGATCCCCCTGCTCCCGTGATCGTTTCTGAGTCAGAATTGAAGACTCGGGGGCAGAGGATTATTGAGTCCCCTCCTTGCTCGAAGGACGCTTCGGGTTCTTCCCAAGTTCCTCCGACTTCCTCTTCATCTCCTCTGGATGCCTCTCTTCCCGGTCCTGGTGGCGCTCCTCCTGACTCTGGTGGTGGTGATCCATCTACTCCTCTTCAGAAAAAGTAATTTGTTGGCTATTTGGGGGCCCAGCCTGTGGGTCCCCCCTTTTTTAAACTCTTTATTTGTTTTTGGTGGTGTTTGAACAATTTACTTTTGGCCTTTTAAGGCCGTAAACAAAACACTAAAAATACCCCTTTTTTGGATAAGGGTTTAAGTTAAAAAATAAATATCCCTTTTTTGGATAAGGGTTTAAGTTACCTTATGCGTGCATGCTTTTCTGTTTTTGATATTTTAGGAAGTCTTTTCGACCTTTTCCCAAAAACCTTTTATTCGACTTGTCTGTTCTTCTGAGCTTTTTTCGCTTTAAGAACCTAGGACAGTCTTTTCAATAGTTTTTCGATCTCTTTTTTCCACTATTCCTTTATGCTCAACTTTGTGATTTATTGAGCTTTTATGTCTCAGGTTATTTTTGCGATGCGTTTTTCTTCTACTCGGTTCTTCATTCCGATTTACGAGTCGAAGTGTTTCCGAGCTTTTCTACTCGGGTTTTCATTTCGACTTATGAGTCGGATTGTCCCTGAGTTTCTTACAATCAACTTATATAACCTCTTTACATCGACTTGTACCTCGTCGTTTTATCCTGACGACCATCTAGGCCGGTTCATGGGATTTTCACGTTTTGTCGAGCTTAAGTCGGTGCGTTTCGTAGGAAGAAAGAGAAAACAAAAAAGGAATTTATAAGAGATATTTGTAAGATGGAAAAGATCTTTATTAATTGGGGGAGGTACTTTATTGCTACTAAGGGTTTTTGACAATCTATTTCCCTTAGCCCCTA
Organism: Arachis hypogaea; assembly: GCF_003086295.3. Classification (NCBI taxonomy): domain Eukaryota; kingdom Viridiplantae; phylum Streptophyta; class Magnoliopsida; order Fabales; family Fabaceae; genus Arachis; species Arachis hypogaea. The sequence continues at coordinate 107,647,661 of NC_092040.1, forward strand.
CTATGATGCCTCATTAAAAACCCATCTCCAGAAAAAACCCTTTGATTTTGGGAAAAAATCGTGAAGTTGGGAAAAGAGTACATCAGGGAGTAGAGTTCGCTTTTAACTGTAGTACATTTTCATATTACAAGCATGCCACGACCTCGGTAACTCGGTGCCGTTCAGGTCGGTCACTTTATAATAACCTTTTCCTAAGACCTCATTGACTTTGTATGGTCCCTTCCAATTTGCAGCGAGCTTTCCTTCCCCTGATTTGTTGACTCCAATGTCGTTTCTGATCAAGACCAAGTCACTTGGGGTGAATGCTCTTCGAATGACTTTTTTGTTGTATCTTGTAGTCATCCTTTGCTTCAACGCTGCTTCTCTTATCTGGGCTTCTTCTCGGACTTCTGGGAGCAAGTCGAGCTCCTCTTTGTGCCCCTGTATATTTCCGATCTCGTCATGGAGAATCACTCTTGGGCTTTGTTCGTTGACTTCTATTGGTATCATGGCTTCTACGCCATAAACTAGTCGGAAGGGTGTTTCTCCAGTGGCGGATTGGGGGGTCGTCCTGTAAGCCCATAGCACTTGTGGGAGCTCTTCAGCCCAGGCTCCTTTTGCATCTTGTAACCTTTTCTTTAGCCCTGCTAGTATGACTTTGTTGGCTGCCTCGGCTTGCCCATTGGCTTGCGGGTGCTCCACCGAGGTGAACTGGTGCTTGATTTTCATACTGGCTACTAGGCTTCTAAAGGTAGAGTCGGTGAACTGGGTTCCATTATCTGTAGTAATGGAATGAGGTATCCCATACCTTGTGATGATATTTTTGTAGAGGAACCTCCGACTTCTTTGTGCGGTGATGGTGGCCAATGGTTCTACTTCTATCCACTTTGTGAAGTAATCTATTCCCACGATCAGGTATTTGACTTGTCTTGGCGCTTGGGGAAAAGGACCTAACAAATCCATTCCCCATTTTGCAAAGGGCTATGGAGAAGTGATACTGATGAGCTCCTTTGGGGGAGTGATGATTGGATTTTTGACGGCTTAGAATTTCACAAATGAATTCTCGTTGCAAGTATAGTTTCTAAACCAATCAATAATCCTTTCATACAAAAAGTTGTTTGTCACTAAAACAAACCCCTAAAATTTATAAACCGAAGTATTCAAACCTCGGGTCGTTCTCCCTAGGAATTACAATAAAGTGTCTTGTTATTGGTTGTGAGTTATTTTGGGGTTTTGATAAGAAGCATGAAAGATAAATGACAAGAAAGTAAATTAAGGTCTAAAAAGATCTTGGCAAGGGTTGGTGGTCAAGGATCTCTATCCTAATCACTAACCACAATATGAGAATTGGCAAGGATTAATCTCATTAAATCATCCTCTAACTAGTAGTAAAGAAAAGTCAAATGAGCTATATCAATCCTAGTCTATAAGTCCTAACTCTCCACTAATTCAATTAGTGAGAACTAGAGTCAATGGATCCCAATCATCAATTACTTGGACATTAGTAACTCAAGAGTTCCTAAGTTACCTTTCCAAGCCAAGAACATAAAACTCTACTCTAAAATCCAACCAAGCATTTCATCAAACACTTGGAAGGCATAAAAGGAAAGCATAGTAAATTGATAACAAGAATAGAATCTAACAACAATTATTGAAATGAATTAACAATAACAATCAAAAGAAACACATTTATTATGAATTACCTTGATTGAATTGAAAGAGAGTAGAAGAAACAAAAGTAGATCTACAACAAAATATAAGAACAACATAAAGGAAATTATAATAAAAGAATGGAAGGAGAATGAATGTAACAACAAGGAATTGAGAAGATAGAAGTAGAAGAAGATGAATTAAAATCTAGATCTAAGAACTAAACCTAATCATAATCCTAATCCTAGAGAGAAGTGAGAGCTTCTCTCTCTAGAAACTACTTCTAAAACTAGACTATGACTAATGGTAACTAACATGTCCATCCCTCTTCAATCCTTGGCTTAAATAGGATCAGAAATGAGTTGGATTGGGCCCACAAGGCTTGTAAATTCGCTAGCCACGAGTTTGCATGAAGTGAACCACGTGCACCAACGGTGCGTACGCGTACAGTGCGCGTACGCGTCCTTATACGTATAGCAACTATAACAAATCTTATATCGTTTCGAAGCCCCAGATGTTAGCTTTCCAACCCAACTAGAACCGCATCATTTGGACCTCTGTAGCTCAAGTTATGGTCGTTTAAGTGCGAAGAGGTCGGCTTGACAGCTTTCCGGTTCTTTCATTTCTTCATGAGTTCTCCAACTTTTCATGCTTTCTTTCTTCATTCCCTTGATCCAATCTTTGCCTCCTAAATCTGAAATCACTTAACAAACATATCAAGGCATCTAATAGAATCAAGGTGAATTAGATTTAGCTATTTTAAGTCCTAAAAAGCATGTTTTCACTCTTAAGCACAATTAAGGGAGAAGTTATAAAACCATGCTATTTCATTGAATAAATGTAGGTAAAAGGTTACAAAACCCCCTAAATTAAGCACAAGATAAACCCTAAAAATGGGGTTTATCAGGGAGCCACGTGAAAATTTGCATGCATCTGACATGGTTGGCACTTTTTCACAAATTCTGTGGCATCTTTCTGCAAGGTCGGCCAGTAGAATCCTGCTCGGATTACTTTCCTGGCTAGTGACCTTGCTCCGAGATGATTTTCGCAGATTCCACTGTGGACTTCCTCTAACACCTTGGTGGTTTTTGAGGTCGGTACGCACTTTAACAATGGTGTTGATATCCCCTTCTGTAGAGAATATTTCTCACCAAGGTGTAGTGTTGTGCTTCCCTTCGGATCTTCTTAGCCTCTTTCTCCTCCTTGGGAGGGTGTCGAATTTCATGTATTCGACCAAGGGGTTCATCCATCCGAGGTTTAATCCGACCACTTCAAAGATTTCTTGTTTGTCTTCTGTTTTTACCACTGAGGGTTCCTGGAGAGTTTCTTAGATCAGGCTTCTGTTATTTCCTCCTAGCTTGGTACTTGCTAACTTGGATAGGGCGTCTGCTCTGCTATTCAGATCCCGAGTTATGTGCTTGACCTCGGTTTCTGCGAAGCGCCCAAGGTGTTCCAGAGTTTTTTCCAAGTACCTCTTCATATTTGGGTCCTTTGCCTGATATTCTCCACTTATATGGGAGGTCACCACTTGTGAGTCGCTGTATATCATCACCTTTGTAGCACCGACTTCTTCTGCCAGCTTTAATCCAGCAATCAAGGCTTCATACTCTGCCTGATTATTTGAAGCTGGGAATTCAAATTTTAGGGAAATCTCTATCTGGGTTCCTCTTTCATCTACCAATATTATGCCTGCACCGCTTCCTGTTTTGTTGGAGGATCCATCTACATAGAGTTCCCATGTAGTTGGTTTTTCCTCCTGATCCCCTGCGTATTCTGCAACGAAGTCGGCGAGTCATTGGGCTTTAATCGCCGTCCGAGTTTCATATCTTAAGTCAAACTCGGAGAGCTCTATTGCCCATTGAACCATTCTTCCTGCAACATCCGTCTTTTGGAGGATTTGCTTCATGGGTTGGTTCGTACGGACTCTTATTGTGTGAGCTTGAAAGTAAGGTTGTAGCCTTCGTGAGGCTACTACTAAGGAGTAGGAAAACTTCTCTAGTTTGTGGTACCTTAGCTCAGGGCCTTGTAGAACTTTACTGATGAAATATACTGGATATTGGCCGACCTCGTCTTCTCTTATCAGGGCTGATGAGACAGCCTTGTCCGCTACAGATAAGTATAGGACGAGGTCTTTTTCAGCTACGGGTCGGGTCAGAATAGGAGGTTGGCTTAAGAACTTTTTGAACTCCTGGAACGCCTCCTCGCATTCAAGGGTCCATTCGAACTGACATCCCTTTCTTAATAAGGAGAACAGTGGAAGGGATTTTAGTGCTGATCCTGCCAAAAATCTGGAGAGGGCTGCAAGTCGGCCATTCAGCTACTGGACCTCTCTCAAACAAGTCGGGCTTTTCATTTCCAGGATAGCTCTACACTTATCGGGATTGGCTTCGATCCCTCTTTGTGTTAGCATAAACTCTAGAAATTTCCCTGCTTCCACCGCGAAGGCGCACTTTGCGGGATTTAGTCTCATCCCGTGCAGCCTTATGGTGTCAAAGACTTGTGAAAGGTCTGACAAGAGGTCGACTTCCTTCTTGGTCTTTACCAACATGTCATCGACATATGCTTCCATTAGGCCCCCAAGATGAGAGGCGAACACCTTATTCATCAACCTTTGATATGTGGCCCCTGCATTTTTCAATCCAAATGGCATGACCACGTAGCAGAAATTAGCTCTGGGTGTGATGAATGATGTCTTCTCCTGATCTGGCTCATACATCGGGATTTGATTATACCCCGAGTAGGCGTCCATGAACGACAAGTATTGATACCCCGAGCTGGAGTCTACTAGAGTATCAACACTTGGCAGTGGATAAGGGTCCTTGGGACATGCCTTATTCAAGTCGGTATAGTCGACACACATTCTCCATTTGCCATTTTGTTTTTTGACTAGTACTACATTAGCTAGCCATGTTGGGTACTTGACTTCTCTGATGAAGCCAGCTTCTAGGAGCGCCTGTACTTGTTCTTCTACTACTAGGGCTCGTTCTGGGCCGAGCTTGTGTCTTCTTTGTTGTACAGGTCGGGACCCCGGGTAGACCGAGAGTTTGTGGGACATGAGCTCGGGGTCTATCCCAGGCATATCGGAAGCCTTCCAAGCAAAGAGGTCGGAGTTTTCTCTTAGGAGCTTAATCAATCCTTGTTTTAGGGTTTTCCCTAAGTTGGCTCCTATGTGAGTATTTTTTCCTTCCTCTTTACCGACCTGTATCTCCTCGGTTTTTCCTTCCGGTTGTGGTCGCAGTTCTTCTCTAGCCCTTGCGCCACCTAGCATTTCCTTTCCAACTTTTGATCTCCCCTTACCGTTGCTATCCCCGCTGAAGTCGGGAATTTCATGCAAAGGTGGGGAGTGGATACCACTGCTCCGAGTCGATTAAGAGTAGCTCTGCCGATTAAAGCATTATATGCTGACCCCACATCGATGACTATGAAGTCTATACTCAGAGTCTTTGATTTTCCCCCTTTCCAAAAGTGGTGTGGAGGGGGAAAAATCCTAGTGGCTTTATTGGCGTGTCGCCCCACCCGTATAAGGTGTCGGGGTAGGCTCTTAGTTATTTCTCATCCAACCCTAGTTTGTCAAAAGCGGGCTTAAAAAGGATGTCCGCCGAGCTTCCTTGATCTACTAGGGTTCTGTGGAGATGGGCATTTGCTAGGATCATAGTTATTACCACTGGATCATCATGTCCAGGGATTATTCCTTGCCCATCTTCTTTGGTGAATGAAATGGTGGGGAGGTCAGCGGATTCACCTCCGACCTGGTAGACTCGCTTGAGATGTCTCTTGCGAGTGGACTTAGTGAGGCCCCCTCCTGCAAACCCTCCTGAGATCATATGTATATGTCTCTCCGGAGTCTGTGGTGGTGGGTCTCTTCTATCTACATCATCTCGCTTCCTTTTTCCGTGACCATCCGACCTTTCTATGAGATATCTGTCAAGCCGACCCTCTCTAGCCAGCTTTTCTATCACATTCCTAAGGTCGTAACAGTTATTTGTGGAGTGACCATATATTTTATGGTACTCACAATAGTCGCTGCGGCTCCCCCCTTTTTTATTTTTAATGGGTCTAGGGGGCGGCAGCCTTTCAGTATTACAAATCTCTCTGTATACATCCACTATAAAAACTTTCAGAGGAGTATAAGAGTGGTATTTTCTTGGCCTCTCGAGACCGAGTTCTTCCTTTTTTTTGGTTTTCCTCTCCCTCTCTTTTGTTGAGGGAGGGTGCCCAGGTCGCCAACGCAGGTCTCTCAGCTTAGCATTTTCCTCCATATTGATGTACTTTTCAGCTCTTTCCTGTACATCACTTAGAGAGACAGGGTGTCTTTTAGATATGGACTGTGAGAAGGGACCTTCTCTAAGTCCATTGACTAACCCCATTATGACTGCCTCTGTGGGCAGGTTTTGAATCTCTAAACATGCTTTGTTGAAACTTTCCATATAGGCTCGTAGGGATTCTCTGACCTCTTGCTTTATTCCAGGAGGCTCGGCGCATGTTTCACCTTGTCTTTCTGGATAGAGAACCTCATCAAAAACTTCCTCGAGAGGTCTTCAAAACTGGTGACCGACCTTGGGGGGAGGCTGTCGAACCACTTCATCGCTACTTTCGATAGGGTGGTCGGAAAAGCTTTGCATCGCGTAGCGTCAGAAGCATCAGCTAGGTACATCCGACTTTTGAAATTGCTTAAGTGATGCTTCGGATCCGTGGTTCCATCGTAGAGGTCCATATCGGGGCTTTTGAAGTTCCTCAGAACTTTTGCCCTCATTATGTCCTCACTGAAAGGATCCTCCCCTCCTAGGGGCGGTTCTTCTTGCTCGTCACGGGAGTTCCGACCTTTGAGGGAGGATTCTAACTTTAAGAGTTTTCTTTCTAACTCTTTTCGTCGTTCCATCTCCTCTTTTAGGTTCTTTTTGGTCTCCTTTTGTCGCTCCCGTTCTTGTTCTAACTGTTCCAGGAGACTGTGGACTAATCCCATGAGTTCAGTTGCATGGGAGGGTCCCTCTTTCTCTGATTCGCGCCCTTCTGAAGAGTTCACCTTCGGATTTTTTACTCCGGAGGTACCTTCCCTGTGTTGATCATTGGTCAAGTCTGCATCATTATTACCTGTGTCCAGATTCTCTTGTTCAGAATCTGACTCCACAAGACCCTCTTCGGGGGATCTGTCCGCCATCACTGGTTGATCTCTCGGGTCCCCGGCAACGGCGCCAATGTTACGGTGGGTAACCGGAGATTAATGGGCTGGATGGCGTTGGTTGGCCCAAACGTATGAAGAAGGAGGCTTCAAGTGGATCTGCAACTTGGGAACTTCTGTCCGACTTGTGTGTGTGAAAGAATGGGGGGTGGTACCTGCAAAGACACTCCGATGCCTAAGTCAGCAAAGGATTAAGCAGGTTTTTGAATGTATTGGAACTTAGAGATACCTGAGGGGTGTCAGTGTATTTATAGTGGTGAACCAATAACCACCGTTGGAGTAGTGCCACCTTTTTAGGGTGTTAACCGTCCCATTATCTTAGGGAGGTTAGGATATGGCTCTTGGAAGTGGTTAGAGAGATTATAGGGGCAGTTACTCATTTGAATGAGTGTTTATCTGCCAGCTAACCCTCGTACCTGACTTCTTTAGAGCAAGCCGTGGTGAGAACCGACTTCATAGGACGAAGGTTGGTATTGGGTGAGACTCAATCCGTGGGATTAGGTCTTTTATTTGGACCTGGACCTTTACTGTTGGGCCAGGGTATGAACAAGTTTCATTATACAGAGTCATTAGATTTAAATAAAATATCAAAGTAGGTCAATGACTATTAATTTATCGTGAATCAAAATTTTATTTAAGAATTTATTGCTATTTAATGAGTTATTGCATGTACAAAATGAGATCGAATAAGAGGTGTTCGAAAATCGAATCAGATCGAATATGCTCAAAATTTCGATTTAATTTAAACTAAAATCATCGAAATGGATCGAATCTCATATTCGCATTTTTAGATTTGAATCGATATCGAATATATCCGATTAAAAAATAAAAAATAATTTTTTTTAAATTTAAAAAATATATATATAAAAAATTCAAAAAAAATCTTTTTTCCATACCAAGAACCAGAATTAGAATTCAAACAACAACAAAGAAGAATAAGGAATTTCATAACTAATAATAGTGCCAAATTTAAAATAACCACCGCAAAACTAGAATTTTTTAACAGTAGTACCAAAGAAATTTAACCCCTAATAATATATAAATTTAATTTAATAGTATCTAAATTTGGAATCAAAAAATTAAACCAGAAGTCCAGTTATTAAACAATTTATTGATAATTTTTTTTTGTGTATCTTTTACTCTAAATTAGAATATCTTCCATTATTTTTTGTATATGTGCACCAAAGCCAGTTTTCAAAATCTTCTTCTTATTCAATTATGTTTTTTATATACATATTCAAAAGAAAAAATTTATGAAATCAATTCTATATACAACCAACTTATTAACATAACAACCAATTTTTCAAAGAGAAAAAAAAACCCCTGATTTTAAAATTTTAAAAACTAATTTTAAAATTTTAAAAACTAATTTTACGTTCAAAAATCACGCACCCTCTCACTTCTTTTCACCCCTCTTTTTCTCTCCCTCGGTGTCTCTCCTTCTTTTCCTCCACACTTCTCCCTCCACATTTCTTTATTTCTGAATCATTGCCGCTTCTTTCTTGTCGTGCCTCTCCTTCCACATCGTCGTCTTCTTTTTCGAATTATTGCCGTTTCTTTACCTCTCAAGAGTCGATAAACGAGAGGATGTTGACATAAACATTGAAAAGCTATATTTCTTTTTTTGATTTGTGACGTTTTTTTCAATAATTTTAAATGTTTTTTCTTGTTCAGTTTTAGATTATTCTTTTTAATAATATTGGATGTTTCTTTTTTAGATTTTAGATAATTATTTTTAATAGTTTTAGATGTTATTTTTTCTAGATTTTCAATGTGTGTTTTGTACAGATTTTGAATATTTGTTTTAGTTTTAAAATATTTTTTTTCTTATATTTTGAAAAATAACATTCAAAATTTAACAAAAAAATATCCAAAATTATAAAAAAAATATCCAAAACCTAATAAAAAATTCATAATCGTTGAAAAGAACATACAAAATCTAACAAAACAAAACATTTAAAATCATAGAAAAAAAATATCTAAAACTTTTAAAATTTAAACATCTGAAATTCAAAGGGATTGTTTGTTTTCATTTACTTTTTAATCTACATTGTCAGAAAAAAAAATTTAAAAACCTTTAAAATTTAAACATTTGAAACCTAGGTATAAAAAATATTAAAAATAATGCCTTTATTTTTAATAGTTGATTTTTAAAAGTTCTTTTAAAATAATTTTAGATGTTTTTTTATTATGTTTTAGTTTTTTTTTAGTTTTAGATATTCTTTTTACAATGATGATAAATGTTTCTTTTCATTTAGTTTTAGATTTTTTTTTTGTTAAATTTAAAGTGTTTCTTTTCAATTAATTTTGAATGATATTTTTGGTTTGTTAGTAGTTCAACTAATAGTTGGATGTTGTTGGGTGCCAGTCGATTACCTATCATGATTGTGTTAAAAAAAATTTCCACGCGGCGGTTTCACCACAGTTACTATTGAAGATCACATGGTGTGTTGTAACTATTCTAAGTGGAGTATCTTACATTCATCGAGTACACATATATTCTACTTAGCTATTCTAGTGTAAGATAGGCTTTCACCTCCACCACCACCTTCACATGGAAGGGGACTATCGAGTCACCTACCATTAACATCTTTGGCATGCATGGTGGTCTAAGATGAACAGAGAGGGTGAGAGCAAGGAGCAGTGATATGTTGGGTTGGTAGGAGAGTACGTTAGTGAGTTGAGAAAGGCTGGCTTGCATATATGACAATTCGGTTTTGAATCAATAATTGAGTTATTATATATAGGTAGTGAAGTGAAGTCATTTCATGATGAACTGAATACACCATAATAAAAGAAGAAAAAAGAAGTTAGTTGTTAAGACACATGAGCATTTTAGATTTAGATTACAAAAACGATGTGTATTGGAATGTGTGAATTAAAGGATCACAAGAAAGATTCATGTCGAGGAAGGTTGTTAAAGGTGGTAAGAGCATATATATCTGAAGTAGAAATAGATTTCAGTGTTTTCTTTTGTTACCAGGGCTACCTCTTTATTAGTAGATGATTTTAGCATTGAGAAATGCTAGGGCCATTAGAATTTGTGATGTTTAGTCGTTAATTAGTCATTATTAATATTTTTAATGGTGTGAGATGACATTTAATGGTATAGAATTAATTATTTTTTTTAATAGTTAAGTGCTAACCAGATTTTAACAAAAGTGTTAGTTTCCTAAACTTTTTCTTTAACATTTTTCAAATTGTTTTCGCAAAGAAACTAGTTTTTGAAAACTGGACTATCTAATAGACTGTGAATAATAAGACATTATTAGTTTTGTGTGTTCTTATTATTTAAATTGATAATACTAGAAAGATAACAAATAATTAACTTAAACAATTCAAATTTATCTTATTTAATATTTATTATTATAAAATATATTAAATAAAATTAAAAATAATAAATTTTAGTAATTTTGACTAATTTTTTGTATTACCAAACATTTTTGTATTAAATTATCAATCACATAATTTTCAAATAAACTACAACATTTCGTAACTTAATTATTCTAAGGCAGGGATAAGTATTGTTTGGTCCCTAACATTTAGGGTCAGAATCAAAATCGTCCCAACGTAATTTTTTATTTAGAATCATCCTTAATGTTTTATTTCGTATTAAAATCGTTCTTTTTAATAAAATTTTTAATTTTATTACTAAATTACCCATATTCTAATAAAAAAATTATAAAATAAAAAAAGAACGCAAGGGAAGAGGGGAGAAAGGAAAAGGGGAAACGACGCAGGGGAAAAGGGGAAAAGAAGAAGGGGAAGGGGGGAAGGGAAAGAGGGGAGGGGGGATGGCGCCGACGAAGCTTGGAGCCGCTATTGCCGTCGCCATCGGAAATCAGGGAGAGAGCTTGGCTCGTTCCGCGGTGGGTGGCGCGCGAAGCAGTGATGAAAAGGGAAGAGGCACGGGCGGCGCCGGTGGTTCTGCTTTGACTTCTACATCTGCTTCAGCTTCTGCATCTGTTTCTTCTTCTGCTTCTTCTTCTACATTTATTTTCGATTCTACTTCTGCATCTGCATCTGCTTCTACGTCTGTGTCTGCTTCTGCGTCTGTGTCTATTTCTGCTTTGTTTTTACTTTGCTTCTGCTTCTACTTTTGATTTTGATTTATTATTTTTCTGATTTTATTGTTGTGTGTTGAAATTATTGTTGTTGAATTTAATGTTATTGTTTCTGAATTTGAATAATGTGTTATTGTTAGTGTTCTTGAATCTGATTATTAGTATTTAATGGGAGTAAGGGAGATGGTGGTGGTGGTGAAGTAAGGAAGGTGGTAGTGGTGGAGGATATTTTTGTCCGTAAAACAGATGATTTTAATATGAAATAAAACGTTAATGATAATTCTAAATAAAAAATTACGTTAGAAACGATTTAATTCTAATCCTAAACGTTAAGAACCAAAACAATACTTACTCCTTATTCTAAACATAAACGTTAACCATATATTTAATGCTAATTATGCTAGTCAATATGCACCATAAGTTAAGAGGGGTGATCAGAATTTTAAAAATGTTAAATTTTTTCCACAAATATTAAGGTAAACAAATGGAGTAAAAAGTTTAGAAAAAAAGAGAGATAAAAGATAAAAAGATTACGAATGTGAATTTTATTCTAATAATGGAGATTATTCACTATTATCCAAGCTTCAGTTGGGTGCTTCACAAATTTAAAATTAATGTATGTTCTCATACTTTATATTGTATAATACATAAAATTATATAAAATTTTTTATTAAAAAATTAAACAAATAAATATATTAATTATTACTATATATTTTACAACATAAAATATTAAAAATAATTAATATTTATTTTAATTAATTTAGATTAGTTAAGTAATTATTTCACTTATTTGGTTAAACAAGTATTAGAAATTTAAATATTGTCTTGTGTGTAGCAGTATATTAGCTAGTGATAGACTCTTAATAAATGGAGCATCAATATGTGATAGATTATTAATCCTCAATGTAAAACCCGGTTAAACTATAATTAATAAATTAGTTATGAGCCAAGGAGATTAAAAACTTAAAATATATAATTTGAAGAAAACAAAATATTTAAAACGCAAATTAAAATACTAATCTTAAAGGTTTTGACCCAAAATTGGACCAACAAACTAAAACAATTGAACCAGACTTCACCGGCCTCAAGCCCCCTAAACTTAACCAATTTGCCACATTTCTGCTCCAATACCCCTTTTATAGTGAGAGAGCTCTCGGATAGAGAGAAGAGGAGGAGTGAACCTTGTGCTACTATTTATAACTAATTTTAAATCACTATATCTTTCAATTTAGAGTTTCAATTGACGAGCCGTTTGTGGTGACGCGCTTGTCTTGGAGTCCTCTTCAATTCCATCCGAACATTATGGTAAGAAATTTTGAATTTCTTGTCCCGCTTTCTATCCCTTTCCAATTCACATTTGGAGTATACGATGATGAAATATTATGATTTTAGTTCTTTAGGGGTATTCTAGCATGGATTCTAAGTAGATTCCATCCCATTTTCAAGTGGGTTAAGATAAGAAAGTTTATTTCCTTTAATTTTTCCTAATGTATATGAATGCCCTAGCTTGAACTAAGTGAAGTTTGATGTGATAAGATGAGATAGTCTCGCTTGATTGCCTGAGTTGATTTAGTTCGATTGGTAGAGGATTCGTTGAGACTCGTTGACATTGGGTGAAGTTCAGAATTGGACGAAGGAAGAGACTCAAGGGCTTGGAATTGTCGCACTTGAGATACGAGTTTTAGTTTTAAGTAGGCATTATGTAAGATTATGTGAATGCTAAGTTAATTGTCCATAGGATAAGATTGAATGAAATTGCTTGTGTTTGTGATTAGTTGGTTGAATTTCGATTGTTGGTGGTTGTTGTGAATTATGAATTAAATGGTTGTTGAGTTCGGATATGAGATTTGAGAGTATGTCGTATGTTGTATGAAATCTAATGAATAATAATACCATTGGTGATTGGTAAAAAATTTGGGTCGGAGACTGTGATGGGGTGAGAAGTCACCCATGTGGTAAGTGAAGGTGAATGTGTGAAATGTGATTTAAAGCCATGAGAATTTGGTTATTGCATGAATGAAATTTGTTAGATTAAGTGATGGGTTGGAAAATAATTTTTATTAGGCGTTGAATGGTTAGAAGGGTAGGGAATAGATAAATTTAAGTTGAGACTGTTTAGGAATGATTTTGGTATGATTTGGTTTGAATTGGATTGAGATTTTGGTTAAATTGAGTAATGGTTTAAAATTGGTAAAACCAGAAATTTAACTAATTTCGACGGGTCGTAATTTAGTCCTCGGACCTTCAAATTTTGTGAAAATTATCTTAAAAGAAAATTGGCTCCGAGTAGTTTATGACGTTTGAAGAACGAATAGAAAATGATTTTTTACGAAAACATTATGTGTGTTTGAAGTTTATGGTTAAAAACTAAATTCCACAGAAATGAAAAAAAATTGAGGTCATGCGTACGTACACCTGAGGTATAACATTCTGAGTTTTTGAAAATTAAATAATAATTTATTTGTGAATTATTATACTTAATCATAATTTTATTTTCAGGAAAATTATTTTACCAAAAGAAATTAAATTAAAGTTATGAGACTTTGAGTTTAAAATTAATTAGAATTCACAGTTTTCATAATAATTGGATATTTTCTTATTTAAAATTTAAAGTGTAAATTTCGGATAATTAATAAATAATTAACTAATAAATTAATTATTATTCAAAGAAATTAGAAAAGTAAATTTGATAAGTTAGAAGAATAAAAATATTTAAAAAATAAATTTTAATACTAATTTTAAAGATTTTGGCCCAAAATTGAGCCAACGAGCCAAACCAATTCAACCGTATTCGTATTGAGCCCAAGGCCCAACATATAAATTAAAACCTCAGTCACTTCCCCTCCCTCAAATGTAAATGTGAATAACGCTGAATTGGTAAAGGAAAAGAGGGAAGAACTAACCCTAACCCTTATTTTAAGATTTAATTCTACATAACTTTCAATCTAGAGTTTCGATTGACAAGTAGTTTGTGGCCACGCATTCGTCTCATCGAGCTCTTTGATTCTATCTGATTGATTTGGTAAGAAATCTCGAAATTCATCATCATATATTCCTTCTCTATAATTTCGCATTTTTGTTTTAGAGATGTTGAATTATTGTGATTTTAATTATTTAGGGGTACTCTAGCGTAAATTATAAGTGAGTTTCATCCCAATTTTGAGTGAGTAAGGTAAAGAACCACTAAACTCTGGTGAATTATTAAATTAGTGAACTCTAGAATTGATAATGAAGCAACTGAATGAAATTAGATTGAATACAAGTGAAATGGAAGTCAAATTGGTGGACTTAGAATGCTTGAATTGGAGCCGTTGTGGCTGAAAACTTGTTAGTGTTGGTTTGAAGGCTTGGAAGTCGTGAAAGAGGAGGTTTTCGGTAGTACTTGAGCTTAGGAAGAATCGGCCAATGAATGATTTTGGTTTCTCGTAGTTAATGTGTAATGTTATGTAAAAATTTAGACTAGTTGTCCATAAGATAGGTTAAACTGTGTGGACTTGTGGATTGTTGTTGTGAATTGAAATTTTATGTTGAATGACATTGATGTATAATTAATGATTGTGATGATAAATTATGGTGAAATTGGGTTGGAATCCGTATCCGGATAAATATGATTCATTGGAATGAATGTTAGTTATTGATTGTGATGATGTTTGAGGGTAATGTGGATTTGGTGGTGAAATTTGGTAAAATATAGTTGAATTTGAAAACTTTGAATTGAAGCTGTTAGGAATTGAGTGATTAAGTTTGGAATGATTGGAAAGTGATTGAGAAATGATTGCTAATGTATAGTAGTGCGTTTGGTATTGAATTATGAGTGTTTTTATATTGAATTTGGTTAGGGTTTAGTTGGTTTTAAATTGAGCATTTTGGAAAAACTAGAGGATTTGAAAGTTTTGATAAAAACCTAATTTTGACTAATTTTGGTGGGCCATAACTTGGCCTCCAGACCCCCAAATTTGGTGAAACTTATTTTGAATGAAAATTAGGCCCGTAAAGTTTATAACATTCAAAGAACGGGTTAAAAATAATTTTTGACGAAAAAGTTATGTGTGTTCAAAGTTGGGTGTAAAAAGCTTATTTTCTGGAACTTGGCTGCTTTTTACCAATTCTGCTATTTGCGCGTATGCGAACATACACGCGATGCGAGGATTGCTCCCAACCTAAAGAGCTCGCGTAAGCAGACAAGGGTCGTGTACACGGACAGTTGTGCGTACGCATGACCTTGTTTTTCTGAAAATTGTGTTTTTGAGTTTTAAACCATTCTTCTAAATTTTCAAACTTCTGTATCTACTTTTTAAGGTCCAATAGCTAGCTTTTAAGTATTGAAATGAGAGTGAACCTATTGAATAAGTTAGGTTGACATTGAGGGAGATTTTGCAAAGTGAAATAATTGAATTAATGAGGTAGGGACGAAGTTGAATGAGATATGATTGATGATGACATTGGCTCTGAGAATGAAGAATGATGATAATTGATTTTAATTATGAATTTGAATGAATTAGAATGTATTGAGAATGGAGTTGAGAATGAAAGTGATTCTGATTAAGATATACCACCAGGTAAGATGCGGTTGCATTGTCCACTTACTCCGGGTAAAGGATTTGAGACACCAGTTAAGAGGCAGTGGTGTTGTCCACTTGCTTTGGATAAAGGAGTGAGACATCAGATAAGAGGCAGTGGCATTATCCACTTGCTCCGAGTTGAGAATTATAACACCACCTGAATAAGAGGCAATGGTTAAGGTTGTTTACCATGCTCCGGGTTACGCAGGGAAGATGCAAATGTTGCAGGTTGATTCCACTTGCTTTGTGTTGTGGTGTTCCTGTCCTGGGTTCACTACCGGATATGTCAGATTGGCTATATAACCGATAGGTGAGATTCATCGGCTATAGAAAAAACATGCATCATATGCACTTATATGTTTTGTTTGAGTATGCTTTGTTTTGCATTGCCTAATTCATATAACCTACGCCATTCACACATTTCAACTTAAATTCATCAACTTCAAACCTCAAATCCTCAATTCTGCTATTCTAACAAATCATTGCCAAATTCTACATGTTCAATACCAAAATTTCCATTTAAACTCATTCATCAAAATACAATTCCATCACCAACTTACCAAACGTACCTTTTCCGGCCTCCGGCTAAAAATTCACGGCCTCCGCCCCAACATCCGTCAATTCAGTACATAAACCACAAATACACAATCACCATCTAAATCATCAATTTTCACAATATATCAACTATACATATCAATTCCAACCAAATACATAATTCAAACTTATTCCTAAGGACATCTAGCTTAAGATTTCATATTACCTTACACGTTATTTAAATAAAACTTAAACCGTACCTCTTGAAAGTCAAAATTAAGTTCTTTACTAGTGAATTTTCACCAAGCCTCACCAATGATCAATCTAGTGGCTCTAATACCACTCTACATTATTTTTACATAATATACACAATACTTAATACACTAGAATTTTATAAAACATCATAAATACAAAGAAAGTGGTTCTTACCTTTTACCCACTAAAATATATGATAAAATCCAGTTAGAACTCGTTCTTGAGTACTCCTAAACTATTTAAACCATAAGATTTTTCAATACCCAAATCTCAAACTCAAATTAAACATGTACTGCAAAAAAAAGATAAGAGAATTCAAAAATCTTACTAATCTATTCGGAAAAAATTGTATAGGATGATATGGGTGATGCATAGCTGCAAACAGTGCGATGATTGGTGCTCCAGAGAGAAAATTATGGTGGTTTGAATATTTGGGGAGTTAAGGTTTCACTCTCTTCTTCCTTCTCCTCCCATACCAGTACAAAACACAAGTGAATGGGTTGTGGCTGCTGAAATAGCCTTAACAAGGGCTTATATATGTTGGGTTTGGGCTCAACTTGGGCCTGGTCACTTATAAGGCTTGTTTCGCCCAATTTTGGACCAAAATTTTTAAGATTAGCGTTTTAATTTATGTTTTAAATATTTTTACTTTCTTAATTATAAATTTTAACTTTTTAACCTTCTTTACTTATAATTAGTTTTCTCAGTTGCAATGCCACACAAATTTAAGTCGATATTTCTGATAAAATTTTCAGTGTGTGTTTTTACGCAAAAAATATGCTTTTCTACTCGGAAAAATCTTTTAAGTCTAAATATCATCATTAAAATTTTAAATTATGATTACTTAATTTTCTAACCCTTCTTGGTTATATTTAATTAATTACTTATTTAATTATGTTTTGACCGAGTTTTACACTGGACATTAGGCACTAGCTGCTGCTACTGTTGGCTGGGGCTGCTAGGGTTCCATGGGGGGAGGGAGGGAGAGAGAGAGAGAGAGAGAGAGAGAGAGAGAGAGAGAGAGAGAGAGAGAGAGAGAGAGAGAGAGAGAGAGAGAGAGAGAGAGAGAGAGAGAGAGAGAGAGAGAGTATGTAATTTTTTCTTTTTCTTAACTGAAAAAAAACTGTCTAGTTCAAGTAATTCATCTATTAATTGCCGGTTAGATCGGTTTATTGTCGATTTTTTGCTAAACAATTTTACATTTAAATCAAACCGGCTAATTGATCGATTTTTGATTAATTCGATTGAACCGACTAGTTCAATTCGATTTTCAGAACATTGTTATTGATGCTCAAATAATAAAATAATATCATATTAATTATATTTACACAATAATTTAAAATTATAAAGTTAAATATTCATCACATATATATATATATATATATTAAAGTAGAAAATAATCTATTTATAAATAAAAAAATTATTATTAAAAATTGAATATGTAAATTAAAAAAATTATAACTTACAAAAATTATTTTTAGAATTTATTATATAAATAGTAAAATTTATGTATCTATATAAATTAAATTATATTAAATTATAAGATATTTAGATATCTAATAAAATTAATTAATTAATTATAATTGATTTCATTTAATAATTTAAAAAAATTGAATTACACTTTTAAAAGTATGCCCATCCAAATAATTTATGTTAAAGATAGGAAAATTATAACCAACTTATATAATATAACGTAATATTTCTATAATTTTTTTTATAGCAGATTAATATCAAGATAATTATCATCATTTAGAAAATAATCTAATCTCACAATTATTTAAACTTAAACCTTTGTTTTTATGAAAAAAATAACATTATTTATTAAAAAAAAAATATTTACTCACTATTATAATTTAAATAGAATATAAAATAAATATGATAGATAATAAATAACAATCATATAAGTATAGCTACATAATCCTCATTACCAATTGTGTATAAAGTGTTAGCTCTATATCTCAAATTAAGTCTTGATGATTGAGAAAATTAAATATAATTTACAAATTTTTGTTGATCAATATCTAACGGTTTGCTCAAATTTTAAGTACTAGAGAACTTTCTCTAAATTATTTATTGCAAACAAGAAAGATATGATACACTACAAAAAAAAAATTTTAAATGGCATTGATATTACGACGATTTTAAAGAATTGCTGTAATATCCGGACATTAGGATATTTTTTGTTGCTACCATAATTAGCTTTGAATTTGGTGGCAGTTCTGATGATTATGGTGGTTTTGAATCGCCGTTATCACACATATATAAAATGAAGAACTTACAATCTCCTTCTTCACTGCCGCTCTTTGATACATGATACACGATGAAGGCTCGCTCTCTGATCTCCCTCGCTCATCTTGTCCTCCGATAACTACTGCTGCTTTCACCGTCCACCGCCACTTCTTCTTCAACGGAATCGAAGGTTCCAAGCCGCACTGGTCTCAGATCTCAGATCTTGAAGTTGTTTTTCAGTCTTTTTTCGGATCTCAGATCTCAGAACACCACAGCCTCATTGCCACTAGTCTGCTACACTGCTTTGCCAACTGCTCCTTCACGCCGCCGAGTTCGTTGTCATCGTCGATTGCTTTTTTTCATTGCTGCTACTCATATCCTCTCCTGCCACAGCATTATCGCTGCCTTCACCTCCTCCATTGCATGTAATTAAATTTTATGTATTAGGATTTTTAAATTAGGGATTAATTTGTTCAATAATTTGCTTGTGAGAATATTATTATATAAACTTTTAAAGAATTGTTTGCAACAGGAAATACTTAACAAGGGGTCTATCACAATATGCCAAGAGGTTTCTACAATTAGTATCAATGGGTTCTCCTTTCAAACTACCAATCGAGACAATGAGTTAAAGATCAAGAATAGTGGAGTTTTCTTAATGTCTTCAACTCCTTGTATTGCTAGCGCTAGTGATGCTAATGTTATAAATGCTGATTTGTTATATTATGACAAATTAGAAGATATTATAGAACTAAACTACAATGGCCGATTTCGGATTACTTTATTCAAATGTAAATGGACTGACACCACTAGAGAATGAGATTGTAGAAAAGATAGTTGGAGTTTTACTTCTGTTAATTTTTCACGAGTAATACACAGTGGTGACCGAGAGGAGAATGATCCATATATCTCAGCCTCAGAAGTTCGAATGGTGTATTTTGTCAATGATAAAGTGAATAAAAATTAGAGTATTGTCGTGTATTTGAAGCCAAGAGACTCATATGATATGGGGGGAAATGAAGATGATGAAGCATGCCAGAATGAGCCATGATTAGAGCAAAACTTAAATTCTTTATTTAAAAATGGTGATAATCTATCATTGTTAAGAGATGAAGTCGACGATGAACTACTAAATAATAACATTGGAGAAGACGAATACACATCAAAATAGTTAATAAGTTAAATTAATTTATAGTATAAAATTTATATTTAAGTTTTTATTTTGTTATAATTCACATTTTATCGATACTTATTAATTATTTTATTTCCAACTATTATTTTGGTGTTCCTGTGAGATCGAAATAGAATCAATGTTTTTCCCCTGCCTATTTGAACGGGAATGAACTTGCATGCAATAGAATTTTTTTTAGGCAATAGCATGCAATAGAATCTATTAATGCATATTACCAAAAAAAGGAATCTACTGGTGGATTGTTTATCAAAAACAAAACCCACAAAAAGAATCTACTGGTGCACTGTCTATAAAAGTCTTTTTTTTTCCAGCCCCTTAAAGTAGGGAGTGGTAGCTAGTTCAGTTGTTGCTCGTTGAGTCGTTGGTGTATTCTCCTTAATGTTTTAGCTGCTGTGTGTTTCGGTTGGGCTGGCTTTGCCTAGCCTCATCAACGTCCAAAAAATAGACTACACAACAAATTAAAACATCCCATGGCAAAAAAAAAACAAATTAAAACATAAGCTATTTGCCAACGAGCTATAGTGTAGATGGCATTATTTTGCTCCTTCTTATTTATTTTGGGTTCTTACTTATTACAATTGATAGAAAAAAAAAGCTCCTAACTAATACACAGTTTGGAATCCTTTAATTTTGAGGAGAGTTCAATAATATAAAAATCATCAAAATAGTCATCCTAAATTCTTCTCTCTTATTAATTAATGAAATAAATAAAAAAATATAAACTTAAATCAATTTTTTCATGCTATAGCCTTTATAATATTTCCTTTCTCACCAAATCAGATAAACTTTTTCATTATAAATCCGTAAAAGAAAATTTATTCTCTAAATTGATTCTTACGAGATTTATCAAATAAATTTATTTTTTAAAAAATTTAAATTAATTCATTTAATTTTTTTTGCACTTCTAGATCTGATGTGATTAATAGTTGTTGACCTAACTCGTTAAGTGACAAATTACAAAATAATACACACCTAACAATATTGTATTTGTTGGAAATAGAACTTATGTAGTTAGGAATGAATTTTTAGAAAGTCAAATATCAAATGGATATATTGTTAAGTATTATCACTTAACGAGCGAGATCAATATTCACGTGACTAATTTAAAATTTTTAAAAGACGAATTTTGATTATAAAATCTTTTAAAAACCAATTTTAAAAGAATCTTTAGCATAAGTATGATGAATACCATTGTTATTTAATGAGCTATAAATCAGAAAACTATATCAAATGAACATTTCAAACTAAAAAGAATATTTTAACAAGCAAAAGATTTATTAACGGCATTAAGAAATTCCTCTTCTTCCATGGCAGCAAGGCAATAGCAGCTCAGGCCAGAGACAGAGGGATAATGGCAACAACAAGACGAGCAAAGACGATGACAAAAACGACGACGACTCAAGCATTGACAAGTGACCACAACATTGTACAAGTAGTAGTACAATGACTATGGCTCTTTCTTCCTCTGATTTGTTTCGTAGCTCCTCAGCAACACCAACAACACAGCCAAATGAGAAGTTCGTAGAAAGATAATCCTTTCTAGTAGCTACTCACCCGTAAAATAAAAATATGCAATCTGTTTAACAATAACTATTCGAGGGGATGGAGATTTCTAATCAGCTGTGATGACGAGCCGGATGGGGTATAATCCTGCAAGAGACTCCGATGATCAAGTTAGTCATCATCTAAGAGGAATTAAGAGGTCAGTTGCTTTCTGACCTTGGGTGGTCTAGAAATTGTTGTAAGCATGACCTAACGTCACTTACATCTGAACAATGTTTGGCGGGATTGGTTGGAATGGGGACCTGAATTTGGATGGTTCTCTGAAGCTCCTGCCATGTCAATGTTCAAAGAAATCTGAAGGAAGTAGTTGATTTGGTACAAGGTACCTACCTGCAAAGGGGTTTTGATGCCTAAATTAAAAGATTTTAGAATCAAATAAAGGTTTTGAAAATTTGAGTGTAGAAGTATTAGATCATAACTTGGTAAGCTGATTACTTCTCTTTATATAATGGTTCAATTTGATAGAGGAGTCAGTAGCTTATGAGCTTATCCCCATCATTTTCCCAAGTCTTTAGGAGACTTTGGCGAAGAAGTAACCGTTTTAAATCATGCAAAGCTTTTTAAGATTGATCCTCTTGATCATAGGCTGTGTTTTTCCTGACAGATTGTTGGATTGGCTAGCTTAGGCCCAGGAAATGTTGGAAAGGTATTTATAAAATTAATAATGTTTAAACACAATAAAAGATTAGTCCAAATAATTTAATATTTATTAATTATTATTAGAATAATTATACAATTTTAGATGTAATGAATATGTAATTATAAATATTACGTATATAAAATTATAGATGTTATATTATATAAGATAATTTTAAATTGCCTTCCTATCTAATATTATTTTTATAAAATTTTGGAATGGGATTTTTGCTTTCATTTTTGGTACATGGATAAGTTGACACACACATCAAATAACAAAATAATTTTAGGGTCATATTTCAATAACCCAACTTTATTAGGAGTTATGAGGAGGAGATATGGGAGGTCCCAACTATCTTATCTGTTGATGAACCAGAAGTAAATAAGTAATGGCATGTTATTTGGGGCTGAAGTTGGTCCTGGAGTGTTGTTACAGCAATTATTTTGGATTGATAGTGTCCAATTGTAAAAATCTGTTGAGAAAATTTAAACAATTTTAATTATCACGTGTAAAGAGGGATGGGAATCAAGGAGCACATGCTTTAGTGTTTGGCCAAATTAGTTCTAACCCAACCAAATTTAACATGGTTAGGAAGAGGCACCAATAATATAACTCATTTGGCACTTTTTGATGTAACGTGTTCTTCATCTTAACAGAATTATCCGTTTCAAAAAATAAGATCAATGCTAGGGGCTAGCAACTTTTGTTATTGATAGCCAGCAAATAGTCATCAATAATGATTTAATAGTGTGTAATTGATGTGAGATTTCATCCAATGACTCACATTTCTCTATTGATTACATGCCGGCCAAAATTCAACAAAACTGCTGGTCTCCTAGACTTTTCCAAAAAATAATTATATTTATCATCATAAATATTTTAAATAAAAAAATTTTAAAATAAAAAAGTTGATAAAATAATATAATAATATTTTAATTATCTTTAAATTTATAACTTTTATTAAATATAAATTTTATTATCTTAATTTAAAAATAATTAAAATATTTCTTTATTAATTTTTCCGCGTTAAAGAAGTTTTATCCATTTTAACTTTTATTCCAAACTCAATATGGAAACTCAGGTGCAGTAGTTGATACCCGAGAGACTGTTAGATGATTTGACTGATTTGACTAAATTTTTATCTAACGGCTCTTCACATGAAATCGACTTCACTTGAATTTTCACAAAAAAAAATATTTGAAGAGATATTAAAAGTAAATAAAAAAGTAAAGAAGAGGAACACCAAAAAAAAAAGAAAAAGAAAAAGATACATGCTAAGGTGTCCACCACCATGAACATGATCACATTACATGACGTATCTTCAATATCCTTATTCAATATAATATCATCAACAATCAATATTATTGATCCGTTTCCAAGAAGTTATTAGAAACAGCAGACAGAGACAGATAAGAGTGGGGGAAAGAAAGCAAGGAAGAAAATGGCGATCTCAACACCAAGAAGAGAGCTCTTCATAGATGGAGAGTGGAAAGCCCCTCTCCTCAACAACCGAATTCCAATCATCAACCCTTCCACTGAACTCATCATAGGTTTCTTTCCCTATTCCATACACTCTTTCCTCCTTTTTTTTTTCTTTTACTGTTACCATTGCAGCATATGGTTCACAATATCAGTACTTTGGTTATTTACGAAATATTTAAGGAACTTTAAGATCAAGAATAAATTACAATTTTTTTACTAAAGTATCATTAATTAATAACAAATAAATATAGCTCCGATCCACGACGAATTAGTCTTTTGTCTGCCGGATTAGGAGATTATGTGAAAAATAAAAACAATATATATGATAAATTAAAAAAATATCACTTTTTGGATCAAACTCTAAATGAAAATGAGTAAAGTAAAAAGGTAAATATTCAATCATTCTTAAATTAAGACGGTAAAAGTCACAAACAATAAAAAATTATAAATTCAAAAGTAATTAATTTTTTATTTTATCACTTTACTCATGTTTTTGTTTATTATATATTATATCAATCATCACATATAGGCATAATGTAAGATAGCATCATCATAATAATCATTTGTATAACTTTTGTGGCAAATAATGCAAATTAAATTGTTATGGGGTGAATGGCGTTTCAGGGGATATCCCAGCAGCTACTAAGGAAGATGTGGAACTTGCGGTGGATGCTGCAAGAAGAGCACTGTCTCGGAACAAGGGAAGAGATTGGTCAACAGCTTCTGGCTCTCTTCGTGCTACATATCTTAGAGCCATTGCTGCAAAGGTTTTTAGTTTTCATTATTTTTGTTATTGAAAAATTTTGGGGTATGAACCAACGTAGTCTTCTGAAATTTAATATGAATCAATGTAGTCCATAAGATTTCAAAAATAAATTATGTTATTTTCTAAATTTTAGGAACTAAATTAATTCACCCCTAGAATTTTATATATCACCTAAACATTTTCTCAAAATTGTGTCTACTTTTTTTATTGTCTCAGTTAGATCTTACCAACCATGCCAAGGATGAGTCAATCTCTGGCTTTTTGGAAGCAAGGAAAACGTGCTAATTTTTAACATTTTTATTGCTAGAACTACTTAAGTTGTTGGATTAAAAACATAGTTAAAGTGGAAGACAGCAATAAGCGAATTACTTTATTGTGTTAATATTAAATTACTTATTATCACATTCTTTTTATGAGAGAATCTAACAAAGTAATAATTTCTTATTAATTGCTTAGCTAATTGATACAATAAGCAGAGCGTGGGGTGATGGTGAAGGGTAAGATTTGATGTGTGAGAATAAGAGAATTAATTCTTGTAATCTATGCATTTCATGAGAACTCACTTTTGTTTGTGACAGATAACGGAGAAAAAGGATGAGCTTGCAAAGCTTGAAGCTACTGATAATGGGAAACCGCTTGATGAAGCAGCAGCCGACATGGTAATATTTGACAAACTGGCAAACAAAACAATGATTGATGTGTTTTCAACTTTTTCAAATTTTACAGAGAGAAGTAATAAAATCACTATACCCATGAAATTAAAGGACAAGATGCTATAATAAAAATGCTATAGGGAAGTCCAATGCACAAGCATCTCGTGATAATGCAATAATTACATTAGTGTCTGACTCCATGGCTTGAATCCACGATCTTGAAATCATGAGAAGACAACTCAACCAATGTTCCAAGAAATGCTATAACATACTCACAAAATTTTATTCATTTGACAAATTTATCTAAAATATGGGTAATTTTGCGACTCACGTTCTTTTGTGATAATCAATTTCTACTTAAATTTGGTACTTCACTCATTTATTTCATTTTGTTGTCAGGAATTTTACTTTATATTTTTGTGTTGTAGGATGATGTTATTAGTTGTTTTAGCTACTATGCTGAACTTGCTGAAGGGTTGGATGCAAAGCAAAAGGCACATGTGTCTCTTCCTATGGAGAACTTCAAGAGTTATGTGATCAAGGAGCCAATTGGTGTTGTTGCGTTGATTACTCCATGGTATCCTTCATTTTAATTTCAAAAAATTGCTACATAAAGTTATATACAATTTTGTTGTTTCTCCAATATAAATTTTGTGAATATTAGTTTTTGGCTTTGGCTCATGAAACACGTGGAAAATTGGATACCCTGCCAATTCAGTTGTGAAATGATTTCGGACTTTCCAAAATCACTTTCAGTTTAATTGAATATGGTAAAAAAATATGCACCCTAATGCAAAACAATTGAGCACCTAGTGCTGTAAAATTAATCAGAAATTTGATCCTTGTTACAGTTTATTACATAGGTAATCATTTCATTTACAGCCTCAATTAGTCTATTAGTCACTTAACATTCATATCATTATAATTGAGTAGATATGAGATGCCAGAGTACACTAAGATTAAAATACACTTCTGTGATGGTTGTAATTCAGTTAGTGGCAGTTGTAACATGGAAACTAGTACTTGAAATTGCTATAGTAGCTTACTGAACAAGCTACTCTACCTCCTTTACAATAAATATATCGCAGTTTCACTTTCAGTTCTCTTGTAGTTTATTTTTCTCTCAATTGAATCCTAATAAATAGAAAATATTTAATTTTCAGCTTAATAGTCACTGTAGTCAATAATTTTTGTCATTTTAGTCTTCAAAACTTGGTTAAAATTAGTCCCTTAAACTCTTTTCCATCTTAAAATCGTTTGTGTGATAGTGACGTGGCATGCCACGCATCATCGCATCAGTGTGCCACGTGACACTTCAATGACTTATGCTGAAATATAAAGATTAAATTGAGCATTTATTCACTGGTAATTGATGTCATGAATGAAAAATGAAATGATGAGTTAAACTTTTTGTAACAGGAACTATCCGTTGCTAATGGCAGCATGGAAAGTTGGTGCTGCTCTGGCTGCTGGTTGTACTGCAGTATTGAAGCCATCTGAACTGGCATCTGTGTATGATCTCAATTCAATTCTCACAAATCACAACTATTACTAACTTGATTCTTTATTGGGCTTTCTTCTCATGTTGTATTATTATTTACGATTTTAGGACATGTTTGGAGTTGGCTGAAATATGCAAAGAAGTAGGTCTTCCAGCAGGGGTGTTAAACGTGATCACTGGATTAGGCACTGAAGCCGGGGCTCCTTTGGCTTCACATCCTGATGTAGACAAGGTGAGATTGAGTTTCAGTTATTACTTATTAGCTTACATTAGCAGCTAATGCAATTTTATGTGTGTTCAAGATCCGGTCTAGCCCAAAAATTTATATGTAGCTATAAAGTCAAGTTTAAGTTTGTATTATTAATCCTGCACAATATTTGGGTCTGATATGGGTCACAATTTGGATAGGCTTGTCTTAGTCCAAAATTATATATTTCTTTCAAAAGTATATTCTATTGAATAAATAATTTTTGGTATTAGTATTGTATAACATATTTTAGTTTTAATTTTATATCTGATTTTAAAATGTCTAAACTTATATATATTGATTTAATATCAAACTAATATGGTCCAATTCAAATTGGTTTGGAAGTGTTCACCTAGCATATCCAAGAACTTGTACCATAGTGCATGCTTTTTGTTGATGACATCATCGTTTTGGGAGAATCAAGAGAAGATTTTATTTAGAAACTAGATTTGTGGGGAGAAGCTTTAGAAGTGTATGGTTTGTACAAAAACTGTATTAAGACATAATATATGGAATGAAAGGTCGCAGGAGGAGGGGAAACACTAACATAGAAGTAAAAATTGGAGAAAACATCCTACCACAAGTAAAGAGATTTAAGTATCTTTGGTGTATTATAATGGATGGTGGAGAAATCAAGAATGGTGCAAAACATGGGATTCAAGTAAACTGGTTAAAGTGGCGGATTGCTTCTGGTTTTATATGTGACAAAAAAGTACATTTATTACATAAGAGTAAATTTTGTCATACTACTATTAGACCAGCTATGTTATATGGAACAAAGTGTTTGGCAAACAAAAGGTGAGCTTAAAAATAAGTTTAGTGTGGCAGACACAAGGATACTTAGATGAATGAGCTGTCAAACACGCACATAATAAGGAACGAGGATATAAGAGGAAAGTTGGAGTAGTTCTTATTGTTGTAAAAATTGTAGAATCTCATTTCAAGTAGTTTGGATATGTGGAGAGAAGATTGGCAAAGCATCTAGTTTGAAAGGTGGATCAGATGGAAAATAGATAGGTGGCGAAATGTAGAGCAAAACCCAAGAAGATCATATACAAGGTGGTAAAAAAAGATCTGTGTAAACGATCTCATTATAAACATGATAGATGATAGAGTATAATGACGTCATTGCACTAGCTTGGTGCAGGTCTAGCCCGACCCTGCCCATGTAGAGCCCTTATATATCATGCAAATTTAGTTGAGTTTGTAAAGGTACTATGTTTTGAATGATATTTTTTATTTGTTGCAACAGATTTCCTTTACCGGAAGTTCTGCAACTGGAAGCAAAATTATGCAAGCTGCAGCTCTGCAAGTCAAGGTATTTCTAAGAAGCAATAGTTCTACCTATTCAGATATGTAAAGAAGAATGCAAAATGCACACCCCAGAAGAGATTGGAAACCTTTTTTTCAAATTTATTTTTCCAAGTTCATGTGATATAGATTTATGATTTCTTGGCAGCCTGTTTCACTAGAGCTTGGTGGAAAAAGTCCAATTATTGTTTTTGACGATGTTGACATTGATAAGGGTAAGTGACTTCTCAAGTATAGTTGATTTGTTACTCCCTGCATTTAAATACATTGATATGAACATCTTTTGTCATTGTAGAGTCATGAGAAAATCTTACATGATTAAAACATACTATCATATACAATTTGATATTTAATTTATTAATCACTTGTATTGTCCATGATTTCATTTAAATAGTTGCTGAATGGACCATGCTGGGCTGTTTCTTTACCAATGGTCAGATATGTAGTGCAACATCTCGGCTTATTGTCCATGTAAGTTTTTTCAAATATAGAACTATTCATGTATTTTTACCCAACAGTTTAAACTTTTAGAATAAATGGTTTTACAAAAAGCTTAATTCATAAATTTTACTCCATTTTCATGGAGTAGTTGTAGTTTTGGTTTTGCTTCATAAATGGGAGGATGGGAATGTTGATACTTACTAGATTCTTGTAGAATTTTGTCTTCTAACATTATAGGAATTGTGTTTACCTTTTTTTTTTCTTTTTTTGAATTTCTTAAAACAGACACTTTGATTGTTTCAGGAAAATATAGCAACAAAGTTTTTGAACAGGCTTGTGGAATGGGCTAAAAATATCAAAGTTTCAGATCCCTTGGAAGATGGTTGCAAATTAGGCGCCATTGTTAGCGAAGCTCAGGTATGTTATGTTAGGCGCCTCCTGTTCTTATTTTAATAAGGAAGGAAAATATTTATTGTCATATTCTCCATTTTCATTTGTTTTTAGGTGATGGTTCCTCTTTGGTTCTATTACACTGCTTATGTTTGGCTCTTACTTGGCTTGTTAAATTTCTTATGAATTCTATTGTCTAACATCAGTGTTTAAACAACTTCGAGAAACAAAACTTTCAATTTCTCACTACAGATATGATACATGATAGTGCTCGATAGCGTTATTTGATCCATATAGCCGACCCCATTTAGCGGGGTAAGACTTTGTTGTTGTTGTTGTTGTGATTGAGTTTGAAGTAGCATGTAGAAAAATTAAGGGAGGAGAAAAAACTGAAAATGAATTAAGTTTTAATATATAGGAGAAAAGAATTTTCAGATATTTATCTTTGACAATTGTTTGTGTAGCTCCTATGGTTCAGATTTCTTTCTAGACTTGTAACCTGAAAACAATTTAAATAATTTAAGCATTTATTAGGAATTTGGATCCTCTAAATTTTGATCTGTATGATTGATTCAGTATCAAAAAGTTCTCAAGTTTATTTCAACTGCTAAGAGTGAGGGTGCAACAATTTTGACCGGAGGGTCTCGCCCCGAGGTATGATATTACCTTCCGATGCTTGCAATTGGGAATGTCTTTGAAGAATTTCCTGTCTCTGAATTATTGATGGCATTTGCAGAATTTAAAGAAGGGTTACTTTGTTGAACCAACCATTATAACTGATGTGAGTACCTCAATGCAAATTTGGAGAGAGGAAGTTTTTGGACCTGTGCTCTGTGCCAAAACATTTAGCAGTGAGGAAGAAGCCATTGAACTAGCAAATGATACCCAGTGAGTTCATGACCATTATTTGATTTTCTGCAATCTTATTATGATTTATTAAGATTGTGTTTGGGTGAGTGTGATTTTTAATTTGCTGAAAATCACTTAGGGTCAAATTGAATTACTTTGTTCTTTGACAGCTATGGCTTAGGGTCAGCTGTGATGTCAAATGATCCAGAAAGATGTGAGCGGATATCCAAGGTAAGAATGTTCTTAGATTACCATAATATCATATTTACAAAACAAAATAATCCGATTCCAATAGTTGAAAATAGTATACAACTTTATGTTTTTCTTTTTTTAAACAATTTTTTCTTTTTCTGCAGGCTGTTCAGGCTGGAATTGTATGGATCAATTGTTCTCAACCAACTTTCATTCAAGCCCCATGGGGTGGCATTAAACGTAGTGGGTTCGGTCGCGAATTAGGAGAATGGTATGCTCTTAATTTTTTCAGTAATGCTAGGGAGACAAAAATTAAAGTTACTTTTTTAATTTAACATCAATAATATATAACATCTATAATTATATGTTTGTTCTAAAATAACACAATTATTCTAGTGGTATGAATGAACACTAAATAAGATAATTTTGGAATATTTGGGCTCTTTTTTATTATTTTCCAAACATTATTGTAATTTTTATGGGTGTCTTAGGCGTTTGAGTTATTGCCGGAGTTAAGAAGACGAAAAGAAAAGTATTAAAGAATAAAATGGACTCTACTTTATACATGAAGTCATTCTCTATATTCCTTTATTTTCTATTTAAAATCTCAACTTACAAATACACTTCATTTCAACTACTGCATAAGTAAATTTGAATGTCCTTTTTAATATATATCAAAGTAAGAGGCTTGTCTTGCTCTAATCGGACCTAAGAATTTTTAGTGACTAATAATTGTTTAAGTACAGATGCGGTACTTCAGAAGTATTTGGATTTTATTGAAAAATTGATTTGATTCATTCACATTGCACATAATTTTCAAATAATCTATTTTGACCGTTTTATCATTTGAGAATGTGGATCTGATTTTCTGTTTTCATTTTTTATACTTTCTTTTTTTTGTTAGGGGACTTGATAATTTCCTGAGTGTGAAGCAAGTTACAAAGTATATTTCTGATGAACAGTGGGGCTGGTATAAGTGTCCTTCAAAGATGTAATACCATGTAAATTGGTGATATAAAATTCAAGTTCTAGATCTTTTCATGGAATAAGGTGTGGCCCATTCAAAGTTGTGATTATGATGTAATAATAATATACGTATATTTATAATGTTTTATGGGCTTGCTGACTGTGATATTGTTTTCTTTATTTGACTTATAGTTAAGTACTGGGTTTGGAATACTCTTTGGTACATGAATAATGAGCATATGAAAAAGTACCAATAAAGTTTTTTTTAGGATAACAAATGTGAATAAGTTAGTTTAAACTAAGATTTTTTTTATCTTAATTATAAAGATTAATTTGAAGGTAGTGTGTTCATATCTGTTATTTTTAAAATTTTTATTAATATTTTTTTTAAAGACTAACATATTAGAAGTATCAAAGTTTGAGAGATGGGATTAGAATCAGGTTTTCTTGTTTTTGTGGAACACAATAAATGTGGTGTAAATGTGGTCTTGGTGGCATGATTCCTTACTTGAGACTCAATTGCTGCTTACCAAACTTGGGCTACCCTACTCCACGGAGTCAACGGCTCCGATCAACTAGTCATACCGTCACAGTTACCGCACCTCTACTTTTTGATTCATGTGGTTCCCTCTTACGTGCTATGAAGCATGGATTCGCTCATGATGTCGACATATCTGTGTCAGAAGCGAATCCGACACGCGGTCAATACGTCAAACAAGCGTATTGGCGATGTGTCTTTTTGAGTCCGAATAAGTTCGACCCGATTCAGATGTTCATGAGACGAATCTTTCTGTTGGGCTGCAAATCTGTAATTGATTGTGATTTTATAGTCCGATTAACCGGTTTTTCCTTTTTAATTTTAAAATATTTTAAAATAAAAACAAATCAGAATTTAAATTTAAAAATAAAATAATTAATAAATCAAAACCTAAATCTACTTACAGTTTGTCTTTGGTGACTTACTTACTCACTAGCTTAGCCATTTTTGGTTCTCTGTATTATATTCAAGAAGAAGAAGAATAGAAGATACAGAGGATGATGGACTTGAAACTGTGGTGTTTGTGGAAGATGGATTTGGAGGAAAAGAAATTGATACATTTTCTATTAACGAGATGGCAAGAGTAGATTAAAGTTTTTTATGTTTTTAATAATTGCATAATTTTAAGACTTTTTTATGCAACTATATTTACTCTTATATTTACAATATGATATTTTATTAATTTAATATATTATTTAAATTTTAATTCACAACGTATCCTAAACATGTCGTATTTAATTTTTTATAAAAAAAAAACGTGTCCGCATATCCGTATCGAAGAAAGAATTTTCTAATTCTTGAAGGACCAGAGTAATTTATAAAATTTTAAAAAATTTGATAGCTCATTTTTAATATGGTAATACATATTAATCTTCCATTTAAGGTTGATGTCCAATTAGCATCAACATGATCATGTCTACATAAGTTAGTCACCAGCCCCATACAAATATTAAGCCACCTTTTTTAGAAGACCTCCATAGTAACTCAGAGAAATATCAACAAAACCAGTTGGGACCAAAACAAATAGTTATCGGACATCCCTTTATGTTACTACAAATTTCAACATGATGTTCAAAAACTTTCAGACGACACAATTCCACTATCTATAGAATACACCGACAATTTTTTATTCACTATTCTTATTTTATGTTATTTTGTTTGTTGAATTCTTTGGCTTTTTATATTAATTTTTCTTATTTTATTGAGTTCCTCCTAATTAAATTCGATTATTTCAATGTCCAAAAATACAAATTTAAAACTCAAAATTAAATCAACAACTGTACTATCCATATTCAAAAGTCTAGAAACACTAAATAATAAAAATTAGAGCGATAAATTTCAAGAGCACATAAGTTAAATGCATATCACCATTCCATTTATTATTTAGACCAATTCCACTACTACTATTAAGAGTATTTAAATATTTAAAAAATATTTGAATACCTAAAAAATATATTATTGACATAAAAATAAAGCACTTCGAATACTTCAATAAAAAGTTCAAAAATTTTTTATTGTGTAAAGGTTATAGTAACAATATATTTATTATTAAATTAATAAATTTTATTTAATTTTTGATATTTTATCCTTAAATCATAAAACATGTAAAAATTTTAAAAATTTAAAAATTTTGTGACAAGTTAAAATATTAAAAATAAATTAAAATTATTATATTTGTAATACATATATATCGACTAAAGTATATGTTATTTAATTTCTATAAGACGAAAATATACATTATAAAAATGGAATTTTCTTTGTGTTTAAACTTAGTGAAGTACTCTAATTTTCTCACTGGATCGTTGTCGGGGCATAACACCCTTAGCATCCTCCCTGGTAAAAGTTATTGCATGCAAGTCGAGTATTTCAGTTTCCTCCCCAATCTGATAAACCTCTTTTAGATGTCTTTTATGAGAGAATTTTATAATTTTTCCTCCTATAAATCCTCCAGCAATCATATGGATATGCCTCTCAGGAGTTCGTTGTGGTCGGTCTTCATCTCTCTTTCTTCTGCTACTATCGTCCAATCTTCTCACCAGATATTTATCCAATCGACCATCTCTAGCTAACTTTTCAATCACATTTTTTATGACGTAACAATCGTTGGTAGAGTGGCCGTTGATTTTGTGGTATTCGCAGCCTGATCGATTTCTCCCTTTCTTACTTTTGATGGGCTTGGGAGGTGGTATCTTTTTAGAGTGGCAGATCTTTGTAGACATCAACTAGTGAGACTCGCAGAGGAGTGTAAATGTGATATCTTCTAGGCTTGTTTGAGTTATTCCCTTCTTTTTTTCTTAGTCTCATTCTCTTTCTCTTGTGGCTGGTATTGGATTTTATTCTGGTCCAACCCAACAAGAGTCAGAGATCCATTAAGCGAAATTGTGTCCCGTCGTACGATGAGACGCCTATCACGTGCCCGATCTCCTCTAAGGAGATCTTGACAGCTGGTGGAATCTTATGAAGAACTAGGCCCTAGCAGAAGGAGGGCCCACCCAAACGAATAGCGATAAAGAAAAGAGACTTATCCCTCTTCCCAGATACGTCATCATTACCCTAACTTAAGCATCAGAGTGTCCTTGCAGGTGGCTCCACCCATCAACCAACTAACGACCTGCTAGCGGTGCTCCTCCCTTCAAATTGCGTGTTCAGGTCCTGATCCTTACCTCGACATCTCATCACCAACTGACACAATGAACTAACAAACAATGACGCCATCTGTGGAAATCTGACACACAAAGAATGAAAGCTTTTCTTCACCCAAAGGATGAGCTAGGAGAGGGCACGAGCAGCGAACGACAGGGGGTTGCCTCATGAGTAGGCTGAGCACAGGGACCTCTCGAAGGCAGCAGCCTACCCCCTTTGACTAGGATCACTCCCATGACCAATCCCCAAGAAGGCGTCCCTTCGGGAGAACAGACAGTGACAATTCCTGGATCATGCAAGAGCTTAGACACATGGTCCAAAACTGACAGAGAGAGAGAGACACAGAGAGAGAGAGTTGGCCCCGAGGCTAGCTGAGATGCTCGTTCGTGTGCAGAGGCATGACGCAAAGAAGGCCGAAAAAGCAGCAGGGTACGGGGGAGAAGGACGACGGGTGTGACTAGACTGAAGGTCGCACCCAGTTCCATCACTCCTGAGATAAGTTGAGAAGCCGGGAAAGAAGGGAGGAGAAGAAGAAGAAACGTCAAGACCTCATCGTGATCGGCGCCACCTCTTTCCACTCTTCTATCCTCACAGTTCGGTTGCCCACGAACTTCGATAAGCCAACGAACATGAGACATGATGGTATCAAAGACCTACAGGAGCACATTACGACCTTCGAGGCCAAGATGAATGGAAAGGGCATGGGAGACGCGGTCAAATGCCGGGTGTTCCCTGTAACCCTGGCTGGGCTAGCAATCCGTTGGTTCAACTCCCTCCCACAAGGCACCATAACTACTTTCTCAGACATCTCTCAGAAGTTCCTAGCCCAATTCACCACTCATAATTCCAAGACAAAACATCTGATCAATCTCTTAGGGATAACACAATGCGTCGTTACCCTACGAGGAAGTACTTGGACCGTTTCAACGACAAATACTTGGAAATTGATGCTCTCACAGACTCTGTGACCAGCTTGTACCTGATGAATGACCTAGTGAATGAGGACTTTTGGAAGCACCTAACCACCAATCCCATTTGGACAATGCAGGAGATCCAATGTGTGGCGAGAGAATACATAAATGACGATGAAGTCAGCCAGCTGGTGGCCACCAATAAACGGTAGCTAGCCGCCTAGCCTTCCCACTAGGCCGCCAACCAAGATAAACCACAGGATGTCCTAAAGGAGATGAAAACTGGAAGAACGTTAAAACCCCTCCCCCAGATAGGGAAGTTCACGAACTACACACCCCTAACCACCCCAATAGTTGAGGTTTTCGATCAGATCGCAGATATAGACATTTTTCCTAAACTGAGGTAGTTGAAAGATAAGATAGGGGAAATAAGAGCCTCTATTGCAATTACCACAAGGGCTTCGGACACAAGATGCAAGACTGCTTCGACCTAAAAGACACGTTAGAGCAGGCCTTCCGGGAAGGCAAGTTGAGCGAGTTCTCTCAGTTCATCCGAGAACCAAGGAGAAAAGAAAGGGAGTGGTCTGAAGAAGATCAAGGTCGGGTTGTCAAGCCCAAACAAAGTGCTTCGGAGAACCCGGACACAGGTCCCACGGTAGTAGTGAATGTTGTGGTTGGAAGAAGCACCCTACCAAAAATTGAAGTTTGCGTCAAAGAAGGACGCTAAGGTGCTTGCCATTATGACTGAGGGGAGACTTTTCCCCCAGAGAACTTCCCAAAATATCATTCAGTCCTAGGGACTAGTGGTGTGACGGCTTACCCGAGGTCCCTCCAATGGTGGTGACTGCAAGAGTCGGGACAAGCCTGGTCAAGCGAATTCTAGTAGACACAGGGGCTGACTCGAATATTATGTTCTGAAATGTGTTTGATGCCCTGGGGCTGAAAGAAAGCAACCTCAAGGACTACCTCCACGGGGTCGTACCTCCACAGGGTTGTGGGGCTAGGCGATAACTGCATTAAGCCAAATGACGGGTGAAGAATCATCAATGACTTGCTGGCGGTCATTTGCACCAAATTTCTAATAATGAAGTTTGTGACGGATAACGGGTCGGTCGGGACGATTCGGGGAGACCTACAAACGGCCATCGCTTGTGATCACGCTAGTCTGTCCTTACAAAGAATTGTCAAGGATGTAGCCAGCATTTTTTTGGCAAATTTGGACACAAGGATAAACGAGCATCCTAAGCCGGAACCTCAAGGCGACTTGGAAAAATTCCAAGTAGGTGGGCAGAGGACAAGTTCACATTTGTGATCTGTAATCTACCTTATGACTAAAAGGACCCTTAGTTGAGTTCGTCCGAGCTAATAGAGACCTCTTCGCTTGGACCCCTGCCGATATGCCGGGTATAGACCCAGAGTTTATCCCACCACTTGGCAATTAAGCAAAATATGTGTGTCAACGGAAAGAGCAAACGAGGTAGCCAAGCAGACGGCTAGCTTGTTGGAAGTCGATGTTTTTAGAGAACTAGACTGCTACACATGGCTGTCAAATGTTGTTCTCATGAAGAAGCCAAATGAAAAATGGAAGATGTGCGTGGATTACTCGAACCTTAACAAGGCCTGCCCAATAGACTCGTTTTTCCTCCCCAATATAGACGCACTGGTGGACGCGGCAATAGGATACAAGTTCCTGACTTTCATAGACGCCTACTCGGGATACAACCAGATCCTAATGCGCCGACCTGATGAGGAATAGACAACGTTCATACCACCATGGGGATATATTGTTACAGAGTCATGCCGTTTGCCTTAAAAAATGCGGGGGCGACCTACCAAAAACTACTGAACAAGGTCTTCAAGGATCATAAAGGGAAGTCGGTGGAGGTTTATGTTGATGACATACTTGTCAAGATGCCGGTGCCGGAGTCTCTAGTGGCCAACTTGTAGGTCATCTTTGACTCCCTCCGAAGACACAATATAAGGCTAAACCCCCTGAAATGCGCTTTTGGCATGGAAGCGGAGAAGTTCCTAGGGTTTATGATCATCACCCAAAAGGGGGTAGAAGCCAACCTAAACAAATGTGAAGCCGTGCTTTGCATGGCGAGACCCAAGTGTGTAAAGGACATACAAAGGTTAGCAGGAAGGTTGACGACTCTTTCCTGTTTTCTTGGCACCTCAATAGCCTTCGAGTGGGCCTGATTTGCAAAGAGGCTTTTAACCACTTCAAAAGAATATTGTCGGAGCCTCTGGTACTCAGAAAGCCGAAGGAAGGCAAGCCCTTATACCTGTACCTCGCGGTAACGACAGAGGCCTTAACTGCCACTTTAGTGCGTAAGGAGGGTAAACAACAGCAACCTGTGTACTTCATAAGCAAGGTGCTTCAAGGGACGAAACTAAGGTATACAATGCTAGAAAAGGTGGCTTTTCACCCTACTGATTTCTTCCCGGAGGCTAAGGTAATATTTTCAGGCGCATCTGATCACGGTAAGAATTGACTATGCCATCAAGCAGATCCTGCAGAAGCTCGATCTAGCAGAGCGGATGATGACCTGGGCAATAGAGCTATCCCAGTACGATATTAGTACGAGCCTCATCACGCCATTAAAGCCCAAGCAATGGTCGACTTCCTAGCAGAAGTAGTCGGGGCCCTTTGATAAACCCCAATTTTATGGTTTATCTTGTGTTGAATTTAGTAGATTTTGTCAAATTTTCTCACATTTATTCAATGAAATAGCATGGTTTTGTTAATTTCTCCTAGTTGTGCTTTATGGTTGAAAACATGCTTTTTAGGCTTTTAATTAGTTAAATTTAATCCACTTTGATTCCACTCGATACCTTGATATGTTTGTTAGTGATTTTAGGTTTAAGAGGTAAGGATTGGATCAAAGAAGTGAAGAAAAAGCATGCAAGATGGAGTTTTCATGAAGAAATGAAGATTTGGTGAATTCATGGCAATGCGTACGCGTGACCCACGCGTACGCGTGACAAGCATCACGTGACTTCATTAAAGAAAACGTGACTGGCAATTTCTGAGCTGCATCAGGCCCAAATTCACCCATTTCTGAAGCTATTAGAGGCCAAAATCAAGAAGGATGAAGGGGGGAGCAATTAGTGTAGTGTAGAACCATGTCTTAGGATAATTTTCTAGAGAGAGAAACTCCCTCTTTTCTCTAGAATTAGGATTCTTAGGTTAATTTTCTCTTTAATTTCAAATTTTATTTCTTGTTTTAGTGTAGTTCTCTTTAAATTTTTGTGCTCTAGTAGTTTAATTCTCTTGTTTCCTCTTGTTAGTTCTCTTTTGAGCTACTCTTTGGTTTTGAACGCTTTTGTCACTTTTAATTTTATTTAATGCAATTTGATATTTTATGTTCTTTCTTGCTTGTTTGAGTTATTATTGTTATCTTCTTGTATTTGGTAGTAGTAGATTTTATTATTCTTGCAATTTAATATGTTTTTTCTTTTATGCACACCAAGTATTTGATAAAATGCTTGGCTTAGGTTTAGAGTAGATTTTGTGCATTCTTGGCTTGGAAAGAGAAGTTAGGAAATCTTGAGTCCTTGATACCTAATTTAGATTGGTGATCTAGAGTGATTAGTTAATCTTGCTTCCATTAATATTACTTATGGATTGGGATCAACTAGGCTTATTTGACTTTCTCCCGATGTTGGAGATAACGAAATAGGATTAGTTCTTGATAATTATTGTGTATGATTAATGACTTGGATAGAAAACCTCAATTATCAATCCTTTATATGAATGTCTTTCTTTAGTATTTGTTATCTTTAGTTGTTACTTTACTTTATTGTCATTTAAATTTCTTGTCATTTAATTTCTTGCCCCTTTCAATCATCAACCCACTTGATTTCATAACCAATAATTGAGCACTCAATTGTAATTTCTAGGGAGAACGACACGGGAGCAATACTCTCGGTTATTTTTATTGGATTGAACTTGTGACAATCAAAATTAAACTTTGATTGAGGGTTGTTTGTCAACTTGGATCTATACTTCAACGGAATTATTTTGTGAAAAATTCTAAACCGACGGTAACCTTACATCACCCTCCCAAGGTCCCGAACACACGGTGGAAGCTCCACATTGATGGTGCATCCAACCAAGCGTTTAGTGGAGCAGGAATAATATTAGAGAACTCAGAGGGAGTGACCTATGAGCAATCTATCAAGTTCAGGTTCCCGATCTCGAATAACCAACAAGAGTATGAAACCACGATCGGGGGCTTAACAATAGCAAAAGAAGTTGGCATGACAAGACTCAAGATCAATAGTGACTCCCAGGTTGTAACGGCACAAGTGAACGAACGTACTAAGCTCGCATCCTGCTGTTGCAGAAGTACCTAGAAAAGACCAAACAGTTGTGTAGGAGTTTCGACGAGGTGGTTGTGCAACACTTTCCCAGGAAAAGGAATGCTAGAGCGGACCTGCTACCAAAACTGGCCAGCACAAAACTGGCACAGAAAATTGTTCTTTCATTCAAGGCGTGGTGAAAGATTCATCGATAGCTTTATGCTTCACCCAGGACAATCACCGGGAGCTCCTCTCCTGGATTGACCTAATCCAATGATTCCTTGAAAAGGGAAGCCTACCCGAGAAGACGAAAGAACCAAGCTCGTGAGAAGAGAGGCCACCAAGTATATGGTAGTGCAAGGCCAACTATACAGGAGAGGGCTTAATCAGCCTTTGCTGAAATGTTTGCGACCTGGACAGACGGAATACATCTTGAAGGAGGTACACGAGGGATGCTGTGGGCATCACATCGGCAAAAAATCCTTAGCTCAGAAGCTTGTTAGAGTTAGATACTATTGGCCCACAATGATGACTGATGCTAGTGAGTATGTGAAAAAATGTACCAAGTGCAAAGACAACGTGAACTTTCACAAGGCACTAGCAGAAGAGGTGAGCTCCATCATGGCCTCCCGACCTTTCTCCTAATGGAAAATTGACATATTAGGACCGTTTCTGATGGCCCTTGGGCAAGTCAAGTACCTAATTGTGGCCATCGACTATTATACGAAGTGGGTGGAGGCAGAGCCACTAGCAAGTATTTCATCGGCAAATTGCTGTAAATTTTTGTGGAGGCAAGTGATCACCAGGTTTGGAATCTCTGAAGCCGCGATATCGGACAATGGGGCGCAGTTCTTCGATAATAAATTTGGAGAGTTCCTAGCAGGTCTTGGTATCAAGCAATGATTCTCCTTTGTAGAACACTTCCAGAGTAACGGGCAGGTGGAGGCGACGAACAAGGTCATCCTAAAAGGGTTGAAGAAGCGCCTGGAGTAGAAGAAAGGTTTGTGGGCAGACGAGCTAGCGTTAGTCCTATGGTCCTATAGAACGACACCACAGTTCTCCGCTGGGAAAATGCCCTTCCGTCTTACCTATGGGGTAGATGTCATTATTCCGGTCGAGATGGGAAAACCCAGTCTGAGTCTCCTTTTAGAGGGAGCTGACGAGGCGATCGAAAAGGACTTAGTAGACGGAACAAGGGCAATGGCCCACTTGTGGGAAGCGGCATTGAAGCAGACGATACCGTTGCGTTACAATCACAAAGTGGGTTTTAGGAGATTTGAATAAGGAGACCTAGTCTTACGGCATAATGGCATCGGGCCACCGGCGCTAATGGAAGAAAACTTATCTCCCAATTAGGAAAGCCCCTATAGGGTGAAAGTAGTACAAGGGAAAGGTGCATACAAACTAGATCGGCTAGATGGGAAGGAGCTCCCAAGAACTTGGAATGCAATGAACCCAAGGACATTCTACTTGTAAGGGGTAATGCTTTTCACGCCTCAACAATCTCCTGAGCATGATTTGGTTATACCTATACCTTGTTATTTTTCGTCCTTATTTTTTCATCCTCATTTTCTTACTTTTGATTTGCCTATGGCTTGTTTTATCTTTACTTTTATCACACAATCTTGTACTATTGTAGTTTATAAAAAGAAGGGATACTCTTTTCCATTTCCGTCAGTACAAAACAGCGACATGGGGTTTGACGAGGCCCATTTCTTAAAATTCATTTTTTCTTTTGAGGAAATTATTTCTAATTTATGACTATGGCTTCCCAAGGACTGTTCCCAGGGACTGATCAACCCGGGAGGCCCCTATGCGAGAAAAACATATATCAAAATACGAGTAAACGGCCAAATTAGCATGAACATCACACAACTAAACTGCCAAACTAGTTTAAAACATGAAAAATGAGTACAAGTTCAAAGTTTACAAATCACAAGTTCAAAGGTCTACTAAAAGGGAAATAAGTCAGCCCAACAACACAAAAGCAACTACAGAGTTCAATTATAGCAAAGAGAAATAGTTGACTACGGGAGCAGAGGCAGCTAATTCCTCAGCATATCCACAATCTTGCCATCTTGGATAATTTTGAAAGCTCCAATAGCATAAGTGTCGAAACTGGGAGCAAGCAGAAGCACTTGGGCTTTCATCGCCTCCTTGGTAGCGGACATGGAATCTCGGGCATCTTTATGATCTCGTTGTTCTTCTTCCGCATATTGGTGGCCTCAAGATGAGCAGAATCCATTGACTTCAGGGCTTTGAATAGTTCTTTCTTAATCTCTTTCACCCAATTTTCTGCCGGCTTTGAACGGCCTTGATATCTCGGTTAGACAGACGCTGGATCTCCTCCTCGGCCTCCTTCAGCTGCTTCTCGGCACCTGCTATCTTGGTCCCCATAGTTTTTTCCTCAGCCTTCAACTTAGAAATTTCATGCTGAGTTATCCTATACTTCCCCTCCAGCATCTGGCATTAGGCCAAAACCAGCTCCACCTTCCTCATGATGGCAGCATATTGGAAAAGGCTCCAATATGTCCACTTGGCCTGCATCGCCAGGTCTTCATCAAACTTTCGGTACCCGACAGTAGTTGGGAGTCAATAAAGGTGCCTACGTCAAAGTGATTTTCCATCACAGAGAGAAGTTGACCTGGATTGGACCCAACCTTCTTTTTCTTTAGATTGGGAATCACGAGTATATCATCCTCCTCCACCCGAGCACCCAAAGAGTGCTCAACCGCAGCACCCTTTCTCTGGTCAACATCACCGGTAACACTATATCCAAGTTGGGGATTAGGTTGAGGCTGAGGTTGGACTTCCGGCCCCTCAGGCTGGGGGATCTCTGCCTAAGGGTCAGGAGAGTCAGAGGCGTCGTCGTCTCCGTTAGGGAAGAAACGGGTCATCAGGCGACTAAGAGTTGTGTTCCTAGTTGCCATCTCAATTGCAAGAAAAAATTCAATTAAGTCACTAAGTCGTCAATAAAATAGAAGCAAGCAAAAATGGGAAAGCGATAGTAGAATCAAACATCCTAGGCTTACCAACACAATCTCGGCCGTCGTCCCAGTTACTCATCAAAAGATGAAGATTAAGGGGGTTAGAGCCAAACACGACCAGCAGAACGTCGACTTTCTGCTGGTTCTCCCGACCTATGCCCTCATAGATCACTTTGATCAAATAATTGGAGCCAGCACCAAAACACCAGTAAGTCGGGATATGCCTTTCTACCTCAAGGGTAAGCCAAAAGGGATGACAACCTCGAGCTGGTCTCACCTTGAAAAAAGTCTCTTTGAAACCGTGGAAAGAGTCCTCGAAGAAGCCAAAGATCCTTTCGATTTTGCACAGCTCGGAAGGAAAGATACCCCCCTTTTGTGTTTACCCTCCCGGGAGGAATTTTTAAGTAGAAAGAAGGA
The DNA here is from genome assembly GCF_003086295.3 of Arachis hypogaea. Taxonomy (NCBI): domain Eukaryota; kingdom Viridiplantae; phylum Streptophyta; class Magnoliopsida; order Fabales; family Fabaceae; genus Arachis; species Arachis hypogaea. The sequence goes on from NC_092040.1 coordinate 107,690,104, forward strand.
AAAAAAGATCTTTACAGTAACTAAGAGCTCTAAATACTTACAGACCATCTCGAAGCACTGGATAGCAACCCAGCTGTTCAGATGAAATTGAGAAGGAACAACATCACACTGATTTAAGAGGGCTAGGATAAAAGGAGAAAAGGGAAATTGAACACCCAGAACAGTAAACATGGGCTTGTACACGCACATCCAGTCAGGAATGCGGGAGGCATCGAAATTAAGTTGACAGATGCGTTCTTGGGGACCTGGAACCAAAAGCTCGTAGTTCCCTTCCTTGGGACCGTCTCACATATTGCCCCTGTCTCGCAAAGCTCTTATAGTTTCTCGGTGGTCACCCTAGAGGAAGTGCTCGTCACATTGGATGTACACCAGACGTAACGGTTCACAGGCGTAGGAGGAGGGGGAGCCATTTTGTGAGGTCATCGCCATACCTATAGTGGGGGAACCACTTAAGTTAATTGTAAGGTTGAAGGCATATCCTAATGCAAAACTAAGTTATCCTACACTAAACCACCCTAGCATAATCTACAAAAAGGACATGTATGGCACCCCTCTAAGAACTACCTCACAAATGCCAGATTAAGAAACAATAGCAATAAAAAAAAGCAGAGCAACAAATGGCAGAGAATAAACAAAATAGAACAAAAGATGATCACTTACTAGTATTTGCGATATAGGAGGGCACTGGAAGCAGGTAATGGCGAGCAAGCACAGAGGAGGAATAGAGTGAGTGGCGGTTGCAATTATGGAAAAGGAAGGGAAGAACAGAAATGGCAATGAAAAGCAAAAGTGGTAACTGTAACCATAGAAGAAGAAGCGTGAAAGGTCAAGGGCAAATTGACCTTTCCGTGTGCTTTCAAATCGCACTTAAAGTGCATTTAATGCCCCTAGCGCAATAATCGAAGCGACGCCTTCAAGAAGGGGTTGGGCCAACCCCACGCGCAAGGAAAGAACTACAAGCATGAGCCCTCGCCGACGAAGACGTGTTGGGAAAAGACCACCTCTCACAAGAATACAGTAAGCGAATTCGCCAATCGTGAGCCTCACGTCTTGATGCATTGAGGGCACTGTTATGGCCGAACTCAACAAGAGCTGGAGGTCCATCAAGAGAACCCGCGCCCCGTCCGTACGACGAGACGCTCATCACGTGCCCTGATCTCCTCTAAGGAGATCTTGACAGCTAGTGGAAGCTTTTAAAGGGCTGGGCCCTAGCAAAAGAAGGGCTCACCCAAACGAATAGGGATAAAGGAGAGGGATCGACCCCTCTCTTCATGTACTTCATCATTTCCCTAACTTAGCCGACTCATCGTACGAACACTAATTTAAGCAATAAAGTGTCCTTGCAGGTGACTCCACCCGCCAACCAACCGACGACCTGCTACCGCCGCTCCTCCCTTCAGAATGCATGTTCAGGTCCTGATCTTTACCTCAACATCTCATCACCAACTGACACAACGAACTAACGAACAACTTTGTCCAGAAGTAGCTCTTCTTAACTGTTCGGTTTCTTCTATGTTGATATATTTTTTAGCTCGCTCCTGAACCTCATACAGGGAGGTTGGGTGTTTCTTTTTTATGGATTGTGAGAAGGGACCTTCCTTGAGGCCGTTAACTAGCCCCATAATTATTGCTTTCGTAGGTAGATTTTGGATATCCAAGCATGCCTTGTTGAGTCATTCCATGTAGGTTCTCAAAGATTCTCCGACCTCTTGTTTGAATCCTAAGATACTCGGTGCATGCTTGGTTTATCCTTTTGTATTGAGAATCTTGTGAGGAAGTTTCTAGCCGAGTCATTAAAGCAGGTGACCGACCTTGGAGGTAAGCTACAAACCATTTCATGGCTGCCTTAGTGAGGGTAGTTGAAAAAGTTTTGCCCCGAGTTGCATCAGAGACATCAACCAAATACATTCGATTTTTAAAGTTGCTTAAATGGTGTCGGCGGTCGGCCGTCCCATCGTAGAGGTTCATGTATGGACTTTTGAAGTTCCTTGGGACTTAGCTCTCATGATTTCTTCTATAAAAAGGTCTTCACTCCCCGAAGGTGTAGAATCTCGATCAACTCGGGATCTTCTTCCCTTGAGGTCGGCTTCCAGTCTTTCTAACTTTTCTTCCAACTCTCTACGATATCGAACTTCCCTTCGTAGGACGTGTTCAAATTCACGATGTCATTCCAACTCGATCTCAAGTTGTTCGAGTCGGTCTTGATGTTCATGTACCAATCCCATGAATTCTATAAGGTTTTGATCCCCTATCTCTCCGGCCTAGTGGACTTTCGAGTTTGGTGGATTCCTCTCTTCATTGAGACTTTCATTCTCTCATGGTGGAGGGTATGACGATTGCTCGGTCGTCATGGTGTTGGTTGGGTTCTGATTCTGATGCGGTATGTCCGTCTTCTGGATGGTCGTCCGCCATAATAGAGTGTAGACTTTCAGGTCTCTGACAATGGTGCAAATGTTCCAATAGTTACTTGAAACGAATGAATTTTGGCCTGAATATGAGATCCAAACTCCTTTTGGAGTGAGATGTTCCTTTGTCTTCTTAGCAAAGAGTTGCTATCCAAGCTCCTTAGAGAAGTTGTGGAGAGTATTTGCAAGGAACTCCAATACTTAAGTTAACAAAGGTTTAAGACAGATTTTTAGTAAATTGGAGTTAAAAAAATACCCGAGAGTGTTAAGGTATTTATAGTTGTAGATGGTAGTTTAATAACTACTTTATAAAGTAACTCCACCTTTAATGGTGGGTAATTTATTTCCTTTTATCAAGGAAATTGTTGAGATATTCATTTTAGATCAATGGAAGATATTATAAAAGTTTGTTACTTATTTAAATGAGTACGCTGAAACCCATGTTGTCGGGTCTGATCTCTCTAGGATTAGATTAATCGTAACATAAGTTCAAATATTAGTATTGCAATGTAAACTGAACTTTAGCCATTTTAAGTCTTACTCTTATAATGAGCCAAGATATGAACAAGATCAAATATCTTTATTTAAATACATTTGGTCTTTGCCTGAATCTCCACTATAATAGAATAAAATATAAAGAAAATTATTTGATTCCGTAAAAGATTAAATCTATGAATGAAAACAAAAAATCAGCAGTCATTCTGAAATAGAAATGCCCGCAAAGTAAGAAATCCAATGAATGACTGGACCATGTCATTATAATTGGAATATATCATCAGCATAATCTGTAATTTTAACTTGCTACGCTCATTTATGTAATATTATATATATCGACAAAAATAAAATGACATCTAAACTACTCAAGTATGACCCCAAAAGAATATAAAAAGGATTCGCCCTAGTAAACAAGTTTCTCCAATAGCTGAATTAACTAACTACTATCATTTACAGCATTATGTAAGAAAGTATCTTCCGAAGAATCTGATTCAGGCAATCCGAGTGCTCATTGAAGAACTAAAAATGGAAACTTTCATACTCTAGTAGCTTTCATTAAGCCAGATACTTGAAAGTATTCGGGTTTTCTTTGTCTCTTTCCAGATAGTCACGAGTTATGAGATCTTCAATCCGCTTCTTAATTGCTTTGATGTCAGGCTACAAATACAAACCCAACAAAACAAAGATACAGAAAATCATTCAGCTAACCCCAATAATGACCTCATTCACATTGACAGTAATGAAATTAATTGCAAGGGTTGTTTACCTTGAACATGCGGCCCAGTTGTTCAACGCACTCCAAAACCAGTTGTTGATGGCCTAAAACTTTCCTGCTCTTCATGATGCGCACAATTGCAGCATCTATGGCATATCGTCGGTCCTTGTCAACATCTTCAATCACCTTCTTCCTTTCATCAACCGGTGGTAGTGGGATCTATAACCAATGAGTTACATATATTACCTTAACAAGTTAAATTGTTCTTAACAACGGTTCCAAATCAAAAGAATTAATGAACTAAAAAATACCTTGATCCTTCTCATTTTGTCAGTGAATTTGTAGTTGAACTCAAAACTATCATTTGGCGATATAGTTCTGGTGTTAGGCTCCTTGCTAAGAATCTTATATTTTGCACATGACAGGGAATGGAGTAACCTAACAACATCTTCATGGGTTAAGTTCAGCTGCATCATAATCTCTGAATAGCTCAACTTATCAGCACTGTTGAATAGCAGCAAGGCAGCAGCCTGTATTCAGACCAGAACCATGAATTCATAGATACCATAATGCCACAATTTTCAACAGAATAAAAGAGGAAGGATCACGAGGAGGACATTACCTGATAGGTTGACACAACTAGTTCAATAGTCTTTGGTTCAAACTTGCCAATGATGTGGCAAGTTCCAAGTGAGTAAATCCATGTAAGTTTTCTGTGTTTTGTCTTTGTTTCATAAAATTCTTTAAAAACTTCCACACACTTGACCTAAAAAAAATCATATATTTAATAAATAAAGACCTATCTTATCTTATTCATAATAAAAAGAACACAATTTGAAAGTTGAATAGCTAACACGTTCTTACCATCTCCACCGGGAGGTTGAGATCAAAAGACTTGTAACTTGGCCAGAATCCTGTGGTAAGAACAGTAACAGTCAGATCAATTCCAGGATTAACATGTGTGTTGTCCCGAAGATATTCCTCAAATTTCATCTGGTTATCACGCGCCAAAGTCAAGTCCATAACCTGAAAGATATGTTTTCAGGTAAAGCCTTAAATCATCTAGTTAAAGAAGAAAGCAACTTAGGTAGCCTGACAAGTGACAACAAAGGTCAACTGACCATTCCCTCCATCTTAGATGTGAACTGGCCACCACACTGCTGCTTTAGCTTTGTCAAAATACACTTTTCATGATCTTCATTGGCACTCCTATCAAAAAGTAATCTGCGGGCTAGTTTTTTCCTGCAAAATAAGGATTTCACAATTCACAACAAAATACAGAGCATAAGTAAGAAAAATATAAATGAAAAATATTAAAGAAAAGTTTTACCTGTAAAATTCTGCATAGAGATCCTTATCACTGATATATGCAAGCAGCTTGACTACCTGCAGAAATAAAACAATGTTAGCAACATAAATCATGGTGATGGAAAATACAATGATAAAAAACTAAAATAGTACCTTCTCAAGAGTTTCTTCAATTGCTTCATCGCTCAGCTTCTCACTTCCACCCTTTTTAAGGATATTGTCGCAGAATGTAGCTAATAGTTCTGCACTGGAACTACCAGCAACATTTTTATTACAGAAAACCTCAAATGCCTCCTTTAAAGCCTATAAGAATAATAAAAATCAATTTTTTTATTTAGTAATTGTATGTCATTACTCATTATTATATCTTAGTATATATTAGAAGAAACTACAGCATAACCAATTGACTCAACAGACCTTGTGGAACAGTGTGTGATTTATAAAGCAGTCATTAACATATGTCATGTACTTGTCATGGAGCTCTATGAATTTTCTGACAAGGACCTGCAATATCACGATTAAATATTCAGAACTTTCATTTGTTATTACAATGAAAAATCAGGACAAAAATAAAAGAAAGAGGACCTACTTGTTCCTGAAGACCAGGCCCACTTGTGGTCTGGAGAAAAACAAAAATGTCAGAAGCTAGAAACAAATTACTACTGAACACATTAAGATGCTGGTATGTATGTATAGATAATACAATATTGAAATTACATGACAAATATAATCACACTGTAAAGAGTCCAACAAACTGAAATTGCAAGCCAGGTGAAAAGCATGATAAAATATGCCAAAGATATCAAATGATAACAGCATGAAGACAGAGGATAAGAGTGCCTCTATACAAAAGCAAAAACAGAAAGGAAAAAAAACATGATTCATCTGAAAACCATAGCTTTCCAATCTCTCTACGTGTTCCAGACGGAAAGTTTAGACCATCAACTTTACACCAGATAGATGCCAGACATGTAATTCTATCCCATAAACCTGGTATGGAACAAACAGTTTTGAAACCTCCAGCAAAACTATTTGAGCAGCTCAGCTGAAACTTTGCACAAAGCAGATGAGTGCAAACTATACTTGTTGTACTTAACCTATAACCCCATCACTATAAGTAAACTTTAATGCATTTGCAAAGGTTCTATCCTGAAACTACCCCTGGCATAAATACATAATCAAAGAACAAACAACATATACCCATTGAACCACTAAGGACCGAGTTGAAAGTGATAAGAAGTAAGAAATAAAATGTGAATGCAATCAAATGATTCCAACATATATTATACCTGACTGCTAGAAGCTTCTTCAGCCTGCTGGACCAATGCTGTACCCTCGGCTGTAATATGCTGCAATCAGACAATCATCAATAGTATAACATTGCTAAAAGACGACAAAAGAGGGCTCAATTTAATCACAACACAATTCACAAACCAAGGAACCAACCTGCTTGAATACATTCGCAACAGGATCTAAGCCTTTAGGTATTTTTTGGTAAAGTCTATACATCCGAGAGAGATCTTCCACCTAGACATAAAAACAAATCAAGAAAAGTGTTAATAAATACATGCATGGGTAACTTGATTTGGCACTGTCTTGGTGAGATTATTAAATCATTTATTCTATAATTTGGATTTTCAATTTTGTTTGGCCATTGTTAATGTAACATAAATTTGAATTACAATTATGGAGACATTTTCAAAAAACTGCAAGGTTCCACTCATTAAATCTCTTTTTTCCCGATAGCAACAACAAGAATGCAATTAAAAAATATAGCCTGCTGATTTCAAGAACACTTTGCAAACCACACACGGTGGTGTAGTATTTAAGGAACGGGGTAGAGGTTGAACGAGTTTCAAGTTGTGAAAAAATTGAACCAGGCACATGGACTATATTTAGATCATCAAAGAAAAACAAATTTAAAGTAATACAACAAAGTCAAGTACCTTATCATCTCTAAGCAAGGCCCGGACACCAGAGTGCTCCTTCTCAAGTAATTGATTAGCATGGGTCACCAACAACTCATGTTGCACTTTCTATAATAAAGAAAGGTAAGAATTGCTTAAATACTAAACACACTCTTAATAGGAAATAATTTTAACAGAACACTATAAAGAAAAAGCATTCAGTCAGAAAATGTCTGTTTCTTGATCAACCCATTCACTATTTTAATCTTTCTCGAATCGAATACAATGTGTAATTGAAAACACCCCCCCCCCCCAACAAAAAAAAAACAAAAAAACAAAAAAAAGGAAAAAAAGATGTCCACTTATCAATAAGGTGTATATCTGCCACTAAGACAATAATATTTATCACTGTCCACCACAATTGACCAATGGCAACTATAAATGTATATTCCAAAGAATTTGGCAGGGATTTAAGCATTTCTAATCATCCAATAATTTTAAGAAAATAAAAATATTAAAGATTTATCCCAACCTCTACCAATTTCTGCTCAGTGCTGGAGTGCAAGTAATGAGTCACTCTTTCTCTCTCCCTTCTCAAGCAGTCCTCAGCCTATAAAATGACAAGAGAAATTAGCTCTATCAATTGATATAACACAGCAATTTCAACCATCGAGGTGATGCAGACATACTTGCCTTTAGCATATAATCTGGACAAGAGTCAACCTCAATCCAGTTTGTAGCCTTACTTTTGTAGTAATCAGCAGTATCCTCAAGCATCTGAACTTCGAAATCCTGCTCATATTGATCCATTTCACCCATACCAATCTCAACAAATATATCAAGAACATTTTTCAGCAATGATCTATCAATCTGTTCGCCCTCACGCTCTTTGTCAATCTGCAACAGAAGCCATGGTTACTCTAGCAGCCATCACTGAAAAGAAAATATATCATCACAACGTGCAATGACAAACTTACAAGAGTGATCACAGCTTTCCTTGCATTAGCTCGTACCTCCATATAAACCTGTAATAAACACAACCGGATTTATACAGAATAAATTCAGCTATATATAAGATATTATTAGAGTAATGTTTGAAAAGAAGGTCATCAACAAGATTACAAGAAAGTTAGACAAGAATGACAACTGACCAGATCACGGAAGCAGGTAAGGCCAACAGCATTGAGTGGTGGCAGGGAGCGTCGAGCAATGAAGTACCGATCAAGATAATGAAAGAAGCGTGAAAGCCACCTCACCATGACCTTGTGATTTATCCACCTTTGGACAAGCTCCCTCAGCATAAATTCATCATGCTTCTCCCTTAGAGATGGCAAAACCTAAAAACCAAACATGTTAACTTCCATACTCGGTATGTTATACACTATAAAGGCATATAAAGAAGAGGCTGCAGGAATAAAGTGGAGAAACATCAACAGTGGACTACCGTAGACTCTATGTAGTCATCAAAAGCCTCCTTGTATTTATCATAAAGCTGTTGTGAAAAATCGTTCGGTGGCTTCTGAGTACACATATTATAAATAGTCCTGCAAAGGTTTAGGTAAAGAAAAACATGTCAACATCCAAAACTAAGCATTCATAGGTGATAATACAATAAACTACAAGACCAATGTCAGCAACAATAACAACTCAACCCAAGAAGCCAAGAAGAAAAAAGAAAAGGTGTGAAATAGAATACGTGTAAAGCATCATGTATTCCTCTGAGCTGAAAGGAGGTTCTGGCAATCCTTCAAGAATTTTCTTCAACTTAGTAATCCCCTTCTGCATATAGTCCCAACCTTGTTCCAAATCAATAGTCTTCCGCTCCATGGTGGCTGCAGAAACAACACCATAATCAAAATAGAAACCACCAGAATAAAAGCTACTGCACGAGATGCCACATCAGCACATTCATGTAAACCGAATGCGGATTACAAGGATAACCATATAAAGCTAAACAAACCCTTGATCGCATGAATTTAATTAACCAACGCACAAAGCTACAAACCAACACTAAACCCTAGCATAGAGGAATCAAACAGGGTTTCGGAACACTGCTCGACATAATACAAGAGTTTCAAATCATCATACGCAGATAGCATATAAATAAACCCCATATATAAAAACAGAGAGAGAGAGAGAGTGATGATCGAATTGAAAACAAGCAAGAAAAAGCAAGAAAAGGATAAGCCATGAAACTTTCATGGAGAAATCGAAGATAAGAATACAAACCCTAACCCGATGGAGCAGCAAGAACACGATCTGGTGGAGTGTTCTTTTCTTTCTTGTGTTTTGAGAGCAAAAAGATTTCAGCAAGAACAAGCTGATGAAGTGATGAATGACGGACGAGTGAAAAGAATTATTATAATCCTTATTACTTATATAGTGTTTTTTCTTTTCAAAAAATATATTGATGTGAGTAAATATTGTTATTACTTATTAAAGAAGATTCAATAAAAATATTTATCAGGATTCCTATTTGTTATTACTTAGTAGTAGGTGGTAAGTGGTAACAAACCGCAACAAGGAGGGCGGTGCCACGAAAGATCAGAGTGCGGTAAAGTAGAAGGTGAAAGAAGCCGTGGCTCCCAAGTCCCGAGCGCCCGGTAAGTGGTAACTATTCCATTTTTCTTTAAGGGGTCCGTTTGTATTTGTTTTTTATAAGAGTGTATATGGGCCGGGTCACACCGGGTTTAGTTTAATTTAGATTCGGTCCGAAATATAGATCGGGTCTAATTTTTAGATCTTAACTCGATTTTAGATTTGATGAAACCTACGTATCTTTGGGTCGGATAAAAATCGGTAAAAATCGAATAAAAATCGAGTTTTTAGCATGTAACAATCATCTAATCTCCAACCATTATTTCACAACTCACATAGTAAAATTCACTTAAAAAAATATAACAAGAATCAATCATTCTCTAAAATTAAAGCATAATCATTATCAATACTAATATTATCTAATAACACCAAATATTTAAATCAATACAAATAACACAATATTATGCATTAGTCTAAAGTCTTGTGCATTTTAAACATAAAACATTAACTTATAATCTTATAATGACTAATAACACAAAATATTAAGGTTTACAATATTTAGATTCCACATAAGAATAGCTATAAGCCATCAGTAATAACACAAAATATTAATTGTGTCTGATGACTGGGCCACCGGGTCGAGTTCGGGTGACCCAAGCTATGGTCCGGACCCGACCCGAAACAATGACCGGGTCTATTTTTGAGACCCTTACCCGACCTTAGACCCGATGAAATCACACTAAATTAGCCCATAAAATATTCAGGATCGGGCCGAATCTTCGAACCGGGTCGGACCATGTACACCCCTAGTTTTAAAAAAAAACTATTTATTTTTTAACAAATAAAAATTATTTTATATTTATATAAATTTTTTTAAAAAAATTTAAGTATTAAAAATATCTTGTTGTTTCTGCTGTTTTTAAAAATAAGATATTATTAATTTTTTAGAAAAAACAAATAATTTATTTTTAATAAAAATAATTTTTTAAAAGAAGTATCTAATAGATTTTAGAGTTAGTTTAGATTGGCTTTTTAAAAAATATTTATTTTTTTATCTTTTTAAAAATTTATTTTTCAACAGACAAAAAACTTGTTTGAGCGTCATTCAATCGATAAAAAAATATATTTTTTAATAAAAAGGATCTTTTCTTATTTTTTATTGTATTTGGCAAATTTCTCATAGTAAAAAATAAGTACTAAAAAAATTAATAAAATTTTTTTTTGAAAAGTTACAATTTACATCTTTTTTTAAAAAAAATCTTTTTCATATAATAAATGAACAAAAAAGTACTTTTATCTTATTTTATCTAAATATAATTGATAATAAAAATATATTTTTACATGAGATATCCAAATATAAAATCACTTTTATTTTTATAAAAAATCTTTTAAAAAATATCATTTAAAAAAAGATCTTTTTCAAAAATGACGCCCAAACAAACCTAAAAATCATTTCACATTTAGATAAACTTTTAAAAATAAATTTAAGTATTAAAAATGTTTTTTGCTTTTATTTTTTTTTTAAAACAAGATATTGTTAGGTTTTAGAAAAAATAAATAATTAAGTTTTTAATAAAATTATTTTTTTTGAGACGTATTTAATAGATTTTAAATTGAATAAAAGTACTTTATTAAAAAAAATACTTTTTTCACTAAAAAACCTAATCCAAACTAGCATTTAAATTGAATAAGAGTACTTTATTTTAACAGAAAATAACTTTTTTTTTTACTTTAAAAAGCCAATCTAAACTAACACAAAGACTATTTCGTTGAGGATCAAAAAACGAGTAAATGGTCAAAATAGTCATTGAAAAATCACCCGTTCTCCAAATTAGTCATTGAAAGTTTTTAATCAAATTCGTCCTTTAAAAATTTTGAATTAGTCATATTAGTCATTCCGTAACTTTCTTTGTTTATAGTGTCAAAATGTGCTAATGTGGCATGTTAAATGACACCATAACACACACCTAAAAGTCTTAATTGACTATTAATATAATAAGTTTATGAAATTAGATCAAATCAAAACCTAATTAAGGGGAGAACTTGAGGCATTGGAATCCCTCAATTTAGGGTTGGTTTGATCTAATTTCATAAACTAATCATGTTAACAGTCAATTAGGATTACTAGGTGTGTGTTGTGATATTACTTAACGTACCATATCAACAACGCTAAAACGAATTTGATTAAAAAAACTTTCGAGAATCAATTTAGAGAATGAGTGATCTTTCAAAACTAATTTAATCATTTACTCATCAAAAAACTATTATTAAGAGTTAAACTTGAACCCACTTATATTTTTTATTTTATGTGTTTAGAACTTTGTTTGATTTGAGACTCATATCTATCTCAGTCTGTAAACTTACGACAAAAAAAAATCAATAAACTAAAACACATTAACTTGTAAACGCATCGTTAACATATAAAACACCACCAAAAACATTGTTTAGAAATTCATTTATATCTAAAAAATATTATCTTTGAGTTCAACCGAAAAAAAATTTCATCCAAGAATTTAAAAAGATAAAAATAAACATCTTTTGATTTAAAGTGAGACTATTCTAATGTTGAAGGTGCGATAGGAGTAAGAAGAGAAGATGTACTTTAAAAAATGTATAAGAAAAGTGAAAGAAAAGCGAAAACCTGATTTAACATAATGTCAAAATTTAAGGCCATTTGCTGCAATATACCATATATATACTAGTACTTTTATACTGTAAATAAGCTTAGTCAATTCTCCTTTACTTGCTAGACTACTCTATTATAATGCAGATTACTACTACTAACACCTTCCCTCAAGTTAGGACAGCAAATATCTTAGAGTCCTAACTTGCCAACAAGTGTAGAAAAGGTTCTTCAGGCTAAAGGTTTTGTTAGCAAATCTGCAATATGATCATGTGTTGATATAGGCATTAGGTGAATTAACTTGTCTAGTAGTTTGTCTTTAACCACATAACAATGTACCTCTATGTATTTGGTTCTCTCATGGAACACAGGGTTGGTCACTATGTGAATTGCAGCTTGGCTATCGCAATAAAGATTAATAGTGCTTCATGTCAATTGCGCTTGGATTGATGTAATTTGATTCAAAATTTTTGTAATCGTGCGCAGATCTAGGTTCAATGGTGGTGAATTTGAGATTTCACTGTGTGGTTCTGTCATTGATGATTCAAATCTTGTTGATGTGCAAGATTCAAACACTGTGCTTTCTTATGAGTAATCAAAGACATAGATATCAGGGTTTCTTCTTCCTAATTCTTGTCTAATCATGCTCCACTCTCTTCATCCACACTCACTGCACCATGTTAAAGGTGTGATAGGAGTAGGAAGAGAAGATGCACTTCAAAGAATATACAAGAGAAATGAAAGAAAAGCGAGAACCTGATTTAACATAACGACAAAACTCAAGGCCATTTACTACAATATGCCATATATATACTAGTGCTCTTATATTGTAAATAAGCTTAGTCAATTCTCCTTTACTTATTAGACTATTCTATTACAATGCAGATTACTACTACTAACATCTAGTTCTCATTCCTAAAGTGAAATAGCAAGAGAATCCAAACTACCTGCAACTTATAAGATAATTACATTTAAAATTGTTTTTAGAATTTTGGTGATCAAGCTTAAAAAATTACTAGATAAAATTGTCTTCCCCATTCAGAATTTTGTAAGAGGGAGGATAATGCAATATAATATTATAACTTTTCAGAAAATCTTTCATAGTTTTGGAAAAAAAAAAAGGAAAGAAATGGCCCAATAACCTAGCCATTAAAATTGACATAAACAAAACATACAATAAGCTAGAATGGGACTTTTGAAGGCAACTCTAATAGCTTTCAGATGTCATTTAAGATGGAGTATGATGAACTACAGAGCATACCTGTTGTTTCCAATTTATGCAACTTGTTATGGTAACAAGTAAAACAGTTTGAAAAATTGCACCAATTTTTATTCTGATTTGATTTGAATCGAAACATGAGAATTGGATTTTCACCAGAATTGAAATTTGCATTATTTTTACACAATCGAGTTTGAGCATCTTAAGATGTACTATTTTAATTCTTTGCTTGGCCAAGAAAAATTAAATTCTAGTATATCCTGGTATTTAATACGTCAAATTGTGATATTTAATTTCATGCTATTCCGCATTGACCTTTTTAATTTTATCTGCTAAATCATGGTATGAAATATTGTAATCCAGAAAATGTTCACATATTCATTTATGTTGCCGCGTGTTGAATTTTTTAGTTTTAGTCACAACCTTTATTAAATTATTACTAGAAAAAAGCTCACGTATATGTGCAGGTGAGACACTGGTATTTTTAACATATCTGATGATATAATGTCATTTTTATTGTAAAAATTTAATTTTGTAATTGTGAAACAATAGTGTTAAGAAGTCGGTATATTTTATAATTTGTAGCTATCAATTAGTTATTATTAATATTTTTAATAATATAAAATTACATATTTTTTATTGATAATTAAATACGGACTAAATTAATGCTAGTCCCTAAGACTTTCTCTTTATAAAAATGATGGCAATGTAGTTTTGGATTGACCTAATGTTGTATAAAATTTGTACACAATGGTTAGAAATATATTGAAACAATTCTTGTGTAAACATCTGCTATATCAACGGAAGGCCGGGAGGAGTTTTATTAAACATTGCATAGCTAACATTGGTACATGTTCCAATTTTAGTTGATTAAATATCCTTGTATTTTGTGAAGTAATCGTAATATTTGGACAATTTACGCAAATAAAATGAAGGAGCAAAACCTTTACGTATATACAACATTGGCAATTTCCAGACGCAAATGCAATAAACACAACTATATATAATCTGCTACACCCTGTAGCAGAACCCAATTGCACGTAATCCGCTATAGGGTATCGCGGATTACGTTGAGGGCTGAGTTACTCATAAACCGCTACACCCTGTAGCGGTTTATGACCAAATGGCGCTACACTCATAATCCGCTACACACTCTAGCGGATTATGAAAAATCATTGGATCCTTGGTGTGCAGTCCACCATGGAGGGGACAGTTACGTTGTTGAAGACATCTCCGATTTGCGTGGGTGATGACGTGGATGACTCAACCGTGTACTTTCATCGTCTTTTCTGGACGTTTCCTCCTTGTGTTGAAGCTTTCCGACATTGCAAGCCATTGGTAAGCATAGACGGTACTCATCTGTATGGCAAGTATGGAGGGACTTTGCTCCTGGCCATCGCTCAAGATGGGAACTCCAACATCTTGCCTATTGCTTTCAGTCTCGTGAAGGGGGAAAATGCCGAGTCTTGGTCTTTCTTCCTGACCAACCTGCGGCAACATGTGACTCCGCAACAGGGGATAATGTCATTTTAGATAGGCACAATGGCATCAAGGATGCACTAGAGAACCCGAACAGTGGGTGGTTACCCCCGCTTGCGTACCGAGCATTTTGTATTCGGCATGTTGCAGCTAACTTCGCATTCAGTTTCAAGGGCACGGATGCAAAGCGTTTGCTTGTGAACGCTGCTTATGCAAAGACTGAGGCAGAGTTTCACTATTGGTTTGATATAATGCGGACTGAGAATCCGGCAATGTGTGATTGGGCGAACAGAATAGAATACGATAAGTGGACTCAGCACCAGGATGGTGGCAGATGGTTCGGTCACATGACGACCAATATATCTGAGTGTGTTAATTCTGTTCTTAAGGTTACACGAAATCTTCTGGTTACCGCCCTAGTCAAGTCCACATATGGTCGGCTAGCGGAGTTGTTTGTGATTCGTGGTCAGACGGCAGAGGCTCAATTGACCAGCGGTGCCAAGTTCTGTCAGTCTTTTATGAAGGCGATGGAGCACAACTTGAAAGACTCCAGATGTTTCACTGTCACCCTGTTCGATAGACACCAGTCTGAGTACACCATTGCCGAGACAACGCCCACTGGGAGCTTTTCACTTGGGACGTACCGAGTTTCCCTCCAGCACCGTACATGCGACTGTGGATACTTTCAAGCTCTCCATTACCCATGTTGCCATGCAATTGCATGTTGTGCCCAGTCATGGCTTGACTGGTCTATCTATGTCGACGAGGTCTACACCATGCAGAAGGTGTTCAGGGTGTACCAGATGGGTTTCGTGCCGCCAGTACCGGAGGGACTTTGGCAACCTTATGACGGTCCGACCGTTATTCCGGACCCCCGCTTGAGGCGTTGTCGTGATGGCCAACCGAGATCTACCAGAATCTGGAACAACATGGATGAGGCCGACCCTAATCGACCCAAGCGGTGCGGGCTATGCAGACAGCCTGGGCACACGCGTAGGTCTTGCCCCCAGAAAGGCTCCACCGTTGCCGGTAGTTCGTAGGATTTCTAGTCGGCGTGCTTCTACTTTTTTGAATTGTTTATTCTCCTGTAGCAATTTACGCTTTCGGGTGTTACTGTTAGTTCCTTTCGTGTGTTTGTGTTAATCTTGGTTCCGACCTATTTGTATGACTTATGACTTATGCCTAATGTAGAAATTTAATCCGTGTTACTGTTAATGCCTCGTGCCTATTATATTTCTATGGCTTATTATTTATGGACACTGTATTTGTATAACTTCGTACATTTTGCATCACGAGTTGTTACTGTAAGACTGGTATATATAGGCATCTTCCCATCAATCCACATTGTTCATAATCCGCTAGAGTGTGTAGCGGATTATAAGTGTAGCGCCATTTGGTCATAAACCGCTATAGGGTGTAGCGATTTATGAGTAACTCAGCTCTCAACGTAATCTGCGATACCCTGTAGCGGATTACGTGCAATTGGGTTTCGCTACAGAGTGTAGCGGATTATATATAATTGCGTTTATTGCATTTACGTCTGGAAATTGCCAATGTTGTATATACATAAAGGTTTTGCTTCTTCATTTTATTTGCGTAAATTGCCCTAATATTTCATTATGTTGGCTGCATTGTTATAGAAGCAGAGCTATTAAGTTTATTTATGGAAATACAATATTGTTGAACATTGTTTTTCGTCACTAGATAAGTTTAAGTGGAGTTGGGAGATCCTAGAAAGGCAAAAACATGTAACTTTAAATTTTAGTCTAATTAAACAGTGTGATATTTTTTAAGTGTTGCAAGAAGAAAGTTAATAACACCTTGAAGAATAGATTAGTCTAAATCTATTTCATTACCAAGAGACATATATAGAATTTTGGTGATGTTACTTTGAATTAAATAAAAGCCTCCAAAAAAGATAGGACAATTGGTTACAATATTCTAAAAGAAATATATTACTTTTGCATTGTTTAAGACATTAGTTGAAAGTGTGTTTTATCAATCATAATAAATTATTATATAATTTAATTGTAAATATTCAAAGTAGACAAAGCTGTCAGAGTCATTTAAAGAATCTATAAGAGATAAGCCTCAATGTAGTCCCTGAAGTTGCACTCGAGTCTCATAATAGTCCCTGAACTTAAAAGTTCCTTAGAGTCATCCCCGAACTTGCACTCCAGGACACAAAGTGGTCCTTCCGACAATTTCAGCACACGTGGCGCAACCGGAAAGCTTAGTTGGCAGCGTTGGTGACACGTGGGACTCACAACGGCTAGCTGATGTGGCAGAGTAAACTCTTCCGACTCAATTTGGTCCCTCATGTGAAGTTAAAACCCTAATTCCCTTTTTTGAAGGCCACATTGTTCACTCTGCTGTATCCTCGTCGGTGCTGTGTTCTTCTATTCTCCCTCTCTGAAGCCCAAAGGTTATGGCTAGCACGAGCAATGCAGCTGGGAGCTCGAACAACCCACGATCGTGGAAGCATCATGAGGAGAATGAACAGAAACAGAGAAGCTCATTTGCCAGAATGGTGTGCCTGTGGGTCGAGACCGGTGCTGCGGTGGTCAGAGACGGATTCTAATCCAGGGAGACCATTCTTGGGTTTCCCGAACTACAATATAAGTATTATTGTTGTTGATTGCTGTATTTATGGATATAAATTTTGCTGATTGAATTTTCTTTGATGTGCAGACTGTGGATAAGAAATGGTGTGGATTGTTTATGTGGGTTGATAAAGTTTTAGAATATGCCATGCCATGTGATGATAGAACAAGACATTCAGTTGATGATGAAGAATGGAAGATGAAGATCGCTTGGAAATTTGGTAAATTAGAAGCTGAAATTAGGGTTCTAAAAATGGGGGAAATTTTGATGTTTGTGTTCATGCAGCTGATTGTAATTGGTGTTCTTGTATTAAAGCTGGATAGACAGCAGGGTCAACTGTATCTAGCAAAAAACAAATGACATGCATGTTACATGCATTCCTTGTTCATGTACTTGTTCCTATCCTTTTGTTTGAAAGAAATGAAAATTAAAGTGTTTGATTATATGCATACTTTTGTTTCCGGACTTCTTTTCAATGAAATAGAAATGGACAGGATTTGAACTACTCTTAAGTCTGTAACAGAGGATAAGATATAAACAAAAGGTTGAGAAAACTCAATTCAATAAAGTCATAATTCATAATTCATATTGGTAATGTTTGATTCAAAAAAGGCATTATAGAGCCAAAACACCAAGTATATCAAAGTTGTTGACATATTGACCTGATAAAATTCAAATACTAAAATCCCCAAAACTGGGACAATGTTTTAGGCATTGTAAACAATATCAGCAAAATAGATACAAAAAAACAGCCTGCTTTTCCTAAACATAATCATCCTAATCTTCATTTTTTGTGTCTGGGTGCCTTGAATCCAGGGTTGGGCACAAACTTCATGAAATTTGCAAGCCTTGTAGCAGTTCCCTGTGTTGCACCTTGCATAGGGCCACTTGTTCAAATACTCCCAGGCTTCCTTATTAACCCTTTCAATCTTTTTGATGATATCAAGGAAACCATCTTGGCTAGTACACCTTGCACAATCCCAAAGTAGCCATCTAAGCTGGAGATCCTTCTATTGCTTATTAAAGTTCTTCCACAGATGCCAAACACAGAATCTGTGATGGACATTTGGAAAAACCTCCTTAACTGCATTTATAAGGCCCTGTTTCAGATACCAAAGAAGGGGTCAGATAGTTGTTTTCAGGCAGCAAAACTGTCCCTATAGTTATATAAGTGACATCAAAATAGTCTCTAGACTTGTTCAAGTGACATCAAACTAGTCCCTAGACTTATGTAAGTGACATCAAACTAGTCCCTACACAGCACTGTTACAGAACATTATGCAGAATAGGATAAATGAGTAACAATAGATTGACAGAACATTATGCAGCATATAATCAGTCTAGGATTAATTCTGCATATATAGACAGCAGCTCAGTGTATTAACATCATATAATCAGTCCAGGATTAATTCAGCATATATAATCAGCAATATGTGCCTTAAATCAAACTGGCAAATAAATCACAAGGACAGGCACCAAACTTCACTCTCCGTGTAGTTTTTCACAAAAGCCAAGACCAATACCCTTTTTTTTCTTTTGAAACTGAAGGAAATATATATATACAACTACAACTTACTACCAACAAAAAAAGGCACACAGAAATAAAGAAAATCTGCCAAATTTGGAGCTAAAATAATCACTAACTAGAGAGGTTAAAAAATAATAAAATAATATACAACATTGAAGGTGGAGATGAAACAAGAAAAACCATCTAGAAATAGTAATGGTAAATAGTAGTTAATGAAAGCTCATTAAATGGCATTTGTTTTCTTCTTCATATCATAGCATTGATTCAGTCCTAATCTTCTTCTACCATTTTCATCATCACTCTCACTCTCTCCTTTTCATTACTTGACAGTTGGCAACAAAAGCACCACTCCCTTGCTTTTCTACTTCTCCTTCTCCCTCTAATATTTCACTATGCTACATTATCACTATATTCAAATTAACAATATAAGTTAAGTCTTCTATTATTTTGTGGTTTTCTTTTTCAAAATTTTTATTAGAAAAGGTTATTGTGGACCGGGGTATTGAATAGAGTGCCTAACTTTGTTAGTTGTTAACTGTTAAATTATATGATATTTCACCTTTATTTTAATCATGTTGCTAATGATTTGTGTCATGTGAACATAAAAAAGTGTGAAATCAAGAACATTATTTTGGTGTAACTAAGGATAGCAGTTCTCTAGACACTAACTTCAATCTTGGTGGATCAAACTATTCAAATTTACATACCCTTTCCCACAACTAATCCACTAGTCCAGACCAAATTCTTCAAATAATTTGACTATTCCAATAGCTAAGTTAACTTCATTAGCAATTGCAAAACTTACTTTATATTACTCTAACTTATGTATGCAAGAATCCTTTATGATCACACACTCAGTTTAACTAAACAGCATTACATATTACATTCAGTTTAACTAAACCAACCCAATACAAAGAAAGGCAATTAGGTAAATCAGTCAAATTCAGTATCCATTATCAGAGTTACAAAAAATTTCAACTCCCAAAAGATCTTTACTTCTACTGTGATCATGCAAACTCTGTTTAACAAATTAATTTATCAGAGTCATTGTCCTGAAACAAATTAACAGTTTGGAAACTCCTCCACTAAGAGCAGTAAACCCTAACACATAAAGAACACATTTTCATATCATCAAAACACAAGAAATACTCATACTCTACAATTTTCTTGGCCAAACCACTATGAAAGCCAGTAGTGATCAAACCCTAGCACAAAGAACAAAACAGAGGCGTTCATACCCACCAATTACAATCGAAAAAAATGGCCTGAACTTTTGTGAATATTAGATTAACAACAATATCAAAAAAACAGAGGAACCACATTTTTTTTTCATTTTCGGCTTACCTTTTTCAGAGAAATCAGGCTTCCCATGATTTTTTTTTCATTTTTGACAAACGAGCTTCTCTGTTTCTGTTCATTCTCCTCATGATGCTTCCAAACGATCGTGGGTTGTTCGAGCTCCCAGCTGCATTGCTCGTGCTAGCCATAACTTTCGGGTTTCAGAGAGGGAGAACAGAAGAACATAGCATCGACGAAGAAACAGCAGAGTGAACAATATGGCCTTCAAAAAAGGGGATTAAGGTTTTTAACTTCACCTGAGGGACCAAATTGAGTCGGAAGGGTTTATTCTGCCACATCAGCTAGCCGTTGTGAGTCCCACGTGTCACCAACGCTACCAGCTAAGTTTTCCAGTTGCACCACGTGTGCTGAAATTGCCGGAAGGACCACTTTGAGTCCCGGAGTGTAAGTTCGAGGATGACTCTGAGAAACTTTTAAGTTCAGGGACTACTATGAGACTCGAGTGCAACTTCAGGGACTACATTGAGACTTATCTCAATCTATAAATATGCTAAGTTCATAAACTGGAAAAAATTGGTTAACTAAATTTCGTTTATGGCTTAAAATTTTATTTGTATATGTTTTTATATTAAAAATTTTATAATTATATATTAAGCATTTACAATAAACTATAATAATAATAGTAACAATAATTATTATTATTATTATTATTATTATTATTATTGTTATTATTATTGTTGTTGTAAGACTTCAAATTTTTTAAAATTAAATAACAATTTATTTATAATTTATTATATTATTTAATATTATATTTTCAGAGATTTTTATATATAAATTGGTCAATTTCTTATTTATAATTTAAGACTTCAGTAATTAAAAAATAATGAAAATTTTATATGTTTTAATTTGAATATTAAGATTTTAAATCTTGTTTTATGATTAAAGAAAAAATTTATTTGATTATTTCTAATTCTTGAATTAGAATACTTAATTAAAAATAAATTGTAAATTGAATAATAATTAGTATTTTCAAAACTAATTATATTGAGTTAAATTAGTTTTATATTATTATTTTATCCTTTAATTTTTATTAAAATTCCTACTCTACCAGATCTTAAAATCCCTAAACACCCTAATTTTATTGTCACAAAAAAAAAACACCCTAATTTTATCTAACCTTAACTCACCCATACACTTCACTCACCCTCACCTCGCACCCTTCCTCCCACCGTTGCACACACATGCATCAGAGAAAGAGAGTGAACAAAAAAAAAGGAAAGAAAGAAGAGAAGAGAGGGAAGGGGGGAGCCGAGGAAGAAGGAGAAAGGGAAAAGAGGGAGGAGAGGAAGACGGCACCGGTAGACATCACTGCCACAGTTGCCGCTGTAGTGTCGCCGTCAAGGATTAGAGGGGGGAGAGAGAGAGCTCGCGGGTGAGAGAGGAGGAGGCGTCGCCGTTGGAGCCGTACTTCCGCGCCGCTGTCGAGCAAGCTTCATTGTCGTCGTTCCCATATCGTCATCGCCGTCAGACCCATCGTCACTCTTGTGACGCGCCAAGAAGGAGACAGCCCGAGAGAGAAAGGAAACGTGATGAATGAGAGCTGCTGTCTGAGCCGCCACCAGAGGATGCCGCTGCCGCTAACATGGTTGCCAGCGAGTTGCACGGTGTTGTTCGAATCGCTGTTCTTTTGTCACCGTTGTTGGAACCACTTGGGGCTTGCCGCTGCTTCTTCTGGCTCTATTCAAACCTTACCGTCGTGGCTGTGGTCGCCGGAAGCACCGCCGGAGGTGCTATTGCCCCATAGTCTTCATTCCTTTTTATATAGTGAGTTGTTTTTGTTTCTGAGTCCTTATAATTGTTGCCCTATTATATAATGCTGAGGATTTTGTGGCGTTATTGCCAAAGGGTTAAGTTCCGATTATTGCATGTCGCGATTTAAGTTGTTGTTGTTGCTGCGGAAGTAGTATGGAGCTGTGGTTGCGACTGCCGCTATTGCGGGCCAGGAGAAAAAGCGTTTTGACCTATTTTATGGCTTATGGATTTTGACTATTCGAGGTAGAGACCTTTTCTTAAAACATATTTTATATCACGAAATTGTTATAAATAATATTGATGCGAAAAATATATTTTTGGTGATTTTGTGAGTCTCTTGGATTGAATTGATTTGTTTTGGATGAATGTGATTATTTACTTGATTGAGTTATTATTGATTGACTGAGTTAGCATTGTGATAGTTGATGAAAGCTTGAATTGGAATTTGGTTTGTATGATTATACTGAGAAATGGTTTTATGTTGGAAATCGAATTTGTATATTTATATTGAGGAATATTTTGGTTTTGAAACCGTTGTAAAGAGTTGAGAAATGTTGGTTTGGACGGAACCTTTAAAGGATGGTAAAGTCTGAATTTTAGAAGAGATATTGTCGAAATTTTTGGAGTATTTGAGTAAAATTGAATAATAAGAAAAATGGAAGGAAGTGCTAATTTCATAAAACTAGGAGCTTTGTTTTGAAACTTTATTTGGTTAATTTTGATTAAGAAAACTATGCCTCGAGAACTTTTTTGTGAATTTAGAGTATTTGAACTTTATTGGTGTAACATTCTACCACACAGAACTTTATGCTTAAGTCGTAAAATCGGAAGTGGTGAGGTATTACAACGTCTAAAATCAAAATATGTATATATATTTGAAGGATAATTTAACAAGGAGTCTTGAAAGAGAAGATAGGTACAAGCATAGAATTTTCATCACACTCGCAAAATGTTAAAGGTAGAAAGGTAGATTACAGAAACAAAAGAGACAATATATATATATATATATATATATACACACACACACAGGAATCCAAAAGAGATACATATCAAGTCACTAGTCCCGACTTGCGAAGTAAAGGCCGGCTCGAGTACATATATATACAATCCCAAAAGCTAACATAAACATAAATATAAATCTTATTTCTACAAAATCAACCTCTAAGATGGATATACAAGTTGAAATACAAAAATGGAGAACATATACATATATATGCTAAGTATAAAATAAAATCCCAAAATAGAGTCTTCGTTTTCAAAGAGAATCCAACACGCTCAGTGAGATATGTCACGTCCTGTATCTGAAAACAGAAAAATTTCCGAAAACAGGTGAGAACCAAAAGGTTTCTAGTAGGGTAACAATTTTAAATAGAGATGATGTAAAATCGGGTTATACTAGGGTTATACTAATCCAAAACCGGGTGAACACACTACCCACTTCACTATGTTTATGATCCAAATCTCAAGTTCTTTTAAAACTCCTCTCAGCCTGTCTCTTTTCAATTTAATACCACATAATTTTGGTATTGATTTCAGTAAATGAATTCAGTAGATGAGAACACAAATAATAAGTGCAAACACAATAAAAAATAGTTATAACATAGACAATAATTAGCAATTAAACAGAGGTACACATGTAGGCAAACGAAAATAATGCACACTCAAACAATTTCACATAAATGCATATGATGCATGCCTTTCCTACTGGCCATTAGCTCACCCGTCAGTTACACTGTCGGAACCCGACACATCCAGTAGCTAACTCGGACATTGTCTCTCTGTCATGCATCTTCCTGAGGAATATAATAATCTCGACTTCATCAAAATTCTAAAAAGGGTAGTTCTCACCCTTGCACCTTTTACCGGAGGCAGTGCTATCCAGGATGCATGTCTGGCCACTCTTACAATCAGAGAGAGCCATGAAACAAGCGGGATTAACCATTGTACTTATTTTGGCATAACTCAACTCAGTGCAAGCGGGATTCACTACTGACTTTGCCACGTCCTTGCCAAGAATAAACAGTAATCAGAATGCAAGGGAGACTAACCACTGCCCTTGCCAAAAAGTGATTCAGATCTCATTTAGTTTACAATGAGTCTTTAATCAGTTTTAAACTCAGTAAGTTTGTTAGCCTCAAGCCTCCATTAATAATCATTAACTTCGATCCACAGTTTTATCTAATATTCCAATTTTAATTCATTCCCATATACTCACACTCATCTAGAGCTTAGAAACTAATTATCGGACCTTATACAGGGGTTATATGGATTTACAAGCTTGCCAAAAAAGTCAAATAGTCAAAAATAGAGAAATTTTTTAGAAAACAGGACTTTGTGCGTGTGCATCACTTTTGTGCATATGCACCCACCAGAACGCCATTCCTAGCTTGTGCGTATACATCTCCTTGTGCGTACGTGCAACTTGCAAATTTCCCTTGTCGTGCATACGTATACACTCGTGCATACGCACAAGACCAAAATCTTGGTTTTTCTGCAAAATTTCAGATTTTTAATTTAAAACATCAATTTTCAATTACTCATAACTTACTCTACAAGATTCAGTTTTCCATCATTTTTAAACGATTTTAAAGCTCTCATCACTATCTTTAACTTAAGATAAATTTCATTGAAATCCAAACTCCAAACATTAAGTTATGGCCCATCGAAATTGGTCAAAAACTCATTTTTACCAAATATTGCACAATGCTCAATTTGACAAATTTTCAAATCCAACTTAGTTCAAATTACTTCAATACCATTTCTAAACATGCCAAACACTCAATCATCAAATCTCAACTATTCTAAGTCTAATCAACCCAATTTTAACTCATTTAACATACTTCATCAACTATGTCCATTCACAACCACACATACAATACTCACACATCCAAATTCACAACCAACCAAATATCAATGATCTCATTCTCATACAATAATTCACCCCACTTATCTCAACTTACCAACTAGAGGATTCCTTATCTTATCATGACTTCCGACCCAATTTTCACATAAATTACTATTTCTATTATGCATACACATATACATATACATATATACATTCACATTATAACTCAAGCTATCATCCAACCAAACAATCACCACAACAATCAATTCATCCGATCCTATTCTCGGGACAATTAACCTAGACATTCACATAATTTTACATAATGTCTACTTGAAATAAAAGCACGTACTTTTAGACGGTGGTTCCTCCAACACTTTGATTTCCTTCGGGCAACTCCAACTTCTACTGGTTTCACACCAAGACGATCCTTGAATCCAATCCCGCACCAAATGCACCGAGCTAGTTTCGTTTCACCCCAAATTCAATCCAAACAAGCTTTATTCCATCTAATCACAAAATTTCCACATAAATTCAACCTAGATTTTTGCATATAGTGAGAAAATTAGGGATTGAGATTCCTTACCTTGTCTTACACAACCTTGGGTTGAAACTCCATTAGAACTCAAGGTTGAATATCCCTAAACATAAAAAATTCAAATTTTTCTCAATATCCAAATAAAAAATACGAAATTGAAGAGGGTAGCAAAATGTGCAAGAAATTTAAAGTTTCTTACCATAATATTCGGATAGAATTGAAGAGAATTCCTAATGCATGGCCACAATCGGCTCGTTAATCGGAACTCCGAATTGGAAGATATGGGAAATCAAAGTGGAGGATGAATAGTAACATTAGGGATTTTGCTCTTACCTCTTTTTTTAATGATTTTTTTAAAAAAATTAAAAAAAAAGTAAAAGTAATTTTATATTTAGATATCTTATGTAAAAATTTTTTTATTTATCAATTATGTTTGGATAAAATAAGATAAAAATATTTTTTGTTAATTTATTATGTGAAAATCATTTTTTTTAAATATCTTTTAAAAAAGATATAAAAGAGTTGTTTTGGCGCTATTTTCAAAAAAGATTTGTTTTTAAATGATATTTTTTTTTAAAAAGATCTTTTACAAAAGTAAAAGTGATTTTGTATTTAAATATTTCATAGAAAAAGATTTTTTTATCTATTAATTATATTTGGATAAAATAAAATAAAAATAATTTTTTATTATTTATTATGTAAAAAATATTATTTTAAAAAAATCTTTAAAAAAATATATATTATAATTTTTTCAAAATTTTTTTATTTTTTTAATATTTTTATTTTTACATTAAAATTTATTAAACACACTAAAAAATAAAAAAAGTTATTAAAATTTTTTTATCAATTTAATAATATTCAAACAAGCACTTAAGCACTTAATGCATTAAAATAATTCTTCCCAAAAAAAACATTGTAACTAATTAATCGCAAAAAAGATCGCAGACTTGATTTGGTTACAGGATTTAACTAACTACTTTCCAAGTAAGCTAATCCAACTGAAAAATACACATAACAAAAGTAAAAGAGGAAAACAACCCTCATCTTTATATGCATGTAAAAAGGAGGGTGCACTGTGCTTATAGCGGCACACAGAAGCTGAGAATCGCCTAAACAGCAATCACCTAAATCTTAATGGCCACGCTTTCTGCTTGTGCTTCACCACCTTGGCTAAACCCTAACCCTAATCCCAATTCGAATCCCGGCCCCAATTGTCTCCCAGATCAATCTCAAACCCTCGACTTCGATTCCCTAATGGCCTCTCAATCTCAATTACCGCCTCATCACGCTCCCACCGTTGCTTCGCCGGGATCTTCTTCTCCCAACGCGGCTCCGGCGGAACTGCCGTCTCTCCTCCATGTATCTTTCAACCAGGACCACGCCTGCTTCGCTGCCGCTACTGAGAATGGCTTCCGCATCTACAATTGTGACCCCTTTCGTGAGCTCTTCCGACGCGAGTTCGACGGCGGCGGGATCGGTCACGTGGAGATGCTCTTCCGGTGCAACATCCTTGCCCTCGTCGGCGGTGGGTCCCACCCTCAGTACCCCCCGAACAAGGTCATGATCTGGGACGATCACCAGGGGAGGTGCATCGGCGAGCTCTCGTTCCGCGCTCCCGTGCGAGGCGTCCGGCTCCGCCGAGACAGGATAGTGGTGGTGGTGGAACAGAAGATATTTGTGTACAACTTCGCGGACCTGAAGCTGCTGCATCAGATCGAGACCGTCGCGAACCCTAAGGGTCTCTGCGCGATTTCTCATTCGTCGGATTATCTGGTGCTGGCGTGCCCGGGGCTGATGAAGGGCCAGATTCGCGTGGAGCACTACGCGCAGAAGAAGACTAAGTTCATTTCGGCGCATGACTCGCGGATTGCTTGCTTCGATCTCACGCTTGATGGGCAGTTAATCGCCACTGCCAGCTGCAAGGGAACTCTGATTCGGATTTTTGACACAGATAGTGGCACGCTCCTTCAGGAAGTATGTTCTATGCTGTGTGTGTGTGTGTCTGTGTGTGTGTGTGTGTGTGTGTGTGTGGTTTTCTTTTGGTGTTTGATCTGAGATTATAGGTTTTGTTTTGTCATTAATTTAGTATGATTTGTTTATGGTGTATATGCTATTGGATGGTACTGTTTGAGCTTCAGTATGCTGTGATTATAACTCATGACTTTATAGTCTGAATGGGACTTAGTTTGGCATGAAAATTATAAGATAATGAAGATAATTGACTAATTGGAATTTAGAAGAATCATTTAGGTGGGTAATTTGTTTCTGGTGTTTACTTGTTAGATGTTGTATGGTGCAGCCTTGGACTGACATAGATGATTGGCTGGATGGTGAAAATTATGAACATGAATGACTGCTTCATTACTGCTATTGGTCTACCATTTATAGGAGAGACTCATTATTATTTCGGGATACAAGTGAAAGTCCTTATTTTAGGAAGTAACTTTGTATTTTGTAGAATCAATTATGAGCTAGTGTCTTTCTTTGTGCCTTATTTGTTCCCTGTTTTCAAGCTTGAATTTAATGTTTGGGCATGTAGAAAATTTTGGTTTGCATGTATAGATTTTATTGGTTATCTAATTCAGGTAAGAAGGGGTGCAAATGTGGCTGAGATCTTTAGTTTGGCATTCTCTTCCACTGCTCAGTGGCTAGCAGTCTCAAGTGACAAGGGTACTGTCCACGTTTTCAGCCTTAAGGTTAATTCCAATGTCCTTGATGATGAAAATTCACATCGTTCTTCCAGTTCAGATGCTGCTATTACCCCATCTAGCCCATCTGGTTCATCTCGGTCATTCATTAAATTTAAAGGTAAGGTGCTTTTTTTCAAAAAATGTTCGGTTTGTCCTTGTTTTGAAGTTAGTTCTGGTAGGTGCCTTTATAACTGAAGTGGTTGTATTCACCAATCTGGTTAAGTTTCTCCTTTTCCCCGTCAATTTTTATTTGAGCTAGACTAGTCGTTGAATATATTGGGAGTGCTTTATTGTTATATCTGTTTATTTATTTATTTTTGCATTAAATGATTTTCCTTCAATTCCAAAGAGAATTAGTTATGAAATTTCTTTCCTAATCCTGTGCTACATTGTCTTTCCAGGAGTTTTGCCTAAGTATTTCAGTTCAGAGTGGTCAGTTGCCAAGTTTCACTTAAATGAGGGCTCTCATTACACTGTTGCATTTGGTCTCCAAAAGAATACAGTGGTAATTCTTGGTATGGATGGAAGGTAAGATCTAAGCAAATGAGGAAACGCATTTTTTTCTCAAGCTGTTGTTTATAGCTTTTATTTTTATCCAAGAGGCTTTAGGCCCTGTCTTCATATGCTAATTTGAAATGCTATGCATGAAATCGAGAAGTGTTTGCCACTACTGTTATACTTTTGTAACCTTAAGGATATAAGATGATCTTCAAGCATCCATTGCCCGTCCACATATTGGATTTTAGTGATCTTTTTTTTATTGTTCTATGCAGCTTCTATCGATGTCAGTTTGATCCAGGGCATGGTGGAGAGATGACCCAGCTTGAATACCATAACTTTTTAAAGCCTGAACCAGAAATAGCCTCGTGAGACCCTGTAGAGTTTGGTGTTTCAAGCCTTTTCGTTAGGGTTGCACCGTTGCAGTAATATGCACCTTGCGGATTAATAGTAATAGTATAGCTGACTGAAGTAACACTGAGCCCGTTAATCCGTTATAAATAGTAATACACGGTCTATCTTGTTACTTCCATCTCTGATATTGTAATTATAATATTCTATGTATATATATAGTTTATTAATTTTTTAATAATATATGTTGACTGCTGTGGTAAAGCCAAATTTTTTTACCCTTAAAGCTTTGTTAGGAAGATTTTGATACGCAAACACAGTTCATATCTGCAAAATCAAAGTTGAAAGCAGAAATCAGGTTTAAGGCTGAAGTTGTATCGCAATCAGAATGGAAACAGTAATATGCTCTTTGCTCTTGTCTTTACTCCGTACTATCATACCTACTTTGGTAATAAATTTTCTTCATCCTGGTAGGTGCATGGTAACTTGTGTAGGTGGATAAGAGATCGGCATGGGTATGAAGGAGTTAGTGTCGGTGAGGACGGGTACATTTAGAATGGTTAAAACAGATCTATAAGATTAAAATCATAAATTTATTCCCTAGACTTCAATTCCCAAGTGCCATTCCCACTCCACACTACGCGTATCATTCGAGGGCTCACTACAATTCTCAGCTTTAGTTATTCTTAAGAGTATATAATCATTTTTGTTCATTAAAGATTTAGCTGTTAATAAAATCAGCCATCAAAACACAAAATTAATTTGTATGGATAAACTTCTGATATATAGCTTGTTTCTTGCGATATTGTAATTCATTTTATTTTTATGGAATAGCTTGTTTCTTGCGATATTGTAATTCGTTTTATTTTTATGGAATGAGTATAACTCGAACCTCAAATAACACGAAAGGTGGGTACCTGCAAAAGACATTTTGATACTCAAATCAATAAGTGTTTAACATGCATTAAAATTATGTGAATATAGAATGTTAGTAAAGAGTTTATAGACATATAGATAATTAGATATTATAAACTAATCATATGAGTACCTAAACATAAAATATGAGATTAGTGTGTAAAAGTTCATAGTTCTTTCCTTGTTGATGGATAGATAGTATTTTATATGAATACTCGGTTGATGGAGAATGCTAATGTTATGACCGTTTAGTTATTTTTTTTTCTAAAGATAAAACTTATAGTTTATTGCATAAAGAGGGTCAAATACAATAAACAGTATATTTTAGCAATTGGGAGTTTCCCAAATAGAAAGAGATGACAATACTCAAAGAAAATGAAACAGAAACTAAAGCAATTAAAAAATCAAATTAAGGGTGTGGTTGTCGTGGAATGCAATGGATTCGGAACTGTGTCGCCCATTTTCATTGCATGGGATAGAACTTCCCCAGACTCCCTTCATTTCTGGCCAAAGATGAAGAAGTTTCGTGACAGCCATAACTTTCAAAGAAGGTAAGCAAGCTCGCCCTTCCTTCTCTTGAATTCTGGTTGGTGTTTGAGCTCCTCTACCATTTGACACCACCACTGCCATGCTTGAGGGTTAGCATCTCTTGGAATCAATGCTAGCAAATTGAGACATGTTTCAGACTGCCATGGATTTCGAACAAAAAACTACCGACTGAAGTGCCGATTCTGGTTCCATTGAACATCTTGGGCAGTGAGGGTTAATAGTAGTCAATAATGACTAATAAAATTGTCACTTACAAGCTAAGAATAAATATTTCATCATGAGCAATTAAACTCGAGTTATAATTTATATTGAGTAATGGATCATAGTCACAAGTTTTATTCTCGAGATCATATGATCCAGACTAACTAAGCTTATAAAATAAAATAAGTTTATAAATCAGTGGAAAGATAACATAAATAATGATAATATGGTGAGCTTCTAAGTTTAGTTGAATAAAATAACTGAACGATAATAGTTATTCAATCAAGACAATTCCATAAAAAATAGTTTTTTATTTGAGACTAATATTTCATGAAATACATAGTATCTAATTGTATACAAATTAAAAAGTTTAAAAATATGTATTCGTTGAAAGAATTAATTGTATAATTCGAAAATACAATAATCAATTATCTTGACAATTTTTCATTCACGCAATTAGTTATTAAATATTTGCAAGCAACATGATATAAATAGTTGAGCCATTAGCTCCTCAAAGCAAGAATTCTTTTTCTCCATATGTACATATGTGTTACCAATATATTACTTTCAAGACTTTTCTAAGTTGAGTATTAAATTCTATTACATGTACTGCCGTGTTAGTTAACAAAATTGTTGTTATACCGATCCAAAACTTTTTTTAGGATTCTATCCAAATAAATATCTCTTGTTCAGGTAGCTCCTGAACACAGTGTAAAACAAAAAGGAAACTATTTTGTTTTTATTTTAATATAAATATTATATAATAAAAAAATATAAGGAACTAATTTTTTTATAAACCAACTCAACTAATTTTCATCTAAATCTAATTTTGAAATTCAAAAAATTAGATTTCGTACTCTTTACATATATTCACCGTTAAACTCAAACAATGAATCACTCACTATAGGCGTTCTCATTCTCTCTCTCTTCCAGTCCTCCTTCCATCTATAAAAAGATATCGAATTACAAAAAAGCATCCATAATTCTTTATATTGTAGATATTTTTTCGTCCCTTAGTAAAAAAATATATTGAAATTTAGAATGCGAATTTTCTTTAAAAAGAAAGAAACATCTAAATTACAAAAGAAAAATTTACAATCTCTTAAGAATAAATTTAATGTGATTTTAAATTTTTTTGATGTGATTTAGACATTTTTTTATGTAAAGTGGATGTGTTTTTGGATATCATTTGAATGATTTTTTATTATATTGTGGATTTTTTTTCAGTTCTTTAATAGAAAATATATTGGAGTTTAGGATGCAGTTGAAGTTATGTGATTTAGATTTTTTTTAATTTAATTTGATTTTTTTTTTATGTAATTTGGATGTTATTTTGATATAATTTAAATGTTTTTTTAGTATATTGTGGATTTTTTTTGTCCCTTAATAAAAAAAATATTGAAATTTAGAATGCAAATATTTATTTTACAAAAAAAAAACATCTAATTATAAAGAAAGAAACATTCATAATCCTTGAGAATAAATTTTTAACTCACAAATATTAACAAATAAAAAATATCCATTATTTACAAAATAAAATCCAAACAAATAAAAAAAATCCAAACTTTATAGAATGAAACATTTAATTACTAAAAAAAATCCACAACCCTTTTTTCATGGGCCTTAGGAGTTGGTTGAAGTTTAGCTACATTCTTGGTTGGTTATTTAGTGAAGTTGATATATAATATCTAGAGAAAAATATAAATAGGTCTTTAACTTTTAATTGAAAGATAAATATATTTTTGATTAATTAAAAATATAAAAACGTCTCTAACCTTTTAAAATACGAAATATTTAAATTTCTCCATCCAAAATATATAAAAAACAAAATCAGTCATTCAAAAAGATTTAAATGTCTCGCATTTTAGAAAATAAAAGACATTTTTTAATTAGTCGAAGACATATTTATTTTTGAGATAAAAAATCAAAGACCTATTTATCATTTATTCTAATATCAATTAACATTTATTAAATACAATTTTTAAAGATAAAATTTTATTAGTTTGTTATATCCATTGACCGATTTAATCAGTTTATATTAAATTTGTTAACCTAGATAAAGAGAAATATTAGAGGATTATAATAATTTATTTTTTTATTATTAGTTAATCATAAATGTATAAAATTATGGGATAAAATATATTGTTGGATTACCAAATTAAAAAAAATTGAATTAATGATTAAGTAATGGCAAAAAATAATAAATTTTAATAGTCCTAACATTCTTCCATAAATTCAAATCTTTAAAATAAACACAATAAAATATTTCCAAATCTAATTAAACTCATCCATCTTAGTCAATGTGCACCGATAATTTACTAGGGCTGGTAAATAGATATGTCCATTCCGTCTCATTCCTTTCTGTCAAAAGTCTTTTTTGCCTCTGTCTATTGAGACGGTCTTAAATTTTTACCCTGTCTCGTCTAATAATAAATTAGTTTTTTTTAAAAAAAATTAAACTATTAAATATTAAACAAATAATTTCACAAATATTTTAATAAAATTATAATTTTTAAAAATATAAAAATTTATAATTTCTAAATTCATAAATATTAAAGTCTTTATAATTCTAAATATCTAATAAACATAATCATCAACCAAATTTTTTAAAACAAAATAATAAAACTAACATTGTTCAAATCAAAATAAACATTTCTAAAATGATAAAAATTGAAGTGCAGTCAACTTTACGTAAAGTTAATAATTGAAAATTATTAAACAAAAATGTAGTCAAATCATTTTAGGGTTCTCAACTATCAACTTCATGTAAAGTCGACTATACCTGAATTTTCACATTTCAAAATATATAACTAAATATTGTCCAAGTCTATAATCAATCAAACATAATCTAAATTATAACATAAATAAAATGGAAAAATATCCTAAATACAAGTACTATAATAACATTTAAAATTTAATTATCATCTTAAAGACAAAAGTCTGCCTCGCTGAAATCCGTTAAAATTCGTAAATTAGGCAATGCGAGTTAAAGAAACTTTTTTATTATAACAATCTCAAATTTTTAACCCGTCTTGAATTATACCAGTCGACCGACGGCATTTTGGTCTGTTTGTCACCCCTATAATTTACAACGAAAGAATGTTAGGAGGTCAGTAGATTTTGTGATTTATAGTAATTAATTAGTTATTATTAATATTTTTAATGATGTGAAATTACATTTAATAATGTGAGATTACTCACTTTTCTTTTATAGATTAGGGACCTATTTGGAAAACTTCAAAAGTAACTTTTTTGAATTTTTGACTTATAAAAAGTAGTAGTATTAATGTTTGGTGCAATTTTTAAAACCAAATTGCAGCTTTCTAAGAAGCTATTTAAAAGTTTATAGAGAAATTAAAAAAAAAAAGACTTCTCTTATAATACTACTACTTTTTATCATATTTTTAGAACTAAAAAACCCAAATACAAAATAACTTATTCATAAGTTATTTTTAATATAATAATTTATTATATAATTTGCTACACATACAAGTCTTTCTGGCTTACAAGCTATGCAAGTTGATCCAAACCCAAGAAAAAAAAATGCGCACCACTCCTTTAAAATCGAGCGTCCAACGCACGTGTTCATTATGCCGCACTTTTCCTCTTCTTCCTCGATCAAAACGCAAACCATCAATATTCAAGCGACATTCGAAACAAAAGATACGTTCCAACTCCTTGCGAAAAGTAGAAAAAATCAAGAAGAAAAGATACAAATCTCCATAAAAAATCACCAGAAAAAATAAAGAAACATTATTTAAGGTACTGTTTTACTGTTCTTCTAAGTTTTTTTTTTCTAAATTGTTTCTGCCATGTGTCTCATCCTTAACTAGCAAAACATTAAAATATTTCAAGAAGAAATATAATGTCTCCATCATGTTTTTGGTGTATTTCTTAAATCCTTTGGGTATATTTCTGTAATCGTTTGGGTGTATTTCTGTAACCATTTGAGTGTATTTCTGTAATCGTTTGGAAGTATTTCTGTAATCGTTTGGTGTATTTCTGAAGTTCCATTATTTTCAAAATAATTTCAAAGCTTGATTTCAGAAACTATGAAAAAGGAAAAAAAAACGAAACAAGAAAGAGATCCAAAAAATTTGGCAAGAAATTCGAAAAAAGAAACGAAATCTTTTAAAAAATGAAAGTTATATATTTACAGGTTAATTGATTTGAATTGATTTAAAAATCTATTAAAGAGGCACGTAACATAAACAACATGTTTAGTGGATTTTTTTGTTCAGACTTATAAAACTTGTAAAAGCAATACACTTATATATAAAGATTAATCCTATTATTTAATTTATTTTGTCAAAATTTTTTTTAATTAAGCTGTTTACTAAAGTGGCGCTTCTAGTTAGATTTTAATAAAACAGGTAGTGCTAGACTTTCTCATTACACCGTTCATGCTATTCTTCTTCCATAAAAAGGGAAAAAAAAAAAGAAAAGAAAAGGTACACAGGCTATTCAGAAAGAATCAAGAAATCATCCCATCCAATTATCCAAAGCGACTGTAATAATCAGAGTAGTGTTTGATATGTAACTACCGAGAGTACCGACAATGAACCATCTTGTCCTCTGATCTCATCGCAAATTAGAGAAATTACAAATTACAAATCCATTACAAATTACAAATCCATCACACAGCACAGCCTCGGCTAAGAAACTCTCTCTCTCTCTCTCTCTCTCTCTGTTCCGAAGCTGCATTGCACTTTCGGTATTCTGTTGCCTTCTGTGTCACTTGCAAGACAACAAAATCGCTAAGCGCCTAACAACAAATACGTAACAGTAACACCCAATGCAATGTGCTCATTGCGTTGAGGAGATTCATTCATCCATTCGTTCATTCATAAACAATCTCATTAAGTGACCTTTCCTCTCTTCTATAGCCTGTAACGAAGGGGGATCTGTCTTCTCTCTCTCTTTCTCTTTGTCAACATGGGAACTGCAGAAGAAAGAGCCATTGCTGTCATCATGGTTGGAGGCCCCACCAAAGGTACGTTATCTCCCCCAATGAACATCGATTTTTCATTCCAAATCTTGATTTTCTTAACCGCCTCATCTTTCTAATCTAATATTCACTTGGAAATTTCACATTTTTGGTTTTCTTCTGTGGAATTGGACTTGATTCAATTGTTCAATTTGGTTTGATATCAATAGGCTTCGAACAAATAGTAGAGCCACAGATCTTAGATTAGTTTAGACCTGTAGAGTGAAGTTGTTTGTTTTTTTTTTAATTCAAATTAAAACTATTTAGCAATTATATATTATATTGATGTATTTGATTTTCTTGTGTCAAATTGGACTTGATTCGTTTTGTGGATTTTGATATCTATGGTTTCTGTGTTGTATTGCCTTTGGATTTGGAAGGTACTAGATTCAGGCCATTGTCATTCGACATACCTAAGCCACTTTTTCCATTGGCGGGACAACCCATGGTCCATCACCCAATTTCTGCTTGTAAACGGGTATGCATTCTGTAAAATTCAAAACGTGTCTATCTTGTCTGCAATGTTGTTTTCAAAATCTTGTTTGTGTTTTGTAGATTCCTAATTTGGCTCAGATTTATCTAATTGGTTTCCATGAGGAACGCGAATTTGCATTATTTGTTTCCTCCGTCTCAAACGAGCTTAAAGTCCCTATTAAGTAAGCTGTTTCTTCCAATCATCTTATAAACTTTCAGCGGATTTCAAATTTTTTTTTCATGGTAGTTTTTTCTATTGAGATTGCATTGGTTATTTTTGTCTTCCATGCTAATAATAGATATCTGAAAGAAGACAAGCCTCATGGGTCAGCTGGTGGTCTTTATAGCTTTAGAGATCAAATCATGGAGGATGATCCGGTTTTTGTCTTTACCCATGTCTTTGTCCATTGTTGACTATAATAAATTTGCTTATCATATGTTTGCTATATGGTATGGCTGAAATGGTTTACGTGATCATGCTGATTAATTATCCAATGACATTGATCACATTTTTTGTATGGCAGTCACATATTTTTTTGCTAAACTGTGATGTTTGCTGCAGCTTTCCACTACCGGAAATGCTCGGTAATTTCTATTCTGAAATTAGACTATAACTTTATCGTCTAAGCAACTTTTTGATGCTGCTTCCTTTTCTATTCATTGTGTCATATTCCGGATTACATTTGCAGAATTGTAACTCTGAATCTTCCTTGAAATGTCTTAATAATTATTACATGGCTGGCAGAACAACTAATTAGCACTGTCTGCATTTGTGCTTGCAGATGCTCATAGAAAATATGGTGGGATGGGAACAATATTAGTTGTTAAGGTTGGACAATACAACACACAAAATTGTTATGTTGTTAGCATGAAATTTTGGTGATTAGCATTCAATTTATTTTATTTATCCATTTTCAATGTTGAAGGTTTCGCCAGAGTCGGCCAGTGAATTTGGGGAATTGGTAGCTGATCCAGTAACCAATGAACTGTTGCATTACATTGAGAAACCTGAAACTTTTGTATGTTCATAATATAAGCTTATACTGTGAATTGCCGAACAAAAGTTTGAAAATGTTTCCTCTGCTCCTGCTATTTTTTGACATCTTATTTGGTAACCAACTGAATGCAGGTAAGTGATCTAATAAACTGTGGTGTATATATATTTACACCAGATATATTTACTGCAATTGAGGGTGTTACTACTCAGCAGAAAAATAGAGGTCAGTAAATATCCTAGGCTAAGAAAATATATCTTATAATTAACTAAACATGAACTTGCATTTAATTAAAACATTTGAAAATCTTCACACCATTCATTTGTTTCGTTTATAGGAACTTCAAGATTTGTTGAGTTTGTCATATTGTATAGAATCTCATTCTAGTTATATTGCATTCTATTTTCAGCTAATCTAAGACGTGTCTCCAGCTTTGAAGCAATGCAGCCAGACACAAGGTTTGTTGTTATAAATTATAGTTATTAAATTATTATAGGACTTGCAATACAACCCAAATAATTTCTGAAGAGAGAAATTTTCAAATATTTTTCGATCGAAACATTCTATGATTGTCCTGATCATTTCACATCAGCAGCAGCAATTCATAAAATAACTAAGCTTAGCTTTGAAATGACTAGCAGTGCATGAAAAGGTTGAATCATGATTGGATCCTTTTCCTGAAATCAAAAGAAACTTTAAAGTTTATCAAGTTTTAAGACTTGTGAGCTGCAGAAGAGATTAGACCAGATTCATATTTTAAGTAGAAAATTTAGGTTCACTTTTAAATCCTATTTCTAACGATTAAGACAGTATGTAAAGTTAAGTTTCATTTTGAAATCAATTTCTGAGGTGCTTAAACAAAAATAACAAACTATAATAAAAGATAAAGGAGTTCAAAAGATGGTACACCAGAAAATATATTGGTTCGGCTAATAATGCCTACGGTTAGTTCTAAACAAGTATTGAGAATTTCAATATTTGAGTAAGTGTTACAAGATAATAGTCTTCCTAGGCTTAACTTGACTCAGATTCTCAAGAGTTTAAGAATTTTATATATTATTGTCTTAAACCTTCTCAAATTTAACTCGATTCAAATCACCATTAAATTTAAGAACCTTATATATTCTTGCTTCAAGCCTTCTCAGACTAAAAATGATCACTACAAGATCTGAAATTCTTGTTCCAAGAGATTATCAAGTGTAGGAACTATTTAGATA
Organism: Arachis hypogaea; assembly: GCF_003086295.3. Taxonomy (NCBI): domain Eukaryota; kingdom Viridiplantae; phylum Streptophyta; class Magnoliopsida; order Fabales; family Fabaceae; genus Arachis; species Arachis hypogaea. The sequence goes on from NC_092040.1 coordinate 107,728,293, forward strand.
CGTGTTTATCAACAACAACAATAAAGCCTTGTCCCACTAGGTGGGGTCAGCTATATGAATCAAATAATGTTATTGAGTTTTATCATGTATCATGTCTACAGATAGATCGTTTACATGAAATCTCGTTTGACCACTTCATGGATGGTCTTGCTAAGTTTTCCTCTGCCTTTTACCGCTTGTCCATCTTTCATATCATCCACCTTCCTAACTGAGTGTTCTGTCGGTCTTCTTCTTACATATCTAAACCACCTGAGACGCGATTCTACTATCTTTTACAATAGGTACTACTCCAACTCTGTTTCTTATATCTTCGTTCTTTATTCTATCCAATCACATATGACCACTCATCCATCTCAACATCTTTATCTCTACCATACTTAACTTATGTTCGTGCTCCGTTTTGGCCGTCCAACACTCTGTACCTTAAAAGTATAGCTGGTCTGATAACAGTGCGATAAAATTTACTTTTAAATTTTAAAGGCACTTTTTTCTCACATATAAAATCAGACACACTCCACCATTTTAACCAACCTGTTTGAATCCTATAATTTATATCCTATTCAATCTTTCCATTATCTTGTATGATGCACTCAAAATACTTAAAACGTTTAACTTTTCGTAAGATATTTTCTTCAATTTTCACCTTTGTATTAGAGTTTTCCTTCGGCGGCCGAACATACATTTCATATATTCTGTCTTATTATAGCTTATGCGTAAACCATACACTTCTATAGTTTTTCTCCATAAATCCAACTTCTTATTTAAATTTTCCTTTGACTTTTCCATAAGGACGATATTATCGGCAAAAAGCATGCACCATAGTACAGACTCTTCGATATACTATGTGAGTACTTTCAAAACTAATGTGAAAAATGTATGGATTTAAGGATGATCCCTGGTGTAATCTTATACCAATAAGAAATTCCTGTTACACCACCTTTAGTCTTCACACTAGTTATTACACGAATATATGCGATCCTTACTCTCTTTCTTTGCAAAACCTTCCATAAGACCTTTCTTGGTACCTTATCGTACGTTTGTTCCAAATCAATGAACACATTGTATATCTCTTTTATTACTACGATACATCTCCGTCATCCTTCTTAACAGGTATATCGCTTCAGTGGTAGACACGTCTGGCATAAAACCAAATTGGTTCTCTATTACTTGTGTCTCTTGTCTCAGTCTCCGTTCTATCACCCTTTTCCATAACTTCATGACATGACTCATGAGTTTGATCCCTCTATAGTTTCGCAACTTTGTATATCCCCCTTATTCTTGTAAATAGGTATTAATGTATTTTTTTCCACTCATCTGACATCTTCTTTCTCGTCAAGGCACTTCCAAACTTCAATCGGAATATAATCGGATCCTACTGCCTTGCAATTTTTCATCCACTTTAGAACTTCTTTTACCTCGAAATCTCGAATCCTTCGATAATAGTCAAAGTTTTGCTCTTCTTCCCTCGTACATAACCGACCAAGGCTCGGAAAAGTCTTCTATCATTCATTAAATAACTCGTAGAAATAGCTTTTTCACCTTTCATTGGTCTCCTTTTGAGCCAAAACCTTTTCGTCTTTATCTTTTATGTACTTAACCTGATCTAAGTCTCTCGTTATTCTTTCACGTCTCTTTGAGATATATATATATATATATATATATATATATATATATATATATATATATATATATATATATATTCCTTCTTTCTTGTCTAAAAACTGGTAGAGATCCTCATATATTCTTGTTCTTGCTTCACTTATAGCTACTTTTGTCTCTTTCTTAGTTGTCATATTTTTTTCAATTATCTGCATTTTGGCATAAAAATCATTCCTTAAAGCACGCCCTTTTTGTCTTTATCTTTTCTTGTACACTCGCATTAAACCACCAGGATTCCTTATCTCTTAGTCATATCCTTCTAGATTCACCAAAATTTTCTTTTACTGTTCTTTTAATAACTTCTGTCATTTCCCTCCACATCTCTTCCGCGTTTCCATTTCCATCCTATTTTGCTTTTTCTCCTGCTCGTCTTAGAAAATTTCTTTGTCTTCCATCTTTCATCCGCTACCACTTTATCCTTGGGTTTTTTGTACGATGTTTTTTCCTTAATTTTTGCTTAAAGCGAAAATTCATGACAAACATCCTATGTTGTGTTGTTAAAAATATTACAAAGAATAACTTAGATTACAAACAGTTAAAATAACTCTTCTGAGCTAAGAAGAGTGTACCAAAGAAAGAAGAAAATATGAGAACTTGAGCATGAACATTTAGCAAGATTTTCGAGCAGCACCAAGTTCTTCTTAGTTCTCTTTTGGGCTCCGTGACATATATATAGTGAGAGTAAGCCATAATGACGTTGGAAATCTTTTTCTCTTTTCCTGTGTGCTTGAGTACACAACTTTTTTGCTTGGTATAGTACTTTTAACATACAAGAAAAATTGTTTTGTACTTATAGTAGATGACATATGACTGAGAAAGCTTTTTTTTCAAAAGCTCTAGCTTGATCAACACGCTCACATTTTAAAGCCATAATGTTTTTCGTTAGTTTGGATGCTTTTCTGAAGTCTTGTGATGACGTATTCCTTGCTTCTAGGTGTTGGAATTAAGTCTTCATATCTTTTGAGTTGGGTTAGTAACTCAAATATGCTATGAGGTGTTTTCACAATAAATGTGCCCTTCTTAGATTTTATATTTTTTTAATTGGAACAAATGACTTAGAGAAAAAATTTATAGTATGAATGAATGGAATTTTTAAATTACATTTGTCTTCATTAATGATTAACACTAAATTCAAGATATGGAGCTCATGAGATTTTGGTCTAGTAGCCTAACACTTTGGATATCTAATTACTTACCTTTCGAATTAGATATAATTTTTTTTTTTTTTGCATGTAGTCATTCGTATGTCTATATGTAGATGCACTTACTTTGTGCACATTTTTAAGCAGTTCCAGAGGATGAAGTGAAATTGGAAATTGTCATGAAATGCTTTCCTCGTAATTCTGCCTGAATGGAAAAATTCAAGTATGAGAAAGAAATTGAAATGTAACTACTTCTCTTATTAATGAATGTTTCTTTCTTAGGGTGGTCTTTCCTCTATACTCCCACCTTTCCATCATAGTTTTCATTGGACTTGACAGTGACAAAAGTGAGAGGGACACTGCAACTTATAATGAATTTTAACTTTATTTAAAAAAAAGAGTAAAACCCCACTATGGTCTTTAACTATTTCGTTAACTCTCATTCCGCCCCTCATCGATTGGAAAATGATATTGCGGCTCCCTAACGATTAATTTCGTTAGACATTCTACTCCTTCCGTTAATATTTTCATCCATAGCTAACGGATTTTGCCTATATATCACGTTAGTTGATGACGTGTCAAAGAACCATTCCAAAGGAAAAAATGCTTCCTGCTATGTCAACAATATGCTGCAGTAAAATAGGACAATTAAATTCCTGAAAAATCTTTTAGGAGATATTTAAACCCCTAACTAATTTAAACATAAATCTATAATGAACCATGAAGTAGGACAAGTATCCCTAAATTTCAACAAGTCATTGTACCTGCTATTGCACTAATTGTTGGCCTTGGTTGGTAGTAGCCTTAGTTCCTTGCTGCTGATTCTTCTTCTTCTGTTGCAAAGATTTTATTTGATGACATGTGCAAAAAATGGTTGGTCTCGAATGGTGTTACTTTTACCACTTTGATTGATGGACAATACAAATATGGAAAATTGAATTGGCCTAGAAGAATTTTCAGGTAATGATCAATTAAGGCATTAGGCCGGACTTGATCACGTACAATGTGCCGATCAATGGCCTTTGCAAGATCTGCGATTTGAAAGAAGCTAGGGAACTTGTGAATGAGATGAGTGAGAGATGTTTAAAATCACACAAGATCACGTTCATAACATTAATAGATGGATATTGCAAAGAGGGGACATAAAATTTGTATTGGAGATCAAGAAAAAAAATTGAAAGGGATTGAACTTGATGAGGTAGCTTTTTTACGCTCATACAAGGACTTTGTAGAGAAAAAAAAAAGAGAAGGAGGGGCAAGGAATTGAGGCTGCTGTCAACCAAGGCCAGCAACCAGTGCAGCAAATACAATGGCTTGTTGAAATTTAGGGATACTTGTCCTATTTACAAGAATAAGGGAGATGTACAGAGTTGTCAAAACTATAGAGGGATCAAACTCATGAGCCATACCATGAAATTATGATAAAAGGTTATAGAATGAAGACTGAGACAAGAGACAAAAGTAACAAACAACCAATTTGATTTTATACCAGACAGATCCACCACTGAAACTACATACCTGTTAAGAATGATCATGGAGAGGTATCGTAGTAATAAAAGGGATTTACATATGGTATTTATTGATTTGGAAAAAGCGTACGCTAGGGTGTCTAGGGAGATCTTATGGAAGCTTTTGGAAAGGAAGAGAGTAAGGATCACATATATTCGTTCAATTAAAAACATGTATGATAGAGCTACACCTAGTATGAAGACTCAAGGTGATGTGACGGAGGAATTTTCTATTGGTATAGAATTACACCAGTGATCATCCTTAAGGATATACCTTTTCACATTAGTCTTAGAAGTTCTCACAGAGCATATCCAAGAGCTTATGCCATGGTGCATGCTTTTTGCTGATGATATCGTCTTTATGGGAGTCATGAAAAGACTTAAATAAAAAGTTAGATTTATGGAGAGAAGTTTTAGAAAAGTGTATGGTCTCTGCATAAGCCGTAGCAAAACGAAATATATGGAATATAAGTTTGGCCGTCAAAGAAAAAACCCTAATACAGAGGTGAAGATTGAAGAAAACATCATAAGAAAAGTTAAAAGTTTTAAGTATTTTGAGTGCATCATACAGGATAATTGAAATATTGAATATGATGTAAATCATAGGATCCAAGCAAGTTGGTCAAAATAGCAGAGTGCGTCTAGTTTTATGTGACAAAAAAGTGCCTTTAAAATTTAAAGATAAATTCTATCGCACTGTTATCAAATCGGCTATATTTTATGGTACAGAGTGTTGGGCTGCCAAAGGAGCACGAACATAAGTTAAGTGTACCAGAGATGAAGATGTTGAGATAGATGAGTAGTCATACGCAATTGGATAGAATAAAGAACGAAGATATGAGAGAGAGAGCACCCAGTCAAAATGGTGGATGAGATGGAAGATGGATAATGGGTGAAAGATAGAAGAAGACCTAGAAACACCATCTATGAGGTGGTCAAACAAGATTTACATGTAAACGGTCTCTCTGTAAACATGATATATGGTAGAGTTCAATGTTGTCGTTTGATCCATATAGCCAATCCCACCTAGTGGGACAAGACTTTGTTGTTATTGTTGTTGTTGTCCTACTTCATGGTTCATTATGGATTTATATGTCTATGTTTAAATTAGTTAGGAATTTAAGTGTCTCCTAAAATTTTTTAGGGGTTTAATTTTCCTATTTTACTGCAGCGTATTGTTGACACAGCAAAGGACGTTTTGTTCCATGGAATGGTTCCTTGACACATCATTAGTTAACGTAATACATAGGCAAAATCCGTTAGCTCTAGATGGAAATATTAACGGAGTGGGTAGAATGTTTGGCGAAATTAATCGTTAGAGGCCACAATATCATTTTTCAATCGACGAGGGGTGGAATGAGAGTTAGGAAAATGGTTAAGGATCGAGATAGGGTTTTACTCTAAAAAAATGCCGATAACAAAAATTGAACTATATGTAAACTCAATATATAATTTCTAGTGTACATCATAAAATTATTATTCATCAGAAAAGGATCTTGAAATTCATGATTATTACAAATAAAAATGAGAAGAGTTACTAACCTTGATCCATGATGATAATGGTAGTAGGAAGAATTCACTTTGTCTATTCCTTTGCCTTTTTAATTCTTTCTTTAATTAAGTTATTGATGGTGAATAAAGAAAGACTTTATTCGTAGGAAGAGAGGACTGAATTCTGGTTTGATTTTTATAAAAACTAACTTCCATAAAGTTGGTTACATTTTTTAAATAATCATATAACTTTCTTTATTTTATTATTTAATTAAATATTTATTAAATCAATAAAGTAAGATACATCATACACGAGACATAATATAATTTCTTACATTTTCCCACTTGGCTCATATGTCGTTATTTCAATTGATGGTTTAAGAAATACATTTATCATAATACACATCTCTAAGCAATTACATGCATAGCTTAATTTATCATGATAAAAATAGAACTAACATGAGTCATAGCGATTGTACGTCACCTATTCAACATAGTCTCTTCTTTATATTGCAAAGTTAGTCACATTTTTAACATGAGCCATAATGAGGAAGTATATAACATAGTTAGTCCAACAATAATATCTTTATTGTAAGACAATACCTGCTTATTCTAATCCTATTATGGATACAACAAATTGAAAAATCAGGTAATACAGAAACATTAATTCATTTAAGCTCAAATTGTCAATCTTCATACAAAACAAACTTCATTAAACATATATTGATTCTATAAACACATAATACCCATCTTTTCAATAGGACTAGTAAATGTTTTGGGCAGTAACTCTTTAGTTAAAGGATCAACAACCATAATATTGGTGTTAATGTGCTCTATTGACACTCTTTGTTTCTGAACTTCTTTAATGATAAAGTATTTCAATTCCATATGCTTAGCATCTTTCGAATACTTTTCGTTTTTAGAAAAGAAGACTACTACAGAGTTATCCCAATAAATTTTCAACGGCTTAGTAATACTATCAACAATTTCAAGCCTTGAAAAGAAGTTTCACAACCACTTAGCTTGAATCATGGCCTCAAAACATGCCACAAATTCAACTTCCGTTGTAGAAGTAACAATTACTGACTACTTCACACTTTTCTATGATATTGCTTCTCCAGCTAACAGATACAAATGACCAAAAGTATATTTTCTTGTATTTACGCAACCGGCAAAATTTGAATTTGAATATCCAATCACTTTAAGGTGATTAGATCTTCTATAAGTAAGCATGTGTTCATTTGTCTCCTGTAGATATCTTAAAATTTTCTTTGCATCTTTCCAATGATCCAATTTTAGGTTACTTTGGTATCTATCAAGCATACATCAAACTCTCAACAACATATACATATGGAATTCTTTCCATCTGTTTCCGTCCCAAATCATTCTTTGGACATTACATGAGACTAAACGTGTCTCCTTTTTGAATTGGAACAGGTGATGCTGAGCAGTGTGTCATTCTAAATCTCTCTAATACTTTATTAATATATGATTTCTGAGACAATTCTAATAGTCCTTGTGATCTATCTCAAAATATTTCAATTCCAATCACATAACTTGTCTCACCCATATCTTTCATTTTAAAGCTATTAGAGAGATATTTTTTAATCTTGCTTAATAGACCAAGATCATTAGATGCAAGCAAAATATCACTAACATATAGAACTAAAATAATAAATTTACTCTCACTGACCTTAAGTATATATACTAATCAACAATATTTTTCTTAAATCCAAAAGTTAGAATAGTATCATTAAATACCGTTGATAGTGATTTCTTAAGTTTACACAACATGTGCTTTTTTCTTTCAACTAAAAATTCCATTGGTTGGTCCATGTAAACATCTTCTGAATTTCCATTAAAAAAGCGATTTTTACATTCATTTGGTGTAATTGTAAATCATAATGAGCCACTAAAGTAAGATAATTCTTAAAAAGTCTTTTATAAAAAACTGGTGAAAAGTCTATTTGTAATTAATATCATCCTTTTGACTAAAACCTTTGACAAGACAAACCTTGTAGCGTTTAAGGTTGCCATGAGAATTACACTTAGTCTTAAAGACCTATAGACACCCAACTCTCTTGCATCTTTTAGGTAATTCCACCAGGTTCCATACTTTATTTGTACCATTGATTTAAGCTCATCTTTCATGGCGTCTAACCATTTTATCAGCATTATCACCATTAATGACTTATGAGAAAGAAAGTGGATCATTAACAATACGCAAAATCAATTTCTAACTCTTGTAAATACACCACAGAGTCATTAGAAATAACAAATCTTCTTTTTCTTTAAAACTTTCATAATGCCATTTCTTGTGATTCTATTATCGGCTCTTCATTAATCATGGGAATAATAAGTTCTTGTTCCTCTTGATTGTTATTTAGTCCAACAACAGGAGGATCAGTAATCTATTCATGTTAATTGTTATTGGACTTAATAACATGTGGAATAACAACTCTAGAAGTAGAAGTACAAGTTGAAGGAACTTGTATTCTTACTTCTTTAATCTCCACATTTTGTGAAGTTGTACTTCCACTGGTCTCGTCATTCTCAATGAACTGTGCATTGTCAGTTTCAACTATTCTTGTACTATGAGTAGGACAATAAAATCTATACCCTTTTGATTTTTCTGGATAACCAATGAAATATCCACTGATTGTTCTTGCATCAAGTTTTTTTTCTTGTGGATTATAAACTATTATTGCTCCTGACATCCCCATACATGTAGATGCCTTAAACTAAGTTTTCTTTCGATCTATGACTCAAAAGAAACTTTAGGAACTGTCTTACTAGAAACCCTATTCAATAAATATATCACAGTTTTTAAAACATACATCCACAATGATATAGGTAAAGATGCATTACTTGTTATTGTCCTAACCATTTTTATTAAAGTACGATTTTGCCTTTTTGATACACTGTTTTGTTGAGGTGTACCTAGCATTGTGTATTGAGCATATATACCACATTTTTCAAGAAATTTAGCAAATGGACCTGGATTTGTCCTCTTTCATCATATCTTCCATAATATTCACCATCTCTATCTGATGATTTTCACCTTTTTGTCCAACTATCTTTCAACTTTATTTATATAAATTTTTAAAGCATTAACTGTTTGAGATACATCATAAAATAGATAAATATAACCATAACGTGAATAATCATTAATAAAAGTGATAAAATATTTTTTTATTGAATGAGTTTACATCAAAGGGTCTACACATGTCAATGTGTATAATTTCAAGAAGTTGGGTACTTTTGGTAGCTCATTTCTTTGTGTATTTTGTTTGCTCTCCTTTAATATAATCCACACAAATATTAAGATCAGTAAAATCCAAATTTGTAAGGATGTCATTCTTTATCAATTTGTCCATTCTTTTTTTTGGAAATGTAACCTAAACATTTATGCCACAAGCAGAACGTTCATTCACTAAATTATGTTTAGTGCCAACTTTATGATGCAAAGTCACAAGTGATTCAGCATATAAATCATCAAAGTTAAATTTATATAAACTATCAGAAAGTATGTTAGATCTAACAATATAGTTGTGCTTAAACAAACTGAAACAACTATTACCGAAATTAAAGGAATATCTAGTAACATCAAGTTTAGATAAAGAAACTAAATTTTCTTAGAAATACTTGGTACATAAAAAATGTCTAGCAAATCTAAATGAAGTCCAGTGTCAAGAATCAAACTATAAGCTCCAATAGCTTCTACTGGAACTTTATCTTTATTTCCCATGTAGACAAACTTTACATTTGGCCTTATGGTTCGGGTTGTAAAAAATCCTTGCATCAATTTAGAAACATGAGTTGTACCTCCAGAATCAATGCACCATGTATTCTGAAGAACTTCAATTAAGTTTGATTCAATAGATATATAAGCATAATTAAGTTTAATACCTTTCTTTTCAAACTAAGCCTTCCTCTTTAGACAATCATTTTAAAAGTGTCCAGATTTCTTGTAAAAATGATACTTGTCTTTCTTCTGGATTTCGGAAGAGGACTCAGCCATCTTTAATTTATGGCCCTTTTTCCTTTCCATGCTTTTTTCCAACTTTCTTCCCAACTCCTTGATGGTTCAAGTAAAGGATGGAATGATTTCCTTGATTCTTAAAGTCTGGTTTCCTCTTGAACTAACATGCTATACAACTCATGCATATTCCATTATCCTTCATGGTATTATAGTTCATTTGGAAAGAACTATACTCAGATGATAATGAGTTCAAAATGAACTGTACAAAAAATTTTTTATCCGCCTCCATTTCTAAGGACTTAAGTATTGTTGCAATATTTGTCATTTCAATGACATGCTCATGCATAGTACGGAACCATCAAATTTTAGGGTGGTCAAAGTACCCATTAATGTCTCAACAAGAGACATATCAGTAGTTTGGGAAGGACTTGATGTTTGTTATGCTCATTTGCATGAACATAAGACTATATCTGTTTGACTTTTTTCAAGTTTTATAATGAGCTTTTTTTTTTTATTACTACTAAGAACAATAATAGCAACAGATTTCTGAACTTGAAGTGCCAAATCAAGATCCAATACACCAAGGTGAAATTAGACTTGTTCATACTAATAAAAAAAATTCAGCCCATTGAACATTGGAACAGACATAGCATGCGAATGCAATGCAGAATTGCTACAATTAACACATACTTAATATTAACACTAAGTCATAAGATAACACATTATTCAGATTCAAAAAGTATTTATAGAAACATTCAAAGTATATTAATGTTCTCCTTTTAAGTGATATATCAAATATACAATAACACAATAATACTAATAAACTTAACTTTACTTAGCAAAGAAACATGCACCAATTAAAAATATTTAATATCTTTGAATTTTTAGATACTAGTAATAGCACACATATATGCCTACAATCATATTCATTAATTATAAGATCAACTAATCAACCTTTGGGTGATCCTTAAATATCTCATAACAATGAACTTTAATTAACATATAAATAATTATCATTTAATATCTATTTTATATGTAATTGACACAAAATTATAAACTTGAAAGTAACTAAAATTTTTAAATTTGACCACTTTAGTGATTAATAAATCTCAAATTTTTAATACAAAACTTTCTTTTATTATTACGAAAATAAAAGACAAAATCATACTGCATATACATTCATTTACTAAATAAAATATATGATTACTAAAGAAAGCAAAATCTACTGTTTATAATGGTCAATTATGCATGTGAACATGATATGCAAGCATAAATACATAATAGCGTAGCGTAACTTCGAAAGTAATATGCCATGCCTTGATCATTTAATTCATACGACATTCATCATATATATGTGCAAACATTGTAATCCATTATGATCATATAAATATCTTGCAATAAACAATCATACACGAAAACATGTAAACTGAAAATATAGTTACAAGTTCCTATAACTACAAATTTCATGTTACATTAGTTTTGCAGTAAAAATTTTATTTTTATGGATAATCACAAATTTCATAACCTAAAAGCTTTAATACCACATGTAAACTAAATATATAATTTCTAGTGTACATCATAAAATTATGATTCATAACTCATAAGAAAAGGATCTTGAAATTTATGATTATCACAAATAAAAATGAGAAGTTACTAACTTTGATTCATGATGAGAATGGTATTAGGATGAATTCACTTTGTCTATTCCTTTGCCTTAATTCTTTCCTCAATTAAGTTATTAATGGTGAGTAAAGAAGAAAGACTTAATTAGTAGGAAGAGAGGACTGAATTCTAATTTTCTTTTCATAAAAACCAACTTCCATCAAGTTAGTTACATTTTTTAAATAACCATACAACTTTCTTTATTTTATTATTTAATTAAATATTTATTAGACCAATAAAATAAGACATATTATACACATGAGACATAATATAATATAATTTCTTACACTTTAGACCTTTTGATCATAAAAGTTCAAACAGCATATTATAAATCATGTCTCATAGAAGTTTAAGTTGTTAGGTATAGGCAAAGTAAGAATTTAATTTTGTTTTGATATGAAGTCATAATGTGTTTTTCCAAAAGTACTCCATGTACACTAAAAATCAACCACTAAATCACCCACCATGTATTTATATATATTTATATTGATTCACACATTTTTCCAACTAAATAATCATTTATCAGAATAATAGAATAACAAAATCTGCAATGGATGAATAATCAAACTTGTGTACAGTAGTCTAACCAATTCTTTTATAAGATGTCAAATACATGTATCTATTCTCAGTATCCAATTCACGTAGCATGGTTCATTTTTAGTCGTGCATAAATATATTGTTTGGAATATTTTCCACATGGCATCATTTCCAAATAACTATGAGGTGTATGGTTCAGTCAGCAAACTGATTGAGTAGACTTTACCTGCACTGCCTGGCAGGGCGGAGCTAGTCTTTTTACAGAATTGTGTAAAGAGAAAAAGGGGTGGGGAGGGGATATGTTAAAGTCTCTTATACAATGGCGACATAGAATATTGTACGAGTAATACATTTCACACAAGAAACATAAAAGGTTCTAATTCTTTAGTATAGAATCATTTATGGTGGAGAAAAAATATAAGAGAGGAAAAGAGAATTAAACTATTGGATACGTAATTAAACTATGATATGCATAAAACAACTTGAGCGAAAAGAAAAAAAAAAGACAAGGTACTTTTACAAGAAACATGGTAATTGGGCAACACAAGGTTGGCCTGCTGCTGGGGTATGATGCATGGTAGATGCACCACAATGCCAGTACTAGGGAGGAAGAATTTTTTCTTATTTCAAAACCATTTGTAATTGTTTTTTGTGTATAATTTTATATATAGGATCTACTTCTTTTGGTACAACTTGAGCCTTGTGAATAACGAGCTATTGCCTGCTTCATTTCTCTCTTTTAGTCTCTCAGCTTAGCGTTCATAATTGAGGATATATTTTTCATCACATATTGAGATCATTAAGCTTTTGGAAGAAATAAATCAATAACATACAGCGAGGAAATTACAGCGACAGTTTACTTTCTGTTTTGTAGCATTAGAACCATGGTTCATTGTCACATCTGACTTTGAAGAACTCTTCTGCAGGAATCTTTCTTCCGATTATGTCAGATTGGATCAAGATATCCTCTCACCTCTTGCAGGGAAGAAACAGTTATACATTTATGAAACCAAAGACTTCTGGGAACAAATCAAAACTCCTGGGTATGCCCGAGTAATAAGTTACTTGTTCATAGTTTCCTTAATGGGGAATTATCATTAGAAATGATGACTTAATTTCTGCAGAATGTCCATAAAATGTTCTGCCTTGTATCTTTCCCAATTTCGTCACATCTCGCCACAACTATTGGCAAATGGAGATGGTATTAAGAAAGCCAGCATCAGTGGTGATGTTTATATTCACCCATCTGCTAAAGTGCATCCAACAGCAAAGGTTAATGTTTAAGAGCTTTGAAAATAAATAAATAAAAACAAATATTTTATAAAAAAAAATCATCTGCCACATTAGATACCTTATGGCATGCAAAATTGCAAATTGACTTATGCAAGTGTCATTGAACAGATTGGCCCTGGTGTATCAATATCTGCAAATGCTCGTATCGGAGCTGGTGCAAGGCTCATAAATTGTATCATCCTAGATGATGCAGAAATTAAGGTTGGTTTACAATGTTATCAGTTTGAAATGCATCACCATTTCCACTATGTTGTTTTATATTTTGTTTTGTTTAACAGGAGAATGCTGTTGTCATTCATGCAATTGTCGGATGGAAATCTTCTATTGGACGCTGGGCCCGTATCCAGGCAAGTTTATAAATTTTGATTTTGATTCAAATAATTCTGAAAACTAAACCCATGTTTTGTGTTCTCTCTTAGAACAATGTACACCATCTGTATATCTGATAGATTGAGGCAGTTAGAAACTTAGAATAATTCATTATAATGTCATTAACTTTGGAAAGTAGATATTCACATTTATGAATAGTACTACACACATCTTCAGCCCGAGCACTAGAGCATAATCTGCTACTACATCGAATAACATTAAGCGTAGAAAAGGCATGGCTTAGTTTGCTTTATTTTTCGAAGAAATGCTTAACAAATAGCATTTAGTTGTAATATGATTTTGACAAGAGATATGTTATTTGTACTCATTCTGGTTTCATACACTGAGCCAATACATACCACTATCATTCTGATAGGTAGCGTTTGTTTTGAGATACTTAGACAGGGATTGAGAGACTGAGACTCAGTATCATGTTTATTGGTTTCAGAGACTGATACTAAAATTTTTATCTCTGTCTCCAAAATTTCAGTATTTCAATACCTCCAAAAAGTGGGGACACAGAGAACTAAAATTTTTAGAGATGAAGACTGAAACTTTAATAACATTTTATACCTAAAATACTTTCATTTCAATTAATTAATTTCAATTTCATCCTTTGTGCAAATTAAATTAAAGTTTCATTCTTGTTTCAATTTCTGTCTCCCATTTTGCAGCAAACAGAATATTGAGATTTATTTCAATTTCTGTGTCTTAGTCTCTGTCTCTCAGTCTCAATCTTTCTGTCTCTATCTCTCCACCAAACATTACCATAGAGCGTGAGATCCACATGGGATGGGTCACACACCCCATCCAATAATGGAAACTTTTGTCAAACCAATATATGGCATAGACACCTTCATAAAGAAATGGGTTGTTGTCAAACATCCCTATGACTATAACCGAATCATTTTAAATCTTGGACAACATTGAAATTTAACATTATATGCTTTTGTTGGCCTTTACCTAGCATGAATGTTCCCTCTAGCTAACCGGAATTTGATCCTCTCAGCAGGAAAATCCTTTTAACCATATCAAATGTAATTTCCAATTAAGAAATCCATTCCCCGAACTAGCCTCTTACATTTTTATAATCAATCATGTTGACGGCAATGTGCCACATTCATTACCTCTTGACAGTGTTACTTCATTGCATTTTCACCTTCTATCGTTATATTTCATTTATTTTTCAATGTATCGGCTAACTTGATAAAACAATTCAGGCTAGCGGAGATTACAATGCAAAACTTGGGGTTACTTTGCTTGGTATTTTTCTTAACCACCTCTGAATATTGTTTCTCATTTATTTATTTTTATCCTAAATATTTTCTTGATGTTAAGGAAGTATGAAAGAGAAAAATTAAACGTACTAATTGTGCGAATTTTGCTCGGTTAATTTGGTGAATCCAGGAGAATCTGTGATAGTTGAGGATGAGGTTGTGGTTGTTAATAGCATTGTCCTTCCACACAAGACCTTAAATGTGAGAGTTCAAGATGAGATTCTTTTGTAAACTCCCTTATTGCTTTGCTCCTAGTATTGGCCTCTTCTTTTGCTTGTGATCTTGCATGGGATTATGTATGATTTCTAGTTTTGAAGCCAAAAATGGCTACATTTGTGCTTAGTACTCGATTCCATGCACACATCAGCGGTGCTATCAAATGAAATTATTAGCAAGTATATGACATTTCTTCAGCCATTTTCTTATAGTAGATATTAAGTTTTACAAAACTACTATATGGACACAAAATAGTCATTATGTATTTGTGTATAAATATATGTGGTGTTTAATTTATTTTTAATATATATTTTATATTTCAATATATATTTTATACATGTGACTGATTTGGTAGCTAATTTTTAACGTATACATTGCATGGTTGTAATTTTGCATTGAATGGCATTTTAATAACTAGTTCATTTCAATAGTTAATTTATAATAAATTAACGGGTTAAGTACTTTTTTCGTCCCTAAGGACTGGGGTGAAAATCAAATTCGTTTCGGACCTTTTTTTATTAAAATTATCAACAACGTTACTAAACGTTTTAAAATTATTCTTTTCATAAAAAATAATAATGCTTTGACGATTTTGCCCTTAAAACAAAAACAAAAAACCCCTCTCCCCCACCCTCATCACTAACCCCCTGTCCCCTGCATCAACGCACGTCTCTTTCTCTTTCACTCTTTCTCATCTCTAACACCACCCACTACCTTTAACTCTAACACCAATCATAACTCTATCTATCACAATGTCAGTCACCCTGGCACCCTCTCATCTAAACAACAACAACAAATGACAATAGCAATTCAATTTTGAAGCGAAAATCACAAACGGTTAAGCGGCAGTGGAATTAGTTCGATGGAGTGTGGAAGAGCTTAATGGCTTCGAATACCGGCGTCGTCTCAAGCAGAACTTGGTATCACCGGAATAACACCTACACTTGGTAGGCTCCAACGGCAGAAGCGACGAACCAATGGCAACCACGATGAACTAGCAGCAACAACGGCGAACGCGGCAATAACCCCTCCTTCTGTCGCATACCTTCTCTCTCTCTCTCTCTCTTCGGTGAGCCAGCGGCAGCAGCGGCTTTCCTCCTCGTACTTTCCGTCGCATCCCTAAACCCTCACTTTCTTTGTTGGGGCTTGTTGAGGTCTGAGTGTGGTTTTGTGTTGGGTGTTGGGTTGTGTTGGATAAGGGATTCAAGTGGAAAGAGTTAAGGATAATTGGTGCTGGTGGTGGTGGGTGGTGGTGGAAAGAGAGAAGACAGAGAGAGAGAGATGATGATGAAGATGCAGGGGGACAGAGGGAGTTAGTGGAAAAGAGGTTTTTTATTTTTGTTTTAAGGGCAAAATCGTCAAAGCATTATTATTTTTTATGAAAAGGATGATTTTAAAATGTTTAGTAACGTTGAAGATTATTTTAATTAAAAAAAGGTCGGGGACGAATTTGATTTTCACCCCAGACTTTAAGGACGAAAAAAGTATTTAACCCTGAATTAATTTTTGCTATTAATCTGTATGATAAATTGAGCTCACCTACTCTTGTTACAATTATATAGCTGAAACTAAAGAAAATCTTTTCTGTTAAGCGATGAACTCACCTCACATTTTATGTGATATGGAACGTAACCCAGATTAAGATAGAAAATTAAAGAAAGGGACTTCTCTACTTCAATTTGATTTTCTGATGCAACAGTTAAGGGAATCATTCTACTTCTCTTGTTCATATCTAAGTTTCTTAAAAAAAATTCATTCACCAAAAATTAAGGGAGAAAAAGTGGCTATCATGTTTTAAAAGGTTTTTATACCTCATAAGTTTAAAATCCTAACCCATAAGTTCACTAAAATGAAAATGGGTCAAATCATAACTAGGTCTAAAATAAAAAAAAACAAACTAAAATAAAATAAACATAAAATAAATACTAATAAAGTGATGTCTATTTAATTCATCTTGACTAATAAGAGTCTTCAATGCATCTTGTAAATAGTAATACGTTTGACTTTCCATAATCATTAATCATTGTCTTGCTCAATTCTTGATGCATCTCCAGAACAAATGATTTAGCCATGTTTGCAAAACCTTCTTTTATTCTCTTACTTGTTACTCTTGTAATTGGACCGATTAGCATATGACAGTTCTCAGTTTGTCCCACAGAGCTCGTATCATTCCCTTCCTCCTGAAAAAGATTCATCCTTGAATCTGCATCCAAATCAAAAGGAGATAGGTCAGAGACATTAAAAGTAGCTAACACATTATACTCATTTGGAAGGTCAATCTTGCAAGCATTGTTATTGATCCTTTCGAGCATTTGAAATGGACCACCACCCCTAGGGGTCTAACTTGAATTTTCTTTGAGTAGGAAACCTCTCTTTTCTCAAATGAACCCATATCCAGTCACAAGGTTCAAAAACAAATTGCGTCAACCTTTATTCACCCTTTGAGCTGTCAACCTGTTTTTCTTTTCAAACAACTCACTTGCTTTCAAGTGCATTACTTTAACCTTTTTAGCTTTACCTTCTGCATCTAAACTAACAAGATCACTCAAAGACAAAGGTAATAAGTCCAAAATAGTTAAATGATTAAAATCATACACAAGTTCAAAAGGAGAAAAATCTATAGAAGAATGAATGATTCTATTATAAGCAAACTCAATAAAAGGTAAACAATCTTTTCAAGGTTTCAAATTCTTACCAACAACAGCACGTATAAGGTCCCTAATATTCTATTTACTACTTCAATTTGACCATTAGTCTAAGAATGAGAAGTAGTAAAGTATAATAATTTTGTGTCTAATTTACCCTATAAAACTTTTCAAAAATGACTCAAAAATTTTACGTCACGATCAAAAACAATAGTTTGGAAAACACCATGCAAGCGCACAACCTCTCTAAAGAACATATCAGCGATATTTGTAGCATCATCAATTTTATGACATGCAATGAAATGAACCATTTTACTAAACCTGTCTACCACAACAAAAATTCTATCTCTACCATTCCTAGTTCAAGGCAAACCAAGAATAAAATCCATAAAAATATCAATCCACGGATGCACAAGAACAGGTAAGGGGGTATACAAACCATGTGGTAAAAACTTAGATTTACCCTATTTATATGCAATACACTTAACACAAAATTTTTCAACATCTCTACGCATGTGTGTCCAGTAAAAATATTCAGATAATACATCCAATGTCTTATACACACTAAAATGACCCATCAAACCCCATTATATGATTCCAGAACAAATAAGTCCCTCATAGAACAAGCAGGCACACAAATTCTATTACCATGAAATAGAAAACTTTCATGTCTATAAAATTTGTTAAATGCACCATATTCACAAGAGGCATAAATAGAAGAAAAGTCAGAATCAGTTGCATATAACTCATTTAAAAACTCAAATCGTAACAACTTAGAAGTAAGTATAGTAATCAAAGCATATCTCCGAGATAAAGCATCAACAACGACATTTTCTTTACCTTGTATAAAGGTAATCACATAAGAAAATGTATCAATGAGTTATACCCATTTAGCATGTCTTTTATCAAGCTTATCTTGTCCCTTTAAGTGCTTCAAAGATTCATGATTCGTGTGAATCACAAACTCCTTAGGTAAGAGATAGTGTTGCCAAACCTCCAAAACCCGAACCAAAGCATATAATTCTTTGTCATAAGTTGAATATTTGCACTGAACTAAATTCAACTTTTCACTAAAAAAGGAAATGGCTCGTTTTTCCTTCATCAAATCAGCGCCTATACCAATCCCAAAAGCATCACATTTGATCTCAAAGGTTTTATCAAAGTTTGGTAAAATAAGAATAGGAGCAAAACACAAAATTTTTTAGAGTATGAAATGCAATTTTTTGTTCCTTTTCCCATTTAAATCCAACATCTTTTTTGATAACCTCTGTGAAAGGCATAGCAATGGTAGAAAAATTTTTCACAAATCTCCTATAAAATCCAACTAACCCATGAAAATTTCTTACCTCAGAAGCATTCTTAAGCGTTGGCCATTCATGAATAGCCTTCACCTTTTTCTCTTCAACCTCAATTCCACTCACACTCACAACAAAACCAAGAAATACAACTCGATCAATATAAAATGTGCACTTTTTAAGATTGGCATATAATTTTTCTTTTCGAAACACTTCCAAAACAGGTAAAACATGTGACAAGTGGTCAGCCAAAGTGCTATAAATGAGAATATTATCAAAATAAACAACAACAAATTTACCCAAAAAATTCTCGCAAAACATGGTTCATTAGACGTATAAAAGTATTAGGTGCATTAGTTAGCCCAAAAGGCATTACTAACCACTCATATAACCCATGTTTTATTTTAAATGCAGTTTTCCATTCATCTCCTAGTTTCATTCTAATATGATGATACCCACTTTTCAAATCAATTTTAGTGAATATACATGCACCATATAACTCATCAAGCATGTCATCTAACTTGCGGATAAGATAAAGATACTTTAGTGTAATCTTATTGACTACACGACAATCCACACACATCTGTCAAGTATCATCCTTCTTTGAAACCAATAAAACTGGTACAGCACATGGGCTTATACTCTCTCTGATGTGACCTTTGGCAAATAACTCCTCCACTTGCCTTTAAAGCTCCTTTATCTTTTCAGGGTTACTCTTATAGGCAGGTCTATTAGGAATGCTAGCACTAGAAATAAAATCAATTTGGTGCTCAATCTCTCGTAATGGAGGCAAACCACGTGACACGTCAATAGAACGGACATCTACAAATATATGCAACAAAAAGACAAAGCTATTTGGCAAATTTAGGTCAAGTTCAGTATCACAGAATAAAGCATCCCTAAACCGAACCAAAAACAAAGCTTTCTTGCCTATAAAAGTACTCTTTAAATCTCTCTCTTTTGTAAAGAAACACAATTTGCTCTCAACTCTCTTACTTTTCTCTGTATGCGCAATAGTCTCATGACATGTACTCTTTTCTTTCTTTTCACTCACCTTTAGGTCTTTTGTTATATTCTTTTCTCTCATAGCCTCTTTTCTTTCTGATTTTTCAGTGATCTCACATCCCATTTTTTTCTTGGTATCCTGTTGGAGCTTTAACTGGTCAATGTAAACCTCCTTAGGTGATAATGGAGAAAGAGTGATCTTACGACCATTAAAATCAAAGGAGAACCGATTTGTGTAACCATCATGGAATGCTCAACGGTCAAACTGCCAAGGTCTCCCCAGTAATAAATGACAAGCTTGCATTGGCACCACATCACACAATGTCTCATAAACATACTTTCCAACAGAGAATGTAATTGTCACCTACTTGTCAACCTTGATCTCAGCATTTTCATTCAACCACTACAACGTATATGGTTTAGGATAGCGAACACATGTCAAACACAATTTCTCCACCATAAGTGTACTAGTCACATTAGTTTAACTCCTGCCATCAATAATCAGACTACGTACTTTTCCACCCACCAATCATTTAGTGTGAAAAAGATTTTGGCATTGCTCTAGGCTATCTTATATTACCTGCAAATTCAAAGCACGTATAACAACAAGAGATTCACTATAGACTGCAAACTCAACATCACCATCAGACACAATATCATCCCCTCTAATAACCATCAATCTCCTATTTGGACAATCACTAGCATAATGACCCATATCATGACACTTGAAGCATTTAATATCTCGGTGCCTAGAAGTAGCAGAAGAAGAGTTAGAAGTACCTTTTCTTCTTTGTAGCATCAAACAACTCCTTAGGTTTAGCACCCTTAGTCTTTGTTGTGTCAGCACTACGAGACTCCCACTTTGGATTAGCATGAGACAATCCCTTAGTGCTCTTCTTTATTGTTGCCTCTCTACTTTTATTGTCATACTGACTAAATCCTCCCCATCTCCACATAATGATGTAAGTCTACCACATCAGCAATTGCTCTATTTTTTTTAGATCATTGTTATAGAACTCAACCCAAGTTGGGGAGAGAAGATTTAATTTGTGAATTATCTCCTTCGGCAATGCCATCAAGGATAAACCTAAATTAAACAAAATACACATGGCACTAAAAACGTTAAGACACTAACAACCAAAACATAACTGACCTTTAAACAAACAAATAATGAGTAACATTATATGACAAAACACGAATAAATCTATTTAAACCACCTACAAATTGTGTCATAGTAACATCAGTGTCCTCTTTGTTAGGATTTGGTTGAATTAGTCCCACATTGCTTAAGATAGCAAATGGAATGGGTGGCCTAGGCTATAAATATGAGGCTAAGTTCTCCATTTGTTTTTGCACCAATCAGAAACACTTTAAGTTTGTATCTGATTTTTCTTTTCCTCTGTACTCTTTTATTAGAGAGTGTTGTGAGGTGTAGTTAGATATTTACTTTGAGAGAGTGTGGGTGTACTGGGGTGCCGGTGTTAGAGAGAAAGAAGTCTATGTGTTGTAACAATTTTCACATAGTGATATTCTCTGGTTGTCATTTGACAACGGCCGTGGTTTTTTTTCTCCGGTAATTGGACTTTCCATGTTAAATTCTTGTGTTGTGATTGTGTCTATTTTATTTCTCTGTCAAAGGTATTTTCTCAAGGGGGAATGATGTATTATTCCCAACAAGTGATATCAGAGCTTCGGTTCGGTGGGATTTATTCTTAGTATGCTCTGTGGTTGCAGCCTAGTCTGACCTTCCACATCAGAAAAGAATTTTGTCCTGTAGCTTGAGGTTGATCTTTGGTTGCTGTTGTTGTTGCTGGAAGGCAGTGTGACATTGTGAGAGTTCAGTTTGGAAAGGTTCTGGCTAAGGAAAGACCTGGTATTTAAGTGTGTCCATTGTGACCCACCTCTCTTTCCTGGGGACCCTTCCTAGTACACGGTCTACAATTGAGTTATACTATTCCAGTATACGGTTGCAACAATGTCAGGATATTCAAGTGCCGTGAAGCTTGAAATAGAGAAATTTGATGGAAGAATCAATTTTGGCTTGTGGCAAATACAAGTCAAGGATGTGTTGATACAATCAGGTTTGCATAAGGCGTTGAAGGAGAAGATCTCTGATTGCTCTCTCTATGAGAGAAGATGATGTTTTCTAGAAGACAAGAAGTATCCTTATGGTATTACCGCACTGCCATGGATAAGGATAAGTTATGGCAATCGGGTCCACAATTGCACACGGGCATTGGTTGGCATTGAGATGCAAGGTGTGTGGCGGAGTTAGGTCGATGGCTGAAGAACTTCCAGGAAAAGCCAATTTGGAAGTTGCATCATGAATTTTCAACAAGGTTTCGATCTGTACCAAGGCGAAATGCTTGGAGTGGTCTAATTTCAAGTGAGTATACTTTCATGGTAGAGTATGATAGTTCTCTGAACTATGATTGTCGGTATAGACAATGGCAGTAAAGAATTGTCGGTGTTGACAATGGAAGCTGAAGATGTGTGACTATTTCAATCAAGGTGGAGATTGTTAGGATTTGGTTGAATTAGTCCCACATTACTTAGGATAGCAAATGGAGTGGGTGGCCTAGGCTATAAATATGAGGCTAAGTTCTCCATTTGT
This sequence comes from Arachis hypogaea, assembly GCF_003086295.3. Taxonomy (NCBI): domain Eukaryota; kingdom Viridiplantae; phylum Streptophyta; class Magnoliopsida; order Fabales; family Fabaceae; genus Arachis; species Arachis hypogaea. The sequence goes on from NC_092040.1 coordinate 107,750,988, forward strand.
TTTTGCACCAGTCAGAAACACTTTAAGCTTGTATCTGATTTTTCTTTTCCTCTGTACTCTTTTATTAGAGAGTGTTGTGAGGTGTAGTTAGATATTTGCTTTGAGAGAGTGTGGGTGTACTGGGGTGCCGGTGTTAGAGAGAAAGAAGTCTATGTGTTGTAACAATTTTCACATAGTGATATTCTCTGGTTGTCATTTGACAACGGCCGTGGTTTTTTTCTCCGGTAATTGGAGTTTTCACGTTAAATTCTTGTGTTGTAATTGTGTCTATTTATTTCTCTGTCAAAGGTATTTTCTCAAGGGGGAATGGTGTATTATTCCCAACACTCTTCTATGTTGCCAGTGATCATAAGCATCTCCATTTCTTTATGATAGTTTTCAATGGACTTGGAGCCTTGAGTCAACCGATGTAACTTCTAATGCACTTCACTGTAGTAGTACGAAGGTACAAATCTTTTCCTCATGAGGCACTTCATAAGATCACAAGTCTCTATAGGGTGATCATCATTCTGCCATCTTGTCTTTACTAGTTCATCCCATCAAAGCAAGGCATAGTCAGAGAATACAACTACTTCCAAACGAACCTTCTTTGCCTCAGAGTAATTATGACAAGCAAAAATTCTTTCCACCTTACGTTTTCACTCCGAATAAACTTTAGGATCATTTCTCCCTTTAAATGGTAGTATTTGCATCTTGATGGCATTGATATTGCTAGCTTGACTTTTGTGTCAATGTGTTATATCCCCATCAGATTCATCATCAGAAGGTACATGATTCTGACGCCGAATCTGAAAAGTTCCTTGTTTAGTATTCTTGGATGATGTTTGTGTCACCTCTTGCTTCCATGCTTTCAATTCAGTCAAGTAATTAGTTAGGTATTGAACAGCCATTTGCATCAACTCCATGTCAACTAAAGTATCTTCTAAATGAGCCATTATAATAATGAACCTGTAACAAAAATGTTATAGAAAGGACCTCACAATCACTCTCTCACTCATTTCACTCAAGGATGGACACTCGTATTTATTCTCAAAATTGGCTTTTACCCTCTATTGAACGCACCACTCTTGAATCTCTTTGGCTGTTGCACTTGAGAATCAAATAAAACAAGAAAATAGAGAGAATTCGACACCACGATAAGAGGAAAAAACTGGAAAAAAAAATGACAAAGACACAGAATACAAAGAGTTAACAACAACAATAATAATGGTGTTTTTTAGGTTTATTTTTTTATTTTTTATGTTTTTGAGTTTTTTTTACAATAACACAACTCTTTTTTTTTCACTGAATGCTTTTTTTGTTTTATTTTTTTTTATACCAAACGTTCCAATTTAACTTGTACAAAAAGTTGAATTAGAAGGTAATAGTAAGAGATCCTTCAAAAAAACCTAATGTTATGGATAAACAAAAAGAAATCACGAATAGTAAGAAAATAATAAACAATAAAAAAGACAATAACAAGAAGGAACAAAAAGAGATGAAGAAAGACACGAAGATGAACAATGAACGATGCAAAAAATGATGCGGGATTTTTTCTTAGGCATACGACAGTTTTCAGTTAATCCCACAAAACTTGTATCATTATGTTGAAAATGTATTCAGAGTTTAATGTAAATAAGAATTTAAAATTAAATCATTTTCATGCAACTCTTACTAAAAAGTTAAGGAATTTAAAATAAGAATGCACATAGGTTAGGTTGGACGAGTTGAGTTAAATCTGAACCTAACCTAACTTGATTACTTTATCAAGCAATTCTTTAGAACTTCAACTCAACTCGGTGATGATCCATGAATTGGCAGTTCAAATCAAGTTGACCTGAAGCTCAGATATTGTAAAAGTTTGGATAATATATATATATATATATATATATATATATATATATATATATATATATATATATATATATAATATTCAGTAGGAGTTACATTTTACTTGGTCCCTGAAATTATACCAATTTAATTCTTGAGATTTTAATTGCTATAATTTGGTCTCCTCCTTCATATTCAAAAAGTGCATCACATTAGTCTTTTATGTATTTTTCATCATCAGAACTTAACATTGTTAGTAACGTGGCCTAACCTTTGCCACACTGGACATGTTAATGGCTAGCTAAACTGGATAAAAGTATAATTGCACTGATTTAGTCCATTTTTTCCTTTTATAACCTAAATCATAGAACATTATTTCCAATCTTTTTCTTTTTCTTCCTCATCTTCTTCTACTTTTTTTTTTTCGTTGTTGTTCTTTTCTGTTTTGCATCACTGCAGGTCTGGGATCATGATTTCAAGTGGTAGCCAAAGTTCCATATGCTCAACCGTTAGGTCTCAAAGTCAAATTAGGGCTTCGAGAGTACCAAAGTAGTGTGGCTACGGGTGCCGCCCTGTTCTTAGCTGGTCAATGACATATTCCAACCCTAACAAGCTATTTTTTGGATGCCTAAACTACAATGTGAGAAATTGTACTTAATTATTTCAGCTTTACTAATCAGTTTTGTCTGACTCTTAAAAATTTGTTGTTCCAGAATACTGAAAAGATGTGGTGTGAATTGTTTGTATGGACTGATAATGGACAAGAATAAGTGGGTAGAAGTGGAAGTATGATTTTACATAAAAAATTGACTAAATTAGGTTAGATTTTGCTTGAACAATTGGCAAACTGAAAGCTGAATTGAGAACTCAAAAATTATAGATTCAATTATTACTTTTGGCTGTGTTTGTAATGTTAGTGGTGGCTGCTATGATGTTGTTTTTAAAGGTTTAGGTAGAATTTAATGTGATAGTGAAGACAATATATGATATATGAAAGAAAAATTTGTCATGGTAACAATTTTAACTTCTTATCCATGCTATCGAGTTAATCTTTGACACATAATTCGTATTCACGAATCTCAAAAAAAAATAGATTCCAACCATTTAATAATAATAAGTAAACATTGTGATAGTAATCACACAATGTCTTAACATGAAAAGAGTACCATAAATCTATAACATCTAATATATTAATAGAGTAAATAGTCATTTTTAACCATAAAAGATTAAGATACTGATAGTTTTAACCATAAATAATTTAAATAAATTTTGTAACCATAAAAAATTTACTCTGTTTGACATTTCTAACCAAATGTCAATTTGTGAGATGCGTTATTAGCTTCTCATGTGAATATTACTAATCCAACGTGTTAATATATTATTTTAATTTAAAAATAAAATAATAATTCACTTTTTTCCTTAGTGAGAACTGAGACTATTGGGTTCCAAAGTTGAAACACAAAAGGGTTGGGGTTAGCGCATAGAGAAAAAACTTCTCCATCAATGGTGATTGCCATTTTCTTCTAATCCAACGGACTTCTTCACTCTTCACTAGCATTCTTCGTTTGCAAATGTCCTGTGTTCGTCGTTCTTCACTCTATTGCGGCCCTCTCTCTCGCATATCCATCCTCTTCATGTCGCCATGTCAGTCTTTGCTGTCATCATCTGCAAAAAGGTCTCCCCCGTCGACATGCATGAAAAACTGAAGTTGTGGGTGGGGATTAAAAAACAAAAAAGAATTTGGAGACATACCAAACATCAATTGCAATTTCTTCAATTTCTCCCATCTATAAATAATTAGAAGCACGAGGTTGGCGATATTATCTGTTGGTTCCAATCACTCAAAAGGAGAGGGAGAAAGTAAATACCCAGAGAAAAAAAATGATTTTAATTTGGGTTCCTTTTGCTTTTTTATTATGATTATTGATTATGATGGAGAGGATAGTGAATTCAGCAAAAACAATAAGAACTAAGAAAAGATTTTTGCTTTAGCTGCCCAAAGTTGCCTGAAATTGAATTATTATTTTATTTTCAAATTAAAATAGTATATTAACACGTTGGATTAGTAACAACCATGTCAGAAGTTAAACAAATGGCCAATCTTACAAATTGATGTTTAGTTAGAAATGTTAAATGGAATAAATCTTTCATGATTATAAAGTTTATTTAAATTATTCATGTTTAGTATTGTCAATGGCTTAATTTTTTATAGTCAGAAATGACTCTTTACTCTATATCAATATCCTAATATCTGCAACTAACAGTAACATTTTTCACAGAATAAGATATCAATTCTTATCCAACAAAACATCAAAAATAAGGGATTTTAATTACACACAATATCCATCCATCAAAAGCAAAACAAAAAGCATAATGTCGTATCCTAACATTATCCACAATAGATTATACAAATACATCCACATGATCACTTCTTTCGTAAAGTTGCTTGAATCTGGGAGTTGGCACAAACTTCATAAGATGTGGCTGAACTTGCTCTTTGCAAATAGATCTACAGGGATAGAACCAGGTAGTAGTAAGGACTTCCTTCTACTTTGTAATTTCGGTGGACTTATTAGTAGTGCCTACTTGAAGGAATTGATTAAAAAACTTTAATCAAATTGTGCAAATAAACATAAATAAAATAGATATAGTAAAATTGAACCACCTCTTGAGAGTCTTGTGCATCATAGTAATTTCGTTGAGATAGTTTAATCTCAACTTTCTGGACATCAGTAGGTTGAGATGCACCATTTGGAGAAGGTGCTTGAGTAGGTTGTGGTGCATTATTTGAGTCATAAGCAAATTGTTGTTAGGGTTTAGGTTCAGCAGCAATTTATGGTGCAACACTTTGAATGAGTAGCAGCTTCTTATACACCATTTTTTTCATTGTTACCCTTTTACAGCAGCTACATCAACACTCCTCTTCTTAGGACAATCCCCTTTAGTGTGTCCCTTTTATAAACAGTATCTGCAAGTGAATGGTTTAAATTACCTCTTCAATATCCCACTAGGCTTAGATTTCTTATTTCCTCCATTACCTTCATCTGAATCTTTTCTCTTTTTCATTGCTAATGATCCAGGATTTCTTTTATTCTTTGGTGATTGTAGCCTACTATACTCAAACTTCTCCCAAAGAGATTGACCAGACAATAGATTTATATGATGTGCATAAGTATCCATGTATGCATTTATCGTCACCCATTTGTGACAAAAATCATGTGGCCTCTTATAGTTTTATTGACCCTTGCCAAAGCAGCACAAGTATGATGATATAGTATCCCTATGGATTGAGAGTTTAATTAATAAACTAAACTAAGCTATTATAAACGAAATTTATTTTTTATGAATTAATAATAATGAATATTATATAAAAAATCATCTGTTAACATCCAGAATTAGTAGGTACATAACTTCTTCCTCAAGTCAACCACCATATTTATTGGGTATCTGTAGACCTTAAACGTCTCGTAAGCATTATCTTCAGTCCAGATTGGCAGCCAATTCTTTGATTCTTTTTTTTTTATCTTATCCAACCTACTTTATTTTTGGTTATGGATCTCATAATAAACATTCTAACTTCTTCTAGAAGAATGAATATTAGAAACAACGTTCTATGATTTATAAAAGACAAAAGGGACCAAATAAGTACAATTATATTTTTATCTAGTTCAACTAGCCATTAATATGTCCAGTGTGATAAAGGTTAGTCCACGTCACTAATGACGTTAAACTCCAGTGATGAAAAATATACAAGGGACTAATGTGCACTTTTCAAATCTAAAGGATCAAATTATAGCAATTGAAATCTCAAAGACTAAATCGATGCCACTCACCAATTTTAGGAACAAAATGGACTTATAATTCAGTAAGAAATGTTTGTGAAATTGTTTAGTAAAATTCATTCACACGAGTTAATACTCAAAATAACCCCTGAAATTTGATCCCAATGCAATTTAGCTCTCAAACTTTCAATTGACTCAAATTGTATCCTGAAATTTTGACAACCATCACTGGCCAAACAAGCCATTGGAACTAAGAATCTAATACATCACTACATCAAAAGAAGAATCCAAAGAAAAAAAAAAGAATATTTTAAGCTTTGTTTTTCCAATCTTCACTCTAATTTGTTCAGATAACAAAATCAAGTTTAATTTTTTCTTTTTACTATTTTTTTATTTTGGAGCAAAGAATGAATGGGTTGAAAGAAAAATTGTTGAGGAAGCTAAAATCAATCAAGCCAATTAGGTCTAGGTAAGATCAAATCCTTCAAATGAAAGCATTAATACGTTGATTTTTTTCAAAAAATTCTAACTTTCAACCTAAGTCCCTCTTTGTTTTCCGAAAAAATGTTCCCAAGAAAATAGTTGTTGTCCACTCTTTCTAGAGAACTTTGCTACAATGAATTTTTATGGTGGCCAATCCAATTAAAAGGAATCAGAATGCAATAACACCAAAAAAAGAGACAGATCCAGAGGACATTTAAAAATAAGAGACATTTTCAGATTACATGAAGAAGAGACATTTTCAGATTACATGCTAGAGCTACCTGAAGCTTGCTCCTGCTCCCCAATTCACCAGAAACACAATGATTTGGAAAAAATAGGGGTTGCTAAGGTTTTTTTCAAATTATTAGAGGCTAAAATGATGCATACAAAAATTGTCACGTCAAACCACTGCTGAAGCTGCCAGGTATTAACTACACGTGCCATATCAGTTTTTTTATGACAGAGAATGGCCAATTTGAGTCACATCTTAAAATTTCATGACACAATTTGAGTCATTAGTAATTTGGGGGTTAAATTAAGTCGGAGGTTAAATTTCAGAGATCATTTTAAGTATTAACTCCCATTCACCCACTCTCTTTTCTTCATCTATCTTTCTCCTATTCTTCTCTGTTGAAGGAAAGAATAGAATTTAGTAAATGAGGTAAAAAAAAAGTTTAATTATTTTATTAATCTCCATAATTTTGAATTGTTTTGAAAATTAATAAATTGGCTAAAAAAATCCATTCTTGTGAATTTAAATTGTTTTGAATTCCCATTTTTAAAAATTAAAAGAAAAATGAAATTAGAAAATTACAATTCACCCCTTCATTTATCTTTTTTGAAAATGCCCCATGTTTTGATAAATTCAAAAAGTCCCATATTTGTGAAATTCACACAAATGAGCCCAATATCAACTTTTTTTAGCCAATTTAGTATTTTTTTTTTTCCTTTAGGTGTTGGAAACTCAATTAGGGTTCTTCCCATAGCATTTTGTGTATTAACTTTTTGTCCTGTTTTCAAATAACCTACATCAATGCCGAAAGCAAACCTAAATCAAAGCATTTTCCTTCCTTACACACAGAAGGCACTAGTTCTGGAATAGTTCAGCCGTGAGACAAACGATTTAAAGCTAAAAAAAGCCCAAAATTTACAGTGCTTCTAAACAAAAATGTGCAAGAAATACAGAGCAGATGTCATTCAGACGGGTTCAATAATTTAAAGAAAATCCTTACACAGAAATTCTAGTGTTGGTGCATGGAGAACATGCATCCATGATCCTAATGAAATCATCATCTCTTAAGAAAAGCTGCACTATTATTTGTCATTGCTGGACACAAGGAAACTACAAAATTTGTATTGGCCTTTTCCCTGCAACTTCAGAGTACCAAGATTTCCATGCTTCCATGTAGTGGGAGAAGAGGTCTCTCAAAGCTGCATCAAAAACTCATCAGATTAGCTTCAAAGCTTGAAGCAGGAATTTTATTGCCACTTGTTAAGAAATCAAAAGCAGAAAAATGCTTTATCACATTTGGAGAGTTGACTAAACAGATCACCTCGATGCCACTGAGTTTGTTCATGATCATGTCAATGCTCAAATCAAAAGTACTGCTAAAACATTTGAAAGAAACTTAAACTTGTCTTTATCATCAAAACTTTTTACATTTGATTTTTTTAACAAGACTTGCAATTTTAATCTCCCAATTAATTACACGAAAGATCTACTGGAGTTAATAGTTATGCAAGATAGTCAACTCAAAGTGAGGCTAAGAAAATCTAAACAATTAAGGTATTGAGTTCTGAAATCAAATGCATTTAAAGCAAAGTAAGGAAAACTTCTTTAATCAGGAATAATATCGATAGAATTGTTTAATAAACTGCTCAGACAAGATTATTAAAAAGTTAGTAAATCAATGTATCTAAATACAATTCTTGTTCTAAAACATTTATTTTTTAATGTACAAATAGCATATATGATTGGATGACGGTGTAAAAGATTTTACACCGCTAATACAACAAAATTAAACTCTCATTTTCAATCAATGTATTTTTTGGTGACTTTTCAATCAATGTATTTAAGTACAAATAATAATCACATTAATTAATGGATGTAAATAGCATGAAGCTGCATCAACTCTGAATGATATATGTAAAGATGTGCGATCAAATTAATGGGACTAATTGAAACCACCCCCCCCCCCAAATAAAAAGAAACAAAAAAGAAAAACAAATTAAATTCATAAGTAACCGTAATTTACCATAGACCTTGCTATTTTCAAGCTTGGTGTAGCCAAACCACACAAAGGAGGAATGTGAGTCAATCTGATAATGAGAGATAGAGACCATTTTAGAGATTTTCTCATTAAAACTGCATCTTTAAAAAATTTTGCCCATTTTTGTGTAGTTAAGGATCAGCATGGTTAGCTGGTTTGCAGGTTGCTGTGTCATGCAAATTTGTGACTTTGCAATGAAATATTTACAAAACATTAGAGGATATTCTTTTTTTTTTTTTTCCTTAAGAAAAAGGGGAAAAAAAGGAAAGAAAAAACAAAACCAAACAAAAACAAACAAACAAACAAACAAAGAACAAATACTAATGGTCAAGTTAAAACACATTATATGGGTGTCATGACAGTTAAACATATATTTCTAACAGCTACTTTCTTTGGTAATCATGGGCATATATTCAATTTAAAATTGTTTGCTAGTAACAAGCTCCAAGCCACACCGCCTTAGCTGGTTTTGCTGCATCTTCCAATACTTGAAACTATCAAACTAGTTTGGTAGTTATTGCTGGTTAGTGAGAGCAGACTTTTATACAGCTGTAACAGATTGTAACTGCCACACTGGCAGGTTGTTAGATGATAAGTTAACTCATAAGATTAACTATAGTTAGTTATTTAGTTAACGGTTATCTTAGCTAGTCTCATAATAGCTTGTATATAAAGCTTAGTTAGCACATTGTGTAATGTGTTGTGTACCATTTTATAAGTTCACTTTCTGATTCTCTTCCCTCACTACCAACACCACTCCTGATTTAAAATTTTACCTCAACAATGGAGAATTGACAAGAAAAAACAAAACTTTAATAAATAAGGCCATTAATGAAAAGAAAACAAAAAGAATACCATCAAAAAAAGTTTCAAAGAATTTGTCCAGCATAGTCATGGCATGGGTACAATTGTCTCAGATTAATCAACCCCTTTTTAGTCAAACTTAATAGTGTGAAGAAAAGTTATATATAAAAGATCATTGTACATTGATACAAAAAATTATTCACTCGTATATGAATATATATTGAAATACAAATTAACTATATATATGCATTTGTAGTCAAACTTCGAAAACAATATAATCAAACTTGATTCACACTTACAGTCAAACTTCATAAATAATATAATTAAACTAGATTTATATTTACAATAAAAATATACTGCTTTGATTGATTTTGGTGGTCATAAAATTTTGATTGTATTGCTGCAAAAAATTTTGATTATTCTACTATTCAATGTCTAATTTTACTGTGATAAAAATTTATTTTGGTGGTTGATTGCTTTGTTGGAAAAATGTGTGAAATGCATATAAATATAGACAGATATATAAGCTGATTTTTCATAAACGATATTGTAAGTAATGTTTTTTTTTTAAATTATATCTAACTTGGTCTTATAATTTTAACCTTAGTCCACCCCTCGTGTCTGATTCGTGTCGAATACTCTCCTGAAGTTGTAATCTATGTTCCAGGATTTGGTTATGGAATATATTAAAATTTGTAAAAGGAAAATGTCATGTATTTCTCTGCATTCCCTAAAACGAATGAAGTTTTCCAAAAGAAAAAAAAAAATATATATATATATATATTAAAGAAATAAATATTTATATTTAGTGCTGAAGAAAGTAAAGAAAAGTTAGTTACTAAGAGCCATCTTAGTTTCCATTCTTTATACAAAACTAAGAAATGAATCAAAGATCAAAATTAAATGTTACCTTGATTTTGATACCGAGGACGATACACATTTGAGAGACTCTCCCAATCATGAACCTGCTTCACATTAGTATTCTCAGAGGCTCCACCATTCTTGGAAACATACTCTGGAGCAAAAGGACCAAAATGGTAGCCCTTTGAATTCTGTTTTCTTTCTTGTTTCACGATGCCTTTATCCGTGTGAGCTTGCCAACAACTATCATCATCGTTTTCGAGTTGGTCTTGAATCTTGGAGTAACTCTTGCAGCTATTCTCAGCATTCATAAACGGATCCACTTTGTTCCTCTTGAAGCTAATGTTGGTGATGTCTTCACCAAACATCCTTTTCCTTGATTCGCCACTGTGATTCGAATTTAGAGCAGAGTCACCTGACTCACTCCATGGTTTCCCTCTTAAACCAAGCCACCTGAATGCTGGTTTTCTTGTGTCTGTTGTATGGGTCTGCATCAATTTAGTAGAGTCATGGTGAGATTGATTAATTAATGTAATGTCATGATCTAGAACACATTAGCAAATATAATGTTGATTTTTAAAGGAAATAAATTTTAGGTAGAGTGAAATGTAATTCAGTCGCTAACTATTTTCTCAATTAACAATCCTCTCTTTAATCAACCATAACAAAACATGGTGCCATTTTTCGTACTTGAGGACCGGGTTGTAATTTAATTTTAATTAAGAACAGGACTTTCCTTCAAAAGATGATTTGGTGTTTACTCTCTTAGATATTTCTTAAACTTAAGGTTTAAAGAAATTTTTTATCACTATAAAACTTTTCTTGTGATTTTGAAAATGATTATGAGATTAATCTATGTATAGAAGGCTAACAGATAATTAGCCAACTCTAAACACTAAGGACTAAATTCAAAATCTTAAACACTAAAATCCTAAATTCTAAATCTTAAATACTAAAATTCTAAATTCTAATAATATAAAAATAAGGTATTAGTCCTAAAATATTGACTAATATTAATAAATGTGTGTGTGTGCGTGTGCGCATGTTTCATGAGCATACAACAATATACTAACCCCACTACAATATTTTTGAGCTAAATTTTGAAAATGAAAACTATGAAGAATATCACCTTCTCGATTAGATTCATGGAGGACAAAACATTTGCAATATCATATAAGCGTCTGACTTTTGCTGAAAGTCCAAAAATGTGTGGAAAACATAATTAAAAGTAAATAATGTAAGTGAAAAAGTTCCATGCTTCTTAGAAAAGGATCAAAATCTGAATTGTAATATAGTATTTACTCACTTCTCATTATTGATGTATTATGGGCATTTCCAAGCAACAGCTTTGCAGCTTCGTCAAGGGAAATCATTTCGATCTGAAGAACGATTGATGGAAATTTGGACATTAAAAAGTCAATCCATAATAATAAAAGAAGTTGAGTACTGTCATAAATATTTAATTGGATGAATGGATAAATATTTAAACATCAAATTAAACTCTTATAAATATACAAGAAACTTATAGAAACACTCACATTAGAGCAGACAAAGAGCTTGACAAAATTTTGAGTAAGAAGCGCCAGAGATTTTTCCCTTCTGTTTTCTGCCCAAAAATAAATAAATAAGAAATTTTATAAATTTATAGCAGCCGTGTCCGTCTCAAAATAACAATATTCCATTAATGTTACTGTTGGGGAATATTTCAACACCAAATAAATAATCCAAATCTTAACTAAATAAGATTACCTATGTTGGACCGAAGTAGTTTCGTATTATAACTCCAAAAATTCTGCCAAATATATAATTAACTGAAAATAAAATAGAAGATACCAGGCTTCAATGATTTTGTAAGTGAGGCATTGGGATTTGATTTGTCATTCTGACTTCCATTACTGGGATTTGACATTGTTTCTTCGTCATCCTCGTCATCTGACAACTATCACAGAAATTCATATGCTAAGTAGGAAGTAGATATAAACTACCACACCATTTAACCATCCAAGATTTAAAATGATATCGATTTCAACTACGAAATTCATATGCTAAGTAATATAGAATAAACTAACTCAATACTCATCAAATACATAATTTGTTAAGTTTTGTCAAACATTTTGGATAGCTTTATCAAACCAATCCAATCTTTAATGACTATCGAATTTGTTTATACTCTTAATAATTAAAGTTGTCGGCATTTAAAACTTCACATTGTGAGAAATGATTATTTACTATAGCAAGTAATATAGAATAAAATAAAAATAACATCACTAGAGGAGAATAAGAAAGAAATTCTACTTTTGCAATTTCATTATCACCGTCAAAACCATAGGGATTCTCCCTCAAACCCTCGTCCTGAAAAAAAGGTAAGGTAGAAACAAGCATTAATGTCCAACTCCCGGGATAAATAAGCAAAAAAGATAAAAATAAGTTGCATTAAAACAGTGATTCAAATTTAAATTTAAAAAAGTTAGCACCAATTTAAAAAATAAAAAATAAAGCAGAAAAGAGTAGAAGAAACAAAAGCACAGACAATTCAATTTCAAAATTAGGGTAAAAAATCACCTTGAGTTCTTGTAAAGCCCCAGGAATAGCAGCAAACCCTTTCCAAGTATACTGATTCTTAGCTTTTCTAGAAAGCACCTACAAGTCAACCAACATTAAACGAAACAAACAAACAACTAAGAACCAATTATTATCATTAATACAAAGTTTTGAAACAAAAATTAAGGTTGTTTCAAGAAATAACTAAACTAAATAAATATAACAAGAAACCTTACCCCGACACTCTCTAAGACGTTCACTATATCATAGATCCGCCGCCTCTCAACACCTGAAAATTTTGCCCCCGGAAAAAAAAAAAAAAAAAAAAAAAACTAAAAATTGAAAAACAATAATTAGAAATTAGTAATTAGGTATCGAAGGGTCATAAAATACCTAATCGAGAAGCTGCATCGTCGAGGCCGATCAAGTGGATGCTGTCCTTATTATACAATTTCAAGAAACTGCACCCAAACAAAATTTGATACTTTTAATTTAAAATATACAGAAGGAGCAGGTGTAAGAAAATTAGTATCAAGAAAGAGGGGGGAAAAGGAAAGAATGGAATACTTGGTGCACAAGAGGCCGAGGGATTTCTGTTTGCGATTGTAGGAGTAGTGGCGTGAAGAGGGATCCATGGTTGGTGTTGGAGAAGACATGGATCTGAAGGAAGAGAGAGAAAAAGAGAGAGAGAGAAGAGTTAAGTGGGGAAGGATGAATGATGAGATGGAGAAAGGAGGGAAATGGCGGGGCTGTGATTTTGGAACATGGCGTATGTGTTTTCTTTGTTTATCTGCTGTGTTTCTATTTTTTATTTTTATGTTTTTTGTTTTTGTCGTTATTTCAAAGTTTTAACAAGCGGGAACTTTTCCACCATATGAAATGCCTATAGCCTCCAGTACATTGGAAGGAAAACTTTACCCAGACGAAATGAAAGCAGTTAAAATGGACGAAATTTGTTACGTATTTATTTTTAATATATAAAAGAAAATTAATTAATTTATTTATATTATTTTTAAAATATTTTTTTATTAATGTTATATTAATAATATTGTTTATTTGACAAAATTTTAGAATTAACTATTCAATTTTTGTCAAATTAACAAAAAAATAAAATATACAAAAAAAGTTAAAAACTAATAGTGTTTAACTAAATTTATAACATATAAAGAGATTAAATTTATATGATTATATCCCTATATTTGTTATATTTTACTGTTATAAACAATATAATAAATTTATAACTTCAATAATTAATTTATTAATTTCTATAAATAACTCATTAAATATAATAAACTTCTATATTACAGATATTCAAATTTCATACTATTTGAACTACTTATATAAATCTCTTGTCACTATTCCTCTAAATAACATCAAATTTAGCATAAGAAATTTACACAATAACTTAAACTTACTCAATGAAACATCATTCTTTGGACAATATCACCAAACAAATAGATAATTGGTTTATCAAAGTTAGCGTAGTTTGTCTATGAAAAATATTAATACCCACAAATGAAGAAGAGCCTCTTTACTTAGAAATGATTATATTAGATGAAAAGGTACAAAACAAATATATTTATTGTATTTTTAAATTGAATTCACGAAAAAATACTTTAATTAATTTTGTTTTTTATACTTTTATATTATTTTATAATACTTTATATATAATTATATTTTAATATTGTTAAAATTATACTTCTTTCAATATGCTATTCATTGTTCTTTTTCTAACAACTTAAAAAAATAAATATAATCAATTTTTTTAACTAATTATTAACTATGATTTACTAACACGGCAAGAAACACTTCTTTATGTAATTGTGTAGAAAAATATGATGAATAAATTCAAACATTTATTACAAAAAAAAAGACTATACTATACAAAATTTGAAAATATAAAATGCAAATTATTTGTATAAACCAATTAAAGGTACAATAAAAGTAAACTTTTCACTCACAACTGTTGTGAAAGAAATTAAAGATTCAATTTTGAATATTCTTCAACACTATTTTGAATTTGTATCACTTAAGATAGAGTGGGTCCAAAAAAAATATTAACAGGTCAATTCATTTTATACTATTTCAATTATTCTTATTAAAAATAACTTATTCAAAAAAAAATTCACATTTTTGTTCTTTTTATTGTATATGTCATTGAAAAATTGCATGCATTAGGAGAAGAAGAACAAGTAGATGTTAAAAAAAAATCCACAAAAATACGACGAATGAAATTGATACTTAAAGAGTAAACAAATATACAAACAATTTATTTTTCATTTACATATATAGTTATTAACAAAATATTAATCATTTTAGGAATATCATGTTAAAAGTCACGTTGTGGAGAAATATCTAAGTTAGATAAACAAAGAAATTATACTCAAATAAAGGGTCAAAAAATTATTGCACTCAGATCAATATTGATTAGTGAATACAAAGATAAGATCTTTTTCAAAAAAATTTAAATCTATTATTTTTCTTAATTCAAACAATTATATTTTATATAATACATTAAATGAGACAAATACAAGTATACAACACAATTTTATTTTATATAACCTATTAATTATAATATTTTAGGTGATTATTCGGTTAGCACAACTTCAAGTACAAAAATCTACATCAATCACAAACTAAAGAATTCGCACAGCTGACTTATGGGTATTTCATAACTAATAAGTCTCTCAAAAATTAATTTATTTTTTTAATTATTCAATTTAATAAAGATTTAAAAAAAATCTAAACAGAACTGATCAACATGAAGAAATAATAGAGATACCAAGCCAACACAAATGTCAACACAAATCTTCATAGCAGAATGATTAGAAATTGAATAGCTATCCACGATCTAATGACCATGCAATGAGAATCTGATGATCAGGTATGACAAAAAAAAACTCACAATATGCATCATATATTCATTCTTACTCAAATATCATATATCTAATGATAACATAAATTGAATATTGGAATAGAAAAAGATCTTCACAATTTTAGCAACTATAAACGGAATTAATGACAAATTTGGATAGAACTATGTTAAATGTGAAAAGTGTCAGAAGAAAGCATATAACAAAAAGGAGACAACTACATTTATGGCACATGTAATCAAATACCACAATATCCAAATAAGGTAACTCTGTATACTTTTCATAATCACATCTATCAAATTATTAGTTACTAACCCAATACTTATTTTAGGTTCAGAATTCAACTAAAAGTTTCAGATCAAAATGATACAACAACTTTTGTACTATTTGATGGTGAAGTAAAAAAATTATTGGGCACAACTACTTCAAATCTAATGACACTCAAGAAAAGTGATGACATTGAAGTACCACCCAATTAAAAAATTTGTGCAACCTCACACTTATATCTGAAGTCAAAGTAAATAACTTTAATCTCAAATAACGATCTCAACAATACATTGTGATACGTGATATGAAGAATTCAAGTGTTATTTAGAATATGTTAGTTTATATTTTTAGAATGTGTTAATGTAATTGAATATATTTTGATTTTTGTTATTTAATTATTAGATTGGGCCTTATGTTTATGGATTTTAGAATTTTCTTTGTTTTAACTTAATAAGAGATTATAAATACCTCCTTAACTATTGTAGTTGTAGCATAGAATGATTTAGAGGTTTCAAAACCCCCTTTTTGGTTTCGTGATGAAACCATGGTGTGGACAATTGAGGTTGAGAAGTCATTCTCTTGTTGCATTGGGGAATTGAGTAGAAGGCTGAGGAGTTCCTTCGATTCAATTCCCAAACTATGGCGTTGACAAGTTAGATTGAGGAGTCTCTTTTCTTGCTGTGTCAAGAAATTGGGTAAAAAGTAGAGTGATTCTCTTTGTATTCAATTTCAACCTATTTTTTTGTTTTTATTTCAATTTCAATGTATCTTTTTATTTAGTTTAAATCCTTATCTTTTTGTTCATCTTTTATTTCTTTATCATTTGGTATCAGAGCTCAGGTATTAGATTAATTCTTTTTAATCTATATCTGTTCTTCTTTTATCAATTAAAAAAACAGTCCAATGTCTGTCGTGTCTTTCTCTATGTTGTTGTGTTCTTATTTTTCATTTGCGTTCCATTATTGTTTTGAAAAAATAAAAAATCATAAAATGTAAAAAAAAAAAAAAAAAAATAAAAAGGAAAAAAATTATCTTCCTAGTAATTATTGTCCTTTTTATATACTATTTTTTCCGCCTACAAGATTCGAGGACGAATATTTTTTGAAGAGGAGGAGAATGATACGTGCTTCAAATGTTCGTGATATGAAGAGTTCAAGTGTTATTTAGAAGATATTAGTTTATATTTTTAAAATGTTTTAATGTAATTTAATATATTTTGATTTTGTTTATTTAATTATTAAATTGAGCCTTATGTTTATGGATTTTAGGGTTTTCTTTGTTTTAACCTAATAAGAGGTTATAAATACCTCATTAGCTATTGTAATCATAGCATAGAATGATTTAGAGGTTTCAAAATCCCCTTTTTGGTTTCGTGATGAAACCATGGTGTGGACAATTGAGGTTGAGGAGTCCCTCTCTTGTTGCATCGAGGAATTGAGTAGAAATTTGAGGAGTTCCTTCGATTCAATTCCCAAACTATGGCGTTGACAAGTTAGGTTGAGGAGTCCCTTTCTTGTTGTGTCAAGAAATTGGGTAGAAAGTATAGTGATTCTCTTTGTATTCAATTTCAACCTATCCTTTTTGTTTCTATTTCAATTTCAATATATCTTTTTATTTAGTTTGAATCATTATCTTATTGTTCGTCTTTTATTTCTTTATCACATTGTTACTAAGACATTTGTTCTAATAAAAAACACTGAACTTTAACACCTATTACAACAAATAAAACAAGTAATACTAAAAAAAATAAATTATTTAAGACATCATCTTTATTTTTAATTTAAATTATTCATTGATTATAAGAACTAACTTCGTCATCACTAATATCATCAGACGAATATCACATATCCATCAAGAGATTAAGGAGAGAGAAAACCATATAAATTCAAGACACATTTTTTGAAGAAAAATATACTTACAAAGATGGAACAAACAACACAATAAAAAATGTATACAACTCAACAATTCATAAAAAATATGCCTTCATAAGAACCTACGACAGAAAAAAGAAAGCAACAACTTTAACAACAACCAATAAATTAAAGAAAAATGAGGACGAGCGCCACATAAGAAGACTAAGTCCATCAATTAAAACAAATATAAAAATTAAGCCACCAAATAAAAATATCACTTTATACAACTCTAACATCTAAATCTTTTGTACTACAAATTATTTTAAGTAAAAGACCTTTTAAATTTAACTTTAATTAACACATATTTAATTTAATTATACAAAACATAATAATTTTTAATATTTATTATATACTGTTACGGATCCGGCCCACTGCCCCGGATCCAAATCCAAACCCGGTTCCACGGGTTTGACCCATTCCCCCCTTCCAGAAGGCCCCGAACCGGCCCTCCGGAAGCTCCTAACCGACTTTCGAATTCAAACGTCTCCTATATCTTATCCCAACAAGGTAAAGATAAAATAACTACCATCACCTATAAATAAGAGGACTTACGTCCCTCCAGGTATTCATTCATTGGACTCACCATATACCTCTTAGATCTATCCTGACTTGAGCGTCGGAGTGTCTTTGCAGGTACCCCCCCCCCCCCGCCGCTCCACTCGAATAGTCCGACGTCCGCCTCGACCCGCAGGTCTTCGATCCTCCATTCAACCCGTACCAGAGACATCTTGTACATTGGCGCCGTCTGTGGGGACTTGCGACAGTCGAACCGGATGGAGGGCGTCCTAGAGGAAAACCCCTCAAGCCAGGATGACTCCCAACCGCGTCGCCCAGAACACCGAGAAGTCATAAAACAAGCAAGAATAGCAAGTACTATCCACCACACGAACGAACATGTCAAAATGGACCCACGACATCCCGAGAAAGCCAGGGACAAAGCAGCACAGATCATCCAGGATCTCTGCCTCTGGGTCCAGGAACTTGAAGGCAAACTGACCAACAGAGAAAAGCACAACGAACACGGAAGCCAGGCAACTTCCAGGTCAAGATCCCACCGCGGCAGGTCACCAACCCGACAACACGATAGGAGAGACGGTCGCAGTGTCTCACGCGACCACCGACACGAAAAATCTCCGGAACGGCGATACAACAAGAAACACCACCGCAGCGCTTCCCGAGATCTAAGTCGTCAACACGACTCAGACGAGGATCGGAGATACCGAAACACCAAATGAACTAGAAACGACCACACCATAATGGGAGCTACACCCTTCACAGAAAGAATCTTAAGAGCAAAACTCCCCAAAGGTTTCGACAAACCCACCGACATGAAGTATGACGGAACCAAGGACCCTCAGGAACATCTAACGGCCTTCAAAGCCAGAATGAACCTCGAAGGAGCGGCCGACGCAGTCCGGTGCAGAGCCTTCCCGGTAACCCTTGCCGGACCAGCGATCAAATGGTTCAACGCCCTCCCGAACGGATCTATAGCCAACTTCCACGACATAGCACGAAAATTCATGGCCCAGTTCACGACCAGAATCACCAAAGCCAAACACCCCATCAGCTTATTAGGGGTCACACAAAAGCAAGAAGAATCCACAAGGAAATACCTCGACCGCTTCAACGATGAATGCCTAACGGTCGATGGACTCACGGATTCCGTTGCAAGCCTTTGCCTGACTAACGGGCTCATGAATGAAGATTTTCGCAAGCACCTCACTACTAAACCAGTATGGACCATGCACGAAATCCAGAACGTCGCCAAAGACTACATCAACGACGAAGAAGCCAGCCAGGTCGTCGCTGCCAACAAACGGCAGCACGCCAACACCCAACAAGGCAATTCGGCGCCCCGTCATAACCCAACACCCAAAGAGAATCAACGGGACCACCCCAGGCCAACCAACCGGCCACCAAGAATAGGCAAATTCTCTAATTACACGCCCCTAACAGCACCTATTACGGAGATATACCATCAAATAGCAGATCGAGGCATCATTCCAAAAGCCCGACAACTCAAAGAAAGGACGGGAGGCAACAAAACCTTCTACTGTGACTACCACCGAGGTTACGGCCACAAAACACAAGATTGTTTCGACCTTAAAGATGCTATTGAACAGGCCATACGAGACGGAAAACTCCCGGAATTTACCAAAATCATCAGAGAACCGAGACGCGCGGAAAGAGACAAGTCGCCGGAAAGGGAAGGGCGTAACCCGAGAACTCACAAGCAAGCCCGCAGGGAAAGCCCGGAGGAAGACCCGACCATCATAGTGAACGTCATCACAGGCAAGGACGTACCGAGCAAATCAAAACTTACAATGAAAAAAGATCTCAAGGTAATGGCTATCAGAAACCAAGCCCCAATCGCCGCGGCCGACAATACGATAACTTTCTTGCCAGAGGACTGCCAACACGGCACCTCAGCCGAAGATGCCCCCTTCGTCATCTCAGCCAGAATTGGAACAGGACTAGTACGAAGGATACTGGTAGACACCGGCGCAGACTCCAACATCCTTTTCCGAGGAGCCTTCAACAAGCTCAGGCTCCGCAACAACAACCTCCAAACACACCGCCACAGCGTCACGGGACTCGGTGATAACTTTCTCAAACCAGATGGCTCAATTACCCTTCCCATCACCATAGGAACAAGCAATCAGAAAAAGACAATCCTATTTGAATTCGTAGTCCTAAAAGACTCCACAGCCTATAACGTGATTCTCGGAAGAAAAACAATCAATGACTTCTCTGCAGTCATCTTTACCAAATACCTCCTCATGAAGTTCAGAACCGACGACGGCTCCGTCGGTACCATCCACGGAGATCGAGAGGTCGCAGCCGAATGCGACAACACTAGCCTAGCCCTAAGAAAAAAATCCCAGGATGCGGCCGGGATATTCCTAGCCGACCTAGATGCGCGACAAGACGGCCAACCTAGGCCAGAACCAGAAGGAGACATGGAAAAACTACAAATAGGGCCAACCAGAGAGGAATACACCTTCATTAATAGAAACCTCCCATACGACCTCAAAGAAGAACTCTCCCAACTCATGAAACAGAACAGAGACTTATTCGCATTTACACCAGCCGATATGCCGGGAATTAACCCCAACCTAATGTCCCACCATCTAGCCGTGGACCCCCAAGCTAAGCCGGTGGCACAAAGGAGACGAAAAATGTCATCAGACCGAGCCGCCGAAGTCAAAAAACAAGTCAAAGCCCTACTCGAAGCCAACTTCATCCGGGAACTCCCCTACACGACCTGGCTAGCCAACGTCGTACTAGTACGGAAATCTAATGGGAAATGGCGAATGTGCGTCGACTACACAGACCTCAACAAAGCTTGCCCGAAGGACGCCTTCTCCTTACCAAACATCGACGGATTAGTAGACGCAGCATCCGGCCACCGATACCTCAGCTTTATGGACGCATATGCTGGCTACAACCAGATCCCGATGCACCGACCAGACGAAGAAAAAACTGCGTTCATCACCCCAGACGGAACATACTGCTACACAGTAATGCCCTTCGGCTTGAAAAATGCTGGAGCCACCTATCAAAGACTTGTTAATAAGATTTTTCGAGACCTGTCCGGAAACAAGTTAGAAGTCTACATAGACGATATGCTCGCCAAGACTGAATCCGGCGAACAACTAACCAACGACCTCAAGGTCATAATGAACACCCTACGAAAGCACCAAATGCGGCTCAACCCAGCAAAATGCGCCTTCGGAATAGAGGCAGGGAAATTCCTCGGCTTCATGATTACACAACGCGGAGTTGAAGCAAACCCGGAGAAATGTCGTGCGGTCCTCGAGATGACAAGCCCCAAAAACCTTAAAGACATCCAAAAGCTCACCGGCCGACTGACCGCGTTATCACGCTTTCTCGGTGCATCGGCCCAAAAAGCAATCCCTTTCTTCAAACTAATGAAAAAAGGGACCCCTTTTAAATGGGAGACGGAGTGCGAAGAAGCATTCCAACACTTCAAGAGGGTCCTAGCGGAATCACCAATCCTCGCCAAACCCCAAACAGGGGAAACACTTTACCTGTACCTTTCCATAACGGAAGAGGCACTCGCAGCAACTCTCATCCGTGAAGACGAGAAAAAGGAGCAAAAACCCGTATACTTCATAAGCAAAGTCTTACAAGATGCAGAAACCCGTTATTCACGCTTAGAAAAACTAGCTTTCGCACTCCTTACAGCCTCCCGGCGCCTGCGATAATACTTCCAAGCTCACCCCGTGACGGTCCGAACCGACCAGGCGGTCAAGCAAGTATTACAGAAACCCGACCTAGCGGGAAGAATGCTAGCATGGTCCATCGAGTTATCCCAATTCCAGATCAAGTTCGAACCCCGGAACGCTATCAAAGCACAGGTCTTGACCGATTTCATCGCCGAAATGACTCCGGGAAAACTCACCCCCGAACCATGGAAACTGCACGTCGACGGCTCGTCAAACTCCACTCACGGAGGCGCCAGAATCATACTCGAAAACCAAAACGGGATCACAATTGAACAGTAAGTACGATACGAATTTCCAGTATCAAATAACCAGGCAGAATACGAGGCCCTCTTAGCAGGCCTGACCCTAGCCCGAGAAGTTGGAGCAAAGGCCCTAGAGGTAAATACCGACTCCCAGGTAGTCAGTTCCCAAATCAACGGAAGCTACCAGACACGAGATCCCCTGCTCCAACAGTACCTCGCCAAGGTAAACAAACTAAAAGAAGGGTTCAAAAGCATCACCATACAACATGTTCCCAGGGAACGAAACGCCAGGGCAGACCTACTTTCCAAGCTAGCTAGTACCAAACCGGGACACGGTAACAAATCGCTAATTCAGGAGGTCGTTAGGTCACCTTCTGTATCGACAACAGTCAACGCCCATCTGACGTCCTCAAATCGGGAGTCCTGGACGCACCCTATCCTACAGTACCTCCTCGACGGAACTTTGCCGCCAGACCCGAAAGAGGGAAAGCGAATAAAAAGGGAAGCCGCCAACTATACCATCGTAGCAGGACAACTATACAAACGTGGTTTCTCGCAACCCCTACTCAAATGCGTCGAACACGGGGACACGGAATACATTCTCCGCGAAATCCACGAAGGCTGCTGCGGTCACCACGTCGGAGGCAAAACTTTAGCCCAAAAAATCATCAGGGCTGGCTACTACTGGCCCACAATCATTCGAGACTCCATACAATTAGTAAAAAGCTGTGACAAATGCCAAAGACACGCCAATATCCACCAAGCCGCCCCACACCAACTCAGCACCATATCGGCAGAACGGCCGTTCGGCACTTGGGGGATCGACCTCGTCGGGCCCTTCCCTACAGCTCCCGGCCAACTCAGATATCTCATTGTCGCCATAGATTACTACACCAAATGGATCGAGGCCGAACCTCTGGCCTCCATAACGGCGACCCAGTGCCGGAAATTCGTTTGGCGGCAGATCATCACCCGATTCGGAATCCCCGAAGTCATCATCTCGGACAACGGAACCCAGTTTGCCGACAAAAAATTCAGAGAATTCTTAGAAGGATTACACATATCCCATCGCTTCAGCTCGGTGGAACACCCCCAAACAAACGGACAGGTGGAATCCGCAAACAAAATAATCGTCAAAGGACTCAAAAAACGGCTCGACGAAGCCAAAGGACTGTGGGCAGACGAATTAGGATCGGTCCTATGGTCATACCGAACAACACCACAAACGACCACGGGGGAAACGCCTTTCCGATTAACATACGGCGTAGAAGCTGTCGTCCCAGTAGAAATCGGAGACCCAAGCCCCAGAAAAACGGTCGGAGGTAACGATGAAGAAGCAGAACGAGACCTCATTAACGAAGAAAGAAACATAGCTCACATCAAAGAGCTAGCACTCAAACAAAGAATCAGCTTAAGATATAATCACGGCGTCATCCGACGAGAATTTGTGGCCGATGACCTCGTCCTATGACGAAACGATATCGGTCCCCCGACCCCAGGAGAAGGAAAGCTCGCCCCCAACTGGGAAGGACCATACAGAATCAAGGCTGTAATCGGAAAAGGGGCGTACAAACTCGAACGGCTCAACGGTGACGAAGTCCCGAGGACATGGAACGCCGCCAACTTGCGACGATACTACACCTAGACCGACCTAAATAGGTCGCCCCCCTTATTTCTTCCTTTTCTATTTTTATACTTTATTTATATTTTTTCTCCTCCCAGATTTCCAAAGTTTTAAAGGGATTTCTCATCTAAGTTTTAATCTCGGGTACTCTTTCCCGCCGTTAACGGAGGGTTTTAATGAGGCCCAACCATTCAATAAATATTCCATTAAACGCTATTTCTACTTTTCTGCACGTCCCAAAATACGGAACAGAAGACACGGCCACGACTGGGGGACTGATCACCCCCCAGGCCCAACACACGGATATCCATAAAAACCCGACCAAACGACGGTCCGAGGAAATGAAAAAACAAACGGAATAGCTCAAAATATATAAAAAAGGCCCGAACGGCCGAAAAAACCATAATACAGAACATATAACGGCCCAGACGGCCGAAAATACCATTAAATGGTTCCCAATGTCACGGCCCTTGGCCATCCAAAATTTTCAGAAACAAACAAAGTCCAGAAAAAAGACAAAGACAGAAACTACTCAAGATCGACGATCCGGCCGCCACGAACGGTCTTGAAGGCTCCCATCACGGACACATCCACGCCCGGAGCCAGCACTAAAGCCTGGGCCCTCATCGTCTCCTCAGTAGCCGCAATCGCACCCTTTGCATCAGCCAGCAACTCTGTCTTCTCCTTCTTCAAGGCAGCAACCTCGGCCTTCAAAGTCTCCACTTCATTAAGAAGCACAGCTGTCTGGGAACCCGCATCAGAGGCCCGCTTACGCTCCTCTGCCAACTGGGAAAGAAGTGAAGTCTCAACCTCGGAAAGTCGAAGAATCTCTGCCCCGGCTTCCTCAGAGGACTTCACTGCCTTCTCCCTCGCAACCCCGGCAGCCTCAAGCTCCTCCTTCAACTTAGCCACGTCAGCCTGAGAATGGCGGAGCTTCTTATCCAACAAGCCAACCTGAGCCATCACGGGCTCGACCTTCCGGACAACAACGGCAGATCGAAGAAGTGCACGGTACACCAACTTAGCCTGAAACGAAACATCACATCCATCAAAAAACGGCTCTGTCCCAGGCATCAGGTGCTGATCGATAAACCCAGAAGCATCAAAGCGGCGATCCATCACACTGGGCACAGCACCCTCTTCCTCAAAAGTTTCGCTGCTAGGATCCTCGAGCCTCTTTCTCTTCCGGGAAGCATCGGCAGCCGAAACCACGACAACCTCATGCGAGTTCACAGGACCCGGCGAAACCCGAGCTTCGGCCCTCACCCCCGACGAAACTACCTCATGGGAGACGGCCTGAGAACCCACAGCCGGATTGGAGACGGGAGTAGCAGGAGACGACGACCCTTCCTCCCGACCCATCGCCGCCTACAGCCTCGCCAAAGAAGTCAACCCACCGGCCATCTCAACTGAAAATAAGCCAAAGAAAAATCAAGTCAAAAAAAAGGGGGACAAAGCACACACCAATATACGTCCGACAAGCCTCGGGATCCCCCATAACATCTCGAGGGTTCAACGGACGCTCACCGAACAAATGCCACAAAACACTGGCAATGTCCTTATCCTCCCGAGACAAACCATCATAAGTAATCTTAGTCAAAACCGACGGGCCAGCACCAAAGTTCCAATACGTCGGAAACCGGCGCTCGCCCTCCAGTGTCAGCCAAAACGGACGATGCCCCTGAACGGGACGCACCTTAAAATACTCCTACTTGAAACCGTGAAAAGAATCCTCAAACAACCCAAAAATCCGGCGATGAGGTTGAGCACGGAAAGACATATATCCTTTCTTATGCTTCCCCTCCTTAGTCGGAAGAGTGCATAAGAAAAGAAAAAGAAAAACAGGAACAGAAGCCGGAAGATCGAGATACCGGCACACCAGTTCAAACGACCGCACGGCAGCCCAACTATTCGGGTGAAGCTGAGACGGTGCTACGGAACACCGACTCAGCAGATCTTGAACAAACGGCGAAAAAGGCAACCGCACGCCGAGCCGAGTGAACATCGATTCGTAAACCCACATCCAATCCGGCACAGTGGGCGAATAAAGGTTTAGGTAACAGACGCGCTCGTCGGCATCGGGGAGGACGAGCTCATACCGCCCCTCCTCATCACCACCACCACAGATCGCCCCCTGATCACAGAGCCGCTGAAGATCATCCTCCGTCATCCGTGACGGAACACCCCACACATCGCTAGTCACCCAATCGTAGCGATTGGGAACGCCCCTGGAGGGGGCTACTGGGGCTCCCACACCCTCATTTCTCCGCCGTTGCATACCTAAAACAGGGAGGAGCACCACCATCAGCCTACTGACCCTATGCAGAAGCAAGACAGAAACCTAACACCACTACTAAACCAATGCGGTGGCTCACCACCGCTATTAAACAAACACAGTGGCGCTCAGCCCCTCCAAAACTCAAAATGCTACCCCCCAAAGACACCAAACACAGTAACCATCAGTAAAAGAACAACGCATGGCAAAGACAAAACAAGTATTCACAGAGTAAAAAGAAGGAAAGCG
Organism: Arachis hypogaea; assembly: GCF_003086295.3. Lineage (NCBI taxonomy): Eukaryota > Viridiplantae > Streptophyta > Magnoliopsida > Fabales > Fabaceae > Arachis > Arachis hypogaea. Next base: position 107,777,231 of record NC_092040.1, read on the forward strand.
AAGCATGCCAACCTGGTAATGCAGAAGAAAGCTTGAGAAAAGCAGCACCAAAAAAGCAAAAACCACAGAGAGAAGAGGAGCTTCTTTTCAGATGAAGAGTTTTTTTCCTTTCAGAAGAGAAAATGGAGAAGAAAATGAAATGAACGAGGGAACTGAAACAAAAAGCCAAAGACGGTTTCAAAAGGGAGCAAAAGGACACAATTAACCCTAGGCACAGGGGTAAAAAAGGGAAACGTCTCCTCGCATTAAATGACCCCCTCGAAAAGAGAAGCTAATAAAGCCTCGAAGAACGCAACGGGCACAGTAAAAACGGAAGAGTCACGTCAGAACCAAAACGGTCAGACGAACCTTCAGCAAAATCAGAGCCGAGATACCGATCTCCCTCCAAAGGGCTAAACGAACACCCGAGAAGAACTAAGGACCTAGCCCACAGTCAAACATTATACCTTTCAGCGACAGACCGATCTCGCTCGCCCTCCCGCTGCGGGGGCAACTGTTACGGATCCGGCCCACTGCCCCGGATCCAAACCCAAACCCGGTTCCCCGGGTTTGACCCATTCCCCCCTTCCAGAAGGCCCCGAACCGGCCCTCCGGAAGCTCCTAACCGACTTTCGAATTCAAACGTCTCCTTTATCTTATCCCAACAAGATAAAGATAAAATAACTACCATCACCTATAAATAAGAGGACCTACGTCCCTCCAGGTATTCATTCATTCGACTCACCATATACCTCTTAGATCTATCCTGACTTGAGCGTCGGAGTGTCTTTGCAGGTACCTCCCCCCGCCGCTCCACTTGAATAGTCCGACGTCCGCCTCGACCCGCAGGTCCTCGATCCTCCATTCAACCCGTACCAGAGACATCTTGTACATATACTATCATTAATTTACCGCCCCACGCATCGTGCGGGTTTTATTCTAGTGTGTTAAATGAGCACAACAATTATGTGTTTATTGAATATGCCATATTTATATAAACTATTAGATTATATTAGATGAAAATCAAAGGTTAATATAAAAGAATAGTATTGATGGACTCTAATAAATACAGAATATCCTAGTATATATTTAAATACTTTAAGTGACAATACTTTAATACACAATATTTTAAATGGTAATAGAATTTTTTATTTTTAAATAATTAAATATAAAATATATAAATACAAAATATATGAATATTTTTTATTCATTAAGATTAATTATTATGCAAAAAAGTTTTATAATATTAAAAAATTATATTAAAATGATATTTTAAGTTATAATATATAAATATAAAATAATTAAATTTTTATTTTATATTACTTGACAAATAATTAGATTATTATATTCAAAATTTATTAACCAACCACCTTTGTTAAAGATATTATTATATAATATAATTTTTTATCAAAATATTTTAAAAATAAAATTTATTTAAAATATTATATATACATGAAAATATTAACTTTTTTATTTTTTTAATTTTTTTTAGAAAAACAGAATAAATAATATAATTCTAAATACATGACAATCATATTATATATTTACTTATATTAGTAAGACCTAAATTAATCAAACTTACGTAATTAAAAATATAAAACACATAAATACAAAAAATATAAATATCTTTTATTCATTAAAATTATTTATTATGCAAAATTTTTTTATAATATTAAAAAATATATTAAAATAATATTTTAAAATGCAACATAAAAATATAAAATAATTAAATTTTATTTTATATTACTTGATAAATAATTAAATTATTATATTCAATACTTAACTAACTATTTTGTTAAAAATATTATTATATAATATATTTTTTATCAAATATTTGTATAAATATAGTTTATTTAAAATATTATATATAATACATAAAAAGATTTTTTTAATTTTTTTAGAAAAATTAAATAAATAATATGTATCAGTTACGTATATGTATCATATGTGTATGTAATAGTGATTGGTATAGGATTGATATATATTCTTTTATTTTTTAGACTCTCTAATATACATGCTACTTCATAGCCCTCTCCTCTAATCTTTCTTATTCATATTTTTTTTTGTCGTAATATTAAGAAGTAGATAATAATTTAAAATTATTTTTTGAATTTAACATTTATAGTTTCATATATATAATATTTATAATAAGATCATTTTTTATTTTTATTATTTTCAACAATTTTTTTATTTTTCTCGTCAAATATTTTATAAGACCATATACAATTATATATATATATATATATATATATATATATATATATAAAATTGTTGTACAAATATCTTTTACAAAATATTTTTTATTATATTTAATTTATTAAAAATATTTTTTGTTAAATCCAAGAGTAAAATATATAATTTTTTAGTTTTAATGTAATAAATTTAATATGTTATTTGATTTTAATATTATTATATTATAATAATTATTTAATATATAAAAAAATTAATAGATAATATATATAGAGAAGATTTTTACATATTTTATTATATAAAAATGAAAGTTTTTTGTTTCAAAAATATAAAATAGATAAATATAAAAAATATAAGTATTTTTTATTTATTAGAATTAATTATTATGTAAAAAAATTATAATATTAAAAAGTATATTAAAATAATATTTTAAACTATAACATAAACATATAAAATAATTAAAATTTATTTTATATTACTTGACAAATAATTAAATTATTATATTTAAGATTTATCGACTAATTATTTTGTTAAATATATTATTATATAATATAATTTTTTATCAAAATATTTATTAAAATAAAATTTATTTAAAATATTATATATAATACATAAAAATATTAACCTTTTTTTTTCAAATTTTATTGTGATATTACACGTTTATTGTTTTCACGTTTATTGTGATATATAATACATGGAAATATTACACGTTTAATATTTTCAAAATTAATTTTGTCAAAATATTTTTTCAAATTAATATAATACATAAAATTATTACATGTTTTTTCAAATATTATATAATAATTAATTTTATTAAAATAATATTATATATATTTTGAATAAAATATATGTTTACAAATATTCGATTAAAAATTATGTTAAATAATAATATATCTTTAATAAAATTAACTATTATAAATATTTTTTAATGAATAATCTAATTATTTTTAAATAATATAAAAAATTAAATTATTTTATAAACTATTTTCAAGTAATATAAAATAATTTAATTTTTTATATTATGTAATTAAAAATAGTACTGTATAATAATTAATCTTAATAAATAAAAAATATTTTTGTATGTATTATATGTTTTATATTTATTTTAAAGTAAAAGTTTATACTTGTCATTTTTAAAAT